>NC_142588.1:40956193-42414943 GCF_965207765.1 Zootoca vivipara
TGTAAAGTATTACAGAAGTTTAACTTACAATTTCACTTCTGACTGCACGAATGTAGTTTTGTCAGTTTATATGCTATAGTATTATACATGTTGATAGTATTATACATGACTTTTATTTCATATAGGGCCATCTTAATTTTGTTTTTTATGTCCTTAAGACATAAGAATGAGGAACCTATAGCCCTCCAGATATTGTTGGACTAAATTTTTCATCATCTCTGACCTTTGGCCATCTGCTTGGGGCTGATGGGAGTTGGGAGTCTAACAACACAGGTCTTCCATTCCTGCTCTAAGTAGCTCTTATTCAGTTATATAAGCCCATCAGAATCTAGCTTATAATGTATCATACTGGCAAGACAGTCTGGATAGAAAGAAAAAATATATATTAATAAAACCATCTATTAGGTTACAGATTAAAACCTCTTGCTTAAATATCTGAATATTTTAGAGATTGTACAGGCAATAATTTTTGTCATGGAAACTGGTCTGTATTTTCTCAGGCACAGGTTCATGTGGATAAAAATAGCATCTGAACTGGGCAATCACTGATAAGATTTTCATGACCATGATGTTATGTCCACCTCAACTTTCCTGAGCAGTGGAAATTCTAGGGGCGCAGTGCTTATGTGGATTCTGTTTCCTTTGAAAGGAGATCACTGGAGTTTTGTAATATTTGAGTTCATGTACAAATATAGAGGTTAAATGTAGGTAGAGGCACATATTAAACATGCAAATAGACAGTCAAATCCACTGCTCCATATAGATCTCCAGAGAGAGGCAACCCTGATGCTGTTAGTAGAGCTAAATCCCGAGAGCTCCATAAGCTATCTATCTCAATGCATGTTCTCCTCTAAGGGTGTATATTATAAGGTGCATTCAAGGCTGGATGCGGGTGCCTTTTTGTGGTGCTGTAAACCTGTCGTCCCCATGTCACCCTCGTTTTGTTGTTGTTGTTAATGATTTCATATAAACTAAATTGAGAGGTGTATCACTTCTTCCAACAGAACAGAAAAGAAAGAGAGAGAGAAAGCACTACCGGTATTAATAAAACAACTTTGTTTGTAGATCTGGAATAATTTAAAAAACACAATAACAGTCATACTGTACAAAAACCAATGAACCTCTTGACCTATGATTGCTTTCCAGCATATCCATTTTGTATGCTTTACATGGATATAAAAATAGTTCAGATTACTGGAAAATATCAAGAATTAGACAGTTAAAGGGTGTCTTTCTTATTTAGCTGCATATAATTAAAAACATTTGCAAATTATTTGAATAATTGCAGCAAATTGCAAGACACAGATGGCAAACAGGATAAACTATTTTTCAAATATTAATTTTAAAAAAGCAACCACCTATAAATTTTTTTTTAAAAAAGCAACCACCTATACTTGCAAACAAATGGACCAGGAGATAATGTCATTTGATGGGGGGGGGAGCACATAAATATGGGCTGCACAGATTGCCTTGTATTCTGAATGTATGTATGCATGCATGTATACTATTTATTAGCTGATCTTCTGCTTAAACTCTCACAGTGCCTTACAGAATAAAACAATGAAAGCAATAGAATACTGTAACAGGCAATAAAACATCCATAGATTAGAAGTTGAGGCAGAGAATAATAAAATACCAGCATACACATATAACACAATCTTTGGCACATCTACTCTGAACTAAGTCCCATTTATTGCAATATATATTCAATAAAGTAGAGCATTTCTTCCTGGAAAGTATTGCAGGCAAAGAGGCTTAAAAGTCCCCAACAAGTCCTGGGTTTTCACCTGGGTCTTAAAAGAAAACAAAGGTGTCTGTCTTCAGTCACTACGTACCATGTTTGAGATGGAGAGAGAGAGAGAGAGAAAGAAAGAGATTGGTGTACTTAAGACAATTTGGACATATACCCACCTCTGAGAACATTAAGTATGTCAAGATTTTGCAGAAGGGTTTGAATCTGAAGAAATTCAGAATTCAGTGAGATTGAGGGAAAAGCCAAGGAGTATGAGACAGAGTCCCTTGATAGAGTGTACAGAGAGCTTCCCAATACCATCACCAAAGCCTGAAAGAAAAAAGGGGCTTCTCTCATGGGTCTGAAGACTCTGGAAGGCTCTTTGGGCCGCTACAGCTACAATGGCTACCATGTTTCAACTTCCCTCACAACCATTCTATGCCCCAGCCAACTAGGCTGAGCCAAGAGGAGCTAGAGTAGGGTGTGCTCATGACTAGCAACCCCTCTGCTCAGGACCCAGAACAGAACCTCAAATGTCAGTGGGTTCATGTGGGGAAAGATGGTTCTTCAGTTATGTGATCAATTTCCCTCTGTCTGTTCATTCTTGTAGGTTGTATAATGTAGAGCAGGCATCCCCAAACTGTGGCCCTCCAGATGTTTTGGCCTACAACTCCCATGATCCCTAGCTAACAGGACCAGTGGTCGGGGAAGATGGGAATTGTAGTCCAAAACATCTGGAGGGCCGAAGTTTGGGGGTGCCTGATGTAGAAGAAGGGAAATAGATGTATTTCACAACTAACTTTCAGCAGTCCACGTTTTTAAGCATAATAATACATGGCTGTACCATCCTATTTCATTAAGCTGGCTAATTCTTTTCTGAATGCAAATAAACCCTGGAACTGCATTCACAAGAACATACATAAGAAACAGGTCTCATTATTTCTATATGTAATATTAATTTAGGAGGCATGCCTTCTGTGTTTTTCAAACGTATTTTAAAGATGGGGTTAAATATCACTGTTTCCTTCCCAGTGATTTAGTGAAGCTATGAGGGTACATCCCAGAGGTTTGGGTTTTACTTCCTACAGTTCAAGCAGCTGCACACTTTGTAATCATCAGTGGCATCCTGCAAAAGGGAAGAATTAGCAACTTGAAGGGAATTTGTTCAACTGAAGTAAAACTTGAATAGAATATGCTCTTGCTGAACATCAAACCCAAGTGATGCAACCTTTCACAGGATAGTTCTCCTTAAGAATAAAAAACTATATATATGTGTGTGTGTGTGTGTTAAGTTTAATTGGATTCTTTCCTAGTCTAGTATTTGCTGAGCTAACGGTAACAGCAACCATGTTTTAGAAACAGGAATAGAGCAAAAGGCTAAAGATTTGTGTCTGAGGGTGGAAGGGGATTTATATTTCTAAACCATCTGTCATTTTGGCCACTGATTAAAAGAGGCTGTTAAGCCATTGGTCTATTATGTTCTGATCTGCCTTTAATTAGTGTGACATCTATTTATTTCTGTTGTTTGTTTGTTTTTTCCACTGTTTAGGAATATTCTGAGAAGTATGTATGATCCTTTTATGATGAACTAAAATAGACGTGTCAGAATGAGCAGATTGCCATTAGGTGGTATATGATGCCACAAAAACACAGTGTGAGAGACTTGACTTTACTTGAACAATTTTTGAATAACTGCTGGAGAAGGCTTTTTCCAGTTTAAAAGAAACTGGAAGCTAACTGTGGGCAACAGCTGACTGTCTAATCTCTCTCTGTGAGGCACCACTCTAGCTGTGAGATTAATTAACTTGCTTAGAGGGAGCACTACAGCATTTCCTTAGTTGTATCACATTGTTCTTACTTTTGTTGCAGTCTCGCGAATGGTTTCAAGTATAGCTGAATTATTCAATCATTAAGACTGAGTGAATTCACTTACTACATACATAAACTGGGGTCCAAAGAACTGTGGAACTAGTTCCATGTACCCAAGGGGCATTTATATTTGTATTCCCCCCAAAAAAATAAAAAATAAAACAGCCTTCATAGCAAGCAGCTTTTAAAACTGAGGGGACTTTCAAAAGCTGTTTGCGATATGTCATGGGGAAAAACAAAAGTCAAACATTCCCCAGGGTGTACCCAAGTCCTTGGGGATGCCTAAAGTAGCTCTTTGAATCCTGGTATTTCCCATAGTACATTTTAAATAAGTCCTTTAGCTATGTGTTAGAAGGTCTAGAAATGTTCATAGATATAACTGCACTCAGTGGGATGGAGCCTAAAAAAACCAGGATCTCTGAAATTTTTGAAATCTTATATCAATTAATTCTGGTCATCGATTACAATGGTATTAGGTTAGATATCTAGGCTGGCAGGACAGATCTTGTTATTTTTTTTAGTTTACCTAGATCCTTCTTTGAAAATTGTAAAACCAGACTCATGGTCTAAAATAGAGAATATGCTGAGAAGTATTAGGTGGGGCCTGAAGAAAAGCTTTCTCAGTTAAATGTGTTATCTGATCTTTGCCTTCCAATGCATGTTAGAGAACAGAAACTCTTTATTTCTGGAATTCTGTCAATCTGGCAGGCTGAAATAGGTGAAGCTGGCAATATTCAGATAAATAAACCTTTCATGTGTGCAATATTTGCAATTATAAGCAAACATTTTTGCAGTTGAAACAATCAAAATGTAATGTTGGAATGCTATTAACTTCTTAGAAAATTTTAAGAATTGTTTTTTTAAAATAATTTTATTAATTTTAATATAAACAAAAACAAAATACACACATATAAAACAAACAAATAAATTTTTCAAATCTTATTTCTTAACATTGTATTTGTGACTTCCTCAAATCTCTTCTTCCTGGTATTCTTAATATCTTAATATAAATTATGGCGGATTTTCTAATTCTTAACTCAAAATCTTTTCCTTCAAATATTCACTTTATCCTCCTCCTTCATGCCGCCTCTCCACGAGTCCCCTCCTGCCACGAGAGGAACCTGAGAGGAGTGGCCTTCCAAAGGAGATCCATTTTCGTGTCTGGGTTTCCCTCCACCCCTTCCTCCCCCCTCAGAGCACCCTCTGCCACCAGGTGCTTCCGAGTAAAGAGAGGAAGAAAGGTAGCTCTCTGCCCAGACACCTATCTAGACATAAAAATAATTATTACAAACCTAAATTTTCCTCCCCCAACCATTCTTCTTTCTCCCTCCAGAAAATTCAATAATTATCTACAATCATTTCTCTACTCAAATTCTTAACATTTACTTTTAAACACCCTCCTTCCCCTCCCCCGATGTCATTCCCCCAAATGAACCAACATTTCCTTTAACATGCCAAAATTTCAGAGACCGTTATTCAGCCAACCTGAGTACCTTTTAACTAAATTTTTCATCCCACCCCCCCGTCTTTCCCATTTCCCAATCCAGGCCTCTGTCCCCCCCTCCTTCTGCATTTCCCACTCCACCATCTTCCAACTCCAGATTTCAGTCCCTCCAGGGTTTTTCTTTTCTTGCTTCTTCATTTCATTTTGTTGTTCGTTGACCTCATCTTTCTTTTCAAATCCTTGTTGTGCCTCTTCCAGTTCCTGTTTTTTATAATCCAACTCAGTTTCGTCGTTGTCCTCTGTTTCTGACTCTTTAATCTTGATCTCACATTCAGAATTGTCCTTTGAGTCCTGCTCTTGTGCCATAATTTCTGTGCATGATGGACTGGAATGTTGCAATGTCTTCTGGATGTCTTTCAGTATTTGCAGATAGTCTAACACTGCCTCCTGGAAGGCCAGAGCATAAGTTGTTTTCATTCTTGCTCATAACCGCAAGCAGGCAGGAGATTAGGAGACAAAAGGCACTGGAAATTTCCTTCCTACTACACGATCACCTCCATCTTGGCTGTCCTTTCCCATTGTCTTTAACTTGTCCAAATATCAAATCCTAATTCAGGTTAACTTAACTTTAAATTCTTCTTGTAGCAAATTTTACCATTAAACAGCAGTTCAATGTAGTTGTCTAGTCTTTTGACAGCTTTTGACAGCTGTCAAAGCGCTTTCCCCCCAGCAATCTTGCTGGTCCTCAAGGGGTGCCGACTCCGGGAGACTGAGAAGGGTTGCTAAAGTCTTCCTTTCTCTCGGGTTTCCCAATCACTCAAATTCCCTTTCGGCTTAGGGATAATTGCTGCGCCTCTTGATTGACCATTAGGAAGAGATCGACTTCCGTTTTTGGAATCTCCTTTTTTTCCTCCAAATTATTACCAAATTTATCTCAAAGTCCAATTGAGGGTTCCACTTACTTTTTTCCTTTAATTTTCTTTGGAAGAATCCACAGCTAACAGGCAGAAGACTCGAGGCTTCGCTTCTCGGAGGTAAGCTGACGTCCAAAATGGCTCCCGCGACTCCACTCCGCTGGCTCGCAGGGGCTCTATTGATTCCCTGGGCAGCGGAGGAATCGCGGTCCGGAGCTCTGCTGGACCTGCGCCCCCGGGACGCTCTTCCCGGGGTTCTTTTGGGGAATCCGCTCACCCTGCGGATTCCCCCCCCCCGCGATGCCAGGGACCTCGAAGCTCGAGGTCCCTGCGTCCTCTCGACGGCGCTGCAGACCGGAAGTCCAGAAAATTTTAAGAATTGTTATTAGTAGACTGACCCTACAGCTAAGCCAACATACTGCCTTTGCAGTTTTACTGCCCTCCCAGCAGTAAAGTAAAAAGCAAAATAATATCTGAATAAACAAGAGATAACATGGTAGCACCAGAAGCCATTGCCACATGGCCTCCCAGAAATGCTACTGTTGCGCACAAATCATAACCACGTTTAGTGACAATTTCCCCACATTAGATGGGCATAGAAGGCACTAGTCACTGCATGGTGATGGTCCACACACCTTCACATGTAAAAACAAAATCCCATACATGTATCATCCAGGAAGAGCCGACAATGCAGTTGCCAAGTTCAGCTTCCATATTCCAAGATCAGCGTACCTCCAGTGCCACAATCAAATGAAACCTCATCAGATGCACCATATACCAGAGGGGTCAGGGCCTCCTGTAGGAAACCCCAACACTTCACTGAAGGAAGACACTTGTTCAGGAAACCTGATGCATCCCAATTAAATTTACTACCTGACTCTGGACCCTACACAGTCTTCTCTGCGATCTTAAGAACAGAAGTGGGAATGAATAAAGGTGAAAGTTCAAGCTAAACAGTGCAGGAATTCATTAAGATATGCCTAGAATCGAGACCATGTTAGTATGCCAGTCTTACTACCAGTGTTAGAAACTAGGAGCTGAATGGCACCTTAAACCTAGGTTATGGGCGCCACAACGGAATGTCTAGGTACACTTTTTTATAACAAGAATACAAAGCTGAAAGTGAATGAACTGCAGCCAAAAATCTTATGCTCATTTTTCACATTTTTCTAGTCCTCATCTGAACACAGCAAAAATCATAGACATGCTTCCCTTAATATTCTTATGAGGGTCCCACAAAATGCTGCCTTTCTGCAAGGCCAACTGAGAGGCAGAACCTATCAGCTTGCCTGATGCTACAGTGATCTTGGAAGTCGAGCAGGCAGGAATTTCTTCTCCAACACCCACAGCGCCAGCAGTGGCAGTTGTAATCTGAAATCTTAGGTGCAGTACTTGCACTCAGAGCTCAGAAATTGCTCACACTAATTAAATTCCCAGTTGCAAAATGCGCCTAGAACAGTGGGAGTTTCGAACGCTGCTTACAACAAAAACTCAGTTGCTGCCTGTAAGCTGTTTGTGGAACAATTTTAAGAGTTTGTTCCTTATCAATCATCTAGACAGACGGCTGTTCAACACTTGGCTCTCTTATGTATTAATCTTTCCAGTAGCACTGGAGAACTTCCCTGCTGGTCAGTAATCTAGTTGTCAGTCATCTTTCTTGCTTGCTCCCATGCCTATGCTGAAAGTCCATGGATGGCAATGGATAGAAGAGCAATAATTGATTTCTCAATCTACAATATTTCCTGCAGACTACAGTTTGAATCCTGTAGCTTTCCAAACACTGATGGCACTAGCTTAATTTATTACATCCCTTTTGCCAGGTAAAAATCCAGGACCACAGAGGGAAGGAGAGAGTTCTAGCCTAATCATAGCAGTCAGTTCTATAGAACAGGACCATAGAACATGGGGAGCACATAGACAACAAGCCTCCTAGGAAAAACCAAGTCTCTCACAGCACTATCAGTGATTCCACACATCTGTGTGATGGAAGTGTGCATTTTGCAAGGGAGAGGACTTCATCCACATACTACAAGATACATATATACTACAACAGCAAGCTCACAGTCCAGCCAATCTCAGTGAGAAAGAATTGGAATGGGAATAAGTGGGTTTTTGGAGATACATTGCAATGATTTTTTTTATATAAAAAGGCAAAACTCACTTTTGGGGGGCCCTGCTAGCAAGAAATAGCAAACAGCTAGTAATTTTTAAAGTTTTTAAAGTTTAAAGCTAGTAATTTTAAAAGTTATTCTGAAATATAAAAGTGCAAACTAGCTGTGGTCTTTCATCTTGTGATAAATGATGGGAGGGGCTGTGAATTGGATAAATTGTCTCATTTGTTCTTTTGATGCCCCAAATTAAGGATTTTGTAGCAGGGTGCTATACTACTTGGCTATTTGGTTCCCTTTAACTCTATAGTTCTGAATTAAGACTCTTAAAACTATTTTGTTCTTTATTTGCATTTTGTTGAGTCTGCAGAAGGCAGTTGGCTTTCACTTCACTAGATCACAGACAATCTTTAGAGACTAGCTTTCCTGGCTGTCGCTTAATATGAGATGCCAGAACTTGGAAACTAACTGTAATAAAATTTAACATGTGTACTTGTGCTTGCTAGATTTGAGACCTAACCATTTTCAATATATACTCAGTAATTTGATATAATATATAGCATATAATATATGGCATCTTCTCAGTGGGTGGCACTGAGCTCATAAATCTCAAGTTGATTCAATTACATGTTTCCTTTTGAAGTCCAGCTTTTATTAGCTGTAGACTCAGCACTAAAAGAAATCTTGGTATTTGTCTAAAAATTTGTGCCTCTATAAATAAAACTGATCTAATTCAAAAGTTTGGGTACTTATGTAAGTGTATAGATGACTGGGAGAGATTAAATTCTCTTATAAATTTAGTGTATAATGTAATCAATCTGTATTCTTTACTAACGGACTACCTACTAAGAAACACATAGCATATAGGCATGTTTGCTTGAATGTAATCTTGGGTTCTGTTGAATATGAAAGCTACAGCAATACACATGCATAACAATTATTATATTTTTCTTGTTTCTATTTTTAGAAACCAGTAAACACATTTCCATTTTCAATCCATGATAATAGACATTGTTTATTGAATGTCGGAGAGTACTTGGATACTGTAAGTATTGTGTCTTTTGCTTGAGGTAAGGGGTTCTTTCTTTTAAGAGTTGCTGTCTCTTTTCCAAGCGACCAAATTCATTCTCCCTTTGGTGGTATCCCACTTCCAAATGATAGTAGAATTGATGTAAAAAAGAACGAAAGGCAGAACTGATGACAAACAGATAAAAATACATAGATAAGACATAGCAATGTAAACAAACCATTAAAAAGGTAAAGGGACCCCTGACCATTAGGTCCAGTCATGACCGACTCTGGGGTTGCGCGCTCATCTCGCGTTATTGGCTGAGGGAGCTGGCGTACAGCTTCCAGGTCATGTGGCCAGCATGACAAAGCCGCTTCTGGCGAACCAGAGCAGCACATGGAAACGCCGTTTACCTTCCCGCTTGGAGCGGTACCTATTTATCTACTTGCACTTTGACGTGCTTTCGAACTGCTAGGTTGGCAGGAGCTGGGACCGAGCAACGGGAGCTCACCCCATCGCAGGGATTCGAACCGCCGACCTTTTGATCAGCAAGCCCTAGGCCCCTGTGTCCCATAACCAAAACCTGCGTCCCAAAACCATTAAAACAACATAAAATCAATCAGAATAACCTCTGCTGCTCCTTACTAGAAAAATAATTTGTCTAATGCATCAAGATCCTACTTAATTAGAAGCTGGGCTAAAAAGTTTTTGACTGGTACCTACAACCAGCCAAACAGTAGTAACACCATCTAGCTTTCCAGGTATAGGACATTCCATAGTTTGGTAGGTACCACAGGGAAGGCATTTTCATTAGTTGTAGAGGTATGAGCTTCACTCAAAGATGGTATGACAAGTAGGCACCGAGTAGATCAGACAGACACTAGCTTCCACTAACAAAGATGAGGCCAAGAACACCCACAGATTGTGCACAAGTTCCATCGGAAGGAATGCAGCTCTGGCCATAATAGGCCATCTACCAAATTCCTGGCTTTAAGGACAACCTGCCCAGAAGACACCTGTCTTTTGGGTATTCAGTTTCAGTTTATTGGTCCCATCACTGCCTCCAGAGAGCAGTCTGATGCAATGCTAAAGTGTGATAAATTTTAACGGGTTTGCTTGTTTATTTATGCTATTTCTCTGCTAAAGTTATATGTTGTCTCGTTGCAAGATTTAAGACAGATTGCTTGCCCTTAACATAGCTCTTAGAAGTGCACAAAAATTTGTCCTTAATCAGAAGAATGCTTTTATGAATTATATAGCTGTCCAGTCTAACCTTGATCAAAATATCAGACTCAATGTTGACACTATAGGTCATGAGGTGTGAGTAAGGGCTACCTCACACATTGCTGTAGAAGCAGGTCAACATTAAAATGTAGGCTGGAATTCAATGCTAGGCCTACTTAGAGTAAACATCAAAATTAATGAGTATGACTAAGTTTGGTCTTATTCATTTCAGTAGGTTTCCTCTGCATAAAAGTTAGTTGAATTCCACCCACAGTGTATACTTGTGTCTACTCCACACTGAGTGAGGCAACTCTACATCTTCGTTCCCTGATGTGTGATTCGATGATGTACACAACTGTGCTTCAAGTTTGTTGACGTGTATTTGCTTCTCCTGTATATCAGACGAAAATGATATAATTAGAAATTAATTGTTTATCTGCGGTTATCAAGATGCGCTCCCACATATGATAATAAAACATTTTGTGATAGTTCTGTAATTAGAGTATATTGTTAGCTACCTTAAACAGTGAGAAAAACCTGAAGTATATGTGTTTTTTTCCATTTCTTTTAGGGACTAGGACTAAGGAAATTTCAACGCGAGAGATGCCAAAACCATTCAGAAAACTACCTTTTTTTGGCCCATGAACCCATTCCAAGCAGTACTGACAAGCATACCATTTATCAGACTTCATTTGTCGAGTATCCAAATCCCAAACGGTCCATTCTGGGGCGATTTCCCAAAAGCCATGGAGATAGGTCCTTTGCTTTAAATTCTTCAGCTGCAAACGATTATCTGTGGTTTGCAAAAGGCCATGACAGTCCTAATATTTCAGCTCCTGTCAGACCTGAGAAAAGCTCTCTCTCTGAGCCTCAGCAACTTTTACCTGCTGAACATTCAACAGAATAAATGTTCCATGTGAAGACACTACTAAACCACATTTCAGTGTGGATTTATAACAGGCTTTTAAAGATTAGCCAACACCACTTTTATCATTCTACTTTTTTTTCCCCGGATCTGAAATTATTTTAAGAAGCTAAGTGACATTAAAGCAACGGGAATTGGATGAGTGGTTGCATTTATACAGCTGGGTGTTGTTGTTTTTTAAAAAGGATCAGTGTATTTGGAAAGGGAAACACAATTTATGTTTGCCTTGAATATAAAATAACTTTAGTTTTCACTCTAAAACATCAAGATTTTTCACTGTGTCTCTGGAGGCTTGAGCTAGCTCTACCTCCATCTGGCAATCGGTTTAACAACCTGTGTGAATACATGGGTTGTTGCCCATGCCTCTGTCATGTCCCTGCCAGGATGAGATGTGTTGGTAAAGACAGCATCTGATCAATCATCTTTAAAGCTGTTTAGAGCTTTGAGGAAAGTGGGAGGCATATCAGTGTAACCCTTGCTATACTCCTTCCCCATTTGCTTACATGCAAAATTGTAAATGATACTTTGCGTAGTTGGGAGTTTTCAGATGTTTTAACTGAGGAGACCTATGAATGAAATGTATATTTTTCTCTATTCAGGATGGCAACTCATCCTAAGATTGGCCTGATGCCACTTATTTTGTGGCAATATTGTTTACTCTGGAACACAATAGCTCTCTCTATATGGATTCCATACTGCAAAATATCATGGCACTGTAGCAGTTTATAATATATGTACCACATTTCCATGGTGTCATTTATTTTTTGAAAATATTGGCCTGGTAGTTTCACATTAGCTGGTTCTGCAGCATAGCTGCCAACACCTACTGGGTGTTACTCACCCTCAAGGTTCCATAAATGATTAGTGGGTTGTATATTACTATATGAAAATCCTTGCTGTGCACACAAGCATCCTGGTCACACTCAAAGGACAACAATTTTTTAATACATACAAGGTTAAGGATTTCACACCTTTAGCCAAAAACCCTACCATGGCATGCAACAGAAGCCATAAAATGTCAAAATAGCAAACAGGTACACAAGCATGACGATTCCATTATGTTGACATCACATGCATATCTCTTTATAATCTAAATGCCAGTTGATATATTTTGTCCTTACTTTTTTTTGTAAAGGTGGGTCACAATATGCTGTTAACAGTACATTAGCTTCTTCCCAATCCATATAAAAATTCCCTCCATCAATACACAGTGGAAATGTCATGTCACGATAAGTTATTGTGGAAGTTTTCCAAAATAATTTAGTACATTTCCTCAGTAGCTACTGAAATAATGATGATGATTTTATTTGTAAAGGGGCCCCCTATCGAGATGCTTGGGGTTCTGTTGCACAACATTTTGAAACAAAAAACAATTAATGACATCATTAAAACAGTGGCAAAGCCAAGAGCGTGGCATCATTAAAAGAAAGTGATTTCTTGTTTCAAGGCAGATAAAAGCAGCCTGTCTATTGCAGAATCAAAATTTCCACAGCATTAGCCAACAATTTCATCCCCAAGCAGATTCCAAAGTAAAGTGCACGCCAATCACATAATATGTGAAGTACCCCATGCTGTTTGGCACACTCAGGAGGGCAATCTTGGTCCTCCTACAGAAGGAAGAAATGCATTCTTGCTACATTTGTAATGTTTATCTGGGGTTTAGTGTTACAAGTGAATAAAGCAAAATTCATGTTTTGCAACAGCAAGAAAAGAGTCTAGCTTTGTTAACTCTGTCTACTTCATAATCTAAATTTCTTAAACATTTTGCAATTCTAATACATTTAAAGAGTAATTGTGGGTTCCTGTTTATCAGATAAATGTATACATAATGGTAAAGCCTTTTGTACATTTAGTAAACTGAGTTTTGGTCTTGTGGGATCCAGAAAGTTCAGCATGTGGAATTTACCAAGGAGCAGCAGGAGAACCACCTATATTAGCATGGTGGGAAATGTAACGCCCATGCTTATTTCTAAAAGGAGAGCTTAGTGATTTGGCATTGCACCATCATTGCTGTTATAATTAATCATACTAATAATGCTGAGTTGATATACAATGACCCCCAAGCATTTTTCTAAGGGAACTCACCAGTGGAGTTATGCTATTGCTCAAGACTTACCTGTTGCCCCTCTTGACTCAAGAGATGTGGCATGTAGAGGTAACTATTTGAAATCAAACACTATTCACTTTTTCAATCAACACAAAATATTTCTGCACCCTGGTGATGAGGTTGCCCCATAATTTGTGTAACAAAATGACCATTACAATAATATGAGTTTGTTTTCATATGGAAGCAGAGGGAATGATTTAGTCATAGTTCTGAAAAAGTGGTGTGGGAAATGGAGCTGGGTTCCAGTTTCACAGTCTTCAAGCTGAATTTGTTTAGAACTCAGTCTGTAAAGAAAAATGGCAGAAGATACTTTTCTCTGTTTACTACATGGGGTAAGCAACCCTATGCACACTTATTCAGGAGTAAATCCACAAACACAGTGGGACTTCTAAGTGTAGATATGCATTATATTGCACAGTAATTTAGGTTTATTTACCTTTGTTTTAATTTGAGCCAGGGCAACATGGGTTCTGTTTTCAGTGCTATAAAAAGGTAAGGGGACCCCTGACCATTAGGTCCAGTCGTGACCGACTCTGGGGTTAACGGCGCTCATCTCGCATTATTGGCTGAGAGAGCCGGCGTACAGCTTCCAGGTCATGTGGCCAGCATGACAAAGCCGCTTCTGGCGAACCAGAGCAGCACATGGAAACGCCGTTTACCTTCCCGCTGTAGCGGTACCTATTTATCTACTTGTACTTTGACGTGCTTTCGAACTGCCAGGTTGGCAGGAGCTGGGACCGAGCAACGGGAGCTGACCCCGTTGCGGGGATTCGAACCGCCAACCTTCTGATCGGCAAGCCCTAGGCTCTGTGGTTTAACCCACAGCGCCACTATAGCTCATCTCTAAAAAGGGAAATGGTTCTAAGCATGTGTGGAGCCCGTTTTCCTCATGTTGAGTCATAATAAACTCTTGCATATCTGGAATTAAGGGAAAGGCTTGGAAGTCAAATAGTGTAACTCCCAGGCTAGTTTAAATTGGTTTTTTATTTTTAAAAATTATAATCTTAAGCCACCAGAGTTGATTCTCTAGATTCTTGAATATCTCATGTATGTAATTTATGTTAAATATGTGTACCATGTCATCAGCACAAGGTCTGTATATAATGTGCTTGCAAAAAAGCTATTTCTGATGAAAACGTCCAGCCTATTTTCTTAAAGTGCTTTACTATGGGAATAATGTGCTGATCTATTATGAAAACGCAATAACTTCTGAAGCAGTTTTATTTTGCCATTTCCTCCCCTGTAGATTTTTTGCAATATATTTCTAGAAATACTTTATGCACTCTAACACAAAACAATATCTACAGCAGTAATAATAAATTACATGCGGTGGGAATTCAAGCTTGTTCTCGTGTCCAAGGTGATATAGTGGAAATCATTCATAATGAAGAAGAAAGTAATTGTTATGCAGCTATTTTGTATTAAGTGTAGCCCCCAAATTATCCTGAGTATACAGCACAATGTTCTGGGGGCTTTGAGACAACTAAAGTCTAATAAAATGCATGTGTATATCCCCTTATTTACATAACTGAAATGCCTATAAATTCAAACTTCTTCGATTTTAAAGGGATGCCAAATCTCAGTCCACTCTCTGAATATGTCCTAGACTCATAATTAATCAAAAACACCCAAATCAATAAGCATGCAAAATCAATCCCCTTCTGATTCCAGTATGCAAATAAACCACACTGATGGATTTTTCCCAGAATCTAACATTGCTATGTTCCTTTCCTCCCGGCAGTCACTATGCCTTTTAATGTTCATATTTTATGCACCACTGCACAAACAGTCTAAATCTGAGCTCAACACAACTAGTTTAAAATTGTTGGGTGTTTGCCACTCTTGACAGTGCAATCTTACACATGTTTACTCAGAAATAAACTACCTTGTGGTCAAAGGGACTTAATCCCATGTAAGTGTGTACATATTCTGTTGAACTGTGTAACATTTTATGCACAACTATAAGTAATGAAACAAAGTATCAGTAATGTGATTGAAAATGAACACTCCTGCCATTACGAGCCCATTTTTATGGCCAGCAGGAGGTCAGCACTGTGCAATCGCCCATGAGGTAATGTGGCCACAATTCTTCTGGGCCATGTTGCTCTCCTTCCAAGACATAGTCAAAGTGGAGTGCAGTTCAAAAAACTAGGAATAACATTGATCATACCCCCTTCCAAAAAAGACCAGTAATCAAGGTATGCACCTAGATATGCTTCAGTCTCTTGATGCTCCCCTCCCCACCTGTGTCTTGAGGAGGTCCCCAGAGTGGGTTATGATGTAGTGCAAGAGGTTACAACTGGAATGAGAAATTAGCTATTCTCAAAAAAACAGACCATGCATGCATGGAAGTGCTTTTCATTTGTGCACAGGGCTGGATCCCAGCCAATCAGTTTAACCTTATCCAAATTATTCCTATAACCTCTTTTGAAAGTATTACAGAATGAGAACTTTCTTCACATTCTCTCCCTCATATTTACACAGTGTGACTTGTTTTTAAATAAATGCAACCAGTGAAGTCATTTAAAAAAATAATCAAGTTCTTTTATCCCAACCCTGTTTCCAGCATTTGCATGTGAATATGAGCTACCCTGCTGTTTGATTAAACTAGCTTTTTTTAAAAGCCTATAAGAATCCAGATTCATGTGCAGTAGAGTCCTTTCCACTTGTATTGCAAAGGTTGTTGGAGGAAAAATGATAATATCCTTGGAAGTACATGACTAATGAGAATATATATAGCACTTCTGAGACAGCTCAAATGTATAATTATTGTGAGGATTTCACAGACACATAAATATAATGATCTTCGGGTAAGTAAATTGCTAGCTACCAATGAAATAAATATGGTCCCTTCAGAATTTGAAATCATTTGGTACTGTAGGTGGTGGGAAATGATTCACCTTAGCTGTTATCTCTGGAACAGTAATGTAGAAATATATCTGCCAGGGCTGGAGCATTTACATTGTTCTTCATATCCTGTGGAGTTTGTCAGAAGATCTCTGGTCCCTGCTGGTTTCTAACCTCTTATTTTGATAAGCCAGAACTCAGCATGAGTCAACAATGGGTTGGAGCAGCTAATATTGTTTACTGAGGTAGGCATCCTGCCCATAATAATTTTCCAAGAAATACTGATGTGTTCAAAGGTCAGGTTGATGTTGAATGCTAAACATGATTTCAGAGTAACATGGATATAGAAGTCTTGGGGTAAAGGTTAGATTGTTTTTGCCAGCACTGGTCAGGTCACAATAATCTGTGCAGCCTAGATCAAGGAAATGTGATACTTTACACATTGAATAGGAACTGAAGTATTTTGGAATTTTCATCAGCATTTTCTTGGAACATGATTAGGTGTTGGAAAACATTTTTGCTCATGTGCAGTGTGATACCCAGCAGGAAATACATGGTATAGGGGGGCACTTTTCAAGTGTTGTTGGCAAAAAATTTCCCTTGCCAACTTTGTAGGCACTGGCTTCAAGAATCATCACTGGCATTATAAAGTATACAACCGGTAGAAAGTCCTGATCCAGTTGGCAAAGAAATATAGAAAACCTATACCCCACACTTCCTGTAAATATTACTCTCATGACAGCATTACAATCCCTTCAAATTATAGAAAGGTAGAACAACCTGGCGTGCTATGGTCCATGGGGTCACGAAGAGTCGGACACGACTAAACAACAACAAGAACAACCACTAGTCAATTAAAAAAAACTAGAAAGATAAAATGCAGTGGCACTAACAGGCAGCAGGGACAGACTCAAACAACCCAACTGCAGTTTATAAAAGTCTTACAAAAATTAAACATTGCCTGGAGCTGCACAGACATAGGTGCTAAGTGAATTACCTAGGACACCAATTCACAAATAAGAAGCCACAACCTAAAAACCATCTCAATGGCTGTCATCCACCTAGCCTCCAAAAGCAGGGGCTCCTAGAAAAGAGCCTTTGATGAAGGGTCTCTTAAGCTAACACAGAGATAGGTGTGCTGGGGAAAGTTACATTCAGGAAAGGGGATCCCAAGGGATTACCACTGCCTTATCCTGCCCTCCCTTACCTTGCCAAAGTTAGCACCCTCTAACTCTATGGAAAACCCCTCTGAAAGCCCTGTGGAAGGATTACAAACCCTCTTCCCTGACGCTTCAACAACATAGCCTGATTCACCTCCACCAACCTTATTTCATATTGACCATTGTTGTGTTCCTTTGCCACTCCTACCTTTAGCAGGATGTGTTCTAGCAGACGGTATAAACCCTTTAGTGAAAAGTTAGCTTGCACTATGTACAGAGCTATTTAAACAGAGCAGCTAGTGTGACATCTTCCTTACTCTTTATGGTGGCACTAGCTGATCCTGCCTCAGTGCTTGATAGCTTTATGAACATAATGAAGGTGAGTAGGAGCCTTGCTTTAAGGCATATAGCTTTGATATGGAAAAGAAGCGGAGCACTAATGTCTCTTGCAAAAGCAAGCTATAGAAAAGAAAGTGTGTTCAGGCTCCTTTTTATTTAAAAGAAAAGAAAAATATATTCACTGTCCTGCTTGAGGGTGGGAACACGTACTGTCCAAAATAAGAAAATGTTATTGAAATTGTGGAGTATTGCTATTGGGAGCCTTGCACTTTTTCTAAAGGGCTGCATGAATATGCAGAAAACCAGGTGTCATAGAACGTTATTTTTTCAGAAATTTGTATAGGTATCAATAGGTGCCTTGTCCAATTCCTGATTCCTCTCCCTGATCCCCAATTCTGCCTTAAGCATTTCTGCACATAATTTTCCTTGTTGCTTTCCTACTATCTATATGTTGTTCATGAGAAATCTCTAAGCAGTCTGATTTTAAACAAATCTACATGGGTTGTTGCTTGTGTTAGCAGGGGCAAAATTTCCGTTCTGCCTCTGTTAGGCATTGGGAAGTTAAAAATTTGCATACACTTTAATGAATGTATTACTGAAATAAGCAGTAGTGCCATTATTTATTATTATTATTATTATTATTATTATTATTATTATTATTATTAGAGAGTTAGCAACCCTTATCAGGATACTTCTCAGCATCCAGCATATTTTTGTTTCACTCCAATTTCGCCCTCAGTTGTGCTATTTTCTTTCTTTCGAGATAGCTTCTCCAAGGTTCCATTGATGTGCCTTTCCAGCCATTGTTTAAGCTGGGAGAATGCCAAGTGTATCATTGTATGGTCAGGCTCAGAAGGATTAGATTGTCATAAGTAAATGTTGGTGAATAATGATTTCACTCTTTGCAGCACACAAACTGATGATGAATATTATATCCATTGACAATAATACAAAACTGGCAAATAGCCGCAGCAATGAATGCTCCATAAAGCATATGTTCATGGGACTGATAAGAGAATAAACAATTTAAAAACTGACATGCTTGATTCAAAGATATTTACCATTCACATTGGAGGCTTGTTAAAGCAGCGTTTATTTCAGAGATGGGGAGTGCTGCTCCAGCAATTCAGAAGTGTGAGTTGATGAGCCCACAAAAGCCCTCACTTGTCTACCAAGATGGGAAGAGGGAACGTTCTGGATGGTGTGCTACAGCACTGAACCGAGAACATGGGAAAACAAGCCCTGAGCCACTTACAATCCTGGGCAACAATCATACAGCATCTAGTTGCAAGCAGCCCTGAGAAATCTTTGTTATAAAGTGGCCTATAAATTAAGTAAGAAGGTAGGTAAATAGTAGTGGCACCTGGTGGTTGACATGTAACCTCATTGAAAGATGAATCCAACCATTTCAGCAGGATATTCAACTACACATTGAGGAGGCTACACACCCATCTCAGTTATACAGTATGTGGCTCTTGCTTGCTGAATTGGGGTGACAATCCAGGTAAGCCTTGGAACAGATGGTGTTGACTGCATTGGATTCCAGTAATGCAGCTTTGTGTACTTATCATTGAATTTATTGTGCAGCCACCTTCATTTCCCACAATCCTAAAACCTGAAGAAATTAATCTTTAAAATACATGACTGCCAGCAGGAAAAATGAAAAGCAGCATCCTTGCTCTCTATATAATCAAGCAGGATTGGAGCCTTTAAAAAGAATGTTTAGTATAAATAGCAGAATTAGCTGTCACAATTATTTTCAAACATTTGGTTCTGTCAAGTTTCCTTTAATTCTGTATGACACTTGGCTGTTTGAGTCCCAGCCCAGATTAGATCTCTGCCTTAATATAAATCAAAATTAAAAGTGATACATTGGTGTGTGTGTGTCCCCCCCCCAAATTTGCTCTTTTTCCTTCGTTTTTGAAGCAGTTTACACAATGAATAATGAACTCCAGATAACATATTTATACTGTCACAAAATAATACAAGCAGTATTTTCATTTTACCCAGTGTTCATTCTTACCATATTCTGAAAAAAATAAAGAGGGATGTTTTGTATAAAACAGAGAGGAAAAGGAGAGAAAGAATTCCAGTAGAGCATCATTGCTAACCCTAAAAGTGAAGCACTGCAGAAAAGACATCAGCTCAAACACCTGCTTTCTTATATGAACATTTTTCATTGGCTGCTAAAGCTGATATTTCCAATAACTCCCATTTGTGGCTCAGTAGAAATTTAGCTTGCCAAGCTCTTAAAGCAATCCACTTAGCAATCAAGGCAGTTCCAGGAATCCAAGCCTTCTAATATTTACTGAGGGCGCTGATATTTGGAAAATAGCCCGACATTAGATATACTGCTGTCAGACCCAAACAATGACCAAAACCAAGTTGATACGTCTTGCTACTTCAGTCCATTATGGATTAATTATGCTGTATCCCCAATGCATATGCAACAGATCTGCCTCTGGAGCATCACCGTGCCAACAACAAAATATAGTAATCCCAGTTTTGGCAAAAGCATCAGGGTAGAATTAAGCTCTGAAAACATTCTGTTAAACGGGGAGTCTCACATCAATTGTTGAGTAAGTGATCTAGCTCAACAAGATCTTCTATGAAGTAGGATGGTGGTGGCCCCGGTTCCTGGATTTCAATTAAACACAAGCATTCATAACTAATTGTTGATCTGTTTGAGGTCTTTAAAAAATGTTTGTCAAACTTATTCGTGTGTGTGTGTGTGTGTGTGTGTGTGTGTGTGTGTTTGTGTTTTAAAGAACTGCACTGCTAACATTTTGAAATGCTTCATGAAAGATGTTGCCAATAATGTCAACCTGTTCCATTTGGCTGGCCAGTTTTCTACATATTTTTTGTGTGTATTACCCAGACTCTCAAAATTCAGTAAGTGTTATTTAAAATGAAAAAACAACAACAACAACCCAAATTGTTTTAAACTTTGCTCAATCGACCCCATTAAATGACCTCTTGACATTCCACCAAAGGAATTGTCACTATGAAGGAAATATCAGTAACAGGGTGGTCATACAACAGAAATCAGGGCCAGATTTAGAAATCCACATGCAGGAAACATGTTGCCATTCAAGATCAGGGAAAAATCTTTCATTGTGAAAAAGATATGTAGGCTGTATTCCTAATCCTGCCTCCGCCGGCCAGCCTGTGGTGCTGAATGGAGCAGTGAGGTCACCATCCCCAGCACCTTCGGCTCACAGCAACTGGGGCAGAAAATGAGGGGCAAAGCAATCGTTTTGCTGATTGCTGCACTAGCATGGAGCTAGGACAGCAACTAGAGTGGTATGGCTATGAAACTGGCTCGAGATCCCATGGGTTCCAGGCTACTCACACCCCAGCCCCTCCCCACCTCTGCATCCACTGGCTATCACTGGTGGGGATCCCCCCAGTGGCCTGTGCACCTGCATGCTTAGCAGGCAACCAGTTTAGCTGGAAATGCTGGATGGAGGGACACCTCAGCCTGTTTTCGCTCCCAATCTGGTGCAAGATGGGGGTGGTGGCCAATTACTCTTCCTGATTGCAATCCCATCCTTATTTAGGAGTAAGCCCACTGAAATCTACGCAACTTGTGTCTGATTTTAAAATGGTTAGGATTGTCTTGTGAAACATCTAATAAATGTTTCTATTTATGTTTGAAAGTCCACCAAATATACACTTGCTCCATATGGACATATACAAATGTAAAAGTGAAGGTAAAGGACCCCTGGACAGTTAATTCCAGCCTAATTCAACTATGGGGTGCAGAGCTCATCTCAGCTTTCAGTCCGAGGGAGCCGGCATTGGTCCGCAGACAAGTTTTTCCAGGTCATGTGGCCAGCATGACTAAACCACTTCTGCCGCAACGGGACACCATGGTGAGTGCCAGAGCACATGGAACGCCGTTTACATATGATATATATGGGTAATACATTAGGATTGTTTATACACATGGGGCATTGTTAGGAATGACCCATGGTTCCCAAGCCACAGGGTTTTTGTGCTGGATCTTCTGTCGCCCCACCCCCCCTCTTTCACACACACTCATTTCAGAGTGACTGGTTCACTTGCAATCTGCCATCTTAATTTGCTCAGAGGCACTTGTTTTAGTTATATGTACACACGTCTTGCCAATAGATTTTAAGTGGGGCGGAGGACCGCTCTCAGAAAATCCTGTTGGCGATTCCCAGCCTTCCCTACTGCACTTTCCAGGTAGATTACATCCCCTCCCAAAAAAATCCCCCAGAAACAAACAAAATCATTGTGCGGGGGGGGGGAGGGTAACCCACACAATTTTAAAGCCTAAATGCCATTGAGGAGGTAAAGTGTACAACACTGCAGGGTACACAGGAATAGTTGTGGCACATCATGATGTCTATGACAGTTTCTCTGGTTTGTGCCCATAGGGTCAAAAAAGTTGGCAACACCTGCATTAGCTTCTGCACACTTTTATAAATTTGTGGCATGAACTTCTGCCCTGTGCTTTTTAAGTACCTAGCTTGGTCCCTGTAGTCATCCACGAGCTGATTCTTATGCTGCAGTCACTGTGTGTGACTTCTTGCAATGAGAACTAGATAGAGTAGAATTTAACACAAGCACATAGCCACAAAGAAGCCTATTAAAATACCCCCTATATCTGTTCCAAAGCACTATCCTCTATGGTTTGTAGAGAAAGATTATACACTATTGAGGCAATAAGTGTTAGAGGAAATCACATCCACCCTACTGAACTGGGCACTGCAGTGTAGGCAAAAATAAATCCCTAAGCCTGCCATTTTTGCCCAAGAGAAACATTCTGAATAATCTATCATGCTTACGAAAAAAATATCACTGGAATAAAAAGCGGCATGCCATGAAAAATATAGAGTAAGCAGGGTAATACATTCAACTTAGCAATGTGTTGCCCTCCCCGCACCACCGCTTTACGCCCGCCCCCAACTTAAGTAATGCATTGAAAGAGGGCCATTTATCTAAGTCTAAAAAATATTTGGGGAACCATATTGTCCAGGTCTGTTCAGACAATAGATGTACTGTAATGGTTTTGAAGATCCATATACCTAGTTCAGTTGTCACTACTGCCAGCAAAATGGAGTGCTGCTGTAGTCATCTATTCATAATGAATTTGCTCTCTTTTCACCCTTAATGTGAATTTCATCTTTATGCTTTTCTTAGCCATTTCCGGTGTAATTTTAAGGAAAAAGCAGTTGTGATGCCACAACACAGAACCTGCTCCTGATTCATTTTGGGGGCCCTGACCAATTTCCTGTTGAGAAACACTTCCCACTCAAAGGTGCTGTCTGCAAGTAGCAGCTGTGGGGGGCTGGGGTTCAGTAGAAACCAATGCAGGACCCACAACCTGGATTGGAAGTGTGTTCCAGTTATGCTGTGTGTTTGTTTTTTAAATAAAAATGGCCAGTTTCAGCATGTGTTTTAAAAGTGGCCAGTTTCAGCACACTTTTCTAATAACCTAACATGTAGTATGGCCCTGAGTGTGCCCTACAACAGGGTATGCATAATATTAAAAGTTAAGGCTGTCTTTCAGGAAACCTAGTCCTCCATTACTGAACTGACCTCACTAAGGAACTTTTGATAAGCTTCCAAAAATCGCAGGGTTACTGGAACATAGTTTGAAAACCACTGATTTAAATAATCTGATAGCGATAAGCATGTTGCAAACTGCACATGTGGGGTGGGGAGTGGGGGGTAAGTACATGGTCACAATCAGGGTTGGCTGAGCAAACCAGTGCTAAGTACAAGGCTAATTTACAACTCTACTATGCAAATGGACAGTTCCTTTCTTTGTCAGTCCTGGTAACATAGTGCATGTGACAAATGGGTCATCTTGTCATGGGCACAAAATCCCACCCCACCCCCACTGTTGCTGCTTAACCCATGTTAGCAACATTTGCAGTGGTGTGCCCCCAAAAAGCAAAACCAAACAAAATTCTTTGTGCCCATAGCAAATTATTCAGATGTCCAATTTGTCTTGTGCACAGGGCAACCCGGCTGGAAAAAGCGCCCAGCCATGCACAGAGTGGCTGTGTTAATCAGGTCTGACTTTCTGCAGGCACCATGATATTATGTTGGGTTGACAACAATCACAAGGGTGAAGGGAAGGCTAATGGGATCCGAACAGAGTGATGGCTGCAATGAAACATATTTTT
Organism: Zootoca vivipara; assembly: GCF_965207765.1. Lineage (NCBI taxonomy): Eukaryota > Metazoa > Chordata > Lepidosauria > Squamata > Lacertidae > Zootoca > Zootoca vivipara. The sequence continues at coordinate 40,980,033 of NC_142588.1, forward strand.
TTAAAAGCCAGGAATATGGTATTAATTTTTTTTAGCAAATCCGAAGTCTGTTTCTACAAAGAGCTGGCACCTAGACTCAGAGAAGCCTTTTGATCCTGACTTGAAGTAGCAAGTTGTCATACCTCAGCTGTCCTGGCATTTGGTTTAGGAACAGATGGAGAATACTATCCATAATAATCTGGTTGGCCGAGAAGCAGAAACAATATCAACTGGAATCCTAAGTGGCTTGCTGGCTGAGTTCTGTAGCACAGGATTATTAGCATTGCTTTCAGGGGCACCACTGCCTGGGTTTGAAGAATTTATTCTGCTGTAGTACACTCGAAACTATCATCCTGATCTTTAAATAGAACATTCTATACAATGTAAACTGCATAAACAAAAAGAACTTGAAACCTCTGCTTTTATGCACTCCTTATACTCCCACCCACCCACCCACCCACCGGTTCGTAAAACTTTAGATAGGTTAAAAAAACGTGAGAATATTTGTTGTAATTAATCTCATGTTTAGAATACTTGCCCAGGATTCACCAAATGTTGCAGTATGAAAACCAACCCAGAAGTCTCTTGAGCTATTCTCCCCCAAGAGCTTTCTCCTTCTTCAGAGGTTTTCCAGCCCATTTACCCCTGTCAAAACAAACGCCCACACCTCAGAGCATGTATGCAAGGAGGAGCTTTTATATTGGCCATTGTTACTAGTACTGTGAATTACCCCCCCCCCCAAATTAAACAAGCCAAATACAGTGGTTTTCATCTACAAGGTTTTCATCTGTGTTCCACACTGGCTTATTAATTTAGTATACAAGCCACCAAGCACAGCTGCTGTAGTTTTACTGAAATGAATTGAAATTGCCGAGCAGCAGTTATATTGATGGGTTCAGGAAAGCAGAGGTTCGAAGAGTGTGGCATGGCTGTGGTCTTGGGGATCATTCTCAGCAGGCTAATTTATCTGGATTGCAAGACAGCCAAGGACCCAAACTCAATTTCTAAACTATGTGACCTCAGCCTACAAGACAACATGCCGCATGCTGCAATGTCAAGCCACAAAAGGAGCCCCAAGATCCCCACCCTTATGATAAATGACGGGGAAGAAGTTTCTTGCTCTTTATTGTCTTTAAGTTATTTATGTGTGGTTTCTTATTCCTAATGTGTAAGTTTATTACCATTTAATTCCCATTTAAGAAATCTGGCAGAAACTGTGGTGGCTAAGACAGGGAACTTTCTGCCATGTGTGCAACTACCCCAGGCATCCCCAAACTACGGCCCCCATGTGGCCCATGTGGTGACTTATCAAAACTTCACCATGAAGCATTTTTCTGTTGGCAAAGTCTCCAAAAGAGTGACCAACTCTACATGTGCTGCCTCTGGTAGGAGTTGTGAAGTGTAGATGGGTTCCCACAAGGCAAGACACAGTGATAACACCAAGAATCTATATTGAACTACAAAAATGAACAACAGGAACAAAGCAACTGCTTAAATACATTTATGAAGGCCTGGGCCACTCCCAACGTGATTGGCTGCCCAGACTTCCAAGCTGCGAATCATGACTCAGAGTTTAAGGGCCAATGGCAGCGATCCAAATCCTGAAATGTTCTGTGATTGGCTATCATGTACATAGCTGTCAAGTTTTCCCTTTTCTTGTGAGGAAGCCTGTTCAGCATAAGGGGATTTCCCTTAAAAATAAAGGGGGAAACTTGACAGCTATGATCATGTATCAAATCAGAACACAGGGGCTCAGAATCCTTAGTCCAGACTCAAGCTCAGGCAAACACAGACCACTGAAACAGACCACAGTTGTTTCCGCCTTTATGAATCAGCTCTGATACACCTACAACCCTTCTGACACAAGTGGTCTGATGTGAATGGTGACACCTGGCTAGAGTCTTCAACTTGAGGAAGGAGTGTAAATATTCTGTTGATTTGTCTCCATTGGAGCTAATTGTTAGGTGACTGCTCTTAATAAAGCAAAAGGCCAAGAAAGCTACGAGATGGCTGGGGAAGCTTTATCATCCTTGTTCTTACTTCTAGCCAGGGAAGTGCTAGAAGTAAGAAAATAGCTGTGAGTAGAGAACAACACAGTTTTAAACTATGAGACAGAGGGAGGGACACAGGGAGGTCTGCAAGATAACAGAGATGTGGGGATGCCTCTCTCCAGAGATCTGGTGTGGATTTAGCTGTCTCTTCGAGTTTTTAAGTTGTGCCTCAGCCTACACTAAACCTACGCATTAGTATGTAAACTGAAACACTACAAAATGTCAATAAATCTCCACAGACCTCTTTCCAAAGGAAGCACCCCACCCCTGGGACTTCTCACTAGTAGGGAGAGCACAGCAATATGAATCAAGAGTAGTAGTCACAAAAGATTGTCCATCTTAATATTAGTGTTTGCAAATGGAAGAATGAGACTGGAGGAGACTTGATGAATTCCTTTGTTTTAGAAATTGGGTTGCTGTTTCTGTTTTAAATGAAAGACTGAAATTGTCCCCTGGAAGTTTAGTTTTATTAGATTCGGAGTAAGATTCCTAATGTGGTTTGCCATTGTGCTTAAGAGATAATTAGGCTATTTCGTAGAATAAGCCTCAGTAGAATAAAGAAAATATATCTGTTTTATAACCCTTAAGTCTTTAAACCTAAGTCCTAATTATATAGCAAGAGTAATCACTTCTGCATTGTGAACTTTCCATTTTGCTGCATATTGATATTACAAAATTGTCTCCACTTCTCAATTCAAAGTAGCAATTTCTGCCCAGTTTACCCATTAGTGATGAATACATAGCACAGCCAATTCACAGAAGCTGGTCCATTAACAAAAGGGAGAAAATTCAAATTAATTAGCAGTGATTTCTTCAGACAGAGGAAGAAGCAGTTCACACAGATCTTCTTCCTTCCTATTTCCTATTGTTCAGTAGAAGGGCCTTGTGTGCAAAAAAGCTATTTCACAGCTATGCAACAAAAGGAGAAATGGTAGATGAATATGATACATATGGGTTTAGAGGGCATATGTCCTCTAAGACTAAAGATAATGGCACAATGCTGGTGGACTCCAAAGAGCTGTGAGGTCATAAAATAAACAAGCTCCTGGTTTGGTGACTCCTGAGTAGTACCATTTATTCCCATTTGCCACTCATGCAAGCTGCCTCTGTCCACTTTCCCATGATCCCTTTCTCCCCCTACTTCCTACATCCCAGACCTTTCTTGGATATCCCCCACCCAACTTCAGATGGGCTTATTTAGAAGATATAGCAGGCTGCAGTGGGAGAAAGTGGGTGGGAAATTCCCTTTCTGTGACTGTCCTTGTGATGCAATTCATAATTCTCAAGAAATTGCTATGAGATTTTAGAATTTATCTTTTGTGCTTGAAAATAAATTCAAAACCGGGTCAAACATATGTTGGAAATGCAAAGAAAAAGAAGGTACTTTATATCATATGTGGTGGGAATGTAGAGAAGGCCCCAAAAAATTGGGAGATGATATATAATGAATTGAAAAATATGTTTAAAATGACATTTAAAAAAAAACAGAAGCATTTTTGTTAGGGATCTTAGGACAAAACCTGCCAAGGAAAATAAAAAACTTATTTATGTATGCTACAACAGTGGCAAGAGTCTTGTTAGCACAAAGATGGAAGAATGAGGAAATCTCAACGAAAGAACAATGGCAAGAAAAATTGATGAGTTACGCAAAGTTGGCAAAGTTGACATATAAACTACACGAGAAGGACAACCGGGACTTCAAAGAAGCATGGGAACTTTTTACAAACTATTTTTAAAAAAACCAAGGGACTCCTTGGCAGGTTTTGAATAAACACACACAATTTATTAGTAGAACATATGATAGATAAGGGAACGATATGTACAATTTTATAACATGCAGAAAACAATTGTTGTTGTTTAGTCATTTAGTCGTGTCCGACTCTTTGTGACCCCATGGACCAGAGCACGCCAGGCACTCCTGTCTTCCACTGCCTCCCGCAGTTTGGTCAAACTCATGTTGGTAGCTTCAGGATCTGTCTTTCCAGTGAGCACTCAGGGCTGATTTCCTTAAGAATGGATAGGTCTGATCTTCTCACAGTCCATGGGACTCCCAAGAGTCTCCTCCAGCACCATAATTCAAAAGCATCAATTCTTCGGCGAGCAGCCTTCATTATGGTCCACCTCTTACATCACTACTGCGAAAACCATAGCTTTAACTATACGGACCTTTATCGGCAAGGTGATGTCTCTGCATTTTAAGATGCTGTCTAGGTTTCTCATTGCTCTTCTCCCAAGAAGCAGGCGTCTTTTAATTTCGTGACTGCTGTCACCATCTGCAGTGATCATGGAACCCAAGAAAGTAAAATCTCTCACTGCCTTCATTTCTTCCCCGACGATTTGTCCGGAGGTGATGGGACCAGTGGCCATGATCTTAGTTTTTTTTTTTTTTTTTTTTTTTTTTGATGTTGAGCTTCAGACCATATTTTGCGCTCTCCTCTTTCACCCTCATTAAAAGGTTCTTTCCCCTTCATGGATCAATGCCTTGTCGTGGCGAAGGGGCTTGAATAACTCAGAGAAGCTATGAGCTATGCCATGCAGGGCCACCCAAGATGGACAGGTCATAGTGGAGAGTTTTGACTAAACGTGATCCACCTGGAGAAGGAACTGGCAAGCCACTCCAGTATCCCTGCCAAGAAAACTCCATGGACAAAGACAACAGGCATATAAAAGTTATGACGCTGGAAGATGAGCCCCTCAGGTCGGAAGGCGTCCAACATGCTACTGAGGAAGAGCGGAGGACAAGTACAAGTAGATTCAGAGCTGATGAAGCGGCTGGGCCAAAGCCGAAAGGACGCTCAGTTGCGGATATGCCTGGAAGCGAAAGGAAAGTCCGATGCTGTAAAGAAAAATATTGCATAGGAACCTGGAATGTAAGAACCATGAATAGAGGTAAGCTGGATGTGGTCAAAAATGAGATGACAAGAATAAATATCGACATCCTGGGCATCAGTGAACTAAAATGGAAGGGAATGGGTGAATTCAGTTCGGGTGACTATCATATCTACTACTGTGGGCAAGAATCCTGTAGAAGAAATGGAGTGGCCCTCATAGTCAACAAAAGAGTGGCAAAAGCTGTAATGGGATGCAATCTCAAAAATGACAGAATGATCTCGATACGAATCCAAGGCAGACCTTTTAACATCACAGTAATCCAAGTTTATGCACCAACTACCGGTGCTGAAGAAAGTGAAATTGACCAATTCTATGAAGACCTACAACACCTTCTAGAAATGACACCAAAGAAGGATGTTCTTCTCATTACAGGGGATTGGAATGCTAAAGTAGGGAATCAAGAGATAAAAGGAACAACTGGCAAGTTTGGCCTTGGAGTTCAAAATGAAGCAGGGCAAAGGCTAATAGAGTTCTGTCAAGAGAACAAGCTGGTCATCACAAACACTCTCTTCCAACAACACAAGAGACGACTCTACACATGGATATCACCAAATGGGCAGCATCGAAATCAGATTGATTATATTCTCTGCAGCCAAAGATGGAGAAGCTCTATACAATCAGCAAAAACAAGACCTGGAGCTGACTGTAACTCAGATCATCAGCTTCTTATAGCAAAATTCCAGCTTAAACTGAAGAAAGTAGGAAAAACCACTGGGCCAGTAAGATACAATCTGAATCAAATCCCTTATGAATACACAGTGGAAGTGAGGAACAGGTTTAAGGATTTAGATTTGGTAGACAGAGTGCCTGAAGAACTATGGATGGAGGCTCGTAACATTATACAGGAGGCAGCAACGAAAACCATCCCAAGGAAAAGGAAATGCAAGAAGGCAAAATGGCTGTCCAACGAGGCCTTACGAATAGCGGAGGAGAGGAGGCAAGCAAAATGCAAGGGAGATAGGGAAAGATACAGGAAACTGAATGCAGATTTCCAAAAAACAGCAAGGAGAGATAAGAGGGTCTTCTTAAATGAGCAATGCAAAGAAATAGAGGAAAACAATAGAATGGGGAAAAGCAGAGATCTGTTCAAGAAAATTGGAGATATGAAAGGAACATTTCGTACAAAGATTACCATAATCAAGGACAAAAGTGGTAAGGACCTAACAGAAGCAGAAGACATCAAGAAGAGGTGGCAAGAATACACAGAGGAATTATACCAGAAAGATATGGAGGTCTCGTACACCCCAGGTAGTGTGTTTGCTGACCTTGAGCCAGACATCTTGGAGAGTGAAGTCAAATGGGCCTTAGAAAGCACTGCTAATAACAAAGCCAGTGGAAGTGATGATATTCCAGCTGAACTATTTAAAATTTTAAAAGATGATGCTGTTAAGGTGCTACACCCAATATGCCAGCAAGTTTGGAAAACTCAGCAATGGCCAGAGGATTGGAGAAGATCAGTCTACATCCCAATTCCAAAGAAGGGCAGTGCCAAAGAATGCTCCAACTACCGCACAATTGCGCTCATTTCACACGCTAGCAAGGTTATGCTTAAAATTCTACAAGGCAGGCTTAGGCAGTATGTGGACCGAGAACTCCCAGAAGTGCAAGCTGGATTTCGAAAGGGCAGAGGAACCAGAGACCAAATAGCAAACATGCGCTGGATTATGGAGAAAGCTAGAGAGTTCCAGAAAAACGTCTACTTCTGCTTCATTGACTATGCAAAAGCCTTTGACTGTGTCGACCACAGCAAACTTTGGCAAGTTCTTAAAGAAATGGGAGTGCCTGATCACCTCATCTGTCTCCTGAGAAATCTCTATGTGGGACAAGAAGCTACAGTTAGAACTGGATATGGAACAACTGATTGGTTCAAAATTGGGAAAGGAGTACGACAAGGTTGTATATTGTCTCCCTGCTTATTTAACTTATATGCAGAATTCATCATGCGAAAGGCTGGACTAGATGAATCCCAAGCAGGAATTAAGATTGCCGGAAGAAATATCAACAACCTCAGATATGCAGATGACACAACCTTGATGGCAGAAAGTGAGGAGGAATTAAAGAACCTTTTAATGAGGGTGAAAGAGGAGAGTGCAAAATATGGTCTGAAGCTCAACATCAAAAAAACCAAGATCATGGCCACTGGTCCCATCACCTCCTGGCAAATGGAAGGGGAAGAAATGGAGGCAGTGAGAGATTTTACTTTCTTGGGCTCCTTGATCACTGCAGATGGTGACAGCAGTCACGAAATTAAAAGACGCCTGCTTCTTGGGAGAAAAGCAATGACAAACCTAGACAGCATCTTAAAAAGCAGAGACATCACCTTGCCGACAAAGGTCCGTATAGTTAAAGCTATGGTTTTCCCAGGAGTGATGTATGGAAGTGAGAGCTGGACCATAAAGAAGGCTGATCGCCGAAGAATTGATGCTTTTGAATTATGGTGCTGGAGGAGACTCTTGAGAGTCCCATGGACTGCTAGAAGATCAAACCTATCAATTCTTAAGGAAATCAGCCCTGAGTGCTCCCTGGAAGGACAGATCGTGAAGCTGAGGCTCCAATACTTTGGCCACCTCATGAGAAGAGAAGAATCCTTGGAAAAGACCCTGATGTTGGGAAAGATTGAGGGCACTAGGAGAAGGGGACGACAGAGGACAAGATGGTTGGACAGTGTTCTCGAAGCTACGAACATGAGTTTGACCAAACTACGGGAGGCAGTGCAAGACAGGAGTGCCTGGCGTGCTATGGTCCATGGGGTCACGAAGAGTCGGACACGACTAAACGACTAAACAACAACAACAAAAAGGTTCTTTAATTCCTCCTCACTTTCTGCCATCAAGGTTGGGTCATCAGCATATCTGAGGTTGTTGATCATTCTTCCGGCAATCTTAATTCCAGTTTGGGATTCATCCAGTCCAGCCTTTCACATGATGAATTCTGCATATAAGTTAAATAAGCAGGGAGACAATATACAGCCTTGTCATACTCCTTTCCCAATTTTGAACCAATCAGTTGTTCCATATCCAGGTCTAACTGTAGCTTCTTGTCCCACATAGAGATTTCTCAGGAGACAGATGAGGTGATCAGGCACTCCCATTTCTTTAAGAACTTGCCATAGTTTGCTGTGGTCGACACAGTCAAATGCTTTTGCATAGTCAATGAAGCAGAAGTAGATGTTTTTCTGGAACTCTCTAGCTTTCTCCAAAATCCAGTGCATGTTTGCAAACAAACATGCAGAAAGCAATATGTACAAGCAAATCAGAGAGGGGAGCTGAGGGAAGTCCTTAGAGGGGGGAGAGGGGGGGAGAAAGGGGTGGGAAAGGGGAAAATTGTACTTGGCTATGTTATTGGTAATTTGTATTGTAGCTCATGCTAGAATTCTTTTTTTAAAAAAACAAAACTATTTTTCCACACACACAAAAAGGCATGGATTTGCAATCTTCATGTATTGCAAACACAAGGTCTGAAGTTCTGATGCATATACATGTTAGTTCATGAACAATGTGGTGTGCAATGGTAATACTGAACTCCTTCAAATTGTATGTTTTAAAAGCTTATACTAAAATGTAAGAGAGATTCAAGAAAGTTTGACCACAAGTAAATATCTCTTCCAGATCAGCAAACAAAATGTGTGGGTTCCAATAGGTGCTCTTGTGCTCAAGGAAGAGCTTTTGATCCAACTCAGTTAACAGGAGAAAGCCTAAGAAGAGTCCTGATCAACAAGACCAAAGCCATATTTAGTGCAGCATCGTGTTTCCTACAGTGTCTATCCAGATGGAAAGTGTAAAAAATACAGTATATGACTCTTTAGTGACCTGAGATAAAGATCCATGTATTATAGTGTATCAACCCCAGTACTGGTACTTGGGGAAATGTTCAGCCTGTAGGTGTCTAATTGTACATCATGTAATTTTGGGCAAAGCCTGGAAATGCACCAGAGATTCCCCATTTATATAAATTAACATTTTCTCTCCAGTTTTCCATTTATTAATTCTTTCTGCTGAGATGACATTTCCCTTTGATGTTTGTTCCTATGGGGAGACCGAGTGCTTGAAGCCACTGTTCTCTCAGAAGCCTCTTTTGATCACATTCCTCATTGGAAGGCAAGATTCCTTTTATGCATATTGATTCCATAAGATTCCTAAGATTCTTTCAACCACATAGAGAAGTGCAACCATGACATCACTGCTCGCAGCCAATTAAATGCAGTGTCGAGGTTTGCAAAGGGGAATCAATGAAGTACTAAATTTTCACTGAGTTCCCCAGTAGATGGAGCTGCTGTAAACCTTTGGTTGGTACCAGTGAGAAAAGGTAACACAGCTACGGTAATACTCATCTGTGCTCATGCTTTCCAAACACAAGCACTTTTTTGGAACAGGTTTTTTTTTGACAGCAATATCTTCATAGATTTGGCAAAAAAGTCATAGCAAATTATCTCTATTTGCATATTTTCTTTTAAAATATGGTCACAAGCAAGGCTTCCTAGTGAGAAAAGGAAGGATTATAACACTGTTTCTCAGAAATTGTCTCTCAAGGACATATGTCCCAGGCACAAAGTTAACTACTAGACTGCTGTTCTGCTTTCATCTTTACAATGTGTTGTGAGCTGCCTGGAAGACTCTCTGGAGCCAAATGTCAGCACAGAAATTCCAGAATAAAGGATGCTCAAATGTAGTGAATATTGGCTGGCACTGCACAATGAGTCCATGGGAGTGAGTCCAGTTAAGACCTATACAATATCCAGTTCCAGATCTCAAAACGCTCGCTAACACTGCGTCTAAAATCAATATTCAACCCAGGGAAGGTTAAGTAGGTTAGGTATGCCTAGATCTCATGTAAATGTCCATACAGTAAGTCCACCATTAAACACAAAAAACATTTATTCCAATGGGGAACAAAACGGAAGTCAGGCAACATATCTAGTGCTGGGATGTAAGAATGCACCTTGAATGCCATCCATCACATTGCATTACTTGGAGCTCCATGTAACTTGTTCATATAAGGCCTAGGCTATGTACACATTAACATGCTGCACTTCATGAACAGCATTTGCATGTTGTTCTACACATCAGCGTGTTTGGATGTTTTTACAAGTTGCCTGTTGTCTATCAACACCACAAGTTAAAATAGGATGAGAACTGAACAGCACAATTCAACTGAGATGATAAAAATGCAGTATTAATCTCCATCCACCCAAATGCAGGCCCCCCCAAAGCATGTCTGAAATGCCTGGCAGAAGAGGAAAGTCCTCAGCTGATCAGAAAGATGGATAGTACATAGTTCAGTTAAACATAAAAGCCGGGTTGGTGACATCAAGAAGTCCCTCTGGTGAGTCATAGCTTTTCTAACCAATTGTATAAATAAGAGAGGTTCCCTAGCTGATCATAAAATCTGAGAAGGAGAATATGGGAAGAGCCACTCCTTAAGGTAATCAGGTCCCAAGCTGGTTAAGACTTTATGCACCAAAACTAACACCTTGAATGGAGCTTGATAATGGACACGTAGCAAATGCCTTTGTGGATGGATGTAATCTGGTTCCACTACAAAGGCCCATAAAAACTATAGCCATTGCCTTTTGCATCAGCTGCAAGGCCCGAACCATATTCCAGAGCAGCACCACATAGAACAAATCATAATAGTCCAAATGGGAGGTTACTACCACATGGATGACCATAGCCAGGTTATCACTGTCCAGAAATGGTCATGACTGGTGACCAGGCTGTTGCTGGGGAAAGGGCAGTTTGTGCTTCTGAGACCACTTGGATCTCAGATGACAATGCACAATCTAGAAGTACCCCAGCAGTAACAGACAGTGTATTAGGACTGCAACACTCACTTGATCTTCCTCCAACTGAATGGCTGTTGCATGCCAGGACAAAAAGGGTGAGGGACAATGATGATAAAGTTGACATTCTGCAAATGCAGCAGCGGAGCCAATCTAGTGCTCCTGCCAGCAAGTTCACACCACACTAACCTCACCCCTGCTTCATGCCAGTATGCAACAGTGACACAGCAGGAATCAGGTGGGTGGTGCGGCCCCCACCATTTCATCTGCTATTGAGCCCCAGATTATGGACCTGGTTCTTTAGGGAGAATGCAACCCCCTGAGAACAGATCACCTTACTATTTCTCGACCTCAGAGCCACCAAGTCTCAGCACCTTCCTATAGTCAGGATTCAGCTACAGTGGATTGGGCCTCATCCAACCAATTACCACCTTGAATAAGACATTGACTAAAGAGCTGCACAGCTTCATCTGGTGCCAGTGGCATGGAAAGATACGGCTGAGTATCACCCCCAGTTGCAATAATAAAATGATTTCCATATACTCCACCATCTATTTCTCAAAGCAAAAAAACAAAACAAAAACCCAGCAGTTTTTAAATCTAGGTCTTGAAAAAGTTAGATGTGCAGGCTAATCCTAAACACATCTGCTCAGAAATTAACCCCACTGAGTTCAGTGCAATACACACTTTCCTGGGAGTAGGACTGTATCAAGAGTATTGTAGTTGTAAACATTGCCACCCACCACCATAAATATCCAATCAACGCAAATACAAGCAGTAATATTTACTACACCAGTAGTAATAATTTGTGTAACTGTAAAATGGTATGCTCTAACTTTGTTATATGTTTAGAAACCAGGATAGTAAAAGTTCAAGAAGAGATAGGAATAATAATATTCATAGCTATGGATAAATTTAGTTAATGACAAGTTGCGTTATTAGAATCTTTAAAGGACATGCATGAAAATTCTAAGATTAAAGGCTTTTCATTTCCAGACATTTATCTTATGGTACTAATAAACTACACAAGTGACCACAAAATGAATGTGGAAGGTAAGAAAAATTATATGATATTCAGCTTCAGTATTCACTTTGTAATAAATAGCCAATTCAAGGTGTTTGCTTTTCATTGTCAAGTGTCCTTTAGTCGATGGAGTTCTTATCAATGCTATTTTGTACTCATATGTGACATTCTCCTGAGAAACTCTATTGCACATAGAATTGATTATAACAGTTATGGAAGCACCCAAGATGAAGTTAAAACCCATGAAGACCAAAACATTTTCTGTAGAGTAAATTCTCACTGCAGTTTTCACAAATGAGTACATTCATTGTACATTTCTTTACAATACTGCACAGCTGTCCCTGAAAGTTGCCTTGAAGAAACTTTACTACTGACGATAAACAAGGAAGGCAACAACCAAAGCACAATGAATCATGAGATTCCAAGCTGAATCTTCAGAGGTTTGTTGTTGTTTAGTCGTTTAGTCGTGTCCGACTCTTCGTGACCCCATGGACCATAGCACGCCAGGCACTCCTGTCTTGCACTGCCTCCCGCAGTTTGGTCAAACTCATGTTCGTAGCTTCGAGAACACTGTCCAACCATCTTGTCCTCTAACGTCCCCTTCTCCTAGTGCCCTCAATCTTTCCCAACATCAGGGTCTTTTCCAAGGATTATTCTCTTCTCATGAGGTGGCCAAAGTATTGGAGCCTCAGCTTCACGATCTGTCCTTCCAGGGAGCACTCAGGGCTGATTTCCTTAAGAATGGATAGGTTTGATCTTCTTGCAGTCCATGGGACTCTCAAGAGTCTCCTCCAGCACCATAATTCAAAAGCATCAATTCTTCGGCGATCAGCCTTCTTTATGGTCCAGCTCTCACTTCCATACATCACTACTGGGAAAACCATAGCTTTAACATCTTCAGAGGTAGCAAGTATAGATAATGCCATTTCCCTTAAACAATGGCCAACTGCCCCACACTTGAGATCATATGTGGCATGAGGTGTGGGGCAGGTAAGTATGTAGCTACAGAAGTATGCTCCTAATTGTTTTTCAGCAAGCAGGACTCACCAGCAGTGCCAACCAGCCGATTCGTGCAGACAAAAAGCCCATTTGAAATTGTCCATTTGCAAATGTGATTTGGATTCAGCTTGTGAAATAGACATTTTTCCTTTGAGGACAACTTGGTCTGCAGAAAAGCAGTATCTGATTGTAGGCATGGTTTGAATTCAGTGAATCCACGGCCTGGAAAACAGACAACTTCAAAGGGGCTCACTGTCAATGCCAATCAGCGGGTTGGTGCTGACAGCCAGTCCCTTTGAAGTTGTCACCTGACATCATAATCATGGTAGGTGATGAACAGGAGGGCCACCCCACCTACTTGTCAAAATGGTCTTCGGGAGATGGCCAGTTCTTCATCCAGCCTGAGAAAGGTTCTCCACCTCTGGTCTAACCCTGGAACAGAACACTCTCCATGATGCTTATTAGCACAATTGATGCTTCAGAAATAGTGTCTTTCAAATTAGACAGCAACCTGGATAATGAAAATGACAGTGGCTGTAACATACTATAAGTGGAATTTTCTGAAGTACAAATTGTGTGGCTAATGTTCCTTTCCATTCAACATCAACAGGTTGGACCCAGACTTGGTCCCTTTGAAAACAACTTCAGTTCAATTGATTTCAGTGGTAACTAATTTCGGCCAACTTAGTTTGGATGCAACCCAAAAGAATTATGAACAAAAACACAAACTATAACAGTCCATTCAGGCTAATTGGAATTAAGACAGGGTAACTATAAACTATTTTCATATAACAAAAATCTGTTCTGTATTGGTATTATGCAGAGCCACTGGAGGCTAGTTTGGGGGCTACACATTTACTAACCACCATAGAAATGTAAAGCAAGATGACAACTTGCTGGTGGGTGAGCACATGTAAGTGCACAAGAAAAAGTCTAGCAATCATCCAATCCAAAGACATACATTTTTGTAAACTGCATATATATTACTGTACAGTGAAACCTAGGTTTGCATATGTTTTGGATTACAAACACGTCAAACCCGGAAGTGTGTGTCCCAGTTTGCAACCTTTTTTTGGATTACAACCCTTTTTTTTATTACGAATGATTTTTTTGGGGGGGAGGCCCCACTGGCGAAAGCGCGCCTTGGGTTACAACCTGTTTTGGTTTACAAATGGACCTCCGGAACGGATTATGGTTGCAAACCAAAGTACCACTGTATTATCCATTCTGAGCAAAAATAGTGATGAAAGCAGTTATGAAGAATCATTATCAACCAAAGTCACTTGTTCAGGATTTAGTTACAGTTTTAAGTTCCAGTGTCTTTGCCCTGCCTTCCCTAATCACCAATTCCATATCCATTAGGTGGCAATCATACATAGGTATTTGAGGCAGTAAGACCCACTGGGCACAGTGGAACTTCAAAAAAATAAAAATAATGCATGGAATTGAATAGCTAAACATTATGCTCCTACTACCACTAGTTCATGAGATACTCCATTTCAGCAGATACACATCTGTACAATCTGTACAATTTAATCATAAATCTTTGAAGATATGAAATGGGCTTCAGAGTCAATGCCAACCCACAATGCATGTGGGCTATTGAGCAATGTTATGCATCAATGTGTGGGAAAATTCCTGCCCAAGACCTATAGCTCATCATATTACAGCCGGGACCATGATATTTAATGCCTCTTATTATCCAGCTTTGAATAGCACCAAACATTGTCAATGCCACAAAAAAACAGCAACTCTTTCTGTTCCTTCCAGCCACATTATTTCTCTTTAAATTTCAGCAGGAAAATGCCATGGTGAGGCAGATGTTTACATGAACAGAAGGCAAGAAATTTTGGTTTACTTGACAAACAGCTTGACCAATTCAACATTTCTATCAATCTTTCACATCTAAACTGGAATACAGATAAATTAAATGATAGAATTTCCTATTTCCTGTTATGCTTTGAGTGACAATGTGACTGTAAAGTATAATTGCTAATAGTAAGTCTGTAAGTCAGAATGTCTCTGGTTTGAATGAGCCCGATAGGTGGCCTTACATAAACTACTCTCTTTCGATTGTCATCATCATCATCCGGATAATAATACTGACCGACCTTGAAGAGTTGTTGCAAGAATTACAATAAAGTATTTTGTGAGATAGAGATTAGCACCTTTTTCCTCTCATAAGCTTCCAACCACTACAGCTCATTTAAACAATAATAAGAACAACAACTTAGATTTAATATTCACATGACAGACAATATGATCCAACATTTGTCTTAGAAGTAGTGATGAGGGAGAAATTCAATTCACTTTGCATTTAAAGGTTAACTGACCTATTATATAGTTTGCATTTAAAGGTTAACTGACCTATTATATTTACAAACTAAAACAAAGCTATCCTTCGAAATTCTTTGAATTTTGCAGTGCACTTCTCCAGCCCACTAAGCTAAGTAATTTGTACAAAAATGTATATACTGAGGTAAAGTATGCATAAAAATGAATATATTAGGGGAAATTACACACCCAAAAGCATTATATTGAGGGAAATTGCAGTCAAAAATATGTATGTTAGAACAACTTCACATTGAAATCCTGATGAATTTTCATGTGGAATTTAAAACAACCCCAAACCAATGTGGAAATGTTTAAAATGACAGATTCATCCATCTCTACTCAGAAGTAAACCCCATTGAGGTGGCTTATTGTTGTGAACTGGCAGGACTCTGAGGAAGGGAAAGTGGATCCCAGTGAGGTGTATGATTGGTACACACCGGGGCAAAATAAAGATGGGGAAGGGGTGGTTGAGGACTTAAGAGGCGCTCAAGGGACATCAGAGGATGTTGAAGGGGCAGCTGACAGTTCATGGGAGCCAGGGGAAGTGGACACAACACCAGAACCAGAAATGCCCCTGTCTCCGTGAACACGGCAGGGTCTGAGGCAGGAGAGAGAACCCAGCCTAGCTTACTAGTTGAGCAGGTGAAGTTGATGAGACTCGTTAGGTCTGGGAGGAGGTTTGTGGCCTCTCAGCAGACTTTGGCTCAGGCAGGTGAGGATCACATGCTTTGTTAAGAGGAGAGACACAGCTGCTCCGTGGGAACAAGCTCAGGTGCGTCAAGGAAGATTTGGAGGGAAAACAAGAGAAGCAGACAAAGACTCCACATCTGCTCAACTTTCACTATTGATAGACCATGGCTTGGCTGCTTTAGTAACTCCTCTGGGCTGTGATTTAGGGACTGACCCTCAGATTCCAGCCCTGGAACTTTTTCAGAGATGGGAGCCTGGCCTTATGGTTTGATTTCAAACCTTCCCCATTGCATTGGACCTGAAGCTGTATTTGACCACTGGACTCTCTGACTTTTCTCTGGTCTTGCCCTTGGGATGCGAATTATCAGGACTTACCTCAGAGTACGCCGGGGTTCAGGACACTTATTCCCAAGTAAGTGTTTATATATTTGCAGCCTAACTGTCACATGTAGTTTAATGCTTTGCCATGTGTCTCACATGGGTGGGGTGTGGGTTGCGTGCAATTGAAAATAACTATTTCAAACTGAATAACATACATTGTAAGCTATGTGACATATGTCAAACATATATTACACCAGGGTGTTTTTGAGTAAATAACTAGCCCCCAGAATAATCCTCCTTCACAGGGTTGTTGCGAGGATGAAATAAGACACACTGACTGGAATACGCTAGGTATCTTGGAGGAAAGGTAGAATCTCAGTGTGGTCATGTTTTTAAAAAACATGCTAAAGAAAGAAATAAACCTATTCGTACCTACAAATAATTGCTCAAGTGGTTTCTATCACAAAACAAAAATTTGAGTTTACAACCGGATCTATGAATACTTTTTTGCAGCTGATCCTAGTACAATTTGCTACATGATTGAAAACAGCCCCTGAAAGCTATAGAACGTGTTCTAATAGTAGACTGCTGTGAAAGAGGCAGAGAATGGAACATAAACTCTCTCCTAGCCAAACAGCTTAAATTGATCCTTCAGCGCAGTCTGGATTTGAACCCTGAAAATCAGCTTGCAAGGCTGAGGTGGGTTTTACACCACTGGTATTGATGAGTCAAACAATGAAGTGTGTCAAACTCGGACACATTAACTCACAGAGACTAACAACACAGTGCTTACTAATATGCATAACGCAGTCTCCTCCACTATTCTTTTTTAAAGGAAGCACATTAGAAGCAGCATAGAGGGATGGATTGTTTAACCCTTTACATACCTGCAGTTTCTCTACACCACATAATCCAGAGCCAGCAGCATTGTGATATTTAAAATGGATGTATTGCAAAAGCACATTTACAGTGCAATCCCAACCATGCCCACTCAAAAGCAAGTCCTATTTAATTTATTGGGGCTTGTTGTTGTTTAGTTGTTTAGTTGTGTCCGACTCTTCGTGACCCCATGGATCAGAGCACGCCAGGCACTTCTGTCTTCCACTGCCTCCCGCAGTTTGGTCAAACTCATGTTCATAGCTTCGAGAACACTGTCCAACCATCTCATCCTGTCGTCCCCTTCTCCTTGTGCCCTCAATCTTTCCCAGCATCAGGGTCTTTTCCAGGGAGTCTTCTCTTCTCATAAGGTGGCCAAAGTATTGGAGCCTCAGCTTCAGGATCTGTCCGTCCAGTGAGCACTCAGGGCTGATTTCCTTAAGAATGGATAGGTTTGATCTTCTTACAGTCCATGGGACTCTCAAGAGTCTCCTCCAGCACCATAATTCAAAAGCATCAATTCTTCGGCGAGCAGCCTTCTTTATGGTCCAGCTCTCACTTTTTCATACTGGGAAAACCATAGCTTTAACTATACGGACCTTTGTAGGCAAGGTGATGTCTCTGCTTTTTAAGATGCTGTCTAGGTTTGTCATTGCTTTTCTCCCAAGAAGCAGGCATCTTTTAATTTCGTGACTGCTGTCACCATCTGCAGTGAGCTTTACTCCCAGGCAAATAGGGGGTTAGGATTGCAGCCTCAGGATGCAATGTATAAATGGACCCTCTGCTCCACACAGATATCAGGTTCGCTGGCTAATTATTTTGGAGAGGCCTCAGCCAGTGTTTCTGCTGAGATGCTGGATATATAGGGATGCTTTCTTTATGCTCCTGACATCTGATGTTATTACAACTGCAGGTCCAGGATTTTCCATCAAGACACAAGGGTGTAAATTCATTCTTTCACCTGCAACAATCAACACTTAATAATTCCTTGCCTTGTTAAATGGAATCTTAATTACTACCATTAAGCAAGAACTTTCCACCACTTACCTTTCCCCAGCACAATATGTGTATGAAAGCTTCTGTGGAGAGATGAAATAGAAAAAATATATTCTGTTGAGATCCAAGAAGGTGTTTTGATTAATCAGCTCATCAGTGACTTACAAGGATGGTAGAATCTTCATGCACTCTCTTTTTCCTTAGAACAAATTAGCACTTATGCCCATAAAAGAACCAGATTCTTCTGAAATTACAGAGGAAACAGAAGGAAAAGCTACACTTAGTGTGTAATCCACTGATAAAGACATAAAAAAGAGATCATGGAGCTAAAGAAAATTATATGCACCTAAAAAGGGGAGAAATAGCAATTAGAAATATCATCTTGTAGGAACTGAAGTGATGTTATTTCCCCCCCCCTTATTCTGTGTATAGATTGGAGTATTTGAACTATACAGTTAGAATAGGGCAGGCATCCCCAAACTCGGCCCTCCAGATGTTTTGGGACTACAACTCCCATCATCCCTAGCTAACAGGACCAGTGTCAGGGATGATGGGAATTGTAGTCCCAAAACATCTGGAGGACCGAGTTTCGGGAGGCCTGGAATAGGATGTAAGCTCACACCAATATGGGCCACTTATTTGTCATTAATGTAAATGAAACACAAGTTTTCCTACAGGAAAAGATCACAATATAAGGATTCTTAAATGCAGCTAGGTAGGATTTATCAAACCAGAGTTTAGGATATGTTATGGTTTCCTTTTTAAAAAAGTAAAGGGGAAGCACTTTGCATTACTTGAACATAATCAAACATAATCAATCATACTAACAGGCATAGCACAATGGCGCTTCCCAGATTTGGGGATGGTAAAACTAAAATGGAAGGCAAGGCAAACAACTGCACAGTGTTTAATGGTGCCCTCTAATGTCCAGGGAAGGGGCAATGCAAGAAAACAAATTGTTCATTTATAGAGTAAAACTCGATTAGCCCCTAGCACCATGAATAATCAATTCCACCACTTAAGGAGCACAAATTTTCAATAGTCTCCACTTCTTGGCTCAGAGAAGGCAGTGAAACAGTCCAGGGGAGGAGCTTACAGCTAACTAAGCAGCTACCCAATCCTTAGGACACATTCTATTAAAGGGTTAATGAGCACAAACTCTGACCAGTTTTCCCCAGCACAATTTATTG
This sequence comes from Zootoca vivipara, assembly GCF_965207765.1. Classification (NCBI taxonomy): domain Eukaryota; kingdom Metazoa; phylum Chordata; class Lepidosauria; order Squamata; family Lacertidae; genus Zootoca; species Zootoca vivipara. The sequence goes on from NC_142588.1 coordinate 40,999,164, forward strand.
TCTTTCATAGTACATACATTTCCTATGCCGCAGCAATTAAAACCCATGCAGGCACACAGTCTGTTTAATGTGCACAGATAAATTTTTATCTTGAATCCAGCTGCATGTAATGCTTCTCACTTGTAAATGAAGCATACTAGAATGTAGATTAACGACACTGTTGAAGCAATTTTGGTCATGCAACTATTCTAACTGTTCTTCCTAATAACAATTTTAAAAACCTGTACATAACTAGTTTCTCCCTTGAAGCATAAGGCACCCCATTGGCTATCCCTGACATAAGAAATCTATTGTTGGTACAGAATATTGGTTGGCAAAATGTGTGCTGCAATGCACTATAGGGGCCACTGCCTATGTGTTGTTGTTTTGTTTTGTTTTTTGTTTGGCTATATTCTAATTTCCTTTTGGGCAAACGTTGGAGCTTCCAAGCTAAAGGCAGCTCCACATTTTGCATGATAATGCAAGTACCTGTGCTTGGCATGGAGTGTATGGGGATTTAGGGGAGGGGCAGTGCCTCTGGTGGGGGGGGGGACATGTCATGATCCCAGTGGCATAGCGTGCAAAATTGTTAGGGGGCACAAATTTCAACATCTGCTGCTGCCTCAATATAGTGGTGTGCTTCCGTTGCTGGGCTCCATTGAAAACAGTGCGATCTCCTGGGTGACGTGGGCACCATTAGGCAGTTGAATGTGCATGCGTACTCCGTCTGTTTCAGTGTAAACGAATGTAAAATGATGCATGCCGGAGCAAATAATAATAATTTCACATATATACTCATGGAGTTGGAACTGGCGGTGACTGCCCAGGATTGAGAGTGGGGGTGTCATAGGAGACAGCTTGATGAAGAAGTTGACTTAATGTGCAGCAGCTGCAAAAAAAGCAAATTCCATGCTAGAGATCATTAGGAAATGAATTGAAAACTGCCGATATCATAATAATGCCTTTATCCAAATCTATGGTGCAACTGCATTTGAGATACTGTGCAGTTCTGGTCACCTCACTTCAAAAATTATATTAGAGAGTTGGAAAATGTTCAGAAAAGGCAAAAAGAAACAAAAACACATGATAAAGAGAATGGAGCAATTCCCCTATGAAGAAAGGCTGCAGCATTTGGAAATTTTTGGGTTAAATGTGAGAAAGGGGTGGTGACCTGATAGAAGTTCATAATATTTTGCATGGCATGGAGAAAATTGAAACAAAGAAAAGTATGATCCAGCAGGCTCTTCTTGTCTTCCAGTCCAGTGTAAAAAAGAAAAGGTTATACCACAATGAACTGGAAGCCCAGTTCTGCACATATAGTTTGATTGGTTTTAATCCTATGTGCACTTGTTAACCAAACCCAGTTAGACTGAGAATCTAGGACTGGCTCAGTATATCTTTATGTGATTCACAACTGAACAGTTTCATTATGGGAAAGGCGTGCTCAAATTCTTGTGAACAATTCTTTCCTTTTTATGGAAAAAAAGGTCCAAGGTATCATAAAAGAAATACCATTAAAAGAGACACCTTTAAAGGATAATATCATTATGTCTTCACCCAGCTGCATTCATTTAAACTAATTTTCTTGCTCATTTAAGTGTATTATATCGTTAGACGGTTCCTCTACATATAAAAACATGGGTGCTCCCACTGCCAACCATATCAAAAGACATTTAATGCTTATCAGGCATATTATAAAAAGGAACAGATAATTCAGTGTTTTAAATCTGTTATCTTCCCAACTGAAGCTACAGTCTTATACGCAATTCTATATCTTAAGTAGTAAGTTGTACTTAACAGAATTTACTTCTGAGTATTAAAGCTTACTTTTTATACATAGCGAAGCATGTTTTCTGAAATGGGGGGAAGAGCTGTTTTTCTTTTCTTTGTATGCACTGGATTTATTACAAATAAGCTTTCACAAAAAAATTAAATGAGATCTGCACACTAGCACCAAAGAGCAAGGCCTTGAAGAAAAATGACATTCAGTGGATATACGCAGAGGAATCCTTGCAAATTTCACAAAGCGATAGAACAAACATAGGACATTGTTCTGCTAGCAGAGAATATCCACAAGGTCTAACAGTTGATAGAGGAGCTTAGTCAACAGAGCTAGCAGATTAATCTGCACATAATGAAGACTATGTTCAGCAGCCATGTGGAAGAAAAGCTCTATTCTTGACAATGGAAACACTGTTGGGAAAATACATAGTGGAGGGAGGAAGCTGTATTGATTGGGAGTGCTCAATCGAACCATACATGAAGGAAAACCATGGGTACTGAGGAGAATACTTGCCTTCACTTTGGATAAGATGCAAATTAGGAACCTATTTAACGCTTTCACTTGACCAGTCCCCTATCGAAAAGCAATGGAAGTCCAACTGAAAGGAGTTATTCGTTCCTCAATTACCAAAGTGACCTCTTCGCTCTCGTATATCTTCAGTCACTGTGAAATATGAATTGCAAAAAAAGGAGAAAAGCGTGCCATTTCTTTTGGTATTTTGTTTCTAACTCTAGCCTTTGATCTCCACAGCACTGTGGTTCAGACAATCTGTAGGAATATCACTAAATCAAGTTACTTTGTTATATTTTACTTCAGCCATTTGTCAGCATATGCCATAAAATTTTTAGCTTTCTCTCTTGATCTTTATCACAGAGTGCTGTTTCTCTTTGATGTCTTCCTCCTTATTTGACATCTGGGGTCTGGTTTCCTATTTAATTATCTAGCTCTCTCCTGCTATTTTAGTTGAAAAGTTCACTCCAGTATTTTATTCCCATGTTGCTGTATTCAGAACTTCATGCTGTGGTAGGGTAAGAGCCCATGGCAGTTTTGTTTACCTGATAAGGTACATATTTCTCAGTCATTATGACATACGGCTTTTTGTACATCTATATATGCAATGCAATGCATGAAGCAACATTTAGACCCCTCCAAAATATGGCTGCTCCACCGCAACAGATACATGATTGAAAACAACCCAGCACCAAAAAATAAAAAACACAGTTGACACAACTGTGGTTATCTTACCTAAATAACTTCAAAATCCACTGGCTCCCACCTATCTTCTGTTTATGTCAACATGTTGCAGCTGAAACCAATGCTAATTTGTGTGGAAACGTGTCCTAAGACCTATGACATTTCTTATAGTAAATGTCCTATGACATTTCTTACAGTAGAATCCTTTTCACGCAATGTCATTTGCTCATCTAATTAGGTACAACATGGATTAAATGGGTCTCATATTGTGTTCAGATCTCTCTCTCTCACTCTCTCTCACATCAAGCTAACTTTTAGCCAAATCTAGGCAGGCTGTGTCTTACATTCCAGTTTAGCTTTAGGCAAAAGACGTGAAATGACCTTTTAGAGTGAATAGTTCTTACACATATAAGGTGGTATTTCCTGATGGCTCACCCCATGCCACCGGCTCCTGAAGGCTGGGGGTGGGGAAGAACTCCAGAGAGCATGGCATGTGGTGTGGGAGCTGGATCAAAAGGGAAAATTTACACAAATCAAGGGACCTAGAGTGTTTGATTAGGACATGGGGTAACAGTTCAAATACCCATTTAGCCATAAAGCTTACTTGGTGACTTTAGGCCAGCCCATTTCTTCGTCTCACCTACCTTGCAGGCTTGTTGTGAGGATAAAGTGGTAAGTAGGGAGACCTATGCACACACTCCTCAGCTCCTTGGAGGGAGGGAAAATGGGATATAAATGTAATAATGAATGAACTACACCTTTGGATCCACACCCATGTTCCTTTATGTGGCATCCCTGTGAACTCTCCTAACCTTAGAACAAGATGTCATGACAGGGATGAATTCAGGAAGATTTACTTTACTTCCCTACATTTAATTCCTTTTTATTTTAATGGAGAGATGGTATTACTTCCCTCTCGGACTTCTCCATGCCTGAAAATATCAATTTGCAGAAATCCTTGCAAATGATGCTGCAGCTCCCAGAGAGGCAAACCTATTACTTGGTGAGCTTGTAAGATAATTCCGGTATCGGTGGAAATGGAAGGCTTTCCCTGTTTGATCTCTAAGGAGCATGCTTGCATCTATGCCCACTGGATGTTGTGTGTTTTTGTTTGTTAAAAAACTAGCATTCCATACCATTTAGAATCTCTTTTTAATGTTAGTAAGTTGTTAGAGGAGGGAAACCAGTACAATGAACTTTATTATTTTTACAAAATTTTGCAAGTGGGCGGGGGTGAATGACATCTGTCAGTGTGGCGAGACAAAGGAACTAATTTGTGCTATACTAGCAGGGTGGGGAGGAGGGAGAAGCATGATGTAGCTATAATGAGAAACTGAAAGATTGACATGAAAAAGATGGGACAGGCAGGAGAATATAAATAGTAGCGGCAGCTTGTTTGTAACTTTCATTTTTAGGTGGGGATGATTGACACATGGATGGGCTGGATGAAGGTAACCTCCCTGATCTTTAGCTTGTGGGTCATATGGAAAAAAACTTTGAGAAAATACTCTCAACATGTAGATGTCAGCATGAGTGACAGCTGCATGTGAGGTGAATTGCATTTACTTGCTTTTTTGCATGCATCACTTCACAGAAATGATGGCTGCCATTTGAACAAAAAGACATCCTTCTCGGCCGGGGTCAAGAAGCTGACAAAGCCCACCCATTAATAGAAAACACTGTCATTTAAAATAAAATGCTGTGGGGATAACTTAAAAAAAAATATCTATTAGCCAGCATCGGAAACTCTCGGTTGGTGAATGTGAATTACTGTATACCATTCCAGTATTAATGCACAGCACAGCGTGTGGTACAATTGTCATCTGTAACAGTATCTATAGAATGCCATATGGTTGACAGCATGTTCTACACATGTCGGGGCTCTTCTATTTCCTAGCTATCTACATCTTATTTGCTTCTGTCTAATTATCTTCTCTGGAAGGAGAGGAAGGAAGGGAAGCCAGTGAGAATATTAAGATCAAGAGAGCAAGCGACACATTCTATTCAATGACTTTATTTTAGCATTTTCTGATTTATTTATTTTTAAGAGAAGCCCCCTGAAATTCCGTTCTGAAATTCCTTTCTGATTAGTTAATAACTGCCACTTTCTGACAGGTGATCACAATCTGCAAATATCACACTCTGAAAATATCACACACGTTCCCCGTTTTCTGCAGTTTTACTCTGGGTCATTTCTTAGTTGCCGAAAAACATGCACTCCGTATCATGTCTGCCAGAGATCTCTGCTGTACATGCAGCGGTAAAGATAATTGCGACAATAAACAATAGTGAACAAAGGGTTTATTGAAATTTAGTTCACCCAAAACAATTTTGTTCCTTAGGTGAGATGCCTAGCTGGAAATGTATGGCCAAATGTAGAAATGCTTTCTTTTTTTTAAAAAAAATCCATAAAACCTTCAAATAAACTGTACTTGCTACTAGTGTATAAAACTGTTTGCTCAATTTTAACTTAACTTTGGTATTACCCTCCCAGATTTCACCCAAGGATGCACAGCACTTCACCCCACATCATTTGTTTACTCAACACTTGGTGAATCCTACGTCCTCCTTGAGGTCTTCCCCTAAGCATCTGGTTGGACCTGTGGGCCACACATGGCAAGCACCAGGTGGTAGGCTACGGGACAGTTGGGAGGTGCAGCAGATCTGGGCCCCAATAAGCATGTCACTTACCATCACTGGTGCTTGTCACCTGCTGCCGCTGCCACCTGTTCCTCTCTGCCCTCTATTTTTCTCTCCCCCACCTTCATTGTGTCGTAGCTTCCCCAGGCCTCCTCCAGTTGCCTCAGGTGGAGGCAGTGGAGGAGCAAGCTTCAGTAGCAGGGACAGGTGGCATTTTCTGTTTTGTCTCAAGTGGCAAAACATCCCAGGCAGGCCCAGCACATGATTTGTACTGTTGGTCATATCAAGCTTTCTACTATGTTGCAAATGATGAATTTCATTCACACACACACACACATACACACACGAATAAAATGTGTTAATAAATATCTTTAGCCATACTTTCCCAGAAGCTAGGGGTTCTTTTGCCTAAGTGCCGTGTTAATTATGCAAAGGAAGCATGTTTCACATACTGTGGTGTGAAACTTGTTTCTCCAAACACAAAGAATTCTCCTTCCAAACCTTTCCCTGAACAAATTTAATTTTCACATCAGAGGTGTTTGCAGCTCCAAAAGGGACTTATAGTGCAGCCAGGCAGAAACAGAAACATGTATAATACAGAAAATATGATACCATTATAAACCCAAGGGGTAGCTTCTGATTTTTTATTTTGAAACAGATTGAACAAATTTTGTTCTCTTTTATCTGTATGCCTTTCTTTTCCCAGTTAGTGGTTGGTACTATAGATTATAGAGAAAGAAAGATACAGAATGAATTGGAAGCCACTTTCTTACTGCACTTTCACATTATTCAGTTCCAAGTGACTCCCATGAGGTAGGTTTGCTTTTGGCTATGTCTTAGGGCAGGCCAACTCCCTCGCACCCTGTATTGCTGTTCAATATTCTTCTGCTAAGCCAGAAAGTAGCCAGATCACAATTCATGGATAGCATGTGCACTTTAAACTTCACCTTACATGGCTGCCAACATCAAGACCTGAACTTGCACCATATGCTCCAAGCTATTGCTTTGCTGAAAATTTCCTCTTCCATTTCATCATCAATGGCTCATCAATGGCTCCTCCTCATCCTGGAGAGTAGTGACTAGTGGGGTGCCACAGGGTTCTGTCTTTGGCCCAGTCTTATTCAACATCTTTATCAATGACTTGGATGATGGGCTTGAGGGCATCCTGAGCAAGTTTGCAGACGACACCAAATTGGGAGGGGTGGCTAATACCCCAGAGGACAGGATCACACTTCAAAATGACCTTAACAGATTAGAAAACTGGGCCAAAGCAAACAAGATGAATTTTAACAAGGAGAAATGTAAGGTACTACACTTGGGCAAAAAATAAAATAAAAGGCAAAAATACAGGATGGGTGACACCTGGCTTGAGAGCAGTACATGTGAAAAGGATCTAGGACTCTTGGTAGACCACAGACTTGACATGAGTCAGCAGTGTGATGCAGCAGCTAAAAAAGCCAATGCAATTCTGGGCTGCATCAATAGGAGTATAGCATCTAGATCTAGGGAAGTAATAGTACTACTGTATTCTGCTCTGGTCAGACCTCACCTGGAGTACTGTGTCCAGTTCTGGGCACCACAGTTCAAAAAGGATACTGACAAGCTGGAACATGTCCAGAAGAGGGCAACCAAAATGGTCAAAGGCCTGGAAACTATGCCTTATGAGGAACGGCTTAGGGAGCTGGGTATGTTTAGCCTGCAGAAGAGAAGGTTAAGGGGTGATATGATAGCCATGTTCAAATATATGAAAGGATGTCATATGGAGGAGGGAGAAAGATTGTTTTCTGGTGCTCCAGAGAAGCGGACACGGAGCAATGGATTCAAACTTCAAGAAAGAAGATTCCACCTAAACATTAGGAAGAACTTCCTGACAGTAAGAGCTGTTCGACAGTGGAATTTGCTACCAAGGAGTGTGGTGGAGTCTCCTTCTTTGGAGGTCTTTAAGCGGAGGCTTGACAGCCATATGTCAAGAATGCTTTGATGGTGTTTCCTGCTTGGCAGGGGTTGGACTGGATGGCCCTTGGGGTCTCTTCCAACTCTATGATTCTATGATTCCCCCCACCCCCAACCATTCACCATCAATTAATGAGAAGTCGCCAGATTCAAAAATTATCATAGAGGAGGGGGGGAAATCAGTTAAATTCTCATAGCTGGGCTAGCCAAAGGGTGTTGAGTGTTCTTTCTTTCATTCCACAAATCATCTTTCTGGTGGCCTGCATTCTGCAACCTTCCTGGGTACTTGCCTTTCCTGAGAGGTTGACTGCAACTTAGAATAATAGAATTGCAGAATTTAAGGGATCCCAAGAGTCATCTCAAGGAACCCTGTGGGCTCAAACCACCAACCTTCTGGTTAACAACCAGGCACACTAACTCACTGCACCATTTAACAGCCCCCCCCCCAAAAAAAGTGATGCCTTATTCACTTTTTGAGACATTGGTGCATAAAATTTGTTCTTTTTTTTAAAGGAAGAACTTATCTGAGGGGGGGGGGGTAAAGGTGACTGCACCAACCTCAGGCATTCAGTAGAGAGCCTCCCTGGCTTCCTGTGCTTCAGTTAAAGTTCAGGGGTAGACTTCATGCAGTAACTCCTCCCATGGGGCTATTTCAGATCAGGAAGTGCAGACAGCCTGGGAGATTGCAGTCTCATTCCTTACCGAAAGATGAAGCCAGAAATGGGTTGACAAAAGAGGCTGTCTATCTCTGCTAAGCTTTTGTTTATTAATATTCCTAAGTAATACCCAGAAATGGATGTTTGTTGAACTGGATAAATTATCCATTTGGGCAAATAACATTTATTCTGCATTTTCACTCCACCCAGAGATATTTTCTTCTCGATTCTTCTAATTTGTGGTTTTACATTTCATCACATACAAAATGTCCAAGGTGTCTTCAAGGTTAGAGGCATGTGGTGTTTGGCTCTTCTGCAAAAATGTGTCACATGCCATGTTTAAGAGGATGCCAATTAACAGCAAACTTTTATCTTTAAATGTTCCGTGATTGTCAGGTACATACATTTCACTTTCGTGTATTTTATTTGCTATTTTTTTTTACTTTGGAATGGACTATTCACCCACCCTTCACCCTAAGATACCAGGGTGAGTTACAGCATTAAAACACAATTAAAAACAGTTTAAAACAACTTACAATCATAAAAATAAGTTCTAAAATATACATCGCAAGTGTTAAAAGCAAGGGTAAAGAAGTGTGCCTTGGGCATTTGATGAAAACTGTATAGTGAAGGTGCCAGGCACACCTTAGTGGGAAGGGAGAATGGGCTACCATGGAGGAACTACCAAAAGCCCCCCCCCACTGTTCTAAATGCCCAAGAGTGTCTGTAGGAAAAGGAATTAGTTTGCCTTAGCAAAAATGCAGATTCTTTGCTTTTGAATTTACTGTTTGCCCCATATTTCTACTCTCACTGCAGTTATTGTAACTGTAGGCGGTTATTTCAAATCAATATGGAAAATTCCAGTGCCTTTTTCAGGGGGAATTCACAGGAACTCGGTTCCAGCACCTCTCAGGTGGGTGCCACTACCATTTCTAAGTGGACAATGAGAGTGTTTATGGCAAGTTCCAGCACCTTTTTTTCTAGAAAAAATAGCACTGGGAAATTTTCCCTCCCCCTCTCTTCCACTGTCTCTGTGCCCCCTCACCTTTTTAGCCTACAGTTATCTACTTCCCTACCAAATATGGCTAGTTGTTTCAAATCAAAATAAGAAACTTAGTTTTTCTCATCTTATTCCCTTTCCTACTTACCAGCACACAGTTCCACCAGTTCCCATTACCTGTCTGAGGTGTTGTGTCATTTGCCTCTTGGCTGCTTGCCTCTTCTGCTCTCTTAATACTCTCTTCTTTGTTCCACACCGTTCCCAAGTTCACTGTCTCTCAGGTACATAGTTGCTACACACTGCACCTATTGTCCACCAGGCCTTTGGCAGGATGGCTGAGGGTCTCAAACGACCCTTTCACTTCCTTCACACCAGCTTCAATATTCCATGATTGGGCCTTTCTCTCCCACCAATTAGAATAATCATGAACACCTTCTTTCATCATAGGAAATTGGTGAACTACTGGAGAGGCCTGTACAGTCAGGAAACAGGTGCAGATGAAGTATTTGCAGAACCTCTGGCGTGGGGGTGGGGAGTGTGAGATTTTGGTGCTTCAAGAGTTATTGGCAAATGTCCAATCACAGAAGCTTTAAAGTTTTCCATGCAGCTGATGGGCAGCCGTTTGGGGTGGAAGACTGCATATGTTGTGTAACATTAAGGGCAGAAAATATAGATGGGTGCCAAATCCCACTGAAACTACAAGGAGGACAGAAAAAGGGCAAATGTAATTATCCACTATGGAATCTGGCCAGGTTGCTATAGATAGCAAGCATGCTTGTGTGCATGTGTATGTTTCCATATACAGTACATTGTACACAGGCTGTCAATTTAAGAAGTCTTTTACAAAATCTTTTGTGTCCAGCCACGCCTTCCCAGTTCTCTGACTATTTATACCATAATCATGGAGTAACTGACTTGATAAACTAGCAACCAGATGCAAAGACTTTTGTCTGAACCACTTTATTATAAAGGGAGGCAATTTTTATTACTTGTTGCAAGCAGGCAGTTATAGCAGATCTTTCTGAAGATCAAAGCATGTCTCTAGGGCAGATGGCAAATTAGTGGAAGTTATAAATGAGCATGCAGTCATTGAAGTCTTGAGAGAACAGTGCAAGAGATCAGAGAGTATTCATTCTTTCTGTTCCTGCTTCACTGTAGACCAGATTACTTTTTTATACTTAAAAGCAATAATCATAAGAACTTATAAGAGCAAACATTTCAATAGGGCATGCTCTGATCACATCACTTCCTCTTGTATAACTTCCATTATGGACTGTTTTCCTTAATGCAAAGAATCTGAGATGCTGATCTCAGAGATGTGTCTTTTGGGAATCATATCACTTATCTGAATTTGTTCCACTTAATCCTCTGCAGGAATGTTTTAGGCAGAGTGGGAGTTCCTTGGTGTGTGTTAGGAAAGAGATGAGGCAAAAGGGAAAACAAATAAAAGTATTTTTAAAACCTGAAAGAGAATGTTATAACAATAGGGAGAATTTAACATTTAACGAAACTGACTGAAAATGTGCAAACTGAGAGCTAAAACTTCCCGGTTTTAGGTGGTGGGGGAAGTAAAGTTAATAGCCAAACCAGTGGGGGGAAATCAGTTCCTGATCATTCTCAAAAGTGGAGGTGCGAAATGTACCCTTGGGGGAATGGGATGCATGTTCTCTTGATACACTTATGAAAATATAAGCTTTTATTTCCTCAAAGAAAGCATCTAGTTCTCATTAATCTTGTAAAAGTGACTGCTTTGTGCACAGGGTTGGAAAAAGCAGAAAACAAATAAAAGAGGCTCATTTCAGAACTGATCATGTTTCATAGTATTAGGCTGACTCCTATGTTTGAATATTTGAATTTTGCTTCTCTGAGTGTGGCCATGTTCTATTATTTATTTATTTATACCCCACCCATCTGGCTGGGTTTCCCCGGCCACTCTGGGCGGCTTCCAACAAATACCAAAATACATTAAAATATCACAGATTAAAAACTTCCCTAGACAGTTCTACACTAATCCTAACATTTCCACATATGGAAATAACTCAATTTAGCGACTCATTAATGTGAGACTATCCCACCTCATGAGAAGAGACTCCTTGAAAAAGATCCTAATGTTGGGAAAGATTGAGGGCACAAGGAGAAGGGGACGACAGAGGACGAGATGGTTGGACAGTGTTCTCAAAGCTACAAACATGAGTTTGACCAAGCTGCGGGAGGCAGTGGAAGACAGGAGTGCCTGGCGTGATCTGGTCCATGGGGTCACGAAGAGTTGGACACGACTAAACAACAACAACAACAAACCCCGACCCCAAGAGGTCTGGATCTGCAGATCAACTTGGTCATGTTCTGTTCTTCAAAATGACATATTGGATTATTTACAAGCTGTTTACTTGTGTGCCTTATAGGGGTAAATGCTTTCTCTGCTCAAATTATACATACATAGGCTGAATCTAGACACATCAAAGAAGAGTTTCGGTTAAACCCATTGTAAATTTAAACAGAGAAAACGGGTAGAGAAAAACAGGACTCCACAGCACCATCTGGTAGCACAGTGTTATAGGTAAAAGGTAAAGGACTCCTGGATGGTTAAGTCCAGTCAAAGGCAACTATGGGGTTGCGGCACTCATCTCGCTTCAGGCCAAGGGAGCCGGCGTTTGTCCATAGACAGCTTTCCAGGTCATGTGGCTAGCATGAGTAAACCACTTCTGGCACAATGGAACACTGTGACGGAAGGCAGAGAGTACAGAAAAGCTGTTTACCTTCCCACCACAGCGGTACCTATTTATCTACTTGCACTGGTATGCTTTCGAACTGCTAGGTTGGCAGAAGCTGGGACAGAGGAACGGGAGCTCATCCTGTTGCGGAGATTCAAATTGCCAACCAAACCGCCAATGCATATACCGGTAAATTGCTTTTTCTTTACCAATCTAGCTGAGTCCCATGAGCTTAAGACTCATATTTTTCCTCTGAATTTTATAGAATTAAGCATTCAAATGTCATTTTTAACCTTTGGAAGTCTGTTTAGGATTCTTAATTCTTTGAAAATCAGACTTTCAGATATTCCAAACGTTTGAAATAAGTTTTTTTTTTTTTGCACAAGAATGGACTTGTAATCTTCGAAATCTCTGAGCATTTTGTTTCATCAAAATGCAGCCTTGTTTTGTGTGATAAAACTTTAATCATCATTACACAGCAGAGATAGTGTGTATTGTGAATATTGCATATTGTGGATGACTAAATATTACTGCAATCTGCAAACATGCCACATTTCTACTATGTAAAGGCTATTTAGGGAATAATTTGGGGACGGCTCTTTAGCAACACATTTGCTAGCCTCCATAATAGTTTTTTGTTCACCTTTAGCAAGCTGCAAGTACTCTAAAATGTGTGTGTTGGAGAAATAAAGAACTGACAACATGATAATGTAGCTTTGATTAAGCAAGCACTTACCCATTGCTATTTCATTTTACTTTGGGAACAAGCAATCATTATGTTCTTAGGTGTAGCTACTCTCGGTAGGAATTGTATGTGGGTTTCATTCTGAACTATCAGCTTCGGCTAAAAAGACACACACATTCACAGAATACCGTAACATCATGGGCAAACATGGATTGCTGGGAATGACTGCATCCTGACATCTTCTAGCAGATACTGAACCCTTCTGGGCAGTGTTATTCTTTTTAGCGTCGATTAAAAACACATTACAATAACAGTGCAGAAAAATAGCCTGATGGCAAGATGAGATGCACATTTTAGTGCTTTGTTGTCCTTTTTCTGGATTTGAGAATTGAGAGTGTAAAATTAACATGGTGATATAAAGTTAGCGAGACAAAAATATTTTGTTCTTAATTAATGTACTAGGTTAATGTTAATCATGAACATCTGTTTATTTTGCTTTTGTTTCTGTTAATTATGTTGAAGAAAATATTACAACTTGAAAGGAAATGTACCTCAAGGTGACTTTGAAATTGCTTAGCTAACCAAAAGCCAGAAAATTATCCTGAAGTCTTTGCTTCACTGAGCTTCGCTTGACTTTGGTTATTTTATTTTATTTTATTATTTTGCAGTTTTATAAATAATGCAGCAATTGGCCCAGTGGCTTTCTTTAAAATCTGATACACAGTAATTTGCAACATGTTTAATCAGCTTTACATAATGCAGCAAACCTGCAAGGTAAGTCATTGTTCCCCTTTTAAAAAAAGCATCTAAGTGCAAGGCTGCAAGAAAGAGAGAGAGAGAGATTACAGTACTTTGGTTTGTCTCTGCTTGTGACGATGGAGGTATTTGCACTCAGGTCTCCTGAATCCCAGTGATCTCCAGGGGTATGAAGAAAGCACTGGGATGACAGGAAGAAAGACTGCCTCTACGTCCCTAGTAATGCTAGTGTTAGATGGAGGTAGAGATTTAACTCCTCTCCACCCAGCAATTTTTCTTTGCAAGTTTTCTCGATGGGATTTAACATTATTTATTTGTATCAGGCTGAAGAGGGAAATGGTCTAAGCGACATTTGGTGTGGAAGGTTGACGGGTGCACAGAGGCCTTAAGCAAGCACCCCTTCCTCCCACCAATTCTTGCCCGTAGGTCCTCCCATTCTTATAATCTTTGTGAGAAGGTGGCATATAAGTATTGGACTCCTTTGGGATAGAAGGGTGGGATATAAATTTAGTAAATAGGTAAGTTGGGGACATCTTTGCTGAGATAACACCTGGCCCAAAAATCTGTCCTATTTGGTCAGGCTAAAACTGAAATGTACCACCTCACCCAGGCAGAAACCACCTCAAATTATATTCTGTTTGTGTTCATTTAATTTACATTCATTTAAGTAAATTAAGGATTGACCATTAACTAGCATAGAGAACAGTTCTGAGCTATGCATTCATACAAGCGAGGAAGCAGTCCTGACATACTCATCAGCCTGGAATGCCATCTTAGCCCTACAACCATGGGTGCCCAGGGCTCTGGGTGCCATGCAGCATGTATGTCCCTGGCACTGAAATTTGTGGCTGCCTGGCCCCTTCATAGGAAATTTTGTGGGTGCTCAGGCACCCACGGCCCCAGGGAGAAGGCACCTATTTATGCATCAAGCAATTGTATGCTGTTGGCATGATCTATATGAACAGGATTTTAATTCTGAAGTTAACTGTCCTAGGAGAAGACCACTTCCAGGTGGGGTGCTATTTTAAGCAGCCGTGTGGCTGGGGGATTCTCCCTTCTTTTTCCAGCCTCCGTGGATGCCCCTCCATTTTAAAGGGTATTCTGTTAAAGGAATCCGGGGGTCGTGGTTCCTGTCTGAAGCCTGGGTGGAGGCTAGGGCCATGGCACAACCTTACGGTGACCCAGAGCTCCAAGTTGATGTGCATCAACAGGGTTCCCCCTACTGGTGGTTAACCCTTGTGAGACTTCCTGCAGGCAGGTAGGAGTCAGATATAGTCACTTCAATTCCAATGCCTAAGCCAATACCACTCACATTCTGTAACTAATAAAGTTGTGGCCTAAATTTTGCCCATTAACCTAATATATGGTGTCCACGTGTGATTATTCAACATAAGGGGAAGGCCTCGGGGTCTGGACATGCAATTGTAAGTGTTACAGATTTGCTAGAGTTTTGTTTTTGTTTTTTACTTTCCATAGTAGTACACATTTCTCTTGTACCACTATTGCTTCTGGTCAAGAAAAACTGCCTTTTCCCATACAGCTTGGTCAGGTCTCTGAGATCTGCAGGTGGGCTTCTCCTAGAGCATGGCCTTCAAGGAGTTCGGTTGTTGCATGGTTCAGAGGAGGGCATTTCCTCTTCTGTAGTGAGCCTACCTGTTGAGCTCAGGCAAGACCCAACAATGAGATCATTTCGTAGAAAGCTAAAGACCTAAACCTTTACCCTGCTGTTTCATGATGATTTTTTTTAATAGTTCTGGTTTCTGTACTTCCAGCAGCTATGTTTTATGATTATCTAGGTGTTTTAGCTGTTGTTACTTATTGATTTTAATGTGTATTGCCAATTGCCGTGAAATGTTAAAAGTGAAAAGTATTAAGCATCTATAAAATAAGCACTTTTTGAAAGTTTTGAAAAACTTTATTTGCAGAGGCAAAAGTAGGATGAGTGCTTGCTACAGTAATCTCTTTTAAAAAAAACAGTCTCAGCTTTCCAAAAACAGTATCATTTGTCTCCAGGCTCTGTTAGGGCTGTTAATACTTTATTTTTTTTTGTACATTACAACAGACTAATACTGCTACCCCTTTTGAATATAAGAGATATGTCAAGCTCTTAAATCTTATTTTCTTTTTACGATCCATTTATTGTAATTGTCTCCCAGTGGCAAATCTTCCGTTTATAATGTTTATGCCTGTGGAAGCTGAGTGTTGTACAGCCGCTCGATTCCACATGCCACTTGCTGTAGTCACAGGAGGGGTGGAGGTGCACCTGGGAGTCTTTATTTTCGCTTGATTCACTTTCCTGTGAAATATTAAAAATTAAATCTTTTTTTATTGTAAAAGCATTGCAGTCTTTCCTAAATACTCTTGTTCACTTTTGTTCTTAGACTTGTTTGTTTTAATCCCAGCTCTAATATATGTCAAGTTACATATCACTTGACAGACTGGGATGTGAGAATCAATGCCTCTACAAAAGAGCAGCAAAGTGGGTGGAGGACACAGCACTCCACAATGAAGAGGCAGGCAAGGAGGAGTGCTTCCTTGAAAATTCAAACCTCCTCACTGCTTTTTCATTGCCACCCAGCCACCATTTCCCATGATGCATTAAATACATATGAGGAACTTGGGGTGAGTGGGGAGCATGGGTAGGCAACCTAAGGCCCGGGGGCCGGATCCGACCCAATCACCTTCTAAATCCGGCCCACGAACGGTCTGGGAATCAGCGTGTTTTTACATGAGTAGAATGTGTCCTTTTATTTAAAATGCATCTCTGGGTTATTTGTGGGGCCTGCCTGGTGTTTTACATGAGTAGATTGTGTCCTTTTGTTTAAAATGCATCTCTGGGTTATTTGTGGGGCCTGCCTGGTGTTTTACATGAGTAGATTGTGTCCTTTTGTTTAAAATGCACCTCTGGGTTATTTGTGGGGCCTGCCTGGTGTTTTACATGTGTAGAATGTGTGCTTTTATTTAAAATGCATCTCTAGGTTATTTGTGCGGCATAGGAATTCGTTCATCCCCCCCCCCAAAAAAAAATAGTCCGGCCCCCCACAAGGTCTGAGGGACAGTTTGCTGAAAAAGTCTGCTGACCCCTGGGGTGGAGGGTTACTTTCAAAAGGAAGCTGCAAAGAAAAAGAAGCAGCTGGGGGAAAGTTTGAACACCTTCTTCCTTCCACTGCATTGCTGTTAGAAGTTTCATCAGGGATGGCCTGCCCTATTTCACTGCTTGATGTAGAATAGAAAGTGCCCCCTCTCACCTTGCTTACTAGGCTCATGTAGTGGCTTCTGGTAGGATTTCACCAGAATAGCTATCTATTGTATGCAAGGTACCGTATCTCCCAAAACCTTAAGCTATAGATATCAGTCAGAAAGGAGTTCTAAGAACTCATTCCAAGTTTCATGAAAACTTTCTTTCTTCCTCAGTTTACTGAACAGGGTATTTTCATGGGCTGCTCACTTCAGAAGGTCCTGAATCAAGCCCTCAATACCCAGTGTGAAAACTTGCAAGCAATTTCCAGGATTAAAGAATTATTCTTTTTGCCCTTCCACCAACCTCTTCTTAGCAGCCATATGGCCTGTTATAGCATGAACATCCCCTATCTCCAGGGTGTTATCTAAGGCCAAATTAGATCTGGTTCAGACTTCCCTCCACACAGGCACAACTGGACACCTCTAAAGTAGATGTATTATGGCTGATTGTGGCTGCTTACATCACCAGCATTCATCTTCGGTTAGGATGTCCAGATGTTTAAAATGTGCTGGTGTCCGATAATCTCAACATAAAATCTTTTGCTGGATTAGTCTTAATCTAATAAGTAGTCAGGAAGGCATCTTTCCAGGATGTAGGCTGTCTTTTAATTCTATGTTCCACCTGTTTCTGATTAGGTCTAAGTTAGGGCACAATGTTTCACATACCGAGGAATTAATTTCCTTGAAAATTCATACCTCTGGGAACTGGCTTGATGTACCTGCAGCCCTGAGCACATCTGAACCAAACTTTGCCACAATACTGTGTTTGAGCTTCAATTTGTGCTGCTATGTCATTGGCATGGTGTGTGGAGCAGGGGTGGGGGAGAGGAGATGGAAATCCTCTAGGAGCATTTTAGGAGTTTTAAACAGAGTCAGAAGACATGAAATGTGCGAAATGCTCTTTTGATCAAAGAGTTCCTTAAAATCGGTGTGTGGCCATGTGCACACTCCCAGTTCCTCTGCATTCAGTGTGCTCCCAGTGTGGTGTAGTGGTTAAGAGCGGTAGACTCATAATCTGGGGAACCGGGTTCGCGTCTCCGCTCCTCCACATGCAGCTGCTGGGTGACTTTGGGCTAGTCACACTTCTTTGAAGTCTCTCAGCCCCACTCACCTCACAGAGTGTTTGTTGTGGGGGAGGAAGGGAAAGAAGAATGTTAGCCGCTTTGAGACTCCTTCAGGTAGTGATAAAGTGGGATATCAAATCCAAACTCCTCTTCTTCTTCTTCTTCTTCTGGTTTGGGAAATGGTGTACACAGTCCACATCTATCTTGTATCTGCCCTGTCATTTCTTATGAAATATTGTGTTTTGATGTGTTTTCCCCAGACCCAAATTGAGAAAGAGAATGACCTAGCTGTGTTTTAATGTGTACACAGCCTATGAGTTACCCCAAAGAGTGAAGTTTGCATGAGCATATGGATAAAACTTTCACTTAGCTGGTGGCTTTATAATAGGGGTGTGATTCCATGTGGTGTCTTAAATACATGGAATCTAATGCTCTTCAGCTCTGTAGCAGGGCGATGTTGTCCATCTCTATCTGATTCCATAATGGAATTTCATGTTCTGCCTTCCATTGCAAAGGGATTATATATTCCCTTTGCACAATTATATATGCCAGTCTTCTTTTATTTTAAATATATGGGCTTGAATGCAATTTTTAACCAATTGGAAATCTGTGCTAGGGATATTTAGAATTATTTTCTTTGTGCTTCAAAAACATTTCCTTTCAACATCAAAATATCCTCATGGCATTCCAAAGGCAGAAGGGTGAGGCAGTGGATGCTAAACAGAAGTCTATTTCAATGACAAATGTAATTATGAGAAAGGGGTGTAAAACAAATTGCTGTTAGCACTGAATAAAGCATTTAGAATCTCATATTGTCTTTCATGTTTACAGTATAGCACAACATTACTGAGTGACATGACACAAAGTGACACTTACTTTGCTGAGCATAGAACATCACTTTGTGGGAAATGGCTCCTTAGGGCTGGAATGAAAGCTTTGTCTTTCTGAGCATCTTAAGCTGTAACATCTGTTAAAAAGTGTAGGGGAAATGTGACCTCATCTGTTTGCCACCTCAGTGGATTTCATTGTTGGTTGAAGTCTCTTTCCTAATGCAAGTAGATATAAGGAGTGCTAAAAAATGTGACACCAGTAAGACATTTGACGTGGCAATTTCTCGAAATATATATGTGTTTAGTCACAACTCATGAACATCCTTAGCACTTCCAAACAGCATCCCGCTAGTTCAGTGCCTTGAATCAAACAATTGCCTTTTCTAACTGCTATAACAACAACATGTAGGTTATTTCTCATGCCCTTTTGTGACAGGCCTGTACCATAAAGTACCTGAGATGATAATTTGGGAAAGTATCTTGAAAAGGCAGGTGCCTTTTCTCACAACCCTAAATACAGTCTTCACAACATGCTTTTTTCCAGCATTCCACCTGTAGTGTAGATGGGTAGGGGCTCATAATGGCCTGTAATGGGCTTAATATTCTGTACATGTGGACAGTAGAGTTTGGATATACACCAGATGCCTACCTGTCTTCTTTCAAAGCATCATGGCCGTGAAATCACAGAACAGAGCCATACCATATATTTAAAACACATCCAATGCACAAAGTTACCGCCTCAGGAGTCATTTTGTGGTTTGCCTCAGGTACAAAAATGTCTTGGGCCAGCCCTAATGAATCCTAGGAACTGTAGTTTGTTAAGGATGTGGTGGGGAAACTAAAGTTCCCAGTATTCTTTGGGGAAAGTCACATGCTTTTAATGTGCATTGGGTGTGTTTTAAGTGCATGGTGTTCAAAGAGGCCTTGTTCACTATCCAGTCTCTATTCAACACGGGAAATCTAGAGCTACAGCAGATGGATAGCTAGCTTCTGTTGGGGGACTGCTAGTGAATGAGAGTCCATCCCCACCCACTGCCCAAACGGGTAATTGGTTCCATGGTCAACAATGCTCTTAGCATTAAGTCATTTCTCCAAATGTTCAACTGAATGTACACTCCTGTCACTTAGCATAGTCATTTTCCTATAGAATATGTTTTCCATCACCCTGACCCATCTTAATTGCCCTTCTCTGAACCTGTTCCATTTTGCCAACATCCTTCTTAAAGTGCAGTGGCCAGAACTCCACACAATATACTCCCAGATGTGGCCTGAGTAGAGCAGGATAAAGTGGAAATATTACTCTCATGCTTTGGAAATACATTTCTATTAATACAACCTAAGATCACATTAGCCATTTTTGCAACAGCATCACACTGCTGGATGATGTGCAGCTTGTGATCAACTGCAGTCCCAAGGTCTGTTCTGTGCAGGTGAACACATTTTTGACTTGGTGCTACTCTATTTTTGAAAGAATCATATCCTTGAATTGATACATTTAAACCATGGGAGGCTTCCAATTGAAGTCTCAGCTATACCTATTAAGTCATATTTACCTTCCTGTCTTAGGAGTTGAAAATCGTATTGTTTAGCTCCCCAATCCTCACATTAGTATATAGACATCAAAAATCATAGTTGTTATGTGCAAATGTCTTTATCTTTGCACTTACCTTTTAGCTTTTGTCTCCACCCCTCCCACAGAATTTAAAACCCTCTTGATCAGTTTCACAATGCTTCTGGTCAAACATATTTCCCCCCTGAGGTGTAGCCAATCTCCTGCCCGTGATCCTTCAATAAGGAAGCATATACAGTGGCTTCACATATCAAACCTCTCCTGTTGACTACATCTATGAAGCCATCATTGGCCTGAAGTATTCTTCTTTTCATTTGTAGTGTATGTTATCTTTTTAAGGAAGAATTGACAAGAACACCTCCACCTTCCTTGTCACTTCATCAGACGTTATATGTTTATAACTAGACCTTGTGGGTGTCATTCATTTTTATGAGGATGAGCAAAGAGGGACAATCAGTAGGCTTCAGAAATCATTACATTCTGGTTCTGTGAATTAGCAAGGTTGTCATCTATTGAAGGCTCAGAGTATGATCTGAAGTTATATGATCCATTTCTGTTGCTAAAGCAAAGCATGTTTTAATCAGGATGGAATACTTCCTTGCCTGAAATCAATAACTGAACTGTACACAACTCTTTGCTGGATTGTGACAAAATGGACTTTGGGTCTAATCCACTATGGCCATTCTTATATACTCATACAGAACATACATATATTATCAGAATATTTATTACTGCTACACATATTTTCATCCACCAAAGCTTATTCAGTGGAGAAACAGAACATGGGTCTATAAAAAAAATATTTGCACATATGGAATTGTGGAATAAAGCACCCACAGAGTTCTCCCCAAAATAATTGCAATTCTGCTTGCTGCTTGCTCTTTGGCTGACTGTGATCCCAAACTTGGGCGCAGCTGGGCTTTATAGCTAGGCCCTTTGGCCATCAGATTGGCCAATTTGAAATCTAGGTGATGCTGAGTTATCCCACCATCCTTTGCAGCCGGCTGTGGGAGTTCCCCAACTGCCGGCCACACGATGGGGAGGTTTTTGGTTTGTGGAGCTGAGGGCCTGCCATGATAGGCCGCAACTACCGCCCACCCAGAGACTGGGTAAGTGGCCATTTCAGCAAAAGAGAACCCAGACCATAATGTTAGAAAATGAGACCAAGAAGAAAACCATGACTAACTAAGAGCCAGAAACACACACAAAAATCACTCGTGAGGCTGCACTATTTCAGAATGAATTCAGGGCATTTAATACTCATTATATAGAAAATTATAACATCAAAGTAAAAGAACAATTTTATTTCTTTTGTGCAAGAGAAGCTAAACTCTTAATGCAGATGTAATGAAGTGATTTAACTACTACAAAACATGGAAACAATGTGTTCTCTGACCACATCTGCCTGCTTTTGAGGTCCATCTTGATACTTCCTTAAATATATGTTTGTGATGAATTCTCATCTTTAGGTAGAACAGAGAATAAAATGGAAACAGAACATGATAATTCTCTATTATTTTCTTCCCCTTTTTCTGCTCAATAGGCTTGATTAGTCAGTTTTGGCTGGGACACAATGTATCTGTTTGATTGTATAAATCAATCTGTGGACATTCTCGAGTTTTACTAACATAATGTAAACAAGCATGACTCATCCTTGTTACGTGCTTTCCTTATTCTATACTCTGGGCTTAAAGGTAATGTTCAAACATGTGGTTCTGTATCCGGATGGAAGTGGATGGGAGATAAACAGTTTATCCTGGAGATGAAAAGTATCTGGGAATCAAGACTTTTGGCAGCGAACATCTTTGTTATTGGAAAGATTAATGGCTGAGTCATCTTTATATGCAGTATTGCCATTAGCATTATTAGTATATTAAAATTTCTTAGAAGCAGAGCTATAAAGGTGGGAGGGCCATGTGGGTCATCCGGTCCAATCCCCTGAAATATAGGAATCTCAAGTAGATCATATACAACAGATGGCCATCCGATCTCTGCTTAAAATCTTCCAGCAAAGGAGCAAACACATTCTACAGCCGAACGGCTCTTACGGTCAGAAAGTTCTTCTGGATGTTTACTTGGAATCTCCTTTCTTGTAACTTGAATCCATTGGTTCAGGTCCTAGCCTCTGGAGGAGAAGAAAATAAATGTGCTGGATTCTCCCTATGACAGCCCTTTAGATACTCTTATGCTGACAGGTTATGGCTTCCCACTTTCTGCTGAAGATTTGGAGGGTACCGTTAAAACACAGCAAATCATCAGTGGATCTGTAACACCTTTTGAAATTTCTGCTGCCTTGGTAGTAAATGATTTCCAGCCAATCAACCCATTCATTGTGGGACAATAGTATTTCATTTGGCTTATCAAGACTATTGGCTATGACCATTCCTATTGACAATACCTAGCAGCTCGAAAGCACAAAGTGCAAGTAGATAAATAGGCGGGAAGGCCTTCTCTGGCGGGAAGGTAAACGGCGTTTCTGTGTGCTGCTCTAGTTCGCCAGAAGTGGCTTAGTCATGCTGGCCACATGACCCAGAAGCTGTACGCCGGCTCCCTCAGCCAGTAAAGCAAGATGAGTGCCGCAACCACAGAGTCGTTCGCAACTGGACCTAATGGTCAGGGGTCCCTTTACCTTTACCTTTACTGTTGGGGGGGGGGAAGAGAACACTGATATAGAGAAAGTGTGCCTAGAGTGGACACTTACACAATGCCTTTAAAGAGGAAGTGTATCACTAAAAATGAAGACAAATGGTAAAAGAGATTTGCATAAAAATTGCATAAGCTACTATGTGCTTTGTACTATGTACTATGTATTTTGAAATAATTATCATCATTTAAATAGAAAAACAATAGCTCTTGCCTTAGTGGGGATGATTATGACCAGGTGGCCTGTGTGCCTGCTGAGTCTGTTGTTCAAGTGCTTGCTTTGGTGGGCTGCTTCAAGGTCCCTCCTGCTAGCCCATTCTTAGGGTTCTTTATCTTTAAATTGCCCTTCAAACATAGGGTGCTTTTAAATAGAGGGCTGACTGAAAAGGGTGACATATAGCTATCCTAAGTGTGCCTAATGCATAGCGTATTTTTAAATCTATGGGACATGCACAGTTAGATGGCACTGCTTTCAATGGGACATGTGCATATGAGTGAGAACTTTAGAATCATAGAATCATAGAGTTGGAAGAGACCACCAGGGCCATCCAGTCCAACCCCCTGCCAAGCAGGAAACACCATCAAAGTATTCCTGAAATATGGCTGTCAAGCCTCCGCTTAAAGATCTCCAAAGAAGGAGATTCCACCACACTCCTTGGCAGCAAATTCCACTGCCAAACAGCTCTTACTGTCAGGAAGTTCTTCCTAATGTTTAGGTGGAATCTTCTTTCTTGTAGTTTGAATCCATTGCTCCGTGTCCGCTTCTCTGGAGCAGCAGAAAACAACCTTTCACCCTCCTCTATATGACATCCTTTTATATATTTGAACATGGCTATCATATCACCCCTTAACCTTCTCTTCTCCAGGCTAAACATACCCAGCTCCCTAAGCCGTTCCTCATAAGGCATCGTTTCCAGGCCTTTGACCATTTTGGTTGCCCTCCTCTGGACACGTTCCAGCTTTTCAGTATCCTTCTTGAACTGTGGTGCCCAGAACTGGACACAGTACTCCAGGTGAGGTCTGACCAGAGCAGAATACAGTGGTACTATTACTTCCCTTGATCTAGATGCTATACTCCTATTGAGGCAGCCCAGAATTGCATTGGCTTTTTTAGCTGCTGCATCATACTTTAGTGAGATTTGGGCCTCCATGTTTTCTTTAGAATGTGACCAGTGGTTACAGTCTTGAGATTCAAGGTCAAGGTATATACCAGGCATCCCCAAACTGTGGCCCTCCATATGTTTTGGCCTACAACTCCCATGATCCCTAGCTAACAGGACCAGTGGTCGAGGAAGATGGGAATTGTAGTCCAAAACATCTGGAGGGCCGAAGTTTGGGGATGCCTGATGTAATGTGTAACCATAGTTTAGCATTATGTCTAACTTGGTCAAAAGATCTGCTTCTAGCCATGATTGCTATTCTCTGCCTCCACTGCCAGAGGCAGTATGCTTCTGAATATCCGGTTGCTTGAAACCACAGAAGAGAGTGTGGTTGCGATCAAGTCCTGCTTTTGGATTTACCACAGGCATCTGTGGTTGGCCACTGTGAAAACAGGATGCCGGCCTGATCCACCAGGATTTTCTTATGTTCTTATACTTGTTCCACATATATCATATCACATCCAGCTATATATTATGAACAACAAGAAGTTGTTTTACGGCAACTTTTATTTCAGTGCTTCTAATGAAGCAGATTTCAGCTAGCTTTGTGTGAGTGAATTTTGGATTAAATGTATAGCTTTCCTGTATGCCGGAACCTTTAGGCAACTTAGAGGACTGGATTAAGGATGTCTTCACAGTAGCTTGGACAACACTTTCCCACAGATGATGGGCTATGAGCTGATTCATATTGATTGCAATGCTTCTGACACCTGTTCAAAGCTCCCTCTTCTGTTTCCATGGTAACCAAGAGAAGGAATACTTGTCCACATACTTTAGGAACCTCATTAAATCAGGCAGCAGGACAGCAGCTGTGTTCTCAATGTGTTGCATTGACAGTCATGGACTAATTTTACGATGCTCAGGTGATTTTTGGCCCTCTCTCTCTCTAGTCTAAGCTGTTGAAAATGTGGAGCTTGTGGGACAGATGGCAGAATAAATAAATATTGCAAATATGTTTTAACACATAGACAAATTCCGGAAGGTGCAAAAGCAAACGAAAGTAGTTGATTGGCTCAGGTAAATTTTAGGCAGAGCATAAACAACAGATAGATGCTATCTGTCAAGAATAACCTGTGTTGTGCTTGACAATTTTGTTTGGTTTAAAGCGGTCGTTTTTGGTAGCAGATGTGTTTAACACAAAGCATAAAAGGCTATGCCCGCACATGGCATTGTTTTCCTGTGCTGTACATTAAAATATCAAGATTGAATGTTTAAAGCTAAGTCTCTTCCTCTTCCTCTAAATATTTTCTAAATGTGTCAGCAGGAAAAACAATTCTAGCTTCAATCATATCTCTGCCAATACCCACAGGCTGGAAAGCTGCTCTCTCAGGCCTCGTTCTGAGGCTCAAGCTATAGTATACACAGAATCCTGTGTTTCTTTCCTCCACAGGTATTTTATAAAAAGCAAAAATAAACAGGACAAGATACTAGGCAGGGCAGATGAAAAGGCATTGTTAAACCTGTTCTCCCCCCACCCCCATGAATTTTCAGTTAAAACTTCAAGCTTCCGTAGTTGTGTAGAAGAGGGAATTTCAGCAGATGTACCTTGCATGACCTCTATGTGGGACAAGAAGCTATAGTTAGAGGTGGATATAGAATAACTGATTGGTTCAAAATTGGGAAAGGAGTACGACAAGGCTATATATTGTCTCCCTGCTTATTTAACTTATATGCAGAATTCATCATGCGAAAGGCTGGACTGGATTAATCCCAAACTGGAATTAAGATTGCCAGAAGAAATATCAACAACCTCAGATATGCTGATGACACAACCTTGATGGCAGAAAGTGAAGAGGAATTAAAGAACCTTTTAAAGAGGGTGAAAGAGGAGAGCGCAAAATATGGTCTGAAGCTCAACATTAAAAAAAAAAAACTAAGATCATGGCCACTG
Organism: Zootoca vivipara; assembly: GCF_965207765.1. Classification (NCBI taxonomy): domain Eukaryota; kingdom Metazoa; phylum Chordata; class Lepidosauria; order Squamata; family Lacertidae; genus Zootoca; species Zootoca vivipara. Next base: position 41,024,919 of record NC_142588.1, read on the forward strand.
GTCCCATCACCTCCTGGCAAATAGAAGGGGAAGAAATGGAGGCAGTGAGAGATTTTACTCTCTTAGGTTCCATGATCACTGCAGATGGTGACAGCAGTCACGAAAATAAAAGACGCCTGCTTCTTGGGAGAAGAGCAATGACAAACCTAGACAGCATCTTAAAAAGCAGAGACATCACCTTGCCGACAAAGGTCTGGATAGTTAAAGCTATGGTTTTCCCAATAGTGATGTATGGAAGTGAGAGCTGGACCATAAAGAAGACTGATCGCCGAAGAATTGATGCTTTTGAATTATGGTGCTGGAGGAGACTCTTGAGAGTCCCATGGACTGCAGGAAGATCAAACCTATCCATTCTTAAGGAAATCAGCCCTGAGTGCTCACTGGAAGGACCACTCTTAATTGCCATGACTTCCCCCAAAGAATTGTGGGGACTGTAGTTTGTTAAGGGTGCTAAGAGTTGTTAAGGGATTCCTCACAGACCTACCTACAGTTCCCAACACACTTAACCAAGTAAACTTCCCAGGATTATTTGGGGGAAGTTAGAAAGAAAGAAAGAAAGAAAGAAAGAAAGAAAGAAAGAAAGAAAGAAAGAAAGAAAGAAAGAAAAGAAAGAAAAGAAAGAAAAGAAAGAAAAGAAAGAAAAGAAAGAAAGAAAAGAAAGAAAGAAAGGCTGGTTGCCGAAGAATTGATGCTTTTGAATTTTGGTGCTGGAGGAGACTCTTGAGAGTCCCATGGACTGCAAGAAGATCAAACCTATCCATTCTGAAGGAAATCAGCCCTGAGTGCTCACTGGAAGGACAGATACTGAAGCTGAGGCTACAATACTTTGGCCACCTCATGAGAAGAGAAGACTCCCTGGGAAAAGACCCTGATGTTGGGAAAGATGGAGAGCACTAGGAGAAGGGGACGACAGAGGACGAGATGGTTGAACAGTGTTCTCGAAGCTACCAACATGAGTTTGACCAAACTGTGGGAAGCAGTGGAAGACAGGAGTGCCTGGCGTGCTCTGGTCCTTGGGGTCACGAAGAGTCGGACACAACTAAATGACTAAACAACAACACCTTGCATGACCACCCTTAGCCCAGGTGAAGATTTCCAGCAGCTATTCTGCACATTCCTGCACATCAGTTCTAGGCTTTGCTGCTCTTCTATCTTTTAAATTTAAATGCAGTATTAACTCCAACTATGAATTTGTGAGCTTGGGACCAGAAGGATCCACAAAGCTATTCATGCTATTTTCTACCTACTTGCCTACACAGTTGTCATACCACTTGCACAATGCACTGTGCAATCCTATGTATGTCTATTCAGAAGGAAGTTCAATATGACTTAGTCCCAGGTAAGCATGTGTAGGATTGCAGGCTTAGACACCTGCACAGGATAGAGATAAATGTGACTCTGATTTGCTTTGATTACACATCAGTAACACTTGACAACAAGATGGAAGAAACCAACAGACATATAGATTTGGTATTCTCTTCATGCTACTGTTTTTGTGTTCCTATATTTGCTATTTGCACATCTGCTGTGCAGTGTCATTTGTTCTAGATCTGCAGAAGGAGGATGCAACAAGCACTTCTTCCACATTTAGCTTTGCTATTTATTTTCTGTTGCTGAGTTGTGTTTTATCACCAAATCAAAGTGCTGCTTAATTTCTAAAAACTGGAGGCCATAGAACCCAAGTCTGCTTGCCTTCCCTGAGAACTTTCTAGGAAGCCTGGATGTGTGGTGGGGAGAGGGACAGCTGTTTTTACTCTGAGCCACTCTTCTACACATCATGATCACTGTGTTCAGGCTGTAGGAAGCACCCTTCAGCTGGCAGCTGCTCCGCGTAACTGTGGTAGATCAATATTTACAGCAGCTTACCCTTCACTTATAAAGTCACCATCTCATTTTTACACATACCTGGCAGTGATACAGAAACGTTACACATAATTGTGATAAGTCAATGTCAACACATTGCTATCATTCCTATGGAAAGGTGACCGTGTAGATGCTGTTGAAAGATAACTCCACATTGTAATTGTAACTCGCAGACTGATCCTCAGTTGGGGGGATACTGGTGTACTGCTGTTCTAGGGCTCAACAAGCTCAACCATGATTGAGCCTTAAGTCCTGAAATTGTACCCTATATGACAGTGGTGAAGCTGGAGTAATACATCTTTTAACATATTTCAAAGCAACCCAACAGCTTGTGGATCTTTACTTTGAATGGAATTCAGAATTTATTTAATATTTGTGTGCTTAGTTCAATTATTCATGGTCTTTAATTCACCCCTGATGGTTGAGAGCATGGCGGTAATGAATTCATTCAGGCTGTATAACTTCAGACACCGACCCCTGCATAATTTTGATTATTTTGCATAATTTAAATCAAAATGGGCAGTGTGCTAAGTCATGTTTGTTTTGTCACTCGAAGGAATGGGGGAGAAATTTGGTCCAGAACAGATTTTAATGTGAACCTTTCCTAATTCACACTTTCCAAAAGAATGTGTGAACCCAAAGCAGAGCAAAATGTGCATTTCTCCAAATGTTTTGATGCAGCAATCCAAGCAACAAATTCATTGCAAGGGGAAAGTGTGTGTAATAATACTTATATTAGTGTAAGTAACAAAAATAATTTTATAAGGGAAAATTCTTAGCAAAAAATGGTGTATTGAAGGAAATGTGCTTTTAAATGCTGATGAGTTTTAATGGGGGTTTTTAAAAAGCCTGATGCAGAAATGTGGACTGAAAACAGGAAAAATGAAAACAGGAGGAAAACTGATATTGAAACACCAGATTGTCAGCAGCCTGGTGTTTTAACTAAGCTGAGTGATGCCAAATGAAGAGCAGGATACGGTCGGTTTCAAAGTTTGATTTGTTCACTTGTTTGTAAGACATCCTGCTTGCATCACATTTCTGACACATACGCAATTAGATATGATCTGCATCTTCTTATGTATGTACTTGGAAAGGATCCTCAATAATGTAACACAAACTGGAGAAACTGTTACCTGCTCACATAGTTACCTTTCTGTCGTACCTTAACAAAGAACTGGCATGATGTTAGGCCTCTATTGCAGGGTTTGCAATTAAACAGTTTCAGTTGTTTGTACTAATGGATTGAACTGGAAAGACAGAAAGACTCGATAATCTGTCCCCAAGCACAACATGGTTGTTATTATTATTTATTTATTATAGTACAAAATGGCAACACATTAAATGGCACTAAATAAAACATACAAGAGGTTAAAAACAAAAATCCAAAAGCCTACATGCTATCAGAGATACGGAACAAAGAATGCTAGAGGGAAGATTGAGAAATGTACACATTTCACAGCACGGTTGCTAATTGTTCTAAAGTCATCCTTAGCTTTATTAAGTTGTATATAAATGGATTTGACTCAAATGTCCATCATTACTCACCTCCATTTTATGAGTAATATGTAAATATGTAAGCACAGACAAAGAACAAGCATGTTCAAAATTTCATCTCAGTCAGGATTGGTCAATATTGAATCATTGAAGAAATATTCAGTTGATTGAGACTATGATGAAGCCCAGTTAAAGAGCTGGAGTAGCTCTAGCTATAATTTTTTTTTTTTTAAAAAAATGTGTATTACTTACAGTTGTCTGACTATACTTTTACCAATTCAGTGAATAAATGCTACCTGCCCCCTATTTTGCTTGTTGTAATGTTTAGGAACCGACAATACTATTAATTATTAACTTCTTGAATAATAGGCTTACTTTAGAGGTGTTTGCTGCATATCTCAATATTTATATTGCACTATTAAGTGAAATAATTGATTTCCCAAAACCTGTTTAAAATGAACACAATTCTTTCATGAAACCAATTAAATAAGAGGTAATTGTTTTACTTCATATCAGCAATTTTTAAGCTGGTGTTTTAAATTGAAATGGAATTCTGTGGCGCTAACACTGCTTGTGTCAATGATAAAGGCGAAAGTTTAGCCCAAGTATATCTTATTTAGTAAGAATTACAGTTGCAGTGTTGTTGTTTTGTTGCTAGCTTAATTGATTAAAAATGGTTTGACCAACTCCAATTAATTTGACAGCATTTTTTTTTAAGTATGCCCTTAAAAATGCACTTTTAAAACCTAGAGGAGAAAGATGCTTTCCTCCCACACAGGAAGTAATACCTCTTCTAAGATGGTACCAATGGTGACATATATGGACGTCATCTAAAAGCTTTATTCTTCAGATCTATTGCTTAAATATTCATTCTGTAGTTGACCTCCTTTGTAACATTGTATTTTGAAATCTTTAAGACAGGGCCATCTTAAGGGTATCCAGCGCCGTGGTGCAAAAATCCTTCCGGCGCCCTCCCCCCCCCACGTTTCCCTCCCGGCGGGCAAGCTGGAGGGCGGCTCCTCCGACGGGGAGGAGGCTCTGGGGGCGGCGCGGCATGGCTGAGGCAGGCAAGGGCTGCGATGAGGGCGCTGCCAGTGGGGCTGGAGGAGACGGGAAGCAGCTGGAGGGCGGCTCCTCCAGCGGGGAGGAGGCTCTGGCATAGCTGTCAACTTCCAGATTGGAAAATAAGGGATCAGCAGCCTCACCCAGCGGCGTGGCACCGGAAATCAGTTCTGTGCATGTCCAGACATGCGCAGAAGCGACTTCCGGTGCCAGGCTGCCCATACCTGCATGTCTGGGCACCGGAAATCACTTCTGCGCATGCCCGGGAATGCGCAGAGGCGATTTCTGGCAGCACTTGGCAAGTGAGCGAGCAGCCAGCCACCAAGTGAGGCGTTTTACCGGGCGGCGGCTGGCTGCTCGCTCGTGGGGGGGGGGCGCAGAGTGGAGCCTCCCTGCCCAGCAGGGAGGGAGAGGAGCTACTTCCTTTGAAATCCGTGGAAATTATGGGATATCTAACGATCCAGGATAGCAGCGGGAAACGGATTGAAGTAAGGGAGTTCCCCCCCCCCCAAAACGGGAGGGTTAACAGCTATGGGCTCCGGGCGCGGCATGGTGGAGGGCAGCTAGGGCAGCGAGCTGTTACCTGGAGGCACCTCTTCCTTGGCGCTCTCCAGAAGTTGGCGCCGTGGTGCCCCGCGCCACTAGCCCCTATGGGCAAGACTTTAAGATAATATTTTAGTTTCCTGTTAATTATGCTGCTTTGAATGTATATATTTGACTTTCTTCAGTAATGTTTTATTCTGGATTGTTTTACAGTGGTACCTCGGTTTATGAACACAATTGGTTCCGGAAGTCTGTTCATAAACTGAAGCGTTCATAAACTGAAGCGAACTTTCTCATTGAAAGTAATGGAAAGTGAATTAATCCGTTCCAGATGGGTCCGCGGCGTTCGTAAACTGAAAATTTGTAAACCGAGGTGTTCATAAACCGGGGTTCCACTGTATTTGTTTTAATATACCAGTACTTGAATTGAGATGGGTTAGGCTTAAATTTTTTTTAAGGGATGGGTTAGGCTTTTTTTAAAAAACGGCTCCCTTGCTGGGGTCAGAAAGTTTTTTTCAAATAGAAGGCCGTTTTGAAGAACTCTGTGTGATGTGGGAAACTGTGTCCAGTGCTTAGCTGGTGCTCAGTTGTATGGGCTGTATAAAATATGTGGTTGTCAGCTGTCAGCCTGCAGATCACATCTATCTCTTTAGAAACTCCGATGAAGCAAGAGAGGGTGCAGCTCCAACTCTGCTCTTCTGCTAGCCCTGCCATCCACCCTTTTTCTTTAACTTTTCTGGGGCAAAACTTGCTTTCTCTAGGTAGTAGGAGAGGACAGCGGAGAAGAGGGCCAATGCAGGAATGGGCCAGAAGGAGCAGCAGCTGCACCCTCCCTTGCTGTTTCAGACATTTTAAGAGTCGGGCATGTGATCTCCAATTTGTTAACTGGCACCAAAACATGCTGGCTTTTTAAATAAGCATTTTTATTGCCGGAAGAGAGAATACTGAGGGGGTTAGAAATGTTTAGTTACTATTGCAATCCTCTTGCAAGGACCTCACAGTTTATTGTTTCAGTGGTTTTTGTAGCCAATGGTCAACAAATTGGTTTAAATCAGGGGTAGGTAACCTGTGACCCACCAGATCTTGTTGGACTCCAGCTCCCATCAGCCCCAGCCAGAATGGCTTGTGGCCAAAGATGATATATATTCCTGGCAGTGGTTGCAGAAAACAAAATCTGGTGAAATAGCTAAAGATCAGAACTGTCTAGGTTGTCAACAAAGTACAGAGGTACAAGCGAAGTGATATCTGAGGGCCAGAGTGAGGCCTTGTTGCAGAATCGAGGACAACAAATGACTCTTAAATGTTCATACTGAGAAGCTCCTGGAAGTTGAAGAGAAAGGAATGGCAGGGTGTTGAAGCCTAAGGGGAACTTTCCCAATCCAGTTCCTAATTCAGTAAGATGTAGCTCCGTCTATCTAAAGTATGTTCTCTGGCTGCTTACTACTGTGTCACAGGAACAGCAAAGCAGTGCCTGTTCCGTCTGGGACCATTCTTTGAAACCTATAGATATAATTCCTTCCCTAGATGGTGGGTGGAAAGCTCCTTTAGAAAGTCTTACAACAGTGGAATTGTGCTAAAACGAATTGAAGATTTGCAGAGAGACAGATAATGAATAATGTAAGACTAAGGGCATTTTCACAAGTGGCACTTTAAAAATATATTTGAATTTCATGCATTTGTAAATCAAGTGGAAAACTCCCATTAAAGGAAATGTACATCCAGGGTGGTTGGTTTTAAATTTTAAAAAAAGCATTTCTTCCATTTTTATATTGCATTAATACCATTTAGTAGTGATATGTTTTCAGAGGGAAAAGGCATTGTTAGACTGACTTAAATCACTTTAAAATCATTGTAGCAGTTGAGCTCAGTGGCCATTCAGATCGTGGAGCACAGCTAACTAAATATATATTTTGTCTAATATTTCTGTGGCTATAATCCCATACTTGCTAACCTGGCAAAGGAGCCCAAGAGCTCACAAGCATGGAGACTACGGCCCCATATTTATCATAGCACTGCCCCATCTGCACCATATCATACGACTTAAACAGACATGGCATCCCCCCAAGAATCCCCTCACAAAGCTAAGGTTCTCAGAATTCCCTGGGGAAAGGGATTGGTTGTTAAGCCCCTCTGGCCCATTGCGCTGTTTCTGAAGATCTTCATTGCCTGGAAAGTCAGCACTCACTTGGAGAAGGACTTTTGGTATGGCTGTCCTTGCTCTGGGCAATAAAATTCCTGTCAATATTTGACAGGTACCCACTGTCTGCATTTCCCTGAAATGGTTAAAGACATTTTTGTTCCAGCAGGCTTTTCCAGCTGTATAAATGGGTCTTTCTTTGCCATGAGTGCCTATTTTTGCATTGTTTAGTTTCATTTTAAACATATCAGGGTTTTTTGTGCCATTTTAACTGCTTGTTTTTGCTTTTTAAAAACTGTACATCACCTTGAGACGATTGTGTAGAAAGTGATTAATAAATTAATGATGATAATAAAATTAATTTTTGACCACTGGTGATTTTTTTTAAAAAAACTTGTGCTTATACATTCATTGTTAATTGATGTTCCTACATCACAAGGTGACCGTTTTAAGCTGAGGGACAGGAAATGTGGTTGGCAAAGACAGATGCACTTTCATTTTTATTAATAAAGACTTCAAGTCAAAAATGCCTGGTGCAAACAACTGCTGTTCACAGTCAGCCTTCCTTTTATTGGTGCTTCTGTTCAAGATTCTTTATTGTTTGAGGTTCTAGCTGTCACCATGTGTAATAGATTTCTTAGAAACAGAGTTTAACCATTAAACATGAGCGAGTATGTCATAATTTTCTGCAGTTAAATGCCTGAAGGTAAAGCTGAGTGAATTTAATGCATCAAGAAGGGTAATTATCAGATAATCTTGATTGCCAAGATCCCTCCTGCTCCAGCAGAAGACTATTAGCAGTGTATGCATATGAACATTTAAACCTCCGCAACTCATTTCTAGTTGTTGTCATTAATCACTGGGTGCTTCTTGTGTTGTTTTACGCTTTCTCTTTCAAGAATTACTCCTGCATTTCGCCCTCTGTTTTCACCCTAAATTATACTCCCCCCCCTTATTCCTTCCCTTTCAGGAATATTTATATGAATTTTTCTGCATCAGAAAATTGGCCAAAATAATCTCACAGCATACCTGAATGTGTTTTATGAATACTGAGGTGTAAAATTGCAGGTTTTGGACATTCATTTTTCATTCGTCCCCTCACATAGGCTTAAAACAAGCAAGTTTTCGCTGCTGGTTATTCTGATTGTGGCTTTGCGTAGAAAAACTCTATGAAATAAAGATGTTTTGCTTTACCATTGCCATTTCCTCTTGGCCAGAGATTCGCTGATCTGCCCCTTCTACCCTTTAGCATTCACTCCTCTTGAATTGTAGCAGAAGTGTGTAGAGCCAGTGAGTTGAACAGAAATATCGGTGTTCCTCTGGAATAATCATACATGGGCTGAAATGCAGCCCTCCGCCTTCGTTAAATCATGGCTCTACGAGGTAAGTGCTCTCTATGGACTGGGGAGAAAAGGGCAAAGAAAGAACAGTCAGGGCTGGAAGCATATTTTGAGGGCTGTGAAAGGCTTTTACATCATGAAAATAAAAACTGCATCAGTGGGGTTTGGGAGAATCCTGATGGAGAAAATGATGCTCCACATTGAGTTGCAGTGGTGCTGTGGTAAAGCCCTCTTTATGACAATTCTCATAGCCACATTCCTTCCAAGGGACTTCTGGACTGTTGCTATTTACCGGGGGGGGGGGATTCAATTAGGCGCCCGGCGAAAACATTTCTCTTCATCCAAGACTTTGGCTGTTTAACATTCTATGGCATTTTAAACGTATTATTGGTTCTTTTCTCTCTTTTTTGTATTTTGTGTTTCCGTTTTGTATTTTTATGTTGTGAAGAGCCCTGTGATATTTGGATGAAGGGTGGTGTCACAGATGGGTGTTGGCTACTCCCGAGTAAGCACTCCACACATCCTCTGGATTTTCAGAGTTTTATTGTGCATGCTATATACAGTGGTGAGATGTCTCAAATCATGTCTGCTCTTCATGGGGCAGAAGCCCACAATGGCGTCTCGTGGGCTCTGACCCCCCTTTTAAGACTGGGCATCCAAACGCCCCTCCTCCTTGCTCTATGGGTCCTCCGTGGTCCCAAAACAGGCTCCTGAGGTGCCGTTCTACTTACTCCCTCCTTTCCAGCCCCTGCTGAAGCTAGCTCCGCCCCTGCTTCCCTTCTCCCAGCCTGGAGCTGAGCCTCCAGGACTCTGCAGAGCCCTGGACCCTTCTTAACCCTTCCTGTTCCTGGTTTTCTCTCCCAGACTTGCTGCTGCTCTCCCATCTGATGGAAGTAAGCAGAGTGGGCTGCTCTCTGCAAGCCCTCTCTCTTACAGGTGGTATACAAATTTAATAAATAATAAGTAAAATCATCATCATCATCATAAACGTCCACCTTATATCTGAAAGAATGTCTCTTACTTTTCCTAATTCCAAAGCCTTTGATCAGATCCTAAAAACTAATCTTTACGTAATGCATTTGCTTCTATGCTTGGCAGAGATAAGGATTCCAGCCTGCCTTGTTGCAGTTGTTTTGTTGTGATTTTTTAAAATACTTCAGCTGAGAAAATGAACACTTGGTGGAGCAATTTGTGGCCATTAATGTTAAAAATCCAGCAACAGAAAATTTCTGTGGTGTCCCCCCTCCCTTGATGCCCTAAGCCAGGCATCCCCAAACTCCGGCCCTCCAGATGTTTTGGACTACAATTCCCATCTTCCCCGACCACTAGTCCTGTTAGCTAGGGATCATGGGAGTTGTAGGCCAAAACATCTGGAGGGCCGCAGTTTGGGGATGCCTGCCTTGCAGTCTATGGGACTCTCAAGAGTCTCCTCCAGCACCAAAATTCAAAAGCATCAATTCTTCGGCGATCAGCCTTCCTTTCTTTCTTTCTTTCTTTCTTTCTTTCTTTCTTTCTTTCTTTCTTTCTTTCTTTCTTTTTTTTTTCTCTTTCTAACTTCCCCCAAATAATCCTGGGAAGTTTACTTGGTTAAGTGTGTTGGGAACTGTAGGTCTGTGAGGAATCCCTTAACAACTCTCAGCACCCTTAACAAACTACAGTCCCCACAATTCTTTGGGGGAAGTCATGGCAATTAAGAGTGGTATAAGAGTGCTTTAAATGTATGGTGTGGATGTGACCAGGAATAAGCACAGAATAATCCACACTTCATGCTTTAAAGTACACTGTTATCTTGTCTGTTCAGTCACTCACCGTCTCTGTTGTTGTCATCTAGAAAAGTACACAATAAGAACTGCATTTCTTGGATCACACTTCCCAGCTCTGATAAATTATACATTTATGTTATGATTGGATGGAAGCCCAGAAGCCTTAAATTACCCACTTGTAAAGCAATTCTCCTGGCAACCTTGTCTCACAGTGATCAGTGTGGATTCTGTACCTCCCATTCCTGCCTGAGCACACAAAGAAATATCCATCCACAAAGAGTCAAGTGTCTGTATTAATAGAAATGTTCTTTCCCGTCTGTCGATTGGTGATGGTGTACATTGTTATGCGCTCCCCGCTTCCCCAAGCAGGGAAAAGTTCCAGAGGCAGTACTACCAGGTCTAGTTTGCTTTGGATAATAGAGCACAAGAGACTTAATGGTGTCTTTGTAATAACTGCTTTGTTTACAAATATACAAGCAGAGCATAGTGAAAACAAATAGACTTCTATAAGGAGACAGCGCAGCCTGCGTCAGATTCCCAGAGAGCATCAGTGACAGGCAGCTCCAAAGTTGCATCTCCATTTTAACTATATCCAGCTCACCCCCCCCCCCTTCGTGGTTTTCTGAAACTGTAAATGCAGCCTCAGAGGGTGAACCCTTTTCACTCACACCATTTTCCTGATCTAATTCCCCCCTTCCTGAAGCAGCTATTTTCCCTCGGGGCAAAACATACAGGTTCCCACAAGGCAAATAGCAGTTGTGACAGCTCTGAGACTGGTTAAAAAGTCTTCTCCCAGTTCCATAGCTTTGAATAAAATCTTCCCCAGCTAGCTGCATTTCTCCCCCCCCCCCAAAAAAAACCCCAGCTACTAAGTTACAGTCACAGACCTCTTGCTATCATGTCCCATTTATTCCTCAGTCTCTTCTAAACGGCAAACTGTTACTTCTTTCTCACACAAATGCCCGCTGGACCACGTGTCTCAGTCCCCATCTCTGCAGGTGAATCGCCCGTTCAGGAGAGCAGTCAGGCTCACTGAGGGATCAGGAACACTTCACTGTCAAAGACTCTTAACTATGCATTCTTACTGATCGAACAGCTAACTCACAACAGTATGTCGGCTGGGATTGGGGAGGGAGGCAGGGTAGAAAGAAAGTTAGGAGATTAAAAAAAAGTAGGGATGTAAGAAGTAATTGTTTTCTATTCCACCCTGTATTTGTCCCATGCAGCGCTGTTTTATACCACTTCAGTTCGTCTTCCACCCAAACCTATACAGTGCTACCTCTACTTACAAATAACTCTACTTACGAATGTTTCTACTTACGAACGGAGCTCCGTCCCCCATCTTGGATGCGGTTTAGATTTTTTCTACTTACGAATTTTTAGATAGGGTTGCTTAGACTTGCGAATTTTTTCTCCCAATGCATTCCTATGGGATTCAACTTACAAATTTTTTCGACTTACGAATGTGTGTTCGGAACGCATTAAATTCGTAAGTAGAGGTACCACTGTATTATTGGTCTCGCTATTCACTGCGGCAAAATACAAAACTTATGTAATTTGTATAATTAATTGTGTAAGACATGTAACTTGTCAGCATGTTATTCTACCCCATTCATTTTAATGCAAAGGCAATCCAATGCAAATGTAGGGTGGTGTAGTCAGATATTGTTTGCAGACCAAAAACTGATCATATTTGCTGCACTGATTTCTGTTCTGGACAGTGGTGTAGTAGCCTGTGTTCACAGGGGGTGGGTTGTCAAAGATGCATTACTATTTCATCAGCAGGGTCCCAGTCTCCAGCATCCTAGAGCTACCCAGTAGGGGAGCTTTTTAGTCACTGAGAAGTCTTCCCATCCTTTATGTGGATTGCATCCAATCAGAATGAAAGAAGTTGAGTCAGCCACTGAGGACTTGCTTTTAGGGTCACTCTGGAGAAGGTGTGCAGGAAGAACGTGGAGTAGTTGTTGTTCTGGGTGGTCTAAAACTAAGCATTTAGGAACACTGAAAGCACAAGGTGTTTCAGTTTTATAAGAATGGCATATAAGATCTCTTATGGACCATAGAACTTCAAGGAAAACACAACACAAGTCCCTCTGAAATAAGGTATTGGAGCACTCCAAAGCATTTGCCCATGTATGGGCACAGAAAATAACTGATCTAGCTGAAAGTCAACACATGGAGATCTGCACTAAATGCTGCAATGCATCCCTATCTTGGAGCATGGCAGAGTGTGGCTGTGAGTGGCATAGCTGCAACTTCACTTGAATTTGCCACTACACTACTGGTACCAGATATGAAATAAATCAGTGAGCATTGGCAATTTCTGCTCATGTTTGCATTTTAGCCAGAATTCTCTGGCATCCCTCTTTGGAAGACAGTACTTTATTTGTTATTACTCTACATAGGAATCAGTTTTATTCTGTATTAATCTTGTTTGTTCTTAGGCCTTTCCCCTGCTGATTTAATGATCTTTAAGCAGTTTTGATGAGCCCATTCAAAACATTGCACATTGATTTCAAAACTGACTGATGGCAGAGTAGAATAGCAACGTATAAGACATGTGTGAAAACTGCCTGAAGAATATTTAAACTAGGTGTTATGCCACTTCATCAGAAACCCTGGGGTATGTAGGAGTATACTATTGGATAATGATATGCCATTTAGATGTCACACAAAGAACAGCTAAGGCTAAAAGAAAAGTATAAGGATTTGTTTTAAACCAAAAAAGCAAAGTGTCTGAGCTCTGGGTGTTCAATTTGTCTTACAGTGTGGAACTGCCTTGTATGAAGGCGATTTTGGTAGAGATGTGGCTGGAGGGAGAAGAATAATCCCCTTCTCTCCCTGCATGCTGTAGTCCCATTAAAATTCAAATAACAGAATGCACAAATAGTAAAACTAAACTAAAAAAACACCTTAGTCTTCAGGTGTTTCCAAAGGAAAATGCACAAATAACTTTTGGAGATGTTCTGTCCAAACATGCTGAGTATGTTCAGAGCAGACCCATTGAAATAAATGAACTTAAGTCCATTGGCTTAGTTGGATATCATCCAATGTAACCTGGAAACATGCATGCAAAATATTGGGTGGCTCATTTGTCAAAAAGTTTCTCAGGCTGGTTTATGTGATTGGATGTAACTTTATAAAATACAGAAAGATGACTCTCCTTGGAGAGAGACTCCTGTAGTACCTAGAAGCAGGTCTTTATAAACCTAGTCCATAATCTTTATTCCACCCCTACCTCCCATGATGAACTAATCAACAGTGCACAGCCCAGCTGTTATAATTCAGATTTCAGCCCCATATTTAAATACTGTAGACAAAATTTAGGATGTAACCAGGAAGTAGGGTGGTTCAGATACCCCGATCAACATCTGTTCCATGTCTTGAAAGCTTCAGGGTAACTGTGTTAAGCTACCCTGGCTGTGGCTGATGGGAGTTGTAGTCAAAATATCTGAAAGGCATCAGGTTGAAGAGGCTGGTATAAATCATACCAGTGCACATGGGAGAATATTGAACAAAGCCACATGCAACACACTGCACAGCACCTCATTTTCAGGACACTTCTTCCTTCGCTTCTTTCTAGAACACCAAATTAGAGTAGAAAATGTATATGTGGACATTGTCATAGAATAATGTATTGATGGGGCAACTCAGGGGATCTGTGCTGAGATGAGGCTGGATAAAAACATCATGTCCAAGATTCAGCATGTCTCTTTGGCTGAATACCCCTTACATGGGAGTAAAGCCCTGATTTTATTGTTTTGCCTGTTGATTTGCTACCAAAACAGCTGAAGGTCATTCTTTACCCTGTTTGATATCATGCGATGTATTCCAGTTTTGTTTACCATTGGCTGTGGTTTTCTTTCAAACATAGCAACACATAATTATCTCTATAAAGTTTGAGCAGTCTCAGGAAAGCTTATCTTAAGGCCTGAAGTTTATATTACTGGGTAAGTATTTTTTTGTTGTTGAGAAACTCCTAAAGAACTTGGCTGAATAAGCCCTTGTATCATTTAGCATGTAATTAGTAGCTAAAACACACATGGTAACCTTGTGAGAAGCGGTCATATGCAGAATTAACATAGCTTTACTCTGTAGGATATTCTAGTCTTCACACTCTAACATTATTTCTGCCTTGTTTCCTTCTCTTTGCTATTAACTTTAGCACCCAGGATTCAAACCTCAGGGCTTTTATATCCCATCCGTTCCATACCTCCATGCTAAAACCTAATGGGTTTTCCGTTTCCCCGTGGAAGATGCTGAACAGATCCTCATTTTTCCATAATCAAAAATTGAGTTGCCACCACCCCACTTAAATAACATTAAATTCAGTGTTACCAGCTGTTCAGCAATGAGGCCCTTTGTTACTAAAAAAAAAGCAATTTGAAAGAATTTTGTAGAAAGCCTCTGGTAATTATAAAAGTTTATCATCTCACCATTATGAGGTTCTAAAATGCTTATAAAAAAAACCACCACATTCCTGGTTTTCTACCAATTTCAGTTTTGGGGAAAATAATTTAATAGGCTGAGAGCAATTATAACTAAAAAACATCTATATTGCACATAATTATTATCAGCCTTATTGTTCTCACTGTCCAGCCATCTGAGTTCCATTCCCAATCTGCCCACAGGCATCATGTGTGCAATTAATAAATCGTCTTCATCTTCTCCTCCTCACATATACACACTAATTCTCAAATATGTAATTTTAGCTGAGTGATGTTCAGGGAATTTTACAAAAGGCAAGGATATCATTAAACTAACGTACATTATTTCTGCGTTACAATTTGCATGCAAAGCCTTTATTTCTTATCTCTTCTTTATTTAGGTTTTTGCAATGTGTAATTCAGTCAAGGTTATAATCCTTACTGAATGCCTGCTTGGCAATGAACTGTCAGCAGAGATTCATTTCTGATGTGGGCTATAGGAATCTCTGGTAATTTAAAGAATAGAATAAATACAAGGGACAGTTTTATCAGATGAGCTATGTACCTGGCTCTGGTTTAGAACTTATAAGAATCTTATAAGAACATGGGAAGCTACCAAACTGAGTCAGATCCATTGGTCCATCTAGTTCAATATTGTATTTATGGACAGGCAACAAGATTTCAGACAAGAGATAATTCCCAGCACTATGTGGAGATGCCAGGGCCAGGGGTTGGACCTGGGACCATCTGCCTGATGTTCTACCACACTTTACTCATAATAAAGAACATGAATGCCAAAGTATAAACAGTTAAAAGCAAAGCATAATATCCCAGCTGGAATATGTCATGCTGTTAGGCCTTCCAAGCCACTGGTAGAGTTCCAGAGCTGAGCAGCCACCATGGAGAAAGCGTTCTCCTTTGTGCCTGCCTACCTTACTGATCTAAATACTAGGCAAATGAGAAAGGCTCTGTTGAGGATTTTAACATTATCTAAGCTGGTTTATCACCAATGGTCAATTTGATTATCATAAGCCTTGCATGAAATGGTGGCAGATCACAGGTTGCATTTTTGCATGGTGTGTGTGTGTAGATATGAATATGCCAAATGCAGATAGTAAATATAGTAAAACAAAAAACAAAAAAACTTGCCAGCCAGCAATTACGGTATGTCTTTTTATTTGTAACTATGCATGTGTATGGCTGTAGTAATTTAAAATTATTCTGGGTTCAGTAATCCTTTCTCTTCTAGCTCTAATCTACAGCAGCACACCAGCAACATAAAAAATAAGAAATAACATTTTCTGGGGGGGAAGTTCTTCTTGTTGTTTGGTTAACAATAAATCAAAAAAGGTTCCCCCACATTTGAATCATTTTATGTCCCCATCTCTTTTCTTCTTCTACTCTTTGGTGGTGGCAGTGATTTTGTGATAAGCCACACCCCTACAGCAGCCTTTTCTTACTGGTGCCCTTGGCCCCCTTTAAAAAACCCAAATATGCCCACCCAGACCAAAAACATTTGCAGCCACTGGAGTAGAAACTATTCGTCTTACAAAAGTAAAAATTACATTCATTGTTCCATCCATTTAAACATGACAAAGACTTTCTGTCAGTAAGAGCCGTTCAGCAGTGGAACAGACTCCCTTGGAAGGTGGTAGATCAGGCATCCCCAAACTTTGGCTCTCCAGATGTTTTGGACTACAATCCCCATCTTCCCCGACCACTGGTCCTGTTAGCTAGGGATCATGGGAGTTGTAGACCAAAACATCTGGAGGGCCGCAGTTTGGGGATGCCTGTGGTAGACTATCCTTCATTAGAAATTTTCAAACGGGTTGGATAGTCATCTGTCATGAACAGGGCTGTCTTAAGCATATCCGACACCATGGTGCAAAGCTCCCTCCGCCACCGCCCCGTTTCCCAGAGGTTTTTTTTAGGGAGGATGGTGCTGCCAGCAGGGCTGGAGGCGGGCAGTGGCTGGAGGGCAGCTCCTCAAGCGGGGAAGAGGCGGAGACTGGATGTGGCTCCTTCCGGCTCAGCTGGCCACTTCGTGCTGCACTGGCCACAGCAGACAGAGGCTCTGGGCGCGGCACTGCTTCGGCATGGCATGGCGGAGGTGGGCGAGGGCGGCGAGCTGATGCTGGGAGGCACTGCGTCCAGCCTCCACCTCTGCCCTGGCGCCCTCCAGAACTTGGCACCCTGGTGCCCCACGCCATTAGCCTCTATGGGTAAGACGCCCCTGGTCATGAATGCTTTAGCTGAGATTCATGCATTGCAGGGATTGGACTATATAAATTTATACCCCACCCATCTGGCTTGGTTACCCCAGCCACTCTTCCAACTCTTGTTGGCATGCATCTGAATTGAGAGACAATGGAGTGTGTCTTCAGGGGTGAAATAAAACTGCTGTGTTTCAGGCTTATGTTCAAATGACGTACACAAGACTACTAATTGTTTTTAACCAAACAGGGGCATTGGAAGATGAATAGAACCACTAGGTACCTGGCCTTTTCCTAAAACTATGCACAGGAAAAACAATGAAAGCAGCAGCTCTCACTAGACCCCTTTCTTCCCAAATAAGGTTGGGCCACATGAGGCAGTGGTGGTGTAGTTAACCCCACAAATCTAATGTTTATTGATGAGGGTTCTTTAGCAGGGGGCATTCAACCCACCCAAGATTTTGGCTCATCTCTCTACTTCAGGTGTTCCATGTTCTGCACCTCTGAAAGAGCGTCCTGCACCACAGTTTGAGAACTACGAGTTCATAGTGTTTACTAGAATGCAAAGAGATGACAATGAGGCACCTGTTCATTAATTAATTTCCTGGCACCAGAGAAAAACTGTATTTTGCAAACTGAAGTGTCATGCAATATTCCGGTCTGGGATAACTGTTTTTTTCATACAATAAATATAATTAGTATTCTGTCCTTTGGCAACGTTTGAGATTTTTGGTTATGTTCTGCAGTAGTTTGTTTGGTTAAATCTTCCCTCTGGATACATGTTTGTATCTATGCATTTAAGATATTCTCATTGTGGCAGACTACATCGCTAAGCAAGCTTTTCCTGCTGGGCAGAAGATCAGTGTGTTAAACAAAATTAGCATGTGTAAGCACAAAAGGGGGGGGGGTTCAGAATATAGTAGGGCACTTAATTGGCCAACTGCCATCAACCATTTCAACACTTGCACACCTTCCTAGCTACTTGTACTGCATTGTTAGAGGAGAATAAATCATTTGACACACAACTAGGTTTTAGAAAAATATGTGAAAACCATTCAGGCAAAAAATCTGTTTGAAATGTATGAAATTTTCCATCTGACTGCTTTCAGCTGGGAGAAAATATTGCAGTGAGCTGCAATATTTTTAATCTTGTTTTATATTAAATAGTTTAATATATAAATCACTCAGGGCACAATTGTTAAATTCAACGCAATTTTTACTTCATTTTCAGGTGACAACGTTTCTCAGCGCGGTTCCAAAAATGTAGGCATTTGAATAACTCTGCTACCCTAGCAAAGACTGCAAATTTTGTGAATACAAATATAAATATGTGGAACACTTAAGCTACCTGAAATTGGAAAGCGTTGCTAATAAAATGGGAAGCTAAAGCTTTCATTTGCAAACTGTGCATATCAGTCAAAGTACAGTACACATATCTTATGCCAGATTGATCTATTACTTTGGTGTGAGGGCAAACATAACTTTGGAACCTGGTGACTTGGGGAAGGTGATTTTGTGTGTAGAATGGTAGCAGTGAGTGAACAAAGAGGATCAAAGGAAGCTACTTTGTACTGAGTTAGACCATTGACTCAGTATTGCCTATGGAGAACCTGCAGCTCTCCAGGATTTAAGGCAGAGGTCTCTCCCAGAAGATGAGATTTCAGGGATTGAACCTGGGAATTTTTGCAGGTAACATCATCTCCCCCCCCCCCGGCGCAACTTGAAATAAATGATAAATAATAATCAGCAATCAAACAGGTGTTGCACATATCACACTTTAATGTTGACTTTGTCCCTTACAGTCAATTTGGGAGAGACATTTCTGAATAAAAACAAATTCTTTGTCTGTGGATCAGTCCTCAAACCCTGGCTGCAGTTCTGTACAACTAGTATGAAGTTCAATAGGTTGTTAGAGGCATGAATCAGGTAAGCTCACATGCATATATTTTGCATGTAGAAGATCCCAGCTTCAATCTTGGGCATATCCATTAGAGCAGGGGTCCCCAAACTTACTGGGTTTCGGGCCGGTGCCCACCACGGCAATCACGCGGCGGGCCAGAGGGCGGGGGAGTGCGTGCCCATACACGTGCACACACGCTATTTCTGGCGCACTTCTGGGTCGCAGGAGCACTGGAAATTGCTTGTGTGCATGCGCATGGGCCTCCTCCAACCCGGAAGTACGCTGGAAATGACGCTTGCGCATGCGTGCAAGTTATTTCTGGTGTTCCTGTGACCAGATTTCTGAGTATCTTCCCAGATTTCTGAGTATCTTTAAAATGTTTTCTCCCAAATAAAAGCAAGATGCAGGATTTTGACCAAAATTGCATAATGTAAAACAGTGCATTTCTTGGCCGTGATATGTATGTGTATACATGACTAACTCAACCAAACAGCAGCACCACATGAGTACTATTAATTATTAGCTGTCATATTGAGATTAAATTGGGCATTAAATTAAGGTTAAAGAGAGATTAAATTGTGACCTGAGGTGCAGAAAAGACTCACTAGGTGCTGAAATATAAAGTCATTATTTGCAGAGAATAAAATTAAGAGCCTTTGCTGCTGTCTGCTTGCTAATATAGTGCTGGATTTAAAGATGCATGAAGAAAATTAGTACCATACGTATAGTTGGTTATTCCTAGAATGAGATGGGACAGAGAGGATGGGCTGGCAAAACTGGTTGTGAGGTACAACGATTCACAATGGTTTTCTTTGTGCAGAATAAAAGATAGGACCTCAGCATTGGTGCTGTTGAAAAGCCAGCTCCGTTACACTCCTCCCTCTACTGTGATCAAGCAGGCAGCCCCCCCCCCCAAAAAAGAGGTGTGATCTCAGGGCCTCTCCATCAGCTCACCTGAGAAACCAGCAATGGTTGGCTCCTCTTCTCCTTGAACACTATCCATCCAGTTGTTACAAGAACCGTGTGGCTAGTACAAGTGCTGGGTTTATTTTAGGGCGGTAGGCTTTGTATTAGGGGGCCCGAACCGAGATATCTTCAATGCAATTGGTCAGTTAGTTAAATATTTCTATTTATTTACTTGATGGAGGGGGAAGCTGCCCCTGCACACACCGCCATTGTTGTGTTTGGTCCTTGTTACTCCGCCCAACACAAATTTACTCCTTTAACTCTGTACTGCCTCACTCTCTGCCTGTCTCACACATATGTTTTTTTGTACAGCAGCCACTTGGGCATGCTGTTCATCTAGCCCACACTCATTCCCATAAAAGCCAAGTTCATGTTCTGGTAGAACAACATCAGGTCCAAGTTGGCAGTCTCTATTCCTGCACAATCCCTCACAATGCTACTTAGGGCTTGTAGCCTACATACCTTTGAGACCCCCTCTTTCCTGCAACCTATTGTGAACTGTACTTTCAGGTGAGAATGACATCTTAATGGCATCCTTCCAGTACCCAGGTCTGAATGGGAAAGGCACAGAGAGGCATTCTCAATGGTTGTTGTTCAGTTTTGGTACTTGATTTTTTCCAAAGCTATAAGGTATTTTTAGGAAGCCATTCTTGTGTGAGGAACAGGAAGCCATCCTTGCAATTTTGCAATTGATAGAATTGATGGAAGAACAGAGAAGAGCACTTACGCAGCTTTTATTGATTTAGATTTTTTATTTTATTTTTTTAAAATCTCAGCTGGAACAAAATGTTTACCATGTTAGAACTGGAATAAATGGCAAAGGGAGAAGAACCTATCTAAAAACAGGGAGCTATAATTAGAGTAAATGCTATTGTACAAACAACTAAAATAAGTTAAGTGGTCCATCAAGGATGCTCAATGTCCCCTGTCCAGGATCTAATTCAAGGATGCAATGAACAAAATAAAAGAACTAATAAATACAAGTATTAAAGGAATTAGGAAGGAAGTAAACCATTTTGCGATGGGGATGGGAAGGAAGTGCTTTCAGTAGCTGATGTTTAAAAATGCACTTATATTGATCATGGCTTTCTGAATGTGACTCACCCTGAACTTTTGAAGAAATGTGGAGTAAAATCCATATTTTTTAAAATCCTATTTATTTATTTTGGTACTTTTCCACTACACATATTCTAAGTAATGCTTTCCATCTTCCAATATGGTTGTCATTATACCTTCATTTTTCTCCTCTAGTTTCAGCTTCAAAAGTTAATTATAATCTAATATTTCAGACAGGCCTTACTATTTTTGCCAATTAATACAAAACCACCTACTGTGAAGCCCATAAAAAAATTGAATGCAAAGAGAAAGCCTGCAAACAAGGAACTAGCTGTGAGAGTCCAGGCCGAAGGTGTGGTATTATAGTCGGTGAACTGCATGCTGGGGATTGTAGTTGTAAGCAGTGGTCCATGAGACTCATTCAGGTGGTTTATACTATGTCTTCAGTTAAAAGTCATTATTTTCGTTGTTTCTTTATAGTGGTTTATTGTATTAAAATTTGAATTCTGTGCAATTTCTGTTCCATGCAAAGAAAATGAACAATTAAAAATAATACAGCATCTAGCGCAGCCACATTCCAATTGCTACAAACAGGCAGAAAAATATTTATGCAATCAACCAAGACAATCAGCAATGTTCAAGTGGTCCAAGGGAGCAAAATTTCAGAACCACTGTTTTAACTAATTTTACCTTTTTTGTATTGTTCAGTTACCCATACACTACTTAGAGTTGATTATAAATCGTCAAAATAAAATAAGTAAAATAATAAATAATAAACAAACATTGGTTTGTTGTGAGAGAGTGTTCCATGGTAAACCACAGCATTTCTTACTTCCTCCTTCCCTTCACTCCTCTTTTAAGTGTCAGAGGAACCCTCTTTCTCATAACATCAGAATTTGGACAGCTATGGTTTGTTCTAACCACAGTTAAGAAACCAGGATCTGAAACCATGACTTGTTCCTAGATTATTAGAACTAAATACGGTGAGGGAAAAAGTGCAGCTTCCAATACTGAGAAATAACAGGGAACTGTGGTTTGTTCAAAACTGCAAGTGAACGCTTTAAACATTCTCCTTGTGCATGACTTAGGGGGAGAAGGAGGCAGAGCACAGTAGTGGCTGGTGGGGCAGCATGGGTGAGGTTGCGTTGTTCCCAACACCATGGTTGCTGCCCTTTACCACTGTGCTACCTTGCCCCTCTCCTTCTTGGTAACCAGCAGTGATGTGCAGCACTGGGAACATAGCTGCCAAGTCTCCCGTATTCCCTGGGAAACCCCCGTTTTCCCAGCTTTTCCCAGCCGAAAAAATGGATTTTTTTGTTTTCCCCCCGGATTATTCTGGCGCAGTGGCCATTTTGGAACTGGGCGGAGCATGCTCAGAAGCGACTTTTGATGCTGCTCTGCCCAGTTCCAAAATGGCTGCAGCACGACTTCTGGTGCGGCGGCCATTTTGGAACTGGGCACAGCAGCATCAAAAGTCACTTCTGAGCATGCTCCGCCCAGTTCCAAAATGGCGGCAGCGCTACTTCCGGTCTGCTACTTCCGGTCCGATCACTTATTTTTCAGACAGGAACTCAGCTAGTATGATTGGGAATCAGGGAGATCAATGTAGCCCCAGCCTCCCTACCTTGGCAGCTGCTACTTGGAGAGCATGTGAGTCTGAAACTCATGCCTGGTTATCCTTATAATGCTGAAGCAGTCTTTGCTAAGCTTTAGACTACAGCTCCCATGTGTCCCTGCCACCACAGGTGTGTGAAATATCTGGAGGGCACCAAGTTAGTGAAGGTTTAACATTATGTAGTTCTGCATCTCTGTCAGAAGCCACTAGTAATGACCGATCATGATACCGAGACTCTCAATAAGATGGCAATGATCTGCAAGGCAAATAGTTCTAGCAGTTGTAACCAGGGTTGGGTGTAGAGGAGGAAGAGTCGCTTGCAGCAAGGAAGTCACTTTCAGTAGCATCTCCATTGTGAATATACTGTATGAATGACCCTAAGAGCTAATGTGAAAGAGCATCTTCATTGTGTGTCCTACAAATGAGGTTCTGGGCCAATCTTTAATTAAGTTAAACAACAGATCAACAGAGCCAGACTGAAACCCAGAGAGAACTTGCTGCAAGACAGACCCAAAAAAGAAAATAACAGAACACCACTAGTAATCACATACAGCTCCCAAGCTAAAACAGTACAGCACATCATCAGAGATATACAACCTCTCCTAGACAATGAAAGTTCTCTTTCTCAAGCTCTGAGAGGAAGACCTTTCATTGCCTACAGACAGCCACCCAATCTTAAACAACTCCTCACCCACAATAATACCACCACCAGACTTAACATGGACACTGGTACCAGAGCCTGCAATAAACCCAGATGCCAACTTTGCTGCCACATACACCCGGACAACACCATCACTGGCCCCAACAACATCAAACATACCATCTCAGGACTATTTAATTGCTCATCTTCTAACATTGTGTATGCCATCAAATGCCAACAGTGCCCTTCAGCTCTCTATTGGACAAACAGGCCAAACCCTACGCCAAATGATAAATGGACATAAATCTGACATCAGGAATCACAAGACAGAGAAACCAGCAGGAGAACACTTCAATCTCCCAGGACATTCTATACAAGATCTCAAAGTAGCTGTTTTATTACAGAAAATTTTCAGAAACAGACTGGAAAGAGAAGTTGCTGAATTGCAACTCATTACCAAGCTTAAAACCATGGAGAGACCTGGTCTGAATAAGGACACTGGATTCTTATCTCATTATACATGATAAAGCTTTCTTTAGCACCTCAGCCCTTGCTTTTTCCTGCAAGACCAATTACAGTCGTTGACAGTCATCAACTGGTTTACCACTCCTATCAGCCAATCACCCATTCCCACCACCCTTCTAAGTAATACCCCTCCCCACCCTCTGACTATACATAAGGGTCTAGTGACTTCTGTTTCAGTGTATCTGAAGAAGTGTGCATGCACATGAAAGCTCATACCTATGACAAACTTAGTTGGTCTCTAAGGTGCTACTGGAAGGATTTTTTTATTTTGTTTTGACTGCGTCAGACCAATACGGCTACCTACCTGTAACTTTAATTAAGCTGCCACAGAGAAACATTCTCCTACATTTCCATGTGATAGCTGTTATCATGGGGAAAGTCTTTTGTGATGGTGCACCTCAGCATACACATCAGGTTCTTTTATCCATGCCAGTCCAAACCTTGCTTTTCAAATGTTTGTGCTAGTGTACAAAAGAATCCCAATCACATGATGCTACCAGGAACGATAAAAATCAGCTTCCATGTGGCTGTAACGTGTAGATCTGTCCCCGGATCTCCCTGCATCCCTCCATATTTTTATAGTGTACCATTCTAATAATTTTAGTTGGTTCTGCATTACACTCTATTAAGCCATTCCTTTTCCTCCATATATTATTCATAAGACTGATCTTTTATTTAGTGTTATTAAAATTAATTCTTCATTAATTCTAAGAAAAGATGAACATACAATGAAATACTCTGAGATAAATTCAGCAAATATTATTAAAGGCACCTGAGTGAATTACAACACTGAAAGCGAATGAAATAATGGTATGAACTGTTTCTGAAATATAACCTATGAAATAGAGCAGCTTCCCACCTTGAACAGTAGAGTAATTTAACAACATACCAAAACACAGGCCAGTATCAGACCATAATTACCGAGCTGATTCCGCTGAAGAGCTTTGCTTTATCATTGTGTCTTAGAAACTGAGACTAATCCAGAAGCATCATATACATAAATTAGCTGTAGCCAGAGGCAGGGCTTACTGTAATTAACAGTTGTTTAGGAACCCTACACAACAACTGTAGGCATTAAAATTGTTTCGGAGATTGATAGGAAATGTGTTTTCTGCCACACACCCCGCCAAGCATAGGCAACACAGCAAACAAATTCTGCAGTTCACACAACACCTAAAGAGGCCTATTTCACTGGTGCACACGGGATGATTTTGTGCATGCATATTCAATACTTATAAATAAATAATATATTATTATTATTATTATTATTATTATTATTATTATTACTTTGTGACTGCAACATTAAGTGTGTGCAATACTGTCACTGAAGATCACACATCAAATATAAAGCATTCACATCACCTGACATTGCTGCAAATATAACCCTTTTCAATCAGGACTTGCCTGCAAGAAGGAAATCTTAGAGTACATCACATCCTTGTTTTCAAAGATGTAATGCATCCCTCTGTCCACTGATAGGAATTCAGTATCCTGTCAGAAATGCCACCAGCAGTTCCCGGACATTCTCTGCTCGGTGTCTAAGATGGTAAGAAACCCATGTCAAGCATTATCTAGCCCGAGAAAAGTGTGCCTATGATATGCACATGTATGGTATATTATATGTCCAGGCTCTCCAGGTTTCTTTGAGTGCATGTGTAAATTTTGTTTGCCAGGCTCTTGCTTTTGATGAAGCTCATTGATTGCCATGAAATTGCATGGCCCCAAAAGCCAGCAAAAGCTCTTTAATGTTACCTACTAACTTTCAAATTAAGTGCCTAGTGATTTGCTGGGTAAAGTTAAAAAGAGTGGATGGTTAAGTCCAGTAAAAGGCAACTATGGGGTGGGGCACTCATCTCACTTTCAGACTGGGAACCAGACCACACGACCAAAGCAGCTTTTGTTTGCTATGTATCAGCTCTCCACGTGGGTCAATTCTGTTGACTCTGCCTTCCAAATGTTGATGGAATTGTTGTCCCACCATCTGGATCGCTTGTTCCTTGGTATATTTTTGTTTGGGCATGGGAGACATTGATTTTCCAGGTTGCCCTCTCCCATAGTTGCAATTACTTCTCCCTGGGGGCAGTATGCTAAAGCACATATGCATGGCCTTATCATTATGACATGAGAGAGAACTCTTGAAAATACATCATTTCACACACACACACACACACAATGTTCACTGTGAAAACTAATAATGATTTCCAGTCAAATCTAATAGGGTACACTACTGTGTACCTCAATGTCACCGCCAGTCAAATGTGAGACTACAGAATAGGATGAATCCTGTATTTATTTATTTCTCTTGATGGAATACACTTCAGTTGCTCCTTCACTTTTCTCCCAAGTTTAAATTTGCCTCCTTCACCTTCCCCACTGGACTATTTTGAAATAAAATGGGTAATATGCTTTGGTTGTGTTTACTATATAGAGTTTGTGCCAGACGTTGCATTTATATGCTTCCCTTTAAGATTGGACTGCATTCTGTTTTCACAGGGGTTTCTTGAGGTTAAACGCTCCCATTTCCCTTTTCAGATTTCTTGATTCAGAGCAAAATAATCTCCCTGCTATTTCTTCATTGGGATCTGTTTTGTTTTCTAAGGATAAATAACGTTGGGCTCCCCGTAGGGTGCTGGTAGAAGATGTGGCATGTCACTTTCCAAAAAGGTAATGTAATGTGCAATTTCCCCATTGCTTGCATATGCATATGTCCACCCTACCTCTCCCGCCTTCCTCCTCTGGCATGTGCTGCTATACATTTCTTTTCCTTGTGCATTTGTTGCTGCTGTTTTTCAACAGACCAAAACTGGAAGGTGGTGCTGTTTAGCATGTAAATAAAGCAACACTTTTCTTCCCCCAGTAAATAGCTCTATCTGGAATTATATGCCAGGAACTTTCATCTACACAATGATGAATTCAAGTCGTGCATTGTGTGTCTCTTTTCTTTCACAGTAGGAAAGGTGATCACTCTGTAATTAGCTCTTTTCTTCCCCCGGCTTCTTTTTTCCCCCTTCTTTATCTTTGCTGTGTACTTCAAATTCTCCTGACCTCTCCAGAACTTGGCATTTCATATGGCTGAGGTCAAAATTCTAATGCAGCCTTTCTGAATTTATTTAGCATTACAGTTTCCTATCATCTACCCTGCTAGAAATTGAGGGTGCTCAGAAGCTGATTGTAAATAAAGAATGTGACATTGCAGATATACTTGGAATGATGTGTGCTTCAAGTTCACTATTCTGCCCAGATGAGTGGAGGGCATGCTTTTGCATTTTAATTTGAAATTCACTGAATATTTTGAATGCCGCAGCATGTCTATAACATTATTTCAAGGCTCTTGTGCATTCAGGCATGTAATGATTGGCATTGGCAGTAACTTGATGCAATGTTGCACAGTTTTAATGTTATCTTTGATCACTTCCTATTCATTGGAAAAATCCCACAATTGCAAACCCACATTATGTTTCAGTGAGGATGCCAAGTTCTCTATATTCCAAAGCTTATTCAAGGCACTTTGTCCACCCTCAGGCTGCTCATTAAAGGGATGGCAGTTTCCAATTTAATGAATAAGATAGAGTGCAAATTCCCCATTCATTCATGGAGAGTGAATGGTAGAGGAATGAGCTTTTCTTCCTGCTATTCCCTGGTCCTTTGTTTTCTTGGAAATTGTATATGCTTCTTCATAAATGATGTGGATAAAACTCCACACACGTACAGCAATGTCTTACTTAGTTTTACTTGATCATTTAAACCTTGGCAACAAGGTTGTGCTGCTTAAAGGTCTGTTCCATAACCATAGTATACCTGATTTGTCTGAATTTCATGAGATTTTACATATGGAGCACAGAGGAAGTTCCATTCCTCAGAGAAAACCAAACCTCTAAGGTCTCTGCTGAGCTGAAATTAATTTTCTGCACAAGAATAATTGCAAAAGAACAGTCCCATGCAGAGTGATTGCCACAAAAAGTAGGGTTGCCCTTTCTCAAAAAGTAAAAACCAGGACCCCCCCCAAAAGTTGTTGAGCTTTTTTTTTTAGGAAACCCTGAAACAAAAGGGGGCAACAGTAACTATATAACATCCCAACCACTGGCATCGGAAGCCGCTCGGGCACCCAGAGCAGCAAACATGACGTGCACCCGGGGGCGGGGCGTCGCTACGTAGCACGCATGCACAGCGTCACTATGTAGCGATGCTGCACATATGCACTAGGTAGCGGGGTGCCGCCGCTCGCGCTGCCCCCCCCCAAAGTCCAGGTGGTGGCTGGCTGGCTCGCTCACCTGCTCGTCCGGCGTGCACTTTGCTTCTTCCTTCCTGCTGGGCAGAGGTGAGGGGCGGGCCAGGGAGGTCTCGCCTCCACGGCTCCACCCAGCAGGAAGGAAGGAAGAAGCAAAGTGTGTGCCGGCCGAGCAGGTGAGCGAGCAAGCCAGCCGCTGCCACACCAAGCGAGGCTTTTTACCGGGAGGCTGGGCTCGGCTTGGGAGTTAGGGGGGGCGCCGAGTGTCACCCCCCTTCCAGGGTGTCACCCGGTGCAAACTGCCCCCAACGCACCCCCCTTGCTATGCCCCTGATCCCAACATGGACTACATGTTGACCTTTTGGAGAAAAGGTGCATTATACATGCAACTACAGCAATGAGGAACCTAATAACCCTTTGCTATGTCAGACAGTAATTTCAACTCTGTTCCTAGCAATGTCCAGCCAGGTGCCCCAGGGAAGATCATAAGGACAAGATGCCAATAATCATCATGTGGTTTGTAATCATTAGAGGTAGATCCATCAGTGATTAGCATACTATGCATATTAATATAACAAGTGCTTTGTGAACGTGTACTTTATTTTGACCCTTTTAAACATTTGCATTTTTGGACAATCTCACTACTTTATTTAAAGTAAGTATTTTTGGCTTCTCCATCCTGACTCTTCTGTTTTAATACGATTGGCATCCTTTTGGTCAATTTGTGTGTGTGTGTGTGTGTGTGTGTGTGTGTGTGTGTGTGTGTGTAAACCTATGTCATTTTTTAGTTGTGGCCTCTACACACTTACCTGGGACTAAAACTCAATAGATTCAATATAACTTACTTCTGAATAAGAATACACAGGATTATAATAACAATAAATTTTAGGCTGCAGTCTGAATCCCAGTTAGCTGGGACACAGAAGGACACACTCCTGAGGAGAGGTTATGTATTTCTGAGGAAGCCATTGTTGGGCTCTTTAACTTGCTTTTTACCAGCCTTTTAACAAAACCTCTAATCTTTTAGAAATTGGAACTTTGGCCATATGGATTTTTCTGTGCTACTTCCCATGCAGAAACATATTGAATTTTATAGCATTTTGGCTATTGTTGTCAAGTGATTTAGACATGCTTGCGGCTTGGACCAAAAGGTCACATAGATCCCAATTGCTGTTGTTAAGCACAGGCTGGGCTCTACCTGGTTTACTTATATAACCACTCATCAAATTCAAATAGCCAGGCCAGGATTTGTTCAGTGTCAGGCAAGTTTCATACGATATTTTAAGCACATGATAGGTCGGTAAAAGTCAGCTCAGGCTGACACGTCAGCTCATAGAAGATAAAAGGCTACCTGTGGCTACTTGTTGTTATGGCTATATATTAATGGAGATGGGTGAATCTGTCAGTTTTGGTTTCTTTCAGTTTTTAGTTCTTCAGCTTGCTTTTTAAAAATGTCCTTATGAATAGCATTTTTTGTATGCAATTCTGGATACTGTACAAATGCTTGAAAGCAATTTCCCATATGCGTAAACACACAAACATACATACACAGACAGACAGACACACCAACAATTATCCCTAATATCATGCACTTCTGTATATTATTTTCACTTATTTATGTGTTTTTATATGCACCTAATAGGTATATTATTCTTCACATTTTTGGCCAGACACCTGTATCACAAAATTCAGAGATTTTGATGGACAGGTGTTTTCTGGTTCCTGTACTGTTTCAGGAAGTGCTGAACTTCTCCCCCATGGCATCATAGTGCTTTAAATCTATGGTGTGAATTTGGCCTAACACTTATCAGTGGGATTGGCTTTAACCTGCAGAACCTGCTTGGCTACTTTAGCGGGGGAGGGAGGGTTTCCATGGACAGAAAGTAGTTACCCTCCAGTTCCCATTCTTCCATTTCATGACCCCACTCCATTTTAATTCACAGTGAATAACATGTATTTTTCTTGTTACAGGTAGGTAGCCGTGTTGGTCTGAGTCGAAGCAAAATAAAAAAATTCCTTCAGTAGCACCTTAAAGACCAACTAAGTTTATATTTTGGTATGAGCTTTCGTGTGCATCTTGGTATCTGAAGAAGTGTGCATGCACACGAAAGCTCATACCAAAATATAAACTTAGTTGGTCTTTAAGGTGCTACTGAAGGAATTTTTTTATGTATTTTTCTTATTATTCGTTTCTTCCTAAAGCTCTCAATCACCTCAGGAGTGTTTTCTTAAGACAGGGGCTAGAAATAGTATGAAATACTTTTTTAAAAAAACAACAACAACTTTTCTCCACATGTCCCTAAGTGTACATACACTTACCTCAGAGCTTTCCAACCTGTATGTCACGACATGTTAGCTGATGGAAAGAAAAAAAAAGAGGGGCTGAAATAATCACATGAGGTAAAAATGTACCTTCTGCTGTAATCGTTGTTGTGTGGCAAGGAATCCTGGAATAATTATAGGGAATGAAGTACAATATTCATTGACATATAGCCACCGAGTGGCAATACCATTACTGTACTATAAAAATATGGCATAGTGATACCTCTGGAAGGAAAAGGCTTCCAGTGTGGATTTACCCCCAATGGACAATTATTTACGTTACTACAATATTGTTTCCAATGTGAATTAAAGTAAGAACACTAGAAGGATCTGTAATTACATCCTCCTTTTTCTTTTCTAACCTTTAAATGGTTTAGTACCACCATTTTCATGGGCTTCGTCTCTAAAAATCAAGCAATATTTTAAATTAGATGCCATGCTTTAAAAGATGGCAAAAGCAATTCAGGACAGGGGATGCTACAACAGACTTACTATCCAGTGTCTCGGGCAAAATAATTTCAGAGTCCCATCTGGCTTTCTTTCTCCAGACAGCATCCATAGTGAGTCAGATGTGGTACCACCAGGTAAGTATGTAAAAGTTTTTATTTAATTTTAACAATTTAGTCACTTTAAACAATATCCATGAAGCTTAATTTGCTGGCTGTTGTTGACCTTGCTCATGTGGTGTTAACAGTAGCTTCATCTGACAGCCTTACCAAGCAATGGTGCTTATTTAATAAATTTATAAACTATTCCCAAAAGCTCAAAGCAAGTTACAAAATATAAAATCATGCCTATACATGTTGGAAACGAGGCTAGTGGGAGTGAATAACGAGACCTCTTCCTGAAATTCAAGCGTTATGGGTTCAAACTGAAAGAAATACACAAAGAAAACTAGTCTTAGATCATAAAACAGCAATGTGGTGTGGAAGGGGGGATTATGTGGTTGTTTTTGTTTTTATTATGTATTTTCTGTTTTTTTTATTGTCATTTTATGTTGTGAACCACCCTGAGATCTACATGTATAGGGTGGTATTATGGTGCTGATAATACCAAGGTTACAGGTTCGATCCCCATATGAGATCCCCTTGTAGGACAGCTGCATATTCCTGCATTGCAGGGGGCTGGATTAGATGATCCTTAGGGTCCCTTCCAACTCTACAATTCTATGATTCTATAGTACATAGTTTTTCTTCTCCTTGCATTGGTACAACTGTGTGAGGTAGGCAACTGATTCAAACAGCCCTGCTTCCCTTCTTTCCCTTTGCTGCTGAGTGAGGATAGTAAACAATGTGCCACAATAGGTATCACTTGCTGATATCTGCAAATCAAACTTCGGTTAAAACTATAGGAGTAGGTGGAGCTTATATTATTATTATTATTATTATTATTATTGCAGTGTATGTATACAGAGACATAGGATTCTTATCTCATTATACATGATCAAGCTTTCTTTAGCACCTCAGCCCTTGCTTTTTCCTGCAAGACCAATTGCAGTCATTAACAGTCGTTAACAGTCATCAACAGGTTTACCACTCCTATCACCCCACCCCACCCTACCCTCTGAATATACATAAGGGTCTGGTGACTTCTGTTTCAGTGTATCTGAAGAAGTGTGCATGCACACGAAAGCTCATACCTATGACAAACTTAGTTAGTCTCTAAGGTGCTACTGGAAGGATTTTTTATTTTTATTATGTATGTGTGTGTGAATGTTCAGGTGCTTTGGGAAAAGAATAGTGTCAAACTTGAGTTGAAGTTTCCTTCTTCATAGTTTGAATAACATCAATAATTAAGAAACACCAGTAATTAGACATTCCAGTGTTCTTCTGAAAAGGAAAGAAGCAAAACATCAGCTGTGGTTTGCACATCATGAAAAACCAGACTGTGACACACACACACACACACACCCCGCAGTCACAGTCAGGAGCAGGGCAAGAAGAAGAAGGCAATTGTGCATTTTGAACCAGTTTATTTTCAATCATGGTTTAACACTGCATATGAATGCAGCCTGTTTTCTCATCAGCAGTGGGTTGTCTCCCATGCTTATTATTCCTCTCTTAATGAATCCAGGGGCTGTGGGTTAAATTGTCTTTCAATCTTCTTTACTGCTGGGTTATATATATATATACCTTGTCTTTTATTTGCTTCTGATGACTTGCTTGGCCTAGATTCACATCAAGCATTTGGTATGATTGAATAATCTTTAGTTGTGCCTTCTTGCCATGCTATATGCTAATCTGCTGATATGCTGTTCTGGTGTTGTCATTCAGTGCTCTAGTCTATAGTCTTTATCCTTTCCTGGGTTTTTAAAAGGGTATTTTATTGCCCATCATTACCATTCATTGTGGCTTTATTGACTGTGCTCACTGCTTGTTCCCTCTCCTGATGTTCCCTTCTGGCCTCTTCATCATATATTGTGCCCTCTGTTATTCTAAGGTGAACTGTGCTTCTATCAAAACTTTTGTATCTTTTTGTCCACCAGACTCCCTTTTCCTTCCCTTTCCTAGCATGTTTTTAACATTTCCCTGCCCCATTTCCTGATGGCTACTAGAGTTTTGATTATGACAGAAAACGTCATCTCATCTGAGAACAAATTCCTTAATGTCCAAAGGCACAAACTATATCAAACACTTCTCTACCGCAGCCATGATTGCGGGATCATCATAAATGAGACCTTAATGTTTCCAAATACTAAAATGTTACCAGCTGCACAATGCACATTTAATTGCTAAATCCTGGGCAATACAGCTTAAAAAGCTCGCTCTTCCTTTACAGTCTGTTTGTGTGGCACAAGCAGGCTTCTGAAATAAAATGACATTGTGAGGAGTCATCAAAATACCTTTAGGTTTTTTTTTTAAAAAATTAACAGTACTGTACATCCTATTTTTGCATCCCTCTTATAACAATCATTTATAAGCAATGCTTGCCAATTTGCTTTAATAACATTTGGAGGGGAGCCAAAATCAGAATATTTATCTGAATTGGCAAAAATGGTATGTTGGAAACTCATCCCAAATACAGGGGAAATGAATCTGTTTTTATTAACCTCTGCGACTCTCATCATTTATGGCACATGCTTTCTCCTTGTTAGGGTTGCTGATTGTGA
Source organism: Zootoca vivipara (assembly GCF_965207765.1). Taxonomy (NCBI): domain Eukaryota; kingdom Metazoa; phylum Chordata; class Lepidosauria; order Squamata; family Lacertidae; genus Zootoca; species Zootoca vivipara. The sequence continues at coordinate 41,058,122 of NC_142588.1, forward strand.
AGCCCAGTTACAAAGTCTTTATTCTGGTAGAATGTCCAATGGGCAACCAGAACAACAAAGGGAAATCACTGTTAACCAAAATCAACAATATAAAAATCAGGAATAACAGTGTAATACAAAACAATACAAAACCCTTAACTTTACTCTCACCTACTGACATTTCAAATATTCAAAAAAAAACTAAAATACTTTAAAAATTATTTCAGCACATTATTTACTGAATATGTGTGTCCCTATTTTCAAGACAAAAAACCCTAATAAATCTAGTATATGGTGAATAACATTAGATACAGTATCATGGGTATACTGTATTTAATCAAAAGTAAGCCCCATTAATTTCAGTGGGAGTTACTTCTAAGTTGTTGTTGTTTAGTCGTTTAGTCGTGTCCGACTCTTCGTGACCCCATGGACCATAGCACGCCAGGCACTCCTGTCTTGCACTGCCTCCCGCAGTTTGGTCAAACTCATGTTCGTAGCTTCGAGAACACTGTCCAACCATCTTGTCCTCTGTCGTCCCCTTCTCCTAGTGCCCTCAATCTTTCCCAACATCAGGGTCTTTTCCAAGGATTCTTCTCTTCTCATGAGGTGGCCAAAGTATTGGAGCCTCAGCTTCACGATCTGTCCTTCCAGGGAGCACTCAGGGCTGATTTCCTTCAGAATGGATAGGTTTGATCTTCTTGCAGTCCATGGGACTCTCAAGAGTCTCCTCCAGCACCATAATTCAAAAGCATCAATTCTTCGGCGATCAGCCTTCTTTATGGTCCAGCTCTCACTTCCATACATCACTACTGGGAAAACCATAGCTTTAACTATACGGACCTTTGTCGGCAAGGTGATGTCTCTGCTTTTTAAGATGCTGTCTAGGTTTGTCATTGCTTTTCTCCCAAGAAGCAGGCGTCTTTTAATTTCGTGACTGCTGTCACCATCTGCAGTGATTCTAAGTAGATATGCTTAAAAGTGTGCTGATTTCTCAATTGCTTGAGAAATCTAGCAATGGATTTCTATGGAACAGAAATCTGTTCTGGGGTTCCCAATCTTTCTGGGCCCAGAGCACAATTGGAAACAGAAGAAACTGCTGTGTTTAGCAGGAAAATATCCATTTCACAGAAGAAGAGCCAGTGGTATTGAGACAACACAACAACAGGCAAAGCAAATAAAACACAGACCAAAAAATCAGACACCACCACTAAACAACCCCCCCACAATAGAACCCAAAATTCATATAAACTAAAGGGGGTGCGGACATGGGACCTTGGACATTGGGACCATGCTGTCTGGAGAAAGAAAGCCAGATGGGACTCTGAAATTATTTTGCCTGAGACACTGGATAGTAAGTCTGTTGTAGCATCCCCTGTCAAGGCAACACGTCGACCAATTCCACGGGCGAAATGTATCTGTTTTTATCTTTGCAAAATATAACAACATGCGAGACAGTGATCCAAGGTAATCATACTGTTTCGGTTTGGTCTTCTTCAGTTTTTTAACTACAGTGGTGCCTCGCTAGACGAATTTAATTTGTTCCATGGGTCTTTTCTTATAACGAAAAATTCGTCTAGCGAATCCCATAGGAATGTGTTGAATTTTTTTTGAATTTTTTTTTTTTTTGCCCACAGGAACGCATTAATTGAATTTCAATGCATTCCTATGGGAAACCGTGATTCGCTAGACGAATTTTTCATAAAACGAATTCGTCTAGCGAGGCAACCTCCGCTCGAAAAATCCTTTCATTAAGCGGAAATTTCGTTAAGCAGGGCATTCGTTAAGCGAGGCACCACTGTACAAAAAATAAATCAAATAAATATCATTAATTATGTCATACATCATATTAAGGCTAATGGCCAGTATGAACACAAGTCTATACAGTCCATAATATTTTAACATTGAAAAAATACAGGAAAATACAAAAATAAAACATACCTTAGCGTTTGTAAGCAATCTGCGGAACAGGGGTCATACACATGCTGCTACCTGAAGCAAGACATAGAAAGCTTAATATACAGTTCCACCACAGGTAACACCCTGGTTAATCAAGGCTATTGAAATTTTAAAGTAACTACTAAACACCCCCCCCCACAAAAGCACCCAAAATTCATATAAACTAAAGGGGGTGCGGACATGGGACCTTGGCAGAAGCCAGCAGGGCGGTATCCAAGCATTTTGTGGTGCTCCTGGGTGCCACAGCGGAAACATTAGATATAGGGTTAGAGTAGGCTCCTGCTTGGAGGGCATTTTCCTGGCTACCACAGGTGGAGATACTGCTGGAAAAGCAGGCAAGGTGGTGTGTCCCTGCTGAAGTGGAGACCAGTGGAGCAGCACAGTATCAGATGGAGGGACACTCTACCTGATTAAACAAAAAACAAACAAAAAACCCAGCACAGCAGATACCATCTCTCTCTCTGTGTGTGCTGCTGTTATTAAAGAATCCCCCCCAGTAGAAATCCTAAACCTCTAAGGAGTGTGTCCACCAGTGTTGTCAGCAGAACTATCTCCTCTGCAGCCAGCACCCTCAAACTTTGCTCCAGAAGGTTGAGTGGATTTTTGGCAGGAATAAAAACTTTATGTGTGTGCACAGTTTTTGATAAAACCCTAAATACCCCAACTTTTTTATTTGTGCAACAGAATTTCTGGTTCCATTTGAAAATTCCAACCAATGTGAATCATATTATTTTTTCTTTCATGGCAATGTAATTAGCGAGTAAAACTGTTAGTGAAGGATTTAGGTTGTGGAATTTAAAAATCTAATCCATCTAATCCATCTGTTCTTTTTTTAAAATATATAAAAAAGTAACTCAGTTTTACAAATTGCTGTTTAGTCCTTCCAAATACTCGCCACCCCTCCTCTGCAGAGGAGGGCGCTCCCTGCTTCTCAGTACTTGGCCCTAGATATAAGCCCTTCATTATCTATTCTACAAATAGAACTGGTTGTAATGTAAATGATAAAATAAATCTTTCTGCAGCTTAAGATCCTACAACTTAAACTCCTATGCTGCTTATCTGTCTTCTGCCACCTACCTAAGGTTTTATCCAGTACTCTTGGCACTTGATTGTTCATTGCATATATTTTTCATTCATACCCAGAGGGCACCTCGTTTTGTATAATAAGTTAGACTGTGAACAATTTAGCGCAAGAACTATCTAGCTCAAACAGTGAGGAAGACATTCTCTAATAAGAAAAGCACTGCCCCCTTGGGGGTACCACACATTTCTAATGTAATACTATAATAAGGTACTTGTATTGACATTAAAATGTAGAATAGACATGCATGTTACCTTTGTGGAACTGCCTTGACTGTTTAAAGCTTAGCCTCACACCTTAACTGCAAAATGCTTATACATAACCAAGCAGTCACTTACCAAACTTCCTAGCTGGGACAGTCATATAAATGATTTCTTATTTTAGCGTAGCAAAATAGTTCATTGACAAACCTAATTATGGACATATTGCTTCTATATAATAAATATATCCCAGTACTTTAGCATTGCAGTGAGGAATGCAAGAGACATCATTCACACTTTGCTTCAAAATAAAATTAAAATGAAACTTATGTGTCTGAAAAAAACAAGAAATTAAAATTCTGCAATCAGTTCTACTTACTTTGCATAAACCTGTTTAATTTGCATGATTTATTTCCCCTATATAGAATGTGATATTTTGTTTTGAATGGAGTAAGTAAGGTTAATTAAGAGGAGTAATGGTGTGGGGGAATTTGCATATTTTGCTTCATGTTTTGGTAGCACTGCCCACACATTTTCAAAGTTCTCTCCTCAACCATAAGGGCCAGTTGCTTCTGTAAACAACAACAACAACAACAACAACAACAACAACAACAACAACAACAGAGATTCCAAGCAGGTTAAATTCTGAACCTGGTGCCAACTTCTACATTTGCACAGTACATATATGTATAGGAAACACATAGTTCTGGTCAGGAGAGAGAGAGGGGCAGAAAACCATACATGGAAGCTTAATTCCTTCAGTGGAACATTTGCAAACATTGATTGCCAGTTTTTAATACCTATATTCACAACCTTGAGGATAAGACACAGAATGCATTAGAGCAGTACAATCTTGATGTTACCAACACGTGTACACTGTGGCCAAGCTACTATACAGGAATGATAATATCTGGCACACTCACAGCATAACTGCCAGAGTGCCGAGGTGCAGTCACCCAATGCTGCTCTTGGAAACTGGCTATCAGGTAAGAACAAAACCATTGCAAAATTGTACTTCCTAATTTACCAGGTAAGCCTGGCAAGATACCATGATTAATAGTATTAGAACTGAGATCAAGCAAGAGAAGTATTCTGCTCTGGTTACCACTGTATTCTGCTCTCGTCAGACCTCACCTGGAATACTGTGTCCAGTTCTGGGCACCACAGTTCAAGAAGGATACTGACGAACTGGAATGTGTCCAGAGGAGGGCAACCAAAATGGTCAAAGGCCTGGAAACAATGCCTTATGAGGAACAGCTTAGGGAGCTGGGTATGTTTAGCCTGGAGAAGAGAAGGTTAAGGGGTGATATGATAGCCATGTTCAAATATATTAAAGGATGTCATATAGAAGAGGATGAAAGGTTGTTTTCTGCTGCTCCAGAGAAGCAGACATGGAGCAATGGATTCAAGCTACAAGAAAGAAGATTCCACCTCAACATTAGGAAGAACTTTCTGACAGTAAGAGCTGTTCAACAGTGGAATTTGCTGCCAAGGAGTGTGGTGGAGTCTCCTTCTTTGGAAGTCTTTAAGCGGAGGCTTGACAGCCATCTGTCAGGAATGCTTTGATGGTGTTTCCTGCTTGGCAGGGGGTTGGACTGGATGGCCCTTGTGGTCTCTTCCAACTCTATGATTCTAATAGCAACAGGGTTGCGTTTCTCCATTAGGGCAACAAGGCTGATTCAGCAAGTATCTTGCCCATGTCCTTGGGACTCAAAAGCTCAACAAAATTTGACGAAACAGTGTGTTGGAGACCTCCTCTGGACCTGATACAATCATAGAATCAGTGTTGCTATGGAGAGTGTGATTTCCCCCTTCAACGTGTCCAAATTTTCCAGTCTTAAACTGGAAAGGCCAAGAACTGAGTTCTAGATAAGAATATATTAACAGAGAATTCTCCAAACTAAAATCCCCAGAATTCTTGGTGGGGGTAGGTACACTATGACCATTAAACTTGTATAAAACTACAATATGCGGTTGGAACTGCGTGAGGGAAGTGGTGCCACACTTTCTTTCTCTACCCTCATCACCTGCACCTGCCACAGCCCAGACACTGGAGGAAAAGGCCTGCTCTATGCACATAGGCTTCCCATGTGATTTAGATCCCTAATAACTCTGCATTGATGGAGAAGTGAAAGGCAGATGGATCACTACAGCCTGATAGCAGGCTGGGTCCCAGTTCCACCACAGTCAACTCACTCCGAGAGACCATACTTTTTATGATACCGCTCAATAATGTTTGCTGAGGAGTGGCAATGCCATTTGAAAAATACAATTAATTACTCACCATGGACATATGATAAAGAAATATGGCAGCCAAAAATGGTGTGATGTGGCCACTACAAGTAGCATACATATAGTGAATTTATGACCCTCGTGTGGCAGGCTATATGATAGGCAATATAATTAATACAGGTTTCCGGCTACGTCATGAGCATAGCTGTCAAGTTTTCCCTTTTCTCGCAAGGAAGCCTATTCAGCATATGGGAATTTCCCTTTAGAAAAGGGAGAACTTGACAGCTAAGGTAATGAGTCAATGGCGGTTGTTCTCCATAGCCCTCCACGGACTGCGAGGAAGTTTAGGCAGGGGAAATGGCATAAATCCTCACAGTGCTCCTCAGTGGGGTCTGGGGAGTTCACTGCATCCCACAGTGCCACGCAATCCCATGTCTGCCAACTTGAAAGGCAGAGTGGAAGCAACCTGCGAGTGTGTCCCTGCCATGGACAAGCCTCTATTACCGGCATGATTTGTGAATGGTTCCTCCTTAATCTGGACAATTGGCTTTACTCAAGAGACACTCCTGGACCGACATATGCTGATGGGCTGCAATCAATCAACTGCTTAAAGGACTGGGCTTGGCTCCCTGAAGGTATTTGAATGTTTTTCTGAAGCTTGAGAATCCTTACAACAGCTGGGAAAAGAAGGGGGAGGACAAGGTCTTTTGTGGTTACTTATGGTTTTCAAGTGGTATTCCTTTTCTTGTCCTCCCCTGCACAATGGAAGAGAAGTGTGTAGCCATTGCTTTGTTACACTTTCTGATACTTTGAAAAAGAGGGTGAAGGCTTTTGATTTATGCTCAGTAAGGATTTTAATAAGCGCCCTCCCCCCTTGATCGAGGCTAAATGGATTTTATCTACAACAATTTCTGGACTGGGGTGTTGTTGGAGGAATGCAAGGGGGGAGGATGAACTGCATCCGAACATATGAGGAAAAGAGGCTGAATTTGAGAAAAGATCTTGCTCTTAATCGTGTGCCAAGAAAGAACTCCAGAGGAGAACTTAATGGCAGAAGTCTGGAAGTACACCCTGCGAGTTATTTATGGCTGTGGCTCATATGCTAGTCTGTAAACAGTGGAAGGAATGGAATGTGACCTTGTACCATCCAGATAAACACTGCAAAGAGCTGAACAATGGAAGATAGAACTCTCACAGCACACCTGGTCTGGGACAAAAATGTATATGAAGGATTAGATACGTGGAATAGAATTTATATTTATAAGATGTAACAGAGGCGCTGTTTGTATGGAGGAAAAAGTGGTCAGCTGGAAGAATGGTGTAGCAGCAAGTGAAGGATGACAATTGGATGCTGAATAAGAAATGATGTGTCTATGGGAGGAAATGGTAGACATGTGTTTGCAACAGGAGCAGGAAACCTGATTTAAGAAATTGTATTAAATCAAAGTAATTTAGTTTGATTTGTAAAAACTTGGAATAATAAATAGATAAAACTTTTCTAAACCTTTTCCCCAAACTGCAAAGTTGTGGTTTAACATTAGTTAAATGCCTGAACAGAAAAATGTTACGAGAGACATTGCATATATTTCTGAAAATCAAGAAAATCTTTAATTAAAAAAAGAGATAAATGGAATGTAATGAAATGTAATAGTGATATTTATTTTTGCTTATTTTTGTATTATTTGTAACTATTTGTTTTATTACTGTGGAATTTCCAAAAGAAAGCATTTGTAAAATAATAAAAATAAAAATAAAATAATAAGTTGCATTACTGAAATAAATGCACTTTTTGATGATATATATGACGACTGTGTGTGTGTGTGTGTGTGTGTGTGTGTGTGTGTGTGTGTGTGTGTAGGTGTGTAGGTGTATATATTTATATGCCTGAACAGAGCTTCTGCTTCTACAATGAATTTCAGCTTCAAAGAAACAGTTCTCCGGCCCTAGGTTGCAATCATATATACTGTATATTCCTGCATATAAGACTACTTTTTAACCCAGGAAAATCTTCTCAAAAGTCGGGGGTCGTCTTATACACTAGCTCATCTTTCTTACACGGCAATTATATCCCAAACTCTATATTTTAACTGGAAAAGCTGGGGGTCGTCTTATACGCCCAGTCGTCTTATACGCCGGAATATACGGTACATGTAGTGAGGAATAAGCCCCAGTGACCTCTCTACATGCATAGGGTTGTTCTGAAACCATTTCAATCAAAGAACAAGAAGAAATATGCTTAGTTTTGTTTAATAACAATGAGAATGTGCAAATTTGTTTCTAGGGGTAGAATTATCAAATCCATTACAATCCTCAAAGTGGATACTTGTGCCAGAGTTCAGTAGATGTCTCTCTGTATACTAGGATGGTTATACAGCTGCACACTTCAGAGGTGTTATGGTGCATTGTTTAGAATCAATTACTCGGTTTGAGTTTACCTTTTAAAAGAAACCAGAACTGCATGGTAGAAATGTTCCTTTTAATCATTAGGAATGTTTTAGAAGTAGGTGCTTGTGGAAAATGCTTGTTTTAGAGGTACTTGACAATAATTGTGTGTAATTCAAAATATAAGCCTAAAACAATTCGCTTTGTTGTGAAGGAACTAAGTGTTTCTGTTCAAATTCTGTCATATTTAATTTTGCTTCATTTACAGCAACACCCCCACTGACAAAAACATTTTTTTAAAAAAAGTCAATTTCATTTGCTGCAGCTTTGTATGAAAGTGAAACCCAATTGAGGTTTTGTAATTAAGTTCTTGCACATAAAGCCACATCAGGAGAATGAACTAAGTCTGTGAAATGTGCATTGAACCTGAATTGAAAAGTTAATTCAGAATGAAAAAGGATGAAGTTCTCCATGTTCACTGGGGGGGGGGCAATTTAGCAGATAGCCCATTTCCCAGTATCCTGAGCTGTTGAATTTCCTACAGCCTGATGCATCTTTATTAAGCATGGGATGAATATTTGAGTAAATATTCAAGTGGGTTGCAGTGGTCTAAAAAATATTCAAGAGGGTTGCAGCGGTCTAAAAAAATGCCTCCCCAAATACTAGTCACATTTCTAATTTGTGCAGCAGAAATTAATTCATGACAAGAAGTGTAGCTCACTCTACATGTTGTAGCATGCTTAGAAGATGAATATGATAGTCTATCACATTTATACATTGGCTTTCAATAAAAAGCACATGAGGCGGATATGTTGCCATTTAGCAGGTAAAATGCAATCTGCTTGATATTCCACCCCCAGTAAAATGAAAAAACTATTTCATAAAATGTATATACCGCTTCATTATAAAAACAGCAAAGAACAATCTCCAAGCCAAATGAAGTATAAATGTACTAAATATAGTATAAATTGCCTGCTACGTATAAAAAACACTAGGATTATCAAAAGCTCAGATACATGAGGTTGCTTATTTATAATATATATATATATATATATATATATATATATATATATATATATATATATATATATATATATATATATGGGACCCAGGTGGCGCTGTGGGTTAAACCACTGAGCCTAGGGCTTGCTGATCAGAAGGCCGGCGGTTCGAATCCCTGCGACGGGGTGAGCTCCCGTTGCTCGGTCCCAGCTCCTGCCCACCTAGCAGTTTGAAAGCACATCAAAGTGCAAGTAGATAAATAGGGACCGCTCCGGCGGGAAGGTAAGCAGCGTTTCCGTGCGCTGCTCTGGTTCGCCAGAAGCAGCTTTGTCATGCTGGCCACATGACCCAGAAGCTGTCTGCGGACAAACGCCGGCTCCCTTGGCCTATAGAGCGAGATGAGCGCCGCAACCCCAGAGTCGAACACGACTGGACCTGATGGTCAGGGGCCCCTTTACCTATATATATATACACACACACACACACACACACACACACACACACACACACACACGATAGATTTGAAAGGAAGACTCATAGTAAATTAATCTAACCAAGAGCCGATGCATCCTGTACATTGTCGTACATTGTCGTACATTGCACATATTCTCCTTATGGATGATGAAATCAGCCTTGTTTCATTGTCATTGATAAACCTGAGACTCAGCTATTTGTTGTTGTTGTTTAGTTGTTTAGTCATGTCCAACTCTTTGTAACCCCATGGACCAGAGCACGCCAGGCACTCCTGTCTTCCACTGCCTCCCACAATTTGGTCAGACTCATGTTGGTAGCTTCGAGAATACTGTCCAACCATCTCGTCCTCTGTCGTCCCCTTCTCCTAGTGCCCTCAATCTTTCCCAACATCAGGGTCTTTTCCAAGGATTCTTCTCTTCTCATGAGGTGGCCAAAGTATTGGAGCCTCAGCTTCACGATCTGTCCTTCCAGGGAGCACTCAGGGCTGATTTCCTTCAGAATGGATAGGTTTGATCTTCTTGCAGTCCATGGGACTCTCAAGAGTCTCCTCCAGCACCACAATTCAAAAACATCAATTCTTTGGCGATCAGCCTTCTTTATGGTCCAGCTCTCACTTCCATAAATCACTACTGGGAAAACCATAGCTTTAACTATGCAGTGGTACCTCTACTTACAAATAACTCTACTTACGAATGTTTCTATTTACGAATAGAGCTCCGTCCGCCATCTTGGATGCGGTTTAGATAGGATCTTTTCTACTTACGAATTTTTAGATAGGGTTGCTTCTACTTACGAATTTTTTCTCCCAATGCATTTCTATGGGATTCGACTTACAAATTTTTTCGACTTACAAATGTGCGTTCGGAACGCATTAAATTCGTACGTAGAGGTACCACTGTACCTTTGTCAGCAAGGTGATGTCTCTGCTTTTTAAGATGCTGTCTAGGTTTGTCATTGCTTTTCTCCCAAGAAGCAGGCGTCTTTTAATTTCGTGACTGCTGTCACCATCTGCAGTGATCATGGAACCCAAGAAAGTAAAATCTCCCACTGCCTCCATTTCTTCCCCTTCAATTTGCCAGGAGGTGATGGGACCAGTGGCCATGATCTTAGTTTTTTTGATGTTGAGCTTCAGACCATATTTTGCGCTCTCCTCTTTCACCCCCATTAAAAGGTTCTTTAATTCCTCCTCACTTTCTGCCATCAAGGTTGTATCATCAGCATATTTGAGGTTGTTGATATTTCTTCCGGCAATCTTAATTCCGGTTTGGGATTCATCCAGTCCAGCCTTTCGCATGATGAATTCTGCATATATAAGTTAAATAGGCAGAGAGACAATATACAGCCTTGTCGTACTCCTTTCCCAATTTTGAACCAATCAGTTGTTCCATATCCAGTTCTAACGGTAGCTTCTTGTCCCACCTAGAGATTTCTCAGGAGACAGATGAGGTGATCAGGCACTCCCATTTCTCTTTTGTTGACTATGAGTGCCACTCCGTTTCTTTTACAGGATTCTTGCCCACAGTAGTAGATATGATGGTCATCCAAACTGAATTCGCCCATTCCCGTCCATTTTAGTTCACTGATGCCCAGGATATCAATATTTATTCTTGCCATCTCATTTTTGACCACATCCAGCTTACCAAGGTTCATGGTTCTTACATTCCAGGTTCCTATGCAATATTTTTCTTTACAGCATTGGACTTTCCTTTCACTTCCAGGCATATCTTCAACTGAGCAACCTTTCGGCTTTGGCCCAGCCGCTTCATCAGCTCTGAATCTACTTTTACTTGTCCTCCGCTCTTCCACAGTAGCATGTTGGACGCTTTCCGACCTGAGGGGCTCATCTTCCAGTGTCATAACTTTTATATGCCTGTTGTCTTTGACCATGGAGTTTTCTTGGCAGGGATACTGGAGTGGCTTGCCAGTTCCTGCTCCAGGTGGATCACATTTAGTCAAAACTCTCCACTATGACCTATCCATCTTGGGTGGCCCTCAGCTCCACTGAGTTATTCAAGCCTCTTTGTCACGACAAAGTCTCTCCATGAAGGAGAGACTCAGCTATACAGCTGCAAATAAAACATTTTAAATGTGTTTTAAAGTGCAGTATACAAATGTGACACTAGATGGCGACAGTGAGCTATGGAAAATTCAATGTATTTTTGAAAACGTTCTTTGTTTAAAGCATTTTCAGAGTGTTCTTTTACATGTGTGTAGATTCCACCCTGCACTTAAGGTGCATCTATATGCTATTCTATGCCAGTCTCCCCAGACAGTGATCATGTTGGCACATCAAGTTAAACCTCATACCATGACTTACTGTGAATAAGCAAAGTATTCCTTATCCCTAGTAAGGGATGTTTGAACCAGGGATTGTGGTTTGTTTTGTTTCAAAAACCCATGGTCCAAAGCCAATGGACCATGGTTCCCTCCCAGCATGAGTAATCATGGAATTACGGTAATCAATACTGATAAGCTCTATACCTGTTCGCCGATTGTATTCATTCACTGATTTATGTCTAGCTAGACATTCACCAAATATACACGATATTTTCAGAACTCCCTTGTGAATCCTTTGGTTGTGAGTCCTGGAAGACCTGCTCCCTGCCTTGGAGGCCTTTTCCCACCTGGCTTGTGAGGGAGGGGCCCTAACGGATTACAAAAATTGAGACTGCTAAACAGACTCTTGGGCTGGGGTATTGTTTAGGGAGGTTTGGGGGGGTTGTTGCTCTTATTGATATTAATTTCTTACATGGCCATTTTTTACATGTTGTAAGCCGCATTTAGTAGGGTTGCCATACGTCCTGATCTTCCCAGACATACCTGGAATACTGCAGTTGACAGCAGTGCCTGAATTTTTTCCACATGTAAAAAGTGCCTTTTTGTCGTTCCACCTTAATAATAGCACAAAAAACAGTGCTTTTTTTTTAAAGCAAGCTCAACAACTTTGCCAAATAAAGCTCAACAACTTTTCTGTCCAGATTGTCACTGTTTGTGTTGGGAATTCAGTTCCACCTTAAGGTAAAGACGTGTAGCTGTTGTATGTCACATGTCTGTGCACTTCTGTTGTATATTGCTATTGCTTTCGCTCTGCTGTGCTGATGAAGACGGAGAGGACATGTTTGTCTCTTTCCTGAGTTATGCGTAATTGTTGTTGTTTAGTTGTTTAGTCGTGTCTGACTCTTCGTGACCCCATGGACCATAGCACGCCAGGCACTCCTGTCTTGCACTGCCTCCCACAGTTTGGTCAAACTCATGTTCGTAGCTTCGAGAACACTGTCCAACCATCTCGTCCTCTGTCGTCCCCTTCTCCTAGTGCCCTCAATCTTTCCCAACATCAGGGTCTTTTCCAAGGATTCTTCTCTTCTCATCAGGTGGCCATAGTATTGGAGCCTCAGCTTCACGATCTGTCCTTCCAGGGAGCACTCAGGGCTGATTTCCTTAAGAATGGATAGGTTTGATCTTCTTGCAGTCCATGGGACTCTCAAGAGTCTCCTCCAGCACCATATGCGTAATAAATGCCTGTAAATATGCCAACACGTCTCTCTCTCTCTGTGGCCGCTCAAGCTACGTGGCCTCTGCTAGGCTCTTGGAGTCTAGATCGATACCAGCTGGCTGCACCGGATGCTGGAGATGCCCGGCAGGTCAGTACCGGGAGGGCCTGCATCAGCTGAGGCCAGCCTGCTGCCCTATGTCTCCCATGGTCTTTGCCAACAGTCTGAAATATGGCTAACCATACAAAGAAAATATGTGTGTAGATACATATTTAATTGTATGGCGGCATACAAATAAAATGATGTATGCATACCAACAGTCACTTCTGCCTAGAAATTATAAGCCATATCCTAGAAACATTTACTAGGGAAACAAGTTGCATTGTGTTTACTGGGATTTACACTTAGATGAGTGTGTACAGGATAAATTGCAGACTTCCTTTAACATCACTCTACACAATATATACACTTCAAATAAATTAAACAGCTAAGAGCAGAATGAATGACTGGAACAATGTTTCAAAAGGATGAACTCACTTTCATTTTTTGTTTGTAAAGATTCTTAATGACAGCCATTCAAGGTGGCCTTGGAATGGAGTATCAAACAATTCCTGTAACTCAGTGATTCTGCTAGCTTCCTATGCCACTTTTACCCCTGTCTGGCAATACGCAAACACAAGAGGTTCAGCAGTGGCTAGCCACATGGTACTGATCTCTTATCATTTATGCAATGCTATAGTGGAAGTAAAATCTTCATTACTTGTCAGATACTAGCTGTTTGGCATTGATTGTTCAATTAAGTAGTCAAACTTTCATTACAGTATTTTTTTATACATTTACATCTAATAGTCCCACATTATCAGGTTTATACTAGATTCTTCTGGGTTTGCACACACAATTTTGTCATATGACAAAAATGGATTATGACACATTAAAATATATTATCAAAAATATTTGATTACAGCCCAAAAAAAACCCCATTTATGTGTGTGTGTGGGGGGGGTTGTTCAGAAGCACCACATCCATCAGTGGGATGCACATAAGGCTGCCCCATTCTGCCTGCTCCCTGCCCCGTTCTGCCCCTGCCCTGTGGGAAAGGATTTAACCCTTTCTCCTACACTATTTCCCTGATCTGAGACACACAGAACTGAGCTGCTATTGTCACTTCTCCCCAGGTTACAAAAGCATCCAACACAGACTTGACCCTTCATACTTGACCCGTTGCTTTTTCAAGACAGTTCTAATCAGTTTGTGGATTTAGGCTCTTTGATTCAGTAGGTAAGAGGCCCTTACTATGTAGATATCCTGGCAGATTATTCTCCCCCCCCCTTGTTTCCTTATTTGGCGTATTGTGACTGACAGCTTGCATGCATTTTCCGCACAATTCATTTCCCCCCACAAACATCTGAATTATATGCATTTGCTGAAAGGCAGCCAAAACATCTGAAAGGGTTCATTGTCTCCAAACTAATATTGTGTCAATACAAACTGAGCTCGGCACCCAAACAAGTGTATATTAAACCTTTTCCCCAGCATATTGGCTATTCAGCCTCCATGACCGAATGCATACTGTAGCACATCCAGATAGGAGCACAAAGAATATTTCTGTTGCTGTTAATGACAGAGGCCTTGTTTAGCTGTTGGAATATTGTTCAGTCTCTTGTTCAGGATATGTATAATGAATATACCTAGCGCAGAAATGCTCAGGAAATGGTGATGATTGGCATGTCAAATTATCCTACAGACATAAGAACCCAAGAAAAGTCCTGCTGAATCAATCCCAGCATCCTGTTCTCAGAGTAACCAGCCAGATACCTATGAGAAGCTTGCAAGCAGGACCTGAGCACAAGAGCAGCCTGTACAGCCATCATGGTTAGTAGTCACTGTCATGAATCTGACTAATTCTTTTCTAAAGCCATCCAAGTTGGTGGCCATCACTGACTCCTGCAGGAGCAAGATCCACACTTTAACTATGTTCTGTGTGAAGAAGTACTTTCTTTTCTCTGTCCTGAACCTTTAGCTTCATTGGGTGTCTAGTACTGTATTGCAAGACCAGCCCTCCTCAAAGTGGTATTACCCACCCAGACGTTGTTGGACCCAGACAACTCCCATTGACCCCAGCCAGCATAGCCAATGGTCAGGGATTATGGGAGTTGAGAGCTGGAGCCCAGCAAATTCAAAGACCCCGGGTTGGGCAACAGAGTTATTGTGTAGACCCTGTTCAGATAGCTGCCCTTTCACATCAAAGGGCAGGATGCAAGAAAGGGCTTGGTTAGCACTTAAATCTACACAAGAAGCTACATAGAAAGAAACTATATCCCTGTTCGTTACATCCTAGTAAAAGAAAAGCTTTAAAACCACATTAAAAAGCAACAGAAGAAGCAATGTTGTTAGATATAGTATGTTAAAATAGAACTATGACTGTTACAATAAAATACATTATTCACAAGGCGTGATTGCAGAATCCAGCAGGACCATTCAGGAGGCTCCTGTTAAGTTTTCCTAATGTCACAGCAAAAGAATTATCATTTTCTTAAATCTACTTCTGCTGTGTTACCTCAAAACCAATGCATTATTCTCCCTAAGATACTTGGCAAGATAATTATCTATGCATGGATGCTTTAGTGCAAATGGCACCTTAAGAGTCTTAAGTTGAACTTTCTTGGGTTTCTCCCCTCTCTTCATAAAACAAAAGGGGCAAGGCAGAGATTGGGCTAAACCCAAAGATTGCCATTGAAAACCCAAACTAATGAAATGCTAATGTGCACAAATGAATATTGAAAGAACCGGAGCTCTGAAATGTATTCTCTGCCTCCCATTGTCCTTTCAAAATGGAAGATTAAAACCTGTACTGCAATGTTTACTGTGTTTAATTTTCAATTGTTTCTTTGATGTAACAGATAGAAAGGTTTGCACCTGTGAAGTAAAAAGGCTTTGAACAGATTGCAAACATTCTGCAAACACTTCATCAGAAATTTTAGTTGTCAGCCTCCCCTAGCACAAGGGAGCCTTGATGATATCTTTGTGTGCCTTTGACTCCTTTTGATTAATAAATGCAAACAAATTTCTCTCCATAACCTCTGTTGCAATCTATGCATGACAATTAGAGACAACCTCTGGTGAGGGAAGCACTGGAGTCTGTTCCCTCTTCTTCTGCCACAGAATAAATACTTGATGTTTAATGCTTTTTGACAATTAGAGAATGAGTCTTTTGTAGCTGGGCAATCTTGGCTTCTGCTCATTATTCTGTTTTCAATAGCACAAAATCAATGTTTTCTATAATATTAATGCTTGTCCAGGAGATGCTCTTGTGTCCCAATATTGAAACCTGTAGCAGAAATATAATTGTCTTCCTTCAAGAATATGTTGCTACCCCCTCACTTAAGGATGTGTAAAATAACAGTACATAATGAGGAATCCACTGGTGGTGGTGTCTTCCGATTCTGTAGTGGGCACTGTGGAGGGGGGGCTCTTGGAAAAGATGGTCCATAATGAGACCTCCTCCCTGTGTTGGCCTACCTCCTTGACACTGTCAATAATAGCTAGTGCTTATTTCCTTATCTCCTTCCTCTAGGCCCAATCATAGCTGCCAAGTTCCGGATTGAAAAATCCAGGAACAGCAGCAGCGCGGCACCGGATGTCCGCAGTGCCAGAAGTCACTTCTACACACTTCTGGACATTCGTAGAAGCGACTTCCGATGCCGGCGCCACCTGATTTCCGGTGCCCATACATGGGCAGAGCGGCACCAGAAACATGGCCGCCAGCAGGAGCTGGGGGGATTTACGGGATATAAATCCATTCGGGAGACCAGCGGGAAATGGTAAGAAAATACAGGGGTTTCCTTGGGGAAATGGGGTACTTGGCAGCTATGGGCCCAATCTGCACCACATCACAACTAACTAACAAAGCAAGTTAGTTCATAAGCTGTAGAGTGGCAGGTAAGCAATTAGCAACACAGTTTAGATCCAGATTTCACTCTCCCTGTTGGGAGCATACCCACACTCAGGGGACATACCCTGTGGTAGAAGGGAGTAAGTGTTTTTGGCTGATTTCCCTCCCCTCCAGGCACTTGTGCCATCTGAAAATCTGCTCCAAAAGCTTGGGGGACCCTCCAGAACAGGGCAGCAGGAAGGCACTGGGGTCTTCAAGGGGAAGGAAGAATAGGCAAAAGTTGTGTCCCCACTCCCTCAGTGGACTCCCTTCTCTGGATCAAAATCCTTCTGTGGACAGAAGGAGCAATTCTGTTTGCAGAGACCAGAACTGGATCTACCCCAACAAGTAATAGAAAGATCAGCAAAGTCAGAGGGCTCTGAGGGCTAGTAGTGTAAGGTGGCCCCTTCATCTTCATCATTTGTAAAAGTAGTTTAAGTTCAGAAAACAGCAAACTGAGCCACCCCACAGACCCTGTGGCGCCCTACACTCCCTTCCCCGTCCGTTGTGGACTGCCTGCCCCTGACTAGCTACAATACTGTCCAGGGGTTTGAAGTATATTGCTATATAGCCTACTTGCTCCCTGATCATAACAATACTTTCCTAGCAGCCTTGTGCACAGCCTTGTTCAGGAATTCTAAGGAGGGGTAGTGTGCAGTTTCAAAATCACTGCTTAAATCTGCAGTTTTGAATGCAGTTTCAATCTGCCATCTTGATTCAAAATGGCACCCCATTGTATCCAGTCATAGATGAAAAGCTGCTTCTTGATCTCAAGATCATGCAGAATTTGACTATGATATCTTAAGATGCACAGCAAACAAACAGCTTTCAGAAACATATACCGGTAGTAGATTCAGACTGGTTACCCTTGGTGCTAGATCCCAATTTTATTTTTACCCCCAAAGGCTCAGACCATTGGCCGAACTCCCTTTTTACCATACCAGAAGTTTCCTTTTTGACAAGTAGTTCTTCATTCTCACAAGTCATACTCAGCAGTATGAAACGATAATGAAAGGAGCCGGTTCTTTTTGATGGTTTAGTGATTTATTTCAGGCTTCCTCAACCTCGGCCCACCAGATGTTTTGAGACTACAATTCCCATCATCCCTGACCACTGGTCCTGCTAGCTAGGGATCATGGGAGTTGTAGGCCAAAAACATCTGGAGGGTCGAGGTTGAGGAAGCCTGATTTCTTTGGTTTGGTGGTTAGATGCAGGGATTATATCTTCTTTTCAGTTGAATCACCTGATTAACTAGGATGGTCTTTGCCTATTCTGTCTCGGAGGTAAGCACTGTCTTAGGTATGCTGTGTATCTTATATCTTCCCACCTACCTTAATGAATTGGCATATGAGTCAGTACTTCTCTGTTTTATTTAACTGGCATATTGCAGAAGGCCTTTTAACATTCACAATGATAATTTGCAGCATGACCCCCATAGCTGCCAAGTTATCCATTTTTTAAGGGAAATTCCATTATGCTGAATAGGCTTCCTCGTGAGAAAAGGGAAAACTTGGCAGCTATGATGACCCCAACCATTTGGGCTCCACCCATTTCAATAAGATTTTGATGTTGCTGTCTTTACCCTTTAAGAAACATCTGTAAAGAGAACAAGGAAAGCACAGCTTGAATGACTGGCATCATGTACACGTGTGTGTACATATATGTATGCATTCACACACACAAATACACAGGCATTTCTGGTATTTATTTATTGCAAATGACAGCCTTGCCACCCCAGCATGTTCTGCAGCATCTTCTGAAAATGACAGCAACTATAATTCAAATTTACTGCTGTTATTTTTTTTTTATAACTAGTAATGAAGTTGTAAATGCAGCATTTCTTTCATTACCTATTCATTAAAGATATGACATAAAAACAGAGTTACCATGGAAATAGCACTGCGAATTCTAAGTACATAATAAGAATTTCATTGTTTACACTACTGCACAGATAACTGATGGGTGTTATTGTAGCTGGTAAAGTCTTATTTAGCTTCACAATTGCTTGGAAAGAGGAAGAAAGGTTATGCAATTGGTCTTCTCCAAATGCTTGAACACGAGCAGACCTCTTTAAAATCATCAGTGCAAAAGCAGTTTTATGATGAAAAGGACCAAATGTGTTTGGAAAGTATCATTTGGCATTGAATATTTAAGCATTCAAGCTATAGCCCACTTCATGTGTTACTAATACCTCCAATACAGATACAGTGTCTCCGTGCATCCATATATATAGAAATTAGCATACATAAATGTAGGGATGTTGATTTTTTAAAAAAAAAACAAAAAACCCCCACGTAAACTGAAAACAATAGAGTTTAATTTGTGCAAATGTGTCAGGTGTAATGAATAACAGTGTCAGCAGCTTTGGAAAGGCAGGCAAAGGTGTTAGAAGCTTTATCTCGCCCCCAACGTGTTATGATTTAACAGTGGGAAGGGATTGTGAATATTAGACAATGTGTCTTCCAGCTTCTATGAAGTATAAAGGGCCTATACAAAAGAAGGAACATGAATATGACAAGTGGAGCTTACAACTTCAAATGCCCCCTGTGTAATACTGAGGGTACATTTGCACTGTCGTTTTTAGTGACCGATGTTTCATTTTGCATTTGATCCCTTGCAACGTGTCAATGAAGAAAGTGTGAACTCACATTTGACTGTTACTCAACTACAGAACTTGAAGGGTCTCTGTGAAAATTGTCCGAACATTACCACCGCCATAATCATGATCACCATTATCTTTTATTTTTATCACACCCTTCTACTGAGGAGCACAGGTTCATCCGTTTACAACAGTTGTGGCATAAGGTCATCCATTGAGCTTCATGTCTAAGCAAGATTTTGAACCCAGGTCTCCTTAGTTTTAAGGATGCAATATAATAATAATAATAATAATAATAATAATAATAATAATAATAATAATAATTTATTATTTATACCCCGCCCATCTGGCCGGGTTCCCCCAGCCACTCTGGGCGGCTTCCACAAAACAGAAATTCTAAAATACAGAAATCCATCAAACATTAAAATACAGAAATCCATCAAACATTAAAAGCTTCCCTAAACAGGGCTGCCTTGAGATGCCTTCTAAAGGTCTGGTAATTGTTGTTCTCTTTGACCTCTAGTGGGAGGGCATTCCACAGGGTGGGTGCCACTACCGAGAAGGCCCTCTGCCTGGTTCCCTGTAACTTGGCTTCTCGTAGTGAGGGAACCGCCAGAAGGCCCTCGGAGCTGGACCTCAGTGTCCGGGCAGAACGATGGTGGTGGAGACGCTCCTTCAGGTATACCGGACCGAGGCCGTTTAGGGCTTTAAAGGTCAGTACCAACACTTTGAATTGTGCTCGGAAACGTACTGGGAGCCAATGCAGGTCTTTCAAGACCGGTGTTATATGGTCTCGGCGGCCGCTCCCAGTCACCAGTCTAGCTGCCGCATTCTGGATTAGTTGTAGTTTCCGGGTCACCTTCAAAGGTAGCCCCACGTAGAGCGCATTGCAGAAGTCCAAGCGAGAGATAACTAGAGCATGCACCACTCTGGAGAGACAGTCAGTGGGCAGGTAGGGTCTCAGCCTGCGTACCAGATGGAGCTGATAAACAGCTCCCTTGGACACAGAGTTGACCTGTGCCTCCATGGACAGCTGTGAGTCTAAGATGACTCCCAGGCTGCGCACCTGGTCTTTCAGGGGCACAGTTACCCCATTCAGGACCAGGGAGTCCTCCACACCCGCCCGCCTCCTGTCCCCCACAAACAGTACTTCTGTCTTGTCAGGATTCAATCTCAATCTGTTAGCTGCCATCCATCCTCCAACCGCCTCCAAGCACTCACACAGGACCTTCACCGCCTTCACTGGTTCTGATTTAAAAGAGAGGTAGAGCTGGGTATCATCAGCATACTGATGAACACCCAGCCCAAACCCCCTGATGATCTCTCCCAGCGGCTGCATATAGATGTTAAAAAGCATGGGGGAGAGGACAGAACCCTGAGGCACCCCACAAGTGAGAGCCCAGGGGTCTGAACACTCATCCCCCCCACCACTTTCTGAACACGGCCCAGGAGGAAGGAGCGGAACCACTGCATGACAGTGCCCCCAGCTCCCAAGCCCTCTAGACGGTCCAGAAGGATGTTATGGTCGATGGTGTCAAAAGCCGCTGAGAGATCCAGCAGAACAAGGAAACAGCTCTTACCTTTGTCCCTAGCCCGCCGGAGATCATCGACCAGTGCGACCAAGGCAGTTTCAGTCCCATGATGAGGCCTGAATCCTGACTGGAAGGGATCCAAATGGTCCGCTTCTTTGATGCTGTTTACAGGCCTGGCTCACAGTGATGAGCAATAATGTAATTATTGTTTTTATTTATTAAATTTGGCATACCACCCTTCATCTGAAGATCTAAAAAGACAAAATAAAAGGACAAAATTCATACTGAAAACAAAAAATGGAACAAACCAATGCCCCCATACAAACACATTTAAAAGGACATAAACTGTTAATCAGCCAAAGGTCTGGTTGAAGAGGAATGTTTTTGCTGGGCGCCTAAAGATGTATAATGAAGGCGGCACCAGGCAAGCCTCCCTTGGGTGAGCATTCCATAAATGGGGAGCCACTACAGAAAAGGCCCATTCTCGTGTTCCCACCCTCCAGACCTCTCATGGAGGGGCACATGAAGAAGGGCTTCCAGTAATGATCACAGGAGCCAGGTTGGTAACTAGAATAAGACAACCAGGGCCCTGGCCCTGGCTGTGAGCTAGGGTCCCTCCAGACTGGTGCTTTTGTGTGAGTGTATTCTCCAAATATTATCGATGCAATAATAGTGCATTAGTGATGTATTTATACTGGGCTGTCCACACACCATTCAGATTTATTATTAGCTTTCTTTGATGCTTCCCCAAGGTTACTGTGCTATTGCTGTGCTATTGCCCACATTATAGTGGGGCAAAAAATAAATTGGAACATGTGTGGTATAAAAAGTTACAGGATTTCAGCTTGAAGTCGTGAAGCACTCACTGATTTGAAACAAAGCAGTATGTCCACCCCCAAACTTTTCCAGTCACAAACAATATTGAATGCAGGATCATATGTAATCATGAATGCACAATTATAAAGGATGCCTTGGAAATATGTGAGAATTGGGCACGAAAGATCCCATAATATATTGCCAATTATTATGTAAAGGCATGTGAATCATGCACTGTTTTCTAAAGTAAAGATAATCAAGCATATTTTCCAAGCAGGTAAACAAAAAGCCAGATTGTTCAGAGGCACGGCCAGG
Source organism: Zootoca vivipara (assembly GCF_965207765.1). NCBI lineage: Eukaryota > Metazoa > Chordata > Lepidosauria > Squamata > Lacertidae > Zootoca > Zootoca vivipara. The sequence goes on from NC_142588.1 coordinate 41,080,112, forward strand.
GCAGCAGGGCAGGCAGAATGGCACTGCTGCAGCTTTTCATTAGCTTTCTGCCTGCAGCCTAACACAGTAAATCACATTGACCCATTGACTGAAAACTGCTGGGAAGAGAGAGAGGAATTTGAAACCTGTGACACTGGTCAGCAACAGACAGATGGTTTGGTTGTTGTTGTTGTTGTTGTTGTTGTTGTTTGCACAACAGCTTTTAGCATTATTAAGACTGTGAACTAGGGATGTTAGCACCAATATATTTAAATGTCCACAAACTTTGATGGTATTTTATGTTTTAATTGTGTACATTATGTTGTGCACCACCTAATATTTCACGAGATGGTGGTATATCAATACCTTTTATCAATAGATGACCTTAATCTGCCACAGTGCTAATTTCCAGGAGGAGGATACAGACAACTTGCCTTGATATGGCACTGGTAGTGGGGTCCCTTCAAGACAGGAGTGGGGGGATCTTTGGCCTTCCAGAAGCTGATAAACTACAAGTCCCATCAACTCCAGCAAGCATGGTCAATGACCAGGAATGATAGACCTTACTGTAGTTTAGCAACATCTGGAGAGCTAAAGTGTCTGCACCCCAGCCTGAGGAAAACATTAGTTGCCTATTTTGCTGTGTACCCTAGTTGGGCACTACAACAGTGGGCCAAGAAGTCTGGAAGCTATAACAGTACCATGACCAGCAAAGAGAAGGAAGGCAATGCTTGATTTATTTACCAGTAGTTACAAAAGCAGGTTCGGTCCTGTGCTTTCTAGAACGTTAGAAAGAAAATAGAAATAGCTGGCAGCAGACTTGTTAACTGAAAGGTGGTGAGGAAGAGAACATAACAGAGAGCTTTGGATTGCTTTGCCCATTTGCAGTTGACATGTAAGTACTCTTTTCATGTCAGTTAGTCTATCATAGTCCAATGATAACCGTATTAAATCCGACTCCGTGAGTAATTTGATATATCTAGTGTCTGATAGGGAGAGCTGTGAACTGCAGTCCTTGCGCAGTGTGCATAATAATGTGGAAGAGAATTAAAAAGGTACTCCCAAGGTGTTTCCAAGTATTTTATGGAATATTGAGTTAATAAATATTAGTGATTTAGGGACTAAGTAGGCAAAGGGAGTGACTGCCATATATTCCCCAATAATTTGCAGAATGGAATGCCTTGGAGATTAGGAACAGTTTTGCTCAGGAAACAAAAGGCTGGCTGTATCTCTTGCTCTTATCACAAAGAACCTTCTGGAAAGATTAAAAAGGATCATGACACAGCTGTTAGTTCTGAGACATGTTCAAGTATTGCATTAGCATTTCATTGCCATAAATGTAATCAGCTCCGTTTAATGAGGTAACAGTACAATCCTATACATGTCTCGTCCAAAGTAAGTCCCACTGAGTTCAGTGGGGTTTCTTTCCAGTTATTTGGGAATAGGATTGCAACCCTAAAGTTCATACTGTTAGATGAGAAGGGACAAGCTGACAGGTGCATAGCAAGGGAGGAGCGAAGGGGGCGGACCGCCCCTAGCTCCACTCTGGTGGGGGCAGCGCGGGGGCAGAGCCCCTGGCCAGCGCCTCTGCCCTCCTCCGCCCGAGCAGAAAGAAGCAGAGCGCGCTATGGAGCGGGTTGCTGGGCAGCAGTGGCACCGGCAAACCGCAAGCAAGCCTCTCAGCAGAGCACACCAGTCAAGCAGAGCAGCAGCGCCAACCCAGACGACCTGCGCATGTGCGGACATGCGCAGTCCGTCCTGGCGCGCGTGTCGTGCGTCGTGATGTCATGACAGGATCAGGATGCATGCATGCTGCGGAGCGACGCCCCGCTCCCAGGGGGTGCCGCCCCGGGCAGCCAAGCAGCACCGTTCGCCACTGCAAGATGAGATTTATCATGTCCTGGCAACCAAACCCTGTGTTGTGGGTGGGTACGATTGGATAGCCACAACACCCTATTGGTAGGTCCCTTGATGTTGGGTTTAATCAGGCCAATGGGACGCTAGCCAAACTGATCAAGGGACCTATGCACGTGACCCAGAGCTTCCTCTTTTGGTCAGTGCATCGCAACACCTGCCCATCTCTCCCTACTTTTAGGGCTTGACCTTGCTATGCTGTCATGTGTCATCTGTCGTTGGGACAGACGCACGGCAGGAATTTTCCCCACTTGGCTGATTGGCTGGTGCCACTTAGGTTTTACCTGCCGCGTAGCAAATCGTCACAACTTGTAAGGTTGCGGATAGGCTCTGGTTCAGGTGATAGGGATGAGGGATGAGGGAACACTCTTGCCATCCCTATGTGAAGGGTATTCCATTAAAGGAATCCAGGTACTCAATGGTTTGGTCAACCCTGCAAGGTTGTGCCTGTGCCTGAGTCCAGGGGGACATCTGGGTGGTGGACATAGCATGTCCCCGGCTTTCCACCATTCCAGGTTTTCACCCTAGGCTGACCTATGCTGATGCCAATGGTGCAGGGAGCTAGTCGAACCCAGAGTCTATGCAACCACTCACCTGATGTAATCAATAAAGTTGTAGCCTAAATTCTGCCAAAAACCAAACCAAATTTGAGTCTTGTCTGAATTTATTTAAGGGGGGAGGTTTAAAGGTCTAATCACGCAAATGTTTTCATGGGAGGTTTTGTCATGGGGAAGTTGAAGGGTTGTCTTACCATTTTATTTTTATTCATTCCTATTGTTAATGAACCCATTAGCAATGAACTTGGGGCAGGGGGGAAATTCCGTTCAGTTTGCCTTTAGAGGCTGTGTTGTCTTCTAGAAGAAGTTCCAAATTCAAGGTAGTAATTTAGAATTTAGAACATACATTTTACTAATAAGCAGGCAAACCTTATGTATGCAAGATCAATAAACTGAACTTAAACTTCTCTAACTGACAAAGCTAACTCTTAAGATTGCTCTTAAGATTTTGTTCATTGCAAAGATACACTAACTACCTAAGTCAGGTATTTCATGCATCTTAGTCAATTAACCATTTTGGTGGGATTCTGATGATTTTGAAACATTGTAACTCAGATTCTTGTCTTTCCATTGTACCTTGTTGATCTACAGTATAGTCTTTTTTCCAATATCAAACATTGTTTGTTTTTCCAGGGGAAAAAACCCACTATTGACTCTCTAAAGAAGCAGGAGATTACCACAGTTTCATTTGCCTCTAACTACACAATAGCAAGGGTCAACTTAGATTTTGGTTTCTCTGTGATGCCCAAGAAGACATTATCCTCCTCCAGCTTCAGCAACAATCCCTGATGTTTGGGGAAAATGAGTAACTCACAAGCCTGCAATGTGTTTTATGAACTTTAACGTGGAGAGTGAGATGGGAGAGAGGGAGGGAGGGAGTTTAAAACCGAGATCTGAAACATGTTAACCGAGCGGTTCTAATTTGTACAGATGTGTGGATATTTGTTCCTGCAAAATTTTGCAAAGTCTACAAACAAGCTAGGCAGGTGACAGCTGCATTTGAGGTTCTCATATTCTGTCCCTATGAAACCCTAATTTAGCAGATTGGTAGAGGCATGTGAGACTAAACTTGCTTTTCTCAGAGTGCTCTTTCTCTCTCCGAAGAAAGTATGGGCCTCACATTTTAGGTCAGCGGAATCATCTACCATCTATTGTTGAAATTAGATATTTTAAAAATAACGATTAGTACCACATTGGCCAAAGTGAATGTATATGGGCATTCACCAATTAAATGTCCCTTTACAGATGGAAATACATGCATTCAGAATGTTGCTTTAAAAAAATGTTGTGCAGATTTAAATTGTATCCATGAGCACCTTTGAAATATGGTTTTATCAGGAGCATGATAACAGATCATGCATGCCTCATAAACAAAGCATTTTAAATATTTGGGTAGGCCTAAGGCTCATCCAGTCCAGTATTCTGTTCTTACGGTGAACAACCAGACAGATGCCTATGAGAAGTCCAAAAGCAGGACATGAGTGTCACCATGCTCTCCCTACTAGTGATTCACAGCAACTGGTATTAAGAGCCATACTGCCTCCAATCATGCAGGCAGAGCTTAGCATAATACGGGCTAGCAGCCATTTATAATGTTATGCGTCATGAATTTGCCTCATCGTTTTTTAAAGTCATCCTTGTTTGTGACCATCACTACCTGTTGTGGGAGCAAATTCCATAGTTTAACTGTACTGTGTTTATTTTTCGCCTGCCCTAAATGTTGAAACATTCAGCTTCCCTGGATGTCCCTGAGTTCTAGTATTATGAAAGGGAAGGAAATTGTTTATCCGCTTTTTCTGCACTATGATACCCAGCAATTGGTATTCAAGAACATATTGCCCCCTGACAGTAGAGGTGGGCACCATGTTGACTACCCCTACCATAGTTGCTCCATTAATACTCTGTTCCAATCTACGTATTGGTCCAGAAAATGTAAATCAAACCACTTCATTTGGCTCATCCACACGTACTTTTCCTCCCCTCCTTTCTAGGCAGAGAGGTCTGCACTATAAAGCTCTGTGTCAGAGCACTTTTTATTTTTGTTTTTGTTTTCCCCTTGAAAACCCACTCTCTATCGCTAAATCAGAACAAACAGCAATTCAGGTTTTCCACACATTGCTATTTACTCAGATTCAGTGGTAAAGTGTGGGTTTTCACAGGGAACGTGCTGGAACCAAAAACAAAGCTCTCAACCCCTTAACCAGTTTCTTGGGGATGGCTGTGCTTTAACTGTATGTGATGTGTACAGCATGAACAAAATACTCACACATCCCTGGTTTTTCATGAACATGTTCTGTCTCTTCCTGCCCCCACCATCACGAAAAGGCAGCTTCCACAACAAAAACTGAACATGAGGATAATTCAGCCCATGAAAATAGCCCTTTTACCTGATGTTCTGAGGTGAATGTAAACATTGGCACCTTGGAATGTCAATGGCTTTACTGAGCAAAGCATATCAGCCATTGCAGGGCCATACAACTAATTGTATGATATGCAATAAGCAGCACACAGTGGCTCAGAGTCAAATAAATTGATTAGCTGAAGAGCAGGTAAATATTTACCCATGATCAATATAATAGCTGGCTTTTTCAAAGGCTGTGTTGTTATAACAGAATAACCAGGCCAAGTCTGTTTGTGTAAAACAACAGCATATCCAGAGATGTCAAAGGCACAACAAAACAAATGTAGAGTACCTTGATAGAGATAAAAGTATTGATCCAAGGGGGACTGCAGCCTGTAAGACTATCGGTTATTGGGATGCAACAAAATCTCATTTGCTGGCTTCTGTGCTTGAACACTGCTACTGATCACTGCACCACCTCGATCTGAGATCACATCTTGAGTTACATGCCTATTTCTCAACTAGGCAGTGCCAATTACTGTCACTTCTGTGCTAGCTCTCCCTACCCTATCCGCACCAACACTGGTGCCATTCTCTTTCACAGAAAGAATTCCTTTATATGGTTGGTCACAAGCATTGCCTTTACCAGTGTTTTCTAGTGTTTGATAAACAAGTGAATTCTGCACTGTTTGCAGATGCTGTTCATAAAGAAAATCAATGGGCTTCCTGCGGCGTATCTAGCAGGCTTGATATCTTACATAGTTTGTGGTGCAAAATCTGTGATGGACTATTTGATATTTCTGGCAGCAGCAGTTAACATTTTACGGTCCTCTGAAACTGGATTAATGCTTAGAGAAGATGTAGTAGAAGCCGTGCTGCTTCAGACATAACATTTTTGATGGTCAGGGCATATGGGAAAATGAGATTTGTATATTTCAAGAACCCTGCAGAGGCACTTTACAGCCTGCTAGTAGGGGATCCTTGTCAGTTAGGACCAAGCCAACTTTGGTGCAAAGGCAGGTTTTTTCTCTAAGGGCAACAATACCCGCCCAAACACCACTTTACCCCTTGGGCTGCTTTTTCTGTTTTTTTGGAAGTAAAGAAGTTCACCCCCACCCCCACTTTGGGACAGGGATATAGGACCTGAATGTGCTCCTTGCCTCTGGTGATCCATTCTGTTGATCATCAAATCTGCTTCTAAATCCACAGTCTGGCCATTTAATCTTTATAATCCCATCTTGGCTTCTGTTCATTGGCTAGAGTATTATGTATGTATTTATTTAAGGCAACCCCTCCCTGGGAAAAAAGTCTCACATAAAAGCTTAAATATCCACACAAAAAAACCCAATACATCTTACCTTCAACATCTAAAAGACATGGCACAAAACAAAAAAAAGGGTGGGGATGAAGGAAGATGAAGGCAACTCAGGCACCAGTTCCTAGAGTTATAGTGTTCTTATAATAACTGGCTAGGATGGAAATGGTTCAAGGCCAGAAATAGCTCATCTCTCGGCAGAAGTGATTGGGCATCCATGCATCCTATAGGATATGGTGCTAGACTTTATTGAAATATTGAAAAGTGTGTGTGTGTGTGTGTGTGTGAGAGAGAGAGAGAGAGAGAGAGAGAGAGAGAGAGAGAGAGAGAGAGAGAGAGAGTGTATTTCTGGGCAGTACATTCAACACTGCCTACCATAATTACTGTACTACCCAATATAGCTTTTGATGCATTTATTTATATATACTGTCAGCTCTTGGGGTAAACTTGAAAACTTTGACAAAATGTTAATGATGGACCTTTAAATTCAAAGAATTGGAAATATATTCATGTATTTGTAACTGGCTGACTGACCAAACCCAAAGGGTGCTGCCTATCAATGGCTCCTCCTCATCCTGGAAAGTAGTGACTAGTGGGGTGCCACAGGGTTCTGTCTTGGGCCCAGTCTTATTCAACATCTTTATCAATGACTTGGATGATGGGCTTGAGGGCATGCTGAGCAAGTTTGCAGATGACACCAAATTGGGAGGGGTGGCTAATATCCCAGAAGACAGGATCACACTTCAAAATGACTTTAACAGATTAGACAACTGGGCCAAAGCAAACAAGATGAATTTTGTAAAGTAAAGTACTACAGTTGGGCAGAAAAAAATGAAAGGCACAAATACAGGATGGGAGACACCTGGCTTGAGAGCAGTACATGTGAAAAGGATCTAGGAGTCTTGGTAGACCACAAACTTGACATGAGTCAACAGTGTGATGCAGCAGCTAAAAAAGCCAATGCGATTCTGGACTGCATTAATAGAAGCGGACAGGGAGCAATGGATTCAAACTACAAGAAAGAAGATTCCACCTAAACATTAGGAAGAACTTCCTGACAGTAAGAGCTGTTCGGCAGTGGAATTTGCTGCCAAGGAGTGTGGTGGAGTCTCCTTCTTTGGAGGTCTTTAAGCGGAGGCTTGACAGGCATATGTCAAGAATGCTTTGATGGTGTTTCCTGCTTGGCAGGGGGTTGGACTGGATGGCCCTTGTGGTCTCTTCCAACTCTATGATTCTATTATTCTATTACCTACAGCTCACACACACCCCCAAATAGCTGTCAAGTTCTCCCTTTTTAAAGGGAAATTCCCTTATGCTGAATAGGCTTCCTCGTGAGAAAAGGGAAAACTTGACAGCTATGCTCCCCCCCCCCCCCCGTCCAGTACATATTTGCAGAAGCAGAACTGTTTCATGGTGAAATACTGCCATGAGTGCTGCCAATCTCCACTGGAAACAAGAGAAATGAGTGCAGCTTTTGGTGTGTGTCTGAGCTTTTTGTTATGAGCACATAATCCAGAGGCCTCATCTGAGGCTTCTTACTATTGATATCCTCTTCCCCCACACTTGTTGCCATGTCAGATTCACTTCAGTAAGCAAACATCTCTCAGCACTTTTCATTGCCTTGCCCTCAGGCAAAATCGTCACGCAAAGAATCATTGAGATTGATCTCAAGTCGTATGTGATGATAGCTTACTTAAGATGGCCGCTTGTTATCTCACTGACTTACCCCCAGCCTTGAACTCTGCTGTGGAACTCCTTGGCCAGTATCAGGGTTTCTTTGGGAGAGAACTCTTGCTGCAGAATTGCTATAGGTTTATTAAAGGATCATATTCCATAAAAGAAAAAGAAGAAAACCGCAACATAGCTTCATGTAAACATCGATTAAATTGTGGCTTAAAAGTGTAGGCTTTTTGTGTGTGTGTGGTGCTGTTTCTAAATATATCTGTGCAGATTGTTGTACATGGTAAACAAAACTCTACTTTTCTGTGTTACCCTGTTACCATACAATTGTATTTTACCTTCGTAAGATTTCTTTGCCTATGAAATTCCACCAGTATTTTTTAAACAACAACAACGTCCAGGGATTTCTCTTTTTATAACCTACTTTTCCTTGCCATCAACAGTATCTTCATATGCACATTGGGATGAGTGTCACTACCAGCTGCTGGGATTCTGGGGCAACTTCCTGGGACCCCGGTGTCCTAGCAAACCCACTGCTAATGCAGCAAACCGCTAGCCACCTCTCTTTAAAAACATGCCCTGGTCCAGTATTCCAAGTAGCACCAGGCAGTTGGGTCTAGTCACCATTTGAATTCCCCAGAATGCCCCAAACTCCCAGGGTAATGGTGGGTGCATTCTATCAGCACAAGCTTTTCAACCTGCCTGACAGAATGACACCTCCCCACCCCACCCCATGAACTGTTCTGGGACTTATCCCAACACCACCGCCTGCAAGCCAATTTCAGCAGGTGTGGAGGGAAAACCTCTTGGCACTAGGTAGGTAAGGTAAATGACCCCCTAAGTCCAGTCAAAGGCGACTATGGGGGTGGCGCTAGCAGAAGTCCTTGTGTGAGCTTGTACTAGTGGGAGTAGCTGAATCCCTCCCTTATATTTGGCTCCCCTGCACGTTCCATTCAACTCCACATATTTTTCAACTGGCACTATGCTCCAGACCTTTGTCCACCACCCCTGCAACAAAAATAGAGTTTAGGACCACCAATGCTTGTCTGTTTCTATAGGAACCATAGCCAGTACAAGGTTATGAAATGCTTATGCATAGTTTTGAAAACATTACCTCTAGCTGTTGCATCAACGAAGAGTTAAAATAAAAAATAAGAAGAAAAGGAGCAAAGACTCGTCACCTTGACGCTTACGGCATAAGCTTTCATGGACTACAGTTGACTTCACTGGATGCATTAGAAGTGTTTTTTTGTCCATGGAAGCTTGTGACACAATACATGTGTTAGTGTTTAAGGTCTCCCAAGACTCCTTGCTGTTTTTACTGCAACAGGCAAACACGGCTACCCCTCTAGAAGAAGAAAAAGGGAGCACACAGAGGGAACAGAAAAGAGCAACATAACCATTATGATAAATGTAATGGATTGTGAGCTGAAAGAGTCAGGACAGGAAGAGGAAGGAAAACGAAACAAGAGAATGTTGCAATAGTCAATTTATGAGAAATAATGAGAGACTGAACAAGAGCTTCCGTTGAATCAGAAGGTGGAGGGGCTGGGGCGGGAAGAGGGAAAGGGGCAAGTTATATTGATGTTATAAAGCAGGTAGCAACATGAAGCCAATTGTGTGAATGTATGGAGAGAAAGAAATAAGAATTAAAGATAACACAGGGATGGAAGAAACAATAGGGTATCTAATAGAGGAGAAAGTGAAGGCCAGTCCAGAAATGTCAGAGCAGTAGCTTACGTGTCTGCTCTCTTCACTTATGGGGGCAGTTTACGTTTTGCATGGAGGAACGTGAAACACACCCCTTCCCCTACATTACACAGGACTCTTGGGAAACTGCATTCTACTGAGTCAGACCATTGGCCCATTTTGCTTAGTATTCTCTGTACTGACTGGCAGCAGCTCTGTGGGATTTGAGACAGGCCCACCTAGAGATGCCAAGCATTAAACCTGGAACTTTCTGCAAGCAGAGCATGCATTTTACTAGTGAGCGGCAGTCCCTTCCTTCACCTTACCTCTTTGAAACTACACTGCTTAAAGCAGTTTGCCACCAGCCTAAGTCTAGTACTAACTGTGAGTAAAAGCAATAAGTGTTGTGAGCAAAAGTGTTTTGCAGATGGGATGGGAGGGGTGGGCTGAATTTGCTCCCCTCCACCATGTACTCGTGGGTTTATTTGTGTTTTTTTAATATGAAGTGTACATTCTCTCTATTTCAGCTCAATATATGGGGCAGACATTTTCATAACATACATGTGGCTTCCCTGTCATATCCAATTTGCTCCCAGGAGGAGGAGAATGAGCACAGAAAAGCAGAATAAAGTTCATTTATTCTGACAGACTTTAGTTTGAAGACATGGGAAGCCAAACAGCAGGCTAACAATTGAGAATACTAGGCATCGTGATGAAGGAAGGAGCAAGGAGGAACTTAATGATGAGGTGGAGATCATCTGCAAAAGGAATCAAATTGGCAAATAATAGAGCAAAAGGAGATGAAAGCTAAGTAGACAGGCTTGAAAAGAAGGCCCAGAAAAGAAAGCATAGGGGAAGACTGTAGAAAAAAAGAGAGAAATGTGAACAGAAGGAATAGTAAGATCTGCCTAGAATAAGTGCCCCCCCCACCCCACTCCTTGAGCTGGTGTTTTGTTCTGCAACATGTTCTTGACACAATACTAGTGCATTAGTGGCAGATTTATTCTACTTTGCTGTGTCCTGAGATGCTTCTCCAATGCTAACACATCATTGCTGTGTGAGGGGAAATAACACAACCAAGCAGAACAAAAATAAACCAGAACATTTGTAGTATGAAAAGTTATGGGATCTCAACAAGAATTATTGGATATGCCCTGATTGGAAATGAAGCTGTGTGACTACCTCAAAATATTTGCAGGCACAAACAGTATCAAAAGCAGGATCGTGTTCAAGCACCCCAATAGCATTATGAGCATAAATTATCATGAATATACAATGGAAAAAAGGCACATGGGGCCCAAGGAAAGAAAACCCAGAGAATGCGGAGAAGAAATGCAAGGAGCATGATGTATGATAGCAATTGGTTCTGAATAAATAATTAGTTGTGGGAGGATTCTGGCCTTTTTAATAATCCAAAAATTCATTCTTAGCAGTCCCTCTGTTAATCATAAGGCACAATACATAGCCTCCAAAAATATTTCCTTTCTACAAGGTCTTCTTCACACTTCCCCCCCCCTTTTTTCTTTTTTTGAGGGGCAGTCTTTATAGTCTTCCTGGTACAGTCTGAACGTGTACTTCTCTCTTAAGACACTTAGCAATAGATGTCAATATGTTTTATCATTCATCCTTGCTGATCTCTTTTTCTGTGTGTCAGATAAAAGGGAATGGTTACTTTTTCTGTCAAGTCTTTTAAAGGCAGTGTCACTGTTTAATTATTTATTCAGCCTTATGTTCTCGGTGGAGAGGGTCATTTTAAGATGTATCGTATTTCCCTTTATGTTTTGCACATTACACATTTCTGCAGATGTTCCCCTTGATGGTAATAAAAAATGAGATTTCACAATTGTATATACTTCTGCTGCCTATTGTTCACCTGGTCTCATTCTCTGCCCATTTTCAGCACAGCAATTTTCATAGCAACCAGTTTTTGTATAATGCAATGCAGGGGAATGTTCTAACATACCAATCACTTGGACCCGTGACAATGAAGAACAGTTGCTGGGAGCAAGAGACATATTGTGGGTTTACTATACACACACCTTTGGACTGAAAATATCATTTGTGCCTAAAGGACATATGGCAGTGGAGAAAAACCACTTCCTACACATTACAATCCTATATTAATGGACAGATCCTAAGATCCTGCAATCTGCTGCTGGAACACCTAGGTTCTGAGCCCAATGCCAATTTAGTGTCTTAACCTGTGATGCCACATCAGTTGTTCCCATCCCGAGTACAATTTGTTGGAGTAGAGCCACCAATTGCCCTGTAAATAAGACTGTGGGCCTTTAAGCCCATGGGAATAACAGATTCTGCCATAAATGTGCACTACCCTCCTATGGCTCTTAAACGATATTTGAAAATAATCCTTATTTAGATAACACTGGGACTGGATACATGTCTTCACCCATACAAGGCAGCCCAAGCTTCTGCCGTTGGCATAGGTTTTGACCCTCTGGTTTATATGGGCTGGAGCCACCAGTTGGGAACCCTATGGATACCAACTCTCATCAGCCCTGGATAGCATGATCAATAGTCATGGGTGATGGGAGTTGTAGCCCAATAACTTTGGGAGGGCCACAGGTTCCCAATCACTGGTCTATGACATAGTTGTTTGAGGATTCAGCCAGCCAAGAGACTTCGTGCTTCTGTGATCTACAAAAGTGTGTCAGTTGGAATGAGAGCTTGGGGAAAATTATAATAAGAGACATCCCCATATACACAAACACTTTCAGTAAGGAAATCTTCTTTCACAATTCAAAGCTCGTTCTCTTAACCTCCATCAGAGCTCTCATCAATTGCTTAAAGATGATGTGGAACTACTTAACATATTACTGCTATCATGGTGGAGAGCCAAACCCTTCAAAACCCTCGTCTCTAGGGGTAACTCTGGTGCTTGCCAAGTTCAAGTGAGTTCAGAACTGTTTTGAATGCATCTCTTTACTCATGCAGAAATAAAACCCAATTATTGACTCAAAAGTTAATGTAAGATTGACTGAGCGTACCTACAAATAGTCTGCTTTATTAAAAACCTCACTTCACAATGGATTTTATTTCTGTGATTCATCTGGCAGTATTTCGTTCATCAATTCTCCCCCCACCCCACCCTGCCCAACACTCTCTCTTATTTCAGTAATACAAGGACTGAAGTCACACTGACTACTTAATTGGCCAAATACATCAGCTGAAGTGTTACACTTTAGAAGCAGTGTGTTTTTTCCTCCAATTTATTTACTCTTCAAGGTGGAAAAATTGCAACGTTACTATAGAATTCAATTAAATTTTCCCAGGTTAATGGGTTCTGTGTCAAGAATGAATAACCAGAAGTGTGTCGGCAATGAATGCAACCATAAAGATTCATTCCTTTCACTGTATATTCTACTTCAGAAGCATATTCGTGGAGGGTTTTTTTTTCCTGGTAGGCGAAACAAAAGGAACTACCCCTTTGTTTTCTCTTTTACAGAGCAAGTGCTACTGCCATTCTTAGTACAGCAAATTTCTTAAAATTATACCAGCCACTTTTACTTTAAGTGCCAGAGGCCACTAGGAAGAAGAATAAAAAACTCTTTCACTTGGGTTAGCTTTAGTGAATATATTTAGTCAGTAAATTATTTGCTTCCTGAACTAGAAGAGCCAATATACATTTATGTTCCAAGAATGGGTTGTTTTACTTACTTTATGAGTGAAGGCTGCAATAGTAGCTAAGTCAAAGGACATTTAATTAAGTTATATTTGCTTTTTCATGATCTTTTAGCTCCAGATTATAAATCAAGAATCAATGAGTACTTAATTTCCTCTTCTGGAATTAAAAGTAATTGCTTCATAAATTCACTTTAGTAATCCAAATATTTGCGCAGAGCCCAGCACAAAGAAGTTGCTTCACTGATGAGGAGTTCAAGCTTCCTTCTGTTCATTAGCAGAATGTGGGACTGGCAAATTTAGGTCCAACCCAGTCCTATAATGTACCACATTTCCTTAAACACTGGGCTTTGTCTCCAGTGAACACTCTTTTGGGTTAGCTTTTCCTACCTGGAAGTGTACTTCTTAGATACCACTCTTCTATTTTCTGCTCCTGGACATAATTCTAATAGATTTGTGTTATTTATAAAATTTCTACATATATAAAGCAATAAAATACAGAACAATGGCAGTTGAAATGGTGAGAGGCAGCAGATAACAATCCATGCATAACATGTCAATGAGATAATAAACTTCTCAGCAGGCCAAATGCTTGTTGAAAGAGAAAAATCTTAGACCACCAACAAAAAACCAACCAAAAAGATGCAAAGTAGGAAGGAGTTCCACTGCTTAGGTGCAACTGAAGAGTAGGCCCTCTCCTCTATTCCAGTCACATTCAATTCAGATGTTGGTGGAACATAAAAGAGTGTGTCTCTGGAAGATCTTAATATGGGCAAGCTTGTATAAGTCACAGCCACCATTTTGATTTGGGCTCAGAAATTAATAGCATTGCTGTGCATTGTCCTTAGCACTATACTTCATAATACAAGATTTGTGCATGATTATTATTTATCATAAAATGCATTGGAAAATATTCAGCTCTCACTGGCTGGCTGACTTGCAGGGCAACATTGGTATGAAGATCGCTAGGTATCCGCACAACACAGTAAGCTGAGAATCTGATTCAAACCCAGTCCAAGATACTTGGGTTGCTAGAACTGTTTGAAAATGGTTTGCTGTTGAAACACACTACATAAAATATTTCCAATGACATTGGCTAGCTCTCAAGGACATATGTGGTAATTGTTACCAAGCAACTTGACTAGTGGCTAGCATCACAATGACTTTGTGCAAATGAATTAAAAAGCCATTGGATAAATCTTGGCTATGTCCATAGGTCAAAGCTTGTGGTTTGTCTGGAAAGAGCTAAACAGTGAACCAAGTTTGCATGACATGATAAGCCAAGCCATGGCTCAGCTCAATTCAGTGACAAAACAATTGGAGGAGTAGCAAAGCAGCTGCGGCCACTTCTCCGGGAGCCCAAATGTATGCTTGTTCACGCTAAGCCATGGTTTAGCTTACATGTGAACTGAACAACTGTGAGATCCACTTAGTGTTAAATAAATGCAGGCCAGAACTGAACAAATTTTAGATATATTCCAGATGTAATGTGAAATATTTATGATATGGTTAAAGGGGCAACAGAATTAAATGGACACAATCTCTCCAAAAATAAAAAGGGAGGTGAGGACATTGATTATAGAGTCCTGGAGAGGTGTCTCTAGTTAACATTCTTAGATCCATCATACAATAATGTTCAGAAGCAACCAACCCCTTATGTATTTAAGAGGTTATTTCAGGGAGATGAACAGGGGAAAAGGAGGCCTGAGGTCAGAAACAACTGTTATATCAGAAGGAGATCTCCATCCAAGTGCAAGGGAATAATCAAGATTTATTTAGAAAAGATTGCTATTAAATAAACATTACAGAAACTTTCGACTATCAGGCTTATTTATAGCTTAAGGCGTGAAAAGCCACATTAGTATGTTGAATTATATGAGTTCACTGCTGCTAGCTGACAGCATGTCAAATTATTTGCAAATATTTTCTGGAACAGTAACCTTGAAGGATGCCAGCACTATTCAGTGTAACCTTATCACAAGACAGGAACCAAGTGTTGAGGAGGGATCTAAGGAAATCAAGGGTTTAGGACTATATGACCTCTAAGCTTTGGCAAAAAGAAAAAAGAAAAAAAAGAGTTTGTAGATATATCCTTTTTCAAAGAGGCTCCCTATCCCCTACCCCACCTTTTTTTGGCTCTTTGGCAATTGGACTGATTCTACGGAATGTTCTGGAAAATAGTGTAAGGGATGTCTAACTGAGAAACTCTGCTCTGGGCA
The DNA here is from genome assembly GCF_965207765.1 of Zootoca vivipara. NCBI lineage: Eukaryota > Metazoa > Chordata > Lepidosauria > Squamata > Lacertidae > Zootoca > Zootoca vivipara. The sequence goes on from NC_142588.1 coordinate 41,095,445, forward strand.
GGCATTTGTGAGTACATTAGTCACATTTAAGTGGGTTTATCTCTTCCAGCCTGCAGTACCAAGCTTCTGCGAAAATTATGTAATCATTTTAACAAAGTGTTCTGTAATTGACATGAAAAAGGCAAAATAAAATAAAAATGAATTTCTCTATAAGCAGTTTATCCATTTTAACTGCAATCCGTAAAGGGGAAATAAGGGGAGGGGGATAAAAATACAAGAGCTTTATGGAAATTGCACCCTTGTTGAAATTATATGCTTTGCACCATTTAAAAGAGTAATACCCCCCTATGCAGAATGTTTTCTCATTTAAAGATTTGTTGAATAATGATTTCCAACTTTTAATTGCTTGCTATATTGTAACTGCTGTTCTACTAAATATTTTGTTTCCAACCATTGGAAATAGTGGGAGAAATGAGCAGTGTGTTTTTTGTTCTTGTTTTCTTGTTCAGCTGACAAAGTTTGACTGTGCAAGAATTGGTTTCTGAGGCCGCAAGGAAAGGGTTTTGAGAAAAATATTGCACTTTGCCAGTGACAATTGTTTGATGTTATGTACTGAGCTGAATCCTAGAACAATAGGATCCAAAATGCAGCAGTCTGATTGGTTCACAGGAGCCACCCAATCCAGCTCCAGGTGGAAGTGAATCAGCAACCTGATTGGCCTACAGGAGCAGCCAATCAGGCTGCTGGCAGAAGTGAATCTGCAACCTGATTGGCCCACAGGTGCAGCCCTGAAGTAGCCAATCACGCAAGGCCCATTGTGTAAATAATGTATATAAGCAGACGTTTTGGGGAAAGAGCCATTCTTCTCTTCTTCTCCTTTGCTACCAGAAGCTGAATAAAGAGCATGGAATTCACTCTCGACTATGATTATATTTCATTTGACTTTCCTATCACTTCCTCCTTATAATCCACCTCAACCCTCAATTAGCAGCTGCATTTTTGGGAATTTTGTTTGTGTGAATTTTGGTCCTATGTGTAGAACCCACCTCCTCAATCTGGGTGGGATTCACCTAACAAGCCCTATTAGCGGAAGCCCTCTCCAAGGGCTGCAGGGTGCACAATAGGGCTTTCCCCTCCCCCTCCTATGCACCCCTGAACCCTCCAATGATTCTGGGGAGGGTCAGGAGAACCCCCAGAACAGCATGCAGAGGGAGAAGAGGGGAATCATTCCATCTGGCAAGTTGAAATGCTTGTGCAAACAAAACGTTCATCATAGCGCTATGTTTGATTCCACCCTCTGACACCCTGGCCCTCAGGACCTCTGTGGGCACTGTTGCCTGGCAACACCAACAAGGGAAGACTTCCACCATGAGCTGAGTGAGATCCAGCTGCTCTGTTGCCTCAAGGACAACACCAAGGAAGACAAAAGCTGAGGCAGGAAATGCCACCTGAATAATTCTGTCACCATAGGGACATTTCCATTCCTGGTACCAGATATCATTTTTATTGTGATAATTTTTGTAAGCCGTTCCGAGAGTCTCTTGGGGCTGTTAATCAGGATATAAATATTCTACTAAATTAAACATGTTATTTATTTTTTAATAAGTGAATATGCTGTCCTTTGATATAGATACTCTCAGGGCAGCTCAGGAAAATAGAACAATAAGTGCAGCAAGCAGTGAGGTTAAAACAACATCTAAAACTTAGGAGCAACTTGTGGTGCAGCACAATGGAATTGGCTCCCTTGAAGCAGCATCATTGGTGTTTACTGGAGTGGTGAGATAGGGCAGGGTGTTAATGTGGTCAGGGCAGCACAGATATACTAGCAACACAAATCTAGAGCTTTCCTGGTGTGCCCACACTGCCCTGACGTCACCACCACCCAAGTCAGACCAATGCTTCATCTCACTCAGTGTTGTCCACATCAATTGGCAGCATCTCTCCAGGATTTTAGATAGGATTCTCCCAGCCTGACCTAGACTTGTCAGAGATTGATCCTGGGACCTTCTGCATGTGAAGAAGATATATTACCACTGTTCATGGACAGTCTGTATTCAATAAAGATGCTTAAGAACCAATGAGTTACACTGCCCCTAGTTTGTTCCAGTCAGTCACTTTTGCTGCCATAATTTGTATTCACTGAAGCTACCAGTCTTCATAGAAAGTCCCATGTTGCAGTAGAAGTTCTGCTCTGGAGGTTACCACAACATAGATAACTTAGCCAAGTTACCTTTAGCTTTACTTTACATTTTTAAAAAATCCATACAAATTCTCCCATTTTATTGTGATTAATTTGAAATGTTAGTATATTTTAAAGAGTTTGTGGCTACTTCTATTCTTTAAATCCACCAATAAGTTTAATAGATAATGTACATGTGATTGTAAGATGCCAAATGGTACTAAGCCTAGGAGTGCAGCTCCTCCAGAGCCCCATCGCAAACCTTTTCCCAACTTGAGGCTAATTCTTCACTTCCTACTGTTTTGTTACACGCAGTATTCAAAAGCACTGTTGAAGTTCAGATATACTATGTCATAGAATCATAGAATCGTAGAGTTGGAAGAGACCACAAGGGCCATCCAGTCCAACCCCCTGCCAAGCAGGAAACACCATCAAAGCATTCCTAAGCATGTCTATTAAGCTGCCACCAAAAGGGACCTGGTGTGGCATGATTTGTTCTCAACAAAGCTATGGTAGATCAATCTGTATACATTAAACATAGCTCCATAAAAATACATATCTCGCTGAATTTGTTTCCTCTAAAATTTCAAGAGCTCAATATTGCATAGAAAAAAATCTATTAACACAAAATGGGAGCATTTGTGATTACATTTATGGCATCATAAAATTAGAGTTTGTTCAGTATAAAAGACAAGTAGCTCTATTGAAGCTATCTTTGTCATGCAATAGGCACTGCGGCAGTGGAACATATTTAATGACAGCACAAAATGACTTGAATATATAGTTAACCTTGACGAACAAGTGTGAAACAGTAGGAGGGCCATAAAAGTGTTCACTTTTTATGTCTGCCGTTCTGTCTTCTGGATACTGTTGCACATGCCATCAATTTATACAGTATTTTGGGGATTGACGCCGACTGGTGTATAAAGTTTTGCAATGCTGATCCACTGCGGATGGAAATAATAGATGCAATGCCTCTGTAAAGCAAAGAGAAAAGAAACATGTATGAAGCCATGGCTAGCCTAGGATATTAGCGAGATGGTGTCTGGACCCCTTGCTGATAAGTCTACCAATGACGAGATTATTCTGCATCCTATTGCGATTCATATTACCATCTTCAGAAAAGTATGATCTGAGAACCATCTCATAAATGTGTCCACTAAAAGTGATTGGGCTACTACCCATATGACTAATTCTGAAAAACAGATGTTTCGGTTTGCAGCCAGCTTGCACAACCCTCAGGGGAGTATAAAAATTTCATATAGCCATGTAAATATAACGGTAAGAATATTCAGAGACAGGCTTATTGCTAAGGACATGGGAAACAGATTCCCACCCACCTTGCTATCTGTGTTTACAGCTGGGTATAATTACTTGTTATTATTATTAAAAACATTTATGTACTGCTGTCCATTTACAAAAATCTCAGGGTGGTGTATAAGAAAATATCTAAACAAAGATGCATTAAAACCCTAAATTACATTAGAAAGAAACCAAATTACAACAGCAACTGTCATTCACCGTAGTAAGAATAAGTGAACAAAAATCAGTAAAGGTTAGATAACTAAAGATCAACAAATGCCTGGGTGAACAGATGGATCTTTAAAAAGATATCTAAACAATGTCACTGATGTTGCCTGCCTTACCATAGGGGGGAAGTAATTCCAAAGGCCACAGCAGAAAAGTCCCTTACCCCCGTTGCTACAAAATTTACCTGTACAGGAATTGGAGCAACCAGGAAGTTCTGATCTTCAGCTATCAGTGAATAGGCATGGTTACATTTGGGAGAAGGTTTTTTCTCAAGTAACTTGGCCCTGAGTTGTATTAGGACCTTATATGTATATAACCACACCTTGAACCTGGATTAGTAGGAGATTGGCAGCCAGTGCAGTTCCTTCAGCAAAGGTCCAACAACTTAGCTACCAAGTTCTGCACCAGCTACAGCTTCCAGAATGGCCTCAAAAAATGCCCCACATAAACTGCATTGTGGCAATCCTCTTTGGTAAAAGCAGTCTGTTAAGACTTCTTTCTGTGTGTGAATGCTAGTAGAGATGCATAGAATCTGAGGGTAAGATTTAGCATAGAGTCTATGGGTCTTTTCACCTACCTGCTGTATTGAAAACACATTCTGTAAAGTAGGTATTGTTTTTAAAGATTATTTGTTTTTGTAAAGTAGGTAGCTTCCCACACAACTAGTGCTGTATGATTACATCACAAACTTTTCAACTTAGTACAGTGGTACCTCGGGTTACAGACGCTTCAGGTTTCAGACTCCACTAACCCAGAAATAGTACCTCGGGTTAACAACTTTGCCTCAGGATGAGAACAGAAATCGTGCGGCGGCAGCGGGAGGCCCCATTAGCTAAAGAACAGTTTCAGGTTAAGAACGGACCTCCAGAATGAATTAAGTTCTTAACCCGAGGTACCGCTATATTGGACAAAGGTCAGATAAAATGTTACTTGCACTTATGCATTCAGGTAGCAGCAAAGGAATAAGACTAATTGAAACTGGCACAAAAAAGTGTGGGTGAAACAAGGTCCCATAAAGTGAGAGCACCCAATTTGATTTCGGTATTCTTCTTTGGAGTTATGAATGAATTCTCTTCTCCTCAAGTGTACTTGCTGGTTTATCATTCTTCTGAGTCTCTTGATTATTCAATGGATGCGCTGTGTGTGATACAGATGTCATAACAATTCCCAAAACACCCAGTAGAACAAGGATCGAGAACTTTCATTACAGAAAAACAAGGCTCCTTCTGGTTCCTGCCTGGATATAACTAACAACTACTAACAAACAGAATGGGGCTGTGACAAAATTACTAAACTGTACTGTTAGGGAACGGCTCCAAGTGTCCACAACAGATACTCCTTCTGATATAACAGTTCTCTTAGGAGCATAGCAAACTGCCTAATCAAGCCATTGATGCATCTCGCTCATTATTGTCGATAATGACTGACAGCGGGGAGATATTCCCAGCCCTACTAGGAGATGTTGGGGGTTGAACCAAAGACCTTTTGTATGCAAAGTGGGTGCTCTACTGCAAGCGTGGGAACTTTTCTGGCCCAGTGAGCCAGAGCACTATTTCTGTCCCCCTGCCTCATGGGCCAACTCAGCTGATGGTTGCTCATCCCTTATTTCTGCAGGGATCAGCCACACAATTAAATGCTCTACAGGGAACTCAGCTGCAAAATGAATCCAGCCACATCTACCTGCCCGATACCTGAGGTCACATGTGATATAAGTTGTGAGGCAGGTGGACACAGCTTTGGGGGAATGGCCTTGAGACCTGTGTTTTGGCTCATGGGCCAGAGTTTCCACGACCCTGCTCTACCATGGTTGTTTAATTGGTTCTACTTCGGCTTGATATAGCATGGAAAATTGATTTATCATTGTAAGTCCCTCCACCCCAGGGGCGTACCCAGGATCAAAACCGGGGTGGGGGGCAAGCCATGGTCGTTCAGGTTGTGACATTTTAGCAAGGAAAAGGTGAATGAAACCAAAATTTTAAGAAAATTATATATAATTATAGCAGTGCTTTATTACGGTAGTTTACAATTATTTGCTTGGGTTTTTTTTATTCTAGTTACAGGTCTTATGCTAATATCATTTTTCTTGGGTTTGAAGAAAACTTGTTCAAAACTTTCGTTTCAATCCAGTCCTGATTTTCCTTGAAGAATTTCCGATGGACACTCATCAAATACAACCCAGTCAGTCTGTCCTCTCCCATTGTACTTCTGAGCCAGGTCTTTACCCTTTAAAATTTAATTTTCTACAGAAATTACTTAACTTACCTTTTTGGAACCAGTTTCTTATATCCATTTAGGCAGCCTCGATGTCTTCTAAATGTAAATAAGAAGGTAAACTAATAGCGGGCGGCTCAGTTTAGTGGCGGGCGGCTCAGTTTAGTGACGCGGAACTCAATAGACCCCTCTAGAAGATTCCCTCTTCTGTCTGCTAGAGTCCGCGAGAAACCTCTCCCTCCCTTGAATCTCAATGGCTGGCTGACATAGATTCCTCTACCAGTCGCTAGGTGGCTGTAGATACTTCTCGGTTTTTACACCATTTCAGTGTGGTAAACAACTGATTATCCGCCATTGCCCTACCTAATTTTGTTTCGTTTCTTCACTTTATAACCATTTATTTTATTTTTTTGCTTCTGGGGGGGCAGCTGTCCCCCTTGCCCCTAGCTGGGTACGCCCATGCTCCACCCAGGCCCATGGGAGAGGGGAGGCAGCGGGGTACACTTGCCCCAGGTCTTGGAGGGCTGAGCTGGCAGGTGGGGATCAGCCAAGGACGGGCTGCTCTGTCGTTTAAGTTTATAACTTTATTGTAACAAGTTTTAATTCTGTTTTTAAGTTCCATTCTTTTGTTGTTGTTGCTGCTGCTGCTTTTGTGGTTGCATATGTCTATTACTCTCAGAACAACTGCCTGTTTTATCTTTACCTTGCTAGCACATTTTACACAGAGATAAAGGATATGATGGTTGAATAGAACCCTATGTAACAACAACAACAAAACCACCCAAAAACCCTTCAGAAGCCACCGCCAAGCAGTTTTAATTCTTGTTCTATATTGTCGTTTTTTAAAAATGGTTGATAGTCAAGGGCATTTCATGGTCTTTATGTATCACATTTAACCCTGGGATAAATACCACTCCTTAAAAAAAATCATGTCTACATTTGCTCAGTAGATTTTAAAACACACTACCAAAACCAAAAATAACCAAGCTGGCTAATTTTATGGCTGCTAATTGCATTCGTTGCTATGCAAGCTAGGATAATGATAAGGGTAATCAAATCTCATACTTCAGGGTATATGCTCATCACCTGTGGATGTCAGGAAGGGTTCCCCCCCTTCCTTCCCCATATGCAGAGCCAAGTAATTAGCAAGATATCGTGCAATTGTTGGTTGCATTTTAGTTTGTTTATCCTTTCTTATGAAACACCGTCTCATAAGAAATACCGCCTCACTGTCTCTTAGCTGCAGTCTATGAAGCAGCAGACTTGATGTGATTAAATGAGTGGTTTGCCTGAGTGAGGGAATTTCTAGTGTCTTCCCTAGACTGTTTGAGGGTAGCGGGTTAATTAAGTAATTAATTAAAATGCATTTATATACTACTCAATACTTCAAAAAAAAATCGTAAGCGGTGTACAGTCGAAAACAACATTATCAAAAACAAACCCTAAAAACAGTAAAAAATAAATGAAATAGAAGTTCAGGAGAATCAAGAACATAAATCACAAAGGACAAATATTTTAGGAAGAGAACATAGACTTTTCCAAATGGCTGAGTAACCTATTTTCTCCCAAGGTTGGTTTTTTTTTTTTTAATGCATTATGTCATAAAGTTAGCCAAGTGAAATTTCTATAAACCTGTTGAAATTCCCAGACTTTGGAACTCCCTCCCTAGAATAGCTAGTCTGGCTCCCTCCTTGTTGTCATTCTGCTGCATAGCTGCCAAGTTATCCCTTTTTTTAGGGGAAATTCCATTATGCTGAATAGGCTTCCTCATGAGAAAAGGGAAAACTTGGCAGCTATGTTCTGCTGGCAGGTGAAGACTTTCTTGTTCCAACAGGCTTTGGGGAACTACGGTAGCTGATTTTAATGAAAGGGCTGGTGCTACAGTATGCTGTTTTCATTGTAATTATTGGTATGATTTTTGGTAGATTTTATATAAGATAAAGATAAGGGTAAAGGGACCCCTATAATTTTAATTTTATCAATGTTTAATTTTTTAAAAGTTACAGGTAGGTAGCCGTCTTGGTCTGACGCAGTCAAAACAAAATAAAAAAATCCTTCCAGTAGCACCTTAGAGACCAACTAAGCTTGTCATAGGTATGAGCTTTCGTGTGCATGCACACGAAAGTTCATATCTATGACAAACTTAGTTGGTCTCTAAGGTGCTACTGGAAGGATTTTTTATTTTGTTTTAAATTTTTTTAAAAAAAATTCGACATTTTTAGCAATTCTTATTTTTATCTGTAAGCTGCCTTGTTTCCTGTCAGGGAATATTTTTAAATAATATTTATAAATAAATATATACTACTAGTAGTAAGAATAAATTCTCACAACTCGGACAAGTATGGGAACCTGGTCCTTTCTTTCACCCAATTACCCTGTGTGATGATATTGTCCTTTAAGATCAGTTTGCGGGCTGTGCAGGAATTTGCAAGAATTCCTGAAATAATGAGCTTACACACAGCTGTCTCCTGTTAAGGCTTCAAGGCTGGTGTCGAAAGGTAATTAGAGACACGTGAAGGGAGCAGGTGCTGATTTTGTTGGGTGGAAGGGATGAATGCCCATGGTCAGCGTTCCCTTAAAACTTGGATTGGAGAGAACTCCCGAGACCCAAGGCCAATGTCTACCTTTGAATATACAGTATCTTGCTTTGTCCCTCAGCCTGCTAAGATTTATGTGTAAGTGTTTATATTAACTAACTAGATAAGGCAGCTTTTGTTATTTTTAGCTTCTAAGCAGTTTTAATCTGTGCAATTATTTGAAGTTTTTCTCTCTTCTAGAGTCTTGTTTTAACAAAGTTTGTGTATGGTTTTTCTGGAAATTGGTCTTGCTTGAGTTTCTGAACCTTCCAATCTTGACTACGTTTTTCAAAGCAGGGTCATCTATCACACCCCATGACAAGGCTGTCCAAGAACTGGGAAACTAGAAAAAGAAATTTCTTTAAGGCTTGTTCCCTTGTGCATGAACCTCCCTTAATTTCCCACAACTTGATAACACTGGAGTGCTCTCGGCTTTCCATGAAAGAAATAAGATTCACAATTGAATATGTGAAAATTTTCAAATGAAGAGCACCGTTTTGATTCGTAATAGCGCCTTTGCACTCTTAAGTCACCACCTGATGATGCCACAGTCATCGAGTGATGAACATATCTGCGCTTCCTTAGACTTGGAAAACCTCTGCCTTCTAATGCAGCTAGTTCCCAGGACTATATTTGTGGCATCCATCATGTTATGTTAACATGGCAAGCACTGGCCAAGAAAATAACTGAGAATTGGCCTCACTGTCTCCATCCAGGAAACAGCTCTGTGATAATCCTAACACAGGATATTGGGTTTGCCAAAATGGAGTGGGGAGGGGGAGGGAAAATTGTCAGAATTCCACTTCATGCCTCTCCATCTTATTCTCCTTTCTGAAAGTCTTAATCAAGGATCAGCAGCTGTCCACAGTGCAGCTCACTGTCATTCTACTGTGCCACATCAAGTAAGACTGGGACGTGACAGTTATTGGCTTTGATTCGTTCCTTTTGTTTGTTAGGTTCCCCTTTTTCCTTTTCCTTCTCTAGTGCTTTCTCATTTTTCTCTGTTGCTGCAGATCTGCCATCTAATTAATTGATTGGCCTTTATCTGAAGCCAAATGAAATTTCTGTATTGCATTCTCTGATTGAAGCCATCTATTGACATTTATACGTGCTAGCAAGCACCCTTTGTAAGTGTTATTAATTATCTATATGGCATGCATGCATACAACAACCATTTGTCAATATGTATTTAAAATGTTATTATGTTCATACATACCTGATGCATAATCATATAAATTCAGCAGAACAGCTCAGGTGAACTGATCAGAGAGCCTTCACACAGGGACACCTCTTGCATTGCATTTTGGGGAAAAATATATTTATTTCAAATATTTTGAGGATATAAGCTATCACCAGGGTGGGGTACATTAACTCACTTTTAAAATGACAAAGAAAAATAATGTAGGGACACAACTGAACAATGGAAAAACTAAAGGCATCATAGGGTAGTATTACTGAAAACCAGTAATACTGAAAACCAGATTCTACATAAAGAGGCAATTAATAGTTATATGGGATACAGTTCTCGAAGATAATGATCACTCTGCAAATTGCTTGATAAAGATTTATATATTTTATCTGTTCTATAACCTAGTACTCTGTGGTTCAGTTCAATAAGTTTCTCAGAGCATCCTGCAATAGGCATTAAAACCATATCAATAATGACACAATATTGTTCTGCTCCATTTGGAATGGTTTTATCTATTTTATAATAGTAATTACTTTATCTGTTTTTAAAATTCTGTTTTCTTTTGCTTTAACCCGCCCTGGTATCTTATGGTGAATGGCAGGTAAGAAAAGGGGTTCAATTTTTTTAAATAAGTTGTAAGAACATAATTAAGCAGTACAACATACAAACCTTTTAAAGGCCTGGAAAAAATATATTAAAGATGTTCACTTTGCAGTCATAGGACGTCAAACTTGAGATCAGGTGAACCCCACTTAGGAGATCATTTTAAAAACTGGGTTATCCCCATTGAGAAAGCCCTGTCCCTAGTTACCATTTACCTCACCTCTGACTGGAGAAGATGGTGTTTGAAGTACCCAGATCTCAAGCCACTTAGGTTTGGGTTCTCCAACAGCGAAACTGGCCATTTCAAGGAACATAACATTTGCCCATAACACAAGAAACATTACAGGATATGTGCTACAATGGTAAACATTTTCTGGGCAGAAGTCATATCCAATGCTGCTCTTCCCCTAGCACAGCAGACTTCTACTTGCACAACAGAACTTTTGCCTCTTCTCCTCTGCCTACACACACACACACACACACCCCAGTGGAGTCTGTTTTATCTTGACTCTGACCATTGGTCTACTCAGTTAAATACGGTCTCCACTGATTAGCAGTGGCTCTCTAAGCCATCAGGCAATGGGTTTCCCCGCCATCACCTACCTAATCCTGATTCTAAACACATATAAATGCCAGGGGTTAAACCTGAGGTATTCTTCATGCAAGGCATGTGCTCCGACACTGTGTTACAGCTCCTCAAAGCTATAGGGCAGGCATAGGCAAACTCAGCCCTCCAGATATTTTTGGGACTACAACTCCCATCATCCCTAGCTAACAGGACCAGTGGTCAGGGGTGATGGGAGTTGTAGTCCCAAAACATCTGGGGGCTGAGTTTGCCTATGCCTGCTATAGGGCATGTAGAAATCCAGAAGATTGGCCCAGAAGTCCTTTCCCCTCCCTATCACTCTCCATTTCTACAGCCTCTCTTTACCTCTCTGAGCTACAGGCAGCCCAAACCCTCCAGGTGGGGTTGGTGAGGCAGTGCAGCACTGGGGGATCCCCAGAAGGCACGTTCTCCACCTACAGTAGCATGTGAGGCCATTGTGCTACAAGTGTGATAGTACTGATCATTTCCTCTTCTACACCCGGATTGTGTGCATGGGCCTGTTCTCCTTTGAATTTCTTCACCTTGACTTACAACACTGAAAGCATTAGCAGGCCAGCTGTTCCTTTTATGGCCTTGCTTGTGCGAATGTGTTTATCAGGCTTTCCCAATTGTATCTGCGTTGGCTGATGGGGTGGGAGGGGCGAACACGTTGATTTCCTCTGGTAGTGGCTCATGTTAAGAGTATGTTTTCAGGATCAAGGCCATCATTCTTCATGGTTTGTGTTGTAGAAAACACCTGACAATATTGATCAAACAAAAGCACTACAGTACTCACAGGCAATATCACTCCAGAGTTGGTGTATGAAACATTTCCCTTGTCTCCGTAGCAATTATTAATGAATGGAATAAAGCTGCAGGTGAGCACAAAGAGCTGACTGTTCTTTTCTCTCTCTTTTTTTTGCAATGTCAGCACTCCAGATTGTATACTAAACTAGTCATCATACCTGGAAGCAGACCAATAGGCTGTTGACAGACAGGTATTTCTGAAGGGAATGTGTGAAAAAATGAAAATAAGCTGCTTCTGATTAGGCTAAACATGTCTATTAACTACAGTACTCTCCCTTTCTTCTCGAGATGAATGCAGAACCGTTGAATAAGAGGCTTATCAGGGACTTGATCATTTGAAATGTAGAGATTCATGCAGGATCTGAAGTGTCCGTGTATGCCTTACATGTAATGCAAGCAAATTGCAAGCTATAATTTATTTTGTACTGCCCGGAGAACGAAGTGTCCATGTATGCCTTACATGTAATGCAAGCAAATTGCAAGCTATAATTTATTTTGTACATGCCCGGAGAACTAAATACCTTAAGCTAGGCTTGTTTTTTTAAAAAAATACTGTATGATCATATAGATTTTTATGATCATATAGTTATAAGGTGAATGTGGATGCTGAGAACAGGCATACATCAGAATTTGTGGCCAATACCTTCCAGAAGGACCAGAAAGGCATTCCTTTCTTATACACATTGCACAGGCTTCCACAAGTGTGCAGGAGGATTGCTGAAAGCCCCCGCCCTCCCCCTCACCAGGGAGAAAGAAGCATCAGTTGCCAATATTTGAAGACACCAATCAATTCCTTTGCCTTTGTCTTCTTGCCCTGGGTAAACACCTGCAACCTGGAATCTCACACTGCTTGGAGGCTGGGGTGCCATACAACAATATGCCTTGCAAACATGCATTTTGAACCACACTGGGAAGAGTAATGGAGAAGTCACAAGCAGGGAAAGAGTTAAGCACAGCCCACCCCCTTTATTTGTTTCAGTAGTGTTGGATTATAATGAACTGCCTCTCCTTGCATCCCCTCCCCAGATCTGCCCCCCCCATCTACTCCAGATGATGGCCCATCCCTCTGGAGCAGGCTTTGGGCATGTGTGGGATGCAGCTGCAGCAAAGAGGTGAGGATGTGAACATTCCTCAGCACAAGCAGAATACCAGTGCTGTTTACAACCTATTGCTTTTCCTTTTAAAAAAACTTGCATGAAACAAATCACAGGTTGTAGGTAGGCAGATAGATATTTTGTCACCTTCATTGCCAGAATGACTTCATAATTTCCTCATTCCGTTTTCCTAATTTTGAACTTATATATGCAGAGCTATAGTACCGTATTTCACTTTCATTTGGCTTGCTAGCTTCTTTTCAGCTTTCATTTTAAACCTTTACAATATAGAAAACAAGGTCTGTTGTTGTTTATATCTGTCATTAGTTCTTTTAAGCAGGAAAGGGAGGAAGGAAATGTAGCGAGCTTGATACGGGTCATGTGCCTGTTGAATAGAAATATCACTACATATTTCCTTTTTGATGTAAGCTTAGAAGTACCTCTCTCTGCTTTAAAGCACCATGAGGTGTTAATTTCCCTCTTATCTTGCTTGTCCATGCCCTAACATTTGAACCAGATACATTTTTTTATATAGGCATGCAATATGGGGGCAGTGGGCACAGCTTAGATATGATGGCCAGATGAGCCAAACAAAGTCCCAGCAGTTTCTTGTAAAGCAGAGGAGGGGGGATATGGCTTAAGCAGGCACAAGTGGGGAGTCGAATCTTCCCTTTGCCCATGCTTCCCCATCTAAATTGGCCCCTGAAAAAGTGGCAGCCACCCACCTTGGTCTTTAAGTTCTTTATGTTCAAAACAGTTCTGGAAGGTTAGTAAGAAGATGCTACCACTTATATCAAAATGTGTTGCATTGACATAGATTGTCAGTGAATGGTGGGGAACATCTGCTGCTGTTTCCTTGCGGAAGCAGAGCAGGTGTAGACCTGATCAGTCCCTTGGGTGGGAGATTACTGGGAGCCCCATGAAAGAGCAGGATATACATAATAGTCACAATCATAATAAATATTTTTAAATCCTGCGTCAGCTTCTGCCAAAAAGCAGTTCCATGTATCTGAAGAAGTGTGCATGCACACGAAAGCTCATACCAAAATAAAAACTTAGTTGGTCTTTAAGGTGCTACTGAAGGAATTTTTTTTATTTTACTTCGATCCAGACCAACACGGCTACCTACCTGTAACCATGCCAAGTGTGTCACTCCTATAAAGCAACTCCTAGTCCTTTCTGCCTGTTTCTCCCCCCCCCCCGACCCCAACATTGGTCTCAAACCCCATCCTGCTGGTAAACTGCCTGATAGTCACTCCCAACCAGGCAGGGGTGGTTAACCTGTGACATTCCAGATGTTCTTCAGTTCTTAAGTGCTAGCCTGCATAGCCAATGCTCAGGGATGATAGGATTTCTAGTCCAGCAACATCTGGAAGACCACAGATTCACACCCCTGCATTAAGGAAGTACCATCTTATCCCTGGCTATTAGAAAACAATCAAGTTAACAAAAGTTGATCACATATTATTTCTACTTAATCACTCTGATTTATTTCTTTACCATCCTTGGTTTGAAACGTGTAGAATTCTTTATAAGAATTGTCGTCCACAACCCTGTGAAGGAGGTGAGTCTTAATTTCAGTTTGACAGGTGGGAGCTAACTCTTGACATACATTGACATACATTCACTTGCCCAAGGCCATATAGTCAGTATATGGGCTGCACAGGCTTTGAAAATTCAACATGTATTGATTGTATTTTTTAAAAATGCCATTCCTGTTTCCTTGATGACTGTAAAATGGAAGTCTGCACCAGGGTGAAGGAGCTACAAGTGCAGGTGTCTTGATGAGGGCATGAGAAATTATAGGACAAGCAAGCTGTGTGCTATGAGCTGAACAGAGTTTTGTGTCGAATTGGGTTGGTGAGGACCCTATCAGAAAACCGCAGGAAATCAGGGTTAATTATATCCCAGCTATTTACTTAGCCACTTGTTCACAGAACAGGATGTGCAGGTTGGGAGAAATGATCTCTGCCCACAATACTACAGATGATGGATGGCACTGGAGTTGATAAGGAAAGGCAGGTTCTTCAAAGAAACGTTGTACACTGCAACTGAGCAGGCGGAAAGGCGAATGGATCTGTTACATGAAGTGAGAGAAACTGATCATCTAAATCAGGCATCCCCAAACTTCGGCCCTCCAGATATTTTGGACTACAATTCCCATCTTCCCCGACCACTGGTCCTGTTAGCTAGGGATCATGGGAGTTGTAGGCCAAAACATCTGGAGGGCCACAGTTTGGGGATGCCTGATCTAAATGAACAGAGCTTAGTTAAATCCCTTGCTTCCCATTACTGTATTGCTGAAACATTCCCTTAATACAAGCCAACTTAATAGACAAAACTAGGAAGCCCAGTGCTACTGCTTCATTACTCCTCTTTACTCTGGCAAGTTTATTAATACTGAAATTGATCAAGTGTGCCATTTTCAACCACATCTATAGGAGAGCTCTCATTTTGAGATCTCTTTATACATCACCCAGCTTAGGTTTTCAGGCGAGAAACACTGTGGGCCAGATTTTATTAACTGGTCCTGCCAGCAGAAGCCTGCACAATGACTTCTGCTAGTGGAACGGGAGTTTCCCCCTCCTCCTCCCATGTGGTTGGGTGTGTATGGGAGAACCTACAGAACACTGCAGGAGGGGGGAGGAGAGAGAAGATATTTCCATCAGGCAAGAAGAAATGGTGCAATCTCCTTAGCATTAGGTTGAATTCCTCCCTGAAGATTCAAGATGGGTTATCAATAAATTTAATAAGGGCTCATCAAGGGGGTGTATAGTCTGCAATAGATAAGCAAAACAGAAATGTAAGAAATGTCAGGGCACCACAGATACTAATTGTATCTCCTAGTAATTTAACATGGTGCACATGTAACCGTGAGCAAGTTGGTCATCTGTGGTATCCAGAGGTACAATTTTACCACACTTCTGCATCCAAGCAGACGCTTAAGGAATCCGGGATATGGTTAAGTCTTTTCCGTCATAGAATCAAGCACCATATAACTCAAGCACCATTTCTATGCGTGTTATTAAAAAACCCAAACCACAAAATAGATGTTTGCTCACAGGTACCCAATGGGGAGCAAAATTGAGAAAGGTCGAGTTCTGGCAGTAATAGACATAACACTGGAACTGGGAATAGTGAGTTTTAAGGATATATTCACAGGAGGGGCAAGTGGCATCCTGATGAGGCTGAGGCTGTTCAAGCATAAGACACACCATGGAAGCTGACTAGGAGACAGGAGTAGGAGGCAGCAAGTCTGGCCAATAAAGGACCTATAGGAATGGAGTAGAAGCCAGTAAGGAGGATAAGCTACCCTTATTCATGGGAACCATGACAGCACAGCTGTTTCCTGTGCCACAAATATGACATTAGAAGTACTGGGCCACATGGAATGAGTCCCTTTGTGGCTTCTCCCCACAGCGGCATAGGGGGAGTGCAACATGGGCTGCTTCCCATAGGGCCTTGGGCTTCTGACATTATGTTAATAGTTCAAGAAGGTTCCACTCGGTGCCAGTGAGATGGCACTCCCAAGTTTTCCCACCAACAGCAGCGTCAGAGAGACAGCTGCATAAGGGAAGTAACATCTGGTTCTCCGTGTTTTTGGTTACAACTGTTGCTTCTCAACAGTGACCTGTGTTAATCCTGGGCTTGGAGAATGTGCCACTGAACCTGCGGTCAATTGCTACCACAAAGCAGTGCCTGTATAGACAGGGATGTGTTGGGCTAGACATTTGACATCCCTGATTGCTCTGCATGTTCTACTAAAGAAACATACAGATGACTGGATGGGCTAAAACAGGCATCCTCAAACTTTGGCCCTCCAGATGTTTTGGACTACAATTCCCATCATCCCTGACCACTGGTCCTCTTAGCTAGGGATCATGGGAGTTGTAGGCCAAAACATCTGGAGGGCCGCAGTTTGGGTGTGCCTGTGCTAAAACAATGCAGAGTCTTGCAGTACCTTTAACTCACACATTTATTATGGCATAAGGTTTCATAGACTAAAGTCCATCAAATGCAAGAATGGGCCTAATGTCTATATTAGAAAAAATATTAATATAAATACCATCAGTTATAGATTTATTTTTCCTTACACTGTACAGAGAAACACATTCGGACAGATGACTGAGTTCTTCATGCAACAAATTTAGCATGTCCCTGTAATGGTCAGTGATACACAAATAACTTTTAATATAAATAATGAACCACTTGGATGCAGTTCAGCTTCCAGACCTGCTAAAAAATTGAAAGTGTGTGGGTCAGATGTGGGGGAGGGAGAGGAGAGAATCCAAATGCATGTCAGGATTTACAGAATACAATAGATGGACGTCGCCAAAGAGGTTGGAGTTCGTTTAGCAGAAGAGTAAGCAGATGGCCCCAGGAAAATGATCACATTCTTAAGTGCTGAATTAGATTTATACAGAATAGAATCACATCTGCCAAGACTGCTAGCTAGAAGTATGGTGGAAAGGAAATGCCAGAAGTAAATACAGCTTTTACTAGCCTCCGGTCTGGATTCATAGTAGAAGAAGCTCTAATACTGTACAAGGTTTGGCAACATCTGTATTTTGGGGGGTATCCACAAGATTATTCAAATACTATATTTTGTTGCACAAACTGATGCCTTCATGAGTGGTCAGATTCCATCAAGTAGTTTTGGGCTACATAACTTTGCATATTGGGGATTTTTTAAAACCATTCTTACATATTTCATTCTAAAGCAATTGAGCATTATGAATATAATAACTACGTAACTACATCTGGTAAGCAGCATTCCTCCTAAGAAGGACTTAAGAGCCCCAGATGTGTTGGGATATTAAATACTCACTCATCGACGTACTATTTAGTTGTCTGCATTTGTTTGTTTGTTTAAGCATTATTTATTTTATCTGGGTTATGGTCTTAATGGTGCAGCTGTAGGCAGAATGTGGGCTCCCACATTAAAGCACTGGTCAAGAGGGTGGGGAGGCATAGCCATAAGTACAGTGAAAATTAGGACCCCATTAAGAAATGGTTGGGTAGCTGGGAGTCAGTATTTCAACCCTCAGTTAACTGCCTGGAAAATGCTTGTGTTCACTGAAGGCAATATGTTTTGGGTAGAGTTGTAATCCTCCTACTTATGATATAGTCGAGGCTGGTATCAACTAAAATAGCCCTTCCTCTAGCACTCATCCAGCAGGAATAGTTTTTCGAATTTTTATTAGAGGTTGGCTGAGAGACAATTCTAAACCTTTTTTATAAAATAAAAGGAAAGTGCTGGCAACTGCTTGCCCACTCCTTCAAAGCCTCTCGAAGACATTTAAAAAGTTCCCAGTGGAGTGACAAGTCTTGGGGTGGATGATTCAGCAATAATTCTGTAATGGTTAGTGGAACAAAATGCTGATGCAATCACCCACCCACCTGTCTGGAAACTTTTCATGCACTGACCTATAGTTCTATGGGCTGCTTCCACAACCTTTTTAAGTGACTGGTGTTATACCAGGAAGAGAGTTAATAATTCTCCTATGTACTTATATGGCTGCTGTTGTTTTTTTAATTTTTGTTGCTGGATGAACAAATGTGTTTTAAATGATTCACAAGCTGTTTGATATTTTATATATATTTGTGAGTTGCTTAGAGGCATTTTTTGGAGAAAGTAATAAACATGTTGTTGTTGTTGTTGTTGTTGCAAGCAGCTTTTGGTACAGAGAGATTTCAGAAGGAAATAATCAGCTGGATCTAATTTTGGTCTATATTGTGTTAGAGTCCCCACTTCCCCAAGCTGGGGAACTATCTTCTTATGAATGAGTGCTTGACTTATTGTGTCTTTTCACTGTTTATTTACAGCCTGGCTGAACAGATGCAAAGTGGGAGCATGTTCAGAAAGTGCTTAAGAGCAACAGCACATCCTGCATCTCTCCAAGGCAGTTACTTGCCGACCAGCTCAAAAATTCAGTCTCTTACTTTCTGTCTCTGAACTGGCTCAGAACTGCAAAAGTGTGCCATTCAGATATCATGGGGTTGTGAGGGACACATATTTCTGAAGCTTAGAGTAGCCACCAGCCACCAGTATTTGTTAGCAATGACTGTATTGTTCACTATGAAGTGTGAGGTTGTAGCCATAGATTGCTTTACTAAAGACTGAGCATGTTTCTTCAAGATTTGGGCGGCACTGGATCATTTCATGATTCTGCTCCTCTGTATAGCAGGGCGACCAATTAAAAAGAAAACAAAAATTAAAACTAAGGCTCGCTTGTATTTTGTTTTGAGGCGAGTTGCCAGAAAAGCAAGAAGCTGTGTCAAACCTTCCAACCTCACGTTTTAAAACCTTAGATGAAATGTCTTTTTGCTTTGGCATGACCCCAAACTACTGGACTTTACCCCCAGATCCAGCCAAAATTTGTGATCCTTATCAGGGCTATCCACATCCAGAACCCTGGCAAATTATATATATATATAGCTTTCAGTAAGCCTGCAAGTTATAGTTTCTCTTAACTTTTGGTCATTTTATCTCTCTCTCTCTCTCTCTCTCTCTCTCTCTCTCTCTCTCTCTCTGTGTGTGTGTGTGTGTGCGTGCGTGCGTGTGTGTGTGCGTGCGTGTAAGCGTAATATTTGGAGCTGAAGAAACGTTCCATGTGGATCCTCACATGAGTGTCTTCTCATGTCTGGTAGTAATAAAGGACTTTGTGAAGGTGTAGAATCGTAGAATTGGAAGGGACCCCCAAGTCCAACCCCCTGCAATGCAGGAATCTCTAATAGATCATATATGACAGGTGGCCACCCAACCTCTCCTTAAAAACCTCTAAGGAAGGAGAGTCCACCACCTCTCGTTGGAGCCTGTTCCACTGTCAAACAGCTCTCGCTGTCAGAAAGTTATTCCTGATGTATCTTGTTAGCAAAGTCACTTTCGGAACACAGACATAGTTCAGAGAGAAGAAAAATCCTGATAGCATTTTAATGAGGTAAACTGAACAAAACTATGTTTAGTTTGAGGAGAAACGAATGGAGAGTTTTTGTCTTTCTTACTTCAGGCCTCATATATAGCAGGGAGATGTTCAGTCAAACATAGAGAGGAAAACTCCATCAAAACTAAACAGTGTGTGCATCTTTGTCACTCTGCCTGGTTGTTAAGCAACCCCTCCACCCAGCCAGCCCTTGGTTAGCTGACTTACGGATAACAGAATTAACCCTTAAATTACAAACAGAATAATCCCTGCTGTTTCACTTCCGACAAGTTTCCTGTGTGTTGCCTAAAGAACAGAGTCAGGGAAAGGACAGAGAAAGAAGAATGAATTTGATGGAGTGGGGGTGGGATGATGGCACTGCTGTAAACCACAAGGAGGAGGGTACTGGCAGGGGAGTACAGTATTAGTGATATGGGACTATCGGTCAGACTGGTGCCAACTGTGATCTAGATACATGCTAAATTAAAAAAATTCCTTCCAGTACCACCTTAGAGACCAACTAAGTTTGTCATTGGTATGAGCTTTCATGTGCATGCAAACTTCTTCAGATACCTGCACACGAAAGCTCATACCAATGACAAACTTAGTTGGTCTCTAAGGTGCTACTGGAAGGAATTTTTTTATCTTGTTTCGACTACAGCAGACCAACACGGCTACCTACCTGTAACTAGATACATGCTGCCCTTTTGAGACAACCTAGAACAGGCATCCCCAAACTGCGGCTCTCCAGATGTTTTGGCCTACAACTCCCATGATCCCTCGCTAACAGGACCAGCGGTCGGGGAAGATGGGAATTGTAGTCCAAAACATCTGGAGGGCCGAAGTTTGGGGGTGCCTGACCTAGAATATTTTTTGCTGTCTCATCCAACCTTTGCTACAATCCTTGTGAGCAAGTCTTCAGGAGTAAGTTAAAGGATACAGTAGTGTATGTTTAAGAAGCAATTTGTTGCCAGCACACAGCATTCTAGTGATCCATACTTTTCAGCACCATGCTATTTATGTATTTATTTTTTTATTTTGTATGTATTACAAGCAGTGCTGGGGATTCTTAACTAGTGGTTTCAGAGCTCCTTGAAAATTATATTCAACACCTTATAAAGCAAAACCTGAAGAAATATGTGCTAAGTATTAAAACCTAACATATTTATTTCGGTTTTCCCCTGTAGATATTCTGCTTTCACACACCCCACCTGAAACATAAATTGACTGTGCTGGACATGCATAGAATACAAATTAGAACAAACTAGATCCATTGTTTATTAATTTATCCTGTGAACCTAGTGTGTGGCATACATTAGCTATCAAATAAAGGAGGGGGGAGAACATCCCATCCCTCTTTATGCTAAATGTGTTACTGTGCTTTCTTACTCCACTGACAATCTGCACAAAACGCCCTGACAGAAAAATTGTCATGAAAGTTAAACTAGACATGTCCAATTTTGTTACGGGATAATCTGTGCTAAAACATGTGCCAGTTTGGGTAACCTTCTCAGGCTCGTACTTTGTTTTCTATTAAATGTCAACTCTGATAGACTAGCTTGCTTATTGGAAAGGGCAGGTTTTTACTTCAATAAAAACAAACCTTATTAAAAAGACAGGCAGTCCCTCAAAAAAAAAAACAACCCAAAAAACCCAAAACAAATCCTTACAATACATGAAATATTCACTCTTAATTGGCATAGCTACACTGTAAAGTTTTATTGGTAGTGTGAAGGCTACCTGAGATTATTTGTTTTCAAGGGATTGTCAAGGTTATGAAACATTTTCAAGGTACCAGAAGATGCATAAATTAAGTCTGCTGCTGGTGATAACATCATAGTACTGTTGGATTAAATATGCAGGAGCCTTCAGGAAAAAAATATATTATCACAATATTGTCTATATATTTAAAGGCCTGATTCTCATCTGGTATAAATTGGCTAAGTCCCCCTTGACAGTCTTGTAATTGTGTTAATTTACAACTCTTCAAAATGTGTCTTTGCAAGCCCAGACTTGCTGAATGGAGTATATTACCTTCAAAGCTAAGACTCAAGGGAAAGGAATCAATAGCTCAGGGTAAATGTATGCTTATCCTTCACAGATAAATTGGGCTGGGCTCAACTCTTAGAGAACAATGAATGTAGAAGTACAATGACAAATGTTTGTAGAACTCTGGTCTTTAAGATAGCATTTAATACAATCATATGGTAGTATTTATAAATTATAAAGTACCTCAGAAGATAGGCACTGTGGAAGCAATTGAGTGTTGTTTGTTTGTTTGTTTGTTTGTTTTTAAATCCCACCACAAAACCTGCCAGCCTTTTGTAGAAATGTTTTTTTTAAAAAAAAAAAACTACCAGCAAAAATACAAGAAAAACAGAAGAGTAAGGAGAGGATGAGGCAGGGATTGGAGGTCAAAGGCTCAGGAGATGTTATTGTGTGTAGCTTAAACATTTACAGGTAAGTTGAGGTGTGGATGTAAAGAAGAGGCATATTTTCCAAAGAAAATGTGCAGCAAAAGATAAGGCAGAGATGTACAATGGAAGTAAACTAGGGTTTAACAAGTGTGAATCAACAGAGTTAAGGGGATTAGAATACAAAGAGGGAAAAGATAAAATAGATATGAAAGGTGAAGAGACTTTTAAGAACTCCATAGTTAAGTGATTCCAACCAAAACAGTAGAAGGAAATGTGTGGCAAGCTCTTGAGTTCTCCATAAGCCAGCAAGCAAGGTGTTGCACAAAGCAAGGGATGAGAGAGATGTAACATGTTTGTTTAACACCCTTCCTGATAAAGCATTCTGGAGAGCTCAAAAGCTCGACACACTTCAATGGCATTTTCACTAGTCTCAGTAAAGGTATCGCCCAGCTGTGGAGTCTGAGGATTTTTCTTGTGGACCCCTACTTCCCCCAAAAAGTAATAGAACAATCAAGATCTGACAAATGATGGTACAATAGCAATGGAGAAGCATACACAAAACGAAGTACAGGGTGGGGTAGGGTAAGGAACAGCCAAGTAGAGAGGGCAAAGCTAAGGAAGAGGAAAACAGCGAAATGCTACCGTTACCCAGGGTGGAGCCAAACACTTCTGGTCGGAATATCTACTGGTGACTCTGCCTCTCATTGGAGGCACATACAGTACTCGGGCAAATCAGAACCTGAGCAATATAAAAGCGTCCAGGGTAAATAATAATTGACATTATTTGCTTTTTATATGGCTGCCATCATTTGTTAAATATGAATAGCTTGAAAGAGAAAGCTTTTGTACAGCAATCCATTCCTTTTATCTCTCTGCCCATAAAAATCAAGACACAATTCTTTACTTTTACCATCATCACCTGTTGTCATAGAAACTATTGCAACACATAAGTACTGCAAATGACTGCAACTTCACTGGATGGACAGGGATGGAGATGGGCCCCTGAAGGGGAACACTTTAGTTTAAACAGGTGTGTATATAATAATGGGGGTGGGGGGCGATAAGAGGAATCATTCAATATCACAACAATGTGGCATGAGCAACATCCATTATTATGCTAACCATATCCTAAAAGGGTATTTACTGAACCTTTTGTTTATTTTGTGGCATTGTTTCCCACAAGATATGCAAATGTGCCTGAAAACAAGGAGGCTCGTTGTCATGGTGTGAATGAAGCACTGCACTCAAGCTCTGTAGTAATTTTATTATGATTCCTAGGAAATGAACAGAAAGGTGTGCATATGTGTTTACACACACACACACACACACACACACACACACACACACACACACACACACCCTTGTTGATAAAAAGATTATTTAGTGTGAAACACATGTAAGGTACCCATTGGCACATCTCCCAAAATGAATAAATGAATTAATCATCGGACACATTCTCTTTTTTTGTTAGTTTTATAGCACCTGGAAATTGACTGTGCATTCTCTCAAGCTTATCTACAGCATAGTGCTGTTCTCCAAAAATCAGGAGGTCAGTTACAATGCAAGTTATCATTTTTGTTCTTCACTGAAGATGCAAAATGCCAGGAGAGCTTTGATTTGAAGCTTGGCAAAAACAGTTATTCCTGCATCATCTCAGTGGAATGCAAAAGCTCAGGTCCTTAGGATGTGTAAATGTCACCAAGATTCCGTTTTGCAGGGAATCCATTGACACTCGAGTGACAGCAGGCAGCATTTTGCTTCTGGTTCAGTACAAATTACAGACAACTTGACATTAGAGACCTCGGAATACAAAAGCAGACTGAAGCCCTACATGATCAACTGACTTTTTCATATTTACAAAACCAGAGCTTTCGTTTAGACCTCTCTTAAGGGACAGATGGATAAAATGGAGGGGGGGGATACTGCAAAGTTCCTTATTCGTGTTATTTTCTGCACTGTACTTAAAAACCTAAAATGAGCAATGATTTTCCCTGCAAGATATTAAACATAAATGCTATTGGCATATTCATAGGTTTTTTTAGCGTGCAGCCTATACTGTAGTCTCGACAAACCCCTATAAAGCATAATAGAAAGCCAAACCATTCAAACAAGAAAAGATCTTAGCGGTATTTCTGGCCCCTATTCATGTTGTTTACTGCAGATAAATTCCTACATTCATTGTGTGTGTTTACATAGTGGTTTTGCTCTCTTCTCCTTTTCCTTTCACATGTAATAGGCAATTTGGGTTTCTATTTTATCAAGAGGTCTGCCAGCTTGATTCTGCATTTTGAATGTGCTCACTGAAAATAAGGCAGGCAGCGATAAACAGCTTCTTTATCTTATCTCTCTCTCTCTCTTTTCCCCTCCTTTTCTTTTTAACATGACTCTAGGTGACTCTAGGTCAGTGATAAACATAACACCTTTGGCTCAGCTGAGAATATAGGCAAGATAGGAAATCAAGGAATGTGTTGTGTTAGGATACTGTCATGACTTGGGCAGGTTGTTAAAAGTAGAAGTCAAGGCACTCAGCTAAGTGTGAAGTGATGATAGATCCCAACACTCTGCTGTTTCTTATAGAAATCAACGGTGTGGCCATAAAATAAATTTGAGAAAAGTAATTAGACTTTGCACCAATGGATGTAACTTTGCCTAGCCAAAGAAAGAAATAGGGGGGTGGGGTGGGGAGAGTTGCATGATTTTTTCTTCTTCTTCTTCTTCTTCTTCTTCTTCTTCTTCTTCTTCTTCTTCTTCTTCTTCGATCACTTGTAGCCGAGTAAGATTGTCTTCCATAAGCACGGTTTTAAGAATGAGTTCGTAAGTGACTGTGGAGGCCAATTCTGGACCCACACTTCCTTCCATAGTGGGGGCATTGGTTCCCGGGAGGGAGATGATCACGGTGTGGATTTGCCAAGTGTGCCTTCCTCTTAGCACATTTCTCCCTTGCGTCCTGAGATCAAGTTTCTTTAAAGTCCATGACACCTTTGGTATAGGCTGTTCTCCAACTGGAGTGCTCGCAGGCCAGTGTTTCCCAGTTGTCAGTGTTTATACTACATTTTTAAAGATTTGCCTTGAGACAGTCTTTAAACCTCTTTTGTGCATTACGCTTTCCATTTTTAAGTTCAGAATAGAGTAGTTGCTTTGGAAGACGATCATCAGGCATCCGCACAACATGACCAGTCCAACGAAACTTCAACACTGGTGATGATTTAAGCACATACTAAAACACTGAGAACAAATAAAATTCTTAATACAGAATGTATCACTTTTTGCAGGTAGTTTTCCACCTGACCTTACTCTATGAAATTGAAGATGAAGGCAAACAGCGTGGTGGCTTGGACAGGCGTTACTTCCTGGACCTTTGTAGGGCACAGTGAGACCGCACATACAATCCTGCTTATGCCAGCTCCATCCCCACCCAGCCAAAGGTAAAGGGACCCCCGGGCATTAGTTCCAGTCGCAGACGACTCTGGGGTTGTGGCACTCATCTCGCTTTACTGGCTAAGGGAGCCAGCGTTTGTCCGCACACAGCTTCTGGGTCGTGTGGCCAGCATGACTAAGCCGCTTCTGGCAAACCAGGGCAGTGCACGGAAATGCCATTTACTTTCCCTCCGGAGCGGTACCTATTTATCTATTTGCATTTTGAGGTGCTTTCGAACTGCTAGGTTGGCAGGAGCAGGGACCAAGCAACCGGGAGCTCACCCTGTGGCGGGGATTCGAACTGCCAACCTTCTGATCGGCAAGCCCTAGGGCCTGTAGTTTAACCCACAGCGCCACCCGCGTCCCTCCAGCCTTGCTCTGTTGAACAGGAAGGTATGAAGTGCATTTGGCTGAATATGCTCAAGATCCTCCCCATGACTAGGAACCCTGATAGCGCCAAGGGAGCTTCAAGTCACTATGAAGTCAACCAGCACAATTCCAAACATTTTGGGGGGGGGGGCTTAGATTTCCAGCCAACATCTCAGAACAAAGGAAGAATAACATTGCACCACAGAACTGGAAATTCAGCAGCTAGAAATGCTTATAGCACCATCTGTTGGTGGAGGTTCTAGCTATAGCTATCTCTCTCTCTCTAGCTATAATTTTCTACAAATGTTGGCAAACAAAACCCCACTAGTTTCCTCTTGGGAGGAATGGCGGGATATAAATTTAATAAGTCATCAAAATGTACATAAATTTATGTACAATGTGGAGTATGCATCATTCCCACACATATCTGAGGAGGGACTCAGTGATGCTTTCCCCCTGAGAAGTCCCATATCCCCCCCAAAAAAAAATATCTTGAGGAGCTAATTATGTCCTTGTGAAGTCTAATTTATATAAAAACCACACATATATACTCAAGGTATGTAACTTCATCTATTAAAAGGGGTTCCATGGTTACAGCCTCAAGCAATGTAAATTGTTGAGGAAGCTCGCTTCAGCTTCTGGCCAATTTAATGATTTAAGTGAAGTGTTAAATTGGCAGAGGCCACATATTCAGGAAGGGGAAAGAGAGAGCTTTAAAACAAAGGTTTCAAAAGTGTCACACACACCCTATTAAAATGGAGCTTGCCTGTGCCTAATTTCTAAAGTTCCTTCCCACTCTCATTCCACTCCCACCAAACCCAATGAACGAATCATAATAGCTTGCAAGCAAGTTCAAAACTGTAGCCTAATAGCAATAGAGACTAAAGAGTCAGCCCACTGTGTCTGTTGCCTTGAGTTAGAATGGGAGGCTTAGCAGTTAGGGCTTCTTAGAAATGGCACACAAAAGCATGGAAAGGACTGTGTGCACACCCTGTGCATTTTGGAAAACCACCACAAATGCAATAAACCAAGTTCCTTTCTACACTAGCAAACCGGAGGAGCTGCTAGTGAATCTTTGAATCCCCCCCCCCCCATTTTTGCTCCATGAGCCACTCTCAATACTTTTGTGTACGTGTGCAATGCATGTGAAAGGTTTGTATGCATGTGAACACATGGACCAGCCATGCCCACTAGTATTTCCCTGACCTCCAAGCATGAAGGTTCACATTTTCATGGAGCCTATGCATGAACAAGGCTCAGGCTCCAGTACTCAAAACCCATAAC
The DNA here is from genome assembly GCF_965207765.1 of Zootoca vivipara. Lineage (NCBI taxonomy): Eukaryota > Metazoa > Chordata > Lepidosauria > Squamata > Lacertidae > Zootoca > Zootoca vivipara. The sequence continues at coordinate 41,122,570 of NC_142588.1, forward strand.
TCTGGAAAATGGAAGGTCCCAGTGTATGTGCATTCGAACCTAAAGGCATCAAGGAGTACCAAAACAGGCTATGTGTAAACATGAAACTTCATTATGTGGCCAGAACAAATGAATGAAAATGTATGCAAATACATGTATCAGAGACTGCACACACACACACACACAATATTTCCACTTACCCATGAATCTTTGCTTCTGTACTAACTCAGTCTTTGATATTTATCAGATATTTATCAATTGTGCAAAAATCCAAAATATTACTTTTCAGCAGGTTGGTGTGGGTATGGGATTCCACATGCAGTTTCATCCAATCACAGACTTTAAGCCTTCTGACTGGAGAATTTTAAGGTTTTCTAAATGCTAAAATCTCTTCTCTGTGATCATGACCTGTTTCATGTCTCTGTGATGTGTTTCAGCAAAGAAATTTTTAAAAAGAGCCATCTCTTGGTATCCTGTTAATGGGGACTGCTGTGTATAGTGGCCAATCAGAATGGGAGGTTTAAAATGCCTAATTAATTCAACTGTCATGAAATTAAACTATCATGTACATTGAAATGTGCCTTTTTTCAGGTGCAGTTTTACTTGAAGAGCCCCCATGCCTGTTTAGCTGTGATCCCTTTTGGAAATAATTGGTGCAGTTTGATTGATAATGTGTATTCCTCTTTAAAAGAAAACACGCTATTTTTCATAATCAGAGGCTGAATGCATAATGAGCGTTCTGGCACTGCCTTCAGCATCAGGTCTGTCAAACTGCACTGTTATTTCCATATTGATGCAAACTAAGATATTACACTCCCTCATTACATTGACACGGCGTATCTTTCAACAGTCAGCTCCCAATCATACATTCCTTGCAAACAAAATTACCTTCATCTTCTCTTTTGCTGTGAAAGGAACTAGTCTTGGAAATGTGCCCCTAACAAGCTAATCAACTAATTTTTTTAGGAAATGTTTGAACCATTTAGCAGCCTCAAGGAAAACAAGGAGGGAAAAGTCACTAATGGAGCAGCAGGCATAAACAGAAATAAATAGACAACTGGTTGACTGAACATTAGCATACTTGAGCTTTATCAGAGCTACAATAGAATTATCTTTGCAAGCAGAGAAAGAAAAAGGAAGATCTATTTGTTATTATAAGCCAAACCACCTCATTTAGAATATGCATACTTGAACAGATAACTACAGCTAGGAAAGTAAAAGAAAAGAGAAGGTCACTCTTTGATGCACTATACATCTTGTGCTAGAAATCCATTTCCATGGAACCAGCAAACAAATTTTCTAAATTGGGGTTTTAGCTGCAGCGCATCACAGTTAGCATATGCACAAATTAAGGGACCCAGTTCAACTAAAGATAAGCAAAATAAAAAAATTCCTTCAGTAGCACCTTAAAGACCAACTAAGTTTTTATTTTGGTATGAGCTTTCGTGTGCATGCACACTTCTTCAGATAAATGTGCTTAAAGATAAGCACATTTCCTATTGACTTCATTCTTCCATTGAAATGAACAGGAATTGAAATTATTTGAAAGCTGGATTGTGTCCCCCATTAGCAATTTCTGTTTCAAGCTTAAGATTCCACCCTGCTCACTTGCACCTTATCCATAGTTGCAAGTCCTTAGAGCTTGGACATAACCAATAATATCAAATGTCAGTCTTTGGTCAACAGTATTTTAATGCTATTTTTGCAACAATTTGCCCTTTAGGTCTGAGTCCCAATCTGTTCCTTGCTTGGCACAAGCCTCCATGACCCATGAAACAATGAGGCCTCACGTGGTCACTCTGATTGTCTCTGCCTGAGGTCAACCCTGGGCAACAGACTGTCCAGAGGCAGGAGAAGCAGAAGTCAGATCCAATAGAAGCAATGGCCTGTCTGGTGCACTTGTGCACCTTGAGTATATAAAGTTAGTGATTCAGACATAGTACCGATATGTGCAGTACACATCCTGCCACTTTCAATAAGGATACTGGAAGATAAACACTAAACACTACTTTTTTCATATCATATTCAACTATAAGCTCCCAGGTTAACAGTGGTTTTAAAGATAAAATTGAGTTTACGGATGAATACAGGTCCTCAGACTGTAGTTAAGTTGTGGCCTTATCCCTACCTACCCACCCACACCAGGGAACTTCAAATACCAATGTCCATGGCCCACCCAAGCTCATCAAAAGCAGATTGGCAGAGTTGTCCAGCTGGCCACTTTGCACCACTTTTTCCACACAACCCAGGTGCGTCTACAACTCATTTGCTAGTGTAAAATGCTAGAAGAAGAATGAAAGCTTTGTGTGCAGCTGCTACAAGGGATAGTAAGGCTCAGGTGGAAAGAAAAAAAGCAGAGACCAAAGGAAGAGACTGGAAGATGGGGATTTATAAATACCGGGTAGTGGGATGGAGAAAAACAGGACCATCATAGCTTATAAGAGATGGTGGTGAGAGGGAGAAAGTGACAGCGGCATCAATAGTGAAAGGGTTAAAAAGAATAGTGAATGGGTATGTTAAATGTCAAACAATTTGCCCCATGTTGTTCAGAAATTCATTCATCTTGCTTTAGTAGAAATATAAATGTGTCCTTCAAAGTTATTTATGTTGTCCACTCCTGGTATAAACTATGCACATTTAAAACCAGGTCAAAGTCCACATTGGCCTTTCCCACCCTGGTGCTTTTCAGTGGTTAGGGATGATGTGATATGTGGTTCAAAATATCTGAAGGGCACCAGGTTGAGAATGGAGGATCTAAATACATCTTGGTAGAAAAAGTAATCCACAAATCAGTCCACAAATTAATAAATTTTTCATCCACAAATCTGCCTGTTGTAGGTCTGATTTACAGTGGTTTTTTCATCTTGTGCTCACACATTTAGTATATCATATTATTTATCTTGTTATAGCAAAGCAAAATGATGGGTGAAATATGCAGGATGTCAAGCCAGAGGAGATGTTTTATTTTGCCAACTGCTTAGATTTGATATTTTGTTCAAGTGACTAGAACTGGTTGGCAAACACTGAAAGCTGAAAAATTGTCATTGTATATCTCAGAAAGACCACTATTCAAAGGAAACCTAGATTTAATTTTAAAATGAGGAAGAAAATCATTTTAATAAAGTTAGAGGATCTGCTAGCTGAAGACTCAAAATGACACATCAAAGAATATGGGGCATAATGTAGATCACTAGAATTTTTTGCAATCCACATTTCTGAGATTATATTAAAGCAAAAGCTGGGTCTAGAATCCTTTTGTGTTTGTATCTTTTCTCAAAGAGATCATACAAAATAAAAAGGATCATTAGCTTTAAATTAGATTCTTAGAAAGGCAAGAAATTTAGCTTTGGGTACTGCATAGTATCAAGATGTCATTACTTCTGTTTTTGCTAAGGCAAAGAATGGGTCAGAAACTGCTCTGTCCTTAATTGCACTATGCAGATAATGACTTTAGATTCGAAAGCAAGGCGTCAGGTAGGAGCTGTGTTTTTCAATTAACAGGCTGATGACCACAGCTAAATAAGATCTGATAGGAATTTCGCAAATGAATATTTGTGTTCTGGGATGAGTTTTAATCCTTAGGGCAGGCTACAAGTTGAAATCACACAGCCTGAATTCACAGTTAATGTATGTTTACACTAAAATGCCAAGGTCTTAAAAAGTTGAATGCAGGCAATGAAAAGCCAACTTTTGGGAAGGAGGGGGGGGCTTTGCAAATGGGGGAAAGATTTTGACAGCTGTGATGTAACCATTAAAAATTTATTTAGCTGTTCCTTCCTTCTACGACACTATATCTGCCACCATATTTTTTTTCTGACAGGGATCTGCACCTTTAAGAGTTGTTGAAATAGTAGAGGCAGAGAACTGACAGACTTTAGCAAGAGCAGTAAGAGAAGCTGGAAAAGAGAAAGAAAGGATCAGATAATGGCTTGAATTGCTGAGAAGAGTGATGTCGCCATTTAAGGGAGGGAGGGAGTCAGAAAGTGGCTTAGATGCGCAAAAAAACTAATGTGTGTATGGAGTGTGTATGGAACCCGACAGCTAAAACAAAAGAATCAAGTGGAAAGATAAAATGCTGAGCAGAATGCCAGTCAATGCGGTTAACTGAAATCATCTCGCACTGTCTTGCAGCCATAGTTGTCTGCTGTGTCTGTTTTCTTCATTTGGGCAGGGTGTGTGTGTGTTAGTGATTCTGTCCTTTCTTGGGTTCACTCCTCTCCCACAAATCATGCTTTAAAGTTTCCTTTAATGTCATTCTCCGTTCCATTGAGGTTCACTTCTTTGCTGCTTTCTTTACACACTTCCCCTTGGCAATCTGATTTCCTCTTTTGGCCTGCAATATCATTGTGGCACTGATGATACCCAGCTCCATTTTTCTCTTCCTTCCGCGTCTTCCGCTGTTCTCTTACTAATATTTCCAACTGTCTTAGAGCCATTTCTGCTTGAATGATTTATCATTATCTCAAATTCAGTATGCAGAAAGAAGCATTTATTGTATTGTCCCCCAAACCACTTTCACCTTCCTCCTTCAAATGGAAGCATCTTCTCAGCAAGAGAGGAGCTCTGGCAATATCCTTCATTCTTCTTTTCTCTGTCTCAGCTCACATTACTATTCTAGCTCAAAGGCTGTTGATCCTCTGTCTATAATATTTATAAAATTCATCATTTTTATCTACTTATTTTATCAAAATGTAGTCCCATTTTATTCCACTGATTATTATAGCGTTTTTCCAGCTAGCCTTCCTGATTCTGAGCTTAAATCTATTTATCCCTCTTTTCAATTTTTCTGCATGCTGAGTTTCTTGCTTTGCACTTTACAGTTATAGATACATAATATTGATTGATTAATAGATTTAAGCTCAGAATCAGGAAGGCTAGCTGGCAAAACATTATAATAATAAGTGGAATAAAATTGATATTTATATAAATTATATGTAATTGTGTTATACATATCAGGACTGGGGAACCTTGGGCCCTCTAGGGCTCTCCCCGGCCACACAACCCTCAGGCCACACACCTCTCCTCAGGTCACACCCTTTCCCGGCCCTGCTTCATATTCTCCTTGAGGGATTTTGCTAGGAAGGTGCCCTTGAACTCTGATAATGCTTCTTGATTACCTGGACAGAGAGCGGTACTATATCTGAGTGTGGGCAGAAACTAGACAACTGTAAAAAATAATAATGGGGGGGGGGAGTTTTTTGTCCACTTGGGCCTCTGACTGTGCCCACTATTGATTGGCATGTGTCTCCTAGAAGGTTGCTCAGATGGGAACAGAAGCCCCACAATCTTCATTGCTTTCTCTGTATTATTCTTTTCAGTCTCCACATTCATCAGATATTACTCTTCTTTCCAAAACTCCACCCTTTTTGAGATAGCTATTGTCTGTTCTCACATGGAACCTTTAACATATTCAGCATCTTTGTCCTTTATTTTATTCATTTATTTATTTTATTAAATTTGTATACTGCCTTTCATTCGTAGATCTCAGATAAAAACACCAAATATACAATAAAAGCAGGAACACAAAATATACTGTACAATAAAATCAGGCGCGCGCGCGCGCACACACACACACACACACACACACTAATAACCTTCCTCCCAATCCCACCCCCTATAGGAGTTAATCAGTCCAATGCCTGGTTGAAGGCAACCATTTTTGCCTGGTGCCTAAAGGTGTGTGATGAAGGTGCCAGCTGCACCTCCCTTGGGAGAGCATTCCACAAATGAAGAGCCACTGCAGAAAAGGCCTGTTCTCATGTAGCCACTCGCTGGACCTGTCATGGAGAAGGCACATAAATAACGGCCTCTGGTAATTTAAGAAGTTGTTTTTAAAAATCATCCTAGTAGTCTTGGGTTAATGATGTTCTAATCTGATTTATTCAATTCATTTCTTATTGGTAGATTAATTATTGTATTGTACAGGTTTTACTGCAGCTGTTTCACTTCCTTTGGCTTCCTCTCATTCAGCAATATGAAGCTTTTCCCTTCCTCCAAGAAGACCATTTTCGTTTTTTCTCTCTATTTTCATATAACTAGATTTTGAGTAAGTGAACAGGGACGTCTAGTTTGCCCATGTACAATATACATTTTAGGCATTTTCTATAAATGAAAATATTGATAAAATATAGGAATGCAGAGCCCTGTGTGTACTAAGAATGGAAGAAGAATACATACATGCCTGTAAACGTACAGAAATGTTCAGGGTGGCAGCCAAAAGCAGTACCAAAGACAGTCACATATATCAGAATCAATTCATTCATTATTTATAGGTTTCTGTGTATTTTCATGAACTATCACAATGTTTAACTATTTGGATGTGAAACAAGCAATGTGATGTTTGCAAATAGAAAATGGCCTTGAGAATATATTAGCTCTCATCTTGGAACAATCCAGCGGTAGATCCTGAGGTTACTATCTGTCGTTAATTATCTGGCAACAACGAGTTGAAAAACCAATAACATTAAAAGTCAGCACATTATTGGGTATCCTCCCAGGATTTTTCCTATGGAAATGTGGCTGAGATATTAAAACTCATCAAATACATTGTGACAGTGTCAACACACAGAAACAAACCTTCCTGCTGGAGGTTTATATGGGGTATAGTATAGTTTCCAGTAAATAGTTTTTGTCTGTGCAAGTACCCTAAAGCCTAAGTATACACCTCCACTGATCAACGTAACACGTGAACAGAACAAATGTGGCTGGCAGCAATTCCCATGATAATGATGGATGGACACATCCTCTCATAATCACAAAATCTGCTTAGAGGTGTTGTCTAGCTCCAGGCTCAATAGAACAATCTCCAGGGGGTTAGTCATACTTGCCTCATCAACAATGTGAATATTATAGCTCTGGAATTCTTGTCCACCTTAATTTTAATCTGAGCCAAAGAGGAAACTTCTTTTATCCATCCAGCAATTGCCCAAACCCAACCACCATGTTTTCTGTCACCTCACTTGCAAGTGGTGGTGCCTCAGCAGTGGCAAGCTATGGTGAGAGCAACACTGGAGAGAGGGTTTAGGAGAAGTCCTCTTCCCTTCATGCCCCCCCATGGTCTGTCACTACTAGAGCACTGCCACCAGCTGCCCCAACCAGATAAATGTAAATGAAAGGGAAGTGTTTAAGAGATTACTCCACTGAGTAGATGGAGGAGGTGGGGCTGAGGGTCCAGATTAGCCATCTCTGGATTGTTGGTTTGCTGCCAACCATAGTCAAGTTGTCACACAATTTTGTTGTTGACACTTGCCCATGTCGAGATAGTTTGACTAGATGAAAAATTATACTGTGGGAGCCTATCCAGATAATAGCAATCAGTTTTTAAGGCTAGGAACAAGCATGCCAATCTCTAGTCATGAATCTGAAAACAAAAGTAAACATAATTATTGGGGGAAAATTTTACATCATTTACTGTACTCCAGAAAAGGGTCTGCAGTTCAGTTTCTCCTGATTTTTTTTTTATACAATGCCTCACTGCACCTGCACATTAGTTCCACCATGTAGCAGCTAGAGAGGGAAAACAGGACATTCCCAGGTGAATTTGGAAGCTGGGTTTGCTTCTTAATTCCCTGAATAGGGACACTTGACGGGTATGCTTTTTTGGAAGGATTGCCAGTGATGGATCAGAATGATATTTTAAGACTCAGCATTACAAGGACTTAGAGCAAGTGCAAAATTGCAGACACATTCCTCAAATATGTTGTTGGGCAGGGTGATCTCATGTTCTTGGTATGCTAAACTAAGGTCAAAACTGACAATAACACATATCTCTGATGATGTGCCATCACTGGCTATACTGTTAATGGGATTCAGGTTTTTTTCTTGTGGCTACAGGGTGAAGGAAGAATGGGAGCCACTTGTCTGCAAATCTCAGTTGATTTAACCTTCTTCCTTTCCAGGCTGGTGTTGGGGGCATCATAAGCCCCTGGGCAAGCATAAGATTCCAACTAAATCTCACTTCTAGCCCCACCACACTTCCAACTCTACTCAGTTTTCTATGTTGTGCTGGTAGAATCCCACCAAAGGCATCGCTGTGTGTGATTCCCCCACCACCACCACTGTAGTTTTGTGCAAAGGGCTTTTGGGATGAAACAAGAATAGTATTGCTCTATGACATTACCTCAAACTGTGTGGAATCTCATATAGTACATTATACTACTTTTCCATTTGTTTGTTGTTCAATAGATCATGTCTTGACTGACAGATTATAAAGTGCTCTTCTATAACTCACCTAACTGAATTTTTCTATTCTTGGATTTTCCCTGCTCTTTATTATCTGTAATTGGATAACTTCTCTCAATTTTCTCCTTGGAACACTGAAGATAAGGTTTCTGTTTAATCATCCCACTTTAAGTACTTGCAATCAGAGAGGATATTGGTGCTTTTTAAAATAAGACAATGACATTTAATGACTTTTATTTCTTCCTATACAAAAGATTAATTTATGTGCTGGAGTCATTACATTTAGAACCAACCTCTCTCTCTCTCCTTTGAATGATTCAACCTAGTAACCCTTTTTCATTTAGATTTTTGTATCTTTCATTGCTTGTATTTGTGTACAGTCCTCTCCTCAATATTTATTTTTCATTTTGTTTTCAAAGAGTATCCCGATGGAGCACTGATGGAACATCTTTTGGGCTGAATAATGGTAGGTAAAATGCTTTTAAAATGCTTTGTCACCTTCCTTTGGACGCATTTCTGATTGTCAATATTGTTTTAAAACTGCTACACCCTGATTGAAACACAGTCATTTAGGTGCGTTGTGACCAACACAAAATAGAGCGGTACTATTGCCTCTCATGATCTGGACACTATGCATCCATTGATGCAGCCTAGAATTGCACTAGGTGCCACATCACGCTGCTGACCCTTGTTTAGCTTGTGTTGTACTAAAACCTCTGGATCATATTGAATCCTGTTTCTGTTTTCAATGTTTTTCACTACCCTGCCCAGTTGGGTACCATCTGCATATTTGATGAGCATCCCTTCTATTCCCTCATCCAAATTATTTATAAAGATGTCAAACATCTTTGAGCCCAGGACAGATCTCTGTGGTATTCCACTCATCACTTCTTTCCAGGATGAACCAAGGCCAGTTGATGAGCCAGTTTCAGCTCTACCGATAGCCATTTTTCATGCCCTGTGTATTCACTACCTATATGATAAGCACACTTCAAAATGGCAGCAAAGTGTGGGAGGACATTCAGTCCTTAATAGTGATCACCATGATAACCCAGAAGGCTCATATCAAGTTTGGTTTTTGTGTATAATTGGCCTGTAATTTAATAAGGACAATTCTTACATATTCAGATCAATAGTAAAATTGCAAATGATTTCAATAGGATTAAATTTTCACCCAATTAATTTATTCTTTCCCAAGCCTATGGGACTCACTTCTATATTTTATGTGTTCATTTGATTTTCTGAAGGCAAAAATTGGTCTACGGTCATTAATATGAAGCTAGCCATCTGGTGCTGATATTTTTCCCCCTTTGTTGGTTAAGGAAACAATACTAATGTTGCAATTATTATAAGCATGATTTTTATTTGTTAATTTTCTTAAACCATCAAATGCAGAGAAGGGAATGAGATGTGGCATGACAGATTGTAGCTGCTATATCTAGTGGCCCCAAAGGCTGCAATTTATGTCTTAAAAATGCACTAATTATATATGTCTGTTACTGCCTCTAATGGCCCCCAAATGGTTAAGAATGGAGAATACTGTCACCAAATATTGCAGCAAAAGTGCTAATCATTAAAATGAAATGTAGATTGCTTTTTTATTTTTGGAATGGTGCTGTGTCACTTAACCAACAAACCAGAACTATTTTGCTGATCGCTTGGCACAAAAGTAGCAAGCAGATACAGAATCTCAAATGGAAACTGGCTAAAGAAAGTGATTGTAGTCATGTTCACAGGAAGATTGTCCAAAAGCGGAAAAGTTATGGTGTCTTATTATCTTATCTCTCTGTTTCCATATTGCACAAACAAATTGTGGAAGGTTTATGACCAATGTAGCCCATGTTATGAGAATGATGTAAGATTTGCATGCATGATTTATCCCTGACATACCAGTATATGAGTGGATAAATTTGCATGCATGGATCTGATCACAAACACTAACATGCAGGCTGCTGAAGGGGCAATGATGTCATAGATTTCCACCGTAATTTAAAGAACAACAACAACATCAAACCTTAACATAACCATGGCCATACAGGTCAGTGTTGCGAGCTTTACAATAGAAGATGAACTGTTTGTACTATCTGTTTCTGCTTTCGATTGAATAGTTGAGTAAATAGTTTGTGACAGGTGCTTCCCAAGCCCAGTGCCCTCAAGCAGTTGCCTGCTCCTAAATCCAGCCCTGAATTACCCTATGGTGGACAAATTTAGCCAATTATGAGGGCTATTGAATATAATTCTATTCACATCAATGTGTTCATGCAAATTAGCCCTGAGTGACTTTGACACACAGACTTCCAGATTCATGCTCTTAACAACTACATTAAATTGTAGCTCACTCAACAGAACTCATGGATTGTTTAGCAAGCATTACCTAGCAGATCCTGAGAGGACATGAAACATTTCCATTGCATGAAAAACAGTAGGGACTTTAAAAAGCAGGTGCCCCACTGCAAGCTTCAAGTTCACAACCAGCAAATTAAATTCAATCTGCAAAACATAGATCAAATTTCTTAAGTTCATCAAGGATCATGCATCAGGATAATCACATGGCAAATATCTCCTCTCATGCCGCTGTGCTGTAATCATACAGATCACAGGTGTGGTTGACTTAAGGTTACTTTTCTATATCTATATTGCTGATTTAGCACTAAAGTCACCGAGAAGGACAATTCCATTGTTCTACATTGTTCTACATTTACTAGATTCACACAACACAAAATTCATTCTAGACCTTCTCCATGTTTCTACATGTTGATAGGGATGGAAGGTGGAAATGAGCAAATGAGTATGGAATTATATTTTTTGATCAGACCTTCCTCTACCCAATAAAAAGTGCTCAGAAGCATTTCCATTATTGGATTTTTTTAAATAAAAAATCCCATTATCATTGGGGAAGGATGCCTGATTTTTCTTTAAAAAAAAAAAGATTATTTGACTTAAAATAATTAAATGTTACCAGGATAAAATTCTTTCATACAGTGTGTTTTAGCCAAAGAAAAATTAATGCATTTTCTCTCCACACTCTGTGTTTTTGTAAAAACAAAAACATTGGCCTTAATGGCTAAAGCCATGTGCTTCCAGCTCTTCATTTAACTCTGACCTAATATGTTGAATTGTGGTGGCCTCAAAGCCACAAGAGCATTTATTCAGCCCAACCTACATGGCTAATCAAGCCAAATTACATATTGTGGCTCCCGAAATGCCAAGGTCAGGGCTGTTGCTGCTCTTGACTTTCTCCTCTTTAAAGGCACATCTCCTTCCCATATATCACGCTATGGTCTTTGGCCAGGAGAGACAGGCCCATCAAGACAATACCTGGTTAATGAACCAATAAAGCTTATTTGTTTCGGTACTTCTTGCTACCTTTTCTTATACGCACAATTATTACTGAAATCAGAGATGAGAACATTGCCTTGAGATATGATTTCCATACAGGGATAGGGTTTCTTTCTCTTTTTTTAGCCCAGCCATACAATACCCACCATTATCATTTTGATTATATGCTCTTCTCATTTGCTCTACGTGGTACATTTGTTATTACTTTTACAAAGGAACAGAAAAGGCATCCGCTAGATGGATTGCAAAGGAAGGATTTCTATTTTTGCAGAAAGGTATTTTGGCTGAGAACATTAAGCGGCAAGTGCGATTTGTAAAAGTTTTATTTTATTTTATTTACGTAAACTCTAAAAAGAGGAAATAACAGAGATATTTCTACAAGACAGGAAAGCCTGCGGCTACTTGGCAACAAATGATTGCAATTTAGAATTCATGTACTATTAAGAAGTCCTGATTAAATTGTAAGGTCCTTGGGAAAAGGGAAGTCATAGAAATGAAAAGCCAGTGGTGTCTTTGCAGCTTGGGAAGCCTTATACTGGCTTGTCTCTTGGGAGGTTAAGTTTGCAGTGGTGACCTGAAGGCTTGCTCTTTTTTGTTGTTTTTTGCTTTGCTGCGGCTATCATAAGAATGCAAGATGAGCCTACTAGGTCAGCCCAATGACCCATCTAGTCCTGTATTCTATTCTCACAGTGGCCAATCAGATCCCTGTGGGGTGCTTGCAAGCTGGACATGAGTCCACTCTGCCCACCTTTGATTCCCAGCAACTGTTATTCACAGGTATCCTTCCTCTGACAGTGGAGATAGGACAAGGGCATCATGGCTAGTAGCTGCCTTGTTCCCCATGAATTTGTCAATTCCTCTTTGTTGTCAAGCAGCAAACAGACAGCCCCACCTCACCTTCCAGAGAGCTGGGCAGACAGACAATAGGTGCAATCCCACCTGCAGGGTGAGGCAAGAATTTATGTGCTTTCTCCAGCCCAGTCTGTCCTACAAGCCAAAAGGGCTTGTAAGATGCAACTTAGTACAGGGTGCTTGCCCTGACTGTGAAATTTTTCTCTCAAATCCATTTTGTGCTTTGGCTGGGTCTTCAAATACCTTTTACATATCTGCCCTATAACCTGCCACCAAGACGTCTAGAAGTGCAAGCTTTCTTGGATGACCCTAGCTTCCCCATGTCCTGCTAGATTTAGGTGTCCACTTACATATAAGTAAACATGCTAAGGACAGTTCTGTGTGTTAAACCATCTGCATACTCCCCAGCATTTCAGCATTAAAAATGAGGGTTCTGTTGTATACTTTTAACACCTCTAGTTCCACATCAGGGACCTTGGCCTGCCACCACTATATTGTGGATAGCCATTGCCTGCCTTCTGTTAATTTACTCTGTAGTGAATAGTTTGCAAACACTGGCATCTGAAGCAAGGTGAGCTTGTACACTCACCATGGTGCAATGGTTAGAATGTTGGACTAGGATTGGGAGACCAGGGTTCAAATTCCCACTCATGAAGCTCACTGGGTAACTTTGGGTCAAACACCATCTCTGAGCCTAACCTACCTCACAAGGTTGTTGTAAGGATAAAATGGGGAAGGGAGAACCATCTACACTCCCTTAAGGTCCTTTGACGAAATAAGGGGTAGAAATGTAGTAATAAAAGTATACAGTAGTCTTACTTTCTGCCTTCCAAACGTGATGCAGCTAGGTAGAAAGTACCTGGCCCATAAGCACTTTGCAGGGGGTGGCAGGGAGGCAAATAGCAGATACTGTATATAGTTAAGCAGAACATGGATAGGTTGGTGGCACAGATGGACAACCTAGGGGTCCACCATAGCAATAAGATGCCTTGACTGAGTGACAGCAGCAGGCCTGAAATATTTCTATAAAATAGTGATGCAGAATAGGTTTTCAACTTGCATCATGACTCTAGTACCCATGCATAACATGGACCCACAATGCCACTGCTTTCCCTTACACACACACACACACACACACACACACACACACACACACACTCATCCCCATATGTTACTGACAATATCTGAGTTACAGTTATTTTTAATAAATGCAACCAGATTGATTTTGAAATGAGACGTTCTAAGGAAACGCATGGCCAGTTCAAACACTAAAAGTGCTAGTTCAAACATTCAAACATGCCAAAAAATAACATTAACTAAGCATGGGCCATAATATTCCTCAGTGCCTTAGAGTATGAATTCAAAGTACAGCATGTCTAACCTTCAGTGTTCAGAGCACAATAAATATGCAGATTCTCTAGAAGCACCAGACAGAAATTAATAGGATTCATGCACAAGCCCTGTACTCCTCCCCATTTCAATGGCACACTTACATGTAATATTCTTGCTGAATTATGTCCTGTGACTCTAGACTTCTGTGTTGCTTGTCTATATGCCCACTGAATAAACGTGTAAGAAAAATCGGAATATACCTTTACACCTGCAAAACACAAATACTGGAAGCACTTGGTGCACTGCAACAAAACTGGAAAAGATCTGACAAAATGAATAAGGAAGTCACCAGAAGGCATCACAAGAGAGAAAATGCTCAAGTCACTTGCAAGCCATAAATATTTGACAGACAGTAATTGCTAGATTTTAGTGCTCTTTGTAAATGCATGACAATGGTGGTAGAGTAACGTATATACAAACCATTTGTGCTGGAAGACCTGGGTTTGTTAGAGTCCATAATGGAAACAAGCTGTTCTTCGGTTGCCACTTGTTTGCATTGCAAACTGCTCTGCAATCCAAGACACTTCTCATTTGCTGCTCAGGTAAATAAATAGTGCTAAAACAGCTTAACAGGTGTTGCATATGTGAGGATTTTACTTGTCCTCCAGACCCAGGTGGTAGGTAAGCCGCAAAGAATAAAAATATGTCCAACCTTGAATCGAGTTCAGAAAGGGAACAAACAATGTTGAAATCAAAATGTTAGTGGTAAAAGTTAGTGGTAAAAGCCAATGAAAGTCATTTTGGTATAATCAAAGTCTGTTTCATAATACCTATAGAATAAAAACATGCCAAATCACCATTACAGTATCATCATCAACAACAACAACATTTATTTTAAAAAATTACCACCCTCCATCTGTGGGTCATAGGATGGTTTACAATACAAAAACAAAAAATACCTACCATAGTAACAAACTATAGCCCCTACCCCACAGTTTTAAACACCATAGATTGTTTAATTAGCCAAAGGCCTGGGAGAAGAGGAATGGTTTTGCCTGGCATCTAAAGATATGTAAAGAAGGTGCCATGTGAGCCTCCCTAGGAACAACATTCCACAAGTGAGAAGTCGCCACAGAAAAGGCGCATTCTCGTGTTGCCACCATCTGGACCTCTCGCAGGGGAGGCACACGAAGAAGGGTATCAGATGATGATCACAGGGTCCAACCATAATCTTAAATTTGAGTCATATAGTATTAGGCCATAATATCCCTCATTGCTTTAGCAGCAAGAATCTAGTGTATACAACATTTATCCTTCACAATGTTCAGAGCGCAGCAAGCCCTAGTTTGTGTCAATCAACCAAGCAAAAACCTCGTACGGGCATATATAGTGAAAAAGCAGAAAACAGGGGGAAAACCTGCGTCAAAGAAATCTTACAATTTTCTCCACGAGTCAGGAAAAGGAGAAACACTAAACTGAACAGTCAGGAATTGCAGACTGATTTTACTGGTCACGTCACAACAGTAGGTACATTTACCTATAAGTAATAGGCTCCGGGGACTACCTGGTGCTTAACAAGTTTATTCCTCATCCTTAAAGCTATCAGAAACATAGCTTTGCTACCGTCCAAACATTTGGTACAAGTTGGTAAACAGTAGAGGAAAGAACATCAGACTAATCAGGAGTAAGTCAGATATACTTTTTTTTTTACCTCTGGGGAGATTTTCAACTATAACAATGTGTAGCTTTGAGCTTCTGACAGATGCTAATGAATTGTTGTTTACATGTTTGATTTACTGCCTAAACAAAGATAAGACATGCTCTTGAAAACACATTGAATGCACAATCCAAACACATCCATTAAATCTGTCACAATAAACATGACAGCTTTCTTCTAACCTAACAACTGGCATGCCTCATTTACATATTAATGAGAAAACTGGGATCAGGCAGCACAAATTGCTTCTATCTTTTGACTGAGAAGTTACTGATCGACAGACAGCATTGCACTGCAGAGCGTAAATGCCACAAGTAAATACCATTTTAATAGATCTTATTTTTATTTGCTGAATTGCTTCTACTGCCATTGATTAGTTGTCTTGGATAAGTTTATAGTTATAGACACGGGGATTACATTTGCAACCTTAAACCCCACTGTCAATTCCCCATAAGCATATGTTGTATTTTTAACATATGGGGATTCTCCCAAGATCCAGTAGCAATTCCACATTTATACACAATGACATCTTCAGATATTACAAGGAACATGTATCAATTTGTACCTTTAATCAGTTTTTAAGTGTTTTCTACAGATTAGAAATATACCGGTAAAAGGCAGATTTGTGAATTTTGCCTCCTCTTAATGAGAGAAAGTTGACAAAAGTATTCAAAGAAGCAAAGGGTTGAATTGTTCTGCATTTTAGTCTTTCCCGAGCAGTATCTGACTCTACAAATGTTGCTCCCCAAGGAAGCACATGGGAAGTTTTTGAAGAGTAAGGCAATATTTTATTATGGTGACACAAGTGCAAATCTGTCCTATATACTGTACAAATAATGAGCTAGCTTAGCCTGGGGGGGGGGGATATCTTCAGTATAAGTGATGCTTATCGTGAAACTATTGCAAATGTCATAAATGTGTTAAGCACCATTGTTAAAATATTACTTGGCAACCAAATTTCCTTTCTGACTCCAAATGGCATAAATGAAAGTTAGGTACAACAGCCCCAAATATGAAAAAGGACTGTTTGGAGAGGAATGGATATCTTAGATCACTAAAACCAGGAGTACCTAAGACCTTTTTTTTTTTTTTGCTTTTTATAACTGTTTTGGTATATAATTGCATACTTCATTGTAACCCCCTGTAGCCTTGTGATAAAGGGAAGGTAAGAAATCTAATACATAAATACCGGTAAGTAAAATAATTCCAGTCCCAGCTGAGCAGCCTTCACTGACCTAGTGTCCTTCAGAAGTTCTGAACAACTCCTATCAGTCCTAGTCAGCACTAATATACCCTCAGGTAAGTGGGTATATTATTGCAACAGCCTACAAGCCTGCATAGAACTGGTCTTTACAGCTGCAACCCTAAGCAGCTTTGCTTTCTAGTAACTTCTCTTGGAATCAGTCTTGCAGGTATCAATCAGTTAATAAGAGCTAATGACTCTCTCACCCTTTAATAGTCTCTGGCGGTGCTATTTTTCTAGAGAAAGAGGTACTGGAATTCACCATGAATTATTCCCTTGTTCTCTTATAATGGCAATGAACCCACATGAAAGATGCTGGAGTTCTGGTGAGTTCTGTCTGAAAAAAGCCCCAGTCCCTGGCTGAGAACATTGAGCAGACACCATCCTCTGTACAAGAGAACTATTACATTTTCATCATTCTATGAATTGAGGGGGTGGGGTACATTTTCAAAGTAGATTATATAGGAAAAGAATATACACCTAATATAAATTAGGGTTTTCAGCCTACTAAAGGTTATTAGGTGCTTAGTTATCTTTCTTTTTGTAAGTTTATTTATTAAATTTAAATCAATTAAATCTCAACAAAAGCTAAATATAGGTGCCTTTTCAAGATACTGAGGGAAGTGTAAAAATATTTGCATTTTAATAACCAATAGCTACCACTCAAGATGAGAAGCAACATCATTAAATTTCTTTTTCAATTTCTATAATAGTATCACACCCAAACCAAAAATAAACAAGTGTGCCCTTAATTCATAGTCCATAGTTCTCCCAATTAAAATTTGCCCTCATGGATTCAAGTTGGCTCCCACCAATTAATCAACTAAAGCTTTAGTCAATTGATCTAGCAATTATACTAATTAAAGGATGCAGCCCAAACGGAAGTATGACTTCATTTTATATTTTTATATAGAATTAGTTGCTATACACACTGAGCAAAACCCAGCAAGAATGAAGATTCCCATCAATTTAAATGAGAGATATTTTAAAATCACATACTGTATAGTACTGTTACAGGTAGGTAGCTATGTTGGTCTGACGTAGTCGAAACAAAAAAAAAAATCCTTCCAGTAGCACCTTAGTTGGTCTCTAAGGTGCTACTGGAAGGATTTTTTATTTTTATTTTTTGTATAGTACTGTGCTATCCAAGGTAAAATGGTAACTACCAGCCCTACGTTTCTGCAGCCATGGGCAGAATGTCCATTTGGCAGTGATGCTTTGGGGTTCCCTTTGTGCAGCACTGTTCAAATAACCGCCGCCCCCCATCTGCCAGTCTTTCCCACTTCGGAGCAAGGAAGGCTCACCATCAAACCAAGCTTGCTGGTTTGATGGTGCAGGCATCTTGGATCTACAGCTGCCAGACAGCTCTTAGAATTTTCCCCACCTTTGTAGGTTGGAACTGGGCAGGGACTGCTGTCTTCTTCTTCTTCTTCTTCTTCTTCTTCTTCTTCTTCTTCTTCTTCTTCTTCTTCTTCTTCTTCTTCTTCTTCTGCGATCACTCGTAGCTGAGTAAGGTTGTCTTCCATAAACACGGTTTTAACAATGAGTCCGTAAGTGACTGTGGAGGCCAATTCTGGATTCACACATCCTATCACAGTGGGGACATTGGTTTCCGGGTGGGAGTTGATCACGGTGTGGATTTGCCAAGCATGCCTTCCTCTTAGCACGTGTCTCCCTGGCGTCCTGAGCAGCGGCGGAGCTTCATGCTCCGTCACCGGGGGCAGAGAGCAGGCACGCTGCCCCCAGTGACGTGGCGCACGTTTTAGGGGTGGGGTGGGCAGCGGCAATGGCGTCCCTGGGATTGTGTCGCTCGGGGCGCACCACCCCCACCGCCCCTATCTTCCTGCGCCCCTGGTCCTGAGTTCGAGTGTCTTCAAAGCCCATGACACCTTTGGTAAAGGGTGTTCTCCAACTGGTCATGTTGTGTGGATGCCTGATGATTGTCTTCCAAAGCAACTACTTTATTCCGAACTTAAAAATGGAAAGCATAATGCAGGTTTAAAGACTGTCTCAAGGCAAATCTTAAAAAATATAGTATAAACACCAACAACTGGGAAACACTGGCCTGCGAGGGACTGCTGTGCCAAGCTAGCAAAGCAATCTTGCTCGCTTCTATAGCTTCACAGTTACAGCTAGTTCTAGCTCATTTTTCAGCATATTTTTTTTTTTTGGCAGCACAATAAAGGGCCACTTTGGATGTTACAAAGCTATTATTCTCCCCCAAAAGAAACTGAACCATTTCTGGAGGGGTAAACCTGCTTTCCTGCTAGTTGCTTATCCTGCTTCCCAAAAGAGGATAAGAAGATACAACAATTGCCATGGTGAATGCGGTGGGCAAAACTGCTGGAGCTTTATCATGTGCTTTAACATACTAAAATAAGCAGGATTTGAAATTTATTGCATCTGGTTGGATCTTGCCCATTTTCTATTCTGTCTAAAGTTAGGACCAAGGCTGCTGACCAACCTGAATGAAATGATTGCAACCCCACTCCCCTTTCTAGAACACTTGGAAGAAAAGCACAGGAAAGGGCATTCTGGTTATATTTAAGGTGTACATTTTAGTTTTTGCCCACAAAAACCAATTGGCTCTACCCTTTGGTTTGCCAGTAAGCCATTAGCAGTGTTTCAGGGCCTGATGCATGTTGGGACAAAAAAAATTAACTTCACATATATGCTTATGGGGTCTGAGCTGGTGATGACTGACCAGAAACAAGACCTTGTGGTCATAGTGGACAGCTTGATGAAGATGTCAATGCAGTGTGTGGCAGCTGTGGAAAAGGCAAACTCCATGCTAAGGTTCATTAGGAAAGGAACTGAAAACAAAACTGCCAATATAATAATGCTACAAACATATAGTGCAAATGTGTGTGGAATACTGTGTACTGTTCTGGTCACCTCACCTCAAAAAGGATATTGCAGAGTTGGAAGATGTTCAGAAAAAGGGCAACCAAAATGAGGAAAGGTTGCAGTATTGGGGACTTTTTAATTTAGAGAAAAGGCAAGTAAGAGGCAAGATAAAAGTTTTTCTCCCTCTGTTATAATATTAGAACTTGTGGCTGCCCAATGAAGCTGAATATTGGAATATTCAAGAGAGATAAAAAAAAATAGTATTTCTTCACAAGGTGCATAGTTCAATTGTGGGACTCTCTCTTACAAAAGGCAGTGATAGCCACCCCTTTGGATGACTTTAAAAGAGGATTAGAAAAATTCCTGGTTGACAAGGCTATCAGTGGCTACTAGCCATGATGTCTATGCAGTATGCTTCAGAATACCAGTTGCTGGAAATCACAGGTGGACAGAGTGCTGTTGTGCTCAGGTTCTGCTTGTGTACATACAGGAAACAAATTAAAGGAAACAAGTGCTGAGAAGGACTGGAAAGACTACATGCCCACACCATTCTTGTTACTCCTTTTTTAAAAACAGGTTTAGGTGCCTACCGTACAACGAAATCTCCATGAGATGCTTTTAGTAGAAATGGGTCTCCATTCAGAGAAGCTTAGTTGCTTGAAAACAGTGAACAAGTTAGCTGTGATTTCAATAAGGACTTAAGTTTGATTTTTCTCTTGATTAAAGTCAATATAAATTGGGATACAACTTTTTGTGGCTGAAGTATTGCACAATACATTACAACGTGGTTTGGTTTTTAAATGTTTTGATTTTGTGACTGTTATTTCTTCTCATTGTAGAAACCACACCCTAACATTGGCAAGCACTAGAAAGTTTAGAAGGTGTTGTTCTCTAACTGCAGTTGCCAACAAAAATACCACCTCACTACTCTCATTTTGGCCTTCTTTGCTTCAGGAATTACTTAAAGCCGATTTCTAAGTTATGTGAATGGCTTGGGAGCCACACTCACTGGGCTACTCCTTATGCAGCCACATCACTGCTTATAAGAAGCCATCATATACATTTAGTAGATTCTTAGTCTTAGTCTTAGTCCCACCCCTGCCCCAGGAATTTATGAGCTGTATTGATATACAGTTTTCTGATCACTGTGAGTGGTTATCTGATCTGGTCTGATCTAGGGTATGCAGGTTTCATTTTCTTTCGAGTTTGGGGACAAGGGTTGCTCCTAGTAGGCATGTTGGGTACATTGACTGAGCTTTCCTCCTGGTTTGTTTGCAGGGAGATTAAATAACATTGGTTATTTATTAAACATCAATTCTGATTTGTTTGTAAGGATACTGGATGATGTTGCATCCACCAAATGTTATCCAATGCACTTTCCAGGTCCTTTCCCCATTGCTTTCCTTATTGCAAAAAGTCAAAAATTTGAGGAAGTGTGTTTGTTGCGTGTAAGAGTTCCAGATCAACTAAAACAGCACAGCTTGAACTTGCCAGAATGTGACTGGGTCCCATCTGAAAATAGTGACAGACAGGAAGTGTCCTAGGTTTCAGAACTCTGAAGCTTTGTGGACATGAGTCTTGATATATTAACAGAAAGTTCTGCCATGGTGTGAAACCAGACCTTCAGTAAAGTACTCTGCCAGGCAGCCTCTGAGCCTGTACACAAAAAAGCTTAGCTTTCAGGAACGTGTTAAGTGTGGAAGATTATTTTTATCTCTAGTAAATTAGGAGAAAGAGAAGTTGGAATCCTGGAAAGGAGAAAGAACCAGATGGGAGGAAAACATCATCATTTCTGTTTCACTAAATGTGTTAATAAAATGTTACAGTTATTTTCATGGAGGGAGTTTTTTTTATGGCTATGCCAACAATAAGTGCATTTATGTTCCCTTGCTCTACTTCTACATTATCCTTTATTTATGTATTGGAGACTTTATAAGTAGCAATTGTTATCCGTTAACGGCCTTTATGTTGTAGTTGCCTATTTGGAGGCAAGAAATCAAATTAAGAGAAATAAAAGGCTCTTTTCAGCTGTGCTACGGTAGCCGTGTTCAATGAATTGCAGTCCCTGCTTTTATTGATGCAAATTCAGTGCTAAATATGTTGAAGTCTAGTAATGTAGAATCACATACTCATAGAATCACAGGACAAAAAGAACCTCCAAATGGCACGGTCCAACATCTTGCACTAAGGAGCTGAGAGTCAGTATGTTTGATGATGATGATGATGATGATGATGATGATGATAATAATAATAACTACTTATTATTTGTACCCCGCCCATCCGGCTGGGTCTCCTCAGCCACTCTGGGCGGCTTCCAGCAAAGATTAAAATACAATAAAATGTCACAGATTAAAAACTTCCCTAAACAGGGCTGTCTTCAGATGTTTTCTAAATGTCAGGTAGTTGTTTATCTCCTTGACCTCCGATGGGAGGGCGTTCCACAGGGCGGGTGCCACTACTGAGAAGGCCCTCTGCCTGGTTCCCTGTAGCTTTGCTTCTCGCAGTGAGTGAACCACCAGAAGGCCTTCAGCGCTGGATCTCAGTGTCCGGGCAGAATGATGGGGTTGGAGACGCTCCTTCAGGTATACTGGGCCGAGGCCGTTTAGGGCTTTAAAGGTCAGCACCAACACTTTGAATTGTGCTCGGAAATGTACTGGGAGCCAATGTAGGTCTTTCAGGACCTTACTTTCTAAACTGGATGGGCTTTTCCTATCAACCTGGTTTGAATCCCAGATAACCAGGGGCTGTATGCAACATTCTCTGTCTGCTTGTGCAAAGGTTATTGCGCTGATGGGTGAGTTTTAACATTGGACACAACAGAGGAATCCAATGCAGCAGTTGCATTATCAGGAAAATGTTGTGCAGTGGGTTGCACAATCTGTTGTGCAACAAAGTTACCACCAACCTGCTTATCCTTTCTCCTGTAAAACAATGTCCAGCTGGTGCAAAACATTGCACTTACAGAACAAATATACTACTGAGATTAATTTAGCACCACACTAGATACAATCTCCTTTGTTTCACCACATACTCATATTTTTCAAAGTATTGCCCATGCAAGTAGGTCTTGCATGAAAGCTTATTCCTGAATCTCATTGACTTTGCTTAAAAGGCTTGTTAGTATTAATGTTATTTTGTCTAATCAAAGTAGGGCTGCAGTGTTTATTTTATCAGTTAATTGACCTTTGTTTTAGATGACAATTTCACATTTTGTAGTAAGCACCATCTTAAAAGAATCATTCCCTCCTGTGTGTGAAAGGAGAATGCTGCCTGATCAACAACTTTGAATTTGATGAAAAGCCATTTAACATTGAAACTGTATCTTTGCTACACACATTTGCTTATTCATAAGAACAACCATGCCGGATGTCTCAGACTAAAGAGCTATTTATTCCAACATCCAATTTCCCACAGTGGCAAACCAGATGCCTTTAGGTTGCCCACAACTGGACATGGAGTAATAGCTTTCCCCAACAACTGGTATTATTCAGAGGCATGTAACCTTCAAGTCTGAGGGTAGTATACAGCCCTTAGGGTGCATAGTTATTGATGGGTTTATCCTCTGTGAATCTGTCTGATCCCCTATGACAGCCATCTAAATTGGTGGCCATCATAACATCTTCCAGCAGCAAATTCCACAGTTTGACTTAATGCACCATTTGAATAAGTATTTCTTCTTGTCTGTTCTGAATCTTCAACTATTCAGCTTCACAGCATGACTCCGGCTTCTAGCATTATGAGAGATGAGGAAACTCTATATCCGTTTACGTTCTCTACACTAGGGGTGATTAAACTGTTGCCTTCAAGATGTTGCTGGACCATGGCCGCCATCATCTCTGATCTTTGGGAGTTGGAGTCCAGCAACATGGAAGGCCACAAGTTAGCAACCCTGCTCTATCATACATACTTGTCACTCCCTCTTCCTCATCATTATCTAAACTGAAAAGTCACAGACTTAAATGCCATCAGTCTTTTTGGCTACTGTCAGATGCTCAGAAAATAAACCGTCTATGAAAGTTAATATGGATTCTATACAATAATATTATTGGATTCCCAATAATTGGGTTCCCAAACTGTGGTCCACAGAGCACCAGTGGTCCTTGAGCTTTATGGTGTGTCTGTAAGAATACAGTACAAAATCATATAGCTTCTAGCACAGTGCATTACAAAGGCTACAATAGCCAGGGCCATCAGCAATTTTCAAGTGGTCCTTGGATGAAAAAGCTTGGGAACCACTGCAATAATATAGCCAAGGCCTGATCTTACTGGCTTCCAACTGAGATTTTTTGGTTCTCTGACTAAAACATGCAATTTTGCCCCAGAAATTACCATTCTTTGGATCCTGTGTTCCACATTCAGTTTTGCCTGGTGCTGAAATAAGAAGCCAAAAGTTCCTCTTCAGGTATGAGGTAGCAAAGCAAATAACAGCTTAGTTTACTACTTTAGACATATTTCCTGATACAATTGCTCCAAACTTGAATTGTTTCCATCTGCCTCCTGCTTTCCTGTGTGCTTTGAAATTGTACAGTACATTGGAAATATGTTTGAGATGACAGCGTAGCCTTGCTACTTTAACATTTTCTGAAATATGAAAATGCATTTCCTGTTTTGTTACAAGGTTCTTGTATTAAATAACAACAATTCCTGCTGCATGACAGGATAGTTGTAATAAAAGACTTTTAAGATGGATTAGACTCCTTGGTGCCACATAAGTGATTAATCTGTCTCAACAGGCCTTTATTGTTTTGTATACTACTGAATAGGCAAGACTATTTCTTAAATATACTTGACTCTTTTGGTATCATGCAATTACACTGAGGAGCCCCCAAAACATATACTGTACAGTTATTTTGAACTACTTCACTTGCAAGGAGCAATTGATCGTCAAGAGTCTCTTCCTCCTCTTGTTATGCTGATTAATAGTTTCATAGATATTCCCCGAAAGGAAAACATTTCCAAAAGTAGGCGATAGTTCTCATCTTAATATTTTAATTCCTTGAGGGTCCTCTACATTCTTAATGAAGCTCTGAGGGGCATCCTCTTTCCTCCTCACATTTTAACCCCATGCAACCGTATTAGGCAGAAGCCTTTAATTCTCTTCCACCACAAGAGCCAGTTTCATCATGAAACAGTGCTGTGAAGCCTTGGCTTTTTGTAGCAGAGGGGCACCATTTTTCTGTATCCATTCTCCAACTCTGTGTTCTTTTCCCCCCCTTTTAATTGGCCTACCAAAGAAAGAATATGCAGGGATCCTATTCTGAAATATGTATGTACTAAATAATTTTATCTTGGAAGTATTTGCAGGCCCAGAAATTAAGAGTTATAGCTGAGTTCTGTGTCCAGCCATTTGTGACATGGTGGAGACAGTGAAAGGGGGAAGCAGGAGAAGACAGCTCCAAGGGGACTCTCTCTGGAAACCAGGAGGAATTGATGGACACAGGCATCTGAGGGAAGCCAGCCAGGCAAAATGCCCTAGGAACAGCAGGTGGGGAGATGCGAATCAGGAGACAGACTGACATAGAGAAGAAACAGATAAAAGGGTGTGAGGCGGGAAGTGGGGAAGGGGAAGGGCCAAGGGTGGGGAATGCCTTCTTCCAAAAGAGACAGCCATGGACTGTCATTGCTGCTGCTTCCTTCTCTGCTATTGTTTTTGTTGCAAGAAACTAACCGTAGCTACCCCTCTGGAAACAGTAACTTTTAAGAGTTTTTTGAGACTGTCAGAAAGCCTGCTGATAGGGTGATTCAGTCGACTTTGAAAATATTTTGATAAAGTTATTAATCAAGGACTCTTGAATTAATTTAGCACTTTTGGCATAAGAGGTCTTTTTATGGCTTTCTCTCACTGGTTAAAGAAAGGAATATGAACAATAAGCAATTCCATGAAAATTCCTCATTCAAGCAACTAGCTGGGTTGTTCAGAGATTTCTGTATGCTCAGGCAGGTTTCTGCAGACCACTTCAAAAATCTGAAGAAGTACCAGTATAAGGTATTTTGGTGTAAGGCAGAGAATGAGGATTAATTATTGTAACTCTATACTTGGATTTAAAATTGTGCTGGACTGTGGATAATATATTAAAAATTGTGCTGGATTATGAAGAATAGTTACTATGCTTGAACTATGAAGAATAGTGTTCCACTTCCGATAATTAATGAGACCTTAAACTTCAGTCTCTGGAAACTATCCGGTTCTTGTTGTACTGGGCACTCTGCCTAATGCAGACATTGTTAGTATGGCTGAGGTCCAAGCTAGTATTAATATTCAGCCCAACTTCCACTGGATTTATTTGGCATTATGAGTATTGCTCATGTGGGTCTTCAAACATGGCTTGCGATTAGGAAGACCCTCTGTTGGGTTCATCAGTTGTGGGTGGTCTCATACTATAGACCTTCCAAGAGATCTCTTGCTTGAGCCCCTGTATCTCTGGAGCCAAGTAGCTTTACTGGTTGTTGGGTTTTGTTTTGCTTTACTCCATTCTTTTCAGTGTAATAGGTCACTGCATTTTCTGCCTCTAGAATATATTTCCCCTTTCTATTAGTAAACTTAGTGCAACACTGCAGTGTGTTCATCTCATAAATGGTAATCATCTCTTCACCTATGTCTGCTCCTTTTTCTCCCCAGTCCTTCAAGCCTCCCTGGATCCTTGACTACCCCAGTTACCTGCTTCCCTCTCAGCTTCTACCCGAGGCATAGGCAAAATTGCCCCCCCAGATGTTTTGAAACTACAAGTCCCATCATCCCTGACCACTGGTCCTGTTAGCTAGGGATGATGGGAGTTAGAATCATAGAATCATAGAGTTGGAAGAGACCACAAGGGCCATCCAGTCCAACCTCCTGCCAAGCAGGAAACACCATCAAAACATTCTTGACATATGCCTGTCAAGCCTCTGCTTAAAGACCTCCAAAGAAGGAGACTCCACCACACTCCTTGGTAGCAAATTCCACTGCCGAACAGCTCTTACTGTCAGGAAGTTCTCCCTAATGTTTAGGTGGAATCTTCTTTCTTGTAGTTTGAATCCATTGCTCTGTGTCCGCTTCTCCGGAGCAGCAGAAAACAACCTTTCACCCTCCTCTATATGACATCCTTTTATATATTTGAACATGGCTATCATATCACCCCTTAACCTTCTCTTCTCCAGGTTAAACATACCCAGCTCCCTAAACCGTTCCTCATAAGGCATCGTTTCCAGGCCTTTGACCATTTTGGTTGCCCTCTTCTGGACACGTTCCAGCTTGTCAGTATCCTTCTTGAACTGTGGTGCCCAGAACTGGACACAGTACTCCAGGTGAGGTATAATTTGCATAATTTGGGAGTTGTAGTCCCAAAACATCTGGAGGGCTGAGTTTGCTTTTGCCTGTGCTCCAACCTTAAATTTCACAGTACTGATTAAGGTGTTTTGTCCCAGCCATGTCACCAGACAAGACCCAGTCTTCTGAAGAACAACCTGCTGTTCTAACCTAGAAGCTAGTGCATATATACTGCTTTTCAGTGTTGTTGTTGTTGTTGTTGTTGTTGTTTTGGCCTAATTGGTATTAGTACAAAGGCTTTAAGCACAAGGCAAGGTTTTAGTGGAGTCCACTAAATCTCTTGAGTTATTGCAGATAAGAGTTTTCACTATGCATCATGACAAAGTAATTTAAAAAGAAATCATACTGAGCTATGCAAGTGCCAGTGCTCATATTTCTTCCTTTTAAAAATCCAAACAAATGCTCTCAGTTTGCAAACAATATAATAATCTCAGTTACTTTTCAGGAAATTATATTTAATATACTTTACCAAGACAAGGGGGAAACCATTTAACCGAGATAGGAACTATATTTAACCGCCACAGTACTAAATGGAATATTTCTATGTAAGTTATGGTTTTTAATCTAACTTAAACCATTCTGTACATAGACACTATGTTTTTGCTATTCTAATAACTCCCATCTTATTCTTCTCAACTTTTATTTAAAGAAAATCATATTGTCCTAAGACAGCACACTTAGTGTAAACTAGTACAATACCCCAAATTTTATTTTTATGTCCATTTCTTTGCTAGTCCAGGGCTGTGTGTCTGCATGCTTAAAAAAAATACTGGAGCCTTAATAGGATTTCTCTTCATCTTTCCCTGCCTGGGGGGTGGGGTTTAAATGGCTGGATAAGAGCCTTCTCTAGGGAATGCATATTGGTGGGTGCTCACATTTCATTTGCATTGGATTTCTTCCAGTGATCTGCACTTAGCTTACTGCATCCCTGATTAATATTTTACATATATTTTACTAGCACTTTAAATGAAATTTTCTTCCTGCAAAGATTAATTACTGAATGAAAGATATTGAAAGCTTATTATTCCAATACTTCATCCAGATAAAATTTAGCTTATGTATGAAGTTAATAATATGACAGTAATGGATATAATTTAAGACATATGTTAACTCCCCTGTCCTTTTATCATGCAGCTATGGGTAACTTGCAACAAGTTGGTATATACACTCATTATGTATGAAGCAAGTGGCCAAACTGTGTTATATTTAAAAAAATAATGAGCAAAGTTAGTATAGCATGACTAGCATACAGTTTCATAAAATTTCTAGTGCATTCTTAATAATTAACCCATGGGAAAAAAATGGCTGGCTTGCATTTTTCTCCATTTGCAGAGCTCAAAGTGCTTAAGTAAGTTTTAATGGTAATCAAACCCTCATACTAAAAAGCAGCAGACCATTTGGAGGGCCAGGAAATCAAGGCAATTGAACCAAGACTCACACACTGACAAACAGAATGTATTCTAAAAAGATATAGAGCCCCTCCATCCCATGAGCATTTAGCTCAGGGCTGGGATTCCAGCAGCCTGGGAAACCTTTTTGGCTCCACGGCCAGATCCTTCTCAGGATCAACATCATAGACCAAATCTATGTCAGTGCAAAGGTGCCGTTTGCAATTGATGGCACCAGGCATACATTTGCCCATTTATAAACTCTGGAATGTTTTGCCCATGAATTCAAAATGAATTGGCTCCAAGTCTCTCCATGTAGCTACTCTGAGCCTACTCAAAGTATGATGTGGTATGTTGGCATCATCCATGCCATAGGTAGATGCTACCAACAGTGGGGTTTGGGGGACTTCCATACATGTAGTTTTTTTGCAACGTCCTCCTGGCATCCTCCTCCTCCACATGCCGTGTTATATTCGTTCCCCCGTTTAATCTGAAATTATTGTTTATGTAGATTTTTTACTTATCAGGGTTTCCATAGAAATGGTCTGTCACAGTGACCGGATAGGGCTACTTCAGAGTAACGACTCTGCACCGCTCTGCATTTTATCTTTTTATTTGTGTTACGTATTTACAGTACTAAAGGTGGAGCTATTTACAGAGACACATCTTCTCAGCTTGAATCAGTACCTCCGAATGGCGTTTGGCGCGTCTTGCGCCAGCATAACAACTTGGGGAGCCCCATCCTCTTCCCCCGACGCTTTCTGCGAAGTTCCGGAGTTGGGGGGATGGGTCTGCCCCCCTTTCTTCCTCCTTCCTGTCCCACCTGGGACGCTGGCTCTTCTACCCTGCCAGAGCCTTGGACCCCACTTCCTGTTTCCCCACTTGAGCTGGAGCTTTCCCTGCTCAGTCGTGCTCTGGGCTGGGCTGGAACTCAGGAGGGGAGGGGCTTCGCGATACCCCTTGCCCCTCACATGGTCAATATATGGAAAGTATTAAGGGAAAGCATTTTGATGAGAACGACGTCATGTGGACACCAGTATGATGTCCACAATCAGTTTCCATGTAGAAGCACCCCAAAACTGTTTTGCCATCTCCCTGGTGAAATTGCATAAAACATGTGTGAGTCTTCATGTGACTGTGAGATGCATGCAACAACAGAGGGGACGCCCTGGGAGTTCAGCAAGATGCATATTTTATATTTACAGCTGAGTGTTCCAACAGCAGAAAGATTTTAACCTGTGGCGAATTTTTTAATCATTTCCGCATCATTTGTTTCCAAAATGTCCAGCACAAAAAGGTGACTATGACTATCAATGTAAATTCAGGTGAAATTAGGATTCCCGATATCAGTGTAATTGGGTAATAGCTAAGCTTTAAGCTGTCAAATGAATTAGTTGTTTCCTAGTAATTTCATCCAGTCTCTCCTGACATTCCATGTGGGCACATGACAAATAGCACATTCACACAAGTTTGAGGAACAAAGGTTTGCTTTATGAAACTCTTTTCTCAGAAGCAGCCAGTTATTATGAGAGAGCTATTAATAATAACTTGTTTATTATCTTGTCTCGCAAACTTGGTTATTAAAAAAATACATCAGACCTACACTGCTGACTCCTGAGAAACAATAAGCCAGCTGTGGTGTGAAAGAGTAAATATTTTTAAACACTTTTTTAATGGTATGCATCATGTTTGTGTGAGAGAGTGCATGCTTGGGCACATGTGAAAATATTCAACTACGGTACTTTTTCATCCATTACTCCACAATCCAGTGGCAAAACTAGGTTTTCTTTCACCCGGGTCAAGGACTCGCTAGCTATGGCCCCGCACAATCTAATTCCCCCCAACATTCTTGCCCTGATAATAAAGTCGTAACAAATTCTAAGAAAATTGTGTAAAAATAATTTGATATAGATTTGTATATTCTTTGTCTGAGATCCCTGAGAGCTGCTGCCAGCAGAGAAGAGTGGTTAGATGGCCTCTCCGCATAAGGCAACACTATAGATATCTTTCACTTTTAATGGGTACCAATGTGTGTGCAATCAGGACAGTCCCTTTTAACACCTTAAATCTTCCTATACTGTAGTACTTTGTATTGAAGTGTGCCAACCTTTATTCTCTACAAGTATGTGTTAACAGTAGTAGCACGTGATTCATTTTTTTTTCATGGGTTCGTTCCATGGAAGTGTTGTAATGCTAAAAGGCACTTAGGCATACAGTATAGGCGAGGCCGATCACCGTGATCCTCAACACACTATCTCAACACACTATCGTTGCACCTTATCCCTACTGTGTGATTTCATGGCAAGGATCCTTATTAAATACCTCTCTGCCTACGCTGTTGTGACCCTTTAAACAGTACAGCACTTGAGGATCAATCCACAGAAAAATGCATTTAACATCTCTGTTGTAGCGTGTTATCAAAGAAAACAGATAATGCTGTCGTTCAGGAATTATTCACATGCTTGGCACAGAGGTCACTCTTCAGCTTTGTGAATTGTGACTGGGGGGAATAGGAAGCTTTTGTCTCCAATGTTTGCGAGATTATTTCACACACATGCAAGTTGGAAACTGGAGGAAACTATGCGTACAATATACACATTGCTAGTAAAATTTTGATAAAGTATCAGGATTCTTCCAAGCCTGCTGAATTAATTCTAAAAAGTCGTCCATTAAAGCCTTGCGCAGGGGATAGTTAATGTATTATCATCTCCAGAGATGTTGGTGTGCAGTGGCGTGAGCTGGGATGCTGGTAGTAGAAACAAGCAGGCTTAGAATAGACTGTGGTGAGAGCACCCTTATTTCTGCTAGTTGAGGTGCGCTTGCTTCCCACTGCTGCTGCTTTTTATTTATTTTTGTGATTTCTCATTGCCCATTCAGGTTTTAGCTCCTAAGTGTTTGGGAAATAGGTTCGGTGAAAGTGCCCTTTCACCCTTTAGCTTGGGGAGGCTTTTCTCTGGCTCTCCTATGTTGTGATTTTCCTTTCCTATTTTGTTTTGCTTGCTGATTGATTTATAGCATTTAATTGTACTCTATTGTATATATTGCTTTAATATGCTGTTCACTGCCTTGGGCCTAGTGTGTGTGTGTGTGTGTGTGTGTGTGTGTGTGTGTGTGTGTGTGTGGTGTGGAGGTGGAGAATGAGGCCAAAACAGGATGCCAGGATGCCCCCCACCCCAGCCCTCAGGTAAGCACTGGGCTTTGAGAAGGAGGCGTAAGATTCTGGCAGGGTCCTCAAGTGCTCCCTTCTCCTTTGCCAAATCCAGGCAAGTGCTAACTAAGCTTTGGGGGTGGAGGTGAGAGGACTCTAGGACCCTGTCAGAGACCACCAAAAAAAGGCAGGCGTCCCCAGACTATCTGACCCACAACGACCCGCTGCCGCCGCCCGCTCTTGCTGCCGTGGCGCATCTGCCCACTTCTGGGTTGGAAAAGTGCCGGAAATAGCTTGCGTGCATGTGCAAGTGTCATTTCCGGCGCACTTCCGGGTCGGAGGAGGCCCGTGCGCATGCGCACAAGCTATTTCCATTGCTTTTCTGACCCGGAAGTGTGCCGGAAATAGTGTGTGCACATGCACACGGGTGCACGCTCCAGCACGCTCCCCTGCCCTCTGTCCTGCTGCGCAATGGTAATGCCTGAAGCCAGGTAAGTTTGGGGACCCCTTAAAAAAGGCCTTGAGGGATGTATGCTGGCCTTGTACCATGCCTTGGACCACCCTGCTCTAGGCAGCTGTTCAGACAGATCTGAAGTGAAAGAACAAGAAAATAAGCACTGGTAATAGTACTAAGACAGAAGTGGGCCCGTTCAGGAAATGTGGGGGGAGAAACTGAAGTTATCTTGCACTAGAATTAGCATTAAAATTGCTGTCCTTTCATGATGCCTGGATAGCCAACACAAGGTATGTGCTCTTATTATTTCTCAAATAGCACATTGCCCTGGCAACTTATGGAACTCATGTTTCATTTTCTGCTATGGCTCTTGTACAGTACTTGCTTGCAGGTCCATTGCATGTACATATTCGAAAAGCACTTCCACAATAAAACAAACAAACAAACAAACAATGTGCACAGTTGTTTGTGCATGTTTTTAGCCCTCCTTTGCAGGAGGTGTGTTTGTTAATGGATCCAAATCTTCAGGCATATCTATAGGGAACACAAATCGTAGGTGCAGGACAAACAGCAGCAATCCAACACAAAAATAAATTCAACAAGGGATGTTGGTGCAGCAGATATAATTATAGGAAAAGGTGGTGGACTGATTATTCCTCACAGCCCAGCCACCAACCTCACTTACCATGTATTCACATCTTTTGCTGTTTGACCCCAACATCTCAATTTTCTGTCTTTGAATTCCTGGCTAATTAGGCAACTCTGTGTTCCCTATGAGACTGGCCTTTTGTGCAGAGTTTGTAATTAGAGTGACTGTGCGGTGCTCTATTAATTGCAAGAATTGTGATTTTTAGATTAATGAGTTAATTGCTAATATCTGCTTACAACATTCCCTCAAGATGTATTACATTACATTACATTACAGTAAATAAACCTCATGTGTGGGATAGAAGGCATTCAAAGAAGCTGCCATGAATCACTTACTGTTAGATGGTTATATTACAATTTATTCACTATATTATATTTGTAAAACAGATTTTTTTTTTCAATTAAAGAAAGAAAGAAAGAAATGCAAACTATTTCGGTTAGCAAGGGTAACAGAAACAATTTGGTCTGTAAAATAGGATCCTGCTGCTCAATGTGGTTTACCATATTATAGAGCCATAGCTGCCAAGTTATCCCTTTTTTTAAGGGAAATTCCCTTATGCTGAATAGACTTCCTCGTGAGAAAAGGTAAAACTTGGCAGCTATGCATAGAGCAGGGGTAGGCAACCTAAGGCCTGCGGGCTGGATGCGGCCTAATTGCCTTCTGAATCCGGCCTGCAGACGGTCCAGGAATCAGCGTATTTTTACATGAGTCCTTTTATTTAAAATGCACCTCTGGGTTATTTGTGGGGCATAGGAATTCATTCATCCCCCCCCCCCAAATATAGTCCAGCCCACCACATGGTCTGAGGGACGGTGGACCGGCCCACGGCTGAAAAGGTTGCTGACCCCTGTTATAGAGTATGGGCACAGTTCAATGCTGTGCTCTCTAAAATTTGTTGGGTTACAACTCTTATCATTCTTGACCATTCGCCATGCTGGCTGGGGTTGTTGGTATTTGTAGGTAAACAATATATGGAGACCACTGCACTGGGTAACCTTTTAGCATATGCAGTACCGCAGCTTCTTCAATAACCTTCATAGGGTATCTGTTCCCTGCTTTAAAAGAAGTCTGAAATTTATAGAGGTGACATTGGCTATGGCTTAGTACAAAAGGTAGTGTAATAATCTTCATTTCCCATGTTGCCTGCATTAACCCAGTACCATTGGCTAAATAAAACCTTGTTTCTAATAATTTTTGTTTTGTTTTGTTTTGGGTTCTCTCACTTCCATCCTATTCAAATATATTTTACTAAATTTGTCAGGCACATGAGCCAATATCTCATGTGTGCAGAGAAAAATGGCATAACGGGTGTTAAAATACCCATGTCTGCTGCCCACCTTTGCCTTGCACATGGCAGAAGAGATAGCACAATATTAAAGTTTTCCCCATAATAATATTGCTGGGATACATATTGTATGTTATAAAGGGCGAGTTGTTTAGCCACATTCCCATGAACACTGCTTTAGACACCCTTAAATTGTTCCACTGCATAGTTCCCAAGCAGGAAGCAAGCAGCACCTATTCCAAACAATTTCCTAATGGAAAGTCAGAATTGGCCTTCAGCCTTGCCATGAAAGAGATCTTTCTTCTTTGCCACTCTGAGAATTGCTGTCTGGGATGGGGAAGTGGGCTTTTCCTTGCACAAACAAACACACAACCAATCTTTTCAAAAGGACAGTGTATTAGTGAAATAAACAATACATGAAACAAAGAACACACCCAGAAACTATTCAGTCATTTGTGTTTCTTTGTCCACTACGTTTATGCTGTCAGATTTCCTCTGCTGTTAATCCAAAAGTAGTAGTAGTAGTAGTAGTGGTAGTGGTAGTAGTAGTAGTAGTAGTTGTTCTTGGTGGTGGTGGTTTAAAGGACCTTACCACTATCCAGTCCTAATGATTACTTAGATTAGTCCCACTGTGTTCAACAACATATATTCCCAGATACATATGGGTATAGAAATGCAGTCTTCTGCAGTTCTTATGCAAATCACTAAAATGCTCAGTTGACCTCCTCTTACACCATTTGTGCTTTGTGCGACTATTGCAAATGTGAGATAGAAAGTGGAAAAGTGAATTATGCTGCACTCACTGATATAGGTTGCTCATTCACATTATAGACCAATTTATGGGAGAGCTAGTTTAAGCTTTATGTGTGATAATGCTTGAAAGAAAAGGAATGAAGATTTGAGCATGTGAGGGACATGCACTATTAGTAAGCACTATTTTAAGCTAATGCTGATAATTATTTTAATCATCATTACTTTTTTTAAAAAAACAAAAACCCACACACATTTTAGAATTGTTTGCAGGGATCATATTTTATACCAAACCTTTGTTTTCTCAGAAGCTGTCTAATGTCCTACTTTAGCCAGGCAATTTTACATTCCTAATTCCTAGGTAATATTGTTCTGACCATTTGGATGCTGGGACTCGGGTGGCGCTGTGGGTTAAACCACAGAGCCTAGGGCTTGCTGATCAGAAGGTCGGCGGTTCGAATCCCTGTGGTGGGGTGAGCTCCCGTTGCTCAGTCCCTGCTCCTGCCAACCTAGCAGTTTGAAAGCACGTCAAAGTACAAGTAGATAAATAGGTACCGCTACAGTGGGAAGGTAAATGGCGTTTCCGTGTGCTGCTCTGGTTCGCCAGAAGCGGCTTTGTCATGCTGGCCACATGACCTGGAAGCTGTACGCCAGCTCCCTCGGCCAATAAAGTGAGATGAGCGCCGCAACCCCAGAGTCGGACACGACTGGACCTAATGGTCAGGGGTCCCTTTACCTTTACACCTTGTTAATTTCCTTAAACTATTGTGGCGGGAAATGTTACCTACAGTATTTATATATCACATTGGAATCCAAGGAGCCCAGAGCAGGGCTTTATATATCAGACATAATAGGACCCAAAGATTGTGACTTCTCAAAGTGAACTGTGTGGTTTATCAGAGATTTGAACCTAGGATCCCCACTCTGGCCATTGCATCACAGCAGCTCTGCTCCTGGAGTTGTAAAAATATCAGCTGTACAGAATTAACCAAACAGTCCTGATTTCCATGATTTCGTTTCTATTTATAGAATGATACATGAACCGTACAGACCTGAGCCTGAAATAGAAGAGGACTGAAAGGCAAAGAATGCTGCAAACTCTGCAGTTTCATGATCACTTGTACACAGGAAGCATGGTTGCTGCTAATCAGCAGACAATAGTGTGGCCTGGGCCTGATCAAAAAGCTTAAATGAAACAGCAAAAAGTCTATAGCAAAGAAGTAGTCACTCATAGGACATAAAAGGTTATTTAACAATATTTTCACAAATCACAAGTGGATGGGTGCACCGAAGGAAAGACAGCCTTCATTAGCTGACTGGAGTGGGCCTATGTTTAACCAAACATATTTAAGAAGGTCCCCAGTGGATCTTCTAGTCAGGCTGTTCCTGGTATGCAGCATGGTGAACAATGACCTGCTTCAGGTGACACTATGGAGGGTGATAGAAGAAATCAAGAATTGGTGTCTAAAATGTTGAAATGTTGTCCTTTGCTTGTGGGGAGGGTGCAACTTTGGACTCCACGCCCCAAAATGCCTTGGCCCACTAGTGCGAACACACCACAGTATGACATCATCCTGCCACAATGTGAGCAACCAAGCCTTTTCTTTAACATACGGATGGGAAGCCTTGTTTGGGTTACTGTTACTGTGCTAAACCATCTGTATCTCTCTGTTCTGCTTTTCTGTCTACGTCATCAGTTAGACATTGACAGACCCATATTCTTTGCAGTGCCTGCTATACCCCCCTAAGTGGTGATGGTGGTAGCAGTAGTAATACATTTTTCACTATTGTGCAAAATGGATTATTGCTACCAATGGTTATGAGCTATCTCTTGCTTGTTACAGCTTCTGTGCTACCTTGATGAACCTTGTTCCTTTGGTCTCCTACAATACAACTCGAAAGCTTCTGTTCCAGTACTGCTCTTCATATGGGGCCAGCTTCAGAATCTGGGGATTCTTCATGCAATAGACAATCAGAAGACACCTTAACCAGCCAGGGTAGAGCATGCAAAAATGCAGCCCAGAATTACCTGTCCACATGGTGTGTCTAAATGATGACTTCACCATTCTCCATCCAAGTGCTGCTTAGGAACAGTGTGTTGCAATTTCTTTTGTTATCTATACAAGTGCACACTGTTACACTGTGCATTTAATGCAGAATGTAATTTGGGAAACGTACTTACACTCACTAAGAGAGATTAGACTCTCCAGTTCACCCATACATAATCACTAGCATGTATTGTCAACCTAACAGTGCTTACAACAATACGATTAATAGCAAATAATTAAGATTAAAGGAGAAACAGTATTATAGGACACCGTTGTTTTGTTCAACTTCCTCCTCAGTGGGCCCCAGGGCTCTGGTATTTGCCCAGTATTTCCGCCTTTGGGAAAGGGCCAGGTCTCCAGTGTTGACAGTGAAATAGGGATTCATATATCTGCTCCATAAGAAGACACACAACCCCTGGAAGTGAGGATAGCACACACATATTCCCACCCACAGGAAAAGATGCTCGAACACCTGCTTCAATTTATAGACAAAAACGTGAAAGTAGTTTACTCAGATTCAAGGACTAAAGTTACTCCTAGTGATATTATATAGCGTCCTCAGATCTGCAAGGTACCTGCTTTTGATCTGAACAGTTATCTGAACAGTTGATCTTGATGTTGTGTCCTAAACACAGCTCAGACACTTGCGTTACATTGTACTTGCTTATTTCCTTTGTTCATAGAACAGTATAAGCTTGAGGTTATTAGCCAACTTGTAATGGACATTGGATAGCCAGGATCCTGCATCAGTGCAGGTGTTTGGATTATATGACGTTAATCATAATATAGCCTTTCAAATTACATGAAACTGTCCATATCACTAAGATAGGGAGGTGCAATTGATTCCTTCTATTGATTAACTAGTTATAAGCTGAGCCGCAGAGAGGCTGAACTTTGAGGAAGTTCAGCTTTTATAGGAAGGGAGGGGTACCCATAAACATATGTTTGTTTAGGAACACCTGGCACACTTATCAACACTGCACATCCATCAAACTTTAAGCCAAATGGACTGACACAAGGATTAGCTGTGTAATTTATGTAGAAGCATTCATGGGGGAGACTTCAAAGATGAATATACTCAAATAGTAAGTCTGTTGACTTTTGATACCACAGGAACAGATTACACCTATTGTATGCACAAGCTTCATAAGGTATTTATCTTGTCTTGTTCAAAAATACAAAACAAATAGGAGGGAAACAAAGAATAAAAATGTGTTTTCACAGTGACCAGAAAGCAAGAATTGCCAATAGACACATTTTTCGGGTGTCAGCAGGTCCTTTTCCTTGCATTTGCAAAAAGCAGAGAATTTTAGAATTTCTCACCAATGTACACTTAGTAGAAAGGCAGAAGTAATACATGTTTCCTGTCTCTTGCGAATGATTCAATTCAATAGGCTTTCAGCATACAAGTGTCTCTCCCCTCCCCCTCCTTTCTTTCTTGAAAATAATGCATTTGCCAGCTGGGGAAAAGTGTGACATTTGATAAAGAATATCAGGCATCTTTAAACTAGTGTGACTCATTGTGATATAGCCAAAATCTAGTTCTAACTGTACAGACTTTCATATTAAATAAGTATCATATATAAAACCGGAACCACAGCAAAAAATACATTATTAGATCAATCTGTGTGCTGATGAAATGAATAGTCCCAATTCATAGATAAGCTTCTTTCACATTGAAAAGAATCTTTTTGTGGAAAATATACTTGCTCTACCAACAATATATTTTTTGCAAGTCCTGTGCTTATCTCCAAGCCTTGCATCACAGGCAACCTAGGTTGCTTGGCTTACAACATGTGTCATAGAAATCAAACTAGGTGTGTGCTTAAGCAATGCAGCCGCATAAATCTTTGCAACTTTAGTGTCTATATTTGAATATGCAAATGAGCTTATTTTAAGAAAGACAGCTTGTTCTTCACTAAGTTCCATGGAATATTTTGAAAAGCACATACCTTGCAGAAGGGTATGACCTGGCAATGAAGTAGAGAAGAAAAGTGTGATTGTTTTTCTAGCTTTTTTGAAACTTGATTTCCCACAAACTAAAAAAAAACAGCTCATAGCTCAGGGTGAAACCATATTGGACCCTGTTTAGCTTTGCAAATATGCTAGCAGATTTAATGCTGGAATATCACACCTTCGCCTCTAACAGTGAACTCAGGTGAGTGAGTAGCTATCAGTTTGGAAGTGACACATGGTCAACCAAAAACAAGGGAGTGATTTTTACATACTCAGTGGATTACTTAGTTAACCCTTTGATGTTATATAACACAACAGGAGAAAGCTTCAGGTGGGGTGAGTGGGGGAAAGGCCTCTTTATCCATTCCCCACTGCTGAAGCTTTTCCTCCTGAGAAGCTCAAACGAACGTGGTTCCTGTTCTGGCTGGAAGAAGAGTGTTCCTCTTAGGCAGGGATCCCCAAACTGCGGCCCTCCAGATGTTTTGGCCTACAACTCCCATGATCCCTAGCTAACAGGACCAGTGGTCGAGGAAGATGGGAATTGTAGGCCAAAACATCTGGAGGGCCACAGTTTGGGGATGCCTGCTCTTAGGGATGGAAATAGA
Source organism: Zootoca vivipara (assembly GCF_965207765.1). Lineage (NCBI taxonomy): Eukaryota > Metazoa > Chordata > Lepidosauria > Squamata > Lacertidae > Zootoca > Zootoca vivipara. Next base: position 41,161,649 of record NC_142588.1, read on the forward strand.
CTAAAACAGGGTGCTGCTGGTTCCACTTGCTTAACGCCTGTGGAAACCCAAGGTGGTATAAGCTTGAGGTTATTATCCAACTTGTAATGGACATAACTGCATGAGCCCTTACTGAAAATAATTCTAATTCATCTACTATAACTATTCCAGCTGCTACCAACTTTCTGTTATGATCTTGGTAAGCAGTTAATCCAAAAACTGGGCTAGAATAATGAAAATATGTCAATAACTGTCTGCAGAGTAGGTTTAACAAGGAAAATTATGTCTGACAGTGTGTTAAAAAAATGCAAAAAAAAACCCCAACCCTATATTAGGTTACTCTTAAGCTGAGTGTTGCTACTTGTAATAATTAAGTGTACAGTATTATTATGAGTTTGGGGGGGGGCGGGTAGTAGGCTGTATGCTGTGTGCTGAACTCAAGGTGAGCTGTTCTGGAAGCTCTGCAAACACCATCTTAGTAGTCAAGATAACCCTACAATTAACTAGCACTTGTTGCAGCAATGAGGCCATATATGTTTAAAATTCACTTGCTTTGATATAGGTTAATTGGCTTGCTTTGATGTTATCCTTATCTTGGGGCTTGGGGTGCTGGGCTCCAAGCCCAGAAAGCGGGACTACTGATAAGATTTGGGTATTTACCATCTATGCCCTCATCTGGGTCAGGTGGAATGACGGGAAGTCCTGGCCAAAGTGGTGTATGCTGCTTTGTGTATAAAGAATGTGCGGGTGCAGACAAGCCATCACCTTGCTGTGATGTCCACTCCATGGCTGTAAAGGCCAAGAGACCTGGCAGGATGATTTGCTGCAAGTCTACACCTTTCTTTAATAAAGAACTAGAATTGATCACCATAGGAGTCAACTCCTAGGGGCCGTGGTCGCTTCACCACCCCCCATAAAATATTTGAGGGGGGCTGCCCCTTGCCCAAGTTGATGGGCATTGCCATTAAAATGGTGTGTGCATGTCACATCATGTGAATGATTATGTGGGGCAGGGCTTACCTGGGCCCCTCAACATTTTATTCAAGTTGGCCCCACTGCTGATCACTCTGATGTTTTTGACATCCTTTTTTTGGTATCCCTGTAACCAACCACTCCCACAAGACCTCCTGTGGTTCAGAACAATGCTGACACCCATCTAACCCTGGAACCTGCAAGTGTTAAAATATAAGCCAGGCTAACTTCCTGGTGTAGTGACAGCCTAGGGCAGGCATCCCCAAACTGCAGCCCTCCAGATGTTTTGGACTACAATTCCCATCATGCCTGACCACTGGTCCTGTTAGCTAGGGATCATGGGAGTTGTAGGCCAAAACATCTGGAGGGCCGCAGTTTGGGGATGCCTGGCCTAGGTAACGGGACATTAAGGGAACAAGGGAAATGGATCTGTGTGAGACAGCAAATGGGTGAGGCCCCCTCTCTTAACTGTTTGGTAGTTAGAAAGACAAATGGTCAGAGTTGAGTGATGTGAGCTAGAAGCTAGGAGAAAACCTAATTGGGAAGCCAAAGAAAGCCAGATATGATTTGTGTTTGAATCTAAGGCTGCAGCTATGGGGGGAAGCAAGGCCCTCTCTGGGTGTTAATTCTGTGAACTTGTTTATCATTGGCTCAGATTGTACATTTATGTAAGTAAACCATATATCCTAAAGACAGTGCAGTCTCTGCTGTGCCTCATTCCAGGAACCCTGGGTAAGTGCATGGAACCCCTGGAATTTCACACCGCTCTGAGATTGGGGTGGTGTGCAGCAGTATTTTACAGGTTTAATTTATTTCACAAACTAAAGTCTTTAAAAGGCCAGAAGCATAAGTAGCTTTTCACATCTACTGTTTGCACATTGAAAACTAACTGCAGACATAAGGAGAAAAACTGACCTGCATTCAAAAAAGAAAAAAAAAGAAAAACACTTTTAGACTCTCTTTGTTAAAAGCAGTATTTGGTTTCCTAACTGAGCATAGCACTGGTAGTTTTTTGAGGTCATTTTAACACAGGCATCCCCAAACTTCGGCCCTCCAGATGTTTTGGACTACAATTCCCATCTTCCCTGACCACTGGTCCTGTTAGCTAGGGATCATGGGAGTTGTAGGCCAAAACATCTGGAGGGCCACAGTTTGGAGATGCCTGTTTTAACACATCTTCAAACCCTCTTGTTTATGATGCTGATGTGTTTTTAAGACGTGTGAATGTCATTCAAATGTTACAGAAGAGGTCATGTAGACATGCACAGAACTGTGCTGTAAGTCTTGTTCAGCTTTACCTCAAATGAAGGTTTGTCCATTAGTGTAGTATCTCAGGTGTTAAACAAGTATAATGCCAAGAATTACATTTTTATTATTTTTGGAAGAGTGAGAACATATTTTCCTTTATCGCCGGTCAAAATACACTGCATATTGAATCTTACTGGTGGTGACGGAGCGGGGGGAGGTGTTGGAAGGGGTCACTATTGAGCAGAAAAGCAATGGGCATTGAACGGGATAGTCACCCACTTTTCAGCTGCTTCTCTACTCAAAAGCACCCTCCTCCTAAGCTATTTTTTATTTCCTATGAAGGTTGATGTCTGGTTTCAATGTAGCCTATAGTTAAGCCTTACGCATCCTAGTTGCTGAGCTTCATACTGTCACCTTTAGACAGCTCTCCCTGAGTTGGTTATTTTTTTGAATTCCTGGATGCCTTTGTTTTTTGAGATTGTGTCTGTTTCAATTCATCCAATCCCTGCAGCATATATGGCATGATGTTACCATTTCTGAAAGCCTTCTACAGATGCACTCCATATGGCTGGCTTTCCACAATATGTTAGCATGTGTCCTGAAAAAAAATGACACAGTGGTACCTTGGTTCTCAACTTGGAACCCAAACACTGCAATCACAAAAGTGTTCCGTTTTGCGAAGTTTTTTCGAAAGTCGAATGTGCTCCGTTTTGAGTGTTACGCTGAGGTCTGTCTGGTTTTGCTATTTATTTTGCGTATGTTTTTTCAGCTCTTTTTTGTTTTGTTTTTGTGACTGTGTGGAACCCAGTTCAGCTACTTACTTACTTACTTACTTACTTACTTACTTACTTACTTACTTACTGTGTGACGGCAGTACATTGTTTATTGCTTTCATTTTATGGATCAGTGGTCTCATTAGATAGTAAAATTCATGTTAAATTGCTGTTTTAGGGGTTGTTTTTAAAAGTCTGGAATGGATTAATCCATTTTGCATTACTTTCTATGGGAAAGTACACCTTGGTTTTGGAATGCTTTGATTTTGGAACGGACTTCTTGATTAAGTTTGAGAACCAAAGTACCACTATACCTGCCCTTCCTGGAATACTCTACAGCTCCTATGTCTGCTGTAGCTCCCAATTGCCAACTAGATATATCCTTAGACCAAATTATGATTTTGTTATTAACCTGGCTTCAACAAGATCCTTTATGGCACTTCTTAATGTTACATCCTTTACTCCCATTCTCTTTCATTTCAACATCTGGATTAATTTACTTCTGAAATATGCAATGATCAGGAACAAATTTATTAAAGAAATTTATTGTCCCTATTGGACATGTACAAGCCAGTCTACATTGTGTACTGCAACCTTCTTTGGATTGAACCACATCAGGGTATTGGTAGGGGATTAAAAAATATCCATGTATGGGAAGCATTTGACTATTAAGAAGGCCAGACTAAAAGCTTTCCTCCAATAATGCTGATTTTTTAATAGGGAGGGAGCATTTCACTCATGCCATTTTCCCCACCTGCCTTCTCTGAAGTGGTACAGGGCAAGGAAAACTGAGTGCTTGAATTGGTTCTCAGTGTTGATGTTTTAAAGCAGCCTGAGAGGTGGAAGAATTCCTTCTTTTAGGGTCCCCTAAACTATAATATGATAATACACAGCTAATGGTTTATATGTTCCATGCCTGAAAGGTTGTTCCCTGTTCATGGTCTCCTTTACGAATGCTTCTCAGAAAGATGAAATTTTCATCATGGTGTTGGATGCAGGATCAATCAGTTGGTATCGCTGGAACTCTGCAGCTGCTTATGTTTTGTGGTTCTCCTCCTTTTGCTCCCAGAGGCAATAAGGTAAATTTGGATGACCTTAGTCTCATAAGCATGAGAGAGGTAACTGCAGCCCCTTGCATGGTTTTATGAGTTAAGAGTGGTGGTGGTGGTTAGCTGCCAACCTCTGGCCTAAAGACAGCTGATGTGGCTTCATTAGTTTCATGACAGGGCAAAGTTCATCAGGTGGGAGTTTCTCTAATCATCACAGAACTGTGGCAGGAGGAAAATAATTAAAACAAAAACAAATGTCCTCCTGCCTTACTTCCGAATACAACTTGGTCACTCTTGTCAAAGACACAGACCCACTTTATACTATATTGTTTTGTCCCGAAGCTGTACAGACACTGAAATTGCTCAAAACAGTTCCCCTTTCAGCTTGCATTCTCCAGCAACACAGCACTTTGAGAGGAGCTCTTTACTTTGCTGCCTGAGGTTTTTTAAAATGTGTGAGGTGATGAAGTTCACCTGGCACATGTTAAAAATCACAACATTTATCATGTGTTAACTGATACCTTTACAAGCCAACCTAGCGGAGAATCTCTTGTGAATTCATTCATTTTTTTTGTTTTCTTCATGAGTGCTACACAGGCCTCTCTGTTCATGCCAAAAAACACGAGTCATTATTAATTATAATTGTTTATTGATTTCTCCAGCACTATAGGTTGCACAAGCAGCACTTTGCAAATGAGCACAAAACATGTTTAAACCCATATCATAACCAAAATATCACTGAGTGAAAAACCTGAAATGATATGTACCAAGTTAATAATTAATCCAAATTATCTTTGAAAAAATGCAGTAAATCAAATCTAACAAAGCCTTTTTTTTATTTGAGTGGCATGGGAAGCATTTGAAAAGTTTAGAACAACAGGCTGCATCTTGTTGGCAACCAGGCAGATTTATTGCCATTGTAGGTAAAGGTAAAGGGACGCCTGACCATTAGGTCCAGTCGTGACCGACTCTGGGGTTGCGCGCTCATCTCGCATTATTGGTACAGCTTCCAGGTCATGTGGCCAGCATGACAAAGCCGCTTCTGGCAAACCAGAGCAGCACATGGAAACGCCGTTTACCTTCCCGCTGTAGCGGTTCCTATTTATCTACTTGCATTTTGACGTGCTTTCAAACTGCTAGGTTGGCAGGAGCTGGGACCAAGCAACGGGAGCTCACCCCATCACAGGGATTCGAACCGCCGACCTTCTGATCAGCAAGCCCTAGGCTCAGTGGTTTAACCCACAGCGCCACCTGGGTCCATTGTAGACCGGAGGCTAAAATACCTTGGGGATTCTGTTCAGTTTGCTTACACTCTTCCATTGCCACACATCTCACCAATGGACAGAAGGCACACACCCCTTCTGTATATGTTATCACCACTCTTCTTTCCAGGCTCTACTTACCTACCACAGTGAAGCAAAGGACTGAAGCAACAGAGTGATGTGCTCATTCCAGTTTTTCCTTCACTATGTCCTGGAAAGAGAGGAAAGAGGTAATGGAAGAGAGAAGCAGGTGACGGAAAAGGAGGTGGGTAGAGGAAGGAGGTGATGTTTGTTACAGGTCAGCCTGTAATCTAGGCATCCCCAAACTGTGGCCCTCCAGATGTTTTGGCCTACAACTCCCATGATCCCTAGCTAACAGGACCAGTGGTCGGGAAAGATGGGAATTGTAGTCCAAAACATCTGGAGGGCCGAAGTTTGGGGATGCCTGCAAAATCGTTCAAAGGCAGATGATTTGGCTCACTGGTTGCCAACCGCTGATCACAGAGTTTGAGCTTTCATGAGTGGGAATTCAGTACATCTCAGACTAAGATGACATGAAGATGTGTGAAAGCATGCAAATAATTAGTTTGGAGAACACTGTAAAATTAAAGTGTAAATGTTCCAGTGTATATTTCTGGATTAAGGCTAGATCAACCATAATTTTGCATACAGAGATTACATTTCTTTCATGTTTTTCTCACCACCACCCCCATTTTATTTAACAAATTAAGTCCAACACAAGGAACAAACAGTAAAGGTAAAGGGACCCCTGACTGTTAGGTCCAGTTGCGGATGACTCTGGGGTTGCGGCGTTCACCTCGCTTTACTGGCTGAGGGAGCCGGCGTACAGCTTCCGGGTCATGTGGCCAGCATGACTAAGCAGCTTCTGGTGAACCAGAGCAGCACACGGAAATGCCGTTTACCTTCCCGCTGGAGCAGTACCTATTTATCTACTTGCACTTTAATGTGCTTTCGAACTGCTAGGTTGGCAGGAGCTGGGACCGAGCAACGGGAGCTCACCCCTTCAAGGGGATTCGAACCACTGACCTTCCAAAATCAAGATGGTGCAGAAGTCGCTGTTGGCAGCTATTTTGCAAAATCAACTGCTATCATCAGCACTCAACCACCATACAATTACTATTCTACTTCATAGCTATTAAATGCACTCACATAAAATTAGCTGTGGGGTGTTCCCAGGTTTGGCTTATTCATATCTTATTTTGGCCATATGAAAGTACCTGGCATATCAAAAAATATTTACTGGACCACATATGGTACACAAATTTCGTATTATGGATGAACAGGAGGCCATTTCCACCCAGAACTGTCTATATGTATAACCACATATCCAGTACCAGTAACAAGGGAATGTATTTCTGTATTTTAGTGTTTTGTTGGAAGCCGCCCAGAGTGGCTGGGGGAACCCGGCCAGATGGGCGGGGTATAAATAATAAATTATTATTATTATTATTATTATTATTATTATTATTATTATTATTACCACCAATTCTGAGCATTAGTTCTTGTATTCATTCAGAGTGCTTCACAGGCATTATCTCAGTAATACTTACAGCAGTCTTCTAAGATAGGTCAAGTAGCATTATTCCCATTTGGGATAGAAGAGGAAGGCTAGAGAGAAGGGGAAAGGCAACTGAAAAGAGTGGCTCGCTCAAGGGTCAAACTAAACTATACATTTAGCTTAGCATCTCTGCCTTTATGTACAAGGAACTGAGATCATAGCAAGGGTGATGTCTTAAAAGCCCTCTGACCTCCCACTCTAAGATCCTTATGCGGATCAGGAACTTTGTGCGAGAAATTCACGCAGAACAACAACCCTGCACCTAAAAGGCACAAGCACAAAGTCAATGTATTGTCTAGTTTGGTTGTCCCTTCATCTAGCTAGCTCATGGTTAAGGAGAGATCTGAGACAAGGACTTCTCAGCTCACTCGTTTACGCACGCTTACTCAGATATAAGTCCCATTGAATTTACTGAATTTTACTTTCAAGTCCTCTTCAAATACTCCCAGCAATTAAATGTGGACTTAAGTGTATAATCATAGTCTAATTCTGTTTCCGGATGAATATAAAACTCTTTTTTACATACCGGTAGTTTCACGAACTAAAATTCACATGATGATGCCTTTTCCAATAGATACAGCTTCAGGTTTTTTATTTCGCCAAGCTATGGATTTTGTTTCCTTCCTGAATAAGCAGAAATAAATAAATAGGACAAGGCAAGCTAGAAAATTATACAACAAAAAGAAAAAGGATAAGATCACCACCTGCCCGCATCTTTGTGATAAGCAAAAAACAACAACAACTAAAGCGTGATAGGGCTAACAGTCATCCTCAGAGCAACGCAGACTTAAGACCCAAATGAGGATGTGCCTGACTGTGCCATTGCTATCTCACATTCGACATTTGAACACCGTAGTGTGACTGTATGGTATTCAAATCAATTTTAGTGCTTCGTGGGGGTGTACATGTCAGCTCCTCTGTCTTAAGATGTCATCAGGAGGGGCTCAGCATGTCTGGTGGCCTTTATCCCGAGGCTCTGCAACATCCATTTCAAATTACATGTGCTCTGTACGGGGTGATGATGAATGTGTGATCTAATAATCACACATTCAAATAAACATTGTTGGGAGAAAATGACAGGGTGGTGCCGAAAGGCTTCTAAGCTGCTGCAGAAAGCCCCCAGTTGGACAAAGCAAGCACAGAGCTTGATGTGCCAGCACAATTCTTTTCTACTGATGCATGTGTGACTAAGGGCACATACATACTGTACAGGCAGTATGCATTTTGAGGAATAGGGTGGTTTCCATTATTTCAATCCTCACATGCCAGATTTGTGAGTTTTTCGGTATATAAAAGGTTTGCATGGGCTGGCTTCTCATGGTGAGCATATGGGTTCCTGGGAGAAAAGGAGCCAAATTTTTGCTGGACATTTCACATACTCCCAGGGTGTGCTACGCAGCATCCAACAGGGAGTGCAGGAAGTTGAAGTCTGGCCATGCTCTAAATACCCTTAAAGCTGCAAAATCCGAGGATTCTAGTGTGCTTCAGACTGGATGAAGAATGTTGCTAATTATGTCTCAAGACAAGAGCAATCCTAAGAACAGGATGAAAAGCCAGGCCTGTTTATGTGGCACAATATCCAATTTCTAAAAGCACTATATTGAATTCCTTCAAATTATGCCTCTCAGAATCAGTGCCAGCATAATCCAAGATATTTCCCATTATTATGGGGGTATGGTGTTACTTAGATTTAATAGTTTCTGGAGTAAACAGAATCAGCCTGATTTTGTCATCCTGTGTGCACTTATCTGGGAGTGAGTCCTATTGAACATGTCAAGACTTAGGCCCACTTTAAATATGTTTTTAAAAAGCAAAGCAAAACCTTTACATGCCATGCTTATTCAGGAGCAAGCTCTATTTAAGCACCATTTATTTAGTCCATTTATAGACTGCTTAGTATTCAAAGGTGTCAAAGTGGTTTACAATAAGGAAAGTCCAGATATGAAAACATAACACAAAGATACACAATACACACAATTTCAGATGGTTTATATTAAAATAAACCCTAATATAGAAGTTCACCGTACCTGTAAGAAATATTTATATAAAACATTGGGTAAAACTAGTAGACAGCACAATACAAACTTCCACACTATTCACAAGACCAGTCTACACAACATCACTCATCACTCTCACATCTATTCGCACCACCATTACAAGCATTTACCAGCTCATTCAGTATCTTTACCAACCAACCACTCCTATCCAAATCACTCCTGCTCAACGATGCACACACACACTTCTATATCCTTGCTACTGCCAAACACACATCTCTGCAGCATTAATGGGCTCGTGTCCCACAACCACAGAACTAGCAAATACTCTCTCTCCCAGTTATATACCAGTGCAAACTCTCACGCTGTGGTGTGTGTGTGTGTGTAAAACTGCTTCGCTCCAATCCATCCCAACACCAGAATCATACCACACATGGTGCCATCTGCGTGAAAAAAGCTTCCCTGTGTGTGCATTCCCTGTGGCCACTGTATCATTTAAACCTACATGCACTCACGCCAGAGCAGGTGTCTTGAATCCCCGGAGCACTAATACTGCACACGTCGGCGAGGATACACCACAGCTGCTTTTCTCTTTAAACCATACTATAATCAGAGTAAACGACCCCTAGCAAACCCTGCTGAGGGCTTGCAGTTTGCACAGTCCGAGTTCCCTGCAACTCCGTCTGACTCCAACGGGACGTGCTCCCAAGTAAGCGCGTTTAGCACTGCGGTGCTCGTTTGCCTGGTGATTTGCAATGGTCGGTGCTCGGCGATATTGCGCCCAGCTGGGCTTGTTTACGGAGCTCGGGCCTCCTCATGGAGTTGCTGGCTAAGTGACGGGTCTCCTGAACTTCTCAGGTATCCCGGTTCCCCAGGGAGCATCATAATCGCTGCCACGCGGGGGTAACGTTACAAGGGCAAACTCCCGGTCCCGGGAGCCGAGGGCAGCAATTCCACGTGGCTGGAAAGAAGGGGCAAGATCCGGCTACGTAGCAACCGGGAAAGGTGCAAAGCGTGCGACACGTTTCAACTACCGGCTCCGGGTTCCTTCGGCCCCAAGTGGGAGGGGAGCGCCGAAAGAACCCGCCGCCTTTTTCCTGCTCCCGCGGCGGGCTTTGCACTTTCTTTCCCGTTCTCTCCCCAGCTCCGGTTCCTGCCCGTTTCCTAAATTTTCCTTTCGCCCAAGTCCTGCCAACTGCGAAAGTAAAACGCGAGGAACCGTAGGACGGGGGGTGGGTGGATGGGTTGGAGAGCGCCGCGCAGGAGACGCTCCTCCTCCCTATTCTTGCCCCCCCTTCCTTCTCCCCCCCCTCTTTTTTCTTTCTTTCTTGCTGCGTCTGTTTGTACTTTAGCTGATCCACTAATCCCCTGAGAAAGCCTATTTGCAGTGAAGAGTATCTGTAGGGGGCGAGGCTGGTCCATGTGGGTTTGTGTCATTGGTTTGCAAAGAGAGACCCCGCCTATTGCCCAAAAAGAAAAAAAAAGGGAGGGAGAGAGGGAGAGAGAGAGACCCTACCTCTCCTAGCACAACGGAGGAGGAAGAAACGGAGTCGGGAGGGGGAGGATTCACCCTCCCCTTTTCTTTTTCTTTTTTGCTGGAGGAGCCCCAGCCAAAGACTTCTTTAAAAAAAAACACAAAGCCGGGAAAAGAATCCAAGTTGCCATTCGATTCTCCCCCTCCCCCTCCATCCTCACTTGGAGTAGCGGCCGGAGCTGGGCGAAGGAGAGGATTAAGTTTTTTTTTTGTGGGGGGCGGCGTGTGCGTGCGTGTCTCATTTTAAGGTGGATCTTTGGCACCAGGAGCCCCGGCGCGGGGAATAATAATCAAAAGAGCGAGCGAGCGCGAGCGGGGAGCCAGCGGAGGCGATCGATCAAGGGGGGGAAGATGCGGCGCTGAGAGCCCAGGCGGCGGCTTTCGCCCAAGTAGGGGGGCGGGCTGCTCCCGGTGGACCTTCGGAGCCCGACGACGAGGTAAGCGGGGCGGGCAGGCAGGCGGCGAAGGGCAGCCGAAGCGAGCCCCCCCCCCCCCAACTGGTTCTCTCGGCTGGGCTCGGAGTCTCGCTCTCCCCGCTCAGAACCTACCTGCAATCCTCGTAATGTTTGCGCCCGTGCTAGTGTCCAAGTGCTTTCGCTTCACTGCGCCATCCAGGGAAAGGGGGGGGGCGGGAGAAGGACAAGGGGAAGCTTGAAATGTGAGGACATCTTTGGTCAGACCTCACCCCCTCCGGCCGGCTTTAATCAGTCTGCGGAGCCCCTTTCCATCCAACTCTCGCCGCCGCGATGGTGCCTGTTTAGGGCGAATGCCGCTTTCCCTGTCCCCCATTCACCCAGCGCGATGGAAAGGTGTGTGTGTATGGATTTGTCGAAAAGGCTTTCCGATCCAGGTTTGTGCTTAAGCGCGCGCGCGTGTTGCGTTGTGTGGATGTTTCGCCTTCCTCTCACCCACCTTCCCATTCGCACAGTCTCATTAAAAAATTTTTTTTTCTCTTTTGGGGAGGGGTGGTGGCGGCAAGATTGCACTGGCTTTCCAGAGCCAAAGTGGGGCAGATCGGAACAAGTGGATCGCTTGCCTCTCCCTGTCCCCGCTTTCCAAACAAACCTCCAAAACCGAGAATCTGAGAAAAAGAGCCGATATTTTGTTGTTGCTGCTGCTGTTGCATGGTGGAAGGGCGAAAAGCTGACGGCGGAGGAGGAAAGCGGCGGAAGGAGGGGGCTGGAGAGGGGGAGAAAATGACAATAAGTTGCTGCCCGCCTTCTTCATCCTTTAAAAATCCCCCTCCCCCCCACCCGCTTAGGCGGAGAGTAAGTGAGAGACGTTAAATGAGGTGAAGTGGAAATCTTTTGTTTTGCTGGGCTCTGCATTGTTTACTTAGTGCTGAGTGTGATGGACAACATCTGCCAGCAGATTAGCAGGGTAACCCACGGTTTGCAGCGCTGCCAAAGTCTCGGCCAAGACGAGGGAGCGGGGAGGGGGCATCAAGGGGGGTGGAGGGAGAGAGGCAGGCAGACATTGCACGCCGCCCAGCCCGGGGACTTCCTCCTCCTCAGGCTGCCCAGAGCCGACTCGGGGGCCCTGCGCACTTCCCCCTCCTGCTCCGTGCCGCTGTACTTGAATGCAAGCCGGAGAAAGTTTTCCTACTGCTGGAAGTGGCGATAAGGGGAAACGATTGCAAGAGGGTGGGCGGCTGGGTGGGATCCGTCTCGACCCTCTTCCTCCCCTTCCACACACGCACACCCCTCCTCCCTTTCTCTCTTCCCCTTTCTCTTTTTAAACTACTTTGGAGATCTGCAGCGAGGCGGGTGGGGGTGGGGCTCGGGACGGGCGTGGAAGGCGCTTTATTGATTTTGTGGGCAAAACGAAAGCGGGATCCGCCAGAGCCTTGCAGAGCAAACAGTTGCAGAGCGATGTGGGCTTGGGGAGAAAGGGTGGAAATGAGCAACGCCGGGAAAATCCGGATGGGTCTCGGAGGCGCTTCGGGAACCGGGGGCGGGGGCTTGCGAGCAAGGCATCACCATCTGTGGAGAGGGCTGCTTTGCGTGGAGATTTTAAAAGCCCTTTCTTTCCTGGGGAAGCATTCTGCTTAGTTTCATTGTGACGTTTGCATAGTGGCCGTGCAGGGTGTGTGTGTGTCTTACTACCCCTCACGAGAAAGCGGATTTTTTCTCTCTTCTCGCAGCCCAAGCTACATAACCAGAGCTCGATTTGTTTTTCGGCCATTCGGTTGCAAAAATTAATAATGATGAAGTAATGTCCCCTACCGAGCTGCCAGAGAGGATGTTTACATACCATATTGCTAATAACGGCTGCTGGGTTTTTTGTGGTTTTTTGGGGGGAGGGGAGGACCTGATTTTGATTGTTCGCATACTTTGTATGGATCTCCTCCTCCCTTTCCCTGCCTGCCCCACCTCTTGAAACACAGAGAGCAGTACATAATAAACATCATTTGGCTCCTTTTAAAATGGAAAATTTCAAAGTGAGGTGCTGTGTCTCCAAGAATGAAATGGCCGAGGGTTGTGGAAAGGTGTTGCCATCTGCGGAGATAAGCAGAGAAATATCAATGTGTAAACCAGCTCCTTAGCAACTCCTGTGGACACACAGTTTCTCTACCTATCACTCTGCTGCTGGTCAGGCAAGACATTTTCAGGGATAAATAAGATGTTTACATCTGACCCTTTAACTTGTAACTTGTTTTCCTTTCCTCTTGACCAACTTTTTGGTATAAAATTGTCTCCTTTCCAAATACTATTTACACACATCACATGATTACACCAAGATGCTTTATGTTGTGTCTAAATATTGATTCAGTATACATCTGTGTCAGGAAATCAAATCTCTTATAGTTCTTGTGGAATGTGATATAGTGGAGCCCCCTCCCACAAAAACAAACAAACCCCTATTGGGTTTATAACTTTAACATTTTAGGGGGGGTGTCATTATTTTTAAAAAAGACTCATCTATTTTTTCAAAAAATATCAGCGTAATTGTGTAGATTAAAGCTTATTACTTAGTGTGATTCATCCATGAAGAGTGTTCTTTGGCCCAAACCTAGCTTGGCAGGTGGTTAAAAAAATCTATTTCAGGGTAAGTTTGCCCCTTTAAAAAAAAGCAAAACAAAATGTGGATTTCGTGTAAAGTATTTCAGTTGATACCATATTGTGCATAAGATATGAGAAACACAACAAAAGAGTAACTTTTAAGCTGATAGTTTTTCTTTAAGTTAATTACAACCAATAAATGTGCATAAAGATTAATGAAGGTATAGCCAGGTGCTCTTGATCAAGTGTAATAGGGACACAAAAAAATAATAAAGCAACTATATTTTTGCAATGGATGCCTTCTATACTTCGAGCATATTTTCTTATTTTTTAGAATTCAGAGAGAGAGGCAAGGTTAGTTGTTTGGTCTTTATATCTTGTCTTTGCTGCTGTTGGTAGTGTTGATGAATATTTGGGGAAACAGTCCATGCTGTTAGAACGAGTAGATTTTGCAATTTCAGCTAACTGGATCTAAGCTTCCAAGGATTTAAGTAGGACTGCATTCAGATGTTACTTTTTTTTATGTATCAAGCTCATATACCACCCTTCATCTAAGGATCACAGGGCAGTTTACAGTATAAAGGACAAACATACACAACACAATAACAAACAAAACGGTACACACACACACACACACACACCAGACTTTATTCTTTCTTCCCAACTTTTCCAACCTGTTATTTTTATGTGATCTTTCACCATAGCTGCCAAGTTATCCCTTTTTTACAGGGATTTTCCCTTATGCTGAATAGGCTTCCTCGCGAGAAAAGTGAAAACTTGGCAGCTATGTCTTTCACATAAAAAAGATTTCCACTTCTGGAAATCTGGTGGAATCTAGTGAAAGTTTATTGCTAGTTTTTGTGTTGTAAACATTTTTTCCCCTGGAAACAACTCTTTAAACACAGAACCACAGGAGTTTTGAGTTGTAAGTTTCCCATGGTTTTCATGAATCACACCCCCACTGCTCACGTAATGAAATTTTGGGTGGTGCTTTTGGTATACCATGGGGTCAATCATGAGGGAGCAAGTGCATGTGTGTTTGTGTGTGTGTGTGTAAAGGGTGGAGGAGTGGCAGCCTCTCTGATGACATTCATGCCTGGTGTGATTGAAATTTAGTGCAACATGGTATTATATCAGTTGGAAAGCCACAGTTCCATAGTGCAACAGGTTCTGCAGTGTAAAAGGAACGTTAGAAATCAGGACAGAAGTGGTAGCATTATAACTAGTAAAACTGATATTAAAGAATCCTATGTCTGAATGCAGCCTAGATCTTGATCGCATGCATGATGTGCTTGTATTAGTGAATGTTGGTTAGAAAAAATAGGTTTTTTTAATGCATTGAAGGATGATGGTGTAAGCTACTTCAAAAAGGTAAACCAAAAATGGTTGCATTTTAAGAGTTTGTTCAGAATACAGTAGTGTCATACTTCAGAGCTGATAGTATTCCAGGCGTTTCATTTCTATAACTGATTCGTAAAATTCTATTTTTGACAGTTTGTAGATGTGGTTTTCAGCTCTTTTATAAAAGCACATAAATTTTCCAACTGTGGAGCTGGTGAGTGATTTTTTTTGATAGACACAACCTGCAGTTCAGAATACAATATAATCTGCATGCAACATATTTTCTTCAGTAACTTCTTATTCCATCTCAAATTGACCAAAAAAAGGGAGTTGTCATGGTAGGCAAAATAGTGTTTATGAAACGTCTTACTAAGGGGAAAAATGCATTGCCGCAACTCTTAGTTATATATTAAGAGTTTGGACTGTGTGGAAATATTAATAAATCTGTGAATGTTCATAAGTGAAAATTAGACAACTGCTTCTGTCTCTATCTTTTGGAAATACTTCCATAAAAAAAATCATATGGATCATGCAGCTACCATGACCCCATGAAACATTTCTTACATCATGATACAGAGACTGGATAATGAATGCAGTTGTGAAAAATTATGATTTTGAAAGCATCATTGAACTGGAAGCTTCAGAATATGAAAACACATGAATATAGAGCCAAACTGGTGGTGGTTTGGTTCAGGTTCACTCACAACAGACGTGGTTCAAACTAGAATGGGTTTCGTAATATGTTTCATCTGACTGAATTGGTTTACGTGACAGTGTAATGCAAATATTCATAATCTCAGACTGTTTGATCCTGGATTATTATTTATTTCTGAAACAAAAGATATCGGTTTCAAAGTAAGTTGCGGTTCCTGACCATTGGCCATGCTGGCTGTGGCTGTTGGACGTTGTAGTCAAACAACACCTGCGGGTGTTTCCCATTTCCCTGATGGGAAAAGTTAAAACGTTTAAGACTGCGATCCCATAACCCTTAACCCACCTTGGTTTTCGCCAGAAGTGTTAGATTACAGTTCCCATCAACCCCAGCCAGCATGGCCAGTCCAGGCATAGGCACACTCGGCCCTCCAGATTTTTTGGGGGGGACTACAACTCCCATGATCCCTAGCTAACAGGACCAGTGGTCAGGGATGATGGGAATTGTAGTCCCAAAACACCTGGAGGGCTGAGTTTGCCTATGCCTGGTATAGTCCAAAACATCTGGAGGGCATCATGTTGAGGGAAGTTGCTGTATATGTTCACCTGGTAGTATGTTTCACTGAACTCCTTAGGCCTTGCTCCTGAATATACCTGCATAAGTAGTGTTCTGTCCTCTGTAAATAACAGGAAATGTCCTTGTTTTCTTGGGGATATGTCCTGCTGTCTCTATAATAGAACTACTGTCTAATTTAGAACTGCACTCTGACAAAATAAAATAAACCTGAATTGATTAACCTTTTCTTTATAGTCTCTCTCACATATCACTCTCTTTCATGCTCTCAGGTTGCCCTCCCTGGTTTTAGCTGCTCCAGGCCTTGGATACTAGGAGGCTGTTGCCGTCAACGTTGCCTCAGGCAAGCCTAGTGGACATAGTCTGAAGTTTTAACTGCCGCCCTATGTTAATATTTTTGGGGGGGTGGATGGGGGATTGTTACATTATTTGTTGTAAGCCTCCCTGAAATCTTTTGGTGTTATGTGGCAGGTTGTAAATCTACATACTAAAAAAAATTTAATTAATAGACAACCTGTAAGGGAGCTCTCTCTTTAATAAGTGGCAGTGTTAGATGCTGACTATGAGGTCAAAGGTTGGGAAGAAAAGGTTTTTGGCAAGAACACTTAAGCTGCCGCAGAGACAGTTCTCTGACTAACTGCCGCATAGTGGAATACACAGAAGTGCTCTTCTCTTCGCATCCCTCAGGTGTCCTGTCTGTTGCTTCCTAGCCCTGACAATTGTCCATACTGGTTGGCGCTGATACAAATTGGAGCCCAAAACATTTGGAGGGCACCATGAAAGCTACCCCTGACATAACACAGGGGGATATACTTGGCTCTAGACGTTGGAGGACATGTTCAGCTGGTGCTGTAGTCTACAGGAAGTGAGGTAGTAGTCAAGTTAGGGCAGAATGTATGCCTAGATAGTCTCTTGGAGGAGGACTTGCTTCTGCAAAATAAGCTGCGGCTCCTGTAGAGAGGCAAGAAGGGGTCTTCAGGAGTAAAGGAGGGCTTGCTGGGAAAGGGCATCCTTGACCCATTGACTGCCACTGTGTTTACATCCTGGTGAGCTAAGATGGGCTCTGTCTCTGCCATGTGTTTTCTACTTATTTGGGTACACGTGACAGTTGGCCTTTCCATGCTGTCTTGTGTTTACCCTTCAGACTTTATGTTACCCATCAGGGACAGTGGTTTAAATGCATCTACTGCCATAAACTGAATCGGTTCTCAGTGTGTCAAGCTCTGTAGTGCAAATTGAATGCCATTCATTCCCTTATCCGTTTATTTTTAAAGTATGGCTTTGTAACTTACCAATATAGAACAAGTCTTTGATCGACAGTTTTCTTTATAGTGTGCTTCTATTTAGGTTCAATTTAACAGGATAACTCTTGCAGAGTGACTTTTTTTGCAGAGCTCCAGTTCCAGAATGTCAGTTAATACCAAGGCATTCCTGTCATGAATCACTTTTGAAAGCCATGTTGTACCCTTTTCCCTTGTGTGTTTCCTAAATGGAGGGAAAAAAATTGAGAGGAGTTTGCAGTAACAGCGGAACGGTGCCACTTGCTTTCATTTTTAACATTGTCATTTTAGCAGAGAGGACTTGTCAACATAATTTATGTGAGCACGTCTTGGGTTCCAGTGCTAATAATCTTCCTATTGTTAAAAAGCATCAAGCCTAAATGTGCTGTGTGACTGTGTCCTAGATGAAGGCTACAGATAGAGATCTATTCCAGCTGAGGTTGGTGAAGACAAATTTTCTGTCAGATTGGGTGCTTGCTGTACGGATAATACTTTAGCAATTCATGCTGTTGTGAGAACATCCTCATTACATTCTTAAAAATGGCAAATTCTGAATTGGACGCGCTTGACAGATTGCAGAAGACAAGGTAATACCCAGCAACAGATGCCCATCAAGTCATCTTGCTATCACTACTGACTAGAAATTATTATCCAGATAAAAGCTACTAGTCCACAAACTGTTTTCTCATATGCCCATGTTCAGGACATAGCTCAGTATTGTCTGCTCATCTAGCTCAGTATTGTCTGCAGTGGCTTTCCAGGGTTTCAGCCAGGAAACATCCCCAGCCCTATCTCAAGAGGCTGAGGATGTAACCTATGTCCCTCGGCATGCAAAATAGAGGCTCTAGCACTGAGCTGTTGCCCTTCCAACATCTTTTGTGGCTCAAAAGGGAAAACCTAAAAACAGCCACACTTTTGTAATGTTTCCCTCCTTTATCTCCTGGAGGCAATTCTTTCTTGTCACAAATGACCAAGCAAGCAGGCTTACCTTTTCAGTGGAGTCCTTATTTAACCATTCTCTCCTTGTCTCATTGCCCTCCCCCAGGTGTTAATTTCAGGAAAGGAATAGTGCTTGGGAGGTCTCAAACCAGCCTGGAAGTCACACATCTGATAGAGTATGTCCTTTTACTTAATCCCAGACACCTAAGAGCAGTGCTTGGTTGCTAGTGGTGAGGAAAGCTAGCCCTTTATTTATTTCCATGTGAAGCACAGCCACCTTTAGTCTTGACCATAGCTGCCAAGTTTTCCCTTTTCTCGCGAGGAAGCCTATTCAGCATAAGGGAAAATCCCTTAAAAAAAGGGATAACTTGGCAGCTATGGTCTTGACTCAACAATTTTGCTGAAGTCAAAGGGCTTCTGAGTCTGTAGTTAACTCATGGATGGGGGAGTGCCTGGGAATCCTGTGTTTGCTTGCTTCCAAGCTCTGTGATAAATGAAAGGCAGGATGTAAATGTAATAAATGACACTTGCAGAGTAAGGGATTTCTAAGGGCTTACAAATGAAGAAATCCATAGAGAATTTGTAGGCATATGTTAACAATAGAGGTTTCTAAATTTATTTTGGGTAAGACTTCACTGACTTTCAGATTTGTTGCCAGAACTTCGATTATGTTCTGATCTCTGTTGGTTCTGCAGGTTCCCATGACTTTCTCGGCAAAGATTAATGATCATGGATAATAGGAATCTAATATCCTGATTTATTTATCACTCATGAAAAATGTATGTGAAATTCATCCAGATAATCATGTGTTTTTGGTAGGACAGTCCTGTGGAGGCACAGTACTGCTGCGGAGGCAAACATTTTATTGAAACCCACAAGAATTCATTTCACCTGTTCTAATACTCTGATGTTAAACAGAAATACAGATAAGTTTTTAAAAAGTGATACCTATTACTTTTTGCACAATATGTTTAAATATGTCCTGGCTATCTCTTGGTGTCTCTGAGGTCATCAGGCTTGAGCTTCCACAGCTGCTGCCTGACATGAATATCTGTTGGCAGCAACAACAGCATATATCTTCTATGTTTAAGATAATATTTTATTATTTTGCTAATTATGCTGCCTTAAACGTACATTTTATATTTGACTTCCTTTAGTATTTTTTTCTTTTGAAATGTTCAAGGTAGATTGTTTTTGCATTAAATGTGCATTTTGTACATGACCTTCATTGTAATGTTTAGATTTGATATCTTTGAGATAAATTTTAGGTTCCTGTTAATTATGTTGTTTTGAATGCATACTTTATGTTTGACTTTCTTCTGCAATGTTTTCTTCTGGATTGTTTGGTGTTTTAATGTAGACTGTAAACCACTTTGATATTTTTTTCTTAGCAATTTAAAGTGGTATAGAAATGAAAAAGACAACAACAGGCAGCATTGGTGAAGCTTTTCTTTAGGAAATGTGGAACACCTTGGTTGCTCCATCACATGTATACCTGTAGTGTTGTCAAACAATCAGTTGCTATTTACTTGCAGCAGTGCCTGCCAATTGTGAAGTGAATAGGGCCCTGAAGCACAGCATGGTAAGGAAATCTGTGGTGGAGACCTAATCTTTATGGAATTGAGCTCTAAGAAGACTTGTAGTAATGTGCATAGATTCAAAGTTACTAAATAACTCCAATATTGAAAAGATGGGTAGATAATTCATCCGTACCTCCTTCTGTGCCAACTTCCCTGTGAAGCACCCTACTCCATTATCTTAATGCACACCAGCTTTTAAGTTTCCTCAGTGCCTTTTCCTTACCTTTGATGCTTAACTAAGGCCTGCCTTTCTCCTTTCCCCTCCTTCTCTGCCAAAGACTTTATCAACAAAAACACTGGGTAGAATCCAACATTGTGTAAAGGAACAGGCTCATACAATGGGATTTCATCTTCCTCGACTCCCCCCTGGACCTCCACAAGCACCCCAAAAAATCTGCTCCAGAGGGTCCACCGACCCTCCGGAGCAGATTCTGAGGCTGCATTGGGGGATGAGGGAGAGAGCAGGTGAAATCTGTTCCTCTCATACACAGTTTTAGTAGGTTCTATCCAGCACTATCTGGTCTGATCTCCCTTACTCACACTTTCCAAGCTTTCCCTTTTCTTACCGCTTCCCCAACCCCTTTTCTCTTTTCCTGTCTCACTTAACAAGCTGAGTACCCTGATCTCATCACCTATGCTCTGGTGCTGCCCTTTCTCAGCTTCTGGTTGTCATGTCCTCTGCCATTTTGCTCCTCGTAACCACATAAATGACCTTTCCCTTTCTTGCCACCATTTGCCATTCCCCTTTTCTTACCGAAATACCTTAATTTATCCTGTCCTCCTGACAGTTGTCCAGTTTCCCCTTTCAACAGCAAGCTCTTAAAGTCTTCTTGCTGCCTTAATTTTCTCCAGCTCCATTAACAATCTGCCCTCTGTCCTCTCCTGGCTCTCACAGAAATCTATCCTGCAGCCAAATCCAGCAGTCTCCACTTTGTCCTTATCTTCCCTAACGACAGTTGATCACTCCCTCCTACTTGACTCTCTTCATACTGTGTTTCCATGTCTTTGCCCTCGCAGGGTGGCTCATCAAATCTCATGACTCTCAATACTATCTATTTACTGATGAAACCTAGATCTACCTTTCTGCCCACCTCTCCACCTGATCTCCAACTGCCTAGCTGATATCTCTGGTGGGATGTTTCATCATTGTCTGCGACCAACCTAATGCACTTTCCTCCCAAGTTTTTCTCTCCTCGTATATTCCCTGTATCCAGGCATAAAGCCCATGTCCATTCTTTGATTTTTCCTTCTACCCCTCCCCCCCCAAACCCTTTCTCTTTATTGCCAAGACATGTTGCTTCTCTCTGTACAACTATCTATACGCTTTCTGTTTGCCCTCCTAGGGGAAACCTTGGTTTGCAGTCTAGTCATCTGCCACCCAAACTACTGTAATTTTCTTGACTGTTTTCTTGTTGTCATGCTGCCGCTCTGATGCCTCCATGTCATGAGAAGCATATGCTACACAGAACATATGATGGTCCACCTTGGATTTCTATCCTGTCTTGGATTCAGCACAAAACCCACATCCTTCCCTTCAATTCCCCTTGTGGCTCTCTCTTCTAAGTCTTCATAGTTTTCTTCCTGTGACCTTTCCTCCTCACACCGTAGCATCCTGAAGTGTCTGGAGCTCTCTTGTGTCTTGAAATTGCTTTCCCTGCCCCTTATGCTTAGATTTTCCTTCAAAACCCTTTGTGAAGCCATTCCTTCAGATTGCCCCATGTTTGCCATGAAACCTGTGGCAAATCCACCTTGAGTACTAAACCTAAATAAAGTCATACCTCGGTTTAAGTACGCTTCGGTTTGAGTATTTTCACTTTAAGTACTCTGCAGACCTGCCTGGAATGAATTAATCCACTTTCCATTACTTTCAATGGGAAAGTTCGCTTCAGGTTAAGTGTGCTTCAGGTTAAGTACGGACTTCCAGAACCAATTACACTCATACTTCGGGTTAAGTACGCTTCAGGTTGAGTACTCCGCGGACCTGTCTGGAACTGATCAATCCACTTTCCATTACTTTCAATGGAAAAGTTCACTTCAGGTTAAGTACAGACTTCCAGAATCAATTGTGTTTGTAAACCGAGGTACTACCGTGTTTCTCATATTATAAGACATGTCTTATATTTATTTTTTCCTCAAAAAAACACACTATGGCTTATTTTCAAGGCATGTCTTATTTTTTTCCTTCTCCTCCTGCCGCGGCTGGCATTGCTGCTGCGCCTATCACTATGTCTTATTTTCGGGGTATGTCTTATATTCCTTGAATGCTTAGAAATCCTGCTATGGCTTATTTTATGGGTATGTCTTAAAATATGAGAAACAGGGTACTGTATGTGTGTCTGAAGGCCTTCTATCCCCCTATTTATCCTTGCCTCCCTCCTCTTCCCCTCCCATTGCCTGCCCGGTGACAAATAGTTTATTGTAAGCTCCTTCAGGTCAGGGACCTGACTTTCTGTTCTGTACATAGGCCACTGTTTCCAACGGAAAGGGCTTTTCTATAGCACAGCTTACACACAGCATATCAAAATGTTGTTTTCTTGGCTTTGTGTTGTTCTTTAGGTGTGTTTACTTAAGAGGCTTGTTTGTGTGTGGAGTTTGCTAAGGGCAGCTTCAGGTACAGATACTTGAGTTTTTTCACCTTTACACGGAAGCAGAACAACTGGGAAAGAATTGTGGCCCCACTTCCGTTTTTCCTGAACCTTTTTCCCCCACGGAACGCTGGTAAAATTGTTGAGGTCTTGGTGCACTACCTAATTATTTTTCTGCTTGTTTCAGCAATTGTAATGCATGGTGCTATATGCTGTATTAACTTTTAATTGTTTTGTATTGCTTCTTTTATTCCTTATTTGTTGTATTTTGTTGTATTGGAATTCAAATTGCAATACAGTAAAATGCAGTGTAAGAAATAAAATAAGCACTGAAATACAGTTAAAATTTAATATGAATATTTAATGTGGACTTGCCACGGACCACCTGAATGAAGTTCAACTACAACTACAACTTGGGAACCCCTGCTTTGAAAGCAGGAGGTATGATTTGTACCAGTGCCAGGCCCCTGGATGGATTCCGGTCTTCCTCCCTGCACTCTCCCACATCTGTGCCTAGTCACCATTGCTGACTAGAGAGAGGAGACAGGTGAGCTAGCAAAGGCAGCTTGTGTTCCTTCTGGTCACTCCCCTTGTTTCCTGGTAGTCTCCACCCACACCAGACTTCTTGTTAGGACTGCTTTGTTATTTTGGGTCATGTCCCATATGAATGTAGAGATGAAGAAGTTTCTTGTTGGGAATAATTTTTGGGTGGGAGAACAGCATAGTCCCTCCTGTGCCCACAGATGCTTCTATGTAAATGAAATGGTCCACTCATCAAACTCCTCCCCCCCCCCCGTCTGCCTTGCTTGTGGTTTTGGAGCCCAGCTTGGGAAATGACAAAATTGCCATGAATGTGAAATTGAGAGCAGCATCTACAGGTCCTTGTGAAAGTGAGTGTGTATCAAGTAAAAAAAGTATTAGTAATTTATTTATTTTTATTAGGAACATAATTTTGTGGGTGCTTCGGGGGCTACATCTCTGTTTTGGGACACCCAGGGAGTCTCTCTGAACCTTTCTCCTTCAATAGCTGCCTACACTGAACTGGAGGTACGGAAGAGGCCTCTGGCAGCATTAATTTAAAAAATCCATCTGTGTGTAGATCTGGCCACCTAGGTCTGTGGACTGTGGCTGTTGCAATTGCAGTGGAGAATCTTCTTTCCAAACATATCGAGCCTTAGAGTTGGAGTCTTTACCTTGCCTTGATCAAGCAGTAACAGTTCAATAGTTTGCATGTCTATCCAGAAATAAATCAGTTGGGTTTACTCCCAGGTAAGAATGTATCAGATTTCTGCTTTAGCAAAATATGAATTAATTTTTACTCAGTTACCGGTAATTACGGTATTATTTTACTCAGTACAGTTTCATTTCTGGGTGCTGATGAAAACCTAGCCTTTGCCATTAAAACATTTATGTGTCCCTGTGCCCTTGTTTTTCAACTACAGGCCTGTTATTTGATAAGCTGTATTATTTTTATAGATCTCCCGCATCCTTAGTCATGGTCGGTTTCTAAAACTAGTTCACTTCAGTGAGATTTGTGCAGGGGGGGGAGAGAAGAGCTTATTCAGGCATGTGAACCGCTGGGGAAGTTTGCAAGATTGCCATATGTTAACTTCTCTGCATTTCTGTTTGCTCAAATTTTGGTCCTTTATAGCTGGGAGAGCAGTTCAGTCTCTAAAGAATCAACATCTACTACATTCCACTGTGGACGCATACTGGTAAAGAAAATAGCAAAGAACACTCTTTATTTTGGATAGCATGCCAGTCAAGTATAACGTGTCGAAGTAAAGCTTGCTTGCAGTTATTTGAAAAGGCGATAGAAAAAGAATGGAGCAAATTATAGGAAATATGTGTTTTCTTGGATGACCGTTGTGTGAATAAATTCCTTGCTGTGTAATTTAACTCTAGAATAAGCAGCATTTTGAGTTGTCATCCAGTTTGGAAAGCTTCTAGTGCCAAGGGTAATCTTGTGAAAACACTGCACATGATTGAAAACATAAGTTTAAAATTGAGGTCACTTAACAGTAATAGAATGGTGTCCCATCATAACAAAACCCTAAAGCATGATAGCATGTGAGTTGCTGTCCATTTATTTCCTCAACTGATCTTTACAATTCAGTTTGGGGAAAAAAGGCTTTTTGTTTTCAGCTAAATTCAAATTTGGGTTGGATTCTGCAGTTGCAGGATTGTAGAGTGGGTTTCTTTGTGTGTTTTTTCCTGAGCATGTATTCAGCCGTGCTAAAGTCAACAGTGATGTAAATCTATACTTTGTTCGAGGAAATTTTCATAATTTCAGTGTGTGTTGTCTTTAGTTTATACCTTTCAGGTTGTATGTTAGAAAGCTAATCCTCTGTGAGTGGATGTTTCCTGAATTTGGATAATTGATCAATTGTCTGCTTTAGGTGGGGTCTTGAAGGAGCAGATTAATAGTTTACTGGTGCTCCTGGACCCATATTTGTTGCTAACAGCTCAGGTGACTTTGGTGGTCAGAGAGCCTTTTGCCGTCTTAAATTGGCAAGACAGCTATGGCTGTTTCTAGATCAGGATAGCCTGACTACTCTTGTCCAAGTGACTCCCTTTCAGGATTGTTGTAAGGATTACAAATACAGTAGATTTACAGTAGGTTTAGAGTGTTCACATTATAACAACAATAAAGCAAACAGCAGTAAAACCAATAATAAAATCATGATTAAACTAATTTATACAACCATGCCATTAAAACAACTTTCGTTCTTTGGCAATTGAAACATTTTCAATTTCAGCTAGCTTTGCCCAAACAGCTTGTTAAGATCAGCCATACTTAAGCTTGGAAGGGTTTAGACCAAGCGCCACCGAAGCTGTGGTGAAGCTGGTTAATTTTGAATGTAAATGTATGAAGTACTGTATGGGGAAAAGAGGGAAAGGTGGGACAGTGGGTACATATGGGGGACAAGGAAGATGAACCTGCTTTCTGCCTATTTTAGACATTGTACCGGTCATCAAGACCACATTTTTAGGTGTTAGTGTCTTCTTGACACCTGGAATTTTGCTTATAAGCAACTAATAGCAATTAAGGTTTTTTGCTTTTTGTATGTGTGTTTAACCTAGCATAAACTTCCTTTAATTTCAGTTTAGATGATTAGCCTAGGATGATTTGATAAACAACTGAATGACATGTTACATCAGTAAAAGCAAGTGTTGTTTGTGAACAGTTTGCTTAATGAAGACAAAAGTGCAAAATAAAACTGAATGCCTGAGCTGTGGTATTCCCACAAGCAGCATTGTCAGTTGAATGCAATGTAATTGTATTTTGTACACTTGCCAATTAAGCAGCTATGCTATAGACGGGACGGGAGTGGATTACCTCTTCAGAAGATTGAAGAAGAGTGTCTCAGAACAGTAAATCAAATAAACTAGAAAAGTTACAAAAACATGCTGAGGGTGTCGTTAAAATATCAAAAATTACCACCACACTGACATATATTTGGCAATATTCACATCAACTGAGTACTCTCTGAGCCTTTAAGGAGAATAGTGGTTGATTATAATTCATTATCTTGGCTTTTTAAAAGAATATTAATCCCTCAAATTCCTTTAATATAACAAACTTTATGTTATGCCATTCCCACATGTGTTGGCAGCTCCTCGCCCCCTTTCACACAGGTTAAAGGGCAAACGTTCTGCATTGGCAGAGAATCCTGCATGTACTCTTCATTTGCGTTGTAAGGTCTTGTATGTATAGTATGTATTTGTGAAGCTTTTGTATGTTTTCCATGTCTATAATAATAACAAAACGTCTCCAAGTAGAAAATTAGCACTGTGGGTATGAAGTTAGACAAGAATCTATTTTTCATGTTCTAGTTGGTGTCTTTTGTTTGCTTACTTGCTTGCTTACTTACTTGTGCATGTTTATACAGGAGCGGTAAAAGAAAAATCATGGTGAAACATTTAGTGTGATGTGTGAATGTGTGAATCTTTGTAGAGAAACTGGACCAAAGAGCATTGAACTTCCTTTGGAGAGTACACAAATGATAGAGATAAATATAATGGTGTGTGACTGAATTCTTAGTCATGCCAATAAGCAGTTGTACACGCCCCCACCCCCCACCCCGGTGTAATATGAATAATGCAGCATACTTCGAATTTCCTGTCCAATTATTTGACATGGAGAATATATCACAGGGTGGTCATCTGTAATGAGTGTTGTAATGAGTGGTGCAGGTGACTAACATTTGAGGGTTGTACAGGAATAGGAAATACCCATTCATGATTATTGGTACAGGTATTTAGCAAGTACAGTGGTACCTCGGGTTAAGAACTTAATTTGTTCCAGAGGTCCGTTCTTAACCTGATATGGTTCTTAACCTGAAGCATGCTTTTGCTAATGGGGCCTCCTGGCGCCGCTGGCGCACAATTTCCATTCTTATCTGGGGCAAAGTTCTTAACCACTTCCTGGTTAGTGGAGTTTGTAACCTGAAGCGTATGTAACCCGAGGTACCACTGTATATAATTATATTTGAGCCATGTGTGTCAGGTAGGTCTCTCATCCTAATTGAGACATTTTTAGTTCTATTTCTTTAATGTAGCCCTTCATCCTCATTTGTTGACCATCTTACCAAGTTTTCTTGTGTGCTTAGAAGTTGAGGTGCTTTGCTTCATTTCAGGATGCAGCGAATATAGAGTATCCAATTTAAAATTTGACTACTATTATTAATTATCATAAGTCCTGAACAGGGCTGCTGCCAAAATATTGGATGCAGGACCTTGGGAGCGGGAAATATTTCCCCAGCTCTTTCATTGGATGTTTTGTCAGTCTGCTGCATAAAAAGTCAGATTTCTTGGCTGCAACAGCATTTTAACAGCTTCACATTTTTATCCACCTTTTGTCACCATGTTTCAGAGACCCTATAATCCTTGCAGACTAAATAAATATTGCCGTGTTTTCAATACCAGGCTGTTATCTTAAGTGCTGCATTTTGGTCCTTTGTCAAATAATGGGGAACTGTACTACTGATTCTGATGCCTATTTGTTTTGCGGTCTTCTGGTGTGATTCTTTGCCTCTGCTGTTGAGTAGCATAGTCAATATGCTTTATGTAAATTGATTACTGCAGGTTTTTCCTCAAGTCCCACATGTTTGATTATTCAAGGAAGCTGACTGTTAAGCCAGTCCTTCTGAAATTTTTGTTTGTAATCTCTGCTTCATGCTTTTTGCATTGACACTGCCCATCTACAGTGCATTTCTGTTGGCACTTTACAAGCTATGGGGTAATATAGCCAGGAACATCAATATCTTGTTTGGCTTCATTTATCTGTGGCATTTACCTTGCTCATCCCAGACCTCAGTAAAAAGGCAATTACTTGTGTTCTCCAGTATGACACTAAGCTTTTCACCTGCATTTGGCTTTAGTGTGATATAGCAAGCAAGACTACCAGCTTACATATATTGCAGAGCTCCTGCAACACTTCGAAGTTGAGGGGGAAGACAAGCAGATGAAATGAATGTGATGATAATGAGTGCCAGAGAAACGAAATAAGCAGCGTATTTCATGGAAAGGGTAAAACTTGCACTGGCATCAGCCACCCTGCATCAGTGTATTTTGCAGAACATTTCCTGGCTTTCAGATCCAATTAATAACAGATTCAGTCCTGGCTCCATTTTGCAGCTGGTTGCTAGCAGCAAGTTTGTGGGAGTCAGTGTGGTACAGCCGTTTAGTATCATGGATTCAGTGCGCCTGATTTTTTTGTTGCCCTAAGCTGTGTGCAGTCAGTGT
Source organism: Zootoca vivipara (assembly GCF_965207765.1). NCBI lineage: Eukaryota > Metazoa > Chordata > Lepidosauria > Squamata > Lacertidae > Zootoca > Zootoca vivipara. Next base: position 41,189,739 of record NC_142588.1, read on the forward strand.
ACTGTGCAAACTACACATACAATGCACTTTGCTGAGAAAATGACATGGAAGTGCTGGGTGGTGTGCCCTCAACTGCTTGAGTAGGGCTGGAAAAATCCCAGGCATCCAGTACAAAACATGATGTTTGGATTCTGGAATGCAGGAATTTTGACATATAATTCTAGTTATAGTTCTATGTCCCATGTTGGGTTTGCTTCACCATTTTTCATTGTGTTGATATCCTGTTGCTTGTTTCCAGTGTTTGAGCTCTTTCAGAGGTGCATATCTGCACACTGACTTGAGGCCATCAGAGCATTGGATGATGTTTGTAGGATTTGTGGTAGGGATAGATGCACTGCAACAAAAGGAGATGGGAGTAGGGACCGAGGACATAGAACTACATCATAAACAAAGACAAAACTCCATATGAGGATTCTCTTTAGCAAATAGCTCATGGCTTGCTGAGAAGTACTGATTTATCCACCTTATGAATGGGAATTTTAGTACATCACCAAGGTCAATAATGGCTGTTTCCTCTCCATTCTAATACAGGATTAAAAATGGGCCAAGTATTTGAGTGGGTCTTACTTGTGTGACAGCATGTGAATCCCACTCAGGCCATATAAGAACTCTCCTGTGCAGATAATTTATATTTGTTTTTTTGACTTGCATTACCTGTATCCTTTTTGTCCTCTTGTATTAAAGATTTAGTATAACCTTTAACAGCCCAGTGCTTTCAATGTGGCACTAGTGTCTGGAGGGCACTAGCTAGGGGAAGCCTGATCTAAGAAATTTTATTGGCATTGGGGAAGGCTGGTGTAAAATAGCTTCCTGGTGATTTTTGCTATGACAACAAATAAGCAATGGTGTTGCACCAGTTCAAGTAGATTGTTATCACAATGGAATAATTACATTTAGGTACTTGATTTGATTTGTTATCTGGATGAAAATAAATGTGTTGTGCTAGATGATTAGTGTAGGCTGTAGGAAGTTTTATTTATGTATTTTTAAAACTCACAGTACATGTTTTAAACAATTCCCCCTACGACTTGTGTAGCAGTGCCAATTTATGGCTTTCAAAAAAGCTAGGTAAGTAAATAAACAATTTCAGTCTTCCAAGCTGAACAAAAAGAACAAATAAGATAAAGGTATGTTCTACTTTCTGGACCATAAGAAAACACTTATTAGTTGTGCTTTGCATGGGGAAAAGAGCATGGCCTAGTTGGGTGTGTGCAAAGTCACTGGACTTAAGAACAATCCCAGGATGCAGTTTTTCAAGTAAGATCCTCAATGTGGAAAAATGGGTTGATGTTAAGTATATACCCTCCTTCAGGCTTCAGCCAAGATCTGCTCCTCGTTGCCAAACAAGCAACATTGAGGCTGGATCACGCAGAGTGGGGTTTCAGGGACCAGGGGTTAGGGCTACGTTGAAATTATGGTATAGGTCTAAATGGAATCAGCTGAGAATGACCACTAGGGTTGCCAGACTCAATAGAGGACAGGATTTCTGTGCCTTTAATTGCCCTGCTCTCTTTTGAGTCTAGAAACCTTAGAGAAACCTGCAGACCCTTTGCTTGGAAATTAAACAAAGGGTCTGCTGGTTTCTCTTTAAGGTTTCCAGACTCAAAAGAGAGCAGGGCAATTAAAGGCACAGAAGTCCTGTCTTCTATTGAGTCTGGCAACCCTAATGACTACAGCCTATGGACACCCTTGCTCTGCAGCAGGAAGAGTGCTGATGTTGCAGGAGATCAGGTGCTGGGTAGTTGTTAGGTGATCTGCAGGAAGACACACAGTTTGTGGTAGCTTGAGGTAGTTGAAAGGAATCTTTAGCCAACAACACTCTCACTTCTGGGTAAGTGAAAATGAATAATCGTATTATGAGGGAATGCTGCATATTTAATATACCAAAGGGTCAAAAGATAGGACTTTTAAGCTGTTCCACTGCATGTGCCAAATTTATCTTCATTTCACAATAACAAAGTTGAAGACCTTGTGACCATATACAACCTAGTATGGCCTAAGGAATAAATGAGATCTCTTAGTATCTTCTTCCCATCTCACGCTAAGCCAAATCAGAACTTTTGAGTTACAGGAAAACAGATAACAAAGATATCAAGTTTGTTGCACTAGTTTTGCAAGCTAACAACCAGTGAACAGCAAATTTGGACAGTAATCGGAGAGATGATGTGCTCTTTTCAACCACATTGTATTGGTATTGTCAGCAACCAATGTAATCAAAGAAGCAAGAAAAGTGTGTGTGTGTTACTGAGGTTGAAAATAACCCTTTCATGAATCTGCTCAAGCATAATACCACCGGTAGGTGTTCCCTCATCCACCTTCTGTGTGTCACACACTTTGTAGTGTATTTTTAAGAACCAAAACCAAAACAAACAAAATGCAGGAAAGAGGCAAGGCCATGGCTCAGAACAAAAACTATTTAGGATATGCATCAATCAGTTCTTTATAGTTTGGGGCTTTAAGGAATGTATTAAGTTGAGAAAAAAAGGTTCCTTTTAAAGAGGATAGGTGTATGCAGGTGAGCATTCTTGCTAAAATGCCACCAGCATTAATATTTTAAAAAGAAAAGTTTACAATGTTAAAAGTTTAAAACAACATTTTTAAAAAAATGGGAAACAAAACAATATACTGTAAATGATAAAATTGAAGAAGAATGTGATTTTTAGAAATTCAGAATTAGAAAAGAGAAAAATTCAAAGCCTTGGGAAAGTTTTTTTTAAAACAATCAGTTTAATAAAAGTTGAAAAGCACTGCTTATAATGAAATAAACAATATACTGTATTTAATTAATAGTAATATTAAAGTGTTTTGGGATCTGACAAAGCAATATAAAACAGGGAAATTCTTCTGGAAGTCCACACTTAACGTTGCTATTGACAGTTGCTGTCAGACTGAGATACTACTCTTATTTATATTCCACTGCACTTTGAGGTGTTTTGTAAAAGTAACACACTTTTCCGAATCCTTGCAGTGTAAAATCCCTATAAGGTGGCTGCCTTTAAGGCTGATGTTTCGGTATTGAGCTGCTGCAGTCAGTTTGTTTGAGGATGATTATTCCTGGATACAAATGGTCCTTTTTTCAAAGAATGACCATAGTTGGGTGCCCAGGTAAAAACCCATCAACAACAGCATTACATTGCCTAATGGAACTACAGAGCTCAAAAGAAATCTTTCTCTCTCCCACAGAAATGGGGAGTTGCCTGTACTGTACTTGTTTACTCTGCAGTAGCCCTGTTGTCCTCTAATTTAAAGGCCCCAAAAGGTTTTATTATTTTGTTAAAGACCACTTAATGTAATTGTTTGCCTTTGCAACAGAAGTAAGTCACACAGGGTGGTTCAGAAGTTTTCCCGCCCCCAACATGTCAAAAGGACATGGTGCTGGACCTCAAAAGGACATGTTTGGGGGGGGATGTGGGGTAGCCCTGCCCCCTTCGGTTTGATATGTGCAGTGTCGTCACTGTGGCACAGTTATACTGTCATCAGTCTGTCATTTTTAGATCGCCCATCATGCATGAGCAGAGTAGTTGCGTCCTTCCTGCTATGTTTCCCCCTCATCCTTATTGTGTATACTCCTTTGTAGCGCTGGTTTCTGAATATACCTAAGGGCTACTGGTTGTTCATGTGTCTGTGTGAGGAGGAGGGGAGATGGCAGGAAGTAGCCAATCCAGGATACTTTGAATTCAGCTGTTGAATTCCCAAGGAGACCACCTTAAGGAAGGGGGGATCCTAAACCTTAGCGACACATAAGCAGGAAGTGGCAACAAAGAGAGAGGAATAGGACAGAACTCCCAGTGCTGTTAGGCCATCCTGTTGAGGTGGGTGCTGCCCTGTCATAGTTACCTCCTCACTCCATCCCTTTGGCTAGTGTGTGCTATACGTACATAAACCTCTACGACAGGTGGGCCCCGATTGGTATGAGAGATAATAATAATATATTATTTATACCCTGCCCATCTGGCTGGGTTTCCCCAGCCACTCTGGGTGGCTTCCAACAAAATATTAAAATACAGTAGTCTGTCAAACATTAAAAGCTTCCCTAAACAGGGCTGCCTTCAGATGTCTTCTAAAAGTCTGATGTGCATAGACAATAAGGCATCATGCAGTGCACAACTTGGTATTTCACATACTGCACAGCTGCCGTCATGCATTTTGAACTGTTAATAAGACATGATAAATTATGTCATATGCACATAATTGTGAGTTCAGATCTCTCTGGTACGCAGGCTCTTTGACATCTGGTGGGAGGGTGTTCTATAGGGCGGGTGCCACTACCAAGAAGCTCCTCTGCCTGGTTTCCTGTAACTTCACTTCTCACAGTGAGGGAACCGCCAGAAGGCCTTCGGTGCTGGACCTCAGTGTCTGGGCAGAACGATGGGGGTGGAGACGCTCCTTCAGGTATACTGGACTGAGGCCATTTAGGGCTTTAAAGGTCAGCACCAACACTTTGAATTGTGCTCGGAAACGTACTGGGAGCCAATGTAGGTCTATCAAGACCAGTGTTATGTGGTCTTGGCGGCCGCTCCCAGTCATCAGTCTAGCTGCTGCATTCTGGATTAGTTGTAGTTTCCAGGTCACCTTCAAAGCTAGCCCAATATAGAGCGCATTGCAGTAGTCCAAGCAAGAGATAACTAGAGCAGTGTTTCTCAACCTTTTTTGAGCCAAGGCACACTTGTTCCATGAAAAAAATCACGAGGCACACCACCATTAAAAAAGTTAAAAAATTTAACTCTGTGCCGCCCTATATTGACTATATAATTATGACTGTAAGAAACACTTGCCAATTGCTGTGTTGGTTGCAATCTCCTGTAATAAGGCTTCACAAGCCGCTGATTTCTCTGCCAGCACAATCCTTTGCTCAGCAAGTTTCAGGTTGAGCTCATCTAGCCAGCTTCTTTAAGTTTGTCTAAAACCACCCTCCCGTGGTGGTGGCTGTTGAGAGCTGCGCTCGCCCCGCGTCGTGACCCGGCCGGCTTCCTTTCCGGCGGGTCAGTGCTGACTATTGGCGGCCGCCAGGCACGTGACAATGCAAATCGCCCTTCTCGTCGCTGCACGTCGCGGCACACCAGCCAGCATCTTGCGGCACACTAGTGTGCCGCGGAACAGCGGTTGAGAAACGCTGAACTAGAGCATGCACCACTCTGGCGAGACAGTCCGCAGGCAGAGGGAGTCTCAGCCTGCGTACCAGAGAGATCTGAACTCACAATTATGTGCGTATGACATAATTATCATTTCTTATTAACAGTTCAAAATGCATGACGGCAGCTGTGCAGTATGTAAAATGCCAGGTTGTGCACTGCATGATGCCTTATTGTCTTTCCACATCCAGTGCATGTACACAAGACAAGTTGCTTCTGTTCTCCACTTGTGGAGATTTAACTCATGGATAGCCTGGAGAGAAGACCTAAATCCTCAATCACAACTTATGTAGCTGGAGTAGCCGGCATGGTGCCCTCCAGAGATTGTTGACCTGCAGCTCCCATCATTCCTGGCCATTGGCCTTGCTGTTGGGGACTGGTGAATATTGGGAATCTAGTAACATCTGGAGGGCACCATGTTGACTATTCCCCACCTATAGCTCCTTGCACTAAAATATGTCCCCAAACGGCAAAATAAGGGCAGTGAATTACTGTCCCTGGTAAAGGTAAAGGGACCCCTGACCATTAGGTCCAGTCACAGACAACTGGGGTTGTGGTGCTCATTTTGCTCTATAGGCCGAGGGAGCCGGCGTACAGCTTCCGGGTCATGTGGCCACCATGACTAAGCTGCTTCTGGTGAACCAGAGCAGTGCACGGAAACACTGTTTACCTTCCCGCCAGAGCGGTACCTGTTTATCTACCTGTACTTGCACTTTGTGCTTTTGAACTGCTAGGTTGGCAGGAGCTGGGACTGAGCAACAGGAGCTCACCCCGTCATGAGGATTCGAACCGCCGACCTTCTGATCGGCAAGCCCTAGGACAATTGGAACACACATTTTCTGTATAGTCTAGTCCCACCAGATTATAGTTTAGTCTAGTCCTGCCACATTATAGCTGTCCTTTAGCTGATGAGCTGAATGGCTGTTTAGGTGGATTTCTTGTTCTATGGAGCCTATTTGGTGGTCTGTTCTATTTTGTTGGTGGATACCACAATCCACAGTTTGTTTGGAAGGCTAATGCTGTGGTCATAGTGCTGTCTTCTGTTGCTGGGTGCTGTTTTTTGGATTGTTCCCCCCCCCCAAGCATGAGTATGAGTATGAGTAAAACATAACAAGTTTTGTGATGTTTTGACCATAGCAACAAAACAAAGCTTTCATCCTTCATCCATGTGATTAAACCAGAGTGGATTCATGTATAAAAACCAAACCCATATATGTCTTCTCTTAGCCCTCCAAGTAAGCAACCTCAGAAAAAGAACTATACTTAATGTTCACATAAACTGTACAATGGTACTATACAAGTGAACTTTAGATATTAATCTCTTTGAAAATTCCACTGGAGATGCTGGCATTTTAATGAAATGATAACCTGAAAAGGCCTAGAAATGACAGGGCACTCTTGGAAAGTAATGTTGGCCTTGAACAAACCAATTAATTTTGCAATACTAGACATACCTGGAAGTTAGTTTCAGTGAAAACAGCGGTGCTTCCATCCAGTTAGATGCCCTTACAATCGCCTGTAATTTACATGTTTATACCAAAAGAATAATAATGGCTGTGTTCTCACAAAGGTGGTTATGGTTTGTAAAAACAATCCTAAGAAACAGTTCTGTCAATCATAACATGGAACAGTATATTAATATGGAAGTTCTTATCATGATAACAGCACAACCAGCAAAATAGCAATAAATCAGAATGTGACATTATTAGCAATAATTAGTACATTGCAGCTCCAATACCAGACTATTCAGTCAAGCTCCACCTAAGCCAAATACTCACTAATAGCACATTCCCATGTTGGGGTGCACCCAAGTAACCATATCCTGTATAGATTGCAATCTGAAAATATGCATAGAGGGGCCAGGAGAGCTTCCTGAGCCTGTGAGTTCTAAAGATTTGGGTCAGCAATGAAAGTTCCGCATCTGCTGTGCTTCCAGTCCTAAAGACCTTAAAGTGTGGGCATTCTCCAATTGGAGAAGGCCGTCCTTAAGATATTCTAGACACAACCATGCAAGGCTTTAAAGCCTTAATTCATGGTACCAGTTTTAAAGTTCAAATTGAATCGGAAATTATCTTTTTTTTAAAAAAGCCCTCTAAAAACTCTACTTCATGCTTGTTGCTGAGATACTAAGTTTAGAAAACAGCATGCAAAATAGCCAATCTCATTTAAAAACAAAACATCATTTATACACAGTGTCAACACTTCTTCTCACCCAAACTGGCCTGTGCTGCATGCAATAGATCTTAATGTTAAATCATCTAATTTTCTATTTTAGGGTAGGCAATGAGTTGGCTAAAACATCGATCATGTCATGGATAGTTTTTCAATGTTCTTCAAGGCCAGCAACCACTCTGATGCAGTAGGGTGTGTTGAAGTTTCCAACTTTTCAAATTCTGAAAATGAGGGGGTGCTAAATGGTTTAAACTTAGGAATTCAAAAGATATTTTGGTTAAATTAATATAATTTAGTTTTGGTTGGTAATTAGAATGTGTGTAAAATTGCATAGAAATCATTAAAAATGATTGCCAAGTACTTGAAGTATATACAGCAGGCATCCCCAAACTGTGGCCCTCCAGATGTTTTGGCCTACAACTCCCATGATCCCTAGCTAACAGGACCAGTGGTGAGGGATGATGGGAATTGTAGTCCAAAACATCTGGAGGGCCAAAGTTTGGGGATGCCTGATAAACAGTATTAATATTCTTATTTTTATTCTTATTTAGCATTACCTGACATTTTCAGACACCAGTTTATGTATTTCTTCATCAAATGTAAACGTACCAAGCTAAATGTTGTCCAGTCACAAAAATAATGGCAGGTTTTGTATTCTTCACAGCCCAAAACATATTTTTAAGACCTCCACTGACGAAATTGCAAAAAATAACTTTCACCCCCTAGAATGACACATCCTATACGATGCACTATCTCATATGGATAAAAGCAAAACATGTGTGACAGTGGCCATGCCAGCCTCCAGGAAATGGCACCACTTGCACAGCAACTTTGCTGGGCACTCTTGGCCACAGCTGACACATCACTTCAGGAGCACTCCCAAGCTGAAAACTTGGTTCTTAATGGGCAATCTACACCTGAAAAATGTTGAACACCATTATCTGAACCAAGCATTTCTCTAATGGTCATCATTTCAGAACCCTCAACCCTCCCTGAAACCAGAAAGTGGGGAGAGAGTTGAATACTACCTGCCTACCACATTCCAAATCCTGAGGCATGTGGTTTGATGCACACATGATGTATAGTTATTTAAAAATAGCTGTTACAGATAATAGTAGTGTTTGGCTGTTTCTCAGTATATTTTGTGCTTGTGTGCGTGAGTATGTGTCCTCTGTGCTGGCTCAGAGGCTGTTGTTAAGTCTCCTCTTACTGTAGTTCAGAGAGGAGAGAGATTAACGTTTAACAGTGTATGTTGAACTGAATATTTATTCTCATGATGCCTTTCCATAGGGCACCACACAGCACCTTTTAATTAGCTGGGAATTAACCATTTTCACACTTCCCTGTGAGTAACTATAGATCAGAAGCAGATTTTTTATACCTTGGAATAATAGTTAATCTTCACTTTGTTACAGATTCAGTAGCAGACTTCCCTAAAGCAATGCTTTTCAGGAGACAACTTATAGGAAAGGCTGCCTTTCAGTTCTGTTGGTGGTTGTTAGGAATCAGCAGTGCTTGTACATGGTGAGGGATGGGAGATATTTCATTCCCTACATGGTCGAAAATCATAATTCTTAGCTTGCTAAAAAAATTGTGGACCAAAGCGTGAGAATAGTTTTTAAACTATGATCAGTGGTTAAGCAGGGTTAACGTGTCTGCCCCAGGGTTGTGTGTGTCACAATTGCTTTTAAGTGCCATCTTCTCCCTCTGTTTTACCAGAAATACTGCCCTTACTGAGGCTTAAAAGAAAAGCATCTGAACTGTAAATGCTGATTTTATAAGCTAAACTGTAGAGCTCACTAATACATGTTGTGACTGAGTAGTGCTAGCCTTTTCTTTAAGCTATGATTAATATAGTCTTCTGTTTAAAGCTATTAAGTGTAGTGTTGTAATTGATTTATATTAAGCACAGTTTTTTAAAAAATTGGCTGTAAATTTCAAGGATGCTGGGGAGAAATTATAAAGGAACACCCCACCAAGTCCCAGTGTAGAGCAACTACAATTTCGCATTAATCTCCATGCATAGTACCCAGCGAGTTCTTTTCACGCAGCCCTTTTTCATGAGTTAGCTGCCTGCGTAAACGCCTAGTTGTGTGTTTCGGAATTACTGTAAGAACAACGCCAGTATAAGATGTTGTGACACTTCTTTTGAAAGGGCTTCTAGCAGAAGGGAGAAAGCAAAAGGGCTATGCTTAATCAATGTAAATGTCAGTGGCTTATTTTAATAAATTCTTGATTTAACGTGGCCTGTTTGCGGTTGCACGTTTTGTAAGGAATTTGCCATTCCCTTTCGAAGGTAGGTGACATTTAAAAGATCTGTAAAGGAGATTGGCTTGACAGCTTCAAATTACATTTGAAAGAGTTTTTCTTTTTCTAAACAGAAAATGAATACTTCCTTTTCTAAATGTCATCGCAAAGGCACAAACATATTTAATCAAATTTATATATTTAATTTATGTAAAGTTAGATTTTCCCCCTTATTCAAGAGAGAGAGAGAGAGACCTGTTACATTTTTGCCATTTCAAAGGTTTAGCAAAGGTAGCATTTGAAACTCTTGAGCTTTCTGAATAAATGAATCCATTGTTTGTAAGGAGTTCTGGAATTCTTCAAAAATTGGCATCAATTTATTACTTGAGCCCTTTCTTGAGCTAGATATTTAGTTAACCTCTTGCTGTTAGAAGTACCTAAAGATTTTTTAATAGAGAACTATGTGTAACAAATTGTTGGGTAATTTTGGTAAAAATAATAAATAACTAGAAAATATTGCAACACAACAGAAAATAGGATAAATATAAATTTATTATAGGGAAGTTTATTCCATCATTCAAACAAATTCCCAAGGCGATTAGCAAATAATAATTAGCATCTGCAGTGATGTTAAACCATTTTCTATCATACCCTTCAAGCCAGTAATTGCTCTGCATACTGCTTTTACCTTGCCAGTGTTTTATTTTGCAAGCTTTATATACCGCTCAATCAGCTTGCTGCAATCAGTTAAGCCTCTGCATTCTTGCTGCCTTGGGCCCAATTATCCACACGAGTAACACCTGAGCATGTGTTCTACAGCAAAGGTCCCAGTGAGACAAGATCGTGCCTCTTTCTTAGTGCAGTTCTTTGGGATGACACAGTCTGGAAGAACCTGCCTTTCATTTGCAGCACATCTTATCTTCCTTGCATGTTCTTTTATACTTTGGGTGATTGCGTTTATCCAGGACAAAGGCAAGTTACTGAGAAGACATTTCCACAATGTCTTTGCAGATGGAATGTTGGAAAGTGTCCAAGTAATTGCCATAGAATGTGTGTGGTCTTAACATTTTAGCAAGTGCCTGCTCTGTCATTTATTGTGACACTAGGAAGCTGAAAAGTTGTACTGCCTTTGGTCATATGTTTACTCTGAAAGTGGTACTGACTCTGACTTATTGCCCATGTGGAGATTGCCAGTGCAGTATAAAAGGTTTGATTTTCAGGTTTCTTCAGTATCCGTGTCATGATTTAACCTCACCATAGCAAGACTTGAAAGCTGACATCTGTCTTTGGATATTTCAGAATAGTGTTTTTCTTGCTGTTTGTTATTGTACTGAACAAATGCAAGCGTTCCTTTCCTGTGGTTCAAATAAGACTCCCATAGATAATTTATATACCACTTTACATTTCCAGTAAAATAAAAATAGCTCTAAGTGGTTTACAGCATAATTTTATAACAAAATATCACAATAAAAAATTACAAATGTAAATCAATTTCAGGATGCAAGAGCCATATTTAAAGTAGTATAATCAATGGCAAAGCAAAATATCCTCTTAAACCTCAAGAAACACTACAAGTAAAAATCAAGCATAAAACTTGATAGAATGTCACATACTAATGCAACAGTAGTCGCCAAACAAAATGTATTATGGGCAAATCTCTAAACAAACAATCAAACGAAAAAGCAAAACGGAGGAGCACCCTCTTCACATAAATGGCTATGTCCACAACTTCTCTGCTTGAAATGACTGCTTCAAAAATTACCTTTACCAGTTTTTTATTTCTTTGCAATGTTTATAAACTTCTTTTTAGCACTTTGTGATCCCAAAGTGATGTTTCAGAATGATGAAATAGTAACAGTTTCCACAAGATTGCTCAACTCCTTGAAACTGTGAAAATTGGATAGAATCTTTTCAAAAAGTTTGATTGAATATGTGTTCTGGAGTTAGTTGGTGTTTCTCCCCAGTAGTTGTGTGATCCATTCTTTATGTTGGTGGGTTTCTTTTTTGTTAAACAGAATTTGTATACTGCTTCATCATGAAAAACCTCTAAGCAATTTACACAAAATATACACATACAGTAATCAATAAAAATCAGAAGTTAAAAACAATTTGAAAAATAAAAATAAACCAATCTTTTAAAAACAGCACATTATACAATACACGTGAACGTTAAATATCTAGATAGACTTGCCAAAACAAAGTTTTTAGCAGGCACCAAAACGAATACAGCAATGGCCCCTGCCTCATAAGAGTGGACAAGGTGTTGTATGTTTTAGCCAAGTCAGTCATACGTAAAGGTAAAGGGACCCCTGACCATTAGGTCCAGTTGTGACCGACTCTGGGGTTGTGGCGCTCATCTCGCGTTATTGGCCGCAGCACACGGAAACGTTTACCTTCCCGCTGTAGCGGTACCTATTTATCTACTTGCACTTTGACGTGCTTTCGAACTGCTAGGTTGGCAAGAGCAGGGACCGAGCAACGGGAGCTCACCCTGTCGCGGGGATTTGAACCGCCGACCTTCCGATTGACAAGCCCTAGGCTCTGTGGTTTAACTCACAGCGCCACCCATGTCCCACAAAGTCAGTCATATAGTGTATTAAATTGACAAAACCAAGCCATTTTTCCAGAGTGGATTCACTGATCAGTTAAAGAGTTTTTGTGTCTACATTTCAGAGAATTCTACCGTATTATCAGCCAGAACACTAGTGTGGGGTGGGGGGAGCAACTTGAAAATTCAACATTGTTTTCTTTTAAATATTTATGTAAAAATTTAAAAAATAAAGAATATATTTTAATGTACATAAATTGTTCCCTCTGCCTTAACATCCATAAGAAAAATACTGATTCTCATATACAATATAGAAAAAGTTGTTAAGTGTTAAAAACATAACAAACAAGGCATAATTTTTGAGTGCCTTTTCCAAGATGGCACACAATCTGAACAAGACTGGTTGTCACACTGATACCCACAGTTCTGCCAAAGCAGACCTCACAACTTCCAGGTTTGTATGGGTTTTCCCTGCCTCTCCAAATAAAACAAACCTATGTTAATATTTTCCTCTTTCAACTGTTCTAGCCCTTTGTTCCATTCAACACTTTTTTGCCACTTATCACTGCCACCCGTTTATTCTGCTATTCTTTTCTGCATCCGTGCTTCTGGTTTGAGGCTGTTCTTCACATGCATATAGCTACTTTGAGCTTTTGTAGGCTAAAAATCCCCAACACCTTCTGTGAAGGGTTTATTAAACGAAGTTAATTCATCACATCTTGTCAAAATAGACAACTACCGGTAGATAAAGAATAAAGACTGATAATTTGTCTGTGACACCCCCCCCCCAAAAAAAAACCTTTCTAAATCATGAGTTTTTCACAAACCTTCCTGGCTGTATAGAATGTGTTGTGACAGGACTGGCACCAATACCTGTAACTTCTTGTCTCATATGTTGTACTCACAGGAGACAAAAGAGCCTAAACAAGGGCAAAAACCTTGTGACATTTTATCAGCAGAGTTTTGATATGTTTTGGTCCTCAAGTCTCTCTAAGCTGTTGTTCCAAACTGTATCCACGATTCTTAATGGACTTTAAATTGGTTCCATTTGAGATGAGCTTCCTTTGTGGGTGAATTTGATTGTGTGCATGTATGGTTAAAAGCGACACTAATCCATTTTTAAATGGAACAGTGGGAAGTGGCTGCAGCTCAACAGAAGTAGATTGTTTGAAAATAATACTTGATAGAGAATGAGAATTCACTTCACAATAGTCCCAACATTGGTAAAATAATGATTGAGAAGAGCACATATTGTGAGATGTCTCAGCGTAGGAACAGATCTCCCTAAGGTGTGCGCTTCAAGAGATTCTGACTGGAAATGGCAACTGGTGTTTGATATTCTGAATCTGCATTTTCTTTTTCCTGTAGAAAAATGCCAAAAGTGTTTGCAGCCCTCTGACCTATAAGTGCTGTCTGTCTTATTTTTTTTTTTTTACTATTTTGTATTTTTTAATAAGAGTGATATACATATCTTAATTATTGAACTATTTTTCCATTTGCTGGCATTTTAAGGAATAGTGTACTAATAACATAAAACAAAAAAGTAACTGTGCTATCGCCACAACCACATTCAATGATTTTATATTGCAGATACTTGTGAGCTAACTCAATCATGTTCTCTTTTGGCTCCATGGTAACAGTGGAGCACATGGCTAAAAGTATACTGTACAAGTTAATGTGTATTCTGGGACATGTGGAACACAGTGTGAGAGCCAAGATGCAGCCAAAAAGGGCCCTGAAGACTGCTCTTTTCTTTGGCAAAGTTCTTGTGGTAGCTAATTATTATTTGATTATATTTCACAGTGCTGCATTGCTCCCTCATACTATTGACCATCTTTAGAGAAGGCGTTGAAAATCTTACCCGCCTCAGTTTTTCGACAATATAAAGTGAAAAGCTGCATACCAAGACCACAGCAAGGAAGAGGCAGTAATCTATTTCTTTAAAAAGAAAAAAAGAGTGCCATAGAGATAACACTTTCTGATTTTGAAACAAAATTTAAAAAATCCTTCCAGCAGCACCTTAAAGACCAACTAAGTTTTTTATTTTGGTATGAGCTTTCGTTAGTTGGTCTTTAAGGTGCTGCTGGAATGATTTTTTTTATTTTGTTTCGACTACGTCAGACCAACACGGCTACTTTCTGATTTAAAAATCTTATCTCTAATGATACAAACACAAGAAGAGGCCTTTTGGATCAGACCAAAGGCGTTTCTAGACAAGCATCCTATCTACCACAGGGGCCAACCAGGTGCCTTATGGGAAACCCAAAAGCAGAGTGAGGACTATATCCTTCTCATGACTAGTAATCATAGGGTGCTTATGATTCTATAAGTAGTATATTGTCTTCAAGGCCAGTGATTGCCTTTTCTTCCATGTATTTTTTCTAATATGATTTTGAAGCCTTCTAATTTGGTGGCCATCACTACATCTTGTGGTACCAAATTTTGTAGGTCAGTTACACACACTATGAATCCTAGAAGCGTAGAAGCTAGTTGTGTTTACTCTGAGTAAGGAAAACGAACATGTGTATTTTTTCCAGGCACTCTATATTATGACTTCATGTGCTCTGGGAATCTGCATTGAAAATAGGTTCTTGGGCTAAATCTTAGTGAAACCTGGCTCATATTATCCCTGGTTGGCCAGTATATTGTAAATATGCTATTGTGATTGATTTATATTGTTTATATTGAGTTTGTATAGTGTTTGAGGTGTGAGGAGGATCTTTAGTAAGCTGAGTAAATTTTTAAGTGTCTTGCCTTTGAGGTCGTAGCCCGATAAATGGCAGCACCTCCTCTCCTCCTTCGAAGCGTTTATTCTCCTAACCTTGCTAAGTGATAGAAGGATTATGAGTGACAGTTTGAACTGTCAGTTTAAATCATAGGAATTGAAATAGTACTTGAAGGCAGCAGTATCCAGATCATGGGAAATTTGTATTTCCACATATCTTTTGATTTACTGAGAAACTTGATCTCTTAAAGGTTTATTATCCCTGTCTTTTTTCTTTTCTTAACAGCTTCCCCCCCCTCCATTTTTCAATGTTTGTACTTTCAGGATGGCCTACAAAAGAATTCTGCTGCTATAAGTAATAGCAAAAACTGAAGGGAAAGTACAAGAGCCCTAGGGAGACATCACTCTCAAAGCAGTAGTGTTGTTGGTCAGGATCTCAGGAAATAAGTGAAGAGGATACACTTTCCTACAATGCTACTTCAAAATCAGACAGGATATACATTCCTTTAATAGCTGAAACATCCCTTACTAATTTTCATGAACAAACACAGACATAACACTGTACTAACAATTCTGTAACACAATGGGAACATGCCAGCCCATTAAATATTTTCCTTACGCCAAATAGATTGTTTTGCACAATATGTGAGGCATGTGAAAATGTTACACTTGTCTGCTTTTGGATTTATTTATTTTTAGTCTGGGTTTGATTCCATAGCACAGTGATTTTCTGGCTCTCAGTGGTCATGTGAATGCAGACAGAAGTGAGGAATCTCTTCCTCGTGGTAGGTTACTACCACTTGTAGCTTCAGTGAATCATCAGCTTGAGCCAGTGTGGTGTAGTGGTAGACTCGTAATTTGGGGAACTGGGTTCGCGTCTCCGCTCTTCCACATGCAGCTGCTGGGTGACCTTGGGCTAGTCACACTTCTTTGAAGTCTCTCAGCCTCACTCACCTCACAGGGTGTTTGTTGTGGGGGAGGAGGGGAAAGGAGATTATTAGCCGCTTTGAGGCTCCTTCAGGTAGTGATAAAGCGGGATATCAAATCCAAACTCCTCCTCCTCCTCCTCCTCCTCCTCTTCTTCTTCTTCTTCAGCTGCTTGCCTGCTTCTCATCCATCTGTTTGTCTTCCTTCTTGTGGGCCATGGGATCTGTTGTGTACGTCATTGTGTTGAATCAGAAACAAAGCCACAGTGGCTCCTGTAAAAGTCACTCTTAGAAGGTTGTATCCAACCAAGTTGCTCCATTAGTGCAAAGATTTGTTCCTGTCAGGGCCGTCTTAAGCCTATCCAGCGCCGTGGTTCAGAGATCCCTGCCGGCAGCTTTACAGAGCTGGAGGAGGCAGGCAGCGGCCGGAGGGCGGCTCCTCCAGTGGGGAAGAGGTGGAGGCTCCGGGCGCGGCGCTGTTTCAGCACAATGGGCGAGGTGGCCACGGCATGCAGAGGCTCCGGGCGCAGCGCTGCTTTGGCGAGGCAGACGAGGGCAGTGAGCTGATGCTGCGTTCAGCCTCCGCCTCTTCCCAGGCGCCCTCTAGAACTCTGTACGAACTTGGCGCCCTGGTTCCCCGTGCCACTTGCCTCTATGTGCAAGATGCCCCTGGTTCCTGTGCCCCTCAAAATCTGTCCTGGGGGTTCCCCCAATCATGATTTTGAGGGGGCACATGGGGAGAGGAGAGGGAGAGAAAGTCCCATTTGCAAGTGGAGGTTCTTGCGATAACAGAATTACTTTGTTGGATACAACCCAGAGGATGCAATGTTTGAAAGTTGTGGAAGGCTTCTGCCTAGACTTTTACGAATTAAAGTTATCCAGAGCTGATGTAGAAAAACATGCAGCTGTAGGGGTACTGTTACTTTAGCCTCTGTATAACAGAATGACAGAAGGATTTCGGCAACCGTGGAGGGCTTAATTTCTCTGGGTTAGAATATTGTCACACAGCTTTATTCAAAGAGCCACAAACTTTCTACAAAAATCTGTATAATAGGAAGAAGCTAGACTTGGGGAAAGCTTCATTCTATGATTCTCAGTCTTGTGGAAGTCGCTTTTCAGAGTCCTAAGATCAGAAGCAGTGGGTATGTGTGAGAGACATTCCCCTCCCACTTGGAGACACTTGTACAAATGGTATTTTTCCATAAATACTTACTGGCTTGGGAAGCATAGCTGCCAAGTTATCCCTTTTTTACAGGGATTTTCCCTTATGCTGAATAGGCTTCCTCGCGAGAAAAGGGAAAACTTGGCAGCTATGTTGGGAAGGGACACTGCTGGCATCAAGTGGGGATTGTATAATTTTCCCCATATTTACAGATCAATATTTTTATCCAAGTATAAGTGATAAAGTGGAGAAGCTGGTTTTATTTACTTGAATAGCTTCTCTGTGAAGGTAAGTACTCATTTTTTAAAACATCTACATGTAGGCATGGAAATGTTGTGATGAAGGCTGAAAGGTGGACTTGAAAAATATTTATACTTTTAACTGTACCTAACATTGATTGATTTTTAATGTATTCTTATGCTTCTGACTTTTACTTGCACATTTTTTGGAACACCAGTTAAATATGTAACCATGGAGCTCAGTGAACGGCAGTTGTTTGATTCATTTTTTCTGTAATATGCTTCCCTGGCGATAAAGGAAGTATTAGAGTGATAATTGCCATAATTTTATAGACTGTTATTTCTGCTTTTTGTTTTTGTTTTTTACACTTCTGTCCTGCTTTTAAAACTTGAAAAATTTTACTTACAAAAAAGATTTATGATTGTTGGCTTTTAATAAAAGGGGATGCACATGGTAACCACAATTTTTTGGTTCAGATGAAACAAGAAAACCCAGTTTAGCAAGAGCAGAAGGAAAAGTTTCTGAAATCTTCCTTCCAGCCTCAAATGTGTATTGGTTTAAAATGAGTGGGAAGTGTCATTTGAAAGTTTTAAAAACACAGACACAATAGAAGTCTTTCTTGGGACTGCTAATGATCACAGAGCTTGGCCTCTGTTTGGTTTGAGTATACTCCTGCGTTTTTGCACCTGTCCGCCGAAGTGCTGTTCCAAACATAATTGAGGATATTGTTCTTGGGGGAGGGGGATTACAGAGGATCTACTCACTGCCTTGTCCTTTCAGTTAAGTAAATGCAGCTCCCCTCCAAACACTTGTCATTATCAAATACCAAAAGGAGTGAAATGTCAGTTTATTATAACACTTATTTTCTTAACACATAATCAGAAGATACAGAGTTTCACATAATATTATGGTGGCACTAATACTGTTTGTAATATCACAGTTTCAGGTCCTTTGGAGTCTCTGTTGTTAACATCTGTATTCCCTGGGAGTCTAATTCCAACATGGACATGTAGAAAAAGGATAGAACATCACATTAAAAACATAGCCTAGGGTTGACCTGAAGGCTGTGATTATGCAACTATACCACAAACTAGGTGGTAGAGTTTGAGCCAGAGGCAGATTCAAGTAGTATGTGTGTGTGTGTGTGTGTGTGTGTGTGTGTGAAAATCACTGGGGGTTTTTGTGTCTACTGTTTTCTGCTCAAAACAAGCAACAAACATGAGCAATCTTGAGTGAAATCTTAGATTCTTTAAAGTCAGTGGATAGCAAGAGAGTGTACTCTAAAAATATACCTGAAGGTCTGCAAAAGTTTGTGAAAGATTGTAAATCTGGGATACAAACCTGATGCAAACTCAGGGACAGCCTAATATGGGCACTGCCCCTATATTAGTTTTTCCAGACATCCCATTCAGCAAAACTATGACACATCTCTGATGATGCCAGTAGCTCTGTTTTTTGGCTCTGTGTTTTGTCTGGACTAAATTTTTTAGAAGCGAGTCCCTTCCCTTTTCAGTGTGGTGACAACATTGTAAATTCTATCATGTGCCGTTAAAAATAAATAACCATGGTTGATTATCAGATATCTTTATTGTGGTCCATAGACCCACTAAACAGTTTCAAAACAAGATACAGTTAAAACAACCAAACAAGAGGCAAAAGAGACCAAGGTAGTCATTTTATTATGTCTAGAGCGTGGTGGTCTTTGTTTCTTGCGACCGCTGAAAGAAACTTTGCCACAGTCAGTGTAATATCATTTGACCTACCCTCCAGAAGGTATTTAATATGGGAAGCTTCAGTGAATTGGGATCTAGGCATATCTGCCTTTCCATCATCGTTTGCCTCCCATGTGTCCAAGGCTGCCTGATACCCTTTGTTGGCCATCTATGCAAACAAATAGTTTCCCAAGCTCTATTCATGTATTTCCTTGGGTAAGAGCTGAAGTTCTAAGACCTTTGTGTTGCGGTCCAATCTTCACCTTATGTGATCTACATTGAGTTGACTCAGTTCAGCTTAGTGATTCACACTGATTAATTAGCTGTATTACAATTTGTGTTTGTTTTAATATTACAATTTGTTGTAGCTGTTATCTACCTAAATACTTCAGTTAAAAATATTTTTTAAAATAAGGCCATATGTTGAATCTGACACATAGTCCCAGTCCATGCAATTATGACCGTTTAATTCTGTAGACTTTGTAGGTCTATGGACCGCAATAAAGATCTAATTCTGTAGATCGGGCTACTGCACATTGGGCTGCTATGTGTTGATTCAGATTTGACTACAGTTATGGCATGTTGCAGAGTGGATGTAATCCTCATCCATCACCCATCTACATGGGGCTGCAGTGCTTGATGCCACATTTGAAACAGTAAAAATAATACAGTTAACACAGTGTGCTTTCTTTTCTAATATGTGGTAGGTATATTTGTAATATATGTAAGTGCTGGCAGATGCATTACTTTATTCCATATTGCATTTTCAGAGAAAGTGCAGTTTTATTGAACAAGAGGATTGAATTCTTAACTGACTAATCAATTTTCGTAGCCTAGTATTAATGGACAGCTGTATCCATTAATCAGGGCTTTAGTAGATTAACAGTTGTCAGCATTTATGCTAATAGTACTTACATACCATACTTGTGAAATGCAGTTATGTTTCCATATTTTTATAAAACATTTGGTAATATTCTCTTGCTTTGTATCTTCAAATTGTTCCGTTCACGGTTGTAGATCTCTCTTAGAAATGGAAAAGGGTAATTCCCAATCTAACGTGATGCATCATCATTTGAGGCTTCTTCCTCATCTTCCACCTACTAATCTTTGTGTCAAAATAAATGGAAATAATATGTTCTAAGATTTTGATTGCTTTGCATTAGCCATGCAATATGAGTGAAATAAGGCATATATTGTATTAAACTTCCTTAAGCAGTCTTTGGTATGTAGAAGTTGGAAGAAAAGGCATTTTAAAGGATTTCCAGATTGAGACCTTAAAGCAGGCATCACCAAACTTCGGCCCTCCAGATGTTTTGGACTACAATTCCCATCATCCCTGACCACTGGCATTGTTAGGAGTTGTAGGCCAAAAATCTGGAGGGCTGCAGTTTGGGGATGCCTGCCTTAAAGCCCTGCTAGATCAGACCAAAGCTCCATCTCCTCTGTTTCTGTAGTGACCAGACAGCTGCTTCTCAGAACTCTGCAAGCGGAGAGCATGAAGGCAAAAGCTCTCTGATGTTTCTTCCCCTATAATTAGGGGGATCGTCAAGTATCTGCTTTGCATCCAGAAGGTCCCACATTCAGTCTCCAGAATCTCCAGTTAGAGCTGGAAATGTTCTGTGCTCAAACCTGGTGAGCCACTGTCAATGTAGACAGTACAGAGCAATATGTTCCTAGTAGTTAGAAGTTCAGCCTCTGAACACATCTCTTGTCATATCTTCAAACTGTTGGTAGACCTCTGTTGTTTTTAAATTTGCACACATTTCTATCATGCATGGCAGGGCTTGAAACCCTTGCACCCAAAGTGAGAATTAAACCCATGTACCAACAAAAGGCTAGAGGGCAGCAAAATGACTGTCAATGTGTCTTTTGGGTGCGCACGAACCACCCACATTTCAGGTAATAGCTGAATGTGTTGTCCAGTGGTGTATGAGTTTGAAAAATCACAATGCAGCTGTGTGTGTTTAGTTTGATTTGGGTGTGTGTGGGTGTGTGTAAAGACCGCCTGCCTGCTTGTGTCTCCAGCTTAAGAAAAAGGAAATGGGCCCCTTGAATAAGTCTGAGTTTTGTTTGGTTTATTTTAGTTGAATCATTTGAGGACCTAGTATGCACACTTCAGTTAGTTGATTGCTATAGATTGTCCAGTGGCTCTGGAGAGCTCATCACGATGTCTAATAGCTATATCTTATTGATTGTCCTTCAATTAATCACATCTGATGCTTTCATTTATCAAAAACCAAATACATGTAATTAACTTTGAAGTGAGAGAGCTCATTTCAAAGTGGTATTTGCTACTGTCACTGAAATATCTCAGGGTAGATTATACTAATGGGGAGCACAAGTCAAAATTAAGCTAATGGTGTCCTGTCTGTCAAGGAATAATCATTTTAAAACAGAGTTGGAGTACTGCTATTCTCTGCAGGTCAAGAAACAAAGTAACTTATCCAAAGAAACGCACACAAACATCCCTCCTTACCAATCTTACATTAATTTGCCTAGGGCATGTGTGATGGATATTCTTTTTATTGACTGATGGCTGGTTAGCCTTTCATGTCTGTAAAATGAAGGGTTTGTGTGTGCAATTGTATGTGTTAAGACTTATATGCAGCTACAACCCTGATGGCTTAGGCTTAGGACTTCTGATTGTAGGTAAGAAGGCTTCTACACAGTCGTAAACAAATAGGCTTCCCCTGCACA
The DNA here is from genome assembly GCF_965207765.1 of Zootoca vivipara. NCBI lineage: Eukaryota > Metazoa > Chordata > Lepidosauria > Squamata > Lacertidae > Zootoca > Zootoca vivipara. The sequence continues at coordinate 41,211,300 of NC_142588.1, forward strand.
GATGTCTTTGGTTGATGCACAACATATGACATGTAGTGGGACCCACTAACTAGGCCCACTGGCTAGCCTCACTCCAAACACATTGTGTCCCTGTGACCATGCTGATGCATTTAATCCATGCTTGTGCCCCTAATTTTGAAAGGGGCTAATATCAAGGATGTGAGTGATAATTTTAAATATTATGGAGACTTCAGAAGGTTTTTTATTTTTATATGATTCCTCTTTCTTTTCCCTATTGTTTCTTATATTTCACTTTCACATCCCTTTTTAGCCAACACCTGTACTACAGGGATTTTAGGTTTCATAACTTCAGAAGATAAGGAGGACCTAGAATCTAATGGGGGGGAATCACATTTTAAATTGTTGCTTTTCCATGGCCTTTCCAATGACCTGTGGCCATCTTGTTACAGCAGCAAAGACATGACACCTTTTAATAATAATAATAATAAATATTATTTATTTATACCCACTCTGGGCAGCTTCCAACAGAATATTAAAATACAGTGATCTATTAAACATTAAAAGCTTCTCTAAACAGGGCTGCATTCAGATATCTTCTAAAAGTCTGGTGGTAGTTTTTCTCTTTGACATCTGGTGGGAGGGCATTCCACAGGGCGGGTCCCACTACCAAGAAGGCCCTCTGCCTGGTTCCCTGTAACTTGGCTTCTTGCAGTGAGGGAACTGCCAAAAGGCCCTCGGTGCTAGGCCTCAGTGTCCAGGCAGAACGATGGGGTTGGAGATGCTCCTTCAGGTATACTGGCCTGAGGCCGTTTAGTGCTTTAAAGGTCAGCACCAACACTTTGAATTGTGCTCGGAAACGTACTGGGAGCCAATGTAGGTCTTTCAAGACCGGTGTTATGTGGTCTCAGCGGCCGCTCCCAGTCATCAGTCTAGTTGCCGCATTCTGGATTAGTTGTAGTTTCTGGGTCACCTTCAAAGGTAGCCCCAAATAGAGCGCATTGCAGTAGTCTAAGCAAGAGATAACAGAGTATGCACCACTCTGGTGAGACAGTCTGCGGGCAGGTAGGGTTTCAGCCTGCGTACCAGATGGAGCTGATAAACAGCTGCCCTGGACACAGAATTGACCTGTGCCTCCATGGACAGCTGTGAGTCCATAATGACTCCCAGGCTGTGCACCTGGTCCTTCAGGGGCACAGTTACCCCATTCAGGAGAGAAAAATGGATTTCAAAGTATGCCTAAACTAGAACCCTTCTGTTGCAGTCACCTGGTTTGTACATCATGCTAAGCCCAAACTATGGCTTAGTGTGAATGTGCAGGTTCTGAGACAGGAGATTTTTAATAATTTTCTGACAATGTTCATAACTTAGGAGAAATGCTGCTCTATGGTGGACATTCCCTCACTTTGAATAAATGTTCTTATAAATATGGACACCAACCAATGCACATAATCACAAATTTTGTTTAGTCTGCATTCCTAAGTGACTCAACCCATATTTCTGAGACTGTTATATGAACCACAGTGCACCTGTCCTTCAGTTTTCACACTTCTCTTAATTTTGCAATGCAGTTCCATCTTGAAATGAACCAAAATGCATGTAAAATGTGTATTAGGTTAAAATGTATATACAGTGTTAAAATGTATACAAAATGTATACAAAAATATTTACATGTTGAAAAGTGTGTCCAAAATTGCAAATTGTTCATGAGTTACGCCATGTCGTCAGAACTCAGATTTGTGGTTTTAGGCTGCATTCCTAATTCCGCTCACCTGAGAGTAAGCTGCACCGAATTCACTACGACTTACCTCTGAGCAGACATGGTGAGGATTGCAGCCAAGCTCTTCTGAGCAAACTGTGCCATGATCCTGGTTACAGCTCACAGTTACTCTAGAGCAGTGTTTCCCAACCAGTGTGCCTCCAGATGTTTTGGGACTACAACTCCCATCATCCCTAGCTAGCAAGACCAGTGGTCAGGAATGATGGGAGTTGTAGTCCCAAAATATCTGGAGGCACACTGGTTGGGAAACACTGCTCTAGAGAGAGCTGAACTGTGAGCCCAACCATGACTTAGCTCAGTGCACCAGCAGAAAGACCTAGGAAGAGCAAATCACTCACAAGTTAATGAGATACTGAAGTCTTAATAAGACACATCACCCAGATTTGGTGTGAAATTCACTGATGGATAATGTCGGACGTATCATGAGAAAACAATTTTAGAACAGAGCTAAGAACATCTGCTTATGTATCACGTTTAGAGCCGATTGAAAACAAGAGTAGGCCTTTTTACTATCATTATCAATTTACCATCATGATCACTTGGGAAATGATTAGTAAGGCCCGTAAAGACTTGAGAGTAATTTAGGTTCACTTTTTGATAGCTTGGACTTGCCTTTTAAATAGTATCTTATCTGGCTGTTCAGAGTGATTGGCTCAGGCATCCAGATGTCTATAACAATAAATTTAAGATTGCACCCAGTTGGTTATTCTGGGAAACCTTTCATGTGTAATATGAGTAAAGTATATATCACAGCCTTTACTTGTAAGGGTAGACCTAAGGAAGATTTTTTTTTGGGGGGGGGGGAATCCTTAATGGCAGAAACCAGCACATTTGATATATAATATCAGAAAGGAAGCTACTTTGCTTATTCTTCGAATACTGTTACTGAAGTGGCTATTAAAATGAGTAATTAGCAATATGGTAATGATTATGACATTGCATGGATTAATTAAAGTGAAATGATGCTACGTGAGACCCAATACTACATGAGACACATGTTTTAAATAAAATTGTTTAGCAATAGTTATCTAGTTGTATATCTGAATTTTATACATTGGTATGTTTTAGAATGGGATGCGGGTGGCGCTGTGAGTTAAACCACTGAGCCTAGGGCTTGCTGATCAGAAGGTTGGCAGTTCGAATCCCCGCCACAGGGTGAGCTCCCATTGCTCTGTCCCAGCTCCTGCCAACCTAGCAGTTCGAAAGCACGTCAAAGTGTAAGTAGATAAATAGGTACCGCTCCAAGCGGGAAGGTAAACGGCGTTTCCGTGTGCTGCTCTGGTTCGCCAGAAGCGGCTTTGTCATGCTGGCCACATGACCTGGAAGCTGTACACCGGCTCCCTCGGCCAATAACGCAAGATGAGCGTCGCAACCCCAGAGTCTGTCACGACTGGACCTAATGGTCAGGGGTCCCTTTACCTTTATCTTTGTTTTAGAATGGAAAATAGGCATTGGAGAGTCCCCGGCCTTAGTTTCACATCTATTAAATGAGCTGTGTGTTGCTGCTTTGACTAACTCAAATGAGAGTAGTCTGAAATAATTATTGTGCTTTAATTCTGTTGAGTAGAAATTGATTTGCAATTTCAGAAGACCTGTTTCTGTTGCTTGGTGGAATGTTGTGCTCAGCTTGCCTGCATCACAGTTCACTTTGTATCAGATTCTGTTCCACTCCATTCTACACTAAACCTGTTTTACAAGTTTAAATATAGTGGTCGCTGCATCTACCTTCTATAATAGCATTATCCTGCTGAATGGATTTTAAAATGGATTATTCTAGTGACAAGGGAAGTATATCCTCTACGGTATCTCAATCCATTTCCTTGTGTCTGTGTTCCTACCCTGATTGGTATGTAGGGTGAGATTCTAATCTTTTGTTGAAATAGATCCCATTATATTTGTAGATTACCTATACATGTGTGAGAGAAATTGTGACAGGTTGAAAAATGCATAAATGTGTATAGTGCAATCAAAACAGTAAGTAAAATACAACCTGTTTAGTTTTCCAAACTTGGGTGCAAATGAACATGTTTGAAAAACTGCAGTATCCCAAAGTTACAAATTAGGCTCCTTATTTGGTGGGAGGCACTATATTTGCAAGAAAGGAGTAGTTTAATGTGCCTTAACTGCTTCTACAGAAACAATCTGACTGGCTTGCAGGCTCCTGTGTTTGAGATCTTCGTACATGTCAAGATAGCAAAACATGAGCTGATTGACAGGGTGATGATTTGAGTGTCAAGACCATCTGTCTAAAATACACCCATGCACACAAGTTTCTTTCTGGCCATTTTGTGTGGCTACCTCCATGCTGTGATGTCCAAATTGTATTGCTGTCATGTATGTCCTAGCCGAGAAGATATAAGAGTGACACATTACGCTAGCAGCGTCAGTGGCTGTCACACTGCTTTGGTAATGTGTAAAAGCAACAAAAAAATCAAATGCGAAAAGAGGAGTTAAGGGAAAGGTATGACTATCAAGTTAAATTAATTGAAGCAGATAGATAGGATGTTGCCTTGTAGCTCTACCAACTTTGCTGTCCCCTACCTAGCTCCTGCTGATGTGTGTGTTTTATGATTGACCCTACATCCAAGGCTGATGGGCTATATAATTAGGAGCTTTCAGTATTTATGTAAGGTCCTGCAAAGCAATCCTTTTGGGATTGAAAAACATTTCCTTCCATTCACCCCAGAAGACTAATCTTCTGGTAAGCTGTAATATAATAAATAAGTGCAAGGGTTCCTTTAGTAGACTGGAGCACATGTGGGGAACCTTTGTCCCGTCAGCTAATGCTGAACTACAACTCCCATCAACCCTAGACAAGCATGGCCAATAGTCAGGGATGATGGGAGTTGTAATTCAGCAACATCTGCAGGACCAAAGGTTCTCCATGCTTGGTGTGCAGTGATGTGGGCTTTCCAGAAGAATTGGGGAATTTTCCTATTCAAATTAGAGCAATTTGCATAAAAAATGTTATAATGCCCCAGAGAGTGATCTAATTTAGAATATTTATTTTACTTGTAGTTAGTAAATAAAGCTAAGAAGTTGAAACTGTCAAGGTTACCTAGTATCATATTTTAAAATTTATTACCCACCCTTTACCAGAAGGTCCCAAATGGCATCAATTTATTTATAACAAACTTAAGAACCTATGAAATGAAACATTTTTCATAGAAAAGTGAAGGGGGGGATTTCCACTCCACAGGCCTGTTGGTGTGTAGATGGGGTCCGTGAGCAGTATATCGTCCTCTGGATCTTGATGATTATCTGCCATAGGCAGAATGTTGAAGGAATGATAAATTCGTTTGAAATTTATGTAGGCCAAGAAATAAGCTTAGTAACCTGCAGCAGGCCCAAGCAAACAAGCAAGCCTTGCAGCCTGTCTGTTGGCATCCATCTATCTTGAAAGACAATGGAGTGCACCTCTGGGGGTGAAGCAAAACCGCTGTGATTGCAGTACCAAAGTGACCTCCCCGCGACACAAACATGGGCAGTGTGTATGGAGGTCCTGGGCTGCCCAGACAACAAGACGCCCCTCTTGGTCTTGCTGATGTGGGCCAAAGGAAAGCAGAGCAATACATCTGGTAGCAGCTTGGCTGCAGGAGTTGCTGGAAGGAGGTGTACAAGGCACCATCCAACCATCTTAGGGATTCCACACCAGATTTGTGAAGGATTTACTCCTTAGCCTTTTCATTTGCCGAAGATATCCCGGAGGATATAAGAGTTTCCCTTCTCCTAGATGGGCTACCTTCTCAGGTAGTCACGCCCCATCTGCCCCTCATTCTCCTCTATAGCATGCGCAGAAACCCCCTTCTTGACTGTTGGACCCACTATTGGTCTAATCCGCTCAATCTGCCAGAGCCGGTATTTGCATGCAGGTAAAGGTAAAGGGACCCCTGACCATTAGGTCCAGTTGTGACCGACTCTGGGGTTGCGCGCTCATCTCGCATTATTGGCCGAGGGAGCCGGCATATAGCTTCCAGGTCATGTGGCTAGCATGACAAAGCCGCTTCTGGCAAACCAGAGCAGCACATGGAAACGCCGTTTACCTTCCCGCTATAGTGGTTCCTATTTATCTACTTGCATTTTGATGTGCTTTCGAACTGCTAGGTTGGCAGGAGCTGGGACCAAGCAACGGGAGCTCACCCCGTCACAGGGATTCGAACCTCTGACCTTCTGATCAGCAAGCCCTAGGCTCAGTGGTTTAGCCCACAGCGCCACCTGGATCCCTAACTCACTGAGGGTTTGAGACTCGCCGGCTACCCTCTCCTAGTTTGGCCTTGCCACATACTGCAAAGTAAAAACTAGGAAGGCATCTTTTCCCAGCCCAACTGTGGGATTCCCATGTATGAAAATGCAAACTCTGGAGGCTGCATTTGCCCCACTTAGGCTTTCCCCTAACCTGTAGAGTTGTGACATGACAGCTCATCTGTAAGTCAGTCGTTTTGGGAGCAGATGAAGCAGAAGGGTTGTGGTGGGTTGTTCTTTTAAAAAAGGAACAATAGGCTCATTGGGTTGCTTTTAGTCCACAAATGCTATGTGTATACCTGCTTTCATTGGTTAAGCAGAATTCCATGCCCATGCAGCTGAGAGCAACATGGAACTGAAAGCACAGCACCATTTGCTATTCACTGCATTTTATTTTATTTTTATTTATCTCTTTCTTTTCCTTGTGCGCCTGGTGCGTGTGTTAAAGTAAGCTTTTATTCTGCGCTAATCCTCAGAAGCAGCCCGAGAAATGACATTTATGCATATTTTATAATGTGATTTCTGTCGGCATACGGAAAAAACAAATCAATTTCTCAGCAGCACACTGTTTAAAAGAAACAGCAACAACCTGTGGGATAAGTTGCAGAAGCTGTTAAAATTAATTATAAATGGCAGAAGATATAATGTTAGGCAGGAAAAAAATGTGCTAATGTGTAAAGAATACTAAAGCTCTGTGCATAAAAGAATTGTCTTATTATTTAAAAATTTATGTTTCTATAAATGCCATAATAAAGAACCTTATTTTTGCTTTTATGTCCTTAACAGCTTCATATCTTATGTCAAATATTAGCAGTTGTCTTATTTTAGATACACATCTTCAAGTTTTCAGTGCCCTGTCAAGCTTCCAATATGCTGCTTTCTAGAAGCAAATAGCAGATACCTCCAGGGAAAATGGTGTAGGATAGGCTGAAGCATCAATTGCACAGCTTGAAACAGGGATCCCTGAGACAAAAGAAGTGTTGTGGTTGTGACTGTACTGGCCTGAAGGGCTACTTTCCTTGCCTGCAAGTTTCAACCTGGGCAAACAAGTTGCTTATTACAAAGCTGGATTATATGGTCATGGACTATGTTGGTTATTATAGTGTAAGTGGTGATAAGAGAGCATTTTTAACTATCCTAATCCAACAAAGCATGGGAATCACACACTGTTCATGGAACGACCTGGCATTAACATAGTGGATTAATTCTCACTGAAGCATAGCTATCAAGTTTTTGCTTTTCTCGTGAGGAAGCCTATTCAGCATAAGGGAATTCCCCTTGAAAAAGGGAGAACTTGACAGCTATGCACTGAAGTTAGCTACTGTGCCTGGGCTTTACCACTTCAGACTGGTTTGTACCATTTCAAGCTGTTTTTAGGGAATGATTGAATGCTCTTCCACACACCCCTCAAATTCCCACCAAATAGTAACACACAGAGGTTTTTATCTAACTTCCTTTATGACATCTAACTTCCTGTGTGTGGTGTTTATTTTTAAACACAGGAACATTTGGACAGTCTCACTCTGCAGTGACAAACTAGGACATCCAGTATGTTTTAAGAGCAGTTCAGGGTTAACTTGTAATGGGAGGGCCTTCCGGAGCTGATTTTGTAACGGAGACATACTTTTGTACCACCTCAATAATGGATAGGCAATCTGTGGCTCTTGGCATAATTCCATATGGCCTTTGTGGGGAAGGGTTTGGCAGAGAGAAAAGAAAGATGATGGCACCAGCTGACTGTGGGTGCACCGTCCAGAGTCATTCCTTGGCCACCACCAGTATTCAGCCCTAGACAGATCACGCCTGAGAGAATGTCGCCCTTGATGGAAAAAGGGATGTCCATATCAGATCTAAACAAATCCCAGAAGCCAGTAGACCGAGCCTATTGAAGGGAAGTAAATATGCCATCAATTGAGTTCATTTATGGGAAAGGCCTTTTTCCTACTTAAAATGGGAACCCTCCCCCCCGGTTCTTGTACCACCAATGGTACTTGATCATGTACCTTTCGATTTAATTAGGCCATTAATTTTTTACAAAAGATATGGCTTTTGTTGTTTAGTGAGAATAGAAACCAGCATTTTACTATTCTCCCTCCCCCAACCTTAATTCAATACAGTTTGTGATCATTTACAGTTCCTCCAGATGTTAGTTCCTGCAGAGTGGGTGTAACTTGCAACTCCTTGAAGTGGAACAGTTACAGATCTATTGCAGCTGGGTTTCTGCTACGTAGCTTTTGTAGAGATACTCATGTACAATTTTACAATATGCTTTGTAGCTTTTTTTTATTACTGTAAACTACTGTAATTCCCTTCTGGAACCTTTTTTATTTTTATTTTGCATGATTTTGGCTTTTAAAAGTAGTTTTTGTCTTCCATGGAAAGGTTCAATAAATTGCTATGGAATTATGAAATTCAGTACCTTTTAATCACAAAATGGATGCAGGAGAGGGAACTCAGGCATAACCCCCTTTTGTGTTTTCAATATAGTAGGTTGAATTCTTTTTGGTGTGTGAGATTTGTACAGTTGGTGGTGTTTAAATGTGCTCAGTATGTATGAAAGGGTAGGTTTTGATTTGGAGCCCATTAAACACATCCTGACTTGAATAATGTTTTGGGGGTACTCATACAGGCTTGGGTGGCTTTTTGCAGGAATAGTGTCACTTGCCAGGTGTTAAAAGATCCCAGAATACAAGAGGTACAAGAGACTTTAAATGTGTAGGAAATGAATTGTAAAACTGTGGGAGTGGGGTGTACTTGTTTTCCTTAGCCTCATTCATGGAAACATCTAAACTGTTTCCACTGGCATTTTATGAAGGAGGAGGAGGCAGGGAAAACCTCAAATCAGCCAGAGGCAGAGTGGAAACAAATGCCAGCCCAAATGGGAAGAAGATGTCAGCCTTATAATATAATATAGGTACATAGGTAGTGTATCCAGTTCTCTTTTAAATAATCATCATCATCAAACCTTTTATTGGCATCACATACAAACATCCATAACAAATCAATACAGAATTACCACCTCCCCAGTGGCACAAAACATTTGCCAAAAGAAAAGAGGCAAAGCAGTCTGTCGTCACATCTCTAGGTCTCCCAAGGAGATCAGATGTCTGCAATGTGTTTCGACAACAAAAAAACCCAAATAAAGATATTTAGCCATTAACTTGGTGAGCTCCTGATCATTCCCCAGTAATAGAAAATGTATGACCTCCAACTCACATCTTGGCCTTTTGGCTAAGATCAAGTGTAGTAAATAGCATGCTAGAGCTGGTATGTTCAGTTTATCTAGATTTGATTAAATAGGCTCAGTTCGTACGTCATGATCTGAGACAGAGAAACTATGGTTTATTGGACCAGGAATAAGCTGTGTGACTACTTGCTTTCTCCAATTCTTGAATGCCTGGCTTAGCTTATCTTGCTTTGGAGGGAGCCCATAAGCTACACTTATTACAGTCATTACAGGAAACTATGACTTAAGAAAACAGGTGTGCAAGGAATAGAGAGAGCATATGCACATGCTATATGTCCCCGGGCCAATAAACATTAAAAAGTCCAAATCATACCATTGTTATGTTATCATACCCCCTCTCCCGTCTGTTCCCGCCCCCCGTGAAACTTGCATTAGTTTGTACCTCTATCACACTGATTATCACCGTAGTTAGGATCATAGAATCACAGAAATGGAGAGTTGGAAGGGACCCTGAGGGTCATCTGGCCAACCCCCTTCAATGTAGGAATCTCAACACACAGTCCCCCACTCAATATTGAATCCATATCAGACCCTGTTTAGTTTCTGCTGAAGAAACACTTCCCCAGTCCAAAGCACTTCCAGTCCAAAGCACAGCCTTTATGCTAGCCTGACTGAACTTTCCCCCCTCAGTTTTGGTCAAGGGCAGATATTCAAACATCCCCAGAAATGATAGACATTGCGGATATTCTTTGAATGTGCCAGACATATTCTTTTCTACAGTCCATTGTACAACCAGCTATACAAACATGTGCCCCCCCCCTTTTGGGTAGTCTAAGATCACAGCACAATGAAAATATAGTGGAACCTCTGTTTATGAACACCTCAGTTTACGAATTTTCGGTTTACGAACTCCGCGGACCCATCTGGAACAGATTAATTCACTTTCCATTACTTTCAATGGGAAAGTTCACTTCAGTTTATGAACGCTTCAGTTTATGAACAGACTTCCGGAACCAGTTACACCCATGCTTCAGGTTAAGTACACTTCAGGTTGAGTACTCCGCGGACCCATCTGGAATGGATTAATCCACTTTCCATTACTTTCAATGGAAAAGTTTGCTTCAGTTTATGAATGCTTCAATTTATGAACAGACTTCCAGAACCAATTGTGTTCATAAACCGAGGTACCACTGTATCAGATTCTATCTGTCTGACAACGCGGAAGTAACTGCAAGGGTGGCTGAGTTTTTGTGGTACCTCGGGTTACAGACGCTTCAGGTTACAGATTCTGCTAACCCAGAAATAGTACCTCAGGTTAAGAACTTTGCTTCAGGATGAGAACAGAAATCGTGTGGCAGTGGCGCAGTGGCAGCTGGAGGCCACATTAGCTAAAGTGGTACCTCAGGTTAAGATCAGTTTCAGGATAAGAAAGGACCTCCAGAATGAATGAAGTTCTTAACCTGAGGTACCACTGTAGTATCTCTTAGAGTGGTGAATGGCATTAATTGTGGGAAGAAATTCCAATGAAGATCCTTGTTATTATATATTTTACATGGCTGTGTGTGTGTGTGTATGTGTGTGTGTGTGTGTGTATATATATATATATATATATATATATATATATATATATATATATAAAATTTTATATATATATATGAATGTTTTATGATGGCCTATACTTGTAGTAATGCCTAATAAAGGTTTGACGAAGTAAGAACTAATTCACTTTCAGTGTTGAAACATGTTTCTATAGCAATGATAGAACTCCAAGGTGAAGCACCAGCCCCATGAAAGTAAATTTGGAACAATAAGTACATCACTGTGACCATCAGCTGAATTGTTAGGCTGAGGGAATATCTGAATAAAACATTTTGACACCCAGTATTCTTACCTATCCTCCATTTCATTTCATATTGACTACCAGAATACTTCTCCAAGCCAACAAGCTATGTGATAATATAACTTCTTGCTCACCTGATACACACAACCTTACCTTCTGTTCCAGTCGTCCCCATCTCTTCTTTCCCTTTTGTCCTTGTCTATCATGGTATTATTTTCCTACTTATCTCACTTAAAACAAATACTGGATGTTCTATGATTCCACAGAGGCCAAAGACCATAACAACAGACATAATTTAATTATTAGAAGCCTCTTTTGTTCCTTACGGTTTTATACCTTGTAATATACCTGTTCCTTTTAACTGTTTTTGTTCTAATTTTAATTGCAAGCCTTCTCTTTGTCTGTTTTTTGTGGTGGTGGTGGTTATAAAAATATTTATAAATTACTGATAATCTTAATATCTGAGAGCTTACTCTGCTCATTTAGACTGTAATCCTAGGAGAAAGTCACATTTAACTTTGTGCGAATTACTTCTGAGTAGGTATGTATATGATTATACTGTTAAGGGGGCAGTTTTGAACCATAAGTGGATTAGGTGTATATGCAGCAGAAAGCTGGTGTTTGAGATCGTTATATTATGAATGGCATATATGTTAATTTGTATATGAATATGATCAGGGAAAACACTGGTCCTCTTCCATTTGAGGATCTCTCCCTCATCACAGTTGATGAGGAATATGAAGACGAGCAGCAAAGTCAGTCCTCCAGGAATATGCAGGTAACCTTGGAAGGGACAGCACATGGAAGAATCCCGACCAAGCCTATGAAGAGGCGTGTAGTGGTGATAGGGGATTCCCTACTGAGGGGTACAGAAGCAGTGATCTGTGGGCCTGACAAGATGTCTCGAGAGGTGTGCTGTCTACCCGGGGCCAAGATCAAAGATGTAACAGAACGGCTGCAAGGAATCATAAAACCCACCGACAAATACCCCTTCCTTTTGGTGCATGTGGGAACCAATGACACTGCAAGCCATAGCCTACAGAAGATCATAAGTGATTATGGGGCTCTGGGCAGGAAGTTGAAGCAATTAAATGCACAAATTGTCACCTCATCTTTCCTCCCAGTTGAACGACATGGCCCAGGGAGAGAGGGGAAAATAGGGGAAGTGAACAACTGGCTTCGCAAATGGTGCAAACAGGAACGGTTTGGATTCTTAGATCACGGTCTGCAGTTTCTTGAAGATGGACTTCTGGCAAGTGATGGGCTGCACCTCACAAAAGTTGGGAGGAATGTTTTTGCCATGAAACTCAAAAACCTCATCAGGAGGGCTTTAAACTGACTTATGTGGGGGAGGGAGACAGTGGTCCTGAAGGTAGGAGTCTATCAAGTTCTGAAGATGATCATCCAAGTGTCAAGGACCAAATGGAGCAAAAAGTACGCAGACCTAGTGGTGAGAAGAAAATATCCTTAAATAAGAGACATGGGGGAATGATAAATGTTCTTCAATGTCTGTATACTAATGCACAGAGCATGGGAAATAAACAAGATGAACTTGAGCTCTTGGTACAGCAAACTAAATATGACATAATAGGCATTACTGAAACCTGGTGGGATGAGTCCCATGATTGGAATGTAGAAATAGAGGGATACAATCTATTTCAGAGAAATAGACCAAATAGGAGAGGAGGAGGAGTAGCGTTATATGTCAGGGATGTGTATACCTGTGAAGAGATCCAGGATTTAAAACTTCAAAGCCAAGTTGAGAGTGTCTGGGTCAAAATTAAGGGAGAGAAAAATAACAGTGATCTCATTCTGGGAGTTTACTATAGACCCCCAAGCCAAACTGAGGACGCAGATGATGCCTTCCTGGAACAGATGACCAGGCATTCAAAAGGAGGTGAGATAGTAGTAATGGGGGATTTCAACTATCCTGATATTTGTTGGATGTCAAACTCAGCCAAGAGCATAAGGTCGAACAGATTCCTCACTGGCCTTGCAGACAATTTCATTGTCCAGAAAGTGGGAGAAGCAACAAGAGGATCAGCCATTTTAGATCTGGTCCTAACCATAGCTGCCAAGTTTTCACTTTTCTCGCGAGGAAGCCTATTCAGCATAAGGGAAAATCCCTGTAAAAAAGGGATAACTTGGCAGCTATGGTCCTAACCAATAGTGATGACCTGGTTAGTGGGGTAGAAGTGGCAGGATCATTTGGTGGGAGTGATCATGCTCTTCTGGAGTTTATTGTTCAGCGGAAAGGAGCAACCAAGCATACTAAGACTCAAATCCTAGACTTTAAGAAAGCCGACTTCAGAAAACTTAGGGAGGCGCTGGGAGACAAAAATACTAAAAGGGAAGGGAGTTCATGATGGTTGGGAGTTTGTTAAAAGAGAGATATTAAAAACACAACTTCAGGCAATACCAATGAGACGGAAACATGGATGGTGCCTAAAGAAATCAGGGTGGCTATCTAAAGAACTTTTAACTGAGTTAAGATTTAAAAGGGATATGTACAAAAAATGGAAAAGGGGGGAAATCACCAGAGAGGAATTCAAACATATAGCCAGCACGTGTAGAGAGAAAGTCAGAAAAGCTAAAGCACAGAATGAACTCAGGCTCGCCAGAGAGGTTAAAAGCAACAAAAAGGGCTTTTATGGGTATGTCCGTAGCAAAAGGAAGAACAAGGAAACAGTGGGGTCACTTAGAGGAGAAGATGGTGAAATGCAAACAGGGGACAGAGAAAGGGCAGAACTCCTCAATGTCTTCTTTGCCTCAGTATTCTCCAAAAAAGAAAACAATTCCCGACCTGAAGAATATGGAGCAGATGATTCAGCAGGGGTAACACAGCCCAGGTTCAAGAAAATTGGAGATATGAAAGGAACATTTCGTACTAAGATTACCACAATAAAGGACAAAAGTGGTAAGGACCTAACAGAAGCAGAAGACATCAAGAAGAGGTGGCAAGAATACACAGAGGAATTATACCAGAAAGATATGGAGGTCTCGTACACCCCAGGTGTGGTTGCTGACCTTGAGCCAGACATCTTGGAGAGTGAAGTCAAATGGGCCTTAGAAAGCACTGCTAATAACAAGGCCAGTGGAAGGGATGATATTCCAGCTGAACTATTTAAAATTTTAAAAGATGGTGCTGTTAAGGTGCTACACCCAATATGCCAGCAAGTTTGGAAAACTCAGCAATGGCCAGAGGATTGGAGAAGATCAGTCCACATCCCAATTCCAAAGAAGGGCAGTGCCAAAGAATGCTCCAACTACCGCACAATTGCACTCATTTCACACGCTAGCAAGGTTATGCTTAAAATTCTACAAGGCAGGCTTAGGCAGTATGTGGACCGAGAACTCCCAGAATTTCAAGCTGGATTTCGAAGGGGCAGAGGAACCAGAGACCAAATAGCAAACATGCGCTGGATTATGGAGAAAGCTAGAGAGTTCCAGAAAAATGTCTACTTCTGCTTCATTGATTATGCAAAAGCCTTTGACTGTGTCGACCACAGCAAACTATGGCAAGTTCTTAAAAGAATGTACGACAAGGTTATATATTGTCTCCCTGCTTATTTAACTTATATGCAGAATTCATCATGCGAAAGGCCGGACTAGATGAATCCCAAACCGGAATTAAGATTGCCGGAAGAAATATCAAGAAATATCAAGAACCTCAGGTATGCAGATGACACAACCTTGATGGCAGAAAGCGAGGAGGAATTAAAGAACCTTTTAATGAGGGTGAAAGAGGAGAGCGCAAAATATGGTCTGAAGCTCAAAATAAAAAAAAACCAAGATCATGGCCACTGGTCCCATCACCTCCTGGCAAATAGAAGGGGAAGAAATGGAGGCAGTGAGAGATTTTACTTTCTTGGGCTCCTTGATCACTGCAGATGGTGACAGCAGTCCCAAAATTAAAAGACGCCTGCTTCTTGGGAGAAAAGCAATGACAAACCTAGACAGCATCTTAAAAAGCAGAGACATCACTTTGCCTACAAAGGTCCGTATAGTTAAAGCTATGGTTTTCCCAGTAGTGATGTATGGAAGTGAGAGCTGGACCATAAAGAAGGCTGATCGCCGAAGAATTGATGCTTTTGAATTGTGGTGCTGGAGGAGTCTCTTGAGAGTCCCATGGACTGCAAGAAGATCAAACCTATCAATTCTGAAGGAAATCAGCCCTGAGTGCTCACTGGAAGGACAGATCCTGAAGCTGAGGCTCCAATACTTTGGCCACCTCATGAGAAGAGAAGGCTCCCTGGAAAAGACCCTGATGTTGGGAAAGATTGAGGGCACAAGGAGAAGGGGACGACATGAGTCTGACCAAACTGCGGGAGGCGGTGCAAGACAGGAGTGCCTGGCGTGCTATGGTCCATGGGGTCACGAAGAGTCGGACACGACTAAACGACTAAACAACAACAACACAGCCCAGAATAAGTATAAGGAGGTAGTACAATAGTACTTGGCTAGTTTAGATGTATTCAAGTCTCCAGGGCAAGTTCCAGCAGACTGGAGGAGGGCAAATGTTGTCCCTATTTTCAAAAAGGGGAAAAGAGAGGACCCAAACAATTACCGCCCAGTCAGCCTGACATCAATACCAGGAAAGATTCTAGAGCAGATCATTAAGCAAACGGTCTGTGAGCACCTAGAAAGGAACGCTGTGATCACTAAAAGTCAGCATGGGTTTCTGAAAAATAAGTCATGTCAGACTAATCTGATCTCATTTTTTGACAGAATTACAAGCCTGGTAGATGAAGGGAACGCTGTGGATGTAGCCTATCTTGATTTCAGCAAGGCCTTTGACACGGTGCCCCATGATATTCTTGTAAAGAAGCTGGTAAAATGCGGGCTAGACAATGCTACCATTCAGTGGATTTGTAACTGGCTTACTGACCGAAGCCAAAGGGTGCTCATCAATGGCTCCTCCTCATCCTGGAGAGTAGTGACTAGTGGGGTGCCACAGGGTTCTGTCTTGGGCCCAGTCTTATTCAACATCTTTATCAATGACTTGGATGATGGGCTCGAGGGCATCCTGAGCAAGTTTGCAGACGACACCAAATTGGGAGGGGTGGCTAATACCCCAGAGGACAGGATCACACTTCAAAATGACCTTAACAGATTAGACAATTGGGCCAAAGCAAACAAGATGAATTTTAACAAGGAGAAATGTAAGGTACTACACTTGGGCAAAAAAAATGAAAGGCACAAATACAGGATGGGTGACACCTGGCTTGAGAGCAGTACATGTGAAAAGGACCTAGGAGTCTTGGTAGACCACAGACTTGACATGAGTCAGCAGTGTGATGCAGCAGCTAAAAAAGCCAATGGAATTCTGGGCTGCATCAATAGGAGTATAGCATCTAGATCTAGGGAAGTAATAGTACCACTGTATTCTGCTCTGGTCAGACCTCACCTGGAGTACTGTGTCCAGTTCTGGGCACCACAGCTCAAGAAGGATACTGACAAGCTGGAACGTGTCCAGAAGAGGGCAACCAAAATGGTCAAAGGCCTGGAAACGATGCCTTATGAGGAACGGCTTAGGGAGCTGGGTATGTTTAGCCTGGAGAAGAGAAGGTTAAGGGGTGATATGATAGCCATGTTCAAATATATGAAAGGATGTCATATAGAGGAGGGAGAAAGGTTGTTTTCTGCTGCTCCAGAGAAGCAGACACGGAGCAATGGATTCAAACTTCAAGAAAGAAGATTCCACCTAAACATTAGGAAGAACTTCCTTACAGTAAGAGCTGTTCGGCAGTGGAATTTGCTACCAAGGAGTGTGGTGGAGTCTCCTTCTTTGGAGGTCTTTAAGCAGAGGCTTGACAGCCATATGTCAGGAATGCTTTGACGGTGTTTCCTGCTTGGCAGGGGTTGGACTGGATGGCCCTTGTGGTCTCTTCCAACTCTATGATTCTATGATTCTATGATTCCCAGGTGGCAGAAAAACTTGGGAGCAATGGCTGCTTCACCTACGATATACCACTGGGTGAAGTAGCCATCGTGCTCTGGCCCTCATACCGGTCCTGAGCGATGTATCTCTACATTGCTCAGGCCTTCCTCCAAACTACATACATGTTCCTTAAGACAGAAAGCAACCTCATCCAGAACAGGTAGCATTTCCAGTTTCTGGTCATGGGAAGAACCTACTCACCATGCCTCTGTCTTGTCCAGATTCAGTTTCAGCTTATTGACCTCTATCCAACTGACCACTGTATCCGGACTGGGTCAAGGACTGTCACAGCACCTCCTGATGTAGATGAAACAGGGAAATAAAGCTGCACGACAAGGGCAGTATTGTATAATATTTGTTGGTTTTCCTGGATTTCTTTTGCGTGCACTGCTGCTGCTTCTCACATCTGCAGATCCATTTTGATAAAAATTAAAAATTGTACCTACATTATGTTACTCTCCATTGACAACGCAGTACAAAGTAGCTAGGGATTGAAGCAGTGCTTTGTGAAGCATCTGGAATGTTGTTAAACAAATGTGTTGGTTATTAAATAAAGCCTTAGGTCATGCACAATTCAGTTCTGCATCCTTTAAAATGAATGGCAGTTTTCCTATTGATTAAAGCTACAAAGATTAAGATAACATTGGCAAATGAATCACTTTATTGTAGTGGTTTGATCATTTATAAATCAATTTGATTGAATTTTCCCCTGATACAATTCTCAAATTCTCCTTGCATTTCCCTAAAGTACTTCCAACAAAGTGTGACACCTGCTTCAAAACATGTTTCTGTGTCAGCATGATTTTAATGATTGCTAGGCTTCTCTAGCTGGCAAAATGTTATGATGTTGGAACACATCTCTTCTGTACAATTGGGGAAGGAGAGGAAGGGAACACTTTCCTGAGTTCAGTGATTCAGTCTTGAGTGGGATTTTTGACTTTATTACTATAGTAATTAATGCTCATTAGGTTTCAGTCTTGCTGCTCTTAAAGTTTTTTAGACAGGTTCTCCTCCACCTCCACCAATCATTTCCCACCCATATTAATAGGCCAGTAGCATTTTTATGTTTGCACATATTCAATGATGAGAGCTTCTCTGCAGTGCATTGTGAATCATATAAGTAATTCAGTCCTGAAACCACCATCTATTTAAACCTATCAGTAGAAACAGGGCACTGTTACTATCCTCTTGTTCGAGATGGGGAGCTAAGGTTGATTTTTAGAGGCTTGGTTCAGGTTATCTGAAAGTTTGTGGTTGATGCGAGAATTGAATTGCCCCCCCCCCCCGATTATTCTCTTGAACCATTTGTTGTTGCATTTGTGACACTACTTGAGGGTAGATTACAAACACATTTCCATCATGTCAGATTGAAGTCTAGTTGACATTGTCATCCTAGGCTATATTTGCTATATTTGAAGGCATGTTATGCAGTCACTTTCTGGAGGTGAGCAGATCTCGGTCTGGTCAGTTTTGGATTGGGGATTGCTCAGCAATCACATGCATGCTGCCTTGAGTTCTGTGGCAAGAGAAAGGTTGGATATAAATGTCCTAAATAAAGAAATAAACTGGTACTTGGACCGTGTGACTTTCAGGGCTCATGTGATAAACCGGATGTAATCGGGAAGGATTATAGCATGGCCACATGACTAGGTAGTGGGATTTTCATTGCTACTATTGAATTGCATTCAGTCATGTGATGGCAAACCTGCAGTCCAAAGTAGTACAACCTAGACACAGATTTGCAACCTCAGTGTGAACCTTTTGGTGGTGACCTTTTGTGGGATTTTTCTGTTTGGGGTGCCTGATGGTGTATAGCTTAGCTTTTTCTCTTGAGTCTTCTAACTCCATCTGCTCTATATATTCCTTGGCGCTTTGTTGTTATGCTTCTTTCGTTACCTTATTTATATAGCACTTTTCTTGTACTGATTCAAAATAGCAAAATTACAAAATTAAAACTATTTATAGTAAATGCCCATTTAAACCAGTTAAGCGCCAGTCCAGAAAAAGTTAAGTCCTGCTCTGGTCCATTTCACTGCAACTGGTTACTTGGGACTAAAAAGTCACATTGATTCCAGTGAATTTTAAGCATGACTAACTTTCTGGATTGCAGACTTCTGTCTTTCAAAAACAATGCAAACAATCCATTACGATCCCAATAGAAAGGTTTTGGCTTTCTTTCTAAAAGAACAACAACAAAAACTGACATATTCTTGTGTCACTGGGGAAACACTTCCACAAAGCCTCCTGCTTCCTTTTTATGGTATTAGATTATGTGTGTTCGCCTTAGGGCTGCTTTATATTTTATGTAAAAATTGAGTTTGCCATCGGCAGACTGGTGCTTCCTGTGTAACATGTGAAGAACAGATGTTGGACCTTAAAACACCTTTTTAGGTATGAACAAGAGCTCTGGTGGGGTTGTGGCTTCCCCGTGCATAAACACAGGCATTTAAGGACATATGTTGGTTGTTGACATATTACACAATAGCCACGTTTGCTATGAATATAAACACAGACATATTTCCTGCACCAAAGACATTGTGAGTGACGTGACCCTCAGATTGGTAGGAGAGGATATGATGCGTTGGATGATCCTGCAGTAGGATAGCTGGTTCTTCTCAATTCTTGCTTGACCAGGGCTTGTTGGCTGCCGTTCGAATTCTGAAAATATAACCATAATGTCAGTGATGCTTCAATAGTTCGCTTTCCCTCGCTATGACCCGGTCAGTAGCTGAGAATTGTAAGTGGCGTCTTTATTCGGACTGCAAAAGAGACAAGGGTTAGGAGATGCAGTCTAAAAAGGCCACTTCACATGAAAAGCTGTTAGATCCAGGTCACTGAGTTTGGTCGTCTGCATTTTATGACAAAGTCTAAAAATGCAGATTTGTAACAACCTATGTTAATGAATTCCAACTGCTCGAATTCCACACTGAATAATGGCTGGAATTATGAGCAGTAGTGATTTACAAGAGCTGGTTGAATGCAATATTTTTTCAAAATTAAGTTGATGGAATGCTGAAATAGCATGCTATTTTGATTAATGATTTTTTTTGCAACAAATAATGTGTTGGCAGAGGGAATTCTTTTCTTAACAATAAAACAAAGGTGATAGAATGACAATTTCAAATGTCCAATAAATTTTTAAAATCTAGTATCACATTTTAAATGTAATTTTGTGCATATGGAGAATGGCAAATGATACCTCTTTACCCTGAGGCTGCCCACTTCTCATACAACAGAAATATTCTATTTAAATGCAGATTTTGATTTGCTAACTGGTGTAGTGTGCAAGGAGAAGAGATGGTAAAGAAGGCAGGAAATCTATATCTTTTTAAAATTAAATATCTGATTCACATGTCACCCTATCAAGGTGAGACATTAAGGTATTTTCTAAATATGGTAGAAATGTGTGTTCCTGGGTCTATGTACCCTTAGTGTGATGCATGATTCCAAAACAATATCAAGGGAGGTGGAGAGAAGTTACATCTAAACTTTGTAAAAGCCGTGAGACACCAAAGGAACAAAAGCTTTTTACAAGCAACAGATATTTTTGTACTAAAGAGAAAGATAAACTAGTATAATCAACAAAATATATCAAGCTTAAAATACGCTTAACTTGAGTGCAGTATGCCCTTTCGGTTGAACTTGGAGATGGGCTAATTATACACTGTTGTAATAATTTGGAAATACAAAACCTCTATTCAAGACATCCTTTGTACTAACATAGATTATGAAATTTAACTCTAAACCAAGTGTTTCTTTTAAAGGAAGGATTGAGAAGCAGGATGGAATCCATCTAACTGAAAGGGGGGCAGCAGAGAATGTTAGCACGCAGATGACAAGCCATTCTTTCCCCATAATCAATTTTCTGTGTGAATTCCTCGGTTTGGTTTCACCATCAGTTAAACTGAGGACTCCCAAATACTGATTAGGTACACCACGTGAATTTGAAATATACACAGTACTGTAATAGAATCAATATTCACCAAGTTTTGTTAAGCTTCTGCAATCTGTCGTTGCACAAGAGGGGGGGCTCCTCTGGCATTTGAGGCATGGAAGAACATAAATAGCAGAAATTTTAAGAACAGAAAGAACTTAGATGTGATAATATGAGCTTAGCGACCTGATCCTGTGAGTGCATACTTGTAGTCTCAGTAAGTATAATGGGCCTTACTCCCAATTCCTAGTATAGGGCATCTGAAAATATTGTCTGTACACTTTTAGTTTGAGAAAGCATCTGTGTTTGTCATTTGTTAGATAATCTGATTCCTAAACACAGTTATCAGTGTAATGCTCAGAAGTGTCCCACTGTCTGATGTGGCCTTATAACCCTAGTAATTGTGTTTAGGGTTGCAGCCCAAATATATACTGTTGCTGTTAAGTGACACTCACTTACACACTTTGGCACCTGAGGCCTTAGGTTTTATTGACGGTTGTTTTGCCCTAGGCTTCTTTGCAAAGGGTTATTCAACTCTTCCCTTGCTCATAAAAAATAAACAAGATTTTCCTAAATAACATCCTTAGAAATCCGCTTGGTTGCTGTAGTTAGTACCACTTATGTGTCATAAGTGTCTTGAAAAGTCCATCCTTACCACTGGGGTGAAATCTTCTGTTCCTGGCAGAAGAACCTTCTGGTCTTAGAACTTTTCCTGAAACAAAACAATCCATTCTTTCTGTGAGTGGAATACTCTGCATGTTCATGGCAAGTTTGTCAGAGATGAGCCTTTAGATTTCTGTGAGAATCTAGATTCCTACCCTTCTAAAACTCTTCCTGAATGTTTGAATTACTTACTTGCTCCTTGTATAGCAGATTCTTTGCACTTTTCCACCTATATTCTTTGTTCCCAGCATGTGATCTTGGTTCATGGCATTTCAGGCAACTATTTGGACAATATAATTTAGTTTTCTGGTCTGTGTAACATTGAACATGCAACAGGGTTTGTTTGATGGCTGGAAAAGGCCCTACAGCGGAGGTTTAATGGCACTATGGGCTGAATCCAGAAAGATGCCAGTGGAACTAATTCTGACCTTGGCACTGTTTTGCAGACGGTTGCACAAGAACTACCGGTAGCAGGAGACTTCACACAACACTAATTTAGTAGTGCAAGCATGCATTGTCACATGTTGTGGAAGGTCAAGTGCAATAGCTTGTCCAGAAGGACATGCACAAAATATTATTTATGAATTTTATAAAATTTATCTGCTGTGTGATTGTAAAAAAACCCTCAACATAGTTTACAATGACCTGCATTATGAGAGAAACACAGGCTGGATTTTGGTTCTCTTTTCTCATGCTAGGATTAGAAAGTACTTCCTCTTCCAGCTCAATATATCCAAGCATATAATACTTATTTTGGAGGGGGTGTTTTAGTTAAGGTATTGGTATTCAGTTCAGTGTTTCTTAATTTCTTTCAGTATGTATTTTGGACACCCCAGATAGATTTTTTTCATTGTCTTTGGTTAATCAGGCCACAAAATAGGTGCATATCTAGTAACATTTTATTCCACTACAAATTTAAGATTGCTTTAGTCTGATAGTGACAATATATTCATTGTATGTGCAGTATATGTATTCATTCCTAAATTTGTATAAAATAGAATAGAACTTGGGTGTCCTGAGTATATTTTGTTTGGTTTTTTCTTTCCTTCTTCCTAATTTTTTATTTTTAAATGTATATCCTGGCTTTCCTCTTTAAACAAGAATTCAAGCTGGGTATGTCAAGAATCCCATTAATTCTGTAACCAGAAAATAAGAACATAAAGCTAAAAATACAATAATAGCCAGAATTAAACATGTGCTTATTTTGTAGAAATGGGAAAACAAAGTGGCACACACCATTTTTCTAATAGATCTCAGAGAGACAGGTCATGGTGGGCTTCTTTCTGGAGGGCTGTCCATAAGTGTGTTACCACAGTAGAAACGGTCCTGCCCAATACTGCTGTCACACAAATCTCCAAAAGGGGAAACATCCACATAGCAAGATCTTCACAAATGATCTCAGAAAATAGGGATGTTCATGGGAAAAAGCAATGCCAGATAGTGAATTTAGCTTGTTGCAGAATCCAGGTATCTTAAAATTTTGCACAGGTATTCATAGTACCATGAGAACAGGAAAAATATCTAAGCTCCACATAAACACCATCACTTGTAACAAACAGCTATTGTTTTTCGAGCATGGCTAGAATTGAAATATGATGATAAATTTGGAAGTTGCAGATTTGTCTTTCTCCATCTAATATATTTCTTTGTGTCAGTGTGTGGAAATATTGTTAATGAGTCATTTGTAGAAAGTAAAGCAGTTGATAAAGGATTTCCCTCCTAAACTTTCTCTCTGAATGCAGTGTTCTATTTAGTAGTACAAAGCAAAGGATATTCTTTCATTAGGTTTTGTCTAAATAGACTACATCAGCGGTTCATGAGTTGGATAGCAGCCCATTGATCACACAGTGAATGCCACTGGATTAGATACAGATTACTGGTCTAACAAATGACTCACAGTGCTGGTCTAAACTTGAGTAAAGTGAACTGTTCAACACTCACAACTGAAATAGTCTGTGTTTGGACAATAAACATTGGCCTTAATAAGCTAAGATATTAATGTGCTGGCTGCACTCACAGTTGCTTCACTCGTCCATTTGCACTAGTGGTGAAAAAAGTCAGGAAGCAGTAGTTAACCATAGATTCTCATTTTGTCCAGACTGGAAACTATGGTTAATGGTTTTCAAACAAACTACCGGTAGGATATTAGCCAACTTTGAACCATGGCTTTATAGCCTAGCTTGCTTTATTATAGTTAATAATTTATACCAGGAAGATAAGGTTTATATGATCCGAAGAGAACCATAACTGGACATAACAGGAAGATATGGTTCATTAACTCTGGCTTCCTGGCATATTTTCTGACGTGCAAAGGGAAGAGTGAATCAGCCACATGTGAGTGCAGGAGGAGCCACATTCACATCTTGGCATCTTAAACTGAGTTTTGATACAGCATAGCCAGTGGGTTTGCATCTCACTTACCTACTTTTATTGATACACGTCAATTAATTAACTTGTCATTGTGGATTTACTGTATTTTCTGGTGGGTGCTGTTCTACTTTTGAGATGGTGCAGCACAACTTCCAGTAGGAGATGAGTGATTTCAGTTTACAGACACTTTCAGTCATCCCAGTGTCAGTTAGCTAAATGTTAAAAAGTTTGTTCATGAACTATTCCAAGAAATAGATTACTATTTTAGTTTCCCTTTAGTCCGGTTGAATACCAGAAGGACAACCCTTGGGGGTTAATTAAGATGACCGTGTAATTTGTATGGTGCTTGCAATTGTAGCCTGATTGTTTGAAGCTCTTGTCACATGGTGTTTTACCATGAAGCGGCCTTTTCATCTCCTAAGAGCAATGGGAATAAAAGCTTAATTTCCGTATCAACTTATACCTGTGTCTAATACCTTAGATGGCTTTGATAGATCAGGACTTCTAGCTCAAAGTGGCCAGACCATCAACACAGCTCTTGAAGGCGGTGAAACTGAAATAGGTACAGAATGTACAAATTACACCGTCCAAAGTATCTTACAACACCTCCCCCAGCCACCCCCTGGCAGCATCTGCAGGTGTAACTGCAGTCACAACTTCCTTGATATCTTTTTGGAATCCTGAAGACTGGGAACAATAAAAAAAGACTTGAAGAGATGGCATTGAATCATAGAGTTGGAAGGGACCACAAGAATCATCTAGTCCAGGAATCTTTTGTCTAACATGGGACTCAAACCCATGACCCTGAAATTAAGAGTCTCCTGCTCTACTCACTAAGCTATCATGGATGACACTTCAAGGCATGACAGAACTAGTCTAGAACCAAAAGTAACTTTGGATGCACACGAAAGTCCATGCACACGAAAGCTTATACCAAGAACAAACTTAGTTGGTCTCTAAGGTGCTACTGGACAATTTTTGGATTGGAGGTTTTCTAAATGTATCTTGTTTTAATTCAACTAGATATGAGTGAAGTCTATTTCTGGTATGTGTCACTTTCAATCACCCTAATTTTGAATTAATTTGTGATTATTATTTTTTAAGAATCATGTTTAAATATGCATTTCTCAACTTACTTTGCATTATTTGAGGCAACATCTGCACTGGGAAATGTGAATGCTAGTGGTATACAGTGGTACAGAAGCTGTAGACCAAGTCAGTTTGTGTTGGAATTTGCAAAGTTCCAACCATCAATGCAAACCAGTAAGGAATTTGTGGGGTTCCACCCTGTTTATGGAGTAGTCTTCCTAGAGAGGCTTGCCTGGTGCCTTCTCTGTGTTTTTTAAAGCTGCAAGTGAAGACCTTTTTAATTACAAGGGCTTTTAAATATCTGTCATATTTTCTGTTTTAAGGAAAGCTTTCAAAGTCTGAGCAATGCTTTACTTTATAATTTGATCAGCTCATTGCTACTCGAAAGGAAAGTTTTTTGTCTGAAACTTACTGTTTTTATTGTTGCATTTTAACCATTGTATTGTACCCTAGTTTATTGCTTATTCTTCTTTCACCCAGAGAACACACGTTACTTGATGTTTGGCCACGCAGTGGTAGATAGGATACATATTGGTTTATCAGTTGCTAGACTAGTATGAATAAATCTGAATATTCCAATTGGAGCAAGTAACAGTGAAGCACAAATTCTTTTTCTTGCAGTAGGTCTAGGCCATTTAAAATAATATTTAAACATTGATTAAGAAATTACTGGGGGGAAATGCCCAAAGAAAACATGCTTGATATATGAGCATCTTAATTTTCTAATACTTGATTGGAAGCTGCTGCTATGATTTTAGTTAACCATAGTAATTCTTTACCTCTTTTTAAAAAGGAGAAAAGTGATTGGAATGGATTTACATATTGCCTTAACAACTTTCACAATAGTGCAAAGCTCCCATCAAGCATGTTATCAGATTATTTTATTATGCCAACATTAATATTGGAAGCACACACATAATCTGGAGTCAGCAGGTTCATACACTACTATCTCATTAAATTTTCAGGCAAAAGCTGCAAAAATTAATTGGAGGCGTGTAATAGTTTAGAATGTGAGCTGGCTTATGGTAATATAAATTACATGAAGAGAAGACAGTTTTATATACTGAGAGAGGGAAAACTGGTTTACTTTAATGAGAAGAGATAGAAATGTGGAGCTATTTTTTCATTACAGATGCACTCTAAACTGTTTGGACTTACTTGATGAATAGAGTTAATTCTCTGCTACAGTTCCAATAATTCATGTTGCACAGTTTAATGACTTCTAGATAAAAACAGGATTGAAATGTTAATTTCTATGAAGAAATTGGAGCACTCTCATATATCAGGCTTTTTTTTCTATTAAACTACTAGTTAATTTCACTAAACAGGTCTCTGGAGATATTTCATGCTACATCGAGCTTTGCATTTCCTTTTTATTAAAAGTTGGTTTGGTTTTGAACATTAGCTACTGGAGAATTTCACTTGTACTTAAAACCTTCTGCCATAATTTATTAGAAGTTTTGTTTATTATAGTCAAGGCTGCTTTGAGATCCTGTTTTTATTTTAATGCTTAAAACAACTTAGGCGTTACGAGTTGGATCCAGAGGTACCCCTCTGTATCCCCAAAAGTATTGACTGCTCCTGGAAAGCCTTCATTAAATCCAAAGATGTCATTCTGCTTGTGCAAGAGTTTGCTCAAGCTCTTGCACATGCGGATGCAGAATAATTTCTATACTATTTATTTATTCACATAAATAATTACTTATTACAGCATTGTTGAGATTCTTCTGTTTGTTTTTGCACAAGAATTTATGGAACAATTGTAGGCACACTATTTTCCCCACATCTGGTTCTTTGGCTGCAACAACACTGTGTAGCTTATCCTCTTTCTTTCTTTACCTCCTGCTTAACTAGCCCTATCAGGCTGTTGAATTAGTTCTCAGCCATTAATAATTGATGTGATAATTATGCTAATAATTATAATAAAACAGTATATTTTTTTCTAATAATTAGCAATTACTTGCTCTAGCTCTGTTAAAAGATGGAAAGTTACATTTTTGTTTTTGATTTTTGAAACAGACCTCTCCAGATATTACCATTGGATCCAAAGGTATTGCTGTCCAACTATTTTTTTTTTATTTAAAGCAAATTTTGATTCTAAAGGATCTGAGTGTGTGGACATACCCACCAAATGTGCATTACAAACTTTTTTACATTCTAAACTTAATTTACTTTTAGTAACTTGTAACATGCACTTATGTAGCTACATTTTTGTAGCTACTGCATCCAGCTCGAAGGACCTTCTGGCGGTTCCCTCACTGTGAGAAGTGAGGTTACAAGGAACCTGGCAGAGGGCCTTTTTTGGTAGTGGCACCCACCCTGTTGCCAGTTCCTTCTCTGCCTGCAGCCTCCAGTCTCTCCTGAAAATCAGCTCCAGATAGTTGAGGGGATTATCTAGAACAGGATGGAGGGGAGCGGGGGTAGAGGGAGTTGCAGAGGGAAGGGGGAATTGGCAAATTCCCTTCATCATTTGGTAGTAGGGGCCACTGATGGATCAAAAGCACTTTCGTGAGTTCAAGGATACCAATTGGATTATACTCAGTTTTTACTGGGGTTCATGCATACTGGGATAGCATGTGCCATCTCAGCAAATGAAACAGCAACAGTGCTGATCCCTGCTAGTCCACAGGGCTTTCAAGGTTTGAGTCATTCAGTCTTCAAAGTGAAATGCTATGTTGAGTAAATACAGATTACTAGAAGGAATTTAAATCTGGACCAAACAGTAGACACCTTGCACTGGTTGTTTAACTGCATTTAGCTTTCCTTATTCATGATTACTTGGGTGGTCTTCTCTTAACCCTAGGGCAGTGTTCCAGCAGATGTACCTTCTGCTATTAACTGAGTTTCTGCAAGGGATTTTTTAATACCTTGCTATTGTGCCTTGACTTCAGTGCTCAGATAGTGTACTAAATATTGTTTGGTTTGTGGGTGGGGGCTGATCACTTTGTTGTTGACTTCCAGACAGGTCAGAACAGAAATCTTGTTATTTTGTCAACACTGCTGTGAGGGACAAGGGATACAGGGAAGTCCCTCCCATCTTAAGTTCCAGCCCATCACCAAGCGCTGGAGAGAGTAAGGAGAGCTCTGCCTCCAGCGGAGAGTCAGGAAGTGGTGTCCGAGGCTCAGGCAGGGTTGTGGAGCCCATGCCTCAGGTGGGACAGGAAGTTGGACGCACGGGGGGGAGGCCAATCCCCCCAACTCCCGAATTGCGACGCAAACGTAGGGGGAAGAGGTTGGGTCTGCCAAAGTTGTGGTGCTGGAAGAAAACGCGCCAATCGCCATTCGGGAGTTCTGACACCTCACCTTAAGGATGCATTTTTACTGCTCTGAACACTGTAAATAGTCAGCACTTAATAAAAGCCTTAAAAGACCATGCTGGAGTCGTTACTCTAGAGTAGCCATACCAGGCCCTCTGACAGCAACTCCCGAATCTTTTTTGGCTACTTTGGAGTGCAGCGATGAGCGCTCAAGAGGCTGAGCATTGGAGGCTGGAGGCTGAAGCAGCGAAGCAGGAGCTACAGACCCTCACAGCGCACGCACAGCAGCAATTGCATGCCGCTCAGGAGGAAGCGCGAGGGGCGCAGGAGGAGCTGAACAAGCTGGTGGACCAGGTGAGGACAAAAGAGGAGACTGAGAAACAGCTAAGGGTGATGGTATTAGACCTGCAGAAAAAGTTGGAAGAGGAGAAAGCCGCTAGAGGTGGGGGGGCACCCCAGCCGCAGCTAGTCCAAGTGAGAAGGGGACAGAGCCTAGTCACCAAGTTCAGCGGAGACCCGAGGGAGTACCTCGGATTCGAGACTGAGATAAATTATGCGCTGGAATTGCATGCAGCAGAATTCCCAGATGACGCGCACAGAGTCTACTTTATCATAGAGCATTTGACGGGGGCCGCCCGGGAATGGGTAAGACCGCTCATCGCGCAAAAAAATCCTTGCATGAAGAACGCAACTTTATTTCTAGAAGCTTTAAAATTAATGTACGCTAGCGACAGTGAAATGGAGGCCACTAAACAGGAGCTTCATGACCTAACACAAGGAAAATCGACAGTTAGAGACTACTGGGCGAAATTCACCATGCTGGTGCACAAACTGGGGTGGGATCTGAACAGTGAGCCAGTGAAATCAGCCTTCTACCTAGGTTTGCATGCAGACGTTAAGGATGAGCTGGCAAGAGGTCCTAGACCGCAGACTATGGATCAGCTCAGCAAAGCGGCGCTAGCGGTGGGGGTGAGGCAGGAATCCAGATGGTATGACAAACAAGCGACGCGCGCAGCAAAACCTTGGTTCCCACGCTCTCAGGACAGACCACATCACCAAAACCCACCCCAGGGACCGCCCCCAGACCCGCCCAGACCAAGCCCAGAGCCGGAACCGATGGAGATCGGGGGAGCGCGCGCGCGGGCTTTTCAAACCCCGGCGGCGCCAAAACGCAAGGAGGGAAGAGGAGGGAATTGCTTTCTCTGCAACTCCCCCCGGCATCGCGTCAGAGACTGCCCTCATCGCAGGGAGTGGCAAGGAAAGGCGGGAACGGTTGTACCTTCCCCCACTGACGTAGCACCACAGCAGGGAAACGAGACAGCCTGGCTGCAGGAGACAAGGGGCAGCAGCCAGGCACAGTCAGCAGTGAACAGCCCCAGCCCGCCCACCCGCACAGAGAGGAGCAGAGCCAGCCCACCCCTCCCAGAGCAGGAGTGGTTCTAGAAGTCACGCTGACGCTCCCAAATGGCTACCCCCTGTCAGTCCTCGCCTTAATTGACAGTGGGGCATCTGCCAACTTCTTCTCGAGAAACTTTGCAGAAGAGCACCAAATCCAACTTCTGCAGCTGGATTTTCCCCTGCATGTGGCCACCATTGATGGCAGAGAGTTGCTGGGAGGGGCCATCACTCATCAAACCCCCCCCATGAGAATGACGGTGGGAAGGCACTCAGAGACACTGGCTTTCAACGTCACGACCATCTCAGACCCCCCCATCGTTTTGGGAATGAGCTGGCTGGCGCGCCACGACCCTTCCATAAGTTGGCACCAGAGATGCATCACGTTTGGGTCGGACTTTTGTCTGGAACATTGCATGCAGCACCAACCAGGGGAGGGGCCTCCGATAGCCACGGTGGCCACCATGCACGTCAAAGGGGGTGAGGCGATACCCAAGCCGTACTGGGACCTGCAGGAGGTCTTCAGCGAAGCGGAGTCCGACCACCTACCCCCACACAGGCCTTTTGACTGCCAGATCAACCTGGTGCCGGGGGCAACTATACCCCCAGCCAAGCTGTACGCCATGTCAGACCAGGAACTGGAGGATCTGCGCGCTTTCATCGACAAGAACCTCAAGCGGGGGTTCATCAGAGAAAGCAAGGCAGCAGGGGGCAGCCCGGTCTTCTGGGTGGACAAGAAAGACACGCAACAGCGCCGCCTGGTGGTGGATTTTAGACGGCTGAATTCGGTGACAGAGCCAGTGGCTTTCCCCATGCCCAGAGTGGATGATCTCCTGACAGCGGCACGCAGGGGCAAGATTTTCACCAAGCTAGACCTGAGGGGGGCGTACAACTTGATCAGGATCCGGGAAGGCGATGAATGGAAGACCACGATGTTCACGCCTCTGGGCTCTTTTGAATATCTGGTGATGCCCTTCGGGTTGCAAGGGGGCTCAGCCTGCTTCCAGGCCTTCATGCACCACGTCCTGGGGTCCCTCCTCTTCAAGAACTGCCTGGTCTTTCTGGATGACATCCTTATCTATTCCAATGACCCAGTGCAGCATGTGAAGGATGTCAGGGAGGTGTTGCAGCGCCTGAAGGACAACCACCTGTATGTGAAGCTGGAGAAGTGCAAGTTTCACACCAAGGAGGTGGACTTCTTGGGCTACAAGCTGTCAGACAAGGGACTGGCAATGGACAAGGACAAGGTGCAGACCATCCTGGACTGGCACAGCCCCAGGACGCGCAAAGATGCCCAACGACTACTAGGCTTCGCTAACTTCTACAGGAAGTTCATCCAGAACTTCTCTCGGGTCACGGCTCCCATCACCGACTGCCTGAGAGGCAAGCAGAAGTTCAGGTGGACACCAGAGGCACAAGCAGCGTTCGAAAGCCTCAAGAGGGTGTTCGCGTCAGACCAGCACCTGTTCCACGTGGTGCAGGATGCGCCCCTACGCCTGGAGACAGATGCTTCTGACAAAGCTGTGGGAGCGATTCTGTTGCAACTGGACGCCAACAGAGAGTGGAGACCCTGTGCCTTCTTCTCCAGGAAGCTGACCCAGCCTGAACGCAACTACACAGTGTTTGATAGGGAACTTCTCGCGATCCACGCGGCGTTCCAGCACTGGCGACACTTCCTGGTGGGCGCCAAGCACCCCATCCAGGTGTGCACAGACCACAAGAACCTGGAGTTCTGGAGAACGGCCAGGGTGCTCAACCAGCGGCAGATACGGTGGGCAGAGTTCTTCTCGAACTTCAACTTCTCCATCCACTACATCCCGGGGGAGCAGAACGTCAGGGCGGATGCCCTCTCCCGCAAGCCAGAGTACATGGAGGAGGAGTTGCCACCAGCACCCAGGCACGTTTTCCCCCCATCTGCATGGTCATGCGGTGCAGCAGTGGTGAGCGAGGCAGAACTCACAGCACTGACGGCAGCGGATGAATTTGCCACCCGCATCTTCAGAGACCTGAGAGCGGGGAGGGAGCAGGCCAAAGACTTTGAGGAGAAGAGGGGTTTGCTTTTTTACAGGGGAGCCCTGTACCTCCCGACCAAACAGCTGAGAGGTAAGGTTCTCAAGCAGATGCACGACAACCCAACGGCGGGTCATTTCGGAAGGGACAAAACCACTCACCTAGTCATGAGACACTTCTGGTGGCCAGGGGTGCGGGAGGATGTTCGGGATTATGTCAGGGGATGTGACACCTGCCAGCGAGCAAAGGTGGTCAGAGCGCCACCAGCAGGTTTGCTGGAGCCATTAGCCACACCGCACAGGCCGTGGGAAGTAGTGTCCATGGACTTCATCACAGACCTGCCGTCGTCCAGGGGCAAGACCGCAGTGTTGGTGGTGGTGGACCTCATGTCCAAAATGTGCCACTTTATACCGTGTGCCAGGGCGGTCTCGGCAGAAGAGACGGCCAAACTGTTTGTGGACCACGTATTCCGACTGCATGGATTGCCTTTAAGAGTTATTTCGGATCGTGGCCGCCAATTTGTTTCCAGGTTCTGGCGACGGCTCATGAACCTCCTGCAGGTGGAGGTCAGCTTGTCGACGGCTCGGCACCCGCAGACCAATGGACAGGCGGAGCGGGTCAACGCCATTCTGCAGCAGTACCTGAGATGTTACGTCAGCCAGAGGCAAACGGACTGGGTGGATCGCCTGCCACTGGCAGAATTTGCCTACAACAATGCGGTGCACGTCTCCACAGGGGTGTCGCCCTTTAAGGCCAACTATGGGCGCGACCTCAGATCTTTCCCGGAGAGGGAGGGGGAGGAGGAGGAAGAGGGCCCACAGGCCGAGGAGTGGGCAGAGGACCTGGAGACGGTGCACCAACAGCTCAGAGAACACTTGGAGAGGGCCAAGGAAGCGTATAAGAAGGGGGCAGATCGCCACAGGCGGCCGGGAGAGGTCATAAGGGTGGGGGACAAGGTTTGGTTATCCTCGGAAGGTCTTCCCACCAGGGGGCGATGCAGAAAGTTAGCACACAGGAGGCTGGGCCCCTTCACGGTCACGCAACAGGTCAACCCGGTAGCCTTCAGGCTAGCACTGCCGGAGGACATGAGAGTGCACCCAGTGTTTCATAGATCACTGCTGTCGCCGTACAGGGAAAGTACCAGGTTCAGGGACAGCGATCAGCCTCCAGAGGGAGGGGGGGAGACGGGAAACGCCCGACAGCTCAATGAGGCAACTGAGATTTTAGACTCAAGGAGAGGGGTGAGAGGACTGGAGTACCTGATAGCATGGGAGGACACTCCGCCATCCCACAATGAGTGGATACCGGCCACGGAAGTACCTGAGGAATTTTTAGTGGAAGAATTCCACGCCCTGTTCCCCCACAGGCCCAAGCCCTGGCACATGGAAAGGGAGGGAGAGGGGGAGGAGCAGGAGGAAGGGATAGCAGGCAGCAGCTCCCCATGGAGATGGGAAGCGGAATTTGAGGACACGGAAGAAGAGGTGTGGGTTTCACCGAGGTCAACGACGTCAGAGGCAGGAGAGGACTGGCAGAACATTTTTACTCCCACCAGCTCTGATGCCACTGACTTCTTGGGATTTCCGTCTTCTCAGGGGGAAGGAGAGAGATCGCAGGATTGGGGGGAAATTTTCACACCCACAGGCTCGGATGCCACAGACTTCTTGGGATTTCACTCGTCCCCAGCAAGCAGAGAGCCACTGGGGAGGAGGAGAGAGGAGCCTGGGAGGGGGTGGATGTGAGGGACAAGGGATACAGGGAAGTCCCTCCCATCTTAAGTTCCAGCCCATCACCAAGCGCTGGAGAGAGTAAGGAGAGCTCTGCCTCCAGCGGAGAGTCAGGAAGTGGTGTCCGAGGCTCAGGCAGGGTTGTGGAGCCCATGCCTCAGGTGGGACAGGAAGTTGGACGCACGGGGGGGAGGCCAATCCCCCCAACTCCCGAATTGCGACGCAAACGTAGGGGGAAGAGGTTGGGTCTGCCAAAGTTGTGGTGCTGGAAGAAAACGCGCCAATCGCCATTCGGGAGTTCTGACACCTCACCTTAAGGATGCATTTTTACTGCTCTGAACACTGTAAATAGTCAGCACTTAATAAAAGCCTTAAAAGACCATGCTGGAGTCGTTACTCTAGAGTAGCCATACCAGGCCCTCTGACAACTGCTCTTTGGGAAAGGGCAGGTCTAGATCCAGTTGTGTGAGACATTGAATACTATTTTTGTTGTGTGATGCTTAAATAATTAGTATATGGAGTTGTTGCTATATGGTTCACGTGTGTGTGTGTGTGTGTGTGTGTGTGTGTGTGTGTGTGTGTAGGCAAGGCAACACGTTTTTATTGAGCCATTCTCAAGCACACTAGTCCTTGGAGGTTGCTAACATATGGAAGTATTTGTTGAACTAACAATACATTCTCCCTCATCCCTTATTTTCCTGCCATGTTCATGTGGTAGTCCTTTTTTCTTTTTAATCTAGTTTAATTAATCACTGAAGTAGCAGGGTACTTTTCTTAAGCAGCTAGTTGTGACAGTAGCATTAAAGGATGAATCTAAAGTGGCATTTTCTTTTATTTGTAGTAAAACAGTAATACAAAAGATAAACAGAAGAATAATGGGGGGGGGCAGAATATGGACCAGACCAAGCCATATTCTCATTTCAATACTTTTCTTCCCATCTATGATAGCTAGATGGAACTAGATGATGTATGGCCCTCCAGATGTTGATGGGCTCTAGCATCCATCTGCCCCAGCCAGGATGGCCAGTGATCCAAAAACCTTTGGAAGACCGTAGGTTCCTACTCACTGATGTATACCAGATGATGAGAGTGATTAGCAGTGCTGCTGTTGATAAGTAATGGAGAGAGAGAGAAACTTACAAGATACAGAGAATGTGCAAATGGGATCAGGGACAAGCTGAGTAGCCCTTCTTCCTGACATCTGCATATACTGCAGAAATGCCTGAAGGGAGGGAGCCTCAGGGTTCCAGATCCCATGAAAGCCTGTACAGGTGAAAGCTTCCTCCCTCCCTCCAGATGTTTGCACAGTATCTGCAGATTCCAGGAGGAAAGGCTGTTTGGCTGAGCTATGTTTCTACTTGAATGTTCTCAATTATAATAACTGAAGAAAGTTACAGGTAGGTAGCCGTGTTGGTCTGATGTAGCCGAAACAAAATAATAATAATAAAACCTTCCAGTAGCACCTTAGAGACCAACTAAGTTTGTCATTGGTATGAGCTTTCGTGTGCATGCACACTTCTTCAGATAAGAAGAATATGAAGAAGTGTGCATGCACACGAAAGCTCATACCAATGACAAACTTAGTTGGTCTCTAAGGTGCTACTGGAAGGAATTTTTTTACCTGAAGAAAGTGTTTAACTTGATAGTGCCTGTCACATGTTAACAAATAGTGGGGGGGGGAGCAGTTGCAGTCCATTCCCATAAACAGAAAAATGATGTGCCTGCTCTAATTACAGAAGCCCTCCAGTCTGACCTCAGCAGAACTATTTAGCTCAGTTAAAATGCCAAGTCAAAGGCATTTGCAACTCATTTAAAACCCAGGGGAAAGAGAGAATGCAGTTTTATAGTTCCTCTATCATAAAAGACCAAAAATTTAATTGGGAACTGTAATGTAATCCATGTTTATATGTGATCATCATCTTCATTAAATATCTCTCTGAAAACCAGGCAAGTAAGGTTGATAAAATACCTGGATTAAGAGCACCAAGTGGGAATTGAGGGTGCAAAAGAAACTAGCTGTAGATTTTAGGGTCCTTCACAATTGCAGCTAGTCTGTAGATAGCATGTTTTCCTGGATGCTGCAGCCTGCAGAACAATGTCCAAAATGTGTGTTTGTACACAGTCTCCTCTGCTCTATTACCACTATTGGATTGTGCTATGTACTGTATTTTCCTGCATATAAGACTACTTTTTAACCCAGGAAAATCTTCTCAAAAGTCAGGGGTCGTCTTATACACCGGGTCATCTTATTTATACAGCGAGTATATCCCAAACTCTATATTTTAACTGGAAAAGTTGGGGGTCGTCTTATACGCCCAGTCGTCTTATATGCCGGAAAATACAGTATCTAAATTTACTGCAGTAGCCGTGAAAGATCAAATGCAGTCCCAGGTGGAGAGAAAACCATACATTCCATCTTCAAGATAGTAAGCAGTTTCATAAGTGTACCACATCTATTATTTTCATACGTATGGTGCACAGGTGGATGGATCCAAGAGGTTAGCCCACTATAGGACGTGCCATTAGGAATAAGAGAAGAGCTAGCGTTTTGCGTATATAAGACACAAGTATTGGAGAGGTACAGGTTAATGAGCAATATGAAGTCTAGTATGTATATATTTTTTAAAATGCCCCACTCTCTATCATAAGACTTCAGGGCAGGTTACAAGTACATATATTAAATAAAATATAAAAATAAAATACAACATTAATAAAATGGTCAGCTATCTACTACTCAGGCCAATTCCACAATGTTAAACAACCTGAACAGAGTGGCAGGTCTTCAGCAGGCTTGTTTTTCTGTAGCTAGGGTTCTTAACATTTATGGAAAAGACAAGTTTCCAGCTAGTTTGACTTCTCATCCTGTGCACCCAGCCCTATTTGCTTAAACTTCCATATCCCTGAATTCCATCTTGTACCATGCCCTCTTGGGTAATGGTTTATATTAACTGTTTTCCAAGTACAGATTGGAAATGGCAGGTGCCAGAGCCTATGACAGTTTTGCCCCAAGGCAAAGAAATTCTCTGCCCAGCGACATTAGATCAGGAAATTCCACGTCCATGCTTTAAAGCAGGCAAACAACATTTCTGTCTTCTCCAGCCTTTTAGTTGGCTTAAGGAAATTGTGTGTGTGTGTGTGTGTGTGTGTGTGTGTTTGTGTGTTACAGTCTTGTATGGCACAGCCCTAGGATGTTTGTCAGGAAAGGCACTTTCTAAATGGATGCCTTCTTATATTGTATGACTTCAGTATTTGACACTGGGATTTAACAAAGTGTTTCATGTATGAGGTGCAGTATGCAATTATTTTAACCCATTTTGCTTCCTAGTGTGGAAAATCTCCTTAAAACGGACCTTGCTAAAGTCATTGTACCATATACAAAGGGGTTATTAAAATGCATTCTAGAAATAGAAAATTGGATTAGATGAGACACTTTTGGCTTTGAGGCCTTCTTCAGCCTCATGGCCAAGATGTCTCATTTAATCTCATTTCCTACTTTCTGCTTTGAATTTTATTAACCCCTTTCCCCCTCTTCTCCCTCCCCCCTTGCCTTTCTTAGCTTGCATTTGTTGATGCATTTAGTTCCCATTGCTTCCCCGTCCTTCGCATGTAATTGGAACCCTTTGGTCTGATAAGTGGTCGGTGCCGTTATACTTTATGCATATGAATTGCTTTTACATCAAGAAGCGCCTCTTCCCATTTTCTTTTGTTCTGTGACCAAACTGAATTTCTTCTTCTTCTTCTTGTCCTCAACTCTTTCATTTCCCTTATGTAAATAACACCTGACAATTCAGTTATTTTATGTAAAGCAGTGCCTTTCAAACAGTAGCAGAAGGCAATAGGATTTTGTAGTTGAACACGTCACATAGATCATCAGGAAAATCTGAAGAGATCAAAATTTTGCAGCGATTTAGTGTACCTCATTTTTCATGTCTTGAAATTTACTGGCCTTCAATGGTTACCCAACAGTGCATTTATATAATGCTAGTAAAAGAAACTTGCATTCTTGAAGCAGAAAGTATGCTCCTAACTACTATGGGAAGTTCCCCTTCCTGCAAATCATATTCTGATAGTCATGTACTAGCTGAGCCCAATATTTTGCTCTACATGCAGCTTGGGATTCCATTGTGCTGTAATGCTGGTTTGGGGTATGAGGTGAAATTATTGTCCCAGATGTTGACCATTAAATGTAAAAATATCAACTTTGCAGACTTTTCTTGTAGTTTGCATCTTTCTCTGGGTATACCAAAGTTTTCATTTCTTGGAAGTCTTCAAATGCTTACTCTTCTCCCTTCAGACTTTATTTGCTGCAGTGTGTTGGACTATTCAGCATCCTAGCTGGTGTGGGATTAAGTTAACCATTTGGCAGATCAATTTTTTGGCAGGGAGAAGGAAATACAAGAGCATCCAGTTTTTGTATAAAGGTAGAAATAATGATGTATAACATAGAAATATAGATATATTTATAATGTCAAGTAAATACAGTGTCTAGCAATTTGTATATACCTATCATACTGGGAGGAGCCTAGTGTCATAGTATAATGAATAGAATAGAATAGAATAGAAATTAGTTTTTTAAAGGCTGAAGCAATATTTTTAAAAAAATATTATTTTGGATTTTTTCTGATTGGTTGTTTTTCCTGAAGATATTTTCCCCAATTTCTATTCTTTAATCTCTTCTCCAAATACAACCCCCAAATTTACTTACAAAGCAATCTTTTGCCCCAAAGGGGGGAAGAGTAGAGAAAAGTAGTAGAAGAGTAGAGAAAAGTAACCCAAATTCTGCCGCCTCCGGCCAGCAAGAGTAAAAGTTGGAGGAATATTTTTCCTGACATTCTGCTACACCACACAGTTTATTTATTAATCAATTTATATAAACAACTGTCTCAAGGTGATTTACACATAAGATAATTAAAAATAGCTAACACAAAAACAGCAGGCACATTTAAAGCAAGACTAAAACCCAAAGTAGATACTTGTGGCAAAGACCCATTTTATCCAGCTGGAAAAACCTCTTGGAACATCTTCAAGTGCAGGGGTAGGCAACCTAAGGCCCGGGGGCTAGATGCAGCCCTATCGCCTTCTCAATCCAGCCCGCGGACGGTCCGGTAATCAGCGTGTGTTTACATGAGTAGAATGTGTCCTTTTATTTAAAATGCATCTCTGGATTATTTGTGGGGCCTGCCTGGTGTTTTTACATCAGTAGAATGTGTGCTTTTATTTAAAATGCATCTCTGGGTTATTTGTGGGGCATAGGAATTCATTCATGTTTTTCTCCAAAATATAGTCCGGGCCCCCACATGGTCTGAGGGACGGTGGACCGGCCCTCGGCTGAACAAGGTTGCTGACCCCTGTTCAAGTGTTTCCAGAAAGTGATGATAGTGGACACCTGTTGTATCTTATTGCTTATAGCGGCCCACAATACTGTGAGGGTGTA
The DNA here is from genome assembly GCF_965207765.1 of Zootoca vivipara. Taxonomy (NCBI): domain Eukaryota; kingdom Metazoa; phylum Chordata; class Lepidosauria; order Squamata; family Lacertidae; genus Zootoca; species Zootoca vivipara. The sequence goes on from NC_142588.1 coordinate 41,250,124, forward strand.
GAAATTGTAAAGTGAGGATTGATGATGTTTGCCTTGCTGTTGCTTCTGATACGTGATAACTGTTCTTAGATTTAAAAGGTAAAGGGGCCCCTGACCATCAGGTCCAGTCCTGTCTGACTCTGGGGTTGCGGCGCTCATCTTGCTCTATAGGCCGAGGGAGCCGGCGTTTGTCCGCAGACAGCTTCCGGGTCATGTGGCCAGCATGACAAAGCTGCTTCTGGCGAACCAGAGCAGCGCACGGAAGCGCCGTTTACCTTCCCGCCTGAGCGGTTCCTATTTATCTACTTGCACTTTGACATGCTTTCCCCGACCATTGGTCCTGTTAGCTAGGGATCATGGAAGTTGTAGGCCAAAACATCTGGAGGGCCGCAGTTTGGAGATGCCTGTCCTAAGTGGTAACAGTGGGCCAACTCTGTTAATACTGTACAATCTCCTTTGCTGGAAGACCTCAATTATTATTTTTTTTGTAACTACCCATTGTTAGCTGGCAGCTTGAAGTGTCCCTGAGTACTTTTGGATGGTGACATCACTGACTTTCAGAAAAAGAGAGGGCGGTGGCCGTTGTTGTTTTTTTAAATCTGACTCAAGGTCATTGGATCGTTTGTCTGCTTGACTGACCAGTTTCCATGGATACATGCTGCTGAAAGCTTCTACACAGCTGAGGAATAAACAGAACTTTGCTTTCTAAGAATTATGTATGTAAATCTAAAGATGTGTGATTAGGGTTTACTCTCAGGTAAATAGGCATGGGATTGTGGCCACAAGCTCTTACCAAAGCATAGTTACAATGTTTCTTTGTTCATTTTAATATGCTGGAATTTTTTTTTCTTTTCCTAATACTTGTAAATTTAAAAGACTTTCAGAATACAGCTTCAGTCTTTAAAATTGCAGGAGGCTTATATAAATCATAATTTTGTGTAACAGCTTCTTTGTTTGCTCCTGGGTCATTCAAACCATCCAGAAAGCCTTGACAAACAGGTTCAAGTGGTCTTAGAATTGTTAGCAAAATTATGCAGTAATTGGAAAGCATGCTGAAATTACATTGGAAGGTGGGCATAGATCTCGTGAGTTGGGTTATCTAAAAAGATCCCCCTTTAAGCGTCTCTGTCACAATGTTCAGCAGGAAGAGCAGTTTGTGTCTCATTGTTTTAATTGTATGTTTGCAGAAACTATTTTAAACTTGCTTCTCCCATGTCAGTGTCAAAGGACTGGATTTAATCCACTGAAACCATAATGCAGCTAGAAATTTAAATAGATGGTTATATGCGTTGGAAAGAAGCCAGCAAATGGAAGGACAATGAGGAGCAGGTGTGTAAATGTTTAGTTTAGTTTGGAATTTCTCATTCTCTCCTCTCCCATCCTCCCTTTAAAAAAAAAAAACTGGAACTCATGAGCCAGACAAATGAAACTTAACTGAAAAAGTCAGTGATTGATCACATCTTGGGTAAAGGGTGTAAAAGTCTATAAGAAGAGAAATGTTTTTACTGACAGAGTGAAATTATCATATTAGGGTATTGGCACCTGTCAGGCCTGACTAGTAGGGTGCTTTCATAAAGTGTCACATAGTGACATTTGATAGGCATTTAATGCAGTGGGACAAAAGAATGGGAGTTTGTGCTGCTAGGGATTCTATCGGTACTTTTAACGCCATGTTTTGACTGCTGACAGTGCCTTTAAAAAAAAAAGCTGTAGCAGTAAGTAATCTAGTATTATACTGGTGTACGATTCCGGTTTCACAGGAGGTGATTTGCTGTTTCTTTGGTTTGTATGAAATGAGAATTAAATTTATTAGCTGTTGCTTACAATATGTGTTTCTGAATGCTGCGTAAATTCAAAAACAACAACAAAGCATATTCTTTTGTGAAACAGATGAAAGGTTCTCCATACTTCTCTCTGGAATAAAAGGTGGATATGAAGCAGGACATAGGAGTGAACTTTGGCTTATAAACACTAGTGTGACCAAGGCCTAAACTTTGGCTTAAATGATCTTTCAGGGTCTTTTTTTGCAAGGCGGTGGTGGTGGTAGTTGCATTTAAATTTTGAGCTGCACTGCTCTGATGAAAATAAATGTGATGCCCCCTGGGCTCCCAGAAGGTTTTACAGAATGGAGTATGACTCTTGGACTGAAAAAGGTCCCATACCTATGCACGATGTATTGTATTTAAGTTCTACTCAGAGTAACCCCCTTGAAATTAATGAACCTAAGTTAATTGTGTCTATTCATTTCAGTGGGTTTACTCTGAGTAAGCCTACAATTGAATACCACCCACTTATGCCAGAATAGAGGTGTGTTGATAATGATAGTGGGGAAGCTGATACAAAACAAAACAAATAATAAAAACATTGCAAATGTGGCTGATGAAATTTGATCGGATATGCCTGGACAGAGGAGAGGATTTTTTTAAAAAAACAACAACACATTTATTAGGAAAATAAAAAAATTCCTTCAGTAGCACCTTAAAGACCAACTAAGTTTATATTTTGGTATGAGCTTTCGTGTGCATGCAGACGAAAGCTCATACCAAAATATAAACTTAGTTGGTCTTTAAGGTGCTACTGAAGGAATTTTTTTATTTTGCTTCGACTCAGACCAACACGGCTACCTACCTGTAACTACATTTATTAGGGTTGATGGGGCAGGGGGTTCTTCAATCTTGTTGAAATGGTGGGGTGATGGTTGCTATCCTATAGACACTTATGCCAGAGTGTGTTAATAATGAGGATGGTTATCTCTGATAAATATATACTTGCATATGAAGATGGTAATAGAAGATTGGAGGACTTTCTGGATGATGTTTATGAGTATCTTCCAACGCTTTGTTTAAAATCTGTAAGATTGCAGTTTGTCTGCTGAAGCGGTCAAAACAGTCTCTTCAATAATGGGCCTGACCAAGTCACATTATAATCTTAAAATATGTCTTATGTTGCTATAGAACAGTGGTTCCCAATTTTTATTTGGCCATGCCCTCCTAAGCATCTCTAAAATCCTGATGCCTCCCCCCGCCATGACATTTAATTCTTATTATTCAAAACGTACTCCCATTCACGTGCAGGAAGCCTAGAAGGCCATTCATGTGCAGGAAGCCTAAAAGGCCATTCGCTGTTAATAATTTATTCTCAAATTGTCCCCCTTAAAAATCAAATTGCCCCCCTGTGGGGTGTGTGCCCCATGTTGGGAACCATGGCTATTGAAGCAACTAGTAGCTAGTGTTATCCAGAAGGAGGGTTAGGTCTCCCCATGCACACCTCGCCTGGCTAGAGATTTAGAGGTGGGGGAGCGTACAAGAACCGCATAATCCTAATCATGTCAAATGCTAGTGAGAGTCAGTGTGGTGTAGTGGTTAGAGTGTTGTACCTTGTGGACCAGGATTCAAATCCCCACTCAGCCATGAAGCTCACTGGGTGACTTTGGGCCAGTTGCTCACTCTCAGCCTAACTTAACTCACAGGGTTGTTGGGGAGGAGAAGCTCCTTGGAGGAAAGGTGGGATATAAAATGTAACAACAACAACAACAACACTATAGTTCTCTGATCTTCGCTACAGTGACTGTATAATGCACAAATCTCAAAAGGTAATCACAGTCTTATAGAAATAGGATTTCAATTTTTGTTTCGCTTAAAAAAAACACCCCTCTTTAAAGTTCTTTGTATTTAGCATATAATTTTCATTTCCCAGCTGAATTTCAAGATAAAAACAGACAAGATAATTTGTGTAACAGATGAAGTTGTAATCCCTTGTCTGAAAGCAGTACTTACAGATTGCCTGGATATTTATGGGCCTAGCACCTTGAGCAGTAAATTAGTTATTTAATAGTGTTAGCCTTATTTCAAGAAATGGACTTATGTGTTTAAGTAATCAGAGCCACTGCTACAGCAGAAGTTAACCAGATCCAGGACGTCTATTTTTTTGACCCTTTGTTCAGTGACCATTGATATTGTGCACTTGGACAATGGCAACAATTGGTGCACCTGCATAAGAAAGTTGGGGAAATACTTGAGCAGTGTAGCTGTGTTTCTCAGAAAGATCAGTTTTAGATGTGAATAAGAATTTGCCCCGGGACTGTTTAAATGCCTCTCTTTTCTAGTCCTGTTATTTCTGTAGCAAGCAAAGCCTATGGATGTCACTTTGATTGCTTTTGTACAAGCCTCTTTGCATTGTTGTTGCTTTGATAACATTGTTCCTTAAGTTTATGTTGCTATTTTAAGTAGACAGGTGTGTAATGCTGCAATATTGAATAGATTGTAGCTACTGGTGTTCAGGTTTCTAGCTTAGATTTGTGAATTAGCAGTGTGCTGTGTTGTAGGGACTTCATTTGCTACCAGAGTAAAATTTCGTACTTATACCTTCAACCTGAATTTTATTGACCCCAGAATATTCAGGACGCTGCAGACATTCTAAGCTGAGCATAAAATGCTACTGACGTTGTTAAAACACAAGAATTAAAATTATTTTCACATTCTGCCTTAAGGTATGCTATTAAGGACATAAATGTATAACAGTGTTAACTGCTTATTTGATGAAACCAAATCATTGCAGAATTTCAGGTGCAGTATTGAAGCAGTTTAGCATTGCTAAAAAGAAACAAGAAGTGTAAACTTCATGTTTCAGCCTATTATAGCTACTTGGGATCAAGCAATTTTTCCAGTATAATAATTCTGTCTTATATTATCTGTTCTCTTAGGACAGGGTTTCCCAAACTTTATTCCCAAAGGATTAATTGAAAATTGCTGAGGGTCTTGGCGGAACATTTAATGATATTTCACCATTGGATTTGGGTGTCCTTCAGTTTGTCTCATATTCACAAATGCATACTATTAGTTCTAGCCCTTCCCCCCATTGCCCCCAAATAGCAGCTTACACAGTTGGCTTGATGTTTGATTCCTTTTGTGATTACCTGATACAGCAGCAAAGATAAGCAATGGCTGCACAGGAATTAGAGGCCAGTTTAGACTTAAGGTAGGAGACCTAAGCTTTTGCCTCAAGGGCTATAATTTTATTACTTCATTAAGTGCTTTCTCATACATTTTAAATCTTTATGCATCTCTAATTGTTCCCACTTTGTGTCTTTTTAACTCAAGACTCCTTGTTTTTCTCTGGTTGTCTTCCTCCACCACATTTTTGCTCTGTCCAAGTCAAGAAATAGCATTTGCTGGCCTTGCTATTAAAAAAAAAAAAACACAACACATGGTTCTGCAAAGGAAGCTGCTTTGATGGTAGAGAAATTTCCAGCCCTTGCGCAGCCTGTAAACAGTGCCATTAGCTAATAAATATCCCTGCCCCCTACTGCGTCTTATGTGGGATCCTGTAGTATTTTTATTGCTAGGGTGATCCCTCTTTTGGTAGCATGTGGTGCTGCAGCTGGGCCACCAAGGAGAATCCTGCTTTGTGAAGATGAACGGAGAATATGTTCCTCAGAACTGCCATGTTTAATGAGGCTAAGGTTCTGGTATTAGGAGATGTTAATGAGCTGGAGCATATAAACTAACCACAGGAAAAATCTTTTTAATGGCAGCAACAGCAGCAGTAAAAAGGAGGATGCTGTTAATACAGAAGCTGATTCACAACTTGGTGCAGTTGGAACAGAAAAACAAGTCTCAGAAATTGCTACCATCTCAAATGTGATGCTGTTGACTTTAAGAAGCAGTCTCCACTGTGGAAGAACTTGGGCCAATACACCTGAATCACCATTACAGGATGAATCTATATGAATTCTCGGGCTTTAAAGAGTTACAGCCACAGGGAATCTTTTAGCAGGTGCCCACAAGAGTACAGTTGAAGGTGCCTGCTTGATCTCAATAGGCAGGGAGTTTGGAAGTGTAGACACTGCCATTCTAAATGATTGAGTTCTTACAAATGCAGAACAGGAATTATGTGGCAACCTGTAAAAAGCTAAAGGGTAAAGGGACTCCTGACCGTTAGGTCCAGTTGCAGACGACTCTGGGGTTGTGGCGCTAATCTCGCTTTATTGGCCAAGGGAGCCAGTGAACAGCTTCCGGGTCATGTGGCCAGCATGACTAAGCCGCTTCTGGCAGACCAGAGCAGCGCACAGAAACACCGTTTACCTTCCTACCGGAGCGGTACCTATTTATCTACTTGCACTTTGACGTGTTTTCGAACTGCTAGGTTTGCAGGAGCAGGAACCGAGCAATGGGAGCTCACCCCGTTGCGGGGATTCAAACTGCCGACCTTCTGATCGGCAAGCCCTAGGCTCAGTGGTTTAGACCACAGCACCATCCGCATCCCTGTGGCAACCGGTAGTAGTGCCAATTCTGCTGACTGAAATGGTTGAGTGGGCACAACGTACACCAAAACTCCAGATGATTCCACTCATCGTTTCATTGAAGGCTGCATGGGGCTGAAGAGCACTCCCCAAGCATCACTCTCTGGAAACAACCATCGAAGTAGGACTGGAACCACTGCAAAGTGATGTCGCCTACCCCTAACTCAGACAGTCATTCCAGAAGGATACCATGGTTGATGGCATCGAAAGCAGCTGAAAGGTTGACGAGAAGTAAAAAGGACAAAATTTCTCTGTCTTTCTCCCGACAATTTACTCCTTAGGTGCTGTAGTCAGATTTCAAAGGCCCTTTCTTGTGTGTTCTGTTTTATTTGGGGAGTTTACCATTAAACACACACACACACACACTGCAGCCATACTTGCACATGTCTGCCATATTGCATGAAAAGCAATTCTACCTGTAGTTTGGGCTCGTGAAATTAAAAAGTGAATCTTATGATCTATATTATTATCCTCCAGCAGATATAGCCTAGTTACAGATCTGAAGCCGCATTTACAGTGGTCATGTTTATTTCAAAAGCAACTCTTGAAAACAATATGAACATGGAGGAAACCACATAGTGCTGATTTCCTCTTGAACATTTGGGGTAAGAGGCCTGGTTGCAATGCTTAGATAATAGGGTAATTTGTAATATCTAGCTGGAAAGGTTACTGCCCATGTTTTGTCACCTATTTTGTCTCCAATTTGTGCAGTTCTTTGTATAAGAAAGTGCCTTCTAGAGAGGCCTGCAAAACTAGATCTAGAGGGCAATTCTGCTGTTTTTCCCGATCCTATTTAATGCAGTGTTGTAATGGGCCAAATAATGAATGCAGATGTTCTAATCATCAGCCTCCCTTTCCCAAACAGTTTAAAGGCCTGTTTGCAAAGAATTGTTCTGAAGAACTGAGTGATAATACTGAAAATAAATCTGTGCTAACTTTTTATAGATTCCCTAGTCAGTCTTTTTCACAGGACCCAGGGGCTGCAAACCAAAGATGCTTCAGCCTGGCAACTGCATACTTAATGAACATTAAAGGCACTTACAGCACAGGATATAGTCCTGCAGTGGGAAAATTGTACAGCTGTTATGAAGAGTTTTATGTAGCTGTACATGTCATGGCTGAATTGACCATTGTCATCTTCTGATCAAGATTAATAAAGCAGCTCAACAGTCTTTCAGATATTATTTTTTCATTTGCTGTTTGAAGATAGCACTGGGAGATGTGTTGGAAGAAGCTAGAAGGTGAATTCTGTTTTTCTTCAATAATCCCCTAGACTGTTTGGGGAAAATAGATGGCTTCACACATCTGTAAAAACAATGCAGGCTCTCTCGCCATTGTTTCCACTCCATTTATTTCAGAACTGATATCACCAAAGGAAACAAAAGAGACAAATCCTCAAAATGGTACTGATAAATGATTATCTGTATACTAATGCCGATTCAAGTCTCTCTGGGCTTGTGCTTGTTTAGCCAAAACTACATCAGCAACACACAAGAGATTGGTACTGGCAGACTCAGGGTCAATGTGAGGTATGCACAAGTAGGGGGGAAAGGCAGAAAATAACCTAAGGCAGGGTGGGTACCCCAAAAGCTCTGTGATGACCCAGTGATATGGAGCGTACTTTAAGCATTTCCCTGAATGCACGAGGGTTAAAAGTGTTCTCCTGTTCTTTTGCACATGGGCTGTTTGCAGACATTTGCATGTTGAGTTCCATCCAATTAGATGTAATGGGGTAGCTAGAACAGGAGGACTGGATATATATCTATATATATCTATATATCTATACAGTATATATTTGTGTGGCTCAGTCACTTTTTGGTTCATGCAGATAAGCTATTTTTCAGAGTTCCTATGGCTGGAAGAGAGCTGTCTGTAGACATCAACAGATAAACTAAAGCTTGGATTAGGCACAAATATGTCCCGTACATAAACTTCATCCCCCAAGTAAAAATGGAGAACATAAATCCCAAAGGAAAAACAAAAACTACTCAATAAGATGACTAAGCTGGCTCAATGGGGATGGAATTTTGATTGGCTGTTTGGTTGGGGGATGAATGACTGGAATGGGATGGAAAGGCATAGATCGATCCCTGAACAGAAGCACCTTAAATAAGAAGTATTTTGTGGTGACAGGTGTGAGCATGAAGCATGGAAGTGGTGTTTGATAATTTTCCCAGTTGAATTTAAAGTGTGTATATACCCTAATGCTTTAGCTTAACTGTATTTTGGTTTTCTATCATCTGTGGTCTTTAATCTGTGATCTATTATATTGAAAGGAATTAGCATTTGTGAAATGAACCGGGGCAGTGTTAGACAGGAACCACCTGATGTACGAACTGATAATGAGGGCTTGAGCATGTAACAATTTTTCAGTCAATTTTCAGTTATCTATAAAATGGGAATGGTGATAACCTGCTGCACATGGTTGTCGCCGATGAGATACTACTATTAATCATAAATCACTTTGACATTTGAATCTACTACAAGTTTTGCCATTAATCCATTCACCCCAAGGATCCTGAATACTCTTGGGTAAATAACTCTGTTCTGACTTCTGCACACCCACCTTTAAAATATGAATGAAAATGCTGGTTCTATTTAGAGCACTAGAAGTGAAAAAAATACATTGAAGTCCTAAGTAACATAGATAGCAATAATATTTGTTGTTAGGTTTTTCCTTAGGAGTGTTACCTGTTACAGTAAACAGTTGAGTTACTTCATTAAACATAAATGTATGTATACAATATTAAAGATGTTAAAAATGCAAACTCACACCCCACCTTTTCAATTTAATGTCATACAATAAGAATGCTCTGTGAACTGATGGTGTCAGAGGCATCCAAAGCTGTAAGTCTTCTTTCTTTGGTAATCACTCATAGCTGAGTAAGATTGTCTTCCATGTACACGGTCTCAATGGTGTGTCCATAGGTGACTGCAGAGGCCAATTTTGGATCCACACATCTTTCCACAGTGGGGACATAGGTTTCCGGGCAGGAGTTGATCATGGTCGGGGTTTGCCGAATGTGCCTTCCTCTTAGCATTTTTCTTTCTCCCTTTCGTCTTGAGTTCGAGCATCTTCAACATCCACAACACCTTGGCATTAGTTCACCTGTCTTCCAAATGATATGTAAAAATTTTCGGAGACACCATTGATCAAATCTTTCGAGGAGTTGGAGATGGATTTATATGTTTCACAAGCGTACAGTAAGGTTGGTAGTACAAAAGCTTTGTAAGCATGCATTTTAGTTTCCCTGTTAATGTCCCGATCCTCAAACACTCTGTACTTCAATGGGGGAAAAGCTGCACTTACAGAGCTTAGGTGATGCTGGATTTCAGCATCAATGTCGGCCCTTGTGGAAAGATAACTGCCCAGGTAGGAGAAGTGATTGATACCTTTCGACGCTACAGCATTGAGTTGGATTTGTAGCGCTGCAGAGGGGTTGTTTTGTGCTTGTTGCTGCAGCACTTTGTTTTTTGGGGATGTTGAGTGATAGACCAAGCTTTTCGTAAGCTTCTGCGAAGATATTTTGGATGGTTTGGAGGTCATTCTCTTAGTGTGCACACACTGCGTTGTCATCAGCATATTGAAGCTCTATGACGGAAGTTATGGTAACCTCACTCTTTGCTTTTAGCCTACTCAGGTCAATGAGCTTTCCATCTGTTTGATAAATGAGTTCTACTCTGGTGAGGAGTTTCCCTTCGACAATGTGTAGGATTATGGCAATGAAGATAATAAATAGAGTTGGGGCGATAACACAACCCTATGTTAACATCATACAGTAGGGATACAGTAGGAATGGGATGCGGGTGGCGCTGTGGTTTAAACCACTGAACCTCTTGGGCTTGCGGATCAGCAGGTCAATGGTTTGAATCCCTGCGATGGGGTGAGTTCCCAGCTCTGTCCCAGCTCCTGCCAACCTAGCAGTTCAAAAGTATGCCAGTGCAAGTAGGTAATTAGGTACCGCTGCAGTGTTTCCGTGCACTATGGCTTCTGTCACGGTGTTCAGTTGTACCAGAAGCGGTTTAGTGATACTGGCCACATGACCCAGGAAGCTGTCTGTGGACATACGTCGGCTCCCTCGGCCTGAAAGCGAGATGCAACCCCATAGTCGTCTTTGACTGGACTTAACTGTCCAGGGGTCCTTCACCTTTTTTTACCTTTACAGTAGGAATGCTCTGTGAACTGATTGTGTCAGAGGCATCCAAAGCAGCAGTTGTGTTGAAAGATGTGCACAGGTTTGTTTATACTGGCACTTATTTATTACATTTAGACACCACCTTTATCTTCCAAAGATATTAAGGTGGTGTACATGGTTCTCCTCCCCATTTCATCCTCTCAACAACCCTGTGAGGTAGGTTAGGCCAAGAGGTGTTGACTGGCCCATGATCACCTGGTGAGCTTCATGGCTGAGTGGGGATTTAAACCCTGCTATCTCAGGTCCTAGTCCAATACTAACCATTATGCCACACTGGCTGTTCTCTTTTAGTTTCTTTTTAAAGAATAGGATACTTTAGGACACATACTTGTTAGGGTTTATTCTTGTATCTGTACACAATAACCAACTTTATTTTTATTAATATACCGGTAGTAGATGCGGTCCTGTATCCTGTGTATACAGTGGCTTGCTAATGCTTAGTGCATTTTTCAGTTTTATTTTGTTTGTGGGTTAACTTTCATTCTTCTGTCTATTCACTGGGCGATAGCACAGTCATCAGAAATAACAGCTGTTGGCAGCAGCTTGAACTCATGGAAGTTACTGGCTAGGTTGCTGTCATTAACTATTTAGCTGCTGGCTAGAGAAAAGATGAGGCCAAATTGATTGTTGAACAGAACATCTATATTGCTAAAAACAAACTGGAGTAATGGCACTAATTCTGGGCACGGCACCACCTATTGTTGGGAAGGCAACATTACAGTTACACGTCCACATTTTTTTGTCATTGGTACACATAGCTGCCAAGTTATCCCTTTTTTTAAGGGATTTTCCCTTATGCTGAATAGGCTTCCTCGCGAGAAAAGGGAAAACTTGGCAGCTATGTTGGTACAGTACTCCATACCAAAGGGTATTTGAGTTGTATCAACTCTGTTTCCTCTCTACCCCAGTGAACTTCAGCCATAGAAGGGATAGATATCATTTTTGAAACAGAAAATCTGAGTAAGACTGAAAGCAATATGATTAGGTTGCTGTCAGGAGAAATATTCTGTTGAACTTTGTGAATGCAAGATCTTCTTTGGCTGTGAAAGAACTGGGAAAAAATGCAGAAATTTTCTAGTGATAGTTCACAATAGGAAAAAAAACAGAATAAAGAACTGTTTTACTGTGGCTTGTAACATAGACGATCCATTCTCAAACTTGGTTCTCTGGGAGTTCCTTTAGGCGTCTTTTAGCTGGTATGGTCTCATTCATTAGTGGAAACCTATGGTATATTTTATTGTCTTGGCAGTGTATGATTAACATCTAGATGAGAGTATATTTTGTTTCTTCTCACCTGCCCACCACCCACCAGTAAGCCCATAAAATATACTGCAATGTTACTGATTTGTTGTACAAGGACTGTCCATGTTCATGCTGTTGAAAAAAAAATATGAAATGCTGAATTGCTTTTGTATTTTATTGTAGATTGCTAATTTTATTTCCTATTTAACAGTTCCTGCAATTCTAGAAGTCACTGGAGCTTTGTAAGTTCAGCTTAAAAGCATTTTAAATAGTCATTGGGCTGTAGAATGATAGCATCAATCTTCTGTGCTATTATTATATCTAGAAAACTGGATTGGATATCCATTTTCATATTTAAAGCTAAATTACTGGCAAACAGCCATATCATCTAAAACACAGAGAGTGGTAACCTGTGTAAAAGGCTTATGTGACTGTAATGGCAATACCTATGGGTGCAGGATATTTTTCAGCAAATCAGAATCGGTTGGTAATAAAATGACTTCTGAAGAAGGTCTTTTATTCTTTTAAGCAGTTCCCTTTTTAATTCTTTCATTTTCAAGCTTATTCCATACTTTATAGTCTACCTACTAATAATGATTAGATCTGTTTAATTGGAACGTTATAAGCTTCAATTACTAGCTTGTCCACTGATAACCCTGCTTTGGATGGGGGGGATCTGAGTGAGGGTGGATTTCTTTTTAAAATTAAATAGAAACTTAACAGTGTAATGTAAGTCTGTGGCAAATTGAATTAATTTCCTGTTCCACTTCTGCTTAAGGTAGACAGATAAATAGCTGGTTTTTAAAGGCTCTTCTGTTTTCTTCAATCAATTGCTCACAATACCATTTAAGAGTTTTATTTCCTGATTATTCCACCCCACCTTTCAGCCCACCAAATATCTATTAGGCCTCTCTGATCTGAGGCCAATAGCAATATACTTATCTGGCAAAAGTAAAATGGAATCCTAAGCTTCCTAGCAACAGAGACCCGTTGCTTGTCCAGCCCTTCGCAGGGTTCTCAAGTTCAAAGATGCAAGGCTTTTTAATAACCCCGTTTTAATTGTTCCAGTCCCTTCCCTTCCTGAGAACCTTGCTGTTGCTTCTTTATTGCCTATTCTTCCCTTATCAGTAGTGACAGGAAGTGCAGCCACATCAGAGGATACTGTCTGGCAAATGACTCTTTCTGTGTTGGCAATGGAAGGGCGGGGGAGCCAAAGGATAATCTTAGAATAATGAATTCTGAGAAAAGCTGTTCATATAGTAGTTTTAACTGTGCAAGACAAGCCCCCTTTCTCTCTGCCTTATGTTCTCTGCTTCACACTTTTTTCCGAGAGAATTAATGTACTCTGAAAAGGGCATGGGCGCTTGTTCAAAAATGTCTCCATATGACATCTCTGGAGAGAAATTTAGCCAATGTGGGAGAAAACATTTACAGATAATTTAACCAAGGGGCTGGGCTCAGTTGCTCCTTGCTAGCAAAAATACTGCGGATACTGCATACAAAATAAGATGCGTGCTTCCAAAACTTCTCAGGAACTAGGTCAAAGGAAGTTAGTTCATGGTGTACTGTGCACCGCTGATACAGGAGGAAGGGAAATATTTTGGCATGTCACTGTTCATACTTGTTGTGTACATAATGGGATTGCAGGACAGCTTTCAGTTTGAAACTATAAAAAGGGATCATGAAATAAATCTCCCCCTGGACGGTACCAAAACAAACTTTCACCAAATACAATAGTCTGCCTGTATTCTGCCTCATTTGTGTATAAGCATTTGTGTATAAGCAACTATTTTGGATATTTCTGTAGGAAATATAGGAGCGGCGTATTTTTAAAAATTACATTTTGATGGGTTACATTTGATGGGTTGATAGGTCATTTGACAAAAAAGCTGCAACATTAGCAACTTTGTTATTATAGCAGACCTTAGGCTCAGGCCTAACACCAGAACTGCAAGTGTACGTTGACCCCTTGTCCCTTGACATGGTGCTTGAGACAGTAACTCACCTTTACCACTGGGATAGCTGCCTCCTATTCTGCAGTCCCACCTCTTGAGCAGAAGTACTGTACAAGGAATGCTGTTTTGGGATAATGTGCATAGCAGACTAGAGACATCCTAAGACCTGTGGGAATGACCTAATTTCCCTTGCACTGGCAAATAAGTGATTGGGATTTTGAGTAGGGAAACAGATGCAGCAGAGACTGACATCCTTGACATAGATGGAATTGGGCTGTCTGGCATTTTCATTGAATAGAACAGTGGTACTGCATATGGGTAAGAGTGATGTGGGATGAGCCATAGCTTATTGGAGGTATCCATTTTAGTCCCTTTTGCTTTTCAGCTAAAGGCTCTTGCATAGCAAGGCTGGAAAATACCTCCCTCTGTGAGACCCTGGAAATTTACTGACAGTCAAAGTTTAGACTAGATGGACCAGCAGTTTGATTTGTTAGAAGGCAATTTTGTATATTTCATTTTCATGTATTCACAGGTTTCATTTTATGTTTTTGGTGTTGGGAACTTTACTCCCTTTACTCCCTGGTCTTATAATGTAGCCTTGTCTCAGGATTAATCCATGGATGCTTCATGTCTGTGAATCTCTAATCATATATAACACTACAGGATCAGGTTTAAGGTGCTGGTTTTGACCTTTAAAGCCCTATGCGACTTGGGACCCTCGTACCTACGGGACCGCCTCTCCTGGTATGCCCCGCGGAGGACCTTAAGGTCCACAAACAATAATATTCTGGAGATCCCGAGTCATAAGATGGCTAGATTGGCCTCTACTAGAGCCAGGGCCTTTTCAGTACTGGCCCCAACCTGGTGTAACGCTCTTTCCCAGGAGACCAGGGCCCTGCGGAATTTGTCATCTTTCCGCAGGGCCTGCAAGACAGAGCTGTTCCGCCTGGCCTTTGGGTTAGACTCAGCCTGACCCCTGTGTTTTTCTCCCTCATGGCTTGGATTTATGGCCTACTTGAAATGAGGCTGCACTTTAAATTTTAATACTGTATTTTAATCTGTATTTTAACTAATTGTTTTTATGTTTTATTGTGGTTCTGTTGGTGTCAGCCACTTATGGCCTACTTGAAATGAGGCTGCACTTTAAATTTTAATACTGTATTTTAATCTGTATTTTAATTAATTGTTTTTATATTTTATTGTGGTTCTGTTGGTGTCAGCCGCCCTGAGCCCGGTTTTTGACTGGGGAGGGCGGGGTATAAATAAAAATTTATTATTATTATTATTATTATTATTATTATTACTTCTAGACTAGTGTAAACTGCTGGTTTTCAGAGGTCAATGGATTATCATCTATGTACATGTACACGTACAGCTTTTAAATGTACATCGAAGGGGGGAACTTGTAAGGTTTGAGTTTAGTATTGTGGCATGTAAGAGTTAAAGTAGTCTATGGAACCCTCAAAGTTCAAAAGTTTATAATGGTGAGAGGATGAGGGAAGAGTACAAAGTTCTGGAAGCACAATAGACTCGGAAACAGCTGGGTTTGAAGTAATTATTGTGGAAGGAAAGGAAGATCGAGGAATCTGGATGAGAAATTTTCACACTCTTACTGTTGACATCTATTCTTGTACATCTTCTGTCCAAGGTTTATGTAATATTTGATAGTTAAAAGTACATCCCACTGGATTAAGAATATTGTTGGGTTTTTTAATTAGCATACACAAGATCCTTCTGCTGAGTTGTCTTGACTTTGCATACTTTTTGGCCTATGAGTTCATATAGAGAGAAGCAAATATCATTTTTGGACCAGTTTTAATTAAAAATTCAATTCTGATTCTTTACTGCTCTCATGTTTCAAACTCATAAGCAAGAATGGCTTGAACCATAGCAACTAGTAAATCATGTGATGCTTACCAAGTATTAACAATTTTGTATTTTCACCATAATAAACATAAACTTTACAGCGAATTGATGAAATGCTTACCTCTAGGTGTTTGAATGCAAGACACTTTAGCCTAGAATTGTCCCATTTATTTTAGTGGGATGTACTTCCAAGTAAATATCCTTTCAAATTGTTGCCTTACAGTATTTCCAGTTCTTCCATTTTTACAGTGATGGTTTGTACATCACTCTAAAACAAACCATGGCTTAGTGGGATTGCACAAGTGTATAGGCTCCTTGAGGAGGTGCTCATGGATGCTTTGCTTTCCCTGCTCATTATGCTGCTGTGGTTATGCCATGTCATCCAAACCCAGGCTTATGATTTATCCCGCACAGACAAACCATAGCACATACCTTGGTTAATAACTCTTGGCTAGCCCGGAGAGCGCTAAATCAAAAGCATGTGTTCAGATGACATGCTAAGCCAAGCCATTGCTTAGATCAATGCAACCCAGCATCAAAATGGGTGAGGAACAAAGTAGCAATAATCTCCTTTCCTGAGGACCAGATGGTCACAGATGCACACTAAATAATCGCTCAGCTTCATGTGATGTGTGAATGAGGCCCGTTCCAAACTGGACTTTCAGAAGAAGTCCCATGTCAAAATATGTAATGATGTGGCCAAGAACAGGCATTTTATTGAATAACTATTGACATTTCTTTCACTATTTTCACCATCTGTTAGCGCGTGTGCAACAGATGAATATGTCTGATGCAGATTTAGTTGTGGGTTGCTCTACCAATGAGGCATATCACCTCAGGTGGTAAAATGATCAATTATTTAGTTCTATTTTTACTACAGTGAGTGGAATAATTTTGATTCCCCCCCCCTCAAATACCAACACTTCCTGGTTAAGCAATCAGATATCTGTGCCCACTCAGTGGCTTCTCTTGTTGAAATTCTTTATCTCCAGATCCTCAGGCCATTTTTCTTTTTTGTACCCTTACCATACTTGGCCATAGAGTTTGGCCATGGAAAACTGTGTTTCATGCCAATATGCTAATGTGTGACATAGTAATGCTTTTTCCTCTCTTCAGTGTATAGTCAAACAGCCCCCACATATGGAACTGGGGAAAGAGTTTCCAGGCCAAAAGGTATCACATCCATGGTCAAACTAAATATGCTGACATTCATGTAATTTGTAGCTGCGATGGTTCTTCCTTTTATAAAAAGGAAATACAGGGGGTCTGATCTGGATCAGGACCCTGAAAGAAGGATAAGGTCTCTCGGCAGGAATCCTGATATGAGGGTTGCAGAAGTGCCTGCTTTCTAATTTAATGTATTAATATTATACAACTTCCATTTGTATTAATACTGCCATGTTTAGCTTTGCCTCCAGGCAGGCTAAAAACAACCTGGCACTTCTTACTTCAGAAATTAAGCGTTACTTCTCCACCTCTTCCAAAAAGCAAACCTCTCCTGTGAGCTACAGTGCATGCCCTCCTCCAATACACACACAGGGCACTTCGGTGCCCTATACCCTACCAAGATTTACGGAATCACACTGAGCAGAAGATGGAATATCTGGAGGGGGAAAGTGTTCCTTTATTTGGCAAAGATTGTCAGGATTCCTGTTCTAAAATAACAAGGCAGATGGTGCTCAGTTGACAACTCCAGGGTGATTCCTGCTCATGAGGAAAAAGGAAAAAAACAAAAACAAAAATCCAGCTCTCATTGAAGTACTTTGTAAAGCTTGAAGTTTGGTTGTTAGCTGTTTCGTTGTCTCATTTGTTATACAATGGTGTAAGGACAATTAACGTACTACATTTTTAGTTGAGGAAATGTTGTTGCTTTCTCCTGTAGGGTTGCATGTTCTGAGCTGGAATCCAGCAAGCATGCTGCATGTTTTGCATAAACACATGTGCTTTTCTGGGTTTCCAGAAATGGGAAGCATACACAATTCATTCTCAGCAGAACTATGTCACTTGTGAATCAGACTTGACAATTTTTTAGGAAAGGCAAAGTGAGGTATATTCATTTCATTTTTAAATATTTAAAAGCATCAATTGATTTTAGTGAATTTAGATTGGGTCCTTCTGTTTTATTTGATTAGGCTGATGTGGCCAATTTTTCCAAAGACAGGAGTTTTAGGGAATAAAATGGAGTGGGTTTTTATTTAATATGTAGAAGCTGAATATTGACTCAGTTGATCTCTCTACATTTTTGCCCTCTCCTTTGAGAAAATCAACCTACTCCTGTATCATCAGGAGTGTCCAATGAGCTGTGGTAATTTTGCAGTATAAATATTCTAGTTTGGCAGCCACTGTCTTGTGACCATTTTTTGTACAATAGCCTCCACAGGGGGAGTAATAGATAAAAACTTGACTTTCTTGTACAGTGGGACCTCGACTTACGAATTTAATCCGTTCCGAATGCACACTCGTAGGTTGAAAACTTCGTAAGTCGAGTTTCCCATAGGAAAAGTGGTTCCCCATAGGAATGCATTGGAAAGGGAAAAATTTGAAAGTCGAGGAAACCGCATCTAAAAACTTGTAAGTCGAGGAAGCCGCATCTAGCCGCGAACGGGTTTTCCGTCTGGATGTTGAAAAAATCGTAAGCGCCCGGCCACTTTTTCCTCTCGTAACTCAAAAACGTCGGATGTCAAATAGCTCGTAAGTTGAGGTCCCATTGTATTTTCAACAAAGCAGATTCATCTTTAAATTTCTTTAGCTGGAAACAAATTAACATTTATTGTGCCACGTGAACTTGCCATGTGTTGGCTGTGATGGTTGCTTGTAACCTTTGCTTATGCCAAGTATTAACATGTCTCCTGTATCCTTTGGCTTATGAATAGTTGTTGGGTGGACAGTGATGCTGGTCATACCTCATAGCCAGAAATTATAGATGGACCATCTCTCTGTATGTTTAGAGCTGCCACTTCATAAGTATAGTTATTGGCCATTGTCTCACTCATAGAGATACCTAATGTAGCAAATTGTTAAAATGCCACTAAAAGCCTATAACATATAGCTTTGGAGAAGATTACATTATTACATTTTTATGCGATTATTACCTGTTCCTTCCACCATTTTTAATAATACCTTCCCCACCCACGCAAAGTGATTTATGAAATGTATGCCCAGTTTAAAAATTGATGCTGGACATACAGCAAAACAACAAAGGTGATTTATTTCTTTTACTGCATTTAAAAACTACTAAGTTCTAAGAAGGAGCACTGATGCATAATCAAATTAATGACTACAAACCTTGGTTACTATTAGCTTGCTCCAGGGTGTTTATCTAACACCTGGCGAGAACCAACTAAGACTGGAATCTGTTGACTTGTTCTAAATTTTACAAACTGTTCCTGCAGCAATTATTCACAGAACTATACAATTAGAAAGGATGGAAAGGTCATTGAGTCCATGAATGTTCTGTATTTGGCATTCCTAACATTGTTTTGCCCAGGAACTTTTTAGCGGAATGCAATAAGATGCACTATACAAGAAGATCCAGTGCAAGAAATTCAATACAGTATATTCAAATAGCTTAAGAAAGCCATCCACACAAAAAAACACCTTTGAATTTATTGACACATGCTGGTTTTAAGGAGTTCTGCAAAAACAAAACCCAGTTCCAGAGCTCTTGGCTATCAAAACAATATGGCTAGCATTTACTTTAGTTTCTACCTTACTACAACAGAATGGAAGATTGCTGCAAGCAGCGCTTTTTAAAAGCAAAATTCAGAACTTCCCAGTGGTATGTGATTGCAGTTTGCGTGCAAAGTGTATGCTGCTACAAAACACCCATGCATTTTCCTTGTCTGTGCATACATTAACAACTTCACATGAGTGACTAATCATGAAAGGGGACTCCATGTTTTAGAATTATTTCATTCATATGAGAAACACTGTTGAACACTGTGGTGACTGTGGGGTGTGTCTTTGACTGGAGGAAGAGAAATGGGAATGCTTGATCAGGACCTAGGGTTCTAGGGGAACCTGAACCTACTTAATTTATTTTTCACATTGTTACCAGTTACCTTTTCCATTGTCTTAAACAGTCCTTTTGGATCTAACTGCCCCTTTTTTTTAAAAAAAAAAAGGAAAGAAGCTTGGAGATCTCTGGCCTACTTGTTAGTTGAAGCTTCCTGAAAAGCAGGTCCTCTGCTTTTGTGACCTATACATGCTGCGGGGAGGGGGTTTCTCTTTGGCAGACCTCACGTATACTGGGAATATGGCATGAATTATGGGAGTGCTTGTGGAAGTTTTTCTCTGCACTCTGACTTTTCATATACAGCCAAGAGGGGGAGCAATTTTGGACAAAGTTTCCAACCAGGCTGGCAGAACCTGCTGTGATTTGGCTTGAGTTTCCAAGAGTTACTTGGCTGTATAAAAGGGTATTCCAAGTGCATACACTTTTATATGTAGATGAAGTCATAATGTTTGAAATAATTTTTTTTTCTTTAAAATGTATGGGAACTAACCGACAAACCTGTGTATGATTTTTTAAAATAAAATAATATTCCAAATATTTATGTACCATTTATTATTTATAATTTTTAATTATTATTTTCTTTTCCCAATTTTATTTATTTATTTATTTTGACAAAGTAATAATCATAAATAAATAAGAATAAACATGTGCACCTCACCACCGAGACCATTCCATTGTAACTATCCAACCTCCGAAAATCACACCACCTCTAGCGATGGTTTAATCCCTTTCTGTTTTAACAGTAAAAATTCTACAAACACTCTCCATATCTCCTCGAAATCATTTTTCCTGCATATTCCCCGTCTTACCTCAATGGCATATGTTAATTTATTGTCAATAGCTATGTCTGTCCCACAGCTCTTTATACCATTCTTCCATTTTATATTCTGCTTGCCCCTTCCACTTCCTGGCTATAATAATTCGTCCAGCTGTCAATAAATTTGTGAGCAAGTCCTTCATAGCCTGTGACATTTCAAATTTTTAGTTGAAATGATAGCATGCCTCTTAATGTCTTGTTCGTCCACTTAGCCGCCAAGTTAGGTTGCTGAATCCTAGGCCCATGCTTCCATAGAGCAGGGGTTCCTCCATTGTTATTGGGTTATTTCTGTTTGGAGTGCGAAGTGTAATCATTTAGATTGCTTGAAACCAAAGGGGAAGTGGTGGATTGTACTTGCCCTGCCTCTGCCTCTCACACTTACCATCCTTTAGCTTTTGAAAAGCTTCCCTGGATGAATGGAAGACAGGAGAGCGCATCATCTTAGATGTATACATTGAATCTGATCTCATAGGGTTCCTTCAGGCATCTATCTATCTATCTATCTATCAATCTATCATCTATCATCTGTAACCAAACAGCCTTTCATAGTAGCTCTTGTTGTTGAAATAAGCATTTTCTTACTACCCCCTTTCTGTTTTTGTAGGCTTGAAAGTATTTGTTGCCTTGCTTACTCCCCTGCTCTTCGACCACTTTTGAAAGCCAATCCACAAGGCAAAAATCGAGTCCTAACCCTGATATCTGCTGATTGGAGGGTATTAGGATTTAGCAAAAGGATCTCCCTCTACCAGTAGAAAAGAGCTCTCCCAGCATAGAGGGAAGCCTGCTATGGAGGAGCCTGTTATGTGCAAGAATAGTTTTGTGAGCTATCTTGGGCTGTTGTTTCTCTGGCAATAGCCAGCATTTGCCCCCAAAACGTGAGCAACCTACCCAAGCCCTTTGATTACAGACCTGGCTGAAGGCGAATATGTGTTTGGCGCTTTAAAAAACAAACATGCCTGTTTCAGTCTCTAACTCTCACCATAGCCTTCCCTGCAAACTTGTTGTGAACTTAAAATATTGCTGTGAGTTCCTCCAAGTTCAGGTGCATGGGACTAAAATTGAATGGGTTGATTCTCGTTCTGCACATAAACAGTAGATTGCTCATTTTATTTAAGGCCTTTGTTTATTTAGGAAGTCTCAAATACTTAGGAATTTATAAAACCAACAAGATCCATAAAACTGCCAGTGTTACAAAATACAGCAATAATTCAGGTGAAATATTTAAGCTATCCCTGAATTTGCTCTGTCCCTGAGTTGATACATTGTAGAGCTTCATTTGGTAGGAATCAGCAGTTTTATGTGGCCATTAATTTTAACTTCAATAGGGGAAACTAAAGTGCTAAAAATTTACCCTTGGTTTTCTATGCAAAGGTTGAAGTGGCCTAATATTTATTATTAAGATTACCGAACTATGCATCAGCAGGCATAGTGAAATGCAGCTTTTAAGGTTTCATCCAGAACTGATTTAGTTTATGGTGCAATCCACTAGTTAAACCATATTGCAGGGTTTCACTCTCCTGAAAATAAATCACATTAGATACTATGAAAACCTCACCTCTTGATTACCACACATTATTTTTCCTTCCCTCTGCTCAAGTTTGCTGTATAAATAATTTTTATGGTTAATTAATTATAGTGGAAATTGAGAAAGTGGCGTTTCAGACACGCGCACACATACAATTCTTCATCTCTAAGTCTCTTGATTTTAATTATTGTCTTAATCAACAGATATTGGACTGTACAAAGGAAGAAGTCCAAATATGCTTTCAGTTCTTATTCTAACTTGCATAGATGTTTTGTTTGTTTTAAGGAACTTTTGCTCTGCCGTTTAGTAAAAGGATGTGTATGGTTATGTATTATGTGTTGTACCCTTCCCTGGGATCCATAGATATGAAAGGTGGGCTGTATTTGTTTTTGTAGTGTATAAATAAATAGGTATCCCATGTGCAGATGCTGAAGGCAGCCAGAGAGGAGACAAAAGAAGGGGTCAAAGCAGGTCATTAATGCTGAAAGGCATTCTGGATTTTTTAAATACGGTAGTAAGAGTTCCATCCTGTCACTATATTTCCAACAAACCCTGGCAGCAGAGAGGTTGGAGAGCAGTGTGTAGGCATGAGATGCTGACCAGCCACTGTGACTGAGAGTTGGGCTGAAAGGAGGCAAGCAGTCTGGAACTTGTTCCCTTCAACCTGAGGCCCAACAGGGTAGGAGACTTGGGCTCAGAACACTATGTACCCCTTTTCATGCATTTCAGAAGCGGGTATGGAAACACGAGGGGCAGTGGGGATGAATGTACTAGCTCTACCTCTCTCTGTTGCCGTTTTTGTCATTTCCAACTCGTGGAAGGTGACTGTGTGGAGCCCTTTGCATCCATGCATTTTGGAACTCTGAAAAACCAGGGTATCAGAAGTGTTGTATCAGTATTTGATCATCAGTGCAATTTAACTATAAGGCTGCTCTGTCACCTTGGGAGAGCTTGAAAGGATGCAGAAAGAAGGCTAAAACCAAGGCAGGTGTATCAGCCCCTGTTAGTGGATCTGTGTAGGCTTCAGCAATGTAACTGGGATGTATCATCTCACTGTTTGGCGCTCTCTCTCTCTCTCTCTCTCTCTCTCTCTCTCTCTCTCTCTCTCACACACACACACACACACACACACACACACACAATTTTATTTGTATGCTGCCTTTCCATAGTTCAAACCATGTTGAAGGAGACTTACAACATAAAAAACCATAATTGCAAATGTAACAAAAGTAGTCATAAGCAATAAATAAAACACCAAAAGTACACAACCAAATGAAACTATTTCCACATAAATCATAACCCCCCTCTCTCACACACACACCCATTCCAAACAGATTCCATTGTTTAGGAGGGGATTTCAGTTTGTTCATAATATTTGCTCTTTTTAGAAATGCAAATATACTGTATCATATATGGTAGCACAAAAGCTGGTACGTGTAATGTTAAAGAGTTTGGCTATGCTTTTCTGCCATAAGAGTTCAGGCTCCCACAATGGGAACCAGTCACCACCCAAAAGATTACTTACTTCTGTTGATAGTGCTGTCTATGAGTATTGTCAGATACAGTACAGCGAAAACTAGGCCAAATGTTGCCCCAGAGCAGCAACTACATCTGTATGTTTCCAAGCAACTTGGTGAGTTGGTTCAGTTACAAAGGGCTTTTAAAACACTCCATCTGGTTTCCAGCCCATGATGCGACCACCCCAAAGAATGATCTAATTCCTCTGCATTTAGACTTGGAATCTTTTCACCACTCGCTTCAGAGCAGGAAATCAAATAATAGCCTTTAGGAGCAATAAGATCCACATGCTTGCCTAATTGCATGTCGAGCACGTTTGTTACTCATATTTCAACATATGTATAGCACTACAGTGAAAAGCATAGTTTTTAGGTTGCCACTCTTTCCCCCTAAAATGTAATAAATCGTGGTGCCGGCTGGTAAGTGAGCATTTAGATATTAAACTGTTACATCTGATTTGACATGTTTTGTGCATAATGTTGAACAGTCACGGTCAGGCTAAATTGCACCTTTGGTTGTTTGCTTGGCAGATGTAAAGTTTGTGTGTGCATACATTTTAAAGAAGATGCTATACTGATTGCATATATTCTCATTTTTAAGATGAAACACAGAACATTATTTGTTCTCTTTTTTAAAAAGTGCATATGGCTATCTTTGGAACTGAGAGAGAAGCAATGCCTGCTCACTCTACCGGTACTGTGCAGAGCCATGCAATATCAAAGGTGGTAGAAATCTAAGGTTAGAGAATAACTTCTGCTGGACATCTTTTTAGCACAGCTTTTTTAAAACTCTCCTCTGCTACCACTTTGCACCCTCCTTTCTACATTTCAGCTTGTTACCGGTAAGTCCTCTGCATGCACAAAAAGCACCCAAAACTAACATTGCATTGCCCTGCAAGGGAAGTGGGTCAGCCATATAGCTTTGCCATCTTGCCATAGTAGCATCTATCAACCAGCACTCACAATTTGCTTGCACAAATGTGTGCCTCTGAATAAGGGCATGCATTGCTTAACATACAGGGCAATTACACCCTTCACTCAAATGTCTTTTGATGTAGTTTAAGCTTATCTGCCCTTGTGAAGGCTGTCTTTTTTGTGTGCCATTACAATACTTCTGGTGGTGCAGAATACAGGAAGCTCCCAGTGATGGAATGATGCGAAAGGATGTATTGTTGCTTAAGCACTGAATATCCAGGTGTTGCATGCATTCCAGGCATTGGTCAGCAGCCATATAAGCTAAGTAGAACATTTGGGAACCTGCTTTATACTTTCTAATACTGAGCTCTCTAGGGTCACAGGCAGAGATCTTTTCCGCTACCTAATCCTTTTAATTGAAGATGCCAGTATTGAACCTGGGACCTTCTGTGGGCAAATAATGTACTGTACCAAATCCATAATTGGAAACCTATCTCTCTCTCACTCTCGCACATATATTTTTAATTAATTTTGCATTTGCCTAATGATGAATCATATGTATTTATTTGGGAGAGTAAAAACTGAGGTTATAATAGGTTTTAAAATGGAAAGTGTTTAAAAAGAAATTATTCTATATTATTATTTATTTATTTATTTTAAAAAATGCTTTCCATGAGTTCTAGGAGGTAAACTAGCACTCTTTCTTGTTTATAAAAGCAAACCTTGATTCATACTTGCAGTTTTATATCATGGTTTCCTGTGGGAGCTTTCTCCCAGGTCACAGGAAGTGTGACTGGGCCTGGAGCCACATACATTCCACAGTTGTTAATTTTGTCAAACTAGTAATAGTAAAAAAAGGAAAACAACAATAACCAAGCTTTCCCAGTATGCTTTTTAAGGACTGTTAGGGAAATGTAGATGATTTGCTGAAAAGTATTGGAAGAGCAATTGAGGGAAATGGTCCCATGAAGCTTCAATTTTGTCAGCAAATGAAGTAGACAGTGTTCTCATCTGTATAGATAGGTTGAGTACCTATCTATTTATATTTTATAAATTAAACCTTTACTCTTTGCTTCTAAGTTGCGTGTTTTGGAGTTGTTGGGGTTTTTTGTTTTGTTTTTTGGTTAACTATTATAGCGACTTCTGCCCAACCACTCCAGCTCCCATGAGTGAAAGCAGTCTTAAGCTGCTGCAAGAAAGCATATAGACTGAGATAAGATGGATAAGAATCAGAACACAATTTTTTTATATATATAATCGCTGAACAGATAGAAAAGTGCTACACAGAATATTTAGGCTGAAATCCTAGGCACACCTTACTTAGCCGTAGTAAGTCACACTGAACTGCATGAGCCTTACTTCTGAGTAGATATGCATAGGATTGGGCAATTAGACATCATAAACAGAAGTCAAGTAAAGAGTTTGTTAGCATTTTGTGAATTTAGGAATATGCGAAAAGAAGAGAATAAACAAGCTTATTCTATGGCATCCATGGCTCAGGATACCATGTAGAAATGCCACAAGTAGGGATGTTCTTGTGAGGTAGATGGCTACTTGCAAGGCAGTTGGAAGGTTTTCATAAGTTTCGTTAACACTAAGTCAAGACATGTGTGGTTTTCTTTCAAGGTCCATAGGCTTAACCAATAAGGACAAAGTAAATAGTGTTCATTTCCTGCTGACCTTATAACACGAACAGATGTTTTCTCTTACCAGAATCATTAGTCCATTTTGTGATGTTTCCATTTTCATAGACCATAGGCTTCAAAATCAACTTAACCCCTTATAGCTTTGACTTTCCAGCTCAGAGAGTTAATTGCTTATTCAACATATTCACACACAGAGCTCCCCCCTTTCTTTCTTGGCATTTAGATTCACTGTCTTGCAAAGAAACATTCATGGCACTGTTTCCCCCTCCTTCTTTTATTATTATTATTAATTTAGTTTTGGCTGAAGTCATCCCTCCCTCCCTAGTCTTTCAGCCTCCACAGGGGACAACAGATGTTTCCTCTGACAAGCTCTATGAAAGACTTTTGCAAAGGATTTTCCCCCCTTGGGAAGCTTCTTTATTTTCCACCACACAAACAGGCAGAGAGTGTATACACACACAAAAAACACATACAAAATGAGAGCAATAGCACACAATTTTTCTCTTGCCACATTTTAGAATAGCAATTACTGCTCATGGAAGCTCATTCTAGCACCATTCAGGGACTTCACTATCTAATCTCTTCTCATGGAGATGAGTCCGTTCTACGAGATACTGTGCAAATCCTGAACAGTAGTGAGGCTGGATTTGGGGCACTTTAAAGCAGGGGTGTGAAATCTGTGGCCCTTCAGATCACCCCCATCATCCCTGATGATGATGATCCATGCTAGCTGGGCCTGATGGGTGTTGGAGCCACAGGTGCACCATCATTGCTTTCATGTAACCTGGCCATTTTCTCTCCAGGCTCTCCCCACCCCATTCAGGACTACCTTTTCTCTGTGTATTCCATTCATTCATTCTTAGTTTATTCTGAACTGACTGTCTTCTAACACAGAGAAGCTAGCAGTGGTTCCTTTCCCCTTAGGACTACAGTGGTGTATAGTCATTACCCAGGCACTGAAGTATTGTCTTGTGCGTTTTAACACCTCTTTGCATCATTTTGATAGCGCCATGCATGTGAAGAATTTCTCACCTGTGTGTACTCCAGTCATCCAGCCGGCCTCTGCTGTCCCTCTCTAGCTAGTAGCCAGTTACGTAGCCAGGTGTTTGTTTTGTCTCTCTGCTGACACCCAGAGCTTAAACAAATCATGGTCTTCCACCCTGGCTGGAGAGGGGGGAGGAAATTATCCTTCTCTACTTGGAAGTGTTGGAAGGAAGCCTTGGGCTCATCTCGCTCACCTGAACCCCACAACTAACTATTGCACCATAGTGAGGGGGATAAACAAGATTGCCAAACTCTGTTGGCAGCCAAGCTACAATATCAATACATGCCAGAAATATTTACAGAATAAACTCTGGATGTTATACTGTATAGGCACAGTTCAGAGGTGCTACAGTAGCAAAGTTACATAGCCTGGAAACAGAAATACAGCTTTTTGTTGTAATACTATCCCTTGGGTCTGTTGAAAAAGTGTAGTATTATGGGGTAGCAAGTTTATAATTTATAAATTTAGAATAGCTGTATACCATCTTCCATTTCCTAATTCCAGGGCAATTCAAAGTAGTATGTACCAAGTTCAGAATAATAAAATACATGCTACAATCAGACAAGTATAATAAGAAGACAAACAGAAATATTCTTACAGGTCATTAGCAGAATTTAAAGTTGCCAATCTCCCCAGAAGACTGTAGTAGGCTATTTAACTTTATTTCATTGTACATGCATAACTTTTATACAAAAATGTTAAGTTCCTGCACAATCATTGTGCCTGCCACAATTTTTCTAACGCTTAGAGTTTCTACTATATCAGTGTGCAGGCAATCCAGAGTAAAAATCACAGCTGTTTCTCTTCTCCCTTGTTCTGCTGCTGCACTCTCATGAGCTCAGCTATGGTTTGGCTTAGAGTTACATGGTTTGTTCTTGGTTTACAACCTGTGGTTTTTCTGGAGGAAAAAAACCGCAAGCTTAGCTTCAAGACTCATGCTGAGCCAGACTTTGCTCTGGGTAGTGCAGCAGGGCTAGAGAAGAAATGAAGTAGCTATTATTTTTTCCATTGAGTACATGCTTACTCGTTCACATTTAGCCATAGTTTGACTTCATATTTTGTGTGAACTGGGCATCCACCTAAGAAAGGACAATCCATTTAACAGGACCCTCCTGCTCAAAGTACAGGGGTTGCCAGTATTTGAGTTCTTGCCTCATGAGGTATAAACAACATTAAAGAAAATTGTGAGGGAAAAGGTACCTGGCATGTTAAGCTTGTTTGCATATAGTAAGCCAGGATTCAATTCCCTCTTGCTTGCCTTCCAGGCTGAAACAAATTCGCTTCCTTAAGCCATGAATGGAGTATGACCTGCGTGCTGCAAGCAGAACAGTGTGAGATAATGCAATAAAATAAACACATGAACAAGTTTTTTTTTATATAAAAATAAAATAAAATCTTGGTTTAAATACATTTCCCAAACAAATCATGCTATTGTTTAGTCTTGGCCTGCTTGATCTTTCCAGCTGCTGTGAGGAACATGATTTTTGAATTACGATAAAAAGTGATGTCATTAGAGATGCTTTCCCCTTCCCCTTTCATTGATGAAGCTTGCACAGTGTGAAGAATACAAGTAAATGCAATCTCTAAAAGCTATATATTTGCAAGTGGTGGGCATTTATGGCTGCTGCAGCTTTTCCATCAAAAGCATTGGCTCTGATCTGAAAATTAGCTAATTTAAGGAAGTAGGTAACTAGAATGAAAGTTTTCTGTCTCTCCCTCTGCTCCATCCCACATTGTTCAGGAGCCCCCTCACCCCCCAAAAAAAGTCCAGAGAAGCTGTTTTGAAGTGTGCAAGTTGCTGCAAGGGGGAAGAAGGAAGAGGAAGCTATTTTTCTGTGAACTTCCTTAAGTTGCTTTATCTTAGGATCCAAACTCTTTATTTATCTTTTTTGGCCAAGTAATTTATTTCACAAACTCGCCTCAGCAGCGAAAGCACCTAACACTAACCAATTGGGGGGGGAGGGGAGGGAACTGGAACTCTAGCTTTCTGTATGAAAGGAGATTTTAACAGGGAATGTGTTTACATATTACATGTATTCTGAAGCAATTCAGCCCAGAAGACTGTACCACTTCAGAAACAGAAGGAATGAATTAGCCCTAACACCAGGTAGATGAAATTTGAAGCATGTTGATGCACTAAAATTACAGACTTTGATAGGAAACTTTATTTTCTTTGATAGCACTGGTCCCTTCATCTCATGAGGATGCAGCTGTAGCAAATCTTAGCTTATTTTTTATTTTATTTTTTTAAAAATTGAATCTTTACTTTACCTGTTAAATTTGATAACTGTTTTTAACTCCTGCATGGATACTCTGCTATGTCTGTATGTTTATACTGAAAACCGTCCGTGGTCTTTGGGAAAGGGGCAGTTTATAAATTTCTAAGTTTGTAAATTTCTAAATGAATGAATGTAGTGAGTGATAAAACATGCCCAGGGCTTTGGAACAGAGCTGAAATCTGCATGGTCCTTGATTGCTATAGTGAATTTATTGGCTCCTTAGTTGACTGCAAGCTTGAATAGGTCTAGATCAAAAGAACCTGTGGACATCTAGATGTTGTTGGACTCCCAACTACCATCAGCACCAGCCAGCATTGACTGTGGGGAGGGATGATGGGAGTCCAGCAATATTTGGAGGGCCACAGGTTCCCCACTGCTAGTATAGATAAATGAAAAAGGTAGAGCTTCGATAAGGTGACACCAAGTCAGAGTTAGGATCTGATGAGAGAGAGAGAGAGAGAGAGAGAGAGAGAGAGAGAGAGAGAGAGAGAGAGAGAGAGAGAGAGAGAGAGAATAAAAAAGACATGCCTATAAGAATACAATGCTTCACTTGTGTAAGGTAAGTCGACAAATGCTTAACAGTAAAGATTATTTTTAATAGTACAGTTGTATTTTGGAAGTCGAATGGAATCCTTTCAAGAAGTCCGTTCAACTTCCAAAACGTTCGGAAACCAAAGCACAGCTTCTGACACTGCAGAAGCCCCGTCGGATGTTCGGGTTCCAAAGAACGTTCGCAAACCGGAACACTCATTTCCGAGTTTGCGGCGTTCGGGAGCCAAAACGTTCAAGTACCAAGGTGTTTGGGATCCAAAGTACAACTGTACAAATGCTGCCTAAGTCATAAATCCTCAAATGTATATTTCAAATATATGTTACGGGGCATGAAGACCATAGATATTATTGGTACTGGGAAAGGCAAAAGGAGAACTTTTCATTCATTGATGGATTTTCTTTTGTGTTCAGTGTTTCTGGTGGATACACTGAGACCATGATGAAGCTGGTTCTTTATAACCAGATTTCTAAAGATCTCTGAAGATCAAGGATGGAACACTTGTGGCTCTCCAAATGTTGGTCTATGGCTCCCATCATCTCCGTCCATGGGCCTGGGAGCTGATAGAACTTGTAGTCCCAAGAGTAACTGGTGACTCTCATTTTCCAGGTCTAGCCTTGTCTTAACAGTTGCTCACCCTTTAGCATCACCTTATTATAGCATATTAGCATTTGTATGGGAAGTTTTATCATGGTAGCATTTTACTCTATTACGGTATTTCACAACTTTAAATATATTTCTGAATCTTTGGTCTTAGTTAATCATAGGGAACTAAAAATGTGAATTCAAATGATTCTAATGAGAGAAGTTAATTGGAGAATGTATTAATGCTGGAACTAATAATCTCCCCAGTATGGTTTTAAAAAAATCATATGTATATATTTATCTTGTTAAAAACGCCCCCGCACATGAAATGACAATTCTGGAGAGGGCCCATGCTGAATACCATTGTCTCAAACCAATAATTGCTGAAAATGGAATGTTAGGAGTTCAGCTTAATCAGGTTTAGAATTTGGAAGCAAACTACATCACAAATGTTGCTTGTATAAAATATGATTCTTTTGTTGCATTTGGAACAGCTTACTCAGTTCCTTGGCGCATCATTAGCTCACCTGGCAGAACTGTAGTAGCTGTGCCAATATGACTGAAGTGGAGGCTGATTGTGAGGGCAGTTCTGTAGATAAATGTGCTTTTTATGGTCTCTGTGTTGTCACATTCATGGAATTCTGTACCTTTGAAGATCTATCCCTGGAGAATTCCAGAACTGGTTTTCACTCCTTCCTCCCTAAAGGTGAGGTCCTATCTTGGGTGAATGCTGAATAGGATTGCAAAAGCCCCTACCTGCTCAGTTCTCTGCTGGCTTGCCCCCACAGTGAAGTTAGCCTTCAATTTGCCTTAAGTATTGTTGCATCTCTTTTGTCTACTTTTCTTCTTTCTGTAACATGGATTTCTTCCCCTGTCTTCCAGCAAGGGGGCAATTGCATATAGAAACAGCTGCAGCCACATGAAAAACTGAAGGTGTGATACATACACATTTCTTCCCCTGATCCAGCTGTCAGGACTGTGCATATCTAACCCTGTTAGAAAATTGGCAACAGTGCCAATCAAGCAATTGTATAGGAAGAAAAACTAGGCAGAAGAGTGGATTTGGTCCCTCCCTGCAAGTGCCAATTGTTTTTTTTTAATTGTTTTTTAATATTAATTTTCTATTAATACAAAATTTACATAATACACCATGGTCTGGTTCACAAATCTCACTAAGCCAAACTGTGGCTAAGAATGAATGCATAGATTCCTGGGAGGATATTGTGGCCTGTTTTCCCCTCCCTATTTCTTTGCTCCTGCAGCACATTAAGCTAAGCCAAACCATGGCTTGGTTTAGCATTTCAACTGAACCCTTACTGTGGTTCAGTGTTCTCCGGTCTAAACACAAGCCATAAAACAAGAACAAACCTTGGTTACAGCTTATGGTTAGCCTGAAGAGCCCCAAACCATGAGCCCAAGCTGTGGTTTAGTTTATTTGACAAAGCAGCAAAATGACTGGGGAGGAGTGAAGTGACTACTGTACATCCTCCTCTCTGGGAGTTTGTATGCTCAGACGTTTTCACAAAACCATGGTTTGGTAATATGTAGTCTCGGTTTCTATTCAGTTTCACAAGCATAATTTTGTATGTTGGGTGTTTTTTTTTTAAGTAAATGCAAGTAGAGAGATTTTGAGCAAATTTATTATAAGTTTGCAAAATAACACTAATTGTTTGTCTGGGTTATACATGCACAACCTCTCAGGTCAGGGCCCGATTTGTTAGGAACAAGGTGAGATTGTCTGTAAAACCAAGCTACCTCCAGAAAACTCCATCATAAGCTGTCACAACAGGAGTAATCCTATCAGGCGCTATGTGTGGAACCAGTGACCATTCATAAATAACATAAACACATGTTCATTGGATTTTAACAGAAGAAAGGAGTGAGATGAGCCTGCACTCTTAAAAAGAGACAGATGGGTGGCAGTCAGCTGCTGTTGGAAAAAGAAATTATTCAATGCAGAGAAAGGGGAAGCACACAGCAAGAGACCAGTCAGGATTCTAGTAGCAGCAACAGGGAGTAGGCAGGAGAGCTACTTTTAAGCCTGATTTCATTAAATAGATGGGAGATGTCAAGATAGGTGAGTGAAGAACCCCAAAGGTATTTGGATTGGAAAGAAGGAGTGAAATTAAAAGGATTAAACGAGGGGGGAGGGGGAGGGAGAAAGAGAGCGAGACTGTCACTACTTAGGTATAGTTTCTTTGTGATATCTTAAAGGTTGCTAATGCTTAAAAGAGCCCCAGGGGTCCAAAACTAATAAATATATGTGCAGGCAGGTTTGCTTTCAATCTCAAAACCTGCAAGAGTGTATAGACAGGTTAAGAAACTGTTTGCTTGCTCACTAAGCTGTGTGTGTGTGTGCACTTCCCTGTCAAAATGAAAGATGCCCTTTTCTATTTAAAAAATCCAATTTGGATTTTTTTAATGGCAAGCTTGTTTTCAAGTCATCTTCTTTGTTTTCTGCATTCTCCCAATTGTTTTTGTTTTAAATATAACACGTTAAAACTTTTGCAGAAAATTAGCTCTTACCATTGGCAATCTTTAAAGCTCATTTCTGTGAAGCTGTCAATGTAAGAATGTGTGCCATTATGTAGACTAGGTCCCCACCCCTCCCTGTCCTGTTTCTAAAATTACGGGAGGCCTTCCAGCAGCATTAAAAAAAATATCTGGATGCATTGGGACTTTAATTATGAAGTCCTATTTTTCTCAAGTGCCTGCTTCTTTACTGTAGAAACATAGAAGGCCAGAGCCATAATGGTCTATTATGTCGGTGATCCATGGAATAATGCATCCCCAAGTAATAGCCATTAACATCTATAGTGGCACTGATTTGCGCATTAAAGGGACCCCTAGTAGGTATTTCTAGAGAAAACCATAACAGCTCTATAGGAGCCGCCACACTTCATTGCTTCAGTAATCTGTATATTTTGCAATATGGAGACACAAGTGGGCTTTTGGTACACAATGGAACATTATGGCTGCAGATGAGTTGTCATAGGTTTAGGTTAATAATCTGTGGGCTGTTAGAATCCCAAAATAGCCTTGGCATTGCAAGCTGTTAAGTGTTCCTATGAAGAAATCTGCACACTGAGAACACAGGAAATGTGAACCTGGTTATTTAAAAAAAGCTGGGTCAAGGTTGGCCTTTTTGTTCGCATATCTGTCTTCTTATGAACATTAAACAGTATGTATAATATTGTGGATTCATGGTTGAGCCACAAAAGATTTGGATGTTTGAAGAACTCAGGTCTCTAAAGTTGTTTATTGTTTTCTCATGCCACTCTCCAACACATTTACAGGGCATCTGTCAAAAAGAACAATGAAGCTATTTCAAGTGTGTGTGTGTGTGTGTGTGTGTGAGAGAGAGAGAGAGAGAGAGAGAGAGAGAGAGAGAGGTGTATGGTGACAGTAATAATGGTGTATCTCGACTGTTTTGTCTCCTCCTTGCTAGTGCCATGGAAAAAACAAACTATGATTTGTGGTTTTGTGTTGCATCTAAACCAGGGGTCACATTTCGCAATGCTGCAGCCATGACTGGTAAGCCAAGAACAACCTTGGTTACAGATAATAGTTGGCTGGGAGAAAAGCAAACCACTAGATCTGGTTCAGGTGCAACAGTAAGACCGGGATCGAGCTTCATTTCATCTCAGCACAAGCTGATTCACTTATGTACTTATGTACATAACCAATGGTTTGTGGCCTTACCTTCAAAAGCAAGTATGTGGCCACTGTATCTGTTATGTAGAACTCACGGCTGCCGTGTTCTAAAGCAAGGAGATAGCCATACTATTTTGCAGAGCTTCAGTATTCTAAAACAAGATGCAGTCTTTTAGAATAACCCCCCAGCCGTAAAATGAGGGAAAACTTAAAACGGTAAAAGTTGATGTTCAAAAGGTAAATGGCTAACACATGTTTCTACATTATATGAGCAGCTCAATTTACTCCAGTGCACTTGCCACTTACTTACAAGCAAGTTATCTGTTGACTACATCCAGATATTTATCACATTGTTAGTATTTGCGTGTCACAGCAAACCAGGGGTCAGCACACTTCCAGCAGGGGACTGGTCCACTGTCCCTCAAACCTAGTAGGGGGCCAGACTATATTTTGAAAAAAAATAAAATTCCTATGCCCCACGAATAACCCAGAGATGCATTTTAAATAAAAGGACACATTCTACTCATGTAAAAACACCAGGCAGGCCCCACAAATAACCCAGAGATGCATGTTAAATAAAAGGACACATTCTACTCATGTAAAAACATGCTGATTCCCGGACCGTCTGCGGGCCAGATTTTAGAAGGTGATTGGGTCGCATCTGGCCCCCGGGCTTTGGTTTGGGGACCCCTGCAGTAAACCATAGTGTGAATGTGCATGCTGTGAATGCGCAGGTAGCTCTCTCTTAGCTCCTCCCTTGGCATGAGCAGGAACAACAAACTATAACACCTGGATTAACTTTATGTCCCAACCAGAAATCGTGGTTTACTTTGCTCAAACAAATCATAGTTGTTAAGCCAAGGACAAACCTTTGCTTACCATGGTTTGTTTTAGTGTCAAGCTAATCCAGGGATTGTGCTTTATTGCTCCCGTTGGGGAGGAGTGAAGCAGGAATGACCTCCATGTTCGTGGTAAACCATTAACTATAGTTGACTAGGGTGAGCAAACAGAGCTGTGGGACATAAAGGTAATGTGCCATTTATTTGCAAAATGAATGCAAAATTAAAACACCCAAAGCACTTTAGTTAATGAATGTATAGTAGGATTGTTCCAAAGGCGTAGTGGGAGGAACAAAAACTAACCTGAGTTGAGTCGCCTCACTCTTGAATGCATGGATACCTGGACCTATTATAACATCATGCTAAATTCATAATTTAAAAAGTGACCCTGCATACACAAGTGCAAAATGGAATCATATAGGGTCTTTGGATCTTATACAAGGATGTGTTACATGGCAACTAATGCTGATATAATATTTCTGGACTTGGGAATAATTTCTGACGGTGATGCTATGAGCTCTAAGCTTTGCACAATGCACACAAATCCCATATGTAGTTGTTTCCAGGGGATTTGCCACAACATAATTTAAGCAAATTAATTATAGGATTCTTAAGACTGCAATCCTTTGTACCCTTTCCCAGGAGTAAGACTCACTGACCCCAGTGAATCATGCTTTCAGAGCATAGGTTCAGGCTTTAAGTTAACGTAACTACCACAGATTGCAACATTCCAAGGGCCCCTCTTCCCCTTAGTGTATAAGAGCTACTGCATTCCAAGCTGGTAAGCAACTACCCAAATTTGTTACTAAAGGGAATAAGTGGGCCTGTTACAGAATGTTGCATTGTGTCCCCATCAACTAGAACTACACTTTTTCAGCACTCCAATTTTTTTTAATGAATAAGTTCCTGGAGCACCTCATAATTGTAAGTTTCATAATTCTTCCCTCTACTGAAAATCAGTTTCCTTTCTTCCAACTAATCTTACGTGGATATTGCTGAAATCCTCTTCCTGGCATCCTTGGAAAGAAAAGGTCTAGTGAAAGTTGGAGAACCTCTGCACAGCCCTAGAAAGAACTGCTGAAACAATGGGCACGTTGTCAGAGGGTACAAATACTGTATCAGTTTTTTCCTGCACCTGTCACATTTTTAGGGTCCCTCTGAGGTCTTGCACAGGGCCCTCCGGAAAACTGGAGCTGGCATTCAAGAAATATATTACCCGTATTTTTCACTCCATAAGATGCACTTTTTTCCTCCTAAAAAGTAAGGGGAAATGTCTGTGCGTCTTATGGAGCGAAAAATACTGTAGTTTATCTCTTAAGCACATGTTGTCTTTATTAGAGAACTGTTAAAACATTTTCCTCATTTGATACTAATCAGTGGGTGGCAAACAAAACACTTCTCCTTTTTTCATTTTCCTTTATTCACAGCATCATCTACATAAGAAAAGAAGTGTATTAAGTAACATGAATCCCTTCAGGCTATTTTATTTCAAGTTGCTAAATTGGTACATACGGATGAAATTCCTTTAAGTTTCACTTGTAAATACAAGTTCTAAGTGAAAAGCTAAATTACGACTCCCAAATACATTTTGCTGAATATATTTAATGTTACTAGATAGCCATTTAATTTATGATGAATGCCAAATCATTGATCTCCTGTATATGACATTTACAAAGCTGGGTATGCTAAATAAAGCCCCCAAAATGCATCGTTCATGAAAAATGCTAAGTTAACCAATTTTGAGTGCCTTAGTTGGCACAGCAGATATGCCATTGATTAATTGCCCGTTCCTTTCTACCATTTTGCTTCCTTTAAGGACCTGCAGGCTTAAAAAACAAGAAAACTAAAAGTGTTAGGCTAAATAGTATCATTAGAATACACTTACTTGTTAGAGAGTGGCCTGATTCACACACAATGCTATGGTTAAACATAGTCTGTGTACTAAACTAATGACTATGGTTTGTTTGTGGTTGTTAACCAAAAATGTTGGCCAGGTTTGGACAAACAAATGAAACCATGGTTTATAAGCCATGGATTGCTGTTGTATGAGAACCAGGCTCTTGATAACAAGTTACTTTTGCTTGACTCAGTGTTATTTTCTCAGTGTTACATGAAATTGTGACAATTCTATACAAGCCTCACTGAAGAAATCATCCAGTTGTATGCAAAGGGTGTATTTTACAGTAGTTGCTTGTTTGTATGTTGTTTGATCATCTACTTCTTACCCACTTAGCTACTGTGATTCATGCATTGGTAGCATGAAATCGTGCATTGGTAGCACGATTTGACTACTATAATATGTTCTATGTGGCTTGTCTTTGGATTGGCCCAGCAGCTGCAGCTGGTGCAGAATGCTGTGACCTGGTAGTTGAGTGAAGCACTTAGATGTGCCCGTATTATACCTGTGCCAAAGGAACTGCGCTGGCTGCCAATCAGATACCAAGCCGTGTTCAAGGTCTTGTAAATAAATATGTATAGCCCTGAACATCTTGGAACCACATTACCTGAAAAACCACCTGCCCCTGTATAGACTTACAAGATCATTTGGATCAGGGTGGTCCAATCTGTCAGACTAGGTGGTCCACAAGAGTACTTCGACACAGAACCCAGGGGCCGCACACTGAATTAAATTTCTGTATCATAAATTAAAGTGTTTGCAATATAGTTAATATTATTTAATATACTCTATATGTCCATCATCTATCTATAAAATTAAACTCACAATTAATTGATTTAATATATTTATTTACAAAACAGATCAGATCCAAAAGCAAAAAGGCTGCTGTGTGTTAGGGGAGTTGCTGGATGCAGGCAAGGCTCCAGGCAGGAAGGAGAAGGGAGAGGGAGAAAGCAAGGGAGTTATTACCAGCTCTCATTGGGGCAGCGTCGGGCAGGGGGGCAGGAGGAGAGAGGAAAAGAGTGTGCAAACGAGCAACCCGCTGCAGCTGCTGGGCAGATTACCAAACTCCCACTCTCCTTTTTTGCCCCTTTCCCCCCTTCTCTCCTCATTTGCCACTCCTCCTTCTAGTGCCGCTGCCGCCACCAAAATATGCAACACTCACAACCACCCCATGTGCACTTACTCTCTCTAGGCTAAGTTAGTGATCCTCTCCAAATGCCACCCCACACATACCGTGTTTCCCCCTTTTTAAGGCGTAGTCATAAAATAAGCCATAGCAGCATTTCTAAGCATTTGAGAAATATAAACCATACCCCGAAAATAAGCCATAGTGATAGGCGCTGTGCGGAAGAGAGCACTGAGCTCCCCGAGTCAGCAGCAGCAACGCCGGCCGCAGCAGTGTTTGCTGAGTCCTTTCTTGCTTTTGGGACTTGGTTACTGTGCTGGCTTGGGATGGTGTGTGTGCAATTGCTGTTGCTGCTTCGTGTTTTTCAGCTGGATTCTCTGGGTTCTAAGCACTTTCCCCCGTTTGTTTGCGAAGCAGCACTCGGCTGCAGCCCCTGCCTCTCCCGGCGGCTGCAGGAGGCTGCATTTGATCGCTATCTCCTTTTCCATTTCTTTTGTCTTTGAGCACCCGGCCCCGCCCCCTCTCCCCTTCGTGGAATGAAGAACGGAGTTTTAGCAGCATTTCCTCATTATAAAAAAAAGGTCAGGAACTTTTACTTTAACCTCAAAAATGGGATATTTCCTCTCTCTAAAAACAACTCTGACCTGAACACCAATAAAACGGGGGTAGATCACCTCCAGTTTATAAATCCGCAAGTAGATCGCAGTCTCCTGGAAGTTGGGCTCTATACTTTGGCTGATTGCAAGCCTTTGCATCTTTAAAAAACAAAAACCATGCGCCTCTCAGTCTTAATTTTCCTTTAATTCATCCCCCTATACCCTCCTCCAACCATTGCCTCCTTCCATTCCTTACCCCCCTCCCTCTCTCCCCACTTCCCTCACTCCTGTGCAATCTCATTTAGTCAAATACTTGCTTTTTCTGTTGTGTTGTCTATTTTATATTTAATATTATTACCCTTTATGATGTTATTTTTTCCCTTGCGATAATTATTTTTTATCTTTAACTAACTTTCCTTTCCATATTTTTCCATATATAACTCAACACTTTCCCATTCCTTCTTAACTCTTTGGATAGAGTGCCCCCCCATTATTGTTGTTAATTTTACAATTCCTGGATTTTTTATGGAACCGAACAGCTCGGGTGCTTCAGAATGTGCCTTCTGTTGCTACAGGGCTATGGGGCTTCACTATTTGACCCCCCCCCCAGGTTGGGATTTTTAAAGTAGTTCTGTGGGTCCCAGGGCGCAGAATCACCCCCGATCCTTTCCTTTGTCTAAACAGACCTCTTCCCCCCTGACTTTGGAAGGCTGTGCTTCAAGGGTGATACCAGGGGTTTTTTAAGACCTGCGCCTCTTAAGGATTGTTACGGTCCATAACTTCCATTGCTTTCTAAAGGGTTGGGGGTTTAAAGCACTGCCACCCCCACCCCACCCTGCAGGCACTCGGAACTGGCAGCGCCAACAACGCGCCCAGCAGCGCGCAGAAGAGAGCACTGAGCGTCCTGAGCCAGTGGGTCCCAGTTGTACCAGCACTTTTTTTAAAAAAAGACACCCCCTGAAAATAAGCCACTGTGGTGTTTTTTTAGGGAAAAAAGTTATAAGACGGTGTCTTAAAAAAGGGGAAACACGGTACAAGGAAGACAGTGCTGGTTTGTCTAGAGAAACCCTTTTGCTTCTTTCCTTACTTTTTTCTCTCCCTCCCTCCTACTTTCTCTCTTCTTATCCCGCCCCCAAGGAGGATTCTCAGCTGCAGCTGGGGTGGGCAGCTTGTGGTTGTCATGAGCAAACCAGGGCAAGGCTTTCACGTTGTTGCTTCCAGTTCCCTGCAGCTTCAGCAAGAGCCACCAGAAAAGGCCTTGAGGGCCACATGTTGGACCACCCTGACTTAGATCATCTACCGGTAGGAAGATTCTGCTTGTGGCACCGCACCTGACAGACTATCATAGGGTGGTGAACTTGAAAACAGGCACTTTATGCTGTTGCCCCTGTTCTGTTAAATGCCTTTGCTCTGCTATAGATGAAGGAGAACCACTGCTTGCTTCGGACATCTTGTAAAGATGGATCTTTTTGCCCAGGCTTTCCCTGACATGTAAGATTAGACCCTGATTTATGTGGATGAATCTCTGTTTTACTTGCTTTGATATGTTTTTATATTATTGTTTTATTGGTTTTAAGTTGTGTTTTTGTTTTACTGGATGATGTCTTTTATATTGTACATAGTGTACACCACGTAGAAATGCTTTTAAAGAAGGTTAATTAAATAAATAAAGGCAGATACTGTGTATAAAAGGGATTGTTGACTTAAGGTTGGATTGGGCAACAGGCATTCTGTGGAACCCACTCTTGGAGTTTGTTAGACCTCCCCAGAATGAACTGCAGTGTTGAACACTAAGGTCTCCATTTTGCAGTGTAGTCAGATGCACATCATGAAGGTAATGTCATATTGCATAAATGTATCTGGTGTAATATATTAAGAGAGAGTTAGTGCACTGAAAAGACTAGCGCAATCACCCAGGGTCATGTGAGGTAAATTCCTGTTCTTGTAGTGTTATAGAGAAAGTTTTGCTTGTGGTAATGAAATGCAAATGGCAAGTAGAACTTTGTGGCTTCTTCGAATGGGTCTTAACAGGGATGGGGAAGTTGGCAAAGTAAGGCCAAGATCTCAGCCCTCTGCGCAATGATTTATGGACCACGTACACAACTGCATTGTAAAAAGGGTACTTGCAAGAGCAGAAAACTGACCGTGTCCTGGACTGCACCATCCCTACTATTGTGGCATTTGTCTGATCTTCATAATGTGTAAATGTATCTTCATGGTTTTTTCTTGTTTCCTTCTATGCTATAAATTTTAAAGGCTTTTTCTCTCCCCCCCCCACTATGTTTACATGGAAAGAGATATTATGCTTTCATACCCAGGGAAATGAATAAATGTGCCTTTAGAGCCCTTTCCAAGAGCATCTTAAGACAAATTGACTGCATGTTCAGTATACATTAATAACGAGAGAGAACCGCCAGAATGTAAGTGGCCGTGGCTTATCTATTTGACAGTTCGAAAGTTCAGCTTTCCTTTCTTTGCCACCGAAAGAACGATAAGAGCTCTAACCTTCAGCTCAGGAAACAGATAATAGTGCTGTGACACTGTTTACAGTTTTTCCACAGTTAATCATTTTTGAAAAAATTTAAAAAAATCTGCTGCTTTTGAGATTAACAATGGATGAGTTTATTGCTTCTGGAGGTTGGGAGGGAATCCACTCTGGTTGTTGCAGAGCTTAACTGCATGTCTTGTATGCTTAACTAAAGTCTTTTATGTCTCTTCCCCATCTCCCCTTGTCCTTGTGTGTGTGTAAATATGCGAGTTACTATGTTCTATAACCTGTGAAAGGAAAGGTTGAGAAGTGACAGTCATGAAATGAAAGTTGACAGAAAACTCCCTCAGTTTTTAAGCATCTGCTGATAATGAGGCTTACTACCGGTAATGCAGCTCAAGAGCTTCATGTGGACCACTCACTCTAGTATAAAATGCCCTCTAATGGCCAAGTAATCATATGACACAGGGTAAATGATAGGAAAAGTGTATCTTTTTTTTCCTAGTGGCTTCTCTGTTGACTGCAGAAAATCAACTCAGAGGCCAGCCTGGAACTTGGAGTGAAGTGAGATTTGACTCTGAGTCAAGGAAAGGGTTTTGGACTAATACTTTTGGATACCTGCTTACAGGATGAATGATGAAATTCACAAGCTTGCAAACGTTATTGGCAGTTGTGCTGCAGGGAGATACATGAATAAAGGAAGGGCATCTGGTAAATATCAAAATTGGCTTTTACACATTTTTATAAAACTGCAGTGTAACTAATTTGCACAATTACTACAGAGAGGATTATTATTATTATTATTTGCTTCAAAAATACTATTTTATTGCACATACCATGTTAGAAATGTCACAGCCCCCACTTCAAGAACACAGCATCTCTGTGCATCAGAAATACAATGCAAATGTGTTTTGTGAGTGTATAACATTATGTTTGATACACTTGGCACTATAGATAAGAGGTTCAGAGGAAGGCTCATTTCAGAAGAAATCTCAGGTGGCAACTACTTTATCCATGTGCTGCCAGTTATTCTGCAATGAGCACATTTCAAGGGGGTCTTTAGCAGGGTTGGGAAATCTGTGGCCCTCCAGATGTTAGCCTGTTGTGCCTGATCATGCTGGGTGGGTGTGGCTAATGGAACTTGGAGTCCAAGAACACCAGAAGATCACAAGCTCCTCGTTTCTGCTGCATACACCATGAAACGTTCAAATCACAGACGAATCGACAATGCACAGGATTTGGTGGGGAGGTGAACTTTATTACTGTAGTCTTCGACAAACATTGTGCAGAAACATTATTTTTAAGGTTTGAAGAATTTCATTATTTTGTTTCTTTCCTTAAATTAATAAATATTCATTGGCGCACACAGTTCAGATTGCCCTGCAATACACTGTGGTATGGTTTGTGCATGCCATCAGTTTTATATATTGTGGTTCTTTATCCCTGACTGGTTGTTTGGTTTTTTCTTTGAAGCTTGGTGTTTTGCTCAGGTCAGCAAATACCTGCTTATATGTGTGTTTTATCACAGAACTCTTTACTGGGAAACTTAAATTGTAATTTCTAAAGTGGTTGATTTACATACCCTCTGCAGCATGCAGCAGCTCAGTGTCGACAGTTCTGAAATCAGTGAGATATGTGGCTTTTCTTTTCTTTCTAGCCTAGCACAGTAAGTACCTTTTGGGGTGCACTTTTCATCATGATTTGGAAATATATCACTAGCTGGTTAAAACAAAACACCACTCACCAATGTGACATTATATGAACCAGCTCTGGGAATCTTTGCTTCCTTGTCCCCTCATCCACGGTCTTCCAGTACTTACCAAAGTTCCCTTTTTGTAACAAACCACAGTTTGTTACATCCAAAATAAAAAGCTATGGTTTTTATTTGACCTGAAAACCATATGAAAGAGGGAATGTGGAAAGACAGGAAGAAACATTAGGCTGCTTAGATATCTTTTTATGGCTGGTTTCATATATCTTTTATATTTGATCCGATGTAGTTTTTGTAACCATATTATTATTGTTTCTTATTTGATATTATTAAATTTATACTCTCCTCTTCTTCCTAAAGGGATCCCAGGGTGGGCACAAACACAAATGTTTCAGATATAGTATGGAAATGACTTTGGCAGAATAAATACCCTAAAAGGGATTTATTTATTTAAAATGCATATTATTATTATTAATAATAATAATAATAATAAATTAGTGCAATAATAAATAGAAGTTTTTATTATTAATAATATAAGCAGTAATAATTATAAAAAGTTAACAAAATGTTTCATCTTGCCGTCTCTATTTCCAAGTGATTATGCATTTTTTAAGTCT
Organism: Zootoca vivipara; assembly: GCF_965207765.1. Lineage (NCBI taxonomy): Eukaryota > Metazoa > Chordata > Lepidosauria > Squamata > Lacertidae > Zootoca > Zootoca vivipara. Next base: position 41,293,488 of record NC_142588.1, read on the forward strand.
TTAAATTCTGAATTTCTAGCAGAAGACGTTCCAACTTTTCACACCAAGTAGACAGAAAGAGTTATTTAGACACACAACCCATGCAGCCCTTGGGTTGTGCATTGGATCCTTCTTCTGTAGACCCTATTCTTCCCATTCTTTTTGCTTCTTTGTGTTTTGGTGTTATTGTTTCCTTTTCTCCACAAGCACGAGTTCTTAGTGTTATCTTTTGATCCTTCCTTTTATGTTTCTGACATTATACGGTACGCTAAGGCTTTTCATTTTCAGGCGCCAAACATTGCTGATGATACATAGACTTTCCCTTCTATTGAGTCTCCCCATATTTTAGTTCATTCTCTTTCTCAGCCCTGTTTGCATTCTTCTTTCTCTCTTTTTGGGCTGCTCTTTGGTTTCTATTTTGCATTCCATCACCCACCTTATTTTTTTCTGCATGCAGAGATGTTTATTCTTTCCATTTTTCTAATGTTCCCTTTTTATGTTCAGCTAAAGAATCAACCACTATATATACAAAAACACTCCTTTGGGATACTTTAAGACAGACACCATCTAGTTATATGATCTGCATTGATGCTTAGCACTTCATTCATTCATTCATTCATTCATATGGGGTGAGGGAACAGCACACAATACACAGCTGCATTTAAGCAACAATATACCGGTATGTTATTCACTTGTATATTTGGGCTGTTTGCTTAAAATTGTTGTCATCTTATGTAAAAGTCTTTTAAGATTTTGGTCCCGTCTTGAAATAAAGTTCCTTGAAGAGAAAGGTACCTTATTTCCAGCCATCAGGAATCACAGTTATTACTGAAACATTCTACTGTACTGATGTTTAACCTCTAGCATTTTTGCTTCTTCCACCAGAGTAAAGGAACAGACTTGCTACATTTTTCTCCCCTGTAGTTTTTTTATCTTTGATTATAACAATATAGCTTCCCCAGTCATTCTAGCTGCAGCTACTTTCAGTCTCTCTTTGTTATTTTGTGACCCTTAATGTGAAAAGTGAAAACCAGTAGCTGTGATAGAGGATACTTGAAATGAAGTTCTCTGTAGTCTAGTTCCAGCAGGGAACTATTAAATTATTACTGCGGCTGCAAAGTATTTTTTAATACCCAGCACCTAGGTCCAACCCTCCTGAGCCAAAACACTATGACATGATCATGGGTTAAATTGTAACCCCTGGTTATAATGGAAAATGCCTCTATTGCTGGCTCTTCCTTCCATTTTTGCACTTTGGCTACCTTGTCATTGGTATTGCCAAGAAAGATAGAAAACTGATCTCCCTGGAGATCCAGTCAGCCATGATGAATGGTGGCACACAACTAAATATAGCCTAGTAAAACATATGTTAAACTGTACAGAGTTGCAGGTGAATTGTAGTGCAAGCGCCTCCAACCCCGCTCCCCCTGTAGTGCACTGTTGTGTAAGACCTCCTGTCTAAAGTAACTCATCATTTTCAGCAAAAAACAGCAATGTCACCAAAATTCACTATTACCTGCTGGAATTTGTCCAGATTGTCTCAATATTGTGACTCAGGTACTGTTTCCCTAAGAAGTTCTTCCAGAGCTTGAAGTATTAGATGATTTTCTGATCATGTATGTTGAGCATTCAGCAGGCTCAGTCACCCAAATCCAGCAGCTTTCTATAGATATAGGAACAGTTCTTTGATATTAATCCCTTTCTCTAAACCAGGGGTGGCCATCTCCCAAGAGACTGCAATCTACTCACAGAGTTAAAAACTGGCAGTGATCTATCCCCTTTTGGGGGGTTCAGGTCAAAGTTGCTGAGCTTTTTTGAGGAAGGAGGAAGGCCCATTTCTGTGGGGTTCAGGTCAAAGTTGTTGAGTTTTTTCAGGGAGGAGGTAAAATGTTGAGCTTTTTTTAGGGGAGCCACAGTTGTTCAGCCAATGATCTACCAGTGATCTACCGCAGATATCCAGTGATCTACCGGTAGATCACGATCTACTTGTTGGTCATGCCTGCTCTAAACAAATGTATTGTTGATTGCTTTGTAGTGCATGACCAAATCACGTGATTATGCAGTCGTCTTCACCTGGTGAATATCTTCTCTATTTGGAGTAGACAGCAACTGCTTATTGCAAGCGTTTTACGTGGTTGTTGTCATTCCTCACTCCCCCAACCACCTCCTGCCAGCCTGTTCTAAAACACCCTTTCTTGTACCAGGTATGTTTGTTGGAGAAGGACTTGAATTTTCAGGTAGCTTTCCAGTACTGCTGATGCTATGGAGTTAATGCAGGTGAAGCTAATTAAAACTCCCAAAGAGGCAGTAGTGCTTTGTACATGTTATCAGATGCACACAAACTGGTTCTGAATTGAGTTGACATGAATAAGCCTATCACTCCCTAACCTACTGTGGTGGAAAATGCTGGACTGCTTTATATGCTTCCTTGATCAGTTAATGTAAACAGCTCAGAAAAACACATTAACCCAGACTTGTAGAACATGCAGCCTGACACTACAAAGGTATAAACTGTACATTTTAGCCTCCTGTTCACAGATACAGGTAGGCATCCAAAACAGAAGGTTTATCAAGGTCACAGGTTCTGCTGGGCCTGCTTTTACCGGTAATATTCTCAATCTATTTCTAGAAAAGCTTCGTTCTCCCTTCTGAGCCATTTAGAAATTTGTTTTAAACTGTTAACACTAAAAGTCTTTATGTTTGTGAGATAAAAGACATATTAATAGTTAATGGCCTCTGATCATTGCCATACCCATATAATAATGATAAAATGGGTTATTTCACAGACCACCCAATCTTATGTAAAGTCCATCAGCTATGTTTACATGCTGCAGCTGACTTCCAGGTCATGCTCAGTGGCAAGGGAGCAGTTGTTCAGGCAGGTGCCCCAAGTGGGGCCTTGGTGTTCCAGTGATTCCAAGTCATTGTAGTTGACAGGCAGGGTATGGTTCATAGGTACACAGACAGTAGGGTAGGGCATTAGGAGGAGGCTTTTGGTAGACAGCTCTTCCAGCAGTGTCAAGATGGCAACCCAACTAAATTGTTTGAGCATCATTGTCCAATGATTTTGGGAATGAACACAAAAACAGTACTACTACTGTGTGGTCTGCTTTTTCACCCTTTTTATACTCGCATGCATTTGGCATTCCTTTCCCATCCCACCTGAAAGCTTTTTATTTGTTAAAGGTGAATAAGTATTGAACAAGTTATCTTAGTGATGATTGGGACACAACTTACTTCAACACATGATGAAGCCAGTGAGTCTTGTGACAGAAGGCCACAAAAATAGTTGTATGAGCAGTTCACTGGCTGTTGTTGTTGTTGTGTTGTTGTTTAGTCATTTAGTCGTGTCTGACTCTTCGTGACCCCATGGACCAGAGCCCGCCAGGCACTCCTGTCTTCCACTGCCTCCCGTAGCTTGGTCAAACTCAGCTTCGTAGCTTCGAGAACATTGTCCAATCTCATCCTCTGTTGTCCCCTTCTCCTTGTGCCCTCCATCTTTCCCAACATCAGGGCCTTTCCCAGGGAGTCTTCTCTCCCCTTGAGGTGGCCAAAGTATTGGAGCCTCATCTTCAGGATCTGTCCTTCCAGTGAGCACTCAGGGCTGATTTCCTTTAGAATGGATAGGTTTGATCTTCTTGCAGTCCATGGGACTCTCAAGAGTCTCATCCAGCACCATAATTCAAAAGCATCAATTCTTTGGTGATCAGCTTTCTTTATGGTCCAGCTCTCACTTCCATACATCACTACTGGGGAAATCATAGCTTTAACTATATGGACCTTTGTGAGCAAGTTGATGTTCAAGTTCACTGGCTAATCTGGAAAAATGGTTTGTTTACTCAAATAACTTAAGGAAATTATACTCTTTCCCATTTTATGTGAAACCAATTGTCCATTTGGAATGTTCCCTCAGTGTCAGGATTGAAAAACGGACCACTGCAAAATACTGACCTTTTCATGAGAGATTCTTTCCTGTGTTACTTATCAATCAGCAGTCGGCATATTCTTTCTAGTGTGGAGATAAAAGATTTATATTGTTTACTCTCCCCACCATCACCACCTCAGCCTAACAACATTGTAAATGCTCTCATTATCCATAGACATTTCTAATTCCAGAATCTCTTAGAGTGGGCCTGGAAGATACCTCATGGCTGTGACTTTTATGTAATAGAACCGCTCCTATAGAATCAAACAAGTATTTTATGTTTCTAGCTATGTTGTTTTTTCATTCACGTACCCTGGGTTTTTTTGTTTGTTTATTTTATTTTGCTTAGTTTGTTGGGAAAGTATTTATCCATGTATGTATTTTCATCTCAGAAGAGAAATAAAAGGACCTCTCTGGGGGTTTGGGGTTGAAGGATACTGGGTGATTTCAGTCCTACCAAATTTTAACTGGTTGCTGGTTAATTGTGTTGGGAAAATGAAAAGGCAGTTGGATGGACTGGCCTTATTACTTTCTGCTGTTTCCTCGATAATAGAAACTGCTAAGTCTCAGCTAAAGCAGCTAGAAGATTTGGAATAGAATTTGACTCAGTAACATAGTTCATCTTGTTTACTTTTCTGTGCAGTTCAGAGTAGCAAAGATGTAGTTCTGTGGAAAAGTTTGTTTGTTTCTAGCTAGTGGACAGAGCAAATGGTCATACAATGGGAAGGAACCTGGAGACAATGTGGTTAGCCACTTTGGTCCTTATTTAAGTTCGATCTCCTATAAACTTCTAACAGATTTTATTATTCCCTTGAAATGAGAAAAGAACAGTGTTTTTCCATTGAAAGCAATTAGAGTGACCAAGGAAAATGATTCAGTAGAACCAAATGTCTCCATTTATCAAGATCTGATGTTTTTTGTTTGGCTCCCGCTGATAGGACCATAGCCTCTAACCTCCTTCCCTGTTAGGAAGAAACTATACAGGTGAGATGGAACCAGTCTCCACTATCTACTACTGAATAGATAAGATAATATCAATATAAGTGCTGCTCATGAAATACATTTTTATTACTGGGATTACGCAATATTGTGTGCTCAGGGAGCACAAAACATGAACTTCTTTAGATTCATTTTTTCCTCTCTTTAGAAACTAGTAGTATATCAGTAAACACATACCCCATGCATTTCCCCATCCTGGTAAGCCCATGCTGGACAAGGATAACAAAATACAAAATGTGATCATTATCATGTGCAAAACAGACAAAAACTAGTGGGGGTTTTTTATACAGTACATAACCAAGGATCTGTACTTTTCTCACTGTATGCTTAGTCTGCTAATCTGCATCTGTTATTGATACAAAAGAATTTGTAAGAAAAAATGAAAGATTCAGTCTCAAGGTGAAGGGTGGGCGAGTAATCAAATAAATAAGTAATAGTAATGGAGGTGTTCACAATTTAAGCAGCAGATGGATTTCATGCCTTCAGTTCAATTGCAAGGATATTCACAGGCCAAACACATTACTGAGCAGTGCCCATTTCACTGTTGTTGGAAGAGACCCTTCTTTGCGTTGGGTGTAACACCCTCCTTGTTCTTGTTCTGTCATGGACTGTGGGTATTTAAAACACAATCCTAAGAAGCAACCGAAATATTTTTTTTTTTGCAATGTGTTATTACTTTTCCTGCTGTCATGGTTAAGTAACACACACACACACACCCCCCCCAATAAATAAATAAAAGCCTGGGGTAGTGTCCGAGCACTTTCAGGGAAATTTAAATTTTGAAAGACGCCGCTGGAGACTAGCAAGGACATGCAATTACTATATGTAAATCACTTCAGTTGTTTCCTAATCTTGCTGAAGACCAAAGAATTACAGTTTCCCCCCCCCTGTGTGTATATCTTCGCACTCAGATTTCATTATATGCTGAAACTGTGCATATATGTATGCGTTAATTGCTCTCTCTGCTTTCATTTGTGCTTAGCCTACTTACTACTACTGTTTTAGAATTGTGTTTTATTTTCAGATTGAGTAGAGATCATTTAGAAGAAGTGGTAGGTGTGTGTATCCTGCTCAACTAATGGAAATCTTTTTATTAAAGAGGAATCTCCTCTGTGTTTCTGTTGTTTCCCTACTAGCATATCTATGCTACCCCAAATCCTGGCTTTTGGAGCTTGTTTTACTCCAGCAGGTTTTAAAAACAGGCTCTTATCACTGCATGGTATCATCATGGGCACCTGTCAAACTTAAATGGAATGGGCCCAATCATGGAAACTGTATTAATTTGTGAAATACATCTATATCGTAATTGGTGCCTTTATCTTCAGAGTGTTTAAACATGTAGTGATGTACTTACAGATTTCATAGGCATTGTGTTTTGTGGTTTTTTTTAATTCTGGTTTAAATGATATGGAATTGGTGCATGAAGTGGTTGGTTTTTTTTACTAGTTAGAGGGTATCTTCTTGTATGTTGATGAGAACTCAGAAAGGTATTTTAATATGACCAAAAGTCCTTGGGGCATGGCAGATCCCTGTTGGTCCTTTAGTCAGGTAGGAACAGATTAGAATTATGGAACCTGAGATAGCTCCAAGCACACCACTTCACTTGACAAAGTCTGAACATCAGCTGAGGCCCTTAAAGCTTCTTGGGTCACATTACTGTACACATGTGCTAACTCTTTCTTGAAGAGTGAGGAGCTTTGAATGTTTTAATCCTCTGGTTTGCAGCTTTACATACAATTGCATCTCAGCCAGCTCCTGCCTTTTGTGTTGCCTGCCCTGGGAAGTATAAGGCCACTGGTGTAAGGGACCAGTTCTTCAGTGGAACCTGGTTGAAAAGCTGCAGCTCAGTATCAGGGCTCTAGTCTTGCTGATGCAGCTGCTTTCTCAAGTTCAGTCATGGCAATAGACTGAAGAGATTCACTCTGTGCAGTGTACTCCCAAGTGAACTATGCAAGTTCATAAATAAGACACAAGAGATCAATATCTTGTGATATAAGATTACTTAAGAAACTGGAGAGCTATTTATTAGGGATGTGCAAGGGACCCAAGATTCACCTTATAACTGTGTATAATTTTGATCTCTCTGAATTGCTCTGTTCTCTTCGATCTTTAGTTTCAATTCTGAGCTGCTCCATGCAAAGCTAAGGCCTATGTTTCCCATCCGTTATAATGGGGAATAAAAAAACAGCTATAACTCTCTCCCCTTTTGGCCAAAATGGATGAAATTTATAGTCTTATAAGCATTTCCAGAGCGGATTAAGATGCCAATTTGCAAATAGGTCCAGTTGTTTGCTGTTGTTGTTGTTGTTGTTGTTGTTGTTTTGGTGGGGGAAGTGAACGGGATTCATTTCCCTCCATAATCCCGTATGAGAGGACAACAGAGGGTTGCCTCTTGCTGAGGTGTATGTATTTTTGCTTGTACATTTTTATTTGTTTGTACAGTGGAACCTCGGTTTATGAACGCGATCCGTTCCATGGAGGCGTTCGTAAACGGAGGCATTTGCTCCCTGAAGGCATCCTTCTGCGCATGCATGAAGCACCGATAGAGTGCTTCTGCGCATGCTGCGCAGATCGCTTCTGCACATACGACGCCGCTGAACCCGGATGTAAACACTTCCGGGTCCGCGGTGTTCGTAAATGGAGGCGTTCGTAAACGGGACTGTTGGTAAACCGAGGTACCACTGTATATCTGCCTGCAGCTTTACACTGCCCTTTCCAGTACAGAAGCCCCACTCCTGATTTATTCTGATTTCCACATTGCATCCCTCTGCACTTCGTCTGTGACCCTCAGGCTTTTCAGTGGTCTCAGCGGGGTGTGCTGTGAAAGCACCATAGTGCAAGCTTGCCCTGTTTTGCTTTCCTTCCTCTGTATCCAAGCCAGTAGTACAACATCATCAATAAATGGTATTGCTAAGCTCAGTGAGGATCTAACTTTTTAGAAATAGTTATTGGCAGAGAAGTTTTCCTCCTAGAGAGTTTAGGGGCTGGCAAGGGAAGTGCACACCAACCCACTATTGATTTAGGAGTATTGGCTGCACAAGCTCCTACAAAACTTGGTTGGAGTCCATTTTACAGGGCTACTCAATGATTGAAGTATACAGTAGTTTATGAATTTATGTAACTTTTCACTCATTCCATGGTAACTGTATTTTAGAAGGATCGTTGCCATTTCAGATTTCTGTTTATCAAGCACCAGGATGTGCAGCAAAGGACTAGTGTACTTGGCTTGATTTTTGAAGCAGACCTTTTTGTGTGAAGGCTGTGAGCAAAAACTGAACACAGGTTTTTTATTTTTGTTTCCTTTACTTTTCGAAGTAATGTTTGTATGTTTTTTGAAGTGGTGTGTTTTGAAACCCTCCTTACCTTTGCTCCTAATAAATGCAATCGTTTTAAGGTTCTGGATGTCTTTTTCTCTTTTTAGTGCAGCTCTCCAATTTGCATGCCTTAAAAGATTTATTACATTTTCTAATTACCATGCAAAAGTAGTAAGGTTTTTCTTTCCTTTGTAATTCTTCCGTGTTCCTGATGATCGAAGAGTTCCTGCTGTTGTCACGTGCAGTTGGCTTAAGTGCAAATATTTTACATGCAGAGATTTTCAGCTTTGGAAATAATGAAGCCATTAAAATTGTTGTTCTCAAGAATTTGTTTTAAATTGTGTGTTTAAGGCTGGTGCTTGGTAATGAGAGGGACAGAAATGCCAGGCTTGGTTTTGACTGCCATCACTGCCAGGACCACACTGCTGGTAACATACAGAATGTGTTCACAGTATTGATGTTTTGACTCTGTAATACCATAGTATCTATGCTAGCCATACCATTTGCTACTTATTGGCGTCTCTGGAACGAGAATTGTCTCTGACTGAGAACCCAGATGGTAAGATGTCCCTGCTGCTGTGAAATCGGGGTGTCACAATGGGGGAGCGATGGGGGCGGCCCGCCCCGGGTTCCACCCCCGTGACTCCCAAGCCGAGCCTCCAGCCTCCCGGGAAAAAGCTTTTGGAGGTTGTAGCTGAAGGCGCGCAGCTTTGGAGGCGCGGGGGGGCGGTGATACCCCGCCACTTAACACCGCATGCGTCGTTACGTAGTGACGCCGCGCGCCCCGGGTGCATGGCGATTTGCTGCCCCGGGTGTTGCGGCAGCTCGCTACACTGCTGAGTGAAATAATATCAAGTTCAGGGTCCATCACTTCAAATCTTGTTTCCCCTGATTGGAAATTCTTCTGCCCTGTCATAGTATATCTCTGGATTATCCCGTTTACAGTGCACTGCTGACACTGGTTTGATATCTGCCTGGGTGTAGCAACAGAAAGATGAAATTATGGGTCTATCCTGTATAGAGCAGAGACGGGTATCCTACAGATGACGCAGAAACTGTTAAAAACTGAAGGTGGCAGCTGTGGTGGTAGAAGTTATAGCGAGGCTTTCTTGTCTGCTCCTTGCTTGAATATTTGGGGGAGTAAAGGATACCATTTGTACTTCTCCCACAAGCAAGAGGTACTCTGTACATCGTGGGGAATTGTGTGATTCTCTGCATCTCATGTATGACTCGGTGACGGGGAGTTTCTTTCTTTTCTTGGATGCCTGCACACTTTCACCCATTTCTTCATCTTCAAAGTTGTTCCCAGCTCTCACAAGTTGGGTTTTGAACCATAAAGTTACTCATACCTGATGTAAGCTAACTTCCTACTAGTCGAGCCGAGACAGACTTGTTCTTGCTTTTTATTCTACTCCCCTATTCCTGTTAAGGGACCCAGGTGGCGCTGTGGGTTAAACCACAGGGTCTAGGGCTTGCTGATCAGAAGGTCAGCGGTTCGAATCCCTGCAATGGGGTGGAGCTCCCGTTGCTCGGTCCCAGCTCCTGCCCACCTAGCAGTTCGAAAGCACATCAAAGTGCAAGTAGATAAATAGAGACCGCTCCGGCGGGAAGGTAAACGGCATTTCCGTGCGCTGCTCTGGTTCGCCAGAAGCAGCTTTGTCATGCTGGCCACATGACCCGGAAGCTGTCTGCGGACAAACGCTGGCTTCCTCAGCCTATAGAGCGAGATGAGTGCCGCAACCCCAGAGTCGGACACGACTGGACCTGATGGTCAGGGGCCCCTTTACCTTTACCTTTACCTATTCCTGTTAGAATGTGATGAGTGCTTTCATTAAACTGAGAAATGTTGACAGTGAAAATTACTTCACTTCTATTTATCTACTGTATTTATCTGCTGTAACCTTTTATTTATGTACATAGGTCCCTTCCCCCTTTTATTGGTAATACAATAAACTCTTCCCTTAAAAACCTTCTTTGCCTTGAATTCAGAGTTTAGGTTTGGGTTGGGGTTTTTTTTAAAATGGAGGATTAATTATTAATAGGACTGGGAATCATGGTCTTTAGAATCTTCACATTTTGAGGGAAAAATCAATTAATTATTACTATAAATCTCTGTGATTATGCTGCAGTCGTATTGCTGGGAAATTGGCCATTAACTACCAGGAAATCGCCCATCTCCTATCAGTCAGAATTCAGCGGCACCAGTAAGCCCCTGTTCCTTTTATAAATTAACTATCAACGTGATGCATAATTGATAACCATCTATAATAATAACAATAATCTCCGTGAAATTGTGATCCTGCTAGGCAGTAGATTTGTTACAGTCTTCTCCCCCACCCTCCCAAACCTCACAATAGTATCCTATTGCATTTGTTAACTATTTATAGCCAACAGTTTCTGGCAAACTGAAGCTGAACTTCCTTCTGGGATGCTGTGTTAGACGAACAGATAGGATCGTAGCTGTAAGAAGGCAGCATTACCCAGACCTGCAAAACGTTGTGATAATACTCGACCCTTAATGGCATTTGTATAAACCTGTTGGATTGCTCTTTAAAAGCAATATTACGTACAATATAAACCTACAATTCATCTCTAGTCATGACAGACAGTAGCCCTGAATATGGAGACAAGCACCATCTGGGTGATGTATTTAACCAGTGGACCCAAGATGATCATTGTCATGCAAATGTAGATCTAGTTTCGCGTCAGTCTCCACATTGGCTATGATGCACAGAAACCTGCTAGTATATTTGGATCTCTTGAGCAGTAATGGGGAGCACATATGTGAAGTCGCTTACACAGCAGCAGATATTTTGCTGCCTGAGGCAAAGGGCAAAATGGTGCCCTCTCCCAAGGCACACACAGAAGCCAAGTGGAATGGTAGTTGACTGTTACTCCAATCCTGGTGAAAGGACAGTGTCTTCTACTGCAGTTGAGGGCAGCAGGCTAGCATAGGGGAACAGGGCAGGCCACATGGCACTCCCAGCTCTGGCCACTCCCCCCACCTCAACATCTGCTACCTGAGGCAGTTCTTGTTCTCCCTCATAGTAGGGCCAGGCCTGCATGGCAACCCCTCCCCTCACACCTCCTTGCACTCATTGAGAGCCTCTCTTTCCACATTGTATTCATCAGAAAAATGACTTTGCAATATAATTTAGGTTTCAACAGCACCTTGTCTATATTGTGCAACTTTCCAAATGGCTTCTGTTACTTTTTGCTTTCCCGTGCAACATTCATAGACATGGGGCAAGTACTACACATTGTTTGAAAATATTTCTAATATTTATCTAGAACACCAGCCAGTCTCTACTTGTCCACTATCTTATTTTACATCCACTCCAGGGGTTGGCACTGCCTATTGGCTTCCTCCTCCTCCCTCAATGTTGCCCCTTGTAGAACTCAGCAAGGATGGAGACAAAGCTAGAATTACCGTAGTTGGCTATGCCTGCCATCGTCTGTAGCTTGGGCTGTCATTGGCTGTGGCTCCACCTACTTGGCCTCTTCTGCCCTACCAGTGGCCACCAGCTGCCACTGGACAACTGAAACAGAATGTTGCATTGAATCCTCACCCTCTAACTGGAGAGTTCTTGTTAAGGGTGGAAGCCAGGATATTGTACGTTTTAGGGTGTTCAAGCAGGTCAAATCTCACTTCCCTTCCACTGGATTGTTTTAGGGGTATTTCAGCCCCCTTTGGGCTTAATGTTAAATAACATTTTTAAAAGCATGCATTGAGTTTCGTCTAAGCATCCTGATACCTCCCTCAGTCCCCACCCCTTCTTTTTGCTTCAGCACTGAACAACTTGAATTTTATATTAGCAGGAATGATTTTAATGGAGCGTGAGTTATGTGGAAGTTTGACGTCCTGTAGAAACTGCGCATTCATAGATTGACTCCCTGTTATGTGTGCATAGTATTTTATAGGCACCTATGTTGCTTTTAAGCACCCTGCAGCTATCTTTTTCTCTTTGAGTAATTATGCTGAGGTTCATGACTCTTGCAAAGGAATCCACTTTACTATTAATTTACTTCTGAATAGTGCTGATCTTAGGGAGGCTTAAGGGAAGGTTGCCAGGCTGTTAACAGGTGCTAGTGATAAGTTCCATTTTAATATTATGGGATAGAAGCTGCAGATACATATATGAAACTTCAAACCTCTTCTAGAACCAAAGCTTCAAATGTGTGCCCTCTCACAAACATTACATAGGGAAATAATAATAATCCTGCCAGTAACACCTTAGAGACCAACTAAGTTTGTCATAGGTATGAGCTTTCATGTGCATGCACACTTCTTCAGATTACATAGGCACCAATCAGTGAAACCTCAAAGGTTGTTATTTATTGGACACCCAAGTGAGCAAGTACTGTATTGAGATTGTCAAACACACCATATTCTGGGTCACATTTCCCCCACCACGAGCACCTTGTCATCCAGAAAGGAATCACATGTAGGGTTGTTTTACTTGGTAAAATGTTAATGCATTTGGTATACAGTTGCCTGAAATCTGATGTTGGTACAAGGTCTTTTTTCTCCTTTTCACTTTTTCCAAGTTCATTTACCGTAAGTATGGTGTGAGCCAGGGCTTTTTTTTAGCCAGAACTCACAAGAACTCACTTCTGGCACCTCTCAGGGGGGCGCCATTGCCATTATAAGAGAACAAGGGAGGCATTCGTAGTGAGTTCCGGCACCTCTTTTTTCTAACATCCTCTGCTTTTTTCCCCCTTGACGTTTCACATGCTACAGCACAGCACAGATCAGACCATCTTGTAAGTTGGGATTGGCTAGCCTGTGGCCCTCCAGATATACTACACCTCCCATCATCCATGACCTTTGGCAGTGTGTTGCTGAGGCTGATGGGAGTAGGAATCCAGCAACATCTGGAGGACCACAGGTTAGACATTTCTGTTATAGATTGGTCTCACACATACAAGTTATTTGCTGGTACTTTAAAACTAGGCAGAATAAATAGATATATAAATTATAGCTAAATTATCAAGATTAGCATCAACAGAGTAGAATGTAAGGGCAATGTGTGAATTACATACGTTGTGTGTGTGTGTGTGCGCGCGTGTGTGTGTGCGTGCGTGCAATGTTGTTTAGTCATTTCGGAATCTTTGTGACCCCATGGACCAGAGCACGCCAGGCACTCCTGTCTTCCACTGCCTCCCACAGTTTGGTCAAACTCATGTTGGTAGCTTCGAGAACACTGTCCAACCATCTCATCCTCTGTTGTCCCCTTCTCCTTGTGCCCTCAATCTTTCCCAGCATCAGGGTCTTTTCCAGGGAGTCTTCTCTTCTCATGAAGTATTGGAGCCTCAGCTTCAGGATCTGTCCTTCCAGTGAGCACTCAGGGCTGATTTCCTTCAGAATGGATAGGTTTGATCTTCTTGCAGTCCATGGGACTCTCAAGAGTCTCTTCCAGCACCATAATTCAAAAGCATCAATTCTTCGGCAATCAGCCTTATTTATGGTCCAGCTCTCACTTCCATACATCACGACTGTGTGTAATAGAATTCAATTAAAATTCCAATTTTGTCATTAGTGTGAATAAATTAAACCTGTATGGTAGATATTATTTACATAAACTGGCCAAATTTCTGTAAATGCATTTAATGATTTCTGTTAGTCATATTGATGCAGTCTCCTTAAAATGAAGCTGCCTTTTCAACTGCACTGCACTAACAAGTTCCCATGGTGAATGCCTTAGTTAGTGCACGCAGATCCCAGCTGTCAGCCAGCTTTAAGTTCCCCACTTTATCTTTGTAGCCCTTTCCTTACCTGTCCCACACCTGATATGACATCAGGATGTGGGCAGGTGGCCATGGATTGGGGGAAATGGCCTCGTGGTCCAAACTCGGACCTGGGCTGGGCTTAATTAGGCATGTGGACTGGAGGTTCTCCACACCTGCTCTAGCATCTTTAAGGAATGTACTGGGAAAGCATATTTTAAAATGTAAGAGGACATGAGCTCGAAGCTGTGGCAAGGAACAAGCTGAGATGTTCCACCTCAGACCACCAAAAGTGATGTAGACTCTGGTTTCTAAGGCTTAATCGGAAACAGGCAACACCTCAGCAGCTTGGGGCTCGGACTTAAAAACCACCACCACCACCACCACCACAATTGAAAAGCTCTGGTTGAGACAGCAGGGTCATTGCTTCAGGGTATGATCAAAGACACTTGACTTCCTATCTCTGAACATAGCTGTATGCAAAGCCAGTTTACTATATACAGTTGAAACACCATACAACAAAATCTAGATGACACTGCAGTCCCAGTGCATATAGATATGGGCTTCCTTCTTAAAAACACCCCACTGGTTGTGCTGACAAAGGCATTACATTACACACATGTTAATATATCTAGTGTAAGCATTCTTACGTCTAGTTCAACCAACATCAAGCTCAAATGACCAAGAGTGCATGATAGTAAAAATCCATAAAGGCAGACATATAGAGAATGGTATATAGCTTCAGCAGCAACAAGGCAAAGTCTGAGATGAAAAGCAGATACAGTCTCCAGAGGGAGTAGACCAGGCATCCCCAAACTGCGGCCCTCCAGATGTTTTGGCCTACAACTCCCATGATCCCTAGCTAACAGGACCAGTGGTTGGGGAAGATGGGAATTGTAGTCCAAAACATCTGGAGGGCCGAAGTTTGGGGATGGCTGGAGTAGATGCTATAGCCATCCTGTGTCTGCAACGCTTCTTTGCAGCTCCATTTAAACATTCGCTGTCCCATATCTGCGGCAGGAGTTTGCGTAATGAGGGCTCGATAGCGAACAAAATGTCTTAATGGCAGCAGTTGTGTGTGTCTTTTTGTGGGGGTGTTCCTCCTGTTCCTGCATTAGTCTGCTCCAGCGAGGCTGTGTCTATTTCATGTAACATGTTAGTGCACCACTGTTATGCTTTAAGCATTGAAGCTGGCTTTACTAGTGTCATGGTGCCATCTTGCTCTCTTGTCCTCAAAGCATGACTGACGTGGTGCAGCGCCACGGGCTATGATATGCTGCTTCCACAGCAGTCATTTGGGCATTCTAGGGGAAAGTGTATGAACTTCTAACTGCTCTGTTGCGGTTAGAAATAAAAATCTGGCCCTAAAACAAAAATGTGTGCAAACATTTCTATTTTCCCCCGTCACTTGCACAGTGAACATGGGGCACCCAGATTTTAGTTCATTGTCTTAGGACCGAAATGCCCCAAAACTGTTTTCATTCTGATGATATGAGAAGCATTTCTAGACAGTTTCAATACAGATGTTGTTTTACAAAGGGCCAACGATGTACAACTCTCTTCTTGTTGCAGGATTCAAAGTGACGTTATGCACTCGGACTACTGTGAATTTCCATAAGTTCTTGGGGGATTGCTTTATCCTTTGATTCCAAAAGTTGTACACAGTAGCGCAATGGCACTTGTGGACAAACACAAAGTCAAACGGCAGCGATTGGACAGAATTTGTGAAGGTAAGCCTTGATGTAACCTATACATCTACTGAACAATTCCTAAGACTTTAGGAAACTTGCCGATCTCACATTTCATTTTATGGAAAGCTAGTTCAGTGCTAATGCCCTCGTAGAAATACAACACTAAGCAGAGAGCTGCACCCTGTCAATGTATTTGTACCTTGTAGTTGTAGACAACTGACATTATATGTATATATTTTTCCATGCCAGTTAATATGCAAAACCTTGCCTTTATTTGGTAATGTTCTTGTGCTGCCATTATTCCACATCTACACCTAATGTGGAAAAATTAAAGACATCCTTTGAAAATCCCCAAACCCACATAACTTGGTTTGAAAAATGTAAAGGCTCTTTGCATTCCTACTTTCTTCTCCCATTCTTACCTTGGACCAGTTTATATTTGGCTGATTTTTTCACTCATGGGAGAAGTCAACATTTTATTTGTTTATTTCAACATTTATGACAAAATCACATTTAGCGATTTAGAGATAAAAATACAAATCACAACAAAATAAATCAATCCTAACAATAAAACAAAATAAGCAGAGAGTTAGGAAACACATAATAAAAACTACCTCGGCAACAGCGGAATGCCAGCCTTGAACGTTTGTTGCAGGAACTTCTATGAAGGCAAAGAAATGTTGTTGCTGCCAAAAGTAGATCTCCATATCAAGTTTCCTTCTATTATTCCATAATATCAGCTTCAGCTTGCCTCCATGGTTTTCAAAAGTATTTCCCTGTCTCTGCCAGCACCAGCCAGTGATGTGAAGTGATGTGAACATGAGGAAATGCACATTTTGCAATGAAATCCTGGGCAATGTTTAGGTGTGTGGTGCTGTGGGGGGAGGTTATTTCCCATGATGTTGTCTTTTCAGTGGCAGTCCTGCCCTTCTCTGGAATATGTAGTTCTTCCGCAAAGCTCAAATAAAGCGCATGAGGTGGTTGTAGATGTACAGTCATACCTTGGAAGTCAAACGGAATCCGTTCCAGAAGTCCATTTGACTTCCAAAACGTTTGGAAACCAAAGCACAGCTTCTGATTGGCTGCAGGAAGCTCCTACAGCCAATCAGAAGCCGCAGAAACCCCACCGGATGTTTGGCTTCCAAAAATAGTCTGGAACAGTCACTTGCGGTGTTCGGGAGCCAAAATGTTCGGGAACTAAGCTGTTCCAAAACCAAGGGACGAGTGTAATTAGTTAGCTATTTGCTCAGCACCATCATCGGTTTATCTCTATACTGCTTTATACTGTCTTACATAAGACAATACAATCAAACCAGAGTAAATACAGCTGCAAAAAGCACCATACAGTAAATCAATAAAAATAGAAAATAGCAGCAATCCAGGCACACTATGAATTAACACTTTATACCTTCATGGGGTTCATGTGTGCTCTCCCCGGCTGCCATCCATAAACAATGGGACACGCAATAGACTTTTGCCTGGAATCAGCTACAGCTAGTATTTCCCCCCGGGGGTACTAAGGGATACATATCTCTTGGGGGGGGGGTGTAAAAAGTGTGGCACGTAATCTAACAACCTCATGGTGAGTACCCTCACCTATTTTTCTAGGGGGGGAGCACTGACTACAGCTGTGGCAAAGTTATTACAGTTGCTGTCTGGGGCAGGGCTAGCTGGCTCAACCTTTGGCTCCCCAACAGGCTGTAGTTCCCCAGGAGCAGGCACATTAAAGAAGGGCTGGAGTTGGTACAGTATTCAGCTTCTAGCTGGCAGTGGTCCTGTTTCTGCTACCTGCCTCCTCTCAACCCACAGCAGCTTGTAAATAAATAGGTTTCTCCCTGGAACAGCTATTTCAAAATTGCAGTTGTTCTCCAGGGGTGGGGCTGTCTAGCCTAAACTTTTGGCTTCTCAGCAAGGCTGTTCAGCTTCACATGGCTCTTATTAGAGTAGGAAGAATACATATCCTCTTTCTTAAAAAGGAAACATGGCAAAGTGTTCAGATTTCAGCTCGGTAAGGATTTTTGCTGGTTTGAATAATCAGAGTTGAATTTCTACTGGAAATTAATTCATCTGGGCTATAAGGGTGCATGTAAACTTATGGCCACATGTATGATCAATGATTGAAGAACTAGACAGTGACCTGAGGTGTTGTGGCCTTTACGAAAGGACAGGCTGTTTGTGAGGTATTTTTGTTGGCAAAATTAGTCTGGGAAAAAAGTCTGAAAGGAATTATATAAACATAGATAAATTGAATTTTCCTCAGGTCCTGACCCCCAAAGTGTATGTATACATGTTTTTTGAAGTAGGGATCTGTTACAGCTTAGTTTTGGGGGATTTGTTTCATTGCGGTTGGACAACTGCAGTCCACAAAGCGCTGCTCCTGTTCTGTTCTTAGTTGTCTTAATGGTTTGTGCAGGATAATTGTTTGGTGTGAAACAAAACACTGTTAGTAGTTAATCTATCTCTGCTGCTGGTCTAAACAGTGTATCTTTTATTTACTTATGAGGCAAATAAAAGTAGTGCCAGGATTGACAGTGTCAGACTTTCTAATGGGTTCACTGATACGTCTCTGATGAGAGTTGCTAGTCATCTTATAAATGTTTTATAGTACAGGCAATGGGCAGGGGGAGAAAAAGAACAGAGGGACATTCAATGAGCAAGAGCTTAAATTGTGTCTTCTAAGGGATTACCTACATCCAGGGGGTGCAGTCTGTGTAGAAAGGTTGCCTCAGACGTGAGAAATTCTAGAGAAAATAAACCTAGGCATGGATTGTAAAATTTGAATGCTCAGAGACCGAGGCAGAAGTTTTATTAAAAGAAAAAACAAAAACAAAACCTTGTTCTGTTAGAAATATGCAAATATAATTTAATTTACAAAGAGTACTGTGGGACAAGCTTTTGTAGGCAAGAGTCTGTTTTATTGGATAGATAAAGCTAAGTTCTTTTTATAAAAAAACAAAAAAACCAGACTGGAGCCATTCAATACATTTTGCTGTCCAAGGCAATGGACAATATGACCTTCCACAATAAAAAGTTGAACAGACTAGCAGTTGAATTTTACTTCAACAGTGGCATTGTGACAGCATCCTCTAACATACCTGAAGGCAGCAGGTGAGCTTAGGTGGTGTAGGGTAGGCTATTTTGCACTGCCCAGCATTTGGCTTCTCACACTGTCAGTGGTAGGCCTGACCCTGAGATGTGAGGCATTTGCTAGCATTTAAGGTACCATAAGATTTTTCAGCCTTTTTTGCTACAACAGTTGTTTTTGTTTAATGTTTTGTGCTCTTATTCCACTCCACACTCACACAGTTTGCCTTGAATTATTTAGCCATCAGTCGAGAGTAGGCTGATGTTAGTGACCATTGTCCACATACAAGCTTCCTGCGAAACACATTATTGATACTGATATCCCTTGGAAAGCTATGTTCTCTATCATACAGAAGTGAATTTTAAACTCAAAGCGGAGAGCTCATAGTTGTGGGGGCAAAAATATAGGGTCTTCGTTTCATCATGAAATAACAGAAACATGTTAAAGCCATTCCACCTGTCAGCTTAATTAACCCAATCAAAATTGGGTTAATCTTCTCCAGAGCAGAGCAAAAGTATGCTTCCTTTGTAATCCTGAAAAAAATGCTGACAACTGCCAGAATTGTATTATTAGAAGGGAGAGAGCTGTGCTCCTACCCATCAGAATGCCATAAACACGCAGGTGTAGTACTCTATCTCATCTCTAAAGCAGACTTTGAACCTGACTTAAAAGGGTTCTATCAGGCGGCTTTAGATTTTTCAAAAGCCACCCTTCCAGTTTGATGTTTGCTATCAGATGTGGTTGCTAAGTGTACAAGAAACTTAGGAGGATCAGAGGACAAACCAACCCACAAAGCATTAGATACAATTGAAGTTTAGATTATTTCCCTCTGAACAATGGATTTTACAAGTCTTCCTTTTCCATCTGTTTTTTTTCCTGGCCAATATTTCTCTCTCTCTAATCTGTAAAGGTGCAGTTTACATAAACCCAGAAATCCATTTGTCGTTTGCCAAGTAGGTTTGCAATTTTAATTACACTGAAGGGATTTGCTGCTGTCACACACCGCACAACATGCTTTTGCAACTGCTATTAAAACATGGGAAAAACAGATTATGACTAAATGCAATTAAGAAGTACTTTAAAAATAATACTGAAAAATAATTTTTCGTGGATAAGGATCATGGGTTCTCAATTCATTTCAATTTTTTCTGTGACTGTTTTGGTTGATTGTGGATAATGATTATTGTATAATGTTGAAAAGATCCGGCTTTTTACCTGGTGCGATATACTTAGATATCTTAAACCATTATAAGGAATAATGGTTGCTGATGAGACTTTTCCCTGCTTTAAATCTTCTTTGAGGTCGTTATAACCAGTAGAATGGATTAAAAAGAAATACTTGTTAGTCCAAAAGTAATATGCAGTACCATTTTTTATGTATATGCTTATCACATCTTACTCCAAGGGGGGGGGGGGGAATGACCATTTCTAAAGGATATTGCTTGCATTGCTATAAGAATTAGCCCCCCAAAATTAGCCTGTTACACACAGAAATTGAGAACATCCAAGGGTTCAGGTTCAATGCATTAGAGCTTTTAAAAAGTATGACAAGAATACCTGGGCAAATGTAAGTTTGGCATTGTTGTTTTGTGACCATTACCCTATTCTTAATTCTTGTTTTGTGATAAGTTGTTGTTGTGGATGGGAGGGTATGTATGGGAGAGTGCTGTGGCAATTGTCGGGATGGGGGTCATAGCATAGCCATGCATCAGCCAACCATTAGTAATTATATTGGTACTACAGAATGAGAAACAAATAGGAAATCAGGTGGATTCCTTAATGGCTGGTATTTCAAACAACCAGCCAAACAAACATTAGAGATTAAAATGAGTTTGCCCCGAAGTATTTGTGTATAGAAGGAAAATACTATGATGATATGCTAAATTGCTGTGAATGAGTCCAATTGGTCAGCATCATACAGGAGTGATAAGAATAACAATTTGTATTAAGCTGCAGGTATAGGTTTTGAGTCATGCGCTGGTATTACTTCGGTATCTTTATTATTCCCTAGCCCAGTTTTAATCACTCTGTTTTGAGAAGTGTAGCGTTCAAAATGTCAGGATGTGAAAAGTTGCAGCATGCTGGCAGATTACGTATGTTAATACAACTACAGACCATGCACACTGCATGCGCTGCGTAAGAACTTTTTAGCAGAAGTCTTAGACCCCTTCTTCTTCCACATGGCCCAGAACAGCAATGCATACAGGTGTAGCGGTCAACGGCACTGTATCACAGAAAAGGCGGGGGGAGAGTTAACTTCCTGTCTTGTGCACTCTGGTGCTGGTGGTGATTTGGGGCATCAGCCACTGCTACTATTTGTGCCTGCACCAACAGCATAAGACTCCAAGCCATCCTCTGATCCCCTGTAATCATTGTTGTGTCTCTCTTGGCTTCTGAAGAGAAAAGAGCCTGGCTTGGTTGGGAAGCAGAACTGTAGAAGTATAGCTGGTAACTCCAGTAGACTGCCTGCAATCCCTGTTAGCAAATAAATGGTAGTTTGCCCTGGTAGTGTTTATACCTCTTTAGATTCATTTAAAATCCAGGATAGATTAATCTTTGTAAGTGGCTAACCTTTGGCCCACCAGACATTTATGGGTTCCAACTTCCACCGCCCCTAATCATCACTGTCAACGATGATGGAAATTGTTGTCCAACAGCTTCGGGGTGGGTGGGTGGGTGGATAAGTTAGTCACCCTTGCCTGGCAGGATTTTAGCCCACTTACAGATGGCCAGACTAGTTAGTAATAGTTTTTGTGGTTAGAATGAATGCTCCCCACAGGTTTAAGTGAACTTCCCTTAAGCTGCAAAAGAGATGCTACATAGGCTTCAAAGGAGGGAGATGTGCAGTCATTTCTATGTAATTCTCCAAACTGTGCACCTGTTGCTCCCTTTTCTTACAGCATCTGAAGTTTGAGTGCAGGGAAATCTATATGAGGAAATTTAGAGTAAGAGATAGATGTGACACAAGCTGTGTAGATAAACATCTTGTACATTACATTTAGTGAAGCGTAAAACAAGTGAATGAAGTCCTGACAGCTCACTGAGCTTTTCCTCTTTTGTAACAAAGGCAGCAATAAAGAGAGAACATAATTTTGCTTGCATTTGTTTTTCTCAATACACAATTCCAAAATGTTTATTGTGTCTTGTTTTTTTTTGTTTTGTTTTTTTAAATAGACTTGGTTTTCATGTTACATGCTGAAAAGTATAGACAGATCCTGGGAAACATTTAAATATCTACATAGGAAGCTGCAATGTTCTCTAGACCGAGTACTTTTTTAACATGCTGCATTATGCTAAGTCAGGTATTGGTTGGTCTACTTCAACGCTGTCAAAGCTGACTGGCAGCAGATATTTAGGATTTCAGACTGGAGTCTTTTCCGAGCCCTGTCTAGAGAAGCTGTGGGTTGAGGTTGGATCCTTTTGCATGCACTAGTACCATTGAGCTACAACCCCTCTCCAAGATGCTCTAATTCTGTGGGTGTCTAACCCCCAAAGTGGATATCAGATATCTCTGGTAGGGTTCAGAATTAATTAAATGTGAAACACAGGGCAGAGTTGGGTTTTTCTTGGTCGTCATGTTGTAGCTCCCAAGCCATTTTATATTCAAGAATAGATCTCTGCAATTACTAGAAGCCTCTAGCTGATCTTTTAAACAAAAAAGAAAGTTTGTATTCTGAAGCTGTGTGCATTTGACTAGCTTTGTGGAGCAGGAGCACCTTTCCTGCTACAGCATTGGCCCTGATCTCCCTTCAGTAGTTCAATAATATACAGATATAATGAGGGAGGAGGTGGCCCTGGTACAAGAGGAATTATCTTGTTTCCTTTTAGACATAAGGGAGTTTACACTGTTAAAAGAAATTTAGTTGATTTTGTTAAATAAGAAAATGTTCTTGAAATGGCTGTGGACTTGCATCGCCCTCCCCCTGGCTGCCTTTAAAGTTCTCTGACAATACATATGGAAAAGAGTGGAATAAGCACTCATTCTTGAATTAATTTTTTTTAAGGTTTAACAACTGTTCCAAAAGTTCTCCAGGAATTTGTGTGTGTTTGTAACCCACTATAGACACTACCCAATAGCAGCTTGCAAAAATCATAACCGCTGTGTACACCTGTGTATTGCAGCAGTGTTAGTTATCCTTCTTGGAAACAAGTTTTGGCTAAGCTTAAAAGTGCCATGGAAAATGATAAAACCTGTTCAACCAGGACTGTGGTAGGGCACAACAAATGTTATTTTGTCACAGGGAAAGGGAGATTTACAGTTGTGCTGTCAGGTTTTTCAAAAAACAAACAAACCCACCGTTGTCTATACACAGAGGCATGCTCTATGACAGATGTGAAGTGGAGGCTACAAAAATGTGAAAGGAGGGAGATCCTTTGGATTCAAAATCATATATGGACTAATTTGCCTTTAAGGCTTGTTCTTTTAGAAGCATGCGCTCTCGTTACCCTGGGGACATGTTTTCCAGTACCCCCAAGATAAGGAGATATTCCCAAGAAGAACTCTCATGCTGGTGCTACTCCCCGTACCAGCACAAACTCTTGGAAAACTGGGCTAATGGTCCTGTTGGTGCTGCCGCCTCTGACTGCTGCCCAGTTGTCGTTGACCCATGACGGGTCCTTCTTGGTGACAGTTCCCTCCCTGCCTGGCGAAGTAGGTGGTCTTGTCTCCCTTGGGGTTCCTTCCAGAACTATAATTCTGTGATTCTAATCACAGAATTATAAGAAACACTTCTTCCCCATCCTTAACCCGCTCCCCAAGCTGGCCTTCAGCAACTGGTTAGGATTGCTATATAAGAAACTTATTTATCTTGGTTTTTTAAAAATTGGAAAACAGCATCTCAGTGTGTTTCACCACAAACAAATGTCATTCTAGTAATAGAGTAGCACTACCCAAGAGTAGCCTTTGGACTAAAGCTATTAAGCTTTTCAGTAAAAGCATATAATGAAAAATTATTCTGATTTATACAGACAGGTCAAGGATCAATATTCTGACAATTATTAATAAACCAAACTTCTCATGCCTAATCTGTACTGTGTATTAGATAAATCTAGGCTTTTATTGCAGGATTGTTTCCAAATTCTTTTAACACTCAAAATGAGTTTTTAACTGAATATCTAGTAATTTTGGGGTAGATAGTTTTAGATTATGGAAAAAATGATTTTCAAAGATAGCTCAGAATAATTTTTCATGGATATCTGAGAGACATGAAATCTGTTGAAGACTATATGCTCCTTTTTGGAGGCTGAACGCATTTATTCTTTTGTAGCTACACTACTTAATTCATATATAGGTTGCACAATTTGTATTTTGAGTAGTATTGGGTTAAATGTAATGAGACTTGCTCCCAGATAACTAGGTTTACAATTGCAGCTTTAGCCAGTAGAACATTGATTCTGCTACTCTTACAAAAGACTCAAAAGGTATGGGGGAAAAACAATCTCATATCAACATTAACTGCAAAACCTAGTAGCATTTGATAGGGAAAGACAAAAGATGCTACAGAAGTAAAACAGTTTTAAGGAAATCAGTCTTCATTCCATTAAAAGTAAAAACAGAAAACTACTTCTAAAAATGACTTTTTAAAATGTTTCATTTTCTCAGGTATTTTCCTTCATTGACTACATAGGTGATAGGCTAGTTACTGTGCCCACATTCCTAGGCTAAAACTCATAGACCTCATTCAAAGAATTACTAGACTTTTTAAAAGCTGCCTGTCATGTATTCTCTAATTCTTACTAAGGCAAGATAACATCTTCCGATATATTTGACTTTCAAGCAGTTGCATGTCATAAATATTCTAATAATACTAATGCAAGAATAATCTAGTAGAGGGCAGTTTTTAAATGTGTTGCATTTGTATGTGAAATTCTTAAGTGTGTGATGAAGAGGATTTGTACTATTTACTGCAGTGGGGGTGGGGGGATTACTGCAACATCCTGTTCGTATTTGGGTCAGAAATATAGCCCAGAGGTATTTGTATGATAGATGCATTAGACTGCATTAGTGACTTAGCTATCATAATAGCACAATATGACATCATGTGACGGCTTGAGCTTCAAACATTTTATTGTGGATTAGCCCTAGAAATGCACAAGATGACCTAACAACCACCAAAAGAAGGTGACTGTTGTGCTATTTTTTCTTCTTCAAGATCTCAGCCTAACACTTGCATGCATATCTGTACTTTTTATGGAGAAAGGAAACAATATTATCATTCAATATGTTCTGTAGTTTTAATATAAACAACATAGCATAGCAAATATGTTGGTGAATCTTTTTTTAAAATGTTCTAGCGACCAGGATTCAAGATAGCTACCTGCATTCTGTTGACTATTTTGGTGTTTATAAAGTGTTTGTTGTAATTTTCTGAAATATTAAAGAAGTGTAAAAATGTTCAGTAGATTTGCAAAGACTAAATACTTCCGTCTTATTCCTTCCACCTCTTAGTGTCCACATTATCATTGAAGTGATAAAAATATAATAATTGTGTCTGCTGTGCTTAAAGTATGCGTTTAAATAGTGTACCGCTGAACAATATGTAATGTCCATTCTCCTCTTTCAGCTTTGTAATACTAAGACTTGAGAGCCTTTCATCCTCCCTTTTCTGTGACCTCTTCTCAGGTCTTAAAATTATAAATTCCAGATTACACCTTAGCAATTTTCTTTCCTGGGATGATGAAAGGATTTGAGAATTATGGTAATAATATGAAGAATCGTTTTGGAGAATAATTAGTGGAGCTAATTTCAAACTAGCCTCTCATCTTCCCTGTCCCTTCCCCTGATCCCCCTGTAATTTTTCAAAAAATGTGTAGTGTTAATCACGTGTTGCCCCAATACCTAGATTGTTTCTACTCATGATCTTATATATTTGTATATCTTGCTTCAGTCTTCTTTGGGGCCAGCATGCCTGCTCCTATTTAATTTGTCTTTAGCTCTGTATAGTGGATTAGCATTTCATCAGAATGGATTAAGATTGAATTGACATTGAAGCTCCCTTGCCATTCTCCCCACCCCCTTTATTTTCCTGACTTGAGAGAGGGAAGGTAAAATCTTAAAGGAATCCTGTGTTATGCATAAAAAAACAAATAAATATAAATACTGTAGCATGTAGTAGCTATGATCGGAGGAAGAATATATACGGAGGTGTCTGGGTTAGCCGGTGCAGTAGGTTGCATCAGGCTCAAATGGTGTCACATGGAACAAAAGCTTTAGGGGCTTTATTTAGCCCTTAATCCCCACACACTGTTTGACTAGTTGTCCATGTGAGCAAGCCATCCCAAGCAGGAAGGGATAAACCATCTGGATTAAGTACAGCATCCCTTTTCTGTATCTGAATTGTACAGGAAAGACCTTTCCATTCTGCAGTTTTTGGAGCCGGGCTGGGTTACTGTTGGGTCTTTCTGTGTTTTGTCTACTTATGTTTCGAAGAATTAATAATTCAGGCAACACTTTGAAATCGTAAACCACCTGTTGGGCTGTTTCTTGAAGCTGCAGAAGGATTCAAATACAGTGCATTTTGTTTTTGTTTTTTTGCTTTTTTATGCGTGTAACTGAAGCTTTAACAAGAGAGCTTGCTTGCCATTATTTAAGCTGAACATTGCTGTGTACCAATGCCAATTCCAAGCAAACACATTGGCCGCTCTCAGAGCTGGGATGCTGCAGGATGGTATGAAGGCAACTGGGAGAATGAAAATTCGTTTGACTACCAGAGACCTCCAGGGAGAAGGAATTCTTTAACCTACGGTGGTGAGGGAGTTTGGTATGAGCAGCCAACCCAAAGACCACACGATATCATCTTGCAAGGAGGTGCGGAACTGAAGCAGGAGCCATATCCATACCAGGAGCCAGTTTTCCACCAAGGTCCTTTGCGGAAAGGTTCCGTCCCTGACTTTGCTTACTACGACAGACAGCCTACGATGTCTGCACGAAGTTCCTTGCCACCTCAGGATTACTACAGTGACCCTTCGCTAGCTGCCAGATCACCTAAAGATCCACGCTACTATAGAGACCACATGATTAGCAGACCATTACCGAATTATGGCAGATTGGCTTGGGATCAGATGCAAGTCCGGTCACCTGCCCCGCATGAAGCCAGCCGCATGTATAGAGATCCAATGACTAAGATGGTCCCTGAGGCACAGAGGATTCGAAACAGAGATCCTTCTCATGCAAGGTATGGTGTTGAACCTCAAATGCCCAGGTATGGGGCAGAACCTCCAGCATTTCTGAACCGGCCAGCTTATAATGACACAGTGGACAGATCTATAGATGCTGCAGCCAATAGGCAAGTTACCCCAACATGTTTGGTAGTTGATCCAAACTCAACGGCAGCTCCTGATGGAAGCATAAACCGTGGTTATGGAGCAGTCCGGGAGACAGTCGGTGCAAAAGCTCCTTATGACAGCTGCGAAACAGCCACAACTCCTTCACAAACTCAGGTGCCTCCACCTTTCCCAGGACAAGACATTAAAAGGAATGTGGATCCAGAGTTCTTGGCACTCCTGCGTTCTGAAGGAGTATCCGAAAGCACGCTCAATGCCTTGCTGCAGCAGGGATTTGATTCTCCAGGCATGCTGGCGATGATGGAGGAGAATGACATAAAATCAGTTGCTCCGAATCTAGGGCAGGCGAGAGTGCTTTCTAGAATTGCCCATATTTACAAAGCAGAGATGCAGATGCAGAGGCAGGATAGGAAGAACACCATCATCCGTCCCAGACACAGGTCTAACAGCTTTAGTCACCGAAGCGAATTGCTCCAGAATGAGTATGCGATGCACCAAGCCACCAGCCCAATGGCAGATGGTGCAGTGATGCACCCACCTGCAGCTGCTTCTATGCAGCCCGTGTCCCCAAGAGTAGCAGAAATAACTCGCCGTCCATCGAGTGCTCCAACACAACACCTTCTAGAAACTGCAACTTACTCTGCATCTGGCTTGCCCCATCAAGGTGCTCCTTTTCTTCTCAACTCTGGATACAGTGCTTCTGGTCCATGCAATATGCACACTCGACAAGCAACTGGCTATTCTGGTCCGGCTGGAATAGCCATGAATGCACTGCAAACAAATCCACACCCAAGTCCCAAAACAGCATATTCGACCACATACACAGTACCCATGGAGCTGATGAAGCGGGAAAGGAATCCTCCATTGTCCCCAATGCACAGTCCTCACAACAGCCCCCAACTCATTCGAAAACAAGGAACCCAAATGGAGCCCAACCTGGGGTCAGCAGGACAAAGTTTTCCAATGCAGCACTCTCCATATCAGAAAACCACAAGGCGCACAGGGCCACCAGTCATTGTCTCCACCATGGCATCACCTGAACCAAGTAATTACTTTAAAGTATATTACTTTATATGGTTTCTTTTAGAACTGTTGTATTCATGTTTAATTATTTTTTTGGGGGGGGGGGATCAGCATACTAATAGCCTTAGAAATAAACTGTTATATATGTATAAATAAACTGTTATATATTCTTACCTGCACCAACCTGAAGAGTCATTAATCTACCTGGTATATAATAAATAATTCCAGCATGAGGATGTACAGTGTGACTTAATTTAGCTTTTAATAATAATAATAATAATAATAATAATAATAATAATAATAATTCTTAGTTCACAGCAGATAAAAATGGCAAGTGTGCCAAACCATCAGTTCACAGTGACTCTTGCAGCTTCTGTTATTTGCAAGGAGCATAAGATTAGACACTAAACACCTTCTAGGGCAATTAGGCTGAAAGGTTTCATTTTTAGACTGATTTCCCCCAGTTGTTATCAGCACAAGTGTGCTTTTCAGAGGAAACAGTTAGTGTTTCCTTGATGAAATTTATTAAGTAACTTATCAAGTAACTAATGATGTGATCCTGGAACTCCCCAACTTGGACAGTAATCATTATTCCTTTTGGATTGATTTTTCTTTTCCCCTTTCCTTTTTCAATAAGATTTTCCAACTAAAACACTATGCTGTTGATTTCTTATTGGAATTATTTATGGCTATAGAAGCAGTTAACAAAATAAGTCTGCATTTAATGCTAAAGTCAATCATTAACCACTAGGTAAATAAATACTTTGTGGTGGGGGGTTATTGGTTTTGTTTGTTACCATGTTGTGTATTTTTATTTTTTGTTTTTATACTGCAAACCGTCATCCTTGGATGAAGGGCAGTATAGAAACTAATGAATTAAAAGGTGGGAATGCTTCTCCTAAAATTCCTTTCCTGCCTACAGGTTTTAGTTTGAATGCATAAGCTGATAAATTTCTAACATTGATGAAGCTAAGCACTTATATATAGTCCATGGAATTAAATTTGCAATGAAAGAAAATAACTGGCAGATCCTTAGCATGGGTTACATTCAATTAAATCCCAGTGAAAACATTTGCCATCAATGAAATGGTAGAAATTGCCTCAAATTAGTAAATTGTATAATTTGACTTGTGCCTAATGCTGTGTGCAACTACTGGGATTAACGCCCTTTAAATTAAGGGGAATTTTCTTATAAGTAAATGTTTTTAGGATTGATCTGCATGTTTATTGAAAGTGAGTGGTGTGGGGTGGCTTAACAAAGGACACAATCCAACCAATATGCTTATTTTAAATCCAATTGATTTCAATAGGAGAATTAAGCATTTACTTTAACACACTTCTGTTATGATAAAATGGATTTAAAAGTACTTACATTTGGCTTGTGCCCCAAAGTGTACTATCTATGAGTGTGAAAACAATGTCTGAACAATGACGCAGTGTCATTTTAAAGGTGGAACTGATAAAAGTTACAATGTTCCACTTTTGCTCTTACACTTTTTAAAGCACAGATTGCTCTTAGTTTAGATTTCATGATGTGTGAAATAAATACATACGTAGAAATACCTTGAATATATGAGAATGCCATATGTACAGATATATTAGAAACAGAGTATACTGCCTTTAAAAATAAATGCTTTTGAAAGAATTTGAAGCTAGAGTTGTGAAAAGGCTTCATTTACTTAAAATGATGTTTTTAGCAATGTTGGAAAAAAGAGTCCTTGTGATTGCTATTTGAACTGGGCTTGGTTGTAAATGAAAGCTTTTAAGGACTGTTCAGGTAGAACAATTTCTGAATGATTTCTTGTAAACAAATTCAGAATTTTTCAATTTGGGAGTAATAAATTTTTGTGTATGTGGAAAGGCCAACATTTTGTCACAGCTGTTATCCAGTGCCTCTTTAATTGATAATCTAGTGTTCCTTCAGAAACTGAAGGAACAGACATAATACAAAAAGCAAATAGCGACCCTGTGCAAGTCATACTGTAGGTAGTAGCTTCTGGTTCCTTCTGGTAGCTTGTGAGCGCAACAATTTTCAGTAGAGCTCATGCACTTTTAAGATGAAGGCAAACGTTCTTTCTAAACATGGTGGAAATGGTTTGAACACACATTATGTGCCCTGAAAACAAATGCCTCTGAATATAGATAATATGTTGTACACTTCAGAATATATCTCTCTTTACCGCTTAGTCCTTCATCACTCTTATTAAGACTTCAGGGATGCATATGGGGGGAATCTATAGCTGTTTTCCCTTTTTAATGTGTTGGCCTGTTTATAAGACAATACCAACAGCATTGTTGAGATGTGAGCAGCCTCCTTCTTGAGTCAAACATTTTTTCTCTACAACCAATTCATTTGCATGAGGATGACATTTGTTGCTCCAGTAATTTCATCTGATAATGGCCAGCTTGCAAAGCGGATCTGAAAACATATTCCTTAATTATGTGTTGCTAAGCAACGAGAGGGTTTGGTCATAATCACAGAAAGATTATCTTTCTATTGAAGTCACTGCAAAGGTTTAGCTGAAGTAGGACCTTCTGCTAATTCCCCCCTTTCTCCATTCTTGTTTTGTTCTGTTTCGTTTTCTGCCCAAAACAACGAAGGAAGGTATTTGCCCCCTCTTCTTAAAATGCAAATTTAATCTAGGAGTTAAGGTAAGATCCATTGATTACAGTAACATAGGTGAAATGAAGTTCCAAGGTATCTTAATAATGAAGAAATATAAATTTTTATTTTAAAACATTCTCAAATAATGCTCGGGAAGGGTACTTGAACAATAGTACATGCATATAACATTTAAAAGCACAGTTACTAGGTCATAGTGGGGGTGCAAAATTGGCCAGTGCAAGAATGTTTATAAATTATCTTGTATTTTCTGCTATGAAATGAATGCCAAGGAACCATAACTTTTTTTAAAGGTATCTGAATCATAGTGTAAATCTAGGCTGCAGTCCTGTATGGGACTTACTTCTGAGTAGATATATATATAAGATGACATTGTTGGGCTCTAATTTTACATGCATTTATTAAGGAGTAAACCCCCTTGAATTCAAAGGGACTCCAAATCCCTTGGGTGGGGAGTGTTCGTTCCAAGGCAGGAGGAGAAGCTAGACAGATGTGGGCTCCAACGGTTTCCGAGCCATCACTTTATGGCTTCAGACATGATTGCTGCGCCAGCTCCAGACTGGAGCAACAATTTACCTCTGCTTCCCAACCCATCCAGCATCAGTGGCAGGGATGCATATGGGGTAATGGCTCTGCCCCCCAACAGCTGCCCTGCAGGGGCTTGGGTCGCTCTGTTAGCATATAAAGATTGGTTGAAGTATATAGATATCATAAGCTTCTAGTGAACTTGATTTTAAAATGTAAAGATTTAATTGGTAGCTTCAGTTGTAACACACCTACTAGAGAGCAATCTCAATTGAACCAGAGTGTGACTTGCATCTGAGTAAACATACATAAGATTGCATTGCTGATATATAATGGATTGTCTGATGTTGTCCATGCACATATAGAACAGATTCCTGCTTGTGCAGCGGACTTCTCCTCCCTCCTCCCTCCCCCCGCAGCCTTGGCACCCTCAAAATCTGTTCCAGAGAGTTGAGGAAGAGTTGAAGTCCACCTGTGCCAGGTTGGATTCCATTGAATATCTTCAAAGAGATGTCTTTTAAAAATCAGTTCACTCAGTTTATAGCTTCATGTCTTTCAGTTTTTGCCTTTTCAGTTACAGCAATTCAGGCTCAAGGACACTGACTTCAGCAGTAAGTTGTTTTACATATTTTGTTTAATGGATGCAAGCTAATGTATCTACAACTGAGCCAATTTCAAGGTCCTTGTATTAATTTAAAGAGTCCTGAACGACTTAGGTCTAGGGCACCTCAGGGACCCTTATATCCCAGCTCGGCCACTGAGATAATCTGTAGGATCTGTTGGTCATTCCCTGAGTTGGCAGGGATCATTTGACAAATGCAAGAAACTGAGCCTTTAGGGTAACTGGCACAATACTGTTGAATACTCAGCCAATAGAAAATAAGCAGGTTTCAACTTTTAAATGCCCACTGAAAACCTTTCTATTCCATCAGGCCTGTTCAGGCGATTTGGAATTCATCTTTCTACAATATAGTTAGCTGATTTCTGGTTTTAACTTCTTTATTTGGTTTTGTGTACTGTTGTTGCAAACTGCTCTGATATATTTTATGAATAGCGGTATGGAAATATTTCTATAAATGAATAAAAATATATATAAAAAGATTGCATAGACAAGAAACTCAAGGCGTTGATGAGAAAACTAGAGGTAGGGAAACTGGTCTAACATCAATCTGGGAAGGGCTCGTTCTTTCCATGCCTTTTTCTGTTTTCTTTTTTAATTTTAAAAGAAAAAAGGGGTTGGGGATTTCCCCCCCTAAAATCATTACAAATCTGTTCCTTGCTTGTCTGAGCCTCCATACCCATTGCCTAATTCTCCAGCAGCAGCAGGAGGAGGAGGAGGAGGAGGAGGGGAGGAGGAGGTATGGATGGACAAACAAGGAAGGGAGGAATAGGGCTACTCCTTGGGTTTTCATTGGTCCTCAAAGCCTTACCAACACAAACTGCTCAGCTCTCGGAGCATTTTAGTTTGTCAGGACTGCTGGGTCCTGTATAATTACAATTCTTACAATTTTTCACCAGCAGCTTTCTGTTTGCAGTCAGGTTTTTGTGCATCATTGCACTTCCATAACACTGTTGCTGCTACTGGAAGGGGGTGGGGGGGCAGATCAGATTTGCCAAGCTTAATTACAAGTCTAGCTGAAATTAAAGGGATTTGGGCTCATATCATAAAAGTTATGTCATTGCCAAACTGGGGGAGGCTCGCTTCCCAGCCCTTCACCTCCGATTCTGGAACTCTGCAACATCACTTACAAAGATGGGCTGTAAACTAATTCCTTTGCCAAGCAATTCTCTCTGAAAATGTAAAAGCTTAACCTTGCTAACCCAGCATTGCCAACTGTTTTAAATGCCTTTCACGTCTGCCATAGTTTCAGGCTTTGGCTAGAAAAACACTTTGGAAAGCACACAAAAAATAAATAGAATAGTCATGAATTTAGACTTTAAAATAATCTCTTTAAATTATGAGACTTGTGATAAAGCTACAGCAGTTAGCAGTCCCACTTGTTGACAGTAAATTTACAGTTTTCAGATGTCTTTTCTGTCACTCATTGATACGGGATGGGGAGATAAGGAGCACAGTTTAATCCTACTTTGTTTCAAGCAGTTGGAGTTAGAATAATTCACGGTGCTCTGAGTTTGTACGTAACAGGAAACTGCGATTTAATCAAAAGTGGAAATAGAAGCTTTCATTCCCCTATAACAAGTGAAGACGGAAGTTGGGGGGTGAGCCCTGAGGTCCAACCTTCACTGCAGCTTGTTCCTGATTACCAAAGTGTAGTTTATAATTATTATTGTTTGAGCAAATCCTAAGTGATGCAAGCCAGGGCAGGCCAGGTTTGAGTAATGCTACCAGCAAAAAAGTGATGAACATTGTTACATTAAATAATAGATGCCTCACAACCTGCTCTTGTGGATCCTCCCTTGGTCTACCTCAGACTTCTAAGTTACATTAGTGTCCATAGTATATTTACAACTGAGTGGCTCATATTCAAATTTGTACTTTTCAAATTTACTTTAGTTAGTTACCTTAATCAGAAAACTCTTTAAGCTGTGTATATAATAAATAAGATAAAATTGGTAATACTTTAAAAACAACAACAAAGACAGGGAATAGCTCTCCTTCTGCCGGACCACCAGCCTGATAAATATATAATCACAACATTTACATTTGTCATCTGGGGGCAACCATTCCATCAGACTGCCTCAGTGGGAGAGATAGGAAACAGAGCTCATTTCATTAGCTTTTCTGGAAGTCCAGCACTTCCTGCCCCTGAACTATGCCAGCTGGTGACTAGAGGAACAACTGTTTAGAAATTTGTGCCCAAATTTTTCTTCTTCCCTCCATGTCACTTTCCCCTTGTCTTTCATGTATTTTTAGATTGTAAGCTTACAGATAGGGGCTGTCTTATTGATCATGTGTAAGCTCTTCTGACAGCTAGAGAATGGGGTGCCATTTTTACACCCAAGAACCAGGACATTTCAGGATTTGTGACATCTTCCCAAGAGTCTTTTTATGCTCCTTGGGCTAAACCAAAAATTGGGAGTAGCTTGTGGGCTGCCTGCTTCCTATTTTCTGCATGTTTCCTCATCCCTTCTCTTGTCAGCTGCAACCATGCTTGCTTACACTTGTACTTACCAAGGTTAATGTTTGGAAACCAACTTCAAATCCTAAATCCTGGTTTCAATCACTATTTAAAAGCTAACTGTGGTTAATAGTAACCATTATTAGTCTCAGTTTGACACCACAGTTAGTTGTGCAATGGGAATGTAGGTTGGAAGGAAGAATAAGGCAGCTCTAGGCCTCTTAACCATGGTTAAGGGACCAGTGGCATTATGTCTACACAGAGCTGGTGAATGTTACTTAATGTGCACATTGGCTTGACAGATGATAACCACTAGCAACCTAGTGTTAACTTGGGTAGTGCTCAAGCTTGCTCTATCCTACAACAGCAAAAATGAGTGATGACAATACAGGTTTCTAAATAATAATAAAAAATTGAATGCAAATGACTTTTCCTCACTTAAGGTGTCGAAATGCTACTTGCACAGTGAACAAATAGTATGCACAATTTCGTCTTCATAAACCACATGTAATTTTAGAGACAAACAGAATTGTCAACTCCTTGAATTATTTTTTTCATCTTCCAGGTGTAAAATTGCTTCGCAAATTTTAATAAATACCAATCTAATACCATGTAATGTTTAGGAAGATATCTGAAACCATTAAATATTTGTCTTTTGTCACTATAAACTGGTCTTCCCCATTTGTGAAGTTTTAGTGGTGATACATGAGGATGTGAATAGGATGTTGATGAAAGGTGATGAATTATACTACTGAATTGTGATTAAATCACGAAGGTGCGAGCTTGACTCCGATCCTGCTTTGTTCTGAGCAGGATGGCAAGCTAAATATTAGCACCTGTTCTTCACATGCTTGCATCCCAATCAACTGTCCCTTACCATCCTTGTCCTTACACATGTTCTCCATTTATATAGAGAGCCACCCGCTCTAAATCAGTCTGTTCCTCATACAGGAATTCCTTCTTTGGTGAGGTCTCCCTCACAAATAACTTTTAAATAAGATTTAAAAACATTTCTGTATCCGGGTGGGTGATTTTTCTTAATGTATCTAAAGGCAGTTATAATCCTAGTCTAATGCTTTAATGACAGTAATTCCAAACACTAAATATTTGTACAGTATTTAAAATGTTGGAACAATTTATCAAAATGAAAATTAGAACTATTTCATGAAAAAGTACGCTAAATACATAACAGTTCCCTATTACAGAATGTTACATTTAACCAGTATTTTTATATGAACTGTTACTTGTACCAGACAGAAAACTGCAAACATTTGCTGTGTATAGTGATGCCTAAGTGTCAGTTTACACTTCTGAATTTCTCCATGTGATCATGTATGTGGGCACACAGACCCAAAGAGAGTTGGTTTGAACTATGGTTTGAACATGATCTGGTTGAATAGCAGGAGAAAGTGCTACCAAGATGATGGAGGTGGCTAGCAGATCACTGTGTCAGCACCCTGTTCAACTTTTCTGTGTGTGGTTATGTGGATAGTCCTAAAATTGCAGGTTTATGTATCAACCATCCTGCCTCATCTCCAGCAAAGTGCATGCTATTTGGTTCCCTAGAGAAAGGTACATTGTGTTTACTTTCATATTTCCTGAGCTTTAGCAACAATTTCAAAATCTATTCATTTATTTTGAATATATTTATCCTTCCATTTCTGGGCTCAGGGGAGATCACAGTATCAAAAATATTACATGCAAGTAAAGCTAGTAAAGTCTACTGAAAGGAAACAGCACCTAGCCCATAATAAACAAACAGCCAAATGCCTTGTGAACCAAGAATCTTTTTTGTTTGTTTGCACCCTCTTAAAACAAAACAAAACAACAGCTCTGCACTTCCCCTAGGAGGGCACTCAGGACAGTTGTGATAAAGGCCTTGTTCCTTAAAGCTGATGTTCTTGCTTCTCATTGTGAGGGCATTTGGAGCAGGGCACAGCCTTTTGACAATAACTGCTGCCAGCCACATATGGGGAGAAGTGGTTTTATGTTGTGAGTCCTAGGCTGTGGAGGGTCTTCAAGTTAAGCATCTGCACCTTGCATTCTGTGTGAAAACAAATTGGCTGCCAGTGCTGTTGCAAAAGCTACCGTAGGATGTTCCTACTCGCTATTAAGAGCTATGCAGCACCATTTTGCACTAGCTTGCCAATATTGAGCATATTGTTATTTCACAATAGCTGAGATACAGAGGGCTGCTTTGTGTGTACTTCATGGCTTGGACATGCCTGGGGGAAATCTGCTTCTCCCACTGCACCCCCCTCCCCAAATAAACAAGCCCTCACACACTGGTTGTGTGGTTTGGGGGATCTTGGCTCATGTGTTCCTTTTTCCTTTCTCATGTTGACAAATGAAGTTGCCTACTAAATTTTGTTTGACATTTCTGAATAGTTGCATTAGGAACGCTGTCCATTGGCTGACAGGTATGCAATATAGGATTGCTGCAATGTAAACATAAGTCTAAAATATTTGTAAGCAAACCAGAAGAGATTATATGTTTCAAAACTTCACAGCTCATTTGCACCGGTGGAAAGAGCCAAACACACAGTTTGGGGTACTTCCAGGCAATAGCAAAATTAGTGTCCTATCCCCACCCCAATGATCTATGCTGGCTCTAGCCTTGTTCAGTGCTAGCTGTGAAGATACTTCACAAGTGTTCAAAGTACTTCATGTGCACTGCCTCCTTCCTATCCTTGGAAGTTCCTCACCATCCATGCATCAGATGGCTAGGCTGTATGAGGAGTCCATTGAAAGGGGGAAATAGTCTACCAGTGAACGGTTGCACAGGAGTTTATATTAGCTTGGTCCCCTTTCCTCCTTATCTACTGATTTGTATAATATTAACTTTTTTGAAGTGGTTCCTTCAGAGCTGCTTCAGAGCTTCAGAGCTGCCATGACTTCTCCTCTGGATTCTCCTCTGGATTCTCAATAAATAAGTGAGAAAATTGAATAGCATTCAGCACAACTAGAGGGAGCAAGCTAGCACACTGGGGAAACAACTTCTGTTTTGTCCCTTTGAGACAATTTCAAGTTATTCTGAGAAATTACAGTCCCCATTTGGTGTAAGAGTACATAGTAATTTATTGGCTGCAATATATATTGTTTTTAATTAGTTACATGAGCAGTGTTATCAAATGTAAAGTTAGGTCCCTGCCTTTGTCAACTAGGTATTCAGGAATTGTTAACACTGTGAAAAAGAAAGGAATGTTTGAAAGAAAATCCCTTCAAACTTCCAACAGTTGTAATAACTTCTTTTCACGGTGGGATTAGAAGTATTGTTTAGGCTCACATTTTAAAAAAAATAAATAATTTTTTTATTATTTTGTTTACCCTGTTTCTCCGAAAATAAGACATAGCCATAAAATAAGCCGTAGCGGGATTTTTAAGCATTCAAGGAATATAAGCCATACCCCAAAAATAAGACATAGCAATAGGCGCAGCAGCAATGCCGGCCACAGCAGGAGAAGGAGGGGGGAAAATAAGACCCTGAAAATAAGCCATAGTGTGTTTTTTTGAGGAAAAATAAATATAAGACGGTGTCTTATTTTTGGAGAAACATGGTAGAATGCTTCTATACTCGCCTTCACCAAAGCAGTGAACAACAAATGTAGATCATGATGTGCAACAAAAAAGAAAAATCAATACCATCAAAAGAAATAATAAAATAACCCAAAATAACACTTAAAAAAAAGCCTGTGTAGATTAAAATAGCTTGATCTGTGGTCTGAAAGCTTGTAAAGCAGGCTATGCCTCCTTTAGGGAGGGCATTCCAGAACTTAGGTGCCACTGATGAAAAAAAAAACCTCTCCTTTGTAATTTTATAGCACACTTCCAATAAGGAAGGTACTTGGAGAAGGGCCTCGTCTGAAGATCTTAAGATACAGGCAGGCTATTATGCTTTCTCTCCTCTTCTCTTACTAAGTGTACCAATATGTCCCACAGTTCCCCCAAGTGGATATGGGAGAAGGACCCCATTCAGATGCATGGTGGGAATTCTTGGTTCAGATGTTATCTTCTAAGCATCTTTTGTGAGCTACCTTACATGAAGAAGCATGTGAACGCAAAGGCCACACCCCTTCTCATCTAGGACCCACTGTTTTGGACCCACCACATGTTTAGGACTGGGGTGTTAGAAGGTCACTGTAAGATCAGTTTATAGAGAGCAATTTGGGAAATGTCTTAAGTGGTTCAAGCTCCTAAACTCTGAGCGATTCCTGGAAAAGTAACACTTAAAGTTTTGTAAATATGTGCTCAGTTAAAAAACACAATGCTCCTATAAGCACAGCTGTGTGTAGTATAAACATAGGACTGATACATGAGAGAGAATATCCTGTTTCAGAGAGTTTGTACAGAGCAAATAAGGAATTCTTAAGTTCTGCTGAGAGAGTAGCGAATGAGAAATGGGATATCATGATTGACTGACCTGTTTCTGAAACCAGATCTTTTGGAGCTTAGTAGAAGTCTCCTTTAAGTATATTGTGGGTTTGATAGAAAGTATTCCCCTTGGGAGATGGTGGAGGGAAGTCCTGTACAATTGTGCCTCTTTCCTGGTTTTCCCAGCTACCCACTGGTAAGACTAATTGCTGTTGTAGGCTACACAGTGGTGAACAATGGTCACTTCATTGATTAATACGATTCTTGCTCCCTTGGCACATCTTTGAATCTGGTTTAGTTGCATTCTGTTTGAGCAGCAATGCTGCTAAGTGGAGAGTAACGGAGGTTCAAAGTCAGGGAATGTAAGTTATACCTTTCAGAGTCCTAAATACTGGTAATTAATATAAAGCACACGAACCTACACAACTAAGAAATTAAAGAATTCTGTAGATGTTTGTCAAAGAATCATCAAATTGCCCGCTTCTGGAAACTGAAAGAAGCACAAATTATTTATATTTACAAGTTTTGTTACATCTGCTGTAAGAAAGTCCAGGAGAGGCAGCTTCACATGGGAAATGGTTTTTGTTTTTTTGGTCATTTTAAAAAAAACGTTTTCCACTTAAAATACAATAAAAGCCAAACTAATCTTAAAAAGAAAGATAGGAAAGAAACCAAAAAAATAGAAAAAGAAAGAAGGGGGGGCGATTATAATTTAATACTAAGCTCCTTATATCTTTATTCCACACACCCAGCTCTTACCTAGAAATCTATGCTATGAATCTAGGATTCCTTCCAATGATGAAGGAAAATTCAACCATTTCATTTTCCTTCACCATTACCACCATAAGAAAACAGACTCAAGATTTATCTGTTATTCGCTTCTTTTGCTTATTTGATTGGTATCATTTTTGGATTAGAGCCCCAAAGCAGCTCAAGATGCTCACAAATACTACAGAAGAAGTCATATGATGGTGTGCGTTTGTCTTCCTCCTTCCCTTTCTTCGTAGTCTCACACAGGGCAGTTGGTCTTGTATGGCCACGGTAAACATGAGAATGGGGCAGTCTAGACAAATCTGAGCTGGGTGTGTAATATTTATTCCTGACTTCCTCCTTTTCCTAAAGCAGATAACAAAAACATGCACATTCTGAACAAAATCCAAACCTTCCAAATACAGACATATCCAGATAGCAAGAGAAACTGAGCAAGGTCACATCCAAGCATCTCTGCTCTTTGACAAAATGATTGTCTACTCATTGCTACTAAGAAAAGGAATAAAAAAGTAGCTTCCAGAGCTTGCAGATACACCAGATTAGGCATGCCATCCCTTAACTTTCATAAGATTAAGTCCATATTCTGAAAGAAGCCGATTATCACAGAACTCAGCTGAAAGGATGAGTGAAAAAGTTGTGATTGACAACACAGGGTAGAATTCAACTAAATTTGACCAGCTGAAATGAGTGAATATAGATAGGTTAGGTCCATTAATTTCAATAGGCATCAACAACTGGGCATGCCTCCAATTTTTGTACTCAATCTGTTGTTGCGACCTTTGGTTTCCACTTTACCTTGGTCATAATTATTAGCACAACTGTTTATGGCATAACTAGTTTGTGGCATCTGTTTCTGGAAGTGCAGGGAACAACAACATCCTTTTTTTAAGGACATTCTGTGTCTCTGAGGATGCCTCTGAGAAGTTTCCTACTGGAAAGTGACTTTGCCTTTCATTGTAAAAGTTATACCTGGCCTTCTTAGCAACCACTCCACTGGAAAGATCATGGATACTCTCATTGTGATTACACCATGGTAAGCAGTTTAGATATTACAACTGGGGCAGAGATAATTCACCATGGGTGGCTTCTTGAGAAAGGGAGGCAACTTGTGTGGTGGTAGTTATTTATTCAATTTATTTAGAAAATATCTTACTCACTTTATATTCAAAAGAATCTCAAAGTACTATACAGAAAATAGAGATCAAATACAGTAGAACAGGATTTCAGAACATTTTGCAAATGTAGGTGTAAATAATTGCTGGATTATTTTCTAAAATGAGTTTGAAAAGAACTAAAATTATTTTGCAAAAATATAGTATTCAAGAATTATAACAACTCATAATACTCATTTAAAAGTATGCTGTCAGAATTGCAAGCAGCTTATCTAACTGACTTAACTTTACAACTATCTGATATGTAACAATACATGTCACTTGTGTAAAGTGAAATCTTATAATGCCATGTTAAAGACCGGCAAGGCTGAACCTGGCATAAATGCCAACTATACCAGTTGAACTCAGCAGAGTAGGCGCAGGCACAGCGGAAACTTCTTGGTTGCAAGATGAAGGCAAGTTGCAGGAACACAAGAACTCACTGCCACTAGTACTGTGTAACTTTATACAGCTTTATTTACAAGAACAAAACAACAAACAGTACATAGATCAGTACTTCTCTCTATCTCTCTACAACACAATAACCACAGCAGAAACACACCACCAACTCTCCACAAAACCCCACAAATTCACCCTTAGTCTAATAGGGTTACTGCACCAATCACCAAGCTGTTGCTAAGGCTCTATCACTAGGCAAATTATCCAGCCCTGGAGATTGCTGGAATCACTCTTCTGGGCATGTTGCCAGCTCTTAATTGCTATGTGACCAGATGCACGTACTCACACAGTGAAAAAACCTCAACATGCCATGCCCAGTGGCACAATCTAGAGAAGTTTAAAGTGTTTGTAGAGAGGGTCTAAACCTAGGGCTTGCCAATCAGAAGGTCGGCGGTTCAAATCCCTGCAACAGGGTGAGCTTCTGTTGCTCAGTCCCTGCTCCTGCCAACCTAGCTGTTCGAAAGCATGTCAAGTGCAAGTAGATAAATAGGTACTGCTCCGGCGGGAAGGTAAACGGCGTTTCTGTGCACTGCTATGGTTTCGCCAGAAGCGGCTTAGTCATGCTAGCCACATGACCTGGAAAAACTGTCTGCGGACAAACGCAGGCTCCCTTGGCCTGTAAAGTGAGATGAG
Organism: Zootoca vivipara; assembly: GCF_965207765.1. NCBI lineage: Eukaryota > Metazoa > Chordata > Lepidosauria > Squamata > Lacertidae > Zootoca > Zootoca vivipara. The sequence continues at coordinate 41,335,127 of NC_142588.1, forward strand.
CGCTGCAACCCCAGAATCGCCCGCGACTGGACTTAACGGTCAGGGGTCCCTTTACCTTTAGAGAATATGAACAATAAGTAGATTATATCATTGTCCATCTTTAATGGTCAGTGTGGTCATTTTTATAAATAGGTAGGAAACATTGTCTATTTTCCCTCAAGGCTGAAAAAGCCAAACTTCTCTTCGTTATATTTTAAGTCAGGTAAAGAAAAAGTCCCAATTTCAATCTGGAACATGTTATGACATTTCTTTCCACTTAAAAGGTGAACAAAGAATGAAATATCATGCCAGTTGTCTAGCTTAGTTTCCACAAAGTACCCTTCATAAGAGCTCCAAATCCCCCTCTTACTATAACAAGTATTAGAGGGGTTGGTTTTTTCCATAGGAGTTTTATATGAAAAAAAATAATAGCTTGGAGGAGTAAACATCACTTTGTGACAGGCTTTAGTGCTTTACTGCTTACTGGGCTTCAAGCCTGGAAGGATTTAAAAATCATTATACTTTAAGGGAAAGTTGAAGAGAAAAGAGGGAAGGGCAGGGGCTGTTCCAGCCAGCTGTTGTGATTTAGGAAAACACTTCTATCAACCAAAAGAAAAGTACCTGAGATTGAGAGAGTCAGACAGCCTAGAAATAGCCATACCCAACAAGATTAGGACAAAATTAGAGCCCCATTCTGGGTGAGCTTACTTCTCTAATACTACAAACATTAATAAAGACAAATCTTTGATCTTAGTGGATTGGGTTTTTTTTTAAAAAAAACATCCTCCAAAACCTTTTATTACAAAACATTGTTCTTCAGTTTTTGACTGATTGCTTTGCAATGTAAGTGGATGGTGTAGCATGTAATAATGCTTTGGCAAATAGGCACGCAATGCAGCTGCCAGTTTTATTCTTTGTATTTATTTTTTGTAAAGGAAAGTTTCTTGTTCTAAAGAATCAATGCATTTTGTGGTGCGTTTCCATATTTAATGTACAAGGGAAACTTGTCACCCAGGATTACAACAATGTTGTAGTTCAGAGGTTTTCAACCTTCTTGGGTCCACGGGTCCCTTGACCAGCTATATTATTTCTGCGGCCGCCCTGTGGGGCTCAGGAGCCCAGTTATGTCACCCCTTGCCTACAGAGCCGGCAGCCCCTCATCACTTTTCAAACTCCCTCCCTTGTGGTGTGTTCCTTCCTCTCCCTCTCGTTGGGAGTCCTCCGGGCAGCCTTCATTGCTGTAGAATGCCTTGTGGTACCAGTAAATAGCAGAACCTTTTCCTCTTTGTTTCATTCCTTAGGGAAGTCTTTGCTTTATTTAGAGATGTAAAGGCCTGTGGTAGGTGCAGAACAGGACCCATACCAAATTTTTCCAGTCCCCCCCCCCCCAGGCCTTCATATCTGTAGCTTTATTTAAGTAATAAAACTGTTTCAGCAGCATTATGGGAAGTACCTATTCCCCCCCCCTCGAGTTTGTGGGTATGCATTTATATGTGTGTGTGTGTGTGTGTGTGTGTGTGTGTGTGTGTGTGTGTGTGTGCTTGAACCAGAACCAGCCTATTCTCCACTTAATGATGAAAAAACATAATGATTTCTCTAACAACCACCTTGCACCTTTTATTTTATAAGGTAATTAAAAATAACTATTTTCTTTCATAATGTGTGATTTCTGATACACCACATTCTGGATGCATAACTTGCATATCCATGTGCCCTTATGTTCTGGTTTCTTCCTTTCCCCTTCCTAAAGTTTCTTATGCAAGTTGCAAGTTCACTAGGTGTATATTTTAGCAATGGATTCTGTCAAAATAGAAATAGCCTGCTACATCTCAGCTAGGAGGGAGAGTCATATAGCTGGGGAAATGATAGATTTCGACCACAACTCAATGATGCATGGAAAACGTAAGCATTTATTCCACTAGTAAAATGTTCCATGTGTGTTATGAAAGATATTGGAAGTAGATTCTCTTGGATTCACATGTCCCTTCTATGCCTGATTTAGATCACAACAACCTAAAAATACAGTGGTACCTCGACTTACGAAGACGATCCATTCCACAGCCGTCTTCGTAAGTCGAAGTCTTCGTTTGTTGGAAGAGCCTGTTTGACAGCAAGTAACATGCTATTACTTTTGAGGCCAACCTTTCAGGATCTGTTGTGAGCAAAATACTCTCTCTCATTTCTTAAATAAATTCTCTTTTTAGTAGCCACATACAGTTTTAATTATACTGTATGCCCTTCTGTAAAAATGTTAAAAGCAAGAAAAAGACACAGCATTTCAGACACCAAGGCTCCAAGGCTGGATTTGGACACATCAAAGAAGCGTTTCAGTTCAAAGCATTGTAAATTTAAAAAGGGAAAACAGGTAGAGAAAAACGGGGCTCCATGTCGCCATCTAGTGGCACAATGTTATATCGCACATACAACACATATAAATCACTTTTTCTTTACCAGTCTAGCTGAGTCCCAAGTAAAAACCTGTTGGCGAATGGAGTGCTTCTTTTTATTGGATGCATTTTTACATCAGCTACTGCAAGTCTACACAGAATACTGTTACAAGCAGCAGAAAGTGAACAAAAGTGGGCAACCTCTATCATCAGGTCAGCAAAAGCATAGGTAGAAAAAATAATGCCTTTTGATTGTGTGTGTGTGTGTGTGTGTTCAGATACATATAGCAAAGAGTTGAAGCACGTTGCTATTTGCTAACTGAACCTTTGACAGACTCATTTAAGTGGTCTCTTTTTCCCAAGCTTCCCCTCAAGAGCTTCTTTCTTTCAGCTAATGACAAAATAGATTGAAACACCACAGGAAATAATTTCTAAAATCCTGTGCTTTGAGCCTTTAGGCAGTTTTTCAGTTGTTGGAAACATTTAGGAAGTTTCTATGAATGTTGGAGCCTTCCCTTCTAAACAAGGAAATGAATAAAATTTGTCAGAATGGCTGCAGCTGTGCTACTTGCTGAGAGCACTGAAATGGGCTTAGTGATTATGACCAGTTCATTAGGGCTTTTCGTATCATAGCCTGACTCCAGAAGTGGGAAGGCTCTGGATAAAAGGCACCCTAAGGCCTTTTGAAAAGTATAACTTTCCTATGGGCATAATGTTGTCTTCTTCATATCTGTATTCCTGGCACATCTTGTAGAAAGATTAGTTTCTGTGATGCATTTGGTTTGCAGACTGCTCTGGGCTCATGTGGAACTGAAATTATGTATAAATTGCATAAAACAGTATTGCATCATTTCTCTCTTCATTGAAAGATGACTAGGTACAAAGAGCTGTATCACGTTGACACATAGCAAAATACCCTATGTTCAAATAATTGGTGGATGCCTATGTGTCAGCATTTATCAGAAATGTATATTACATGGGCCTTTACTTAAGAGTGAAAAAAATCTGGTACTTGGACTAAATGATTCTCTGTGTGGTAGGTGTTCATGTCTCTCCCTCAACCTCCCATTCATAGATAGATAGATAGATAGATAGATAGATATAGATATAATTCTTGCTAAATGTAATTACTGTACAGTGGTACCTTGGTTCTCGAATGGCCTAGTTGTCAAACAAATTGGCTCCCGAACGACACAAACCCAGAAGTGTGTGTTCCTGTTTGCGAATATAAAAACCAGTTTCCGCTTCCAAATGCATATGCATTGAGGATTAGGGAAATATTAGGCTTCTGCTCACATATATTTGGAAACATATATGCCACAATTGACACATGAAGGACTGGCTCAAGCTGTATCACTATGTTAAGTGAAAGTATGCTCCCTTCACACATCTTTTTAATGCTGAGGTTGAGGAGAGAATAGCACTGTGTTTCCCCCTAGAGTTTACTTGACAGCAGCTCCTTTCCCCCTGTTTTTTAAATGAAGGAAGCAAGATAGAGAGACACAGTTGGAAAACAGCATATAATGGTTCATCCATGTCTCTTTCCAAGGCTTCCACTTGAATTTTCCACTGTATTCTGGCACTTCTTAAATCCCAAATGGTAGAGTTGTGCCAGCCCATGTGCACTTGCTCCTTTACAACTGATTGAAGGTACGGTACATGCAATTTATTTGGGTATCTTAATGTGCGCATAAGATGTTTAATAAAAAGTGGGCCTCCGACTGGATAAAATATGTTTGTGTGCTTAAACTTCATGTACATATAGTCTATATATTTTCCTCTATTCTATTCTCTGATCATGTTTCTGCCTATCCATTTGTGTTGCAAGCTTAGAATGACTGAAATTTAGTTTAGCCATGTGTGCATGTGTTAATTGAGAGTAACCTTAGGGTATATGGCTAGAGTTCTTAGGTTGATAGGTGATGGATTTTATTAGAGCAATAAAATATAGAAAACCATTAAGGGAAAATGGCTTACTACATCAGCGTAGTTCCACATGATTTATATCTTCATAACCTTAGGCACATCTGAAATATTTTCATCTGCTTCAGTATACATTATTAGATAAATCTATAGTGTGGTCTCACCTACCTCAGAATTGACTTTCATTTTCTGTGAGTGTAAAAGACAGCAGGGGTGAAAAACAGGTTTTATTGTCATTACATTTTAGCATTTTTAACTGTAGCTAATCTATTATTAGCCTTTTGGAATAAGAAGAAGCAATTACACAAACAATGCCATTTAGCAATAATGAGAGTTAAGAGGTAGCTACCATACACACCTGAGAATATTTGTACCCCATTTTAAGAATGGTATCAACTTATGCCAAAACCACAAGTTTAGTAGCTCAAGACACAACATATTTATTTACCTTTCTATGTCTATTTGTATACTTTTTGGTAGAGCCTTTGGCCATGTACCGGTAGTTGTTTTGGTACCAGCTTTCAGTCCTGCATGCAGGATTTACTTACAAGTGACACAGAGCCATTCCATTGCGTGAAATATTCCTGAAAGGGATTTAATCTGAATTGGGTCTCTATGATTGGCACTATCTGACATCTGTTGATGTGAATTTCAGATATACAGATGAAAAAGGGAAACCGGGTGTGCAGTGCTGCAAAGGACTGTCAGTATCTTAGCCTGAAGACCTAGGCTTAGGTTGCTATAGGCTGATAACTGGTAACTGATTAACACTTCCCATACTCAAACACTACACGGGAAACCTAACCTGCATAGCTTATGGAAGATGCATTGTAGACAATTCCATATGTGAAAAACTGAGGAATATAATTTCAGATAAGTAATAATTTTAAGCGGAATTATGTTCTGAAGAGTGTGATACTATCAGATCATCAGAAAAGTGAAGAGAGCATAATGATAGCTGGCTTTTTGTGTACAGTGGTACCTCACTAGATGAACGCCTCGCGGCACGAAAAAATCGCAAGACGGCAACGTTTTGCGTTTTTTTGGCAGACTCGGAAGACGAAGTTTTCTATGGCCGTGCCATAGAAAACTTCGCAAGGCAAAGCAGGGCTTCTGCCGCCGCCATCGCCCGGAGCCCGGCCGCCTCACGCCACCATCGCCCGGAGCCGGGCCGCCTCACGGTTCCACGCCACCATCGCCCAGAGTCCGGCCACCTTGTGCTTCTGCCACCCGCCATCACCCGGCTTCCGCAGCAGCCGGATCCCCCCTCACTCACCTTAAGTCTGCCTGCCTGCGCACGAACGGGCTGTCTGTCTGGTTGGGCGTGAGGGTCCGGCTGCTGGGGAAGGAGGGAGGGAGTCTCTCCCTGGCCCTCCTCCTGCTTCCCCCTCCCCAGAGCCTTTAAAACTTCCGGAGCGGCCATGGCGGATGAATCAGCGCCATTTTTTGCACTCCCCCCCCCCATAGGAACACATTGATTAAATTTCAATGCATTCCTATGAGAAACCGCACTTTGCAACACGAAACGACTCGTGGAACGAATTAATTTCGTCTTGTGAGGTACCACTGTAATTGTGTAGTTCAAAGACTACAGGTCACCCAAGACGCAGGGTCCCCTCCCCCATTGGCCTATGAACTGCTGAACTACCAGCAGTAGTAATGTATAGTTCTGTGTATGGAAAATCCAACCCTAATAATGGTTTCAGTGGACTGAGAGAGAGGAAATAGGCAACAGGGAACAGCATATTTTGTTCGTTTGAAGGTGGTAGTGCTGAACTGTGGAAGTTAAGAAATTTCTCTATGGCTGAGGTCACATTGCTATCAAAGAACATAACTTTATAAAATTATAAGAATATATTAATAAATACAGTCCAGTGGCTCTGGAATTTAAGACCCTTAGAGATCAATGGACTTGTTATTAAAGTCAATTGATTTGAAGGGGTCTTCCCCACCCTGGGGTTCCCTAGTAAAATGTTGCCAGCATTCCCTATGCCTTTTCTAATTGAGAGAAAGTCCCTACAGAATCTACGGTACATATGGAATTGCAGTTTCAATTATCATGACAGTAACACTGGGCCACATAATTTTGTGTCAGGAAAGGTGAAAATCATGGGGTACTGATGACAGAAACTTTCAAGTTTCTCATCTTGAGCTTGTTGTTGTGCTTTGGAAGTTGGCATTCTGTCTGGACGTGGAAAGCAAGGAGGCAAGGCTTGAGCAAAAGACCAAAAGTCACTCTTCCCTTGTTGGGCTTCAGTTCTCCTGAGCAAAGGGAACAGTGTCAAGCTTGTCGGAGCTGGTGTGCCCAGGCAGTGGGAGAACATATTTAAACTAGTGCTCTCTAGCCCTATGACAAACCTGTAAAAATCCTGTTTCCTGTATTGGTTCCAGTGGTTGTCAATATTGAAAACAGAATACTCTATCTGTAAAAGGTAAAATGGATTTAATTTAAAAAAACTGAAATGGCTGTCATCATAATTCCAGGAACTGGTTACAACCCTGAGTCTAAATACTGCAGCCAGAAATTATCTTTGTACATATGTACATCTCAATTAATGTGAGTACTGTGGTACATTCTGTCTTTGTCCTTGTGGATATAGTTGGGATCTGTCTGTCAACAACAGTAATTTTTATCTTGTTTAAAAATATTCCTTTGTCACACGCAAACAGCACTTAAAATAATCTCTGCCTGGGAGAGGCACTTTTTACAAATAATAATTTGTTGCAAACTGCATTATCTGTTTTGCTAGTCCCTGTTCCCCTCCCACCCCTCATTGAACTAATCCTATACAATGCAGCACCACAGTTCTATTTAAGACAAAATCTAATTTTCTTTGATGGCACATTAAGATAATGCCTATCAAGGATATTTTAAAGCTGTGCTATCGAGAAAGATTGCAGTCCTGTACTCAGTTACTGACACTTAATTCCCACTGCTTTCAGAGGGATTTAAATGTGTGGGACTGAGTGCAAGATTACTAGCTAAGATGCAAAACACAGATAATCTTCAGTAACTGTTTCTCTTGGGCTTCTGGAAGTGCAAGAACTGTACTTTTACATTTCTGCTTAAGTTTATAGGCTGGGTCTGTCCAAACCCATCCATGCATATGAGAGACCAAGTTGCAGTGCCATGTTCCCCGTTTTGGTTGAGATTTGAGAACCTGTTCATTCATACATTCTTGTTCAGGGCAGTGCCCCCAAACCTGCAATTCCAAAAAATGACTTTGAAGTCATTTATCTGTTATATTGTTCTGTATTGTATTGTGCTTATTAGTATTTTAATTTATGTGGATTGTCCTATTTGAGTTGATATAGCAACCGAGAAATTTCATTGTTCCCGCAAGGGGACAATGACAATAAAGATTTATTCAAATTCAAATACCCATGAATTGTATTAAGATGGGGGGGGGGAAATACCATCAGCAAATACTTATTAAATATAAAGATGCTACAGTGTTATGCAGGTGTGTTTCTTTAGAAGCTTAGCTGACACGTGTGTTTATTTCCTGATCATCAAAATTAATACTCAGTAACCTGTGGACATTGAATAAACCTCCCTGCAAATTATTACATACAAATTAGGATAGATTAGGCCATGTGAAAATGACCTTGATCTTATATGCAGTGTTATGCATTGCCTTGCACTTGGAAATATTACTACTACTATTACTACTACTTTATTATTTTTAAAATTTGTATGCCACCCTATACCTGTAGATCTCAAGGACCTGTAGATCTCAAGATTAGCAGCTTTCCGGGGGGGGGGGGGTCATCAGCCTCTTACCTTGAGCAGCCTTTAAGCGGGGTGGGGGAAACTATTTGAGACAAAAGTATTCAGTCTAGTTGTGAATTTACCGTTGAGCATTCTGATTTAAGCTACTGGAGAGTATGTGTTTGGGACTTAACTCACAAATAATTCCATAGGACACTACCAAACTCAGCCATCATCACAGCACAAAGCAATCCTTTTGGAGCATTGCCTTACTTTTGTAGCCAGTATATTGGATTAAGCAACAGGTAAATAGCCATGTCCTAAAGCAAAACTAATCCGTATATAAGTCTTGAGAGTGGTTGGCCATCAGTTGAGGAGAAAAATTGGTCGGGTTTGCAAAGAAAAAGGGAATGCTATAAGACAAGTAAAGTAAAGGTAAAGGGACCCCTGACCGTTAGGTTCAGTCGCAGACGACTCTGGGGTTGCGCCGCTCATCTCGCTTTACTGGCCGAAGGAGCTGGCGTACAGCTTCTGGGTCATGTGGCCATGGACATTGTGTCAGGGCTTAAAATAATCTCCTAGCTGGTAGCAGATATTAAGTTCCAAGGGTTCTGTGTGACAGCACACTGGACTACATGTTTTAAAGTTGTACTCTACTTCTTTTTGTGCCTTCGCTTTTTTTCCTCGATTAGTTTACTTTCATGCTGTTTGGTTTGCACTGAAACAAAGCTGTTGGTGGAAAGTGTTCATTTTATACCCCTTTGGCTGGAGAATATTGTTTACAGCATGTTAAATGAAAGAAATATAGACAGTTCTATATTGCCTTCAGCTATGTTAATGGGGGGTATTATAGTGTATTCACAGTTTTCTACCACAAGCTGAGAAGCTAAGCTTGATTTTCCCTCTTCCCCCTACCCGCACCAGCAAACCAGAATTGGTTTTTATGCTTAGGGAGAGATAATTAAGTTCTAGCTTCAATCATATTGGTTGGATCCAGAGAAAAGGCTGTAGAAATGGATTGGCAGAAGCTGACTTTCCTGTTACCTCCTGAACCTGACAGCTGCCCCCCCCCAAAAAAGAACTTCTTCCAAAGTTCAGGGGACACTTACTGAATGCAATGGGCCTGTTGCACAGGAAGCTGAGTGGGAAAGGGCATTTCCAGAAAGATGTGAACATAGCTTCCACTCGTGGTAGTTGTCTTCAATTTTCAGGTGTTCCCTTCAGCCTGACCCATTCAGCAGGGTCCTTTGGCCCTAGGGAGAGGAAGTTCTGGTGGAGGAAAGTCATCTTCCACAAGTCTTCTTCTGCAGGCTTTTCTCTTGATAGAATCCATCACGATGAGGCTGAAATCTTAGCAGCGGCCAACATTATTTTCCTTTTTAATGAATAAAGGAGAAGGAGAAATTGTGGGTTGTAGAATCCTTGATAACTTTAACCAGGGCAATTTGATATTCTGTTGTTTGTTGCCTCTTCTCTGCCTTCCTAGCATTCAAGCCACACAAAAAGAACTTTTATTCCTTTAAGGACTCCGAAGGTAAACAACAGTCCAGCAAGCGCAAGGTGGTTTCTCCCCTCCTTCCAATAGTGAAACATAATGAAAGAAGTTTCTCCCCCTCTCTTCCTGTCTTGCCCTACTTCATCAAGCCAACATCTGCCTCATGATTGCCATTTTTGCACATTGTTACTCTTCAGATGTTTGGCAGATTGAATAAAATTTGGCCATGGAATGGTTTAATGTTAATACTGATCTGGTGCTGCTATTAGCCATATGGATGTAAGGATCATGAGATCATGTCTGCTTCAAATTATATTCCATTTATTATTCCTTTATTATTGTTGTTACGCTAGAGTAGAATTTGCTGGGAAAGCTATTATCAGCTTCTTGAACTGCTGAAAATTGTTTCCCTTATCTTTATATACCGGTATGTCAAAAAGACCACATGCAGTTGGAACCAATTCCTTTCTGGTTTTAACCAACCGAACCACTCAATCTAGGTCAGAATACATGTCATAACATGACAAATATGTCCTGCATTTAAGCTATAATCCTATGTACAATTAGGTAGTTAAAAACAAAGAGATGCAGATAATGGAACTGGGCATACTATTAGAGCCCTATATATTTTTTTCCTACTATGGTGAGATTAAGTGAGGGATTCTGAAATTTCACTATGCTGTTATAAAGCCTTCTATTATTATCTTACAGATAAACAATAGTATAGAATAACGATTTTACAATCCATTGGATTCAGCTTACTCAAAACACACTTAAAGATTGACTTGAGGGAGAAAATAGCTACATTCAATAGAACATCCAAACTCCTTCAGAATAAACTGCACAAGCAGATAATGGCTAGGTTAGTCTTATTTCCCCTTTTTCTGATCCTCCTATCTGAAAAGAATATCACAGGCAGATGCAGTTTGGGGATTTGGGGCGATGAAGAGAATAGGGTACAGCAATCATCCTTTATAAATATGTAGAGCAAGTGGGGGCTTGCAACAAAATGCCGTACTGGGTTTCCTGTTCTTCGTATAGCTTCCTTAGTTCCACCTTACTATCCCTATGGCTCACTGTGGACCACAGGATCCTTACTAATATTTTCTACCACTTCTTGTGCCGGGGGGGGGGGGGTCCTGCCCTGTTGAATATTCCCACTTTGCTTTGCCTTACATTGGCCCTCAAAAGTCATGTGATATCATTGCAGTACATGTTTACACTTCCTGTGCCACACTTTTTCATTGACTGTCTTTATGAGGAGGGGGAAATTTGCAACACAATTACATCATAACTGTCCCCTTTAAGAGCTTACTTAAAATGCTTGCTGAGAGAAAAGCTCTTTGCTATGTTTTGCTAGTTTGAAAAATACATTTTCCCTAGTTTTTAATCCTGCTTTGCAGAGTTTGCACAGAGCATACTTTGCTCATTCGGACAAAATACAGCAAACTATGGTTTGCTACTAAGTGGAAAAGAGTTGGTGTATCACAAACAGGATTGTGGTGTGGGAGGGGTGGGGAGGCAGGAAGCACACCTGAGGATCCTTAACGGCTCACAAATTGAACTAGGGCAGTGTCTATCCCATGTTCTGGTGTAACCAATTGTGTTAGTGGAGCCTAATTTTCAAAAGGAGTAATGGGACTTTGAAATCCTAGGGCTATTCAACCAGACCAGATGATCTAGCTGTTACAGATAGATCAGGAATCTGACCTCACTTTAAGGCTTAGTTTAATCTATAGTTTACATTTAGAACATACAGTACTAAAGACTCAAATGAAAAATGAATCTGAGTCTACAATTTGTTCTCCATAAGAAGACTCCCAAGAGAGTTCTCCTTCCGTTGCCTCTGATGATTTTTATATTGAAGCACATTGAACCTTGCATTTTTTATTATCCTGGAATAAACTTTTCCTCTCAGCACCATCCTGAGCCTCATATCTCACCCCCCCCTTGGGTTTTTCTTTTGTTTACTCTCTTCCCTCTATCTTTTTTCATCTTCTAACACAGCAACATGCAAGTTTATGATTAATGTTTTTGTTAATGGCTCCTCATGAAAAGATGCATTTCCACAAGCATCTGGTGCTTTGCTAAATGAAAGTTCTCTTCTACCTGTACATATTGCTCAGGAACTGGAGGATCAAAGAATGCCTCCTTAGACTTTCAGAAGCTAAATCTGTGTGCATTGGTGGTCTTCCCTAGTCAATCTGATTGTCAGTTTTGCTTTCTGTTCTGGAAATGCAGTAAGATGGTCCTTTAAATTAATTTTTTCTCCCAATGTTTGATTTTTCCCCCTCTTGAAACCAATTCTTCAGTGGCTAGAATGAATTATAAGAAATGGCATGACATTTGATGCTGAAATAGTTTTAAAATCTCTAGCGCTGGATACATGTTTAATTATATTCCTCCAGTGACGGAAAACGAAACATGAGGAAATCATTTCCCCAAAAATCTAAAAGTATTTTACTTCATTCTTCTCTGTTTTCTCTCTCCTATATTCTGCCCATCAGACAGGACTTAAAGGACAGAAGTTTATAAGTAGTAGGACCTTGGAATCCCAAATTCGAGGGGAATATCGCAGTGTTGGATATGTCTAAAGCGAACCAAACTCTGAGGCTTCAATTCCTCAGAAAGGTGTATTTTAGTCCAGGATGACACATTTGTTAATAAATTTCTCCCAAGTTTTCCATAAATGGGAAATGCTGGACAGATTGGGAGTAGGAGAAGAGGAGTATAATTCTGTGGTGGATAACTCTTAAGCTTCTAAAGATCTTTCTGGTCCTTAGTAGACTCTCTCTGTTTTCTGCTAGCAGGAAAAAAATACATAGTCAATGGGTTACTCAAATTTAATTAATTAATTTCTAAGCTCACTTTTTTGATTCAAGAGAAGTTGTGTTCATGTCAAACCAAAGCTGAAGTTCAACCAGGGCTGTTTCCATCCATTATAACACAGAACATTGCTCTAGGGCGGTCATCCCTTCCCATCAGTTATCTTTAGAGTGGGGAGCAGGGAGGAACTGTCTTTTTGAGGAGGAAGTGGTCCTGCGGTGGACAGTGCCAGAGTCTGAATTAAGCAGGGTCAAAGCATGAGGAGAGGGGGAAGGGGGTGGAGGGAGGCTGCTGGGCCTGCCATGGAGATGACCTGTGGGAAGTAATCCAGCCCATGAGCCAGAGGTTCCCACTTTAGCATTAGATTGTAGCTGTTTCCTTCACTTTTCTTCCCATCATACTCAGCTGACTGCTAGCGACTGGACAGCCAGTTGGAAAGCTCTGCATTCCTTACTCTCTTCTCTCCAGGACAGCAGTTTGTTTCATTGTGCCAGGGCAGACAGGGAGGACAATACGCCTTCTATTCACAATACTTGATCATCAATTGCCTGGTGTCTTAGCTCCACTTAGTATTAGATGCTCAAAACAGTTTGCATGCATTATCTCAAAAATCCTTAAAACAAACTGGTGAGCGAGCTAGCATTATTAGCCTATGCTGCAGATGAATTTATAAAACTTTGGTTCCATAAACCGGATGTGGTGAATATTTACACAGCTAAAAGCTGTGGCATGCATTTTATTTGTCTTGGTGGGTTTCATTTGTTAAGTTCGTGGAATTAGCAAGGGTTCCCTCTGCTGATCATCCATATTCTTTGTGATGCCTGAAATAAATGGAAATGTCACTTGGCTACAGTGGGAAAGCACAAAATGTGGTCTTCTCTGCATTTCTGCATTCCTCTAGTTGAAAGTATTATGAAAATGTTCCGCTTTCAAAATGTTCTCTTTGACTTGTCAATATTCTAGCACATATACCATTATTCCCATTTCACAGAAGGAAACTGATGTTAAAAAATAGTGAGTACTGACATACCTAAGTAGGCATATATTAAACATTTATTTATTTTTTAGTTCAGCAATGGATCATACTGTCTCTGGTAGTAGCATTCCCATTTCAAAAATTAATTTGTTGAGTTTAGGAACTGTTTATGTGAATATAGTTCTGGATCAGCAACTCCGTAGCCAGTTATTGACCTTTCTCTTCTCTCTCTCTCGTGTTGAGAACAGCAGGGAGTTGGATGTGGCGCCACTAGAGGCAGGATCAGCAGCATTGTTCGTGGTTATAGCCACTGTGGATTTAAATCAGCATTTAGTAATTATTCTTTGTACTGCTCTTTGCTTGTTTGATGGCTTGGTATTTCCTTAGCTGCTGTTAAGTTACCTATCCTAGCTAATAAATAATAAGCATTCCTTTAGAGGCTTAGGTGCATGGATCTCTCTCTGTGTTTCTTTGCTTGTTTATTTATTTACTTTAACATTTTATTCCTCCGTTCATTTTCCCAGAAGGGATCCCAAAGCAGTGTCCAATAAAATAACAATACCAAAACCATTAAGGCATTAAAAGCAAAATAAATAACAATTCTGCATTAAAAATAAAGCTCAGAAAGTATTTTTAAAACCTGACAAGGCAGGTGCAGATAGGAAAGTTTTCACCCAGTGCCAAAACAGAGAGCATCATTTCTAGGGAGAAAGTTCCAGGATAACGGTTCCATAACCAAAAAGGCTCCATAACCAAAAATCAAATAACCCTTAGTTATTACCCGCCTTATTTCTACAGGACATCTGGGGAAATTACTGTATCATAATATAAATTCAGGTTCAGGTGGGAAGATGAAGCTGTACAACTTCCCGTGTTACAAGCTGCATGTTGAATAGTTCTTGGAAGGGATTGGGAACTTGTGTTGCTCTTTAAAAACTGGTGTCTTGTATCCCATATTCCCAAACTCATTTGGCAATCTAACCACTGTGTTTTACACCAAATCCAGTTTCCAGATTTCTTTCAGTGACAGCTCCATGTGCAAGACATGTCGTCCAAAAGGGATATTACAAGAGACTGTGCCACTGGAGAGAGGCCATCTCTGTCCAGGAGGGTCACTGTCAATGTTCCAGCTTAAGCTGATGTACATAAAGTGCTTGAGCAATTAATGTCAACGCTGAATCTGATAGCATATCAAAACTGCAAACCAGGTCTTTCAGAGGTAGTACATACCTGTTCAGAACAGGTTGGACACTATAACTCAAGTCAGAACCACCCACCAACAATATATCTACCTTGCCTGCATTGAGCTTCAGTTTATGTTGGGAATCTGAGGTCAGATACCCACATAGCGAAAGTTGCCCACACTTTCAGTCGCCACACAGAGGCAGCTTAAGGTCCAAATAGCTTTCTGTTGCAGAAAATAAGGCCTCAGCAGTACAGTTCCAGACGTTGATATACTAAATACATAACAGCTTGTATGAGTGCAGATACAGATAGATAGATATATACAAGCAGAGCTTTTTTCAGCTGTAACTCCTCTCAGGTGGGCAACACTGCCATTCTAAGATAATAAGGGGCTCATTCATGGTGGATTCCAGTACCTCTTTTTCTAGAAAAATAACATGGTATACAAGAATGAAGTATTTCTATTGCTCCATCAATTCAACATGACTCAAGCTTCTCAGTACTGACCCTGATACAGTTTGTTGGTCTTAGTTCAGCATATTACTGACATAGCTGCCAAGTTTTCCCTTTTCTCGCGAGGAAGCCTATTCAGCATAAGGGAAAATCCCTTTAAAAAAGGGATAACTTGGCAGCTATGATTACTGATTCCAGACACAGGGTCAGCATCTCTACAGCTTTACCTGAATTTGATGAGAAGTAGAAGCAGGAACATAAAAAGATGCCTGATACTCAGTTACCACAGAATCTACTACTCTGGAAGCAACACCTCTCCAGAGCTTTGGACAGGAGCCTTTTCCAGTCCTACTGGAAATGCCAGGTACTGAACCTGCAAACTTTTGCATGAAAACAATGCACTTTCCCTCCAAGCCACAGTCCCTCCCCCAAAAGAATAAAGGGAGAGCATATGAAGCTGCCTTATACCAGACTATTTGACCAATTAGCCTGGTGTTGTCTTCTCCAGCTAGTAGTAATCATCCAGGGTCCCGGGCAGAGAGGTATCCCCCATTGTTTGTTTCCCGATCCTTTTAACTAGAGACCCCAGGATTGAACATGGGCCTATCTTCATGTGAAGCACATGGAGTTATGGTCCCTCCCTAAACTGAGTGTCATCAGCATACTGTACTGATAATCCATTGACTACAAGATTTTGCTTGGAGCTCACTTCAGAAAAGAGCAATATTTTGGTCTGAAGCACTTTGGAGATTGTTTGATTTGGCTTGAAAAGGGTTGCCTTTGCAGTTTTGGGATTTTTCTTTTCTTTTTAAGATTCACTTAATCTTCCCTATTGTTTTATGGTGTTTTGTTTGAAAATAATGGTGTTTTGTTTGAAAATGAGAGAAGTACCCCCAGATAAGAAACCTGCCTAATTGTAGACAAATGGGCAGGGATTTTGATACAAGTTCTTGTTGGGTGTGAACTAAAAGGGATTTGGTTCTTGGAGTCATTCTTCTGGCAAAGGTTATCTAGTGACCAAACCCAGTCCATGCCAAACCTAGTTCTGAAGCTGTACTGATAGAAATCCATATTATGTGTTATCTCAGAGTTCCTATCTACTTAGGCACCTTGTCCAAGAAGGATATATTAATGATTGATCAGCTGATAGAACAATCTTCCTTAGCAGAGGTCTCCTTCAAGGTCTTCAGGAATGGTTACTCCTGGACTCTGGTGGTCAGCCCTGCCATACTAGATGAGCAGGTAGGTGGGTTGACCAAACTCTTCCAGGTGCCTTGTGCACATTTATTGGGACTTAGCAACTGAAATCCTTCCAACAACACTTGATTGCACGATCTAGACACATTTACTGACTGTACTGTAGGCAACGTGGCATTTAAAGACACTACAGATGTAAGTAATTTTAAACTTCAAAATTCATTTACATCACAGCAGATGGCAGAGTTATCTATACATTTAAGCACAAGCCAGTTAAAGTTAACCACTTAGAATTACAGTGGAAGGTTATGCATAAGTGTTTGCAATATAGGTACAGTACTGACAATCCAGCTTGATTTCTGATACCTTTCTTGCAGCCTTTGTAATTTTCCCTTCTAGCCTGGTTCAGCACCTGCCCATTCCATTTCACATGTGGCTTTTCTCATGCCATACATGAGTGTGGCTTCTTGTGTAAGACAGATTCTTCATCCAAGACGATTGACTGTCTTTTTGTGGAGGTATTAGAACCACTTTCAAACCTCTGGGTTAGTCACTAAGTTTTGCGCAGCATAAACCTTTCCCATTATTTTTAACTGTTTCATCTCACCTCTATGAATTCCGTAATACCTTTTAAAAATTATGAGTACATTTTGCTTAATTCTTGCTTGGATATCATTGTGCAAGATCCCATGCAGTGTAGTAGTTTTATTCCCCAGATTTCTTCCTGCCCTTCAGGTTTAGCCTCTTAGGTTATGGTCATCTGGATAAAGCCTTCTGGTTTCCTCAACAACTCTCCACAACTTTTTAAAACTGTGAAAATGTATTGGACACTGTTAGTTCCCCTTATAGCTCAGTTCCCAGCAGACAGATACTGATGTCGCAGTGCTAGACACAGTCCCTGTTCCTAGCTACTTAGCTGGCATGTTGGTCCTGCTAACTTGAGCATCTGTGTGGTTACTTACAAAATATGTCACATGAGTGGCAGCAGGTGTTTGGCAAAGCCTTTGTGTGTGGCCTGAAGGGTGGGGGGCATCTATCTAAACTCCTGTTGGTGGCTGTTGTTTCTGCTGCAGCCAGAGGCATACACCCAAATACATAGCCTACATTAACAGATCATGTTTCACTTTAAGTTGTGAAATAACGGGGTGTGGCACAGATTAAATACGTTTTTGAGATAACTAGGAAAGTGGGGCAAATGTACAAGTCAGTTATTTGGGGGAAGGGAGAGGGTGACATGTACACACAATTCAGAGTGCCCAGTGTAAAGTTTACTTATTGTTATTATTTTGACCAGCACACACATGATTTCATTCAAGGGCTGCCGGGGGAGTTGGGACGGGGGACGACAAACTTTGATTAGTTAAAAGCGGCAGCAAGGTCTGGAGGGAGTGTTCGAAAGAGTTGGGAGCCGCAGAGAGGTGACTATAACTCCTCTAGCAATTTCAGACTGTTCTTCTGTAGCAGGACAAAAGCCTTTTCTTTTGCTTCCCGTGTTCAAAGAGACATTTGTCTCCAGACTTTGCAGCTGTGGGCCGTGGGGATGCTTGTTTGAAGATACCCCCTTGTAGGCGAGAGGAGAGTCGGCACACCGAACAGTAGTGTAGTATCTTATACTTTTTCTGCCCCCTCCCTTTCCCTCTCTTATGCTTTTTATTTCTCCTCCTTCCTTCTACTCCTCCTCCTCCTCTCTACCATGTGCATTTTTTAATAAGACGAAGAATGTGGAGGCAACGTTTTCAAGGCAAGGGGAAATTTCCTGTTTTTCTTTCCTGTTTGTTTAATAAAGTGTGCCATTGACTTTTAAGAACTGCAGCGACTATTGTTACAAGCGAGTAATTCAAGGCAACACTTGGCTTGCTGCTTGATGCACTTTTTATATACTGCCGGAGAAGATGTTTAAATCCTTTTCGTTTTTTAAAAAAGAAGAAGACGGCGACGAAGCTGAAGCTGTGTGGCGTAGGCAAGTGAGATTAATAAGAATTAGGCAAATGGCTTCTTCTGCTTTTGTTTCGGTGAGATAGTACCAGGCGTCTTCCAGCCACACAAAGGCTGCCATTTACCAGGGAGTCCTCCCTAATTCTCTTGGCAGGGGTGCCATTGGAATCGGATACTAGTGGGTGGCAATGGGGAGGAGCTGCAAAAGAGGACAAGCAGGCTTTGTGTATTTTTAAAAAATGCAACAAAAGCACTTTATACATTGAGCTGGGTGCAACAAGCTGTGCAGCTTGTGAGTGGGATGGAGTAGTTTTGAGATCTCAGTGTACATAGAAAGCCCTCCCTCCCCCTCCTTTCCTTAAAAGCTCTCCACTGAAACATTGGCTAAACTCCACAGAGAGCTGAAAAAGCCAGAAAATATTTATTGAACAATGCTTCTGACAACTGGCTTGATATTTGAAGGCTTTGGAAAGAGAAAACAGACAATCTTAATTTTGAAAACAGTTCTGGGGCAGCTTGTTGATACTCTGGTCAGAAAATTGGGTTCTGTTTCCTTCCTATTGTACACACCCTGCTTTATTGGCACTTAGTTCCCGTTGAATAGAATGGTACGCTTTTATTCCTCTGGCCCTTTCTCTGATTTGCTTTCTGTACATACAAAAACATGTAGTTTATCATCTCTCACTGTTTTACTTTCTTAAATGCTGCACTTCCTTTGATTCATGTCCCAGACAAATGTGGTCTAAGATGATGGTTGCAGAAGTAAGATGCATGGTTTCACAATATAAATAAACGAAGGTGATAGAAGGAAGGGTGGCTTCGTACCTTTTAAAATTGCTACCTGATTTGAGCATTTCTACTTAGAAGATGAAGTAATTTGTTTTTGGTCCTTTGTGTTATCAGTAAAGCATTTGCTACAGGAGCAGCCATGGTACACGTCATATATTGTTTGAAACTATTCATTTGCATTCCCCCCCCCCATCAATTCTAATCCATGGGCTTAGGTTTTGATACAGTATTTACAGGCATGAAAGCCTTTAAACTATAATTTATATTTTTCAAATATGTGTATAACTAGTGCTGTGTATCTGTGTTTGCAGGGAAGGTGTGGCAAGAGGTCAGCTATTTTAACCATACTGTTAGGGCTGGGAGTCTTAACGTTGTGTTGCATGGTTTTGGGGGTTGCAGATCAGTTCATGCTCTGTACTGAAAAGCAATTACGTACTGGCACATCCTGTTCTCCTATTCCTCCCGTTCCAAAGTTTTGTTTCTGTCAAGTTGAAGTAATTGACTTCATCCAGCTCCTCTAAGTTGGAGAGTAAGAGGGAGAAATCTTTCTTAAATATTTTAGTCACATTTCCCTCTAATGTTTATCCTTAGGTTTTTTGTGTGTTTTTTTTTAAATCAATGCAGGGGCTTGGCATTGTTTGAAAAGCTTAGGTCATCGGCACTCTCAAGCCTGCTATAGGAAAGAAGGCTACATTTCTCTTGCCTTGCTTAAAATCACTTATTTAATTGGGTAATAAAGTTTGAGATAACTGCCTTTGGTGCTTGGCATTTTATGGTTTCAAGAAGCAGGCACCGACCCTAACTGTATTGTCGCTAGTAAATGTTTCCTGCTTTCCTAAGGAACTAAGCTCTGATTACAAATTATTGAGAAACATGGGAAGTGATACACAGTGTATAAACTGGCAGCCGCAGTCTGAAGCCATTGTCCTGGTAGGGAATCTAGCTTCAATTATCCTCTGATTTGCTTCCCCATTCTGCCCTTGACAGTAACAAGGCGAGGCTGTCATTAAGTGATATTCTCAATCCTAGAGACTGTGCACCAGAGTCTAAGTACAGTCGGAGCACTTTATTCAACCAGGAAGAAAGGTTTGTTGGGACAAAGCATAGCCATTCAGCTCTGGATTGTAAGCCTTACAGTTTTATGTGCCCCCCCTATCCTGGTTATCTGCTTAGGGCAAGCTTCTTTCACTTATCCAAATCATCTCAGCACTCAGCCATGCATACTGTGACACAGTTGCACTTCCATCTGGATACAAGGCTGGAAGATGCATTACTTTGCAGTAAATGCAGGTATAAATGGGTATATTTAATATATCTGATGTTTGTGTTGCTTGCAAATATTTATGTATTACTTGCAAATATTTCATTTAAACTTCCATTTGTTCAAATATATTCATTAACTTACAACTACATGTGAAATAATAATAATGATTATTATTATTATTATTATTATTATTGGGTTGCTCCAGTCACTGTGGGCGGCTTCCAACAGAATATTAAAGAAACCATGATGAAACATCAAATATTAAAAACTTCCTGATACGGGACTTCTGAAAGTCGTATACAGTGGTACCTCTACTTACGAATTTAATGCGTTCCGAACGCACATTCGTAAGTCAAAAAAAATTGTAAGTCGAATCCCATAGGAATGATTTGGGAGAAAAAATTCGTAAGTAGAAGCAACCCTATCTAAAAATTCGTAAGTAGAAAAAATCCTATCTAAACTGCATCCAAGATGGCGGACGGAGCTCCGTTTGTAAGTAGAAACGTTCGTAAGTAGAGTTATTCGTAAGTAGAGGTACCACTGTAGTTGTTTTTCTCCTTGACATCTGATAGGAGGCATTCCACAGGGCAGTCACCACTCCCAAAAAGGCCCTCTGCCTGGTTCCTTGTAACTTCACTTCTCGGCACTGAAGGAACCGTCAGAAGGCCCTCAGAACTGAACCTCAGTGTCTGGGCTGAACAATGTAGCTGGAGAGGCTTCTTCAGATATATGAAATGCACAAGACAAGAGCTAGGTTAAATTTCTCCTTAAATTCTCAAGCCATAACTTCACAAAAGCCAGTCCAATGCATTTCAGTGCCATAAGCACCTGTCTGCTCCCTTTTACCTCCATTTTGCCCTGCTGCTTTCCACACCTGTGAACCCCCTGCTATCACCTTCCAAATAACTCCCTCTCAGTCAAATTGGCCTGCATCCCTTGAAGGCAGTTGGAGCGTCTAGGGGTGGCACAGATACCCATTGTAAGCAAGCCCTGCATCCAAGACAGAATTTTCATTTGTTCTATGTCAGGGGTCCCCAGACTTACCGCGCGGCGGGCCGGTGCCCGCCGCGCCGACCGCGCAGTGGGCCGGAGGGCAGGGGAGTGCGCGCGCAGCGGGCCGGAGGGCAGGGGAGTGTGCGCCCGTGCGCATGCGCACACGCACACGGGCGGGGGAAAAATCGCCGAAAATCGCTTGTGCGCATGCGTATGGGCCTCCCCCGACCCGGAAGTGCACCAGAAATGACCTCTTCCGGGTCGGGAGAGGCCCATACGCATGCGCACAAAGGATTTTCGGCGATTTTTTGCCGATTTTTTAGATCGTCGCTGCGCCGCGCGCCATGAGAGCGGGCGGCGGCAGCGGGCGGCGGGGGTCGTCGCGGGCCGGATTGGAAGGCCGATTGGGCCGCATCCGGCCCGGGGGCCGTAGTTTGGGGACCCTGTTCTATGTGTATATCATCCTGTACTCCTGTAATGTTACAAGGGTTAATTAAAACTCATTTCACTTAAGACCACTCTGTGATCCAGCATATTGTCCTTGTTTTTCCTGTCAACATCCATATGCCATATATTAAGCTAATATGATATCTATTACATAGCACCCTAAATAGAAGCACAAATGCAGTATTCTTTTTTTTCTTTGGCATCAGATTTGTTGCTCTTTACCTTAGATGTTGCCCTTTTCCAGGCACAAGTGCTTATTTAGTCTTCATTAGGCATTCTGTCCAACTCAGTTAGATGCTGGGATGCTGTCTCAAATGTTTCAAGCCAAGGATCTCAGTTTTAGCCTTTACCTCATGGGGCAGCCCAGAACTTCCATACCCACTGCTCAGGCTTGCATCCTGGAGAGGTCACTTCAGTGCTGCTAACACAGCAAAAACAACTCGGGAGGCAGCAGTTGCGAGTTACCGGTCTCTGCAGCTGCAGCAGGCGTTGTGATTCTTCAGAAGTTTGACTTCATCCCCTGAGGCACACTCCATTATTTCTTGAGGCAGACGGATGTCAAGAACAACATCCTCTTCCCTAAGTTCTCTCTTTCGGCATTTTCACAGTGACTCTAAGAACATCTTTAATATCTGTCTAATGCACAAGTAAAGAACTTGGTCCCTCCAAATGCTGTTGGACTAGAGCTCTCACCATTCCTGACCATTAGATAAGCTACCAGTAGTTGGACTCCAATGATCCAAGGCCACAGGTTCCCCCGCCCTGGTCTGAGGCATCACTTCTCTGTACTTTAAAACAATAAGGGAAGCATAAGAGGCTTACGTATTTACCGATAAATGTAGCAATTTGTTTTAATAGAACAGGAAATTCAGGTATTATTTGTCTTAACTTTTTGATGACTTGTAGGATTGCATGACATAGCTTGTTATGTATTTATAGCTTCCCTGTTAACTTAAACCATTCATGGATTACATTCTATAAATACTTTCTTTCTTTTTTTACTTTAGCACGGAAAATCAAAGAGAGTGATTTTAAACAACCCAGTGTTTTATCAAAGGGAGTAATCTTAAATCACTCTTCTATGAAAAATTAGGAAGGCCCAGGCTTAACAGGGAGGTAATTCTAAAGCAATTAATGACGTATTTGCGTTACTTAGATAGAGTTGCAGAGAATTCAATAGCATGTGTTGTAACTGAACTGTGGCCCTGAGTCTTTAAGAGAGAGAAAAACTAGTAAGATAACGCTAAGTTTCTTTGTCAGAAAAGCATCCCTTAGGGCAGCACTTTCAAAAGTGGCTTTTACTGTTTGAAGTTACTGGCCTATATCGCACAGAGCCCCAGCTGTTTGTGTGCATGTTGAGAAGTGTGCTCTGAATGTCGGTACTCATAGCGGTTTGTGGACCACATCTAAAAAGTACAATGCATGCCTCAAGCTGAGGCCCAAAGAGGTATTGAGGTAAGCTCTGGCATATAACCCCCACCCCACCCTGCAGGATTCTCGCTGTTGCTGTTGTTGCTGTTTTTCCCTTTCCTTGCAACAGCAAACCCTCATGCTACCTCACAAACTGTTTATGAAACTCTGCTCTGCTTCAGAAACAGAAACAGCATCCCATGAGGCAGGCCCAACAGAAATTCCTCAAGTAAAATAATAGGGAGACAATGTGGTGCATTTCGAATCAAATAATACCTCAAAGCCACTGGGCTTCAATTCTTCACAGAGTTGTGTGAAATCAGATTGCTGTCTACATGGTGATGGTGGTGTTTTAGGTGTTGTGTTTAATGATATTTTGGGCCTTTGTCCCATTTAAAGGACCTGGTCACTCATCTCCTCTGGGAATAAAGGGGTGTCTGTTCCACTTTGCTCTCCGTTTTTCTAGGGGTCCTTTGTTTTTCCTCCCCTTAGAAAGAAGGGGATGTTACACTACAACCTGTGTTTTGGGAACACCTGAAACTGTAGCATCGTTGATGCTAGTTGGGCTCAGTGCCTGGGTGGTAAATATAAAGAGCTCAATGCAGTTGTGACTGGTGGTCGGACTGCAGAAGGCAGGGAGATCCAACAGTAGGCAAAGTCACAGCCCCACTCCCTGGACTGATTGTAAGTAAGAATGCAAGTGGAGGGGCAGGGCAGGCTGAGGTTGATTGAGGCAGTGAGCCATTTCCTCTAATAGACCAACCTGGCTCCATTTAAACCACATGGTTGCAATCCTGTACCTGGAAGCACCATATATAAGACTGCACTGCAAACTGTCCAAATGTTGATTCAGGTAGAGGTACAATAGAGAAACCAGAAGTTAAACTCAGACTACCCTTCTCAAGTAGCATCCTGATCCTTTTACAAAGCCAATACTGCTTACTACAGTTTCAGATGAACCCATGTGCCAATCAGGGGTACTATTAAGTTGGTTTAACACTTATGCTCCATTTGGTTCCAGGTATTCGCCCGCAAATAATGAATGGCCCTATGCATCCTCGTCCATTGGTGGCTTTACTAGATGGAAGGGACTGTACAGTGGAGATGCCCATTTTGAAGGACTTGGCTACTGTTGCATTCTGTGATGCGCAATCAACTCAGGAAATCCACGAAAAGGTAAAGAAAATGGTTTTGTAGACCGACCTGATGAGGGAGAGTATGGCTGTCTAGTTTTGAATCCATTTCAGGTTCAGTTCCCCTTACCTGTACACTGCTTTTTAGAGTAAAAATGACTAAAATTTGTAATAAAGCAGTTTTGGATTACAAGAGGTGTCTTGGAGACCTAATTTGTGATTATGTGTGTTTGTTGGTTTACTCTATCTTTTCCTCTTTGTATTGCTGTTGCTCTTTTGATTAACAGAACTAACAGTGGATACACCTGAAATGCGAATTTCTGAGCTAAAGTTTCTTTGATGGCACCTGTCTTGGATTTTATGACCAAGTTGGTTACTTAGGCAGACAAAATCAATCTCCTGGATTCAAAAAGTGAATGATCTTGTTAGATAGGCTTTGAAATAGGTGAGTAAGAGGGGGAAAAGGTTAATGCAAACAGTTTGCCTGGTCCAGGTGCTGTGTTCCTTGTGTTCAGTGCACTTGCAAACAGTATGTGTTCATGAAGAACAGATTTAGCTATTCTGCCCGATTGATTTTCTTAAATGATACAAAATCAATAGGCGAAAGCAAAGGAATTAATGTATAAAAGATCAAACATACTTGGATTTCATGTAAACATTAGATAACTGTCTTTCAGTAACCTTTTGAACCTGGATTGGCTAGGGACCCCATGAGGTTGAGTAAATGGCTGAAGTAAATGGCTGAAGTAATAGAAATGAAGCCTTGTCAAAAGTGTCAAAATATGCAGCTTGAAAAGGCAAGCTAAGGTCCAAACAGATACATGGACCCTTCTTTAAACAGCCCCTTTTAAACTAGCTTCGGGAGGGGGAGATTAGGAACAGAAGAGCAACGCACTAGGGTTGCCCCCCCTCCCCAAAATTGGTCCCCTGCCATTCCTCTCCTCCCCACAGATTTCCACATGCGTGTGTGCTTTTGGTTTTAAAAGGGGGAAGTATCAGCAGAACATTTTGAATTTTTGTGTGTGAAACATCTTTTGTTTGGCCTTAAGGTAGCTACAATGTCATCCTGAATATAGTTGGGGACAGTGCTTCCTTTAGGTTTTTAATTCAAGGACATTCACAGCTTCTATTTCGGTTATTCTGTTTTGTTGCTAATTGTACTCTATACAATTATTACATCTATTACATCTTTGTATTATATTTTTATTTGCAGTGTTTTTGTTTTATCTTTTCAGGGAATATTTTGTTTTCCTTTATTGTATTTTTGTTTTTAGCCTTCATCTGTAATGTTTTATTTTGTGTGGAATGTATGAGGTGTTATGGGAGAGGCAGTATCTCTCCTGGGGGACACGTCATGCTCCTTGTCCACCATAAGTCTTCCCCCTGCACTGAGCTCTCGTCTATGGCTCCTAGAAGCTGTTGGCTTGGGACAGTGGCCACACCCCAGTAATGGCTTTGATTAGCCAACTGGACCAGGTGAAGGTAGCCAGTGGATCTCAAAACCTTGGTGAGTTAGCAACTTCCCCTGCATGCAAAGGCTTGGGCTCTGGCGGATTGAGCAGACTTGAACAATAGTGGGTCCACCTGTCAATAATAATAATAATAATAATAATAATAATAATAATAATAATAATTTATTATTTATACCCCGCCCATCTGGCTAGGTTTCCCCAGCCACTCTGGGCGGCTTCCAACAGAAAAATAAAACACAGTAATCTATTAAACATGAAAAGCCTCCCTAAACAGGGCTGCCTTCAGATGTCTTCTGAAAGTCTGGTAGTTGTTTTCCTCTGTTGGGAGGGCGTTCCACAGGGAGGGCGTTCCACAGGGCAGGCACCACCACCAAGAAGGCCCTCTGCCTAGTTCCCTGCAACTTGGCTTCTTGCAACGAGGGAACCGCCAGAAGGCCCTCGGTGCTGGACCTCAGTGTCCGGGCAGAATGATGGAGGTGGAGACTCTCCTTCAGCTTCTGCACATGCTGTAGAGGGAAATGAGGGGCAGATGGGAAAGCAGGTATGCTCATTTGTGAGAAAGGCTTTGGAAGTAAACCCCGAGGAGCAATCCATACCCACTGCCTTACGAGACATCTTCAGGGAGAAAAAGTTAAGGATTACCGGTAAACCCAGCACAGATTCCTAGTGGAGTCCCTAAGGTGATTTGATGGTGTCTTGAATGCCTCCTTCCAGCAACTCCTGCAGCCAAGCTGGTGCCAAATGTATTGCTTTCCTTTCCTTCGGACCACATCAGTGAGGCCCAAAGGGGAGTCTTGTTGTCTGGGCAGCCCAAGACCTCCATTTACACTGCCAGACTTGTGCCTTGTCAGAGGTCACTTTGGTGCTTCAAATGCAGCAAAATCCATTTGATGTTTTAAGATAGGTAGCAAAGTGCTTAGAATTTTTAAAATATTTTTTGGAACTGCAAACTGGCATAAAATAATTTCAATAAATAAATAGACCAAAAAAAACGTTGCAGAATGCCACTTAGAGTCTGTTTAAATCATTACGGTGTGGTGGATCCTTACCTTGACTTGTAAAAGCTGTTTCTATTTCCTGTATTAGTAGTTTTACTGAGCACATAATATAAAACCTGTAGAATTTGGCATTCACTTCTCAAAAGATGATATCAGATTGTGTCCATCCATGAGCAGATGTCTTCTGCTCATGCAATGGGACTTGCACGCACACCCCTTGCACTCTCTCACACACCCCTTGCAGCCTTCATATCCCCCAAAAAATCTGATTCAGAAGGGGCCTCAACCCTCTTGAGCAGTTTTGGAACATGTGTGAGATAACAAAAAAAAACCAAGCATAACAAAAATTAGTCATAAACAATAAATTAAACATCAAAAGTAAACAACCAAATTAAACAATTTCCACATAAACCGTAAGATCTCAAATAAAGATACAAAAAGCAACAACCCACCCCCTCAACAGAACCCCCTAAACAATACCCCAGCCTGCTCAGCAGGCTCAGCTTTTGTAGCTAGGGCCCCACCCTCCCAGGCCAGGTGGAAAAGGCCTGAAAGGCAGGGAGCAGGTCTTCAAGGATTCCAAATTCTCTGAAAAAAATAAACAATTATGTATGATATCTTTGTCTCAGAACACTATGTATGTTTGTTTTGGATTATTTATAAACCTCTAAACACTACAAAATGCTGCAGTGGTGTACAATAAAAAATACAACATATCAATGGATATCTTTGCACAAAGAAGGGTTGACCTGAAAAGTTGTTCACCCTGAATGCCACGTAGAAAGAGATACTTCTGGGTGAGCAGAAGGCTTGAAACCTAAGTCTCCAAGAAATGAAGATAAAGGGGAGGAGGAGAGGGGAGAATGACAAGATCAAAAATGACTGGGTAGAGGTGGCAGGCAAATCCTTAGAAGGCTTACTGTCATTCATCGCTCAGTCTGTCCTTATAATGCTCCTGACCTAAGGAATTATCCCTCGGTAGGGCAGCCTTCAGCGCTAGTTTAAATAATCAGCAGTAAATAGCCTGGTCAATACAAATGTAGAGCTGTATCCAAGGTATCTTAAGCATGTTGCCTGTTCAAAGCCTTTTCTGTTTTCATGCTGTGTTTACTCTGAGTACGGAATAATGAGGGTGAATATAACTTTACTCTTAGTGACTCTCTGGCAGAGAGTATAAATCTGTGCATTAGAGTGTAAATCCCGTTGGGGCATGTAGGGCCTTCTGATCTGTAGTATCCAGTCACATGAGGCCAATTGGATGTCAGAGGCTGTTGCTTTATCTCTTTCTCCTCCCCCTCTTAACCACTGTCTGGAAACTTCATATTTCCTTTATCATATTTCCCTTTAAAATTAGATTATAACCATCTCCTAAATACAAATCCTGCCTTCTCTTTTCTCAGTTTTCATCAGCTCCTGTTAGTGTCATAGTATTTCATCTACTAGGCACTGAGAAAGCACATTTGTGGCTTGGTGATGGCTTTTGCTCAGCTTATGGAAGAGCCCAGCTCAGCATTCAGTCTACTAGCAACCAGCTGGGAATGAAATGATCTGGAGTTTGGTTGAATACAATACCGTTCAGGAGGACAGTTCATGGCGTCTGGTTTATAATAAAACGCTGGAATATATAAAACTGCTATTAATATAAAGTGACACATATTACCTCAATATTCAGGAGTGCTCAGTAACAAATGTTTAGCTCACGTAGGCTAGAAACAGATGACCAGCTATCAAGTGGATTTTTCAATTTTCTCTGTTTTTAAAAAGTGTAGGAGGTATTTCACCACCCCTTGCATCAGTGAAGATTGGTAGTGTATGATAAAAATTACCTCTATCAAGCGCCTTTTTTTTCATTAACTACATTGTATGATGGTCTTGTGTATTAATCCAGAGGTTCTGCTGTATTTGAGTTGTATCCAACTAAGTTTTACACAGATTGGACCCATTGAAATCAATTGATCTATGTTGGTCGTGTGTATTATTTTAATTTGGTCTACTTCGATTAAGACTAGCATTGGACTAGCAACTCTCTGTCAGTAAGTACCATAGACCAGTGTTTTCCAACCTTGTGCCTCCAGATGTTTTTGGACTACAATTCCCATCATTCTTGACCACTGGTCTTGCTAGCTAGGGATGATGGGAGTTGTAGTCCCAAAACATCTGGAGGCACAAGGTTGGGAAACACTGCCATAGACAAGCAGGGCGGCTTCATGGGCTGCAGAATTCTAGTCAACTAGTGAGCAAGTATCCAAAGTGTTCTCCAGCTTTTGTCCAGAACAGTTTCATCTTGGTCTCCCACATGTTGAATTCAGAGCCCATATATGTAGGGAGCAGTCTGGGGGGCTAGAGAAAGGGACTGCAAATACCTCTGGGAAATCCCATATTTACTTAATCTAGGGGGGAAATCAGTCCTTTCATCACCCAGTAATATATACGTGTGGATTTTCCTAAGGGATAGTGTAGAGGCTAAAATAAACTTCCAGTCGAGAAAGAGAACAGGAGGTAGTTAGTGATAGATTGAGCTGGGAACCAGTTGCACTGACCATTTGGAGAACTCACACTTCCTTTTCTACCATTTAGACTACTGTTGTTGAAAGAGAAGTAGCCTACATCACCAGGGATTTGAGAGTGTTTAGATATGCAAAGATCTAGATATTGTTGAGTATTATTTTGATTGAGGTATTTTCATGGGACTACATGGGGGCATATAGTGCACTCGATACAATCCAGGATCTCATGCAAAATATTTCTAGAACTGAAAGATTATCCAGGGGCAGAGGCATTCAGAGGGAAGCAGTGGTGTATTTCTATTTTTGACACCAGACAAAAGAGCACAAAGCACACACAGATTCTCACTGCTTATGATTCTTGTTTAGGCAGTGGCCCTATTCCACCTAAGTTCTTCCAGAGTTTAAGCCTGTTGACCTCAAATGAAGACTGATCCTTCGGGGCAAAATTTCACACGTACATACTTGCACACACGTACACACACATAGTGAGAGCTACACACATTTATTCTGGAGTTCTTTAGCGTTTTCATTATTACTTGGGAGTCTTTGACCACTTAATCAGATTGAACCAAGTGCCTTGCTAGATGTTTGTGCATGACTCATCACCGGACTTCAACAGCTGTTACCGGAACATGTCCATCTGCTTCACTAATGTCTATTATTTCCTTCTTTTGTGTGTGTCTGTTAGGTTTTAAATGAAGCCATTGGAGCAATGATGTACCACACTATCACTCTCACCCGGGAAGACCTAGAGAAGTTCAAGGCCTTACGAGTCATTGTTCGAATAGGCAGCGGTTATGACAACGTAGACATCAAAGCTGCAGGGGAACTTGGTATGTTTTAGACGTAACTTCAGTGCCTCCTCCTTAACTAAGTTTTTGGTTTTCGTTCTAAGTAGAACAAATTACTTGATTGTCTCAGAATCATGTTTACAGCAGGTTTCTGGTGGGAGTGACTTTGATTCCATCCCAGCATACGACAAAGCAGCTCTGTTTTGCTTGCTGTGATGCAGCTGCTTCAAAGACCATATGGGAAATCCAGTGCAGATAGCACAGATTCATTGCAGCTAAGGGCTTCCACATTATCAACTGTAAACTGAATAAAACATCGTGTAATGTTCTGATGGGACAGGAATCTCTACTGGCAGAGAGATGGTCCATAGATTACTATGGTTTGGGTTACTTTGCCTCCTCCTCTCTGGTGGCTGCTGCCTGTTGCATACATGGATAGCCTTTCTTCAAAAAAGATTGTTTAATGGAATGGCCTGGCATGTAGACAATAGTCCCCTTGGTTTTAAATCTCTTAGCAATGAAGTCTCTTTTTGCCTGACAACAAACATAGGCAACTAATTATGTTATCCTTAACTAGATTTAAGAATTACAACATATTGGCCATTTCTGTGTGCTACTAAAATGCTAGTGAGCTGTTTGCAAGCAGCACCGTTAATTGTTTTATCACTAATGAGTGCCACTGCATTAGCATATAAAATAAAATTGATCTTTATAGGGTGCCAGCTGTATATGTTTGTCGATAGGGTGTCATTAAAGTGATTAATTGCTAAGGAGTACTCCATTGTAAATCTTAATAAAACTAAAGAAACACACATTCTCTACAGCAGACATTCTAAACAAGACACTTTGCTGGATCATCTACAGGTTTTTTTCTCTTTTTTTTTTAAAAAAAATCCCTAACTTGCCTGAGAGCTCTTTGCTGTTTTCCTTACAGCATGACTTTGCTGTCAGAGATTTGTAGACTGAGAAGCTTCCCATGGATTTTTTTTTTAAGTAATCAAGGGCTGCCATGTACATTTTGAAATTTTCCTTCTGATGGCTCTTTCCCTGTCTCCAGTCCGCTGCTGTTCTATGCATGTAGTGAATGAATGAAATAATGGGGGGGGGGGTAAGAAAAAAAGAGAATATAACCAGATGTAATTCTAACTGGTTTAATTGTGTGTGTCTGAACCCTACATCTATATATTTACTATATCCATTGGGATATAGTATTTAGTCCAGTGAAGAGCCACCACTGGCATTCTTGATTAAAATACCTCCGGTAGTTGTCTTGTAAAGACTCTGTCGGAATTGGCATAAGTGATCTAGGTGGACTATTGGTCCAGCTCATTATTAGATAGCTCTTTATCCTTGTCCTATAGCAGTGTAACATTTAAAACAGGAAAACCACTGACAGCAGAGAGAAGAATGCCTACTGGCACCTGAGGCTTTGGGGGCTTTTTGACATTTAGGTCTTAATGTATGCATTACAATTCCATCTTGTTTTTTCTCCTTATTTTGGTACATTGCCCATGGCAAACTTTTGGTGGCTAGTGAAAGTTATACATTTACTTAAGTGCTTTGCATCTTTTTCCATACCACCTCCAGCTGCCCTCATCTGTAGCACGAAGTGAGCTACTTCTGCCACTTTTCCTGTAAATATTTGCCCAGGATGATTTAAGGGGGAAATACTGTTATAGGGAAGCACCAAACTACAGTGAGAAGTGCAACTGTGCACTGTAGTCAAGTGTAGACATTAGAGCAGGCATAGGCAAACTCGGCCCTCCAGATGTTTTGGAACTACAACTCCCATCATCCCTAGCTAACAGGACCAGTGGTCAGAGATGATGGGAGTTGTAGTCCCAAAACATCTGGAGGGTCAAGTTTGCCTATGCCTGCATTAGAGTGTCAAGCAAGGGATGGGTTCAAGACTCTCCAGAGCCATGAAGCTCACCAGCTGACAACCCAGAGCAAGCAATATGTACATATTATTCAGTGTTTCATACACAGCATGTTTGGCGATCGCTTTCAGGCCCCTGAATAGCCTTTTAATGCTATTTTTAAAATTGTATATCGATAAAAGGACTAAATCTGAGCAACGGGATCAAGTTGAGTTTTGTTTTTAAAGTACTTTGGACAGATGGAGGAAAGTATGCTAATGCCATAATTCCTGGTGCGATGGGGACATAATTCTGCAGGCCTGGAGAAGGAGCAAATTGTGCTGAACTTTTCATTCTCTGGAATCCTGGCAGGAGTCAGTCCTGTGCTGAATGAACATTGTTAATGCTTTGCCAAAGCTGCTTACACTACTTAACCCTAGTATCTCACCTTGCATGTCTAGGCATTACCTTGGGTAGCAGCTCCATCCCATGAAGGTGAATAATCTTCCTGCATTTAGAAGGGGCAGGAAAAGCCATATTACTTGGCAGCCTCATTTGAAATCTTAAGGAAAGGATGACTTAAAAGGAGTAAGGAGTCAGACTCCCACCAGCACCTGAGAGTCACTGGTCTAAGAACTTCCACAAAACAGCATTTAATTTTAAACCCTAGTTGGTTTAAAATCAGCCCCATATGGTGATACTGTGTGGAATCAGCTCAATTTTGATTTATTGCTTATAACCACCAGTTGTCACGTTCTGAAGTAGGATAGATGGTCAGCATATAACAAACAGGATGTGAAGTAAAATTAAGCAAAAGCTAATAAAAACCAGCTTGAATTAAAAATGTGGAATCAACAATCAAGCTTTTTCCTGCGTGCCTTCTAGAGCAGACGTTCTCAAACTATAATCCACAAACACTAGTGGTCTGTGAGTTCCATTCCAGACATCCACAGGAAGGTTGGAAATAGTTGACAATATCTGAATTTGGCCCTGAATTTTTCATAAATTTGTTCTTTGTCAAAGTAGCCTTGTTTGGGGGTGTGGGGTGGGATGAAACAAGTTTAAAAGGGCCTATCCTTAGCCATGGTTTTCATACTGTGGTGCTGGTGCAGTCTACTAAAATTTCCATACATTTCCCCTTTCCTTTGAGTTTTATTCATGAGTTAGATGCGTTAGATGCACCATAACTTAGATGCACTGTACCAAGGTCATAAGGGCCATCAGCTTCAAAGCTGGTACAAATGGCCAGAAAAGGCACGTGGTAACGGACTCTCTAAGAATGCCGGTGGAAGGATTGTTCGCTTTAGGCAGGGCAAGTGCTCTCCATACAGAAGGCACCAGGTTCAATTCCTGGTATCTGCAGTTGAAAGAATCAGGGAGCAGGTGAGAAAAAACACCCTTCTTTTCCAAAGAGCTGCTGCCAGTTGGCGTCAACAGCATGGGGCTAGGGGAACCTGGTTCCTTGTCCTGGTTCCAAGCAGAAGGAGGCTGGCTTAGAACCTACAGCAGGCATCCCCAAACTGCGGCCCTCCAGATGTTTTGGCCTACAACTCCCATGATCCCTAGCTAACAGGACCAGTGGACGGGGAAGATGGGAATTGTAGTCAAAAACATCTGGAGGGCCGAAGTTTGGGGATGCCTGATCTACAGTGTCTTTCTATGCTCAGGGACTTCAGCACCACCACAGAAGAAGAGCCTTCTGGATCAGGCCAAGGGACCATCTAGTCCTGCATCCGGTTTTCATAGTGGCCACCCAAATGCCTGTGGGAAACACTCAAGCAGGACCTGAGCACAAGAGCACTCCCCCTCTCCTGCTCTTCAGAAGCATTGCTGCCTCCAACTGTGAAGGTCGGGGATAGCTCTCATGGCTAGTAGCCATTAGTAGCTCTTTGTTCTCATGTTAAAGCTGCAGCATGCAACATGGGTCTGGATTCAAGCCTTCTGATATTATGCATTATGAATTGTTCCAAGAGATCATAAGAGAACATAGTTAACTTGGAACACCATGATAGTGGCCTTCAAAGTATTCTTTAAGTTTGCACTAGTGTGAAACCTTGAGATTTCCTGGTCTTGATCACTAAAACGTAGGTTTCTGCCCCATTCACCAGGAATTGCTGTTTGCAACATCCCCTCGGCTGCAGTAGAAGAGACGGCAGACTCCACTATGTGCCATGTCCTGAATCTCTACAGACGAAACACTTGGCTCTACCAGGCACTGAGGGAAGGAACCAGAGTGCAGAGCGTGGAACAGATTCGGGAGGTGGCTTCTGGAGCAGCTCGTATTAGAGGCGAAACCCTCGGCCTAATTGGATTTGGTATGTTTATTCAAAATGGGTCACGTTTCTTTCACTAAAACAACAGGGGGTTGGGCTTTACAAGGAGATCTGCATGGATTCTGACATCGTGCTTTGCAACTGCAACATTTGCTTGAGGAAGCTGCAGCCTTGCACAGTGTGTGTTGAAGGAGGAGGTGGGTATTTAAAATCCCCGGCTGTTTTTCTCTCACCGGAGAAAAATATCATTTACTGTATGCAGTTTGCAGAATTCAGCTAAAACATATGCTTGCTTTTAGCACACAGTCCACAGAAGCCCTGCTTGTGAGGGGCTCAGAGCTCCTGAGTTAAACTGTTCCAGTACAATGCAAAACAAGGAGCACCGCCCCATCAGCCGATGAGACTAGAGATGCTCAATTGCAAACTAGCTCATGCTCTGTAAGCTATGGTCACTCTCCAATAGTTGCTGTTGGGAGACTCCATACTCTTTTGGTTCACCCCACCTCTGTGAACACTCAGTATAAATTTGGCCAATTAATAGGCATTGGCGCCTATTTTTCTCCAACTTCTTCTACACTAGGCCCCGAGTTGTACATTTGTGCAATGTCCTTTAATGACTAATTGCAATCAAAGATAGGTGTGCTTCTTCCATTCCATCTGTTCAGAAATATGGCAGTCAAGAAAGGGAGAGGGAGAGAAAAAACCATCTCAGCAGAATCCACATTATTTTATTCCATTCACCTACTTTCTGACATGAAGGCATGATTATGTCTGGTTATTTGGCTTTCTCTCCATTTTCTGAAAAGAAGACTCCTATCTTGATGTAGAAGTCGGTTAGTTGAGCCCAGGCGGTGACATTGAATTGGAATGACATTGTGGATAATGACCTGCTGATTGCACTGCAGCTGTCCCTCTTTATCAGAAGAGCCTTATTAAACCTTTGCTTCCAAACCATGACAGTTGTCTTAGTCATGCCCAATTAAATAGCCATTCAGCAAGAGCGCAGAAGGAAAGGGGGGGGGGAGGCTACAGCAAACAAGTTGCTCTTATAATAAATAAGGCTCAGAGGGGTTTTGTTGTTGTTGTTGTTCTACCAAAGATGATCATAATCAGATTTTCTTAACATGACTTCCTCTTTTAGGTCAGAAGCTTAAATGTGGCTAGAACCCATCACTTTAGTGACCACTGTGGGTGCTGAAGATCTGCACTCTTAATACTTTTGATAAGCTGTGTTACTTATTTGCAATGGACATTTGATTTCTTGCCCGCTAGAGTTCCCTCCTTCCAGTTTGAGGATTTGGCATTACTCTAGTGTTGCGTTCCCTTTATGGATTCATATAGCAATGTCTGTTCATTTTAATTGCACCTGAAGTGCATTGGCAAATAGTTAATGGACTTTTTTTATTTAAAAAAAAATGCCGTAGCTGC
The DNA here is from genome assembly GCF_965207765.1 of Zootoca vivipara. NCBI lineage: Eukaryota > Metazoa > Chordata > Lepidosauria > Squamata > Lacertidae > Zootoca > Zootoca vivipara. Next base: position 41,370,559 of record NC_142588.1, read on the forward strand.
TTGTATTCTAAAGGCAGATTCAAATAATGCCCTTCTACACGCTGCATTACATGGTTCATGTTTGACCTTCAACTAAGTTGGCAGTAAGACTCTATCCTAAGAATGCAGCTCTTGGAGATTAAAAACCTAACAGTAGGGAAGGAGAGAGAAAGACACAAAGCATGATGTTCTCTGTTACTCTCTTGCTCATTTTAAAATATCAGTATACCTGGATGGGTTTCTGGTATGTTATCCCCTCTTTCCCCTGACTCAATTTCACATTAAATGAAATTCCAGGTCAATTGACAAGAGGCAGTTGTCAAGTGCTTAGGGCAAGGTGCCAGCATTTTAAAATATATAATGAGTAACAGGTAATGAGTAATGGGGGCTTGCTGATAATAGCTATCATTTGTATATTCATGGTATGCATTCGTGAATTCTTGCAGTCTAAAAGAAGAGCTATTGTCCATATCACATTTAAAGGCAGATTAGGACAGTATTATTACTATGCCACTGGAACAGGCTTTGCACACCTTGTGACCCTATGTACTAAAAGTAGCCCACTGGCCACTACAGAAACTTCCATTTCTGTAGTGCCAGAAAAAAGTAAGCCAATAATACCATAAAAAGTCAAGATCGTTGAAGTGACAGGACAGTGCAAGTAGGCTTTCTGTTCTTTGCATTCACAAGGAGTTATTTTCTTGGGAATAGAGCGTTTCAGTGCTGGTCGGGGAGGTGACTGATACCTGGGCCCCACAATTTAATTCTGAGGGCTACATGAAAAACGTACCAAAAAGAAAAAGCTGTTACAGTTTGGGCATGTTGCAAACTCGCTCCCTATTTATGAAGCCTGCTGGTATGGTAGCCCAGCATTGATTGGGCATGTGGCAGATAGTAAGATGCATGAAGCGAGTGGTAAAACTTGCAAAGTGCCTCTCCTTGGCTCTGACCAGTGTGCTAGTATCATTTCCCTCCCATTTTTCAGGTGCCTCATTTCAGCAGCACTAACACAGGGGTATAATGCAGCAGAGAATCAGTGCGGCATGAACACCTTTGCTGTGGTCAGAGAAAGCGTTTGGCAGCAAGTCGTGCCAATTGGTACCATTCAATGCACCCGTTGGAATTCATGCAGCGAATGCCAAGCCTATTATGACAACTCTCTGCCTTTTTCTTTTTTCTTTTGGCTTAGGTCGCACTGCGCAAGCAGTTGCAGTTCGAGCCAAGGCATTTGGCTTCAATGTGATCTTTTATGACCCATACCTGCAGGATGGCATAGAAAGGTCCTTGGGAGTCCAGCGGGTCTACACACTCCAGGATCTGCTATACCAGAGCGACTGTGTGTCGTTACACTGTAACCTCAATGAACATAATCATCACCTTATCAATGACTTTACGATTAAGCAGGTAATTCTGAATGGAGGAGGATCATCTTGTTGGCTCCAACTGCGCTCTAGGAATGTGTGGCTGCTGGGGTCTGGAATTCCTGCTGGCACAGTGATAATGCCAAGCAGCTGCAAACAATAATCATATGCATTTTTACCTTTGAGATAGTTGAGAGTTATAGCTAATCTGCTCATCTGTCTTTTGCACATTATATATGTTAAGTGATGGAACTTAAGCAGGTTGGCTTAATGCTTGCCAGTAAATTACAGTTAGCAGCCTAATGTTGCAGAATGTAACACACCTACAATACTTTTCTCTTTTTTTGCTCTAGTCAATTGGTCTTGCTGGTGAAAGACTTGCTTACATCAATGGCTCATTTGAAATAGTGCATTTTGAGGAACTGGGCTGGAGTCTTTCATTTAGGTTCTCCTCATCCTTCCTCTTTTGAAATAACAACATGAGACTCTTAATCTCAGGATTGTGGGTTTGAATCCCATGTTGGGGGGGGGGACTCCTGCATTGCAGGGGGTTGGACTAGATGCCCATGTGGTCCCTTCCAACTCTACAATTCTAGGATTCTATGTGTCATAAAGTAATGCCCAGAGTAGCCCAACACAAGCACAGTTTCCCAGACATGTTCAGGGCAAAGGGCACCTAGGTGACCTGAAAAAACTGCATTAAATTCTGCCAGAGGAAATCTCAGTCAACAGTTGTTCTTTTGTTCCTAGTTCAGTCATGAGTTCTAGATTCCCTTCCCACCTCACAAATGGCTGATTTATCTCCCAAAGGCTAAGGGATCTGCTTCTGTCTTGCTGTTGTTATCCTATACTGCTGTGGTTCTGCAGCTATCTTTATTATCCCTATTCCATGCAAAATGAACACATAGATAAGTAGCAAATGGACTCTTAGCATAATGTTCATTGTACTGAGTTTAATAACCTAGGAAAGCACATTGGACACAAAGTATATTGGTGCAAAAATGTAATGCTTCCAGAGTAGTATATTCTGCTATTTGGATATTTATTTACCATAGTGAAGAGTTCAGGAAATCTGTAAGAAGTGCTTTTGAGGTTGAAAGAGAGCGCTCAGGTAGCATTTAAAAACCAGCAGCAGGTATGAATGCTCTCATTCATAAATTTACACAGCAGGCTGTTAGACATTGTCATACCAGGGGTTCGTCTCAAGTGCAATGGTGTGCCATTGTGCCACTGATCTCATTCAGGACATCAAAAGCCAAGACAGGGCTTGCACTGGTGCTGGAAAGTGGTAATATACTTTCATTCTATTAATCAATTTCCAAAGTACAGGTATGTTATTGAGTCAGTTGCGTTTGCTGGAGGAGGAGACCCTTTGCTCCAGAGGATGGTTGACAAATTATTGGGCATTTCCCATGAAATAAATTATCTCTTTCCAGCATCTGCTTGTAGCCTTGTCTGTTCCTTTGCTGCTATCAGTATTTGTGCTGACTCACATATTCTCCAGCCTCATGCAGACCCAGAACTCATCCCACTATGACAGCATTCTTTGCTAGGATGAGAGATTTCCTCCCCCCCCCCCACACACAAAGTTAATAGAATCAGTTCAGTGGTGAAGAACCTATGCCCCTCAAGATGCAGTTGGACTCTAACTCCCATCAGTCTCAGTCAGCATAACCCATGGTCAGATGGGTGTTGCAATCCAGCAATATCTTGAGGGCTGCTGCTTCCCCTCCCTTGCCCTACAGTATGTGAGCAGAGGCCAGAGGATGCTACATTACAGGAGTAAGCCAGGGAAGTGGTGGCAATACTCTGCTTATGTCCCACTGTTGGTAATAGTAGTGCTTGAACACTCCTTTCTTTCTCCCTGGTTCCCTTCAGATGAGGCAGGGAGCATTTTTGGTAAACACAGCCCGTGGTGGTCTGGTGGATGAAAAGGCCTTAACTCAAGCCCTGAAGGAAGGAAGGATACGAGGGGCAGCACTGGATGTGCATGAATCGGAACCATTTAGGTAAGTCGAGATCTCACTTGTAGCATTTTGCACTTCTATCCTGCATGTTCTCGAAAGCTCAGTCTAGGCCATTTCTTTTCATTTAATAATGAACCAACAAGGTGCCTGTGGGAAGCCTGCAAGCAGGACCCAAGCACAGCGGTACTCCTATGATTTTCAGAACGTGGCAGTCAGCAGCATACTGCCTCCCAACACCAGAGGTAGAACATAGCCATTGTGGCTAGTTGCCACAGGTAGCTTTATCCTGGTTAAAGAGGAGAACCTGGTTTCAGGTGACATGCTAAGCTAGGGGTAAGGAAGGCTAGATGTGGCCCTCTCTGTCATTACCAGCTTGAAATGCAGTCAGGCCATTCTTTTTCTTAATTTGGATCAAAGCTGGTTTGGGGAAAATGTGTCAAAATGCAGTTTCATAACAGGAAAGATCTGGATTGTGGCTAATGTCGTGTGTCCACTGCTTCCCAAACCAACAATGGGAGTGCACTGCATGCAGAGTAAATGGGGAGTGTGTACATAGCCTGAATCATCGTGCAGTGCAGATGGTCTCCCCTCAAGCTGAACTTGTTTGTGGATACCGCTGGAAGGATCTAAGAGAAGCAAGTCTTGGAATCAAGAGACATGTGGGAAGCACTTATTTTTATGAAATGGGCAGCCAGATGGCGCACAGCATGTGTAGCAAAATGTGGATGAGAGATGTTTTACCATATAAAAATCAACTTTAAAAGAAAACGAGAGAGAATGTGACTTGAGTTTGGTCAATCATCTGTCTGCTTAAAGACAATATATGCACATGCCTTTGCCCTCCTCCCCACCCTCAATGCTGCCCCTTCTCTCCTGCCTTTACAACATCCAATAATTAAAGCCAGAAGTATCTCATTAACCATACATGGTGTTCTACTTCAGATACTACGGTTTGGAGGTTTGGAACAAGCCAGGATGTTACACCAACTTAAAACGGATTATAAGATCCTGGCATCTTCTAAGACTAGTAGCTATTGTTTTCTAGTTTGGGCAAAATGGGATTCTATGGTTAATAAGAGACTTCTGGGTTTAATTACTGGACACTTCAAAGGGCTTGTGTGTGTAGACAAAAGGCTCAGACGTACTCCAGTTATTAAGCCAAGAAAGGATTCTCAAAACATTTTTCAGGTATCTAGGAACAACAGTAAACAATAGTGAAAGGGTGATTGCCTCTATATAAAGGCAATCACTATACATATATAGGCAACCACTCTCAATTTGGGACCATGCATCTTCTTGACTTTGACTTTATGGATTTGTATTACTGTAATAATTTCAATGAATTTGTTGTTGTTTGCTTCATCTATGTTACTGTGTTTGTCTAGCAGTATCTAGCTTAGAGTGCAACATTTGTTGCTGGATAAAGAGAATAGAAATATTAAATCAAATCAAATGTTGGTGAACTTTATTTTTTTACCTCAGTCTTTGTTTCTTGGGGGGGTGTTTTCCTGTAGCTTTGCTCAAGGACCACTAAAAGATGCTCCTAATTTAATTTGCACACCACACACTGCTTGGTACAGCGAACAGGCCTCACTGGAGATGAGAGAAGCCGCCGCGACAGAGATACGCCGAGCTATCACAGGTACAGCAACTTGCTTGCCCATAAAAAGGTAAAGGACCCCTGACAGTTAAGTCCAGTTGCAGACGACTCTGGGGTTGCAGCACTCATCTCGCTTTACAGGCCGAGGGAGACGGCATTTGTCCGCAGACAGTTTTTCCGGGTCATGTGGCCAGCATGACTAAGCCGCTTCTGGCGCAATGGAATACCGAAACCAGAGCATTGCACGGAAACACCGTTTACCTTCCCGCCGGAGTGGTACCCATTCACCTACTTGCACTTTTTGGCGTGCTAGGTTGGCAGGAGCTGGGACCGAGCAACGGGAACTCACCCCATCGCAGGGATTAGAACCGTCGACCTTCTGATCTGCAAGCCCAAGAGGCTCAGTGGTTTAGACCACAATAGGCCAGTTTAAATGTTATAGGTCCCATGAAGTGCTTGCCTGTACTAGTGCTTTATCTGTGGTCCCTACCAGTGTTGATTGCACATGTGCCAGTGCATAGTTTAAAGAACCTCTGAACACCACATCACCACATATGGCACACCAGTCCTGGAAAGTGCATACCTCTGCTTCCATAGACTGTGGAGGGGGGCAGTTGTGGTTAACACTTCAATCACCTACAGTGTTAACGTGATTCTAACAACCTGTTTTAAAACATATTTAAATCTTACACATGCATGCCTGTGTATGTTCGTTCAGAAAGCTCATTAAGCTGAAAAATTCTATCAGTTGTCAGCTGCAACATCAGGAGCTTTTGCTACATGAAAACCTACTGTACATTGAACCAAAGTGATGGTGGTGTTGCCATTAGGGGATTCTATGCCAGAACTCTTTTAGTTTGAGTGTCCCTATCCCATAACATCACCCTATTCCTGCACTGGACCTGCAAGTACTCCTTAGGGAGGCGTAGACATAATATTGTTACCTACAGTGGTATCTTGGGTTACAAACTTAATTCGTTCTGGAGGTCCATTCTTAACCCAAAACTGTTCTTAACCTGAGGCGTGCTTTTGGTAATGGGGCCTCCTGCTGCCACTGCCGTGCCATTTCCGTTCTCATCCTGGGGCAGAGTTCTCAACCCGAGGTACTACTTCCGGGTTAGCGGAGTTTGTAACCTGAAGTGTTTGCAACCCGAAGCGTTTGTAACCCAAGGTACCACTGTATTTGGTTTGTTGTTAGGTCGATATGCTGCACCATGCATTTATAGTAGTTCTGCTCTTCAAGGCAAAATCACAAGTGTGCTGAATGGTCATATTGGAGATATGGTAGCAAATTGTGTTAATGATGGAGCAGACTCCTAATAAAAGAGATGTGGACTTTTATCTAAGTATTTTTCAGAATAACTGAGTGTTTCACATCATCACTAGGGCTTCAGCATCCAACACATGCCAAACTTGTAACAGGCACTGTTATAGCATGCCTAATTTCATACTGTTTTAGGTGGCCTTCTGCATCCTTTCCTGTGTCTAATTGGGTCGATTCTCTACCATTACCCAATGTGGAGTTGTTTTGAGGAGAACTGCCAGTGGGGTAGAGGAAGTTGGGCAGCTTCCATTCATTCTGGCGAGGTCTGCAGAATGACTAGCAAACTGCTGTAACAGGGCTTGTAAAGTGACTTGGTGTAGGAAAGGGTCCAGCCTTTCAAAGCACTTTTATCTGGCCGCTAGCTGTTGTATCAGGGTATGGCAAGGGGAAAGCACTGCATATTATTTAACTCGTAAGCAAATTCTACAGCAGTCCTTCCCCCCCCCCCCCACTCCCAAATTTTGGTGGGAAGTAAAGAGCTGTGTGAGTTAGAACAAGCGGTGTGGAAAACCTCAACTTGGATATAGCTTGTTGCATATTAGTCTGGCTGATTTGTGCCTGACCCTGTTATCAATTTGAATCGTCCCCTTCCTCAGGTCGGATCCCTGAAAGCCTACGAAACTGCGTGAACAAGGAATTCTTTGTCACAACAGCTCCTTGGTCAGTAATAGATCAGCAAGCGATTCATCCAGAGCTCAATGGTGCCACATACAGGTAAGATGAAGAACTCTTTTTGGGGGGGAAAGCACCATACTTTGTAGTTCTCTACCCAAGAATGGAGCTAGAGAATGAGATACACACATCTTTGTATAGGACTCAGGTAGGGTAGCCCTTCAGGAAGTGTATTCAAGTTTCCTCTACAGAAGGTGCTTCCTTTATTCTAGGAATACTATTCAGAGATAGCATCTCCGCAGGTATCCCGCTGCACAGAGACCCTTAATAATGCCACTACAGTGTCACTTTGAGCTTCTCTGAAAGGCCTTTCTGCTGTTTCAGTCTTACTAACTCACCCACTATTTACCCGATAAAAGGAGCTTCCAGAAGTCAGTTTCAGCAAACCAGCACTTTAATTTGGGGGGGGGGGGGTGGTGGTGGAAATATAATCAAAGTGTTCCTTAAAGACTTCAAAGATTCTTTCCAGAGGTAGGCCACCATTGTAAATGAATAAAAACCGGTATATTTATGCACTGTTCACCCAGCACAGGCTGAAAGGTGGAACATTAATTAACTGTAGGGCACCCCCCATGTAATGTTAAGGGGTAATATATTACCTAAGTTTAAGTCTAGAAAAAGTATGAGAGATGTGGAATGGTTACTAGGCAGGGGGTAGGGTTTTTTGGCTGCTGGAAATGCCAATCAGTCCTTTTAGGGCACTTCCAGACGATTGTTTCGTTCAGCAATAAATGTGCAGTTGTCAGTAACTTGTTACAAGATAAGTTAGACATCCTTTGAGTCAGTGATTTCACAAGCCCCTTCTGTTCACGCACCCACCCTCCCTTGGATGTTTATGGTAGCTCTCAAGCACCAGACTATTCGTGCAGCCTTCAAAAAGAGCAGTAAACAGGAGGCAAACCTCTGCAGATGAATTTGTTTCCCTCTAAATTTTAAATTTCCCGTGTGTTTAGGATTGCAGAGGTTATGGAATTTCCCTGATGGGGTTCAATGGACCCCTTTTCTCTCCACCTCACTTTAGCCAAGTAGATAGTCCTCTAGGGCAGTTATGAAAATTTGTGCTCTCAGATTTCCTCCATGTGCACTAAAGGTGTGCAAGATATAAAAAGGGCGGTTGAGCTTTTCTGGGATCTCCACATGCATGGATAGTGTGCCTATGTGGAGAAGGATCCTACTCAAGCATAATCTGACATTTTGAAAGCCATAATTTTGTTTCACTTAGGAGACATAATCCCAAGGGACAGACATATTATAGCAAGAACAAAAATGAACCTTCACGAAGTAGAGTCTCTCCATCTAGTGTTTGGGTCAGAAGAGCTTTTAGACTTCACTGGGCTTCTTATTGATCCCCTCCCCATTTCATTACATACTGTGTACTGTATACAAATATTTGCATTTTTTGGGAGGGGGACTTACCTGTGTCCAGCACAGAACCTTCCTTCCAAGGTCTAATCTAGTGACCTCTCCTATACTCTTACAGCATACCTTCAGAACACTTTTATTCTTTTCTCTAATTAACTTTGCCTCACAGGTACACCTGGTCTTTTTTTAAACTGTTATCTACCAGCATCTCTTCTTTTATAGTTTTATGTTTCTTCTGCACTTGCTGCTCATGAACAGTTTAATACAGTGGTACCTCTACTTACGAATTTAATGCGTTCCGAACGCACATTCGTAAGTAAAAAAAAATTGTAAGTCGAATCCCATAGGAATGCATTGGGAGAAAAAATTCGTAAGTCGAAGCAACCCTATCTAAAAATTCGTAAGTAGAAAAAATCCTATCTAAACCGCATCCAAGATGGCGGACGGAGCTCCGTTCGTAAATAGAAACATTTTGTAAGTAGAGTTATTCGTAAGTAGAGGTACCACTGTACTGAGTTTCAGAAAGCAAGGACTAGGACTGGGAAGTAGGTATGTGATATTAAATAAAATCTGAAAAACAAGACAGAGGCTAGATTTCCAGTACCTGTTGTCTTTTGCAACTCCTTGCTCTTTAGTGTGATTAGCAGAAATAATGGAAGTATACACCAGCTTGTTTATTGAACCTATTTTATGCAGACTACAGAATTTAGTTTAGTATAGAATATATATCTTCTGTACATCCTTCTGTTGCAAGAGCTAATCTTGCTAATCCCACTCCTTGAACAGAGTTGTATGTTAAAACTAATTTAAAACTAATTTGCAATATACCTTTCTTCCCTAAATTTATCCTGTAAATTCATAGACCGAGAGCCAGACAAATGCAAGTTTGCTTCTGCTCACACATGGGGGCTTTTCACCCTTCTGACAGCAGTCTGACGTGGGTCATGAGACTTGCAGAACGTTAGCTGCCCTGCTTCATCTTGCAGGATTAACAGTGTGATAATATACCAGTTTTCTGCAATTTTCCTTACATAGGGTTTCATTATGCAGCTGATAGGCTGCATAGGGGTAATCGTGCATAAAGCAAATTCATTGACATATTTCCCCAAAGCACAATTTCTGTTCTAGTATCCTAAAGCACTCAAGTCCAACTTGTTTCATTCTCTCTCTCTCTCTCTCTCTCTCTCTCTCTCTCTCTCTCTCTCTCTCTCTCTCACACACACACACAGTAAAGCTCTTTCATCTATTCAGCTTGGTTAATGTGTTTAATAGTAATAATGACATGTGTCACGTTGATTTCTCTCAATTTCCCCCCAAACACTTGTTCACACAAGGGACTTTCCACCAACTCTGTGACAGCTTTTCTTCCTCCTTTGAAGAGCTGGCCGGTGTGCTATTTCTCACTAGTTTGGGGACTCACCTCATTTCTTTCAGCAGATACCTCTTGCATTTCAACATGCTTTTGAAACTCAAATCTAAATGCTCCATTGAGCTTCCAAAACTAGCTATGCAAGTTACTTCCCTCAGCCTCTGGTGATATGGGTAGAGCAACTGATGAACTGACTTGGTCTAGACTGTAGCCCATTGTACAAATATAAGAGGTTTACAGCCAGCCAGACACAAGCAAGAAGTGTTACCATAATTTAAGGGCCCATTCCAGCTAAGCAAAAGCCCCAGAAGAGGTTAGTGAGAGTCTAGAGCCCGGCTGCCATAAGTCACATTATTGGGGTGGGGCCATTTTATGTCATTTTATTGAAAGAGGAAACATCCTTTTTGTGAAATGAATGTAATGTATGTGTTTAGGAAAGGGATGCTGTTATCGAACTACTGACATTAGAACAATGTCACATTCCATTTAGGTTTTTCTTTTCAGCATCTCCATGAGCCAGTCCACCCTTCTGCTTTGTACTTCAAAGGATTTTACAGGAAGAAAGAGATGATACCTAATAGCCAAAAAACATTTCAGGCGTCCTCTGTGGCACTCAAATGAATTAACAGCAAAGAAGCCACAGTCGTATTTTGTGTTCCGATATGTTTGACATCAATAAAAGGGTGACAGGAAGAAGGGATGGCAGCAGCGGATTATTCATATAAGGCTGGTCCCTCAGCTGCTGAAATGTGCACTCTGCGGCTCTCTTTCAACACTGGAATCATTTTTTTTGTCTCATACTTCAATGTGGGTAAAAGCAATGTGAAAAAAGAAGAGTTTGAAGGTGATAATTTATATTAGCTTTGATTCCCCCTTCCCACCCAAACAAATACTGCTCTTACAAACATACTTTGAAAACGTGACAGATTTTGCAGTAAAAAAAGTACTTTCTCTTACCGTACCGGGATAGCAGTGATTTGGCAATGAATGAAATTGACTGCAGAGTATTCCCCTCTCCCCCCTTACCCTTCTACTACCCCCCACAGCCTGTTGTTCTATGGAATGCTTGCATGTCTCCTTTTAACTAAGAAATCACACTCTTCCTAGATATCCACCAGGCATGGTGAGCGTTACACCAGGCGGGATTCCGGCAGCTATGGAAGGTATTATCCCAGGAGGGATCCCTGTTACCCACAATCTTCCGACAGTGGCGCATCCTTCCCAAGCTCCATCTCCTAATCAGCCGTCCAAACATGGGGACAACAGGGAACATCCCAATGAGCAATAGCAGATAATTTAAAGCACTCCAATTTGGGACCAAGAGACATTTGGGGGGAGGGGGAGAAATGACACACGAACTGACGGGAATTTGATACAAAATTTGTAAGGTTGATTTTGGACTGACGCATCATGTTGTTCCAGTGTTAACTACAAAAAAATTGGAGTCGTCTTGGGAAGGGAGGGGGAATGCAGACGAAGTCACCTGCTTACTGAAGCACTGAAAACTAGGATGCGATGATACATTACTGATCAGCTTCTGTTATTGTACATTTAAGTTTCCTTCATCTTTACATCAATCACAAGAATATATATTTCTTCTCAGTCCCTTTTGGGGAATAGCAGGTGGCCTGCTGCTTAGAGCAGGTCCATCAGTCCTAACAAAGCTTACATGATATTAAGAGGAAACCATCATGTGACTTCAGCCCTTTCCTTCCTCACTTACCTGGCTCCTCCTTGTATAGCCTGAGGAAATATAACCCAGAGATGGGGAAACTGTTTTGCTTGTTGCAGTTATATACGGCCACTAATGTATTGGAGGGATGCTACTCAAGTTTAACTACCGTCATGTAGGACAGCAATCTTGGTGGGAAGAGGGGGTAAAAGGCCCATGTTAACTAGCTGCCTCTTACCCACAGAAATGGATGCTTGCTTATTCTACAAGATGCACTTAATAAAGTAGCTGTACACTCAATAACACGTGCTGATGATGCAAAAAAAAAAAGTGTTACGTTTCACATTTATACTCAAATATATTTTTCTCAGTTTTAAATCCACAGCTATTTTATTGAGTGGAAACGTCTTGGGCTGGAAGGGGTTCAAGACTAATGTTGCATTTCCTTATGTCTCAGGAAAAAGAAACACTTTTTATGGTAACTTGTCAGACTGTATGAACAAACCCACTTTTTTAGACATTGAAGTCTTCTTTTCTTCATGTGATATTTTATACAAGAACACTTCAAAATGTGTTATTAGATGTGACTGATTTTAACAAATCCTATTAGATTTGTATCAACTAGTTACATGTTATATTCATAGTCTTTTGTGAATCATCGCCTTTTTGTTGAAAAAGATGGCCTATTTTGAGCCTTTGTATGGGTACATTCCTGTTTCTGTGATAAGTTTTAAAAGCTGTCCCAAACAAAACAAAAAAACCAGAACCAATGGCTACCAGAAGTATGTTTTGTTTTAGTGTGTTACCGTTACTGTATTTGTTTATGTAAAGGTGGACATATAGCGTTCAGTGCAGTTTTCAATAAAAAAGTGACAATTTCTATAATTTCACATGGACCAGGCCCTTCATGTCCTTTACCCTGTACGAAATACTAACACATTTTCAGGTCCAACAAGAGCAAGCTATGCTAAAACCACCCTTCTTGTTCTGCAGACAAGATTCCAAAATGCCGTGATCTCTTCTTTTCAGAGCTGTGAGAAGCTCATGAGGGGTCTGAAGTAAACTATAACTCTGCTCTTTGAAATAAATAAACAAACATACATATACCCCCCAAAAGCCTGTGCACTCAAAAAAGTTCCAAGCCAACAAGACTCCTCTAGAGTATCTGAACTCAGTTCCAGCAAAATCCTCTTTGAATATAAGAGACGACCACAGAGTGTCGGCTAATGGCTTGTTCAGACATTAGCTGGCACCTAAGACTTTACCCAAAACAAGATGGGGATGAACTTTCCACTATTCCGTGCTCACTCTCCTACCCTCATCACTGCAGAAACTAATGGGTACATTGAGATAGTCTCCAGATCTTATAACAGATTTGAGGAAATTACAGAAGGTGCCCTGAGAGAGGTGAGGGAGAAGTAGTATTAATGCACAGCCCAAGTCATTGTGCTAACAGAACTGCTTTGTTGGACGCAACCCAGAGTTTCCTAGACCAGAAGCAGGAGAGATGCAAGACTGCATAACTCCTAAGAGCCTCTCATTTCAAACAGAATGTGGGTGGGAGAGGGGAGATCTGACCAAGGACTACTACTCTTATCTGTATGAGGCTGTACCCTGCAAAACGGCCTATGAAACCCACACCAGACTGGTTAACTACAAGCTACTATTGCAACTGTGGCGTTGGAAGGCTCTAATTCAAAATAGCTTTAGCCACTAACTCACTATAGGACCTATGCCAAGTCATTCTTCTCTTAACCCAAATTTACAGGATTCCTTTAAACAGTAAAGCACTAAATGTGCATCAAAAACACCATTAAGAACTATAATATATCTTTTTAAAAAACTGCAACCCTCAGAACACATTGCTAAGCTATGTGGAATAGAAGTTGAGAGCCATGGGAAGTGGAGAGAAAAGAGTAAAGCTGCCACCAACACTGACCACGCAATGAGTCCATGCAACCTCTGGGACAACGGCAGTAAAAGACAAGATAACTGGGATAGTAAGAACTAGGTCCAACCGCAAATGTAATACAGATGTAATTTCATGGCAAACGCAGGCTGTACGACATCCCAACCTAACAGCAGTGTCCATTTGAAATGAATAAAGGAGGACTAGAATGGAATTTGAGGGTAGGGGGAAGAGAAAGAAGACGCAGAATAATACATTAACGGACAAACTGAAAGTAAACCATTGTTACAAAACTTATATTTGTTTTGTTTTAAATTAATGGAAAAGCACATTACCAGCTCTGAACATATTCAAGGGAGTCAACTTCATAGCTGTGTCAATGATCTAACACTGCAATTATGAATAACTTACCATAGACACCAGTATAGAGCAATCAGGAGAAGGAACATTGGTGAGTTACAGAGAACATTTAGGAAGCCACACAAATGAAGGTGAAACAACATTTACACTGGCATTGGTGATTTTAAGAAGCTGCTATTGTTGGATCTTTGTTCTTAGACCAGGCAGTGGCATTCCAGATAGGCATAATTAATGTTGATGAAAATGTATACTTTCTAATAGGACACTCACATTTGAGGCAGACTCTGCTACTGCCAGTGAATCTGCTTGGAACCCCTGGTGCAAAATTTGGCTGCTTGGATGCAATTATCTTCGTATTACTTCCAGGTACTAACTTGAAGAAAAGAAAAGAAAACCCTCCACTTAAAACTAGAGGAAAATGTAGTTTTAGAGGAGGCAGGCTAAAAGTCAAACTTCCATATAGCAGTTGTGGGTCTGGAAGTCATCTTAGTACAGAGAACGTATGTCATTGAAAAGTTCTTAAAATGTTAGCGTGATTCAGGAAGCATAGGTTTAGGCAGTAGAACAAAGCTTCAAACAAAATATTAAAAGTAATTAAGATACTAAATGGTTTGAGATGGCAAGGAGGAGGAGCCATTTTGCTGCCAAACCATTCCTTTTTGTTTTACCACTTGAAGTTTGTTTTACCACTTGAAGTCTTATTTTTTTCTAAGGAGAGGAGGCAGCAAATTTTGCAGTCCAAAAAGAACACAACCAAACAATTCAAATGGATGAAAAACCACTACTTAAAGCAGGACATATATAATACATTTTTCTAATGTATCTCCACTACAGACTCAAAATGGAACTTGTCCTTCAGCTTCAGAAATGGTGGTTTAATTTAAAAAAAAACACACTACTTCAACTGTAACTTAGATCACAGTAAGTGGAAAATCCTGGACTTTAAAAAAAAAGGTGTATCAGGCTAGAGACCCATGCATTACTGCAGTGTTTGAGGCTCACCACAACTTGCTCAATGCCTATTCTCCAGCTAATGGAATTACAATCTATAAAACCACTAACCACCACTGATTATCATAGGGATGTACTGAGACTACAAAAAGTGGTTTCGATGTTTCTGTCCGTGTATGTGGATAGGAGCCAGTAAAAATGCACATTATTGTGTTTTTTATTCCAGATGGCACCAAACACTTTCATCAAAAAAAGACTCCAAAAATTTCAGGCTTTGCTACTGCAGCAGAATAGAAATGGCTGGAGATTCAGCCATTTCCCCCTACTAGGATAGTAATGCTTACATTTAAGACATATGTAGCGAACTAGAATCCGCTATAGATGGCAGCACAGTGACTCAGATCTTTTTTTAAAAAAACTTCCATTATTTTAGGTAACTGACTCCTCCCACAAAAGCACAGCTTATTGCATTGGTCCAGGACTATGGGGATTCCACCACTAAGTATGTAAGGTAGGCAGGAAAAGCAAGGTGAAACGACTGCATTTAGAAAACCTAAAATTAGAATTGCATATAAAAGCAGGAGCTATTTTTTAAAAAAGAAATCCAATTATTCTCCAGTTTAGGACATTTGACTCATCAAAGGTAAGCATGTACCTTTGCCCAATAATCTCTGCATGCACCAAAAAAGAGAACTAATGACCAAAACACATACATAAAAACACATCCATCCTTTTACATTTCAGAGATCAAAAAGCTGAATCAATGTGCTTCTTCAATGTAGTACCTTGAAGAACTTTCAGGGTAGTTTTGTCACAAGGATTACTTTTGTAAAGTATATTTCAACACCATCTAATCCACATTTAGAAAAAGCAGCAAATTCTGAAGGGTTCCTATATATATATTTTACACATATGTAAATGTACGGCTCCTGTCCAGATTCTTAAACAAGGAAAACTATTTTGCAAGAGGTTCCTTGTCCTCATTTCCACCACCATTAGTCTTCAAAAAGTGCTTATCAGGATCTGCTTTATGCATACAAAACTATTCAACCTTTAGTGTTTTTTTAAAGTGAGGTTTTTGGATAGGCTATATCCATTCAAGATAGCATGGCTAAAGTTATCAAGTATAATAAAAAAAAGAATTTTCTACTGGAGAATATATTCTGAACTTATACTTTCAGGAAACTTACATATTCAAATGTGGCCACAATCAATCAACATGCAAAAAATTCCAAAGTTTACATACCAAGAAAAGATAATATACAGTACTTTAAAACAAAGCTTTAGAATGAAGGCTTTTAAGGAAAACTGCCAAAGTGCTTTCTCACTCGATTTTAATGACCAAGGAGTGCTCCGTAATGGAGGTTATTTTAACTTGCAGGGGAAAGGCTTGATAAAATAGTAATTTCTATTGTACAACTCACAGCAAGATCAGGTTTGGACAAAATGCAGGTGTTTTTTTCAGTTCAGTTTAGATGTAGCAGATTCCACACGGTAGTTAGCATATAGCTCTCTGGAACAATACTTCTCTGACTACTTTAAGTATGCTGGAAGGGGGGTGGGAAATATTCCAAATAAGGGATAGAAAATATTAACGGACAACAGAGAATCCTTTTCCAAAAAAAAAAAAGTTCACTCAATCAAAACGTATCATCCCTTCCATAGGTTGTTTTTTTTTCCCTTTAGCATTTCATCTTATTATAATGGGCACAAAAGTAACTCAAATCTGAAAAGAAACAATGAACTGCTCATACTATTGACTCACTCTGGATATATGGCTTCAACAGCAAAAAGAAAAGCCACATCATCTGACCTGGGCATTAGGAAGATTTCATATAAAATGGGTCTGTTAGAATGCTTAAGAAGTGATGCAAAAGAACCAAGTTTTACTGTAAGTCTCAAAAAGAACAAATATTAATCTATGGTGTGCTTTTAAGTGCCCTTATTCAAAAGAATTTTTTTCAATTATTTTAAGATGCTGGTAATACTTTTTCCAATTACACAACTTTCTTACACAACTACATGCAGTACATTTATAGGCAGATGTACAACTGGAAAGAAAAATGCTTTCTGTCTTGGTAATAAAATTAGGGCTTTGCTTTTTTACAAACTGTAGTCCAACCAACGTAGCTGTCTTCACATATATGTCGAGCCTCTGAATTCTCCCCATGCCGCTTAAAAATCTTATGCAGGCTGCTTCCTGCTACAATTAGGTCGTTGTGTAACAAATTGATAGAGCACGCCCCAAGTGCTGGGGGATCTCACCACACATTATTCTCAGCCAGGTATCTCAATTTTATCATTCATCATCATCGTCTTCATCTTCTTCTCCATCTGAAAGGGATGTACAGGGACGAATTTGTCTATAGCGATCAAGCCATTTCTCTACCATCTGTGTTACCAGGGGATGGTTGCGCCGGCGAGAACTTTTCTGCATAGCAACTAGGACTCCACCCTCCGTCACGCAACAGTCCAGCCACTCCCTGAGCAGCTTCTCCTGTTGTTCCTCATTACCAATCTTCAGAAAAAGAACACAACACTTAGGACATGATTAAAATCAGATTAGTGACCACAACTTTTTTAAAAAAGGAGCGCCCTGCAACATTTAAAGTGCTCCAGGAAGACTGTCTTAGGAAAGTGGATTTTTTAAAGGGACTATCTAAAGCAGTGCATAAACATCCTACTTTTTTCCTTCCTATAAATTAAATTTTATGTAACTGCCAGCTCTGTGTTTTACAAACACAAGGTATTAGAACTTTTAAGAATCCACACCGCACCATTAGACAGGCACAGAATAAGATTTTTTTAAAATCCTATGCTTTCAGCTACTCTCAACCATGCAATCTTCTTTTAATAAGCATATAAATGAAATGGTTAAATATTATTAAGGGCTCTTGTAGCCCTTTTTAGGCTTTCAAATTTTCACTTTCTAATTACAAGGAGAAAGAGACAGAGACAAAGAGACAGACGGAGGGAGAAACTTACAGAAATCTACAACTTACACCAGGCACAACATTTGACCATACTGTTTTGCCAGTTATTTCTGGTTGGGAAGCCTTAGCTTTTCCTCAAAAGCTTTACTAATACATCCGTTTAAAAACAACAACAACAACAACACACACACACACCAATTTCAGAACAGAAAGGCACACTTAGTTGGCACACAAGCCTTCTCATGCCTGTTACTCAAACTACCGCAATCTGTTTTCAAATGTCTTTGCAACTGCTACATATCAGCTATAGGCTCTCTGCCATGTAGATTCTCCACAGAGGCTTCTTTTTTCCTTTTCCTTTTCTGCTGATGCAGCTTCTCAGGAGCTTAATCTGAACTGCTTAGTGTTTCTTACCTCTTGAGCAGACAGGAAGTGAATGTGCAGCAGCTTCCTTTCACTGTCGACCAATGGTAAAAAAGTAATAGTAACATCATCATCAGTGTTCAAGTTAGCACCAGCACCTCGGTTGCCATAGCCATCATTCTCCATGGCAACCAAAGCAGAGAAATGGCCCCTTGTGTAGCCCAGAGCAATAGGGCTTTTCCAACAAAAACTCTGTTCCCATAACAAAGGCAAATATACACCTACGAAGAAGAAGGAGTGATGAAAGGGGTTAAATCAATGGAACACTGCACATTAATTATGTTGATGGGGGGGGGGATAATCTGAAAGCATGACATAAGCCACATTTACAATGTACAACTCAATATGCCTTTTAATACATCATGATACTGGTTTCAAATTAGGAAGCTGACTCATTTTAATTAGTGATTATGAAATATATTTTACTGTGGACCACACACAATACTCTCTTCCTAAAGTTGGCAATTAAAAGACTGTCAGCATCATGAGTTCCAGTAACGACTCCCAAGTTAAGAGGCAATCTAATATTCTATGCAACCTTTTTTTTCAATGATAAACACATGAGCATGAACTTAAAATACAAACTGTCCTGTGTAGTTGAAGAAGTGGAAGCCATATTTGACTTGGTGTCCATTAATCTAGTCCCCACAGCCTCTCATTACATATAACTGAATCTCCCCCTGCCTGCCTTCTAGCACACCAGAAGTTATTCATAGATGCTTCATCAAAACAACTAAACTAGGAACGTGACCTGCCTTGAGAGAGTTTAAAAATAGCAGCGAGTAATCCAAGTACATATGTAGCATAGCAACCTTTCATAGAAAAAACTCTGCCCGGTGCATTTGCACATGAGATTGCCTTCAGCATGTCTCTGACAGACAAGAGACCAGTGGATCTCCTGCATTCACTTAACATAATTCCTGTTTTATGTCCTCTAAGAAAAAAAGGTGGCAATGCATTTAAACTGTATGGCAGTTAAGTATTATGCTATCATGCACTCAACCTATCTGTAACCAAAGTTATACTCACTTACATGGACTGACTTCATATTGCAAGAGCTGTCCTGGGGAGGGAGCATTTACAATTTGGATCCACAACAGACCCTTGTTATCAGGCTCTTGCCTGGCTAACTCCAAGGATCCAAGTGGAAACACACTGCTGCAGTGGAGCACACATACATAACAGGCAGAGTACTCTAGCAAAATACCATGTTATACCGTGCCTGCCCTATCTGCCTCTCTCCCATTACAGAAAGCACCCAAGAATGGAAGAAGCTACAGCATCATCAGAGAGAAAAAGATCAAGTAATGACTCTAGCTTCAATAACTGATCTCTGAAGGCTGTTGGGACTTTCAGTGCTTTGTCACTTTAAGGCTAGAAGGCAAAGAGGACCCCTTGAAAAAAGCCACATTAGCAGAGTGCTCTAAAGATGGTCGGTAGAGCACTGCTGAATCAAAGTCTATCTACTCTCTGCCAGATCTAAAATAGAAAAGTGTGAACACTAAGGATGTAAGCAATCCTTTCTATAACAAACATTATTGTAAGTCACACTTACCTTGAAAACGGGTATATCCTAAAGTTTCTCCTCGGAAACTCTTATAATATTTTACTCCATAAACTATAATTGGTCTTCTAAGAATATGTGCAAGTACAAAAATGTGTGTCTGTTCCAAACTTGCTCCAGGCTGTATCAAAGAGAAAAACACTTGAAATAAAAATGATTATCTATCACATGAGACAGCCCAATTGACTGAGCCTTTGATTTCAGCAAAATGTTCATGTAAGTGAAGTCATGAACATTGTTCAGATGTTAATTACATATCAATTCTTTTTGGAATTGTTTGCATTTTGAAAGCTATTTATCCAGTAAGTATATGCAAGCATTATTATTATTATTATTATTATTATTATTATTATTATTATTGGGGGGGGGGGGTTAAATAAATCAACAAGGTTCTGCTACCAATTCTGTCCACTTTTAGTCAGATTTCCCCTGTAGCCTTCTAGGAACAATAGCTAAGCCTAAGAGGGTAAAAATAACAAACGAGGACAGGCACCCTCAGGCACCCTTATATTTTTAGCCCTGGCCAAAAGCATCACTTTACCTGAAATTTCTGTGTACTGTTCTACTTACTATACAAGACTGTATTTTCAATAGAGAAGAAAATGTGACCAAAGCATTATGAAATCTCATATGCCTCTTCAGTATCACAGTGGCAATTAAAATGAAGCAGAATAAGGGCTTCTATTCTTGGGAGGTCCTACTCATTTGCCTTTTACTTCATGTCACATTTGTTTTATTTTGTGACGTAAAAGTACTCAGAATGAAAAATGCTAAATGAATTTGTGCATAAGACAAATGCATGCTTGATGAAATTATCTACCGGTATTGACTTCTATATTTAATACCTCTGAAATCAGAGGCACTGTACCTCTGAATTTCAGTCACTGGGAAACAGCAGGAGCGTGATACTTGCCCTCAAGTCCCGCTTTTAGGCTCTCCATAGGCATTTGATTGCCCACTGTGGAAAATAAAATGCTAGAGCAAGACAGGCCTTAAGAAGTGTCCTACTAGATCAGACCAAAGGCCAACCAAGTCCAACATCATATTCTTACAGCAGACAAAAACTTTGGCAAAATATACCCAAACAGGACTGAAAACAATCCAAAGTGGTCCTGCCACATCCAAGCCATCAGTACATTTAAATTGAGAATATGCTGATCAAGAACAGAAGCACATAAATACTAACCGTAAGATTCAAATAAATAGGAGCATAATAGAAAGAAAAGCCACAGCTGTGAACATAGAATACGTTTAACTGTGCTTCCCCATGCTTTTTAAACACACACATGCCTTACCTGACTAGCAAGCGAAAGTATAAATGCCCAGTCTTCCTGCCACTGTTCTTCTCGCAGTGAGAAGTGTAAACCAAAGCTTTGGGAGTACCATGACTCCCATTCTTTCCATCGGGTATAGAACCTACAAAAACAGCATAAAAGGACTCAAGATGCATTTTCATAATTCAAGATCATACCGAACTGTGCAAGCATTCGCTGAAAGTGGATTTCTACATATTCACACACAACACACAATACTTTTCTTGCTACTTCAGCCAGGCATTTTACTGGAAGAGAGAAGTTGAATAAAAAATTGGACAATAAACGCCAAATTCTGAGAAATATATATATTGTATTTGGTTGAATCATAGCTCATTTAGCACCTCTTGTCTGAATTCTGAATTAGTACAAGGTTGTTGTTGTTGTTGTTTTCCCTGTTCACATTGGATAACCCAGTGTGAGCAACTGCTGGAACCTGGGAGTTAGCATCCCCTGAGTGGGAAGCAATGGACATGGTATGTCTGCAATGCCCCAGGTAAGAGATGGGGTGGAATGCCTGTGAAAGGAGTTCAAGTGGAGATTAATTGTTGTGGTGTGCCTTTTTTAGTGTGTAGTGGCTGTAATAGGCCTATGCCTGGGTTCTTTGTCTGGCTGAGCATTTGTGGCCATCCTTGCCCAGATAAGTAGAACCCATAGCAGTGGTATGTGATGCCTTTACAAATTGGGGTAATGCATAGCCACTGACTCCGAAGCAGTTCTGACACCAACTTCCATCAGTGCTACCTACTCCATCCATAGAAGCTTCTATTAATCATTATATAACGTACTGGAATTCCCATGTTCAGAATAGGTATAGCTATGCATGAGAGTTGCTAAAGGAAACAGTAACACACCGTTGCCCTCATAAGAGTGATCTGGCTGATCATGGCTGGAATCAGTGCCACACTAGATTGAGAACCAAGGCCACAAACCAAGATAAAAGTGAGGTCTGAGTCTCAGCTACTAAACACCCAAAACTATTACCTCCCCAAATCATTTCCCAGTTCTAGATGCCCTGTTAACTGATTAAACCAGTCCCAATTAATTTTCCTCTCCTATTGATTTTAGGATGTTCACTGCAAGAGAAGTAGTTTGGCATGCTATACAAAGAATCACCTCCAATCCATAGTGAAGCTGTAGTCTGTAGCTCCACGGTAATCAATATACCAGATTCAAAGTTCACATAATGAAAATATTTTGCACAGCAATTCTAGTTAAGCAAGTGATATTGTTTGGAGCTATGTCAACAGAGGTTTGTGACATTTTCCAGAGCCCAGATATTTACGAGGACAGCAACAAGCAGTGGAGATGACATGATTACTTCAATAACAACTTTATATAAACTGCATTGGACAAAAGTCAGTTTTGAACTGATTGATCAGTATTTTAATGGTACAACACAGACTTTTTTTTCATAGATACCAGAAAGGCAATTTTGTATAAGATTCCAAGCCACTGAAGCAGAAATCCTCCAAATTCCTCCCACCATCCTATGGCAGCAGCAGGTATCCAGGTAGTCTTAACAAAGAAGCTTGCATTTTTCAAGATAAGACATCTGAATAAGCTGTGGTCATTTTTGTTCTTGATTTCTACTTACCAATGAGAACAATCATGTAAACTGTCATGAAGCGCTTTACGTAGCACCGAGTCTTTATCATAAATGCCCCAGGTAGCTTGTAGTACTGAATCAAGCAGGCAATCCCCTGCAGTCCGATTCCAAAGTGCATAAAGTCTACTGTCCAAACGCGTACCCAATTCCAGTGACCAGTTTATAATGGGAGATTCTTCTTCAAGTTCTAGAAGATAACAAGCAACACAGTGTTAATCATCCTAAATCCAACAAAAAATATCTGTTGCATTTCAAGATACTAGTGTACATGCTTCTGAAATTCTAGAATAATGATTAGCAGAATACAGCAATGAAGTTCCTTTGATAATCGTGAATACAGTTATGGTGGCATGCATGCAGATGTACAACTCAGTTATGACTGAGTATCATAGTACTTTCATACATTTCTATTAATACTCCATAAAACTTAACAACAGACACTTCAGTTTTCAAAAACAATCAGGTATCTATAAATACTTTTTTTCTTTTTTTATTTAATTAACTTGCACACCACTGTACATTTCAACAGAAATCTGTAAGTGGTTTACATATCTTAACATGAATTTGTATTCCATTCATAATACTACTGCTAATAATATTAATAATGATAAATTCTACTTTAAGTAACATAATTAACCAACAATAAGTATCTCATCGTGTATATAAGTAAAATAAAATTTCAAATATTATGCAGAACATCAAGATACAATATCCAATGCAACATAATATAAAACCTTGCATAACAAAGATACCATATTTACCTTTTTGAACATCTCTATCAAGTACTTCATCAAATAATTTCTCTTGGACTGTTGGTGGCAAGTCTTCAATATCTGCAAAAGCAAGAATGAGCATGACAAATGACTGAACTCTAGAATCCACATATTCCATATGAACAGCTATTCACATGACAATCACCGGCCCTTTAGTCCCAAGAAAGAGGTAAGATAAACCAGCTCAAGTACACTATGTGAAATACTTTATAGCTTCTCTGTATGAAATTATGGCTCCAATCTCAACTAAACCAAACTATGTTCCCTACACTCAGAAACAAGTCAAAAAAAGTTTAATTTTGAAGCCCACTTAGAACATTGGGCACCACTGTGTCCCTAATACCAGGAGATCGATGAGGTCCAGCACTTCCACCATGCCACACTTCCACTATGCTAAAGAAACTTACCTGGGAGTTACAGTGGGGAGGCAGCTAGCAGGACAGTTTCTTCATTGGGTCTCCATTGGGTCCTAGTAAACTGCTCCAGCAGCAGCCCAGATGCCAGAAACCTTGACAAAAGTATTTCCCAGAGCTCCTCACATCCCTATCAAAATGCATAAGGCATGCATTTCACAGGAATGGCACCTCTGGATGACACCAGAGCAGCATGTGAGGGCACACAACAAAACTTCTCCATTGCTGCTATCACCTGGCAAGTTTTGATGATAAAGTTTTGATGTTGCCAACTGCAACATTCCTCACTGTTAAAATTGGAACTTATAATGCCTAAATGTTCTTAAGGCTACAATCCTGCATAATCATCTACATAGCAATCATATTGCTTTTCCCATCCAGAATAAAACATGTATTGGGTATACAAGTGAGGCAGCCAATGCGTGTAGCTGAGTGCAGGGAGAGCTGTAGCTCAGTGGTAGAGCATCTGCATAGTCCCAGGAGAACCTGGAGAGCCTCTGCCAGACAGTGTAAACAACATTGAGCTAGGTGGACCAGTATTCTGACTTGTCTAAGGCAGCTTTGTATGTCTGATTAGGGTGCCTTCAATGGAAAAAAAACATTCAAACTCATACGTCTCCCACACAGGTATGCATCTCTGTGTAGGAAATTCAATATAGGAAATGCAATATATTTATCAGTTCTGTGTTGCAGTTGCATTTTCAAACAAAACAAAATTAGGAAAAGAAGATTGAAATTTCTCAATTGTTAGAGCTCTATGTTATATCTTCAAGTAACACCATCCATGTTTCCTTCCCTATTTCACCCCACTTACCAAAAGAGATACACTAAATGTAATTATTTTCACTTACTAGAGCAGTCAAGACTGTTTTGCATTACATGATCTAGTGAATCAGAACAAATTAAGTACAACACGTACAGTTGGAGAAAAGGAATGTTTCTGTTTTTAGAACAGCTATGGCCGTTTTCCTCTTTAAAATACTATCTTTAGCATCAAGCAATTCTCTACGGTAACAGAAGCACAGGGATTCTGTGTTTATGAGGTCACTACTCACGTACAGTTGCTACAAAAGTAGTTTCAAAGCAGAAATGGTCCCTACATACTGGAGAGTTTCCTCAAATTATGCAAGCGACTGCTTTTTTTTTTTTTAAGTCCAAGCTCTGCAAAAATATTCAGAAACTGGTGGGAGAAAGGAACCATACTTCACTGAAATGTTGGCACCAGCTTTTGCCCCAATGGCTCCTGTCATACGGACTGAACTATCGTCACATTCATTTCTATGTTGGAGCTGCACTACTTCATGCTGAGCAAAGGGGCTTCAACACCTGCTCCAAAAGACCCTTATGGAGAAGTAGGTTTCCCAGAGCAGATCTCCCTAGTAGGCTAAGGAACAGACATAAATATTTTGTCTCTGGCTCCAGTCATCATTGGCTGCAGCTTTGCCCACTGCTGATATACATCCCTCAACAGACAAAAGGTTGCCCACCCTTGTACTATACCAATTGTGCAATCCCAACTGAATGCTCTTCAGAACTCAGAAATTTCTTTGCTGTGCGCAGCAGTAAAATTAAGTCAGCAGCAGAATTCTGGTTATTTTACAGCTACAGTGATCTCAGGCAGGTGTACAGTATCAGAATTTTAGTACGCTTTAAAATATTTCCATGACCAAGATATTTACTAACAAAACAGTTTGAATCCAAGGCTAATATAGGCCTAAAGAGTACTTTATTATGCAAACACAGGAACGAGTCTCAAAGAAATTTCAATGTTAATATAAAGGAACTGTGACAACAGTCTTTCTCCTGAAGTTTTCTCTCCTCTGAAATTCATTCCATATTTAGGCAAGAAGCTTAATGACTGAAGATTTTTCAAAACCTAAAGCACTTCTGTTGAGGAAGTATAAGAAGTAGTCAGAGCACCCATTTATCTGCTAAGGACAAGTTAACAGATAAAAGAAGCACCTCATAATTACCTGCAGGTAATGTAAATGTAACAAGGTCAGTTAGGAAATAGCAGGCAAAGTCTCCCTTCCGCTGATGAAGAGATGCAGCAATTTCACGTCGGATTTGCTCAGTAAGCTCTGGGCATACCATAGCTGGAATGCACTTAGCTGCATGTTGGGATACCTGTAACGGGATGTTTCATGATGTTATTAATTTAAGAGGGAAATGGACCACACCTGTTAAAATGTAAGAGAATCCCCCACCCAAGGACAGCTGACAATAACAGTAAGACCCAATGTTCTGCATTATTGGAAGGGTGGGCTTGGGAACAGAGGCATCTCAGTTCTGACTCCTGCTCAGCCATGTAGGTTGCTGGCTGATCACAGTTTTTACCCATGGGCCATGAGGCTGCTGAATGGAAGACAGCAACATTGCAGCTGACGTTCGGGGTTGGTGGTCGTACGACAGCTCACAGAGTGTAACAAGGACTGAGAGATTTGGGGGGGGAGGGGGGACTCGTTTAATCTCACTGTTCAAAAGTGGTACAGTGACAATAAAGTATTTCTATTTCTATAATACATTCTTGGAATATTTCTCCGGTGATCCACCATCTATTTTGGAGAACACTTCAAAATGTTTTTAAAAGGTCTACATGGCTTGAGACTTTGATACTTGTAAAGCTACACCACATCAACCTGCCTGTGCACTGTGGTCATTTTCAGAGGCCTATCTCTGCATGTCATTGTTATCTAAGCTGGGGCAGATAGAAATTGGGGACCTTTCTTGACTGCAAAAATGCCTGTGGAATGATCACCCAGCAACCACTTTGATGTCTTTTTAGTGCCAGTTGAAGACCTTTCCCAAGGACTTCTAACCTCTGACAAGACTGTTTCATTTTTAGTGTTTTTATAGAAGTTTAATTATGTATTTGTTTTATGCTGTAAGTTGCTCTGGTGTACTGAAGCATGGGATATAAATTTAATAAGAATTGTTCAAGATACAGAAGAGCAAAGCTCTGCTGAGGAAGAATCAGTGTTTCCTCATCAACCACTGTGAAGCATTTCTGTTAGTAAATAACCCAGTAGATGTGGATAATCCAGTACAATAAAACTCTCATCACTCTCAACTATTGACAATGCTGGCTACGGTGCATGGGAACTAAAAAACCCACCAACTTCTGGAGAGCCACACAGTCACTAAAACCAAACAGGGGTTTTGGGTGGTGGCTCCCCATCTGTGGAAGGCTTTCCCCAGAGAGGCTCACCTGGCATTACATGTCTTTAGGAACCAGGCAAAAGCATTCCTCTTTACCCAGGCCTTTGGCTATTAAATAATCTATGGCCTCTTAAAGCGGGGGGGGGGCTGTGATTATGATTATTTTATTACTATGCAATCTATTATTATGGTTTTTATTATTGTGCTCCGTAAACTGTGTTCTTAATGTTGCACACCACTCTGGGATCTTTTAATAAATGGTAGTATATAAAATGAACAACAACAACAACAACAGGAAATAGAGGGCAAGACAAAGGGACAGCAAAATATCTATTGGTATTGGCACCATTCATCTTATTCATATACCTCTCTGGTTTTCCTGAAAGGTTTTTTAAATCACCAAGAAGGATCAAACTGACCACCAAGGCTTCATTCAGCATTACTCTCATTAAAGTCCCTGCTGATGCTTCAGTTGTCCCTGGAACCAGATGCAGGGGCTCCCATAAGCACACATACCAGCAAAAGTGAAAACTCACCTCTGTAAGCAGAATTGCTAGCATATCTTGTCTTTGAAAACGTATAGCAAGATGAACAAGTGTGTATCCCACATCAAAAGCGGAAGGGCGATTTAACAAGCGTACTTCATCTGCAGAAAGCTGGCGTGCAATATCTCCTCCTGATGACTTGTATGCTTCAATAGCAGCTAAATCACCTTCTACAACCCCTAGAGACATGGAAGATGGGTCATCAAGTTAAAATTTCTAATGTTACTTAAGATAATGACAGTTCATTCTTAATCAAGTTACCATTTATTGTACCATTTCCTTACCATACATCGAGATCCTAAGTTGGGGAAGGCCCTTGAATTTGGTTGCCATCAGTGGAGCTCTGTGCCTTGCCAGTCACACTAACTGATAATGTATGCTTGCAGCAGTACATAGTATTTTTGCCATAGTTCACATGAAGGTAGCAACCTATACAGTACATGTCCATTGAGGAGAGTATGCAGATCAAGTCCATGCAACTTTTTGTCTACAGCATGGTAGTTCAAGAGAAGGGATGAATCAATTGCTTATATTCACAGGGCTTCTGTGGAAGGACTTCAAACATTACTAATGAGATTTGGTTCTCACTTACAGCCCTATCTAATTATACTATCAAAAAATCATACAAATGGAGCCCTTCTAAAATGACCTTAGGACTGTTCGGCAAAATTCTCTCATTGGGCACCAGATCAAATGTGCCAGAGTTCCAGTGACAGATCTGCCAAAGACACATTACAGAAGTTAGGCAGGATGCAGCTTGAACATTGTTGCCTTCAATATGAAGCTACAGAACTCACTGAAGTCTTCCCTGTGACTGTATACAAACTACTGCATTCTTATTTTTATCCTCCAAGGAAATCAGGACAGCATACAAGGTGCTCCTCCCCACTTCATTTTTCTTCACAACAGCCCTGTGAGGTAGGCTATGTCAAGAATTTGTGATTTGTCTAAGACAGGGGTCAGCAAACTTTTTCATCAGGGGGCCGGTCCACTGTCCCTCAGACCTTGTAGGGGGCCAGACTATATTTTGAAAAAAAATATGAACGAATTCCTATGCCCACAAATAACCCAGAGATGCATTTTAAATAAAGGACACATTCTACTCATGTAAAAACATGCTGATTCCCGGACCGTCCACGGGCCGGATTTAGAAGGTGATTAGGCCGCATCCGGCCCCCGGGCCTTAGTTTGGGGACCCCTGGTCTAAGATCACCCTCTGAGCTCCATGGCTGAGTAGGAATTTGAACGTACTTCTCCTCAGTCCTGGTCGTCACACTAACCACTAAGACATTGGCTCTCAAGGTGAATGAGGAAACTGCTATATTGGACAGAAGTGGGGGGAGATATGGATCATTTGTTTTAGCAAGTTCAATCAGTTCATATAAACTTAACATCACTTTTTTTGTTTCAGGAAGGGTGTTACTTGAGCAATTCACCGTAAGCTAGCCAAATATCACACAAAATAACTACACTGTCAATGCCATAAGCTGAATACAAAACATTACAAGCCATTTGAAGGAGGGGCTATGATGGCTCAACAGGACTAAGATCCCATGCAAGTGCAAATTGCAATGACTAATAGGTACCATTTAATAACCACTTCAAAAGTGCTAAGTGGATGCCTGGCATGGAAAACTTCATTAATGTGGGGTCTTGACTGAATATGGATGTACCAGAATAAAGCAAACAAAGGAAGTGTAATCAGGAGTGCAATGCCACCCCTGAAGAGGGGATGCATTTGGTACAATACATTGCATTTAGGATACTTAATTTTAAACAGCTGAGTTCATTTTACATGCTTCCCTCATCTTCCCAAAATGGACTTCCGGGAACAAGGAAGTCCTGGTACAGAAAAAAGGGGATCTTATTGTTCTGAAGAATGCAGTATCCACCAACACCATCACGGCAAACTGGAAGGGAAATAGGTTTGTGAGAGTCTCAGCAATAGACAGGATGTGCAAATATGTACTGAACTGCCCTTCAAATAAAATGAAATAACATCTTTGGTAGGATCCCTCTCCTTCTGGATGAAAGAGATGACAGAAAGCAAAAGGAAGCTCCTGGAACTTACTATGTTTAGACCAGGCATAGGCAAACTCCGGCCCTCCAGATGTTTGGGACTACAATTCCCATCACCCCTAGCCAAGAGGATCAGTGATCAGGAATGATGGGAATTGTAGTCCCAAACATCTGGAGGGCCGGAGCTTACCAATGCCTGGTTTAGACAATCTTATCTTGACTCAATATAGTCCCCTTTCTCCTCCACACACTGTGGTAAGCTGGGAAGTGTTTTGTCACAAATTATATTCAAAGTTTTTCTTTTTAATTTGTTTGCATGTCAGTTCTTAGAAACATTGATTTTGTGACATTCTGTACCATAGCCTCCTTTACTCACCAGGCCAAAAGGGAGAATGACTCTCTGGGCACAAAATATTGGATCCAAGGTACAAAGAAATGCCAGCACAACTGGTTATTCCTCCCTCCCAGCTTAGTAAGTACCGGAGACTTTGTAGGGGCTATAAGGACCCCCCTTCTTACCCTTAAGTGCCCCTTGCTCCTCCCCATGGGCCTGTCTATCATGGGGGCCAGGACACACAGGTGCATAAGGGCTGGACTGTGCCTAAAAACCAAAAAGGAATCTGAATTTAGTATTTTTGTACACACATTTACTCAAGAACAACTAACATATTCAAGAGATTTATAACCCACCTTTTGAGAAAAGTCCTCAATGTGGCTTACAAAACCAGTTGTGCCTACAACTGGGAGTGGAGCAGAGCTGGGGCTTAAAAGATGCTTAAGAGGATTACAGCAGGCCACAAGTTTATTGCTCATAGCTTTCAAATAATTTTGGCACTGAATGAGAGGGAATCCAAATATTACTGAAAGCTTATGTGCAGACATGTGCTAAACATGCCCAGCCCATCAGTTAGGAAGCCGGGTAACTAGCTAACAGCATAAGTCACTCCTTCTGCCACTGTCACCATTCTGCAGGTATGGCTGGTGTGTCAGCTCCCAATTAATAAAGTTGGCCCATGAGTCTCACCTCCAAGGACCTTTAGGGCAGCCAGGCTAATGCAGAGAGCACAGCCCCACTTCCCCCTCTGACTATGGTCCCTGCCTAACGTCCAAGCACTAGAGCGAGCTCTGACAGCCTGAGAGGACAAAATAAAATTGGTCTTAAAAAAAAAAGCCAACATAGAGGAAGCTGATGGAGCATGAGATGAAGAGGCTACCCGACTGACCCTCAGACCAGGCAATGCAAGCATGGGATAGGGGAGAAGTAAGTGATTCCATCTGCACACCTCATTCCCCACTTTTGGTACCTCTACCAGCCTGGGTATTGCTGAGCAATATATAGCAGAAGCACTGGGAAGAGTGATGGGATATGAATGCTGCCAACTGTTGGGCATCTAGCCTACAGATCTATGAAAGGATATAAATACCTTTGTTTTTTGCTTAGATTGCTACTGTTTGTGGAAGCCAAATGGTAGGTCCTCCTCAGCGAGAGTGAGATTGCCAGTGAGAGTGAGAAATGCCAGGTGCATTTTGCGCCTAAAGATTCTCCATTTGTCAGCACCTCAAAAAGTCTGGGTGCCATTTTTTGTGCCCGGCTGACACTCAATGATTACTGAAATGTATGTGCTTTGAATCCTTGAAGTATATGTTAAGAATAGACAATATGCTATTAACAATTTCTGTTAAAAAAGTTGATATTTGTTAATATCAATTTTTAACACTTATGTGTATTAGTGCATGCTTATCAAAACAATAAATAAAAATTATTACCGTCACGCCCACAATGGCAACAAGACACCTACATCTATGAAACTAAGAAGATTATCCATAAATTATTTTACAGATCTGGGATGCCACAGATTAAATATCAGATTATTATTTAGATCAAATAATGTAATATTAAGATAACAATTACATCATAATATACATGATGTTTTTATATACAGCCTAAGATTACCACTTGATACTAAGATGTCAAGTGGTAATCTTAGGCTGTATATCATGATAAAATTTCTGATACCATTAATAGATATGATTGGTCTGAAGGCTATGACCTGAGAAGTATTTTGGGGGGTGGGATTATAAACACTTATAAACACTTTCTGCAGGCAAGCATATTTTTCAAAAGTATCAGTAAAATACTTTTAATGAAAGCTGCATTCCCAGATAGACAATTCTAAGAGAAAATGTGGTTTCTGGATTCTCTTAGGCAAGAAAGAATGTTACACATACATACGCTGCCAAAAAAATCCCTTTTCACCTTTCTTTCCCTAAGCAGATGAAAGGAACAGTTGTCAAATGCTTCCATTACAGATATCACTGCTGACAACAAGCAACAAAAGAAGAGACCATACCAGGACAAATATTGGGGATTATGATCAGAATATTTTTGTTCAAAAGAATCTGATCCAAGCCAGAATTGTATGTTACACGCACAGATGTGAATAACTAGAAAAGCTGTTTAATGTGTAAAAAAGTAATGTGGAAGAGGCCACTCAACCCTTTCCCCCACCTAGGATTTCCAACTTCCAGTTTTTCTCCCCCACTGCTGCATCTCTTGTTCAAAGTGGGCCATATACTTATGTAACATGTAGTATGGAGACCTCATACCACCAATATTGCACATTAATTGATGTCCTGACATGCCTACACAACCTGTAACCCATGTCCACCAAGTAGATCTGGTAGTTTGCTTGGAACTTGATAGTCTCCTCCTAATTTTGTTGCTTGGCTACACAAAACAGAGGCTTATTAAGTACCCATCAGGTTTCAATAAATGTCTGGGTATGTTCAACTTAGCAAGCCACACATTGTGCAGGCTTAGGTTAGGATACTCAGTCTGGAAATTCACAGCCAACCGCAAAGCTGAAACACTCAGAATGTTGATCAGACATTTCAATCTTTTATCATGTGTTAGCAGCAGGAAATTTTTGGTTTGGCCAATCTAAAAGTTATACCAAAGAAAAGGAAATTAACCATTTGTAAATGTTACACACAAGCAAAGTTAACAAGAACAGTGTTTGAATAGCTTTGATCAATTCATCAAATAATAAGAATCCAAATGAACTTGAAACAGAGAATTTAAGTCACCTTCTTCCAGAAAACACTATCACATTCTATCAGCCTCAGGCAAATTATCTGTTTATCTAGGGCACGTATCAGCTCCTTTGTAGTTTGCTCAACTCTACTGTTCATGCCATCCTGGTGATGTAAGTACGTAGATAAGGGAGGAGAGTTGAGGAAAAGGACTGATTACCTAGATTGGAATGCAAATTTCAAAAAATAATACAGAGGGCCCTTTCATGCAATTATCACAATGTAAGTGGGCTTACTTAGCAAAAAGGCACATGCTTCATTCACAGGGCACCTATCCTTATTTCATATCTGCAGAATAGGAACATATCCCAGGGAATCATATATGGTGTGCCACTAGTAGTGATGTGAGGTGAGAATATTCTCTGCTAGAAAACTCTCTGGAGAATATTCGAGAATATTCTTCAAAAGATTATTCTCGAGAATTTAACATCACTAGTCACTAGAGCCTGAGAGTTTTGATTTGACTGCTCTGTATTGCTTTTTAAAATGCACATTTTCCCTGTAAGGCCATCAAGATGAAAGAGTTCTCTAAAACCCTCAAGCCTAAAAGAAAACTCTGGAGAGAATACGGAACTGATGCTTTAGATTTTTAAAATCAGAACAATAGTGATTAAAAAGGGAACAATTATATTTCAGTATTGTCTTCCACAGCTTTTTACAGAAGCAGCCCGCAAAATTCAGTTGTCATTGGGCAGCACCCTCTCACAAGATATGGAGAGCCTTTAACAGTGAACTTTAACTATGCCCCCGCTGCTGTCCAGTGAGCAGGGCAATCAAGGCTAAAAG
The DNA here is from genome assembly GCF_965207765.1 of Zootoca vivipara. NCBI lineage: Eukaryota > Metazoa > Chordata > Lepidosauria > Squamata > Lacertidae > Zootoca > Zootoca vivipara. The sequence continues at coordinate 41,403,715 of NC_142588.1, forward strand.
GTACACAGACTCTAGTATGAATCCACTACTAGATTTTCATTAAAACTGAGGCTTCTGATTGGCTGTCTGTTTTCTCTACCCTCTGCAGGTAACAAGAGGCCAGTGTCAGCCAAAGGGCTATTGCCTCATTGCCTAGACTTGTATGTGACACAGCATGGTTTTTTCACTCCATCTATCATGATGGGCAAGATAGTGGAGCAGTAGACTTCACAAAGCTAGGAACAGCCAGAAGGATTGCAGCAGCGGCAGCCAGACCATCTGGAGACAAGGTAACAGACTGTATTTTTAAGGGTGGCGATGTGATATTTTGGCCAGCAGGAGCAGCCTACTCCATTCTCCCAATATTTGACTGGTAAAATGGCTTGGGGGGGGGAAGAGACTTCTGACTATGTTGGCACAAATGCAGAAGGCAAAGCAGCAGGTTGACAGGCCAAGAAACAGAGCAGCAGATGTATAAAAAAATCAATATAGTCTCTACAGCTTTCTTCAAGATGCTGCCTGCCAGAAGTACATTAGGAGGAATTTTGTGTCATCTTCAGCTGGCAGGAGAGGACCAATACATACATGCTGCCCACATCCACCTGAACCTACATATTATAGCAAGGATTTCAAAATGCCTCGTGGAGGCACCATTTTTTCTCCAATTCTGCTGGTACTAATTTGGAGTATTAATTTGGAGTACTAATTTGGAGTATGGACTCCTGGGCCAGACTGGGGGTTCTGTTGGCGTATCATCCACCCTGCTCCCTTTCTGAACTGATGAAGTTGGTCTCATATTTGGTTCTGGAGATTCCCAGGATGTTTGGTGCTGAGAGGGCTTCAACATCCATGCAGAGACTATCTTGCAGGGGCTTTACCCCTCAGCAACTGTTGGGTACCTTTAACAACGATTCACCCCAGAGGCTGTTTCTGGGGACTTTTCCAGCTGATTTGGCAGGCATTCCTACTGAAGCCCTAGCTGTTCTCTGGAATAAGGAGAAGACTCACTCAATGGATGCAACTAGTCTCTTCCTTTAGGTACAGCCTATGCAACTCCTTGTTACACACCTGAGCGCAATGAAACAAGCTGAGACAGCTGGTACACAAGTGGAAGGAAACTCAAGATGAATCCAACTGAACACTTTGTTGCAGTGATGGATGTGAACAAACTTATTCCTCCTATAGCTGCGTCCTCTCAATGTTATCTAGATTTCCCAAACAGTACAGGGCCTTTTTGAAATCTGGCCTGGGAGATGTGGTGAATCGTCAGGAATGCACTACGGTATCACGTGTTTGCTGGACACTCTGAATGTAAAGTTTCTTGCATCCACCATGACTTAAACTTTACAATTAATGCTATGTCAGTAGTAGAGCTATCCAGAGTTCCATCTGGTCCAGCCTGCTTGGATGGATTTCAGTTACTGAAACATGAAGACATGGACAATGCTTGGTCATGACTCATGCCTGGAATAACACTTGTGTATTTGACCCTTGCCAGTCATGGCTTATTAAATCTAGCAGGAAATGTATGGTTGGCTGGGTCCAAGCAGTTAGAAGACAGATGGCTAAAATGTAACCCTCTCCATGACTTTCAATACCATCACTCTTGTATTCTTCTGGTTAGGCTCACCCAGCTAGGCATAAGAGGGATTTTCCATTTCTACTGAGAGGACCAATTCCATAAGTTGGTACTGCAGAAATACTGCTCAATGCCTTCACAATTGTGCTTCTTGGAGCCCCCGTGCTGTTTAACATCTACACAAAACCACTGAGTTTGAGCAATCTGGGCTGAGGTGTGACCAGTATGCAATAATCAGAAGCAGGTAAGGCTGTGGGTGCCTTGAATCAGAACATTAGCATGGTAACTGATTGGATTAACAAACTGAGACTCGATCCTGATAAGGTGGAAGCACTATTAGTAGATGATTTGCCCATCCAGGTCAGGGAAGCCCAACTTTTCATACCAGATAGGTCCCAAGAGTTATTCAACATGGAACCCTTAGATGGCACACTGCCTTGTCGTACGGGGGCAGGGGGAGTAAGCCCAAAATTTGATGCCTCCTTACAGCCCTTGTGCTGCCTTCCCACAGCGGGCTAAGTTAGGCACTGGGCTTTGGGAAGGAGGTACGAGGCTCTGAAAGAGTACAAGAGCCCTCCCTTCTCCTTCCCAAAGCTGGAAAAGTGTAGACTAGGTTTTGGAAAGGAAATGGAAGAACTCTAGGATCCTGTTAGAGCTTTCATACCTCCTCCCCAAAACCCAGCACTTCACTTACCCAGCATGAGGATTGGGGGGGATTCAAATGTTGCCGAGGGGCTCAAAAAAAAAGGTATTGAGGGCCACATGTGAAGGGCAAACAGCCTGCTCTAAAAAGGGCTCCCCCCCAAAAAAAAAAACTTAGTAAATTCACAGCTTGGGGATACTTTTGGATGCAAAATTATCATAAGAGATTCAAGAGGACTGTGTGGCAAGTACCTTTCACCAGTTTTAGCCAATATATAAAGTATGGCTAAACCTGGATGGAGATAGCTTGGCCAGAGCTGTTTATATTCAGGTAACCACACCTTCAGACTGCTGCAATGAGTTGTACATGTGGCTGCCTTTGTAAAGAGTGACTCAGAAACTGCAATTTGTTTAAAATAGAGCCATAAGGCTAGTAACTAGGTACTTAACCTGCCACACTGCCTCCCTGTCCTTTTCCAGGCCTAATGTGAATTACCAGCTTTAGCCTACAAAGGCCTAAACATTGAGATCCTGTTTTGGATCCAGGTGAAGCAGATGGCTACAAAAGAGAGGGCTTCTCAGCTGTGGCACACCAGTATTGGTATGGACTCCTCAGGTACCTTTTTATGGTCTTTTTGGCCCCAAGTGAGTGTCTTTTTTATTCACTCAGGCCTTCTAAACCTGTGTTTTAAAATAAACTACAAGTCTATGTAATCAGTGCTATTTTTCTAGGAAAATAGGTGCTGAAACTCACCACAAACACCTTCCTTTGTCCCTTTATAAAGGCAATGGTACCCACATAAGAGGTGCCGGAACTGATTTCTAGTGAGTTCCAGCAGAAAAAAGTCCTCCTTTTATTGTTTTCTTGGTGTTAAATAAAGCTTATGCTCTGGCTCTTTTAATGTGGCTTTAAACTGAGCTGCAAACTTTTTTCTGCTTCCACTAGGAAAGTTTAACCTGTTTTTGTTTTTGTTTTTGTTGTTGCAATTACTCTATTTTATTTTAAATATTGTAGGATGGGTTTTTTTGTAAGCCACCTAGGGAATTTTATTAATGGGCAGCAAATTTAAAATAATATTTAATTAAGGAAGGCATTAGGGTGGCCACTTTGGCCTTGGTATACCTTTCCTGCACCACAGGAACATAGTATGTCAGAGGCTAGTAAATGCCTTAAGGTATCAGCCACACATGGGAAATATAAACATACATTTGCTACTATGATAGACCACAATCATGTTTTCCACATTAGAAAAACAAAAGACAAAAATTGTGCAGAATCTATTCCTCTCATATGGTACCTTACAAAAGGCATCCCATGGGAAGCAACTTGTTGCATACCAATTAAATGCTAGAGTGACTGACAGCAAAACAACAGAGTCTCCTTTTCAGGACATGCTGTAATGCAAGATGCAAAACTGCAAAGATAATTAATGAGCTACTTGCATTTGGGCCAAAACAAGAACCATATATTCAAAGACAAGTATAATCCATTGTTTTTTAAATCTTTAAATAAGCATTATAAATAGTATGCCTTTTATCTCACAGGCAGCAAAAAATGGAACCTTCTTTTCCTGGTCAACTATTTGCCATATCTAACTGAACACTATTTGCAAGTCTAGCATTTCACTATTATATACACACATTACATGCATTTGCCACAGTGTTCTGACATGTCGGTATTACCATCCTAAGCAATAGATCAATCAGGTATTCAATATTAGACATCCATGTCTTAAGTTCCCAGTCTCTCAAACACCAGCTAAACATCTATGTAGCATTTCATAAATCCAAGCAAGGGCATTCTTGTTGTTAAATGAGGAAGGAAATGTTCTATTCATGACAAATTTCTTTAAAAAATAAATCCATCAGAAATCTTTGTCTTTATGTATAGTACCGTAAGGGAGAAAGATGGCAATGAACATTATTTTTACCATGGGTGTGTGAGAACTTTGGATAGCAGTATGCTACATCAAGTTCTGTCTTGTATAAACAATAAAAAAAATCCATCTTCCAACAAAGGACAGTGCTTTGTATACCCCCCCCCTTCCATAAAAAGTTGGAAGGTTATTATTTTGAAAGAATACAGGGTATTTTTCAGCAGTCAGTAGTGAGCAAATTAAGTTCACAAATTCTTACTTTCTTCTAAAAAAGTACACAAAGCTCAGTAGCCTGCCATAGGCAGGTAGAGATTTCACACAGCAGCCCACTGACTTTCTGGGTTGGTTGTAGCAAAGAGGGCTCTGGCAGGCCACGTTTTTACACCGGCCATGGAAAGGAAGGACAGAGTGCGTCATTCCTCCTCTGCCACCCAACTCACTCACCTGCACGGAATTCCATGCACTTGCTTTCATGAAATTCCTTGCTGATTAAGGCTACCACAGAGCCATACAAGGCAGAATTCATATCTGAAGGCAACCTGCTTATCTCATAATTTTTGATTAAGATAGTACGTATCTAAACATTCAGAGGCCCTACTGAATGCCTAAACATTCAGAGGCCCTACTAATGAAATGCAATAAGTAGCCACAGAAGTGCGGGTCTTTGGGGGTAGGTGGACACCTCCTCTGTGCAATGCCTTCCCCACAGAGGCTCACCTGGCATCTAATTTGGGGGGTTGTTTCATTACTAGGCAAAAAATATTGGGGGGGTCTTAGTTTTAAACTGAATTTATTCTTTCCAATCAGAGTGGATTTTTTGTTGTTGTCTTTGCACTTTTTTGCTTCTGAATTTTAAATTTGTTTTATTTTTTTGTTATGAGCTACCCTGAAAAATCTGTTATAGATACTGAAAAAACTGTAATAAATATTGGATCAGACTGGCATAGCTAAATTTTATACCTATTTACACATTTTCTGCCCTAACCCTTTTGCGTGAACTGTCTATGTAACTTGTCTTAACTCTTCAATCCCTCCTCAAAATCCACTTTTTCATGAATGCTTTCATACAACCTTCCCGAAACTGATGTCTGAACTACAACTCCCATCAGCCCCTGATGTGTCTAAAAACCTCTAAAGGGTAGCAGGTCAGGGAAGGCTGTTCCACTAGAACTAAGCCTGTAACCAAGCCTAAGAATAATTGAAACAAAATCTCATATTCTTTTACCCCAGCTACCACTTCCCTCATGTTTATGTGTTTCCCTTGCGTTAGGTTTTATATATCGTAAGTTCATTGGGGCAGGAACATGTCCTCTTCTATTCTAATGCACCATGAAACTAATTGTACTATATTACTATCATCATTATTATTAAATATACAGCACAGTTCCACCCTTATACTTTGAAAATACTTTCGAGATTTTCCAAAATATCTGCTTGTAGGGGGAAATCCACATAGCAGAACACTAGACATATCCTAATAGCATTATAGATTTGATACACTGGAGATAATTAAACAAATTGTATTTTATAATATGCCAAACTGTTTCAGAAAATTCAACAACAATATTTGTTACTACGAACAGTATTTCCAAGGTCAGAGCTACATTCTGTGTTATTTTTAACTGACTGCCTCACACTTGTGTAAGATCTATACTGTTTACAAACACTCGTGAACTGCAGCTGCTGATTCTAAGGCACAGCTTGCCACTTTAAATAGGGTAAAAAAATTAACACATGGCTAAGTAAATTTATGTTTTAGTGTTCATATAAGAACTGTTCGTAAAGGCATTTAGAATCTTTATTTTTAAAACTGAAGTGCAACTCTGATTTTACGCTTGTGTCAATAGTATTTATTTTGCTAGCATTTAAGTAGGATTTTCCTACATTTCTACACCTTACAAAAATAAGTTCACATATTGTGTTGTTAAAATATGGAAATTCAACATTTGTATAGTGATTTTAAGTGTTCAAAGTGCTTCATATGCATGCTTGTTATAAACTTTGTGTGAAGGTTGCCAAAATAATTGTGTTTTACATTTTAACCAATATACACCATTCATCTTCCCTTCTAAATGAAATATGACAGACACAGAACTTACCAACACAAGCATTAAGAAACAGCCAGTCAGTCTTCTTCATTCTGTTTTTTATTTGCTTTAGTTTTTTGAAGTCAACTTCAAGTTCTTCTTTGCTGCCAACGGCTCCAGCCAGCTCAATTCTCTGAAAGTCCATTTTCATTTCAGATTCCCGTTTGGTTGTAGGAGGTGATCTTCTTTGGCTATTACCACTACTACAGCTGCCCCTCCATCGAGTTCTGTCTTGCTCATTTATTATTGAGGAAGCTTCGTCTGTTTCTGCCAATTCTATTGCTTCGATGTTGTTGGGTCTTGGATGGTCACACACAACACACTTTCTGGCTTTAGCCCAGTTTTCATACGTACAGACAGAACAGGTCCAGTGCTGTGTCCTCATGTTTAGCTTATTTCTATCATTGTACTCCTCACAAGGATCCACAGAGAAAGGAGCTGGTCTTGAACCAGACCCTGAAGACTGAGGAGATTCTGTGGGACTCCTGGTCCTACGCTGAGACAAGCATTGTGTGCATCGTATTGCACGAGGCCAGTTCAAGTATGTGCACATGTGACATGACCACTTATTTGCACTTTCCATACTGTAGGATGATTTAACTCTTGGTCTTGCACTGGAATCTGGACATATCAAAGGGCTGCTGCCTCCTTCAATACTTGCAGGATCCCAATCTCTACCGACATCACTTGAACCACTTTTGAAAGGATCTTCTGTTATAATAGTTCCACTAGGTCTTTGAGCACGGCACATGGTACACTTGATCGCAGATGGCCAGTTTTCGTATGTACAATACTCACAAGCCCATTTTATTCCACGTTCTGTCATCCTGAACTCCTTGAAGTAAATGATTTCAAGCAGAAAGCTTTAAAAAAAAGAATAAGAATAAATCTATTAGAACACATAAATTATGTACTATCCACAGTTATTTAAAAAATATATACTCTGAGTTTTACCAAAAGAGTAACTAAACACAGTTCATGCACAATGCTTGATCATGGATTCTTCATGAAGAAGTCAGGAAAAGGCTCAGTTTCATTCATCCCCTTTTCCCCTCCTTCACATGCAGGGAGAAAAGATTTATGTTTCTTTGAAAGTAAAAGCCTTCAATTTTCTGTTACAGTTGAACTCAGGAAACTGTAGTTAGTTCAAACAAATCAGGATAAAATTGAAGCTTCAAATTCTGGTTTGTTCAGAATAAACCACAGAAAGTGAGAGCCAGAGGTTCATTTGCGTAACCATGTTGTGTCTGAATAGCATGGTGTCTGAATAGTACTTTCATATCACACTTGACTGAGTATTGCTTTACTCAATAGTGTAAAGAAAATATTATAACAAATGCTAATCGGTCATTAGCTGCCTTACTTATTTTATACCTCATACAGTACTTAATAATCAGTGCAGATTATTAAGCATCCTTCAGGAATGACCTGGAAGATACACTGAAAGCTAATTTCTGCTAATGTATTGTACTTTTAAGTTCAATATATGTGCCCAGCACCTGATATCAGAAATACAGTATGCCTAAATGTACTGACTGAAATCTCTATCATTTTATTAACAGAAAAAATATGAATAAAATACTCTTTAGGCTGTTCCTAAATCCTACTTTAAGAAGCTGAAGATGGAATACATCAGTTTACTAACTACTCAGATTTGTTACTTTAGAAATCATAATATCCCTAAACCTTTTTTTCTTTTTTTAAGTTCAAAACTCATTCAAGAGGCAACAGCATTCTAAGAGAATTATGTTACATCAACATTGTTACATTCAGTCACTTTTAAACCAGTTAATTCCAGTATTGCTGTTTTACAAGGGTCCTCCAGATTTTGGAATCACTAACTCATCACACAAAACAAAGGACTCAGGTAGGAGTCAAAAGATAATGTATGACCCTTCTTTTTCAGATGACCATATGATTTTAAACAAAAATTGTTCTATTTACTTTTTCTATACTGAAGAGTCTATTTCGTCTCCATACTGCCTTTTCAGTGGCAAGGATGATGGACAGCACTAAGTACACAGCTTTTCCTGTGAACAATACAAATTATTGTTAAAATCTTACTACAACATACAGGAAATAGTACTTACTATATCAGTCACATTTGTCATGTCTAGAGTAAATTTTTGAGTAGTTTTAAATGAAACTGCAGCAGAACTATCTATGGATCTGCTGCTTTATCATTCAAACACAAGTCCGATAAACTCCAGCTTCATAGAGAGAACTAGCTCAGCTATAACCTACTTATGACTACATCAATTTCAAAATTCTTGAAGCATTTCCTCAAGCATTAGCAATGCTTCAAAACAGAATAAACCTCATATATGAATGTTCTTCCTTGTAGGCAGTTATTCTAAACCTACATGTCAATAAGTATGATTATACCTTGCAATATATATATATGCAATAGCAAACCAAGCATGGGACATGTGATTCAGCCAAACAAACCCACACATGATCAATTCCAATAAAGGATTCATTCCATTTCCTATATTCAAGTGACTTTTTTCCCCAGTAGAATGGCCCTGGAATTATTAATGAACCAAGATCCAAAGAACCAAGCAGAATCCAAGTACAGTGGTACCTCGACTTACGAACGACTCAACAACCGAATTTTTCAACTTACGAATGGGGGTAATGGCCGCGCGCTTACGAATGTCTCAACATCCGGAAAAAACCCACGGCGGTTTTAGATAGGGATTTTTCGACTTACTTCAGGTCCACCCAAGCAACAATCACTTGTAACTTTTTTCATTTTTTGAAAAGCAGATACCTACCCATTTCGTGTCACAAGCTACATTTGAAAGTCCCCTCACTTTCAAGAGTGGCTTACTATGGTTCTTCACTTTCAGAAAACCTCAAGTCACAAACCCATTTCGTTACCCAGTAATATGGATACATATCTCATGCATGTATCTTTCTGGAAACAACCAACTTCGGCTTCCACCATTAATTAGCTAATCAGAACTGTGTAGCAGAGAAGCAAAAGATCATGTTGTAGGCTACTGGATTCGAACTGCTCCTAGCAATTGATCACAGCAAAAAAACACCTCCCATCTAAGCCTCACAGTGCCCACTACAGAATGGGTACCAATAAAATCCCATATCCTTATTTTTTTGGGGGGGGGACAACAAAATTAATTACACTTACATATATGCAATATTCTAGTTTGTTTCTTCCCAGTGTAGCAAAGGTAGGAGTGGGGCAGGTGAAATTTGAACAGTGTACACCAACATTCCCAATAACAACCCCCCCCCCCACTTTCCTTAGTTGTGCTGAGCTATGCCAGAAGTGGCTTTGTCATGCTGGCCACATGACCTGGAAGCTATACGCCGGCTCCCTCGGCCAATAATGCGAGATGAGCGCGCAACCCCAGAGTCGGTCACGACTGGACCTAATGGTCAGGGGTCCCTTTACCTTTTTATTACAGCCATACCTCTAGATACAAATGCTGCGGGTTGCGTACAGCACAGGTTATGAACGCGCCAAACCCAGAAGTAATGGAACAGGTTACTTCCGGGTTTGGCAATTCGCGCATGCGCAGACGCGCCAAATGACGTCACGTGCCAAATCGCGCGGCAAGCATGAGCAGATTCGGCGCTTCAGGTTGAACGGATCCCATTCGCATCCAGAGGTACCACTGTATATACCATTTAATCTTTATATGGTATTGGAGAGCAGATTTTTTACAAGGAATCACTACAGCAGCTCCTTGTGCACTTGCTTTGGCCCAGTTCAGATTTTCTGGTACTCTCTGCAGAGTGTCAACTATTATTTGTTTGTGTAGACCTTTGGTTTTAAAACAAATAAATGATTTGACACTTAATTTGTAATCAAGAACCAGCCTCAGGAGCACACACTGTGCCCCATTCCCAGGTACAGAATTTTTCTTCTTTTTATCAATATAATTGCTGGTTTGGTATTACATCTGCACTGTGGCCAATGAAAACCAGGTTTGCCATCTCAAGCCAGAACCTATATACCAATTTCAAAATCTGTTTCTGGATTATGTTCCCAATTTGCAAAACCATTGTTTCCAGGCAGGCCGCTCATCTGCTCCAGCCTCAAGAGAATAAATACCACAATGAATGGAATATTTTCAGATGCTGGCTCTTGAAATGATAACCAAAATAACACAATTTTAACTGCTAGCTTAGTACTTAAAGCATGAGTTTCAGGTGCTATTTTGGACCAAACATGTATTTTATTTATTGAATTTATATTCTATCCTTCTTGTCATGTATCACAAAGAATTGCTAGTACTGCTACTTTAGCATAAAGCAGAAGTGTTAATTATATAATTTAAATTATGATTTGTTTATTTTATTTTACACTCATATGAGAAAGACCCTATCGTTCCACCTTCCAGAAATGTTCACGCAGTTCTTCTTTTCCAGTAGAGATATCAGAAACTGGCAGACATTGTTGGAAACCTAGCATGTCATGTTGTGACTAGCTGCAAGTGTCGATTTGTATTGATTTGTTTTACTAACTGAAGGAATAGTGTAAAGGAAGAAGAATTGGCTTTGTAGTATTCACAGTAGGAAAGCCTTTCATATAAACTTAAGGCAGCCTTCAGATGTCTTCTAAGGTTATATAGTTGCTCATCTTCTTGACATCTGATGGGAGGGTGTTCCACAGGGTGGGCGCAACTACCAAGAAGACCCTCTGCCTGGTTCCCTGTAACTTCACTTCTCGCAGGTGAGGGAATAATCAGAATGCCCTCAGAGCTGGACCTTGGTGTCTTGGTTGAATGATGGGAGTGGAGACACTTCTTCAGATATACTAGATGCAGAAGGCAAAAACTTTATACTTTATGTACAAGAACTGGGTTAAATTTCTTTTTTAAATGACAGCCCTAAGCCCTATGCCCCCCATCCCACACAGAGATTAAAAGGTGATAGATTGTATAATTAGCCAAAGACCTGGGAGAAGAGGAATGTATTTGCCTATCACCTAAATATATGTAACGAAAACGCCAGGCAAGCCTCCCTGGGGAAATCATTCCACAATGGAGGAGCCACCATAAAAAAGGCCCACTCTTGTGTTGCCACCCTCTGGGCCTCTTGTGGAGAAGGCACATGGAGAAATCTCCTCTAGAGTGATGAAGGACTCTCCAGAACAGATTTAGGGTACTATAGAGGCTGCAAGGGGAGAGATAAATTCTTGAAAATTGCTTCCCTTCCTGTTCCACCTATAGGAAGTCTTACCTGTGAGTAGAACAAAAAATGTATGTGTAACAGTAACACATTTTTCATGTTAAGTCAACAAGCTATTAAAGCTCTCCTTGAAATTAGTCAGAGGCATACCTAGGAGTTGGTGAAACTGGCCTTCACCTGAGACACAGGTCCAGGGGGGACACAAAAATCATCTATCAGACTATGGATTGTATGACGTATGTGTGTGTGTGGTTAAATGACACCACTGTCCTACCGAGATCAAGTGCAGGAGAAGCTTCTCATCCTTCTTGAACCATGAAGGCGATTTTTTTGCCAAGGGCACAGGGGGCTCTAGATATGCAAACCAAATAGGAAAAAATATTTTCAAGAATGCCTACATAAATCACTCTTCTGAAGTTCTTCCCAAAGTTCTCAAATGTGGTAGTAAGATATGGCAAAAATGTGTTTGGGGGGGGGGGCACAATGACAGACGATTAACAAATCTGTTTTAATATTCCACACGGTAGCATAGATTAGAGTCCCTGCCTTTGTAGTACTAGCAAAAGACATTAAGTACTGGGAGAAAGGGTACATGCTTGTACAGCTCCAAGCATCCTCTTGAAATATATGTACGATAAACGCAAAAAAGAAGAATTGGTGAGGAATTACCTTTAACTGTAGTACTGCCTACATTTCTAAAAAGAGACAAAGACTTAGCATGAACGTTGTAGCATGAACTTGTAGAGTCATGTGTGTGTTTCCACTCAGCTGACACCACAAAATAATAATCATGTGCTATTCTAATTACTGTATTGTTACATTATTTCACAATCAGGTCATTTTGTTTCTCTTAACTGTTTAACAACAATCAAGTGATACTTTTTAAAGTACAAGTCCTCAAATCCTTTAGTTGTCTGTATATAGCAGGTGTCCATTTATCACTGTCTCCTAGCAACTAAGGTTAGGCTATTTACACATTTGTAACCCTTGTATGTAGATCAATTGCTTGAACACTCATTTATTATAATACTATCCCTAGAATTTGTAGAAAACAAAGAGTATAGCAATTTGGCACAACCAGCAGTAGTTCAATATATTTCTATTCTTATACTATCCTCAAATGGAAGATAATGATGCAGCATAAACCAAGGTAGCTTGGCAGAGCCCTCTACGCATTTGGCTAGTGCTGAAAATAAGCCATATAGAAATGTATCAAAATCTGTGCCAAATAAATTGGAAGTTCTACATAGAATGACCCACCAAAAAAGACAGAAATAAATTTAAGAGGAGATAGTAGATTATAATATTTGTGCAGAAAAGTAGTAGTTTTTTTCTTTAAAAAAAAAAGTCATCTTAAAACACAGTACAGTGGTACCTCTGGATACACACACCTTCGGTTGCGTATCCTTCAGGATGCTAACGCAGCAAACCCAGAAGTATTTTTCCAGGTTTCGCCCTGCGTGCATGTGCAGAAGCGCTCTACCACCCTGCACACAAGAGCAGAAGCGGTTCCTCTGGTTGCAGAAACCTTGGGATCTGACCGGAGTTCTGGAACAGATCCCATCCGCAACCGGAGGTACTACTGTAATGCTATTTGACACTACTAATCCAGTTAGGGTAAAATACCCAGCTTTTCCATAATTTCAGTACAAATTTCATACTGAATGACCCTGATCAAGCCATATGATGAACTCTATATAGCATTTACATAAGTGACCCCACCACACAGTATGGCTTCTAAACCTGTTTATCAGCAATTACAGAAACTTAAGTGAAACTTCAGGCAGACTATATAATGCAAAAGGAGCTGAAGTAGAAAAAAATGCCACGTTGTGCATACAGAAGCCCTTACATCTAATTCAAGAAATTATTCAGATCATAGATCTTTTAAAGGTAGTATATTTTGCTCAATATCACACCATAACAAAGTGCTATATCAAATTAATCTATACTCAGTAGTAGGAAACTAGATCCAGCTAGTGAGCCAAATCTCCACACACCCTGGTGGGACAAGTTTGACAGGATGCCCACCTGTCAACCCCTTGACGTTACAACATCAGGTGACCCATATTTGCCCCTGGAGATTTGAAAGCAAACGGTATGGGCAAAAAAGCAAGTGCAGTGCTTGTGGATGCTTGGGAAGCACTGCGCAAGGGGTTTTGCAGGCACCGCAGATCAGCAGCGCCTGCAGAGTTCCTTTCAGCCAAGCCCATTTCATCCAAGCCTTTACCAGTCCCACATTGGATGTAATATATGATGCAAGGTGTAGGACAGGTGGGAGTGACTTTGCTGAAATGGACAGGCAGGCCAAACGTGGAGGGTACTGACGAGCATAAATTAGGCTGACAGGCCAGAGGTTCTTCACCTTTGCTAGTTCAAAATTATCTACTTCTACCAATGACATTACTAGTTGACATAATAGGGGGTGGGGTGTTAGGGGAGGGGTAGTACTTCTGGTGGGGGACACATTGTGCTCCTTCTGGGGTAGTTTGTTCACCTTTAGTACTGTGTCCAGTTCTGGGCACTACAGTTCAAGGAGGATACTGAAAAGCTGGAACGTGTCTAGAGGAGGGCAACCAAAATGGTCAAAGGCCTGGAAACGATGCCTTATGAGGAACGGCTTAGGGAACTGGGTGTGTTTAGCCTGGAGAAGAGAAGCTTAAGGGGTGATATGATAGCCATGTTCAAATATATAAAAGGATGCCATATAGAGGAGGGAGAAAGGCTGTTTGCTGCTGCTCCAGAGAAGCGGACACTGAACAATGGATTCTACAAGAACTACAAGAAAGAATATTCCACCTAAACATTAGGAAGAACTTCCTGACAGTAAGCGCTGTCGGGGGAAAATCCTCCCATCTTAATGGAACTGATTAGCAAGGGTAAGATGGGTTTAACATCTAGTTTTCCTTTAAAAAAGTCTTCTTCAACATCCTAAGAAAAAGGTTTTGTATAATTCAAAAGGTTACATACTGCAACACTGGATGGACCTGTTAAACCACATTATTTCCATGCCTAATTTTCATTCTGCTGAACCAACAGAGTAACTTTTTTATCTGTTCTTGGAGAATCAACCATTTGGATTTACTCATTGTTAAAACCTCATTTACAGTTTATGTCAACATCAACAAAAATTAACTATTTCCGAATAATATATGTAGTGAACGGTTTTTAAGAAACCTTTAGCTCATTAAAAACTATAGGCTATGAAAATTTTCAGTACTACTGATTACAATATGCTAACAGAAACAGACCAAAAGCTCCATCATGTCACAACATGTGAAAGTAAAATGTTGTAAATACTAAAGAGAGTTCTGAAAAGGCACATCTAAATGGGAAACCTTTTCACCTCAGTGGGCCTGATCTTTATCTCCCTGATCCTTGTGGGCCAAATTTGACAAATGGGCAGGGCCACCCACCTGTTAATTGTTTGATGCCATTAGGGTTTGTTTCCAGGCACAATTCAAAGTGCTGGTTTTGACCTAGAAAGCCCTACATGGCTTAGGTCCAGGCTATCTCAAAGACCATATTCTCTCATAAGAACCTGCCCAAGCTGCAAGATCATCAGGGAAGGGCATCATCTCAGTTCCACCACCCTCACAGGTACATTTGGTGGGAATGCAAGAGAGGGAGCCACTCTGGCGGCTGATGTCAGTGTTTGGAACTCATTTCCTAGAAAAGTTAGACTGACTCCCTTCATATTGTCCTTTCATAGGCAGGTGAAGATGTTTTTATTCCCACAGGTCTTTAAGAACTGGCTGTCTTTAAGGAAAGGGCTAGTGCTGTGATGTTGTTATTGTTGTTATTATCTATATTTTTATCTTTTAATTTGTTTCTATTTTATCTGTGCTTTTGTATTTTTATCTGTAGGCCGCCTTGATGGTCTGGGGAAAAGGAAGATGATCTGCAGCACATCAGTACTTCAAAGCACCATGGAGGACTTGAAAATATCCCTGTGTGGTACTGTGAAGAGCCCCCAAGTCTGCCTTTCTGCAGGGATTGGCAGCATGACTTGTGTCCCCACCGAGAATTTGGTGTGCACTCAATCAAGCAGGACTGGAATCCCCAGAATCCGAGACGATTGTCCATGCCACCTAGGGCTGATGGGAGTTGGAATCCAACAACATCTAGAGGATCATAGGTTTTCTCATCCCTAAACTAAAAATATATAGGCTGGCTAAAGTTTAAGCCATCTGGTAGGTGTCAACCTTGCTGGTATACCACAGGCTTAATAAGGCTGCAATCCTAATTACATTTATCCACGAGTACACCACTGAATTCAATGGGGCTTGCTTCTGAGTATACATGCCTTGGATTATTGGTTATTTCTGCTGTTCATCATTCTTTGTAGTTAAAATAAAATACAAATTAAAGCAAAATTTTATGTGGTAAATAATATTTGAACAATAACGGGGTATTCTCTTTACAATCAAATCATAAATGCTAACTTTCTGCACAGGAAAGTTTGATTATAATACATTTAAAGAACCTCAGCTTTCTAGTTCTGATATGCATAAACTAAAAGTGGCTTTTGTAACTCAACTACTAATTCTGAGATGGACTTCAGAACCATCTCTTAGAAATTCACAAGTCAAATCACCTCCAAAAAGGCAGCAAACACACAAAAGGCAGCTATTCCTCAAGAATTAGTGGAAATTAAATCTACAGAAAACTGAGCTGGGAATGAAAACATCCTGTTATTCCATGGAAAACAACTTGTGTTCAGTGCCATACTGAATAACTGCCAGAAAACTTTGGATAGCTAGATAAATTTATGCCCCTGAAATCATAGACAGCATATATGTAGCAGAATTACCAATTACAGTGTCACATCCCATGAGTTCTAGCAAAGGCATTCCTTGCTCATAAAAAAACAATGAAATTACAGAACAACTTCACAGCCCTTGTTATGAACAGCATCCAGACTATGTTTAGGGCACCCTGCTGTCACACAGAGACCTCAATACTACTGGCCTAAGACTATAAGGGTTTGCCCTATGTAATGCATCAACTGGAAATGGTATGTTCAGAATCTTTTTAGAATATCTAGGGGTGAAAGTACTCTCTCAAATCAGAAGGGGATATCTGAGAAGACAGCAGAAGAATCTGTACAGCTTTGAAGACATTTTTTTTTTACAATGCAACACAGGGGAACTTGCTCTCAAATACAGAGAGGGTTATCTGCGGTACTCCAAAAAGCACTGTATGACCTCCAAAAATGCCTTGTTTGGCCATTAAGACAGCTGCTGCAATGTAGGAAGATTTTGTTCTAATTATCATTGTCCAGTACAATTTCTTACTATGACTAATGCAGTTCACAAAAGTGTGATCAAGCCAAAGATGCAGTCTCCTTGTGATAGCTGCTATTGGGGGGGGGCTGCTCAGCTAGAGTACAACTGCACAAAATCAAGTCAATTTCACTTTAACAAAGATAAAGAATTTAACATCTGCACTGAAAGCATCCAGTATTTATGGCATGCCACTTTTGCAACAGAGAGTAAGACACAGGTTACAGTCTATGAATAATGAGGAAGAGGAGGGGTGGAAAACAGGAGAGGTATGACCTCACTATAGTAAGATGTAGGTACTGCAGCACTAAATGTGGATAAGCAAGAACACAGAAATGTCTCTGCTGCATATGCCAAATTGTGGTTTTGTTAGAGCTTTTAAACAACAGCGTTGGATACACTGTACTAGGTGTTCAAAACCAAGCATTTACTGCATCACATTCCTGTTTCCAAAAACAGAAGTGATGCTCTCCATGCAGACCAAGGGGGCCTGTCGGATAAGTCACACACATTAAGCAAAAACAAGAGTTGCAATATTTTGTAGTCCCCCCCCCCCAAAAAAAAGGCTTCTGGGCACCGAACAATTCAGTACACATTATGCACACATTAATACTTCCAGCGGCATGAAAGCCAACTCCGAATAAACTGCCATAGGTGGCAGAGCCTTATAGTAAACAACCCAATGGCGACAGCAGCAGCATCCCCCCCCCCCCGCCCGCAGGTGCCCGAATGCTCCAAAACCCACCCACCCTTTTTCTGTTTTTCGCGGCGGGGAGGGAAGGGATCCCTACATAGAGCAACAGAAAAGCACTCCGTTGAGGTAACAAGAGGGATCTCCTCCCCCCACACACACACACTATAAACACAGTGGTCAAAGTTTTAGCCCATTTCTCCCCTGTTCTCCCAGCCTGAGCAAAAGGTTGGGGGGGGGAGGCTCAAAAACGAGGGGGGCGGTGAGCAAGGCAACTACTTAGCAACATCGTTAAGTGGTGGTGTTTGGGGGCGAGAAAAAGGGGTAGCTTCAAAGCTTCTTTAGGAGCGAGCGAAAGGCCTTAGGAATCGTTTGCCAACACTAGAGTGGGTGGCCCGGCCAAGAAAGTGACATTGAAGCGGCGCGCGGTGTGGGGGGCTGGCGGGGGGGGAGGTCGCGTAAGCCCCAGGGTACCTCCAGGGGTTTTGTGGGGAGGGAGAAGGGGAAGGGCTGTGAAGCTGAGGGACGGACTTCGCCTCCCTTCTCCGAACTGCAACTATAAACGCCCCCCCCCCAGTGAGAAACTGTCCCCTCGCCCTCATATACACCGGGGGAAAGAGGCGGCTCAGGGTGATGTAATTCCTCACATTAAGTACAAAAGTCCCCCCCCCAAAAAAACACATTAAGAAATGCTATTTATTCTCTCTCTCCCCACCCCACCCCGCCTCGTCGCTTCCCCCACCCCCACCCCCGTCTCCATACCTTCGCTGGGCAGCCTCCTGATCCCGCGACTGTCTCTCCTCAGCGGCTGCCGCCCATGCCCCTCACCCGCATCCCAGCTAGCCAGCCGCCCCTGCTCCGCACCGCTGGTTGCGGCCTCTCGTTCCCGTCTCCCCCCTCCCCCCCTCCCCAGCTCAGGACATGGTTCCTTCCTGGTCTGGGTGGCTAAAAGGACGTCGCTGGTTGGCAGGACGCTACCACCCAGGCGGGGCTGAGGGGGAAGGAAGCCCAGGCAACGAGATCCCGCCACTCTCGAATCTACCCTGGGCTCGCCTAATGGCGGCGGCTGGAGTGGCCCAAAACAAAATAAACCCCCATACGGCAGAGACTGGAAGCTCGCACGTCAGCCCGCCCGGCCTGGGGCCCTGCCGCGTCCCCATTGGCCGGAAAGGCGCCGACAGCCGGCCAATGGGACGGCGTCTCTTTGGAGACGAGCGGGTGATGTCATCCTAGTCTTTGGGGCGCCTCATTGTGAGGATGCTGAGGGGGGGGAAGGGGGAGGGAGTATCTCCTTTCCTATCCGGGAATAAAATAGGTGGGGGGTGGAACGGAGAAACCTTTCCTGTTCACGCGCGGAAAATCCGAGAGGCCCACCTCGACCCTCCACAGCGAATAAGGCAGAGATGGCCGCTTGACGGCTGCAAAGCACCCGCAGGGCACTCTTTCCTCCCCATGAAGCATCGAGAAAGGGGTTCCCTTTTCTCTGCTGCTGCCGCCGCCGCCGCCGCCACCACCACCTTCTCCCGCAGATTGCTTCCCTGTTCTGTGCCTGCAAAGAGAAAAGTCCTCTTGCACCATCCGAAATAAAGGGCTCAACACCCGCAACGCTCAGGCAGCCTGTTGTTCCGCTTTCCACAGTGTTTATTTATTTGTTGCATTTATATCCCAAACTTTTTCTCCGGGGAGCTCAAGGTTTAAGTACGCTTCCGTTTGAGTACTTTCAGTTTAAGTACTCCATGGACCTGTGTGGAACAGATTAATCCACTTTCCATTACTTTCAATGGGAAAGTTCGCTTCGGGTTAAGCACGCTTCAGGTTAAGTACAGACTTCTGGAACCAATTGTGTACTTAAACCGAGGTACCACTGTATTGTATTCAGCCTTGACAGTAGCTCTAAATCAAGGTTGGGGAAATCTGTGCTCCCCCCAAATGTTGAGCTCTAACTTGTATCAAGCCTACACTGTATATGACCCGTGACCAGAGATGATAGGAGATGGAGCCCAAGCACATCTGGAGGGCCGCAGGTTCCTTTACCCTGCATTATTATTAGACAAGATGGTCTTTCTCAGTCCAGCTACCCAAGATTCCTTTTACTGGTGCCCAAACCAAGGATACACACATGCTCCACCACTGAACTATAGCCCAAATGGTGGCTTTTCTTTTTAACAAGTACACTGTGCATCAAATAAAACATTGGACTGACTGTGCCTTTGTTAAGTGTGCTACACAGCAGCCTTCAACAGTTGTGCGAAGAAGACTTGGGCAGTTATAGTTGTTAGCTATGTGATCCTGGGGCACACAGACCCAGTGTCGTTACGTAAGAACAGGCAATGAGTGTGGCGGCATCAACATTTTCTTTGACCTCTTCATCTTATTTGACCTCTTCATCTAATTTTGGGGTTACTGTGAATGTGCTGAATTGGTGTCTGGTTTCAATGATGGTCTGGAGAAGGTCCAACAAACTCAAGAGAAAATAGGGATATTTTGGTCTGGTGATTTGCAGTGATGTAGGTTTTCTGGATAATGTTGAATTATTTTTTTAAAAAAAATCTACCAAAAAATCCTATGCAAATCAGTGTAATTTGCATCAGAATTTTTAAGTTTGTATTGGCACATACTCTGTTAAGAGCTTGCTGGATCAGGTCAATGGCACATCTCATCCAGCACCCTGTTCTCACAGTGGCCAACCTGTGGGAAGCCTGCAAGTGGGAGGGACATGAGGGCAACAGGACTCTGCCCACCTGCAATTTCCAGCAACAGTGGACATGGAACATAGCCACTGGCAGCCTTATCCTCCATTAATTTGTCTAAAACTCTTTTAAAGCCATCCGTGTTGGTGGCCATCACCGCCTCTTGTGGGGGAAGGAATTTCATAGTTTAACTATGCCCAGATAATACAACCACCAGACTTAACATGGACACTGGTACCAGAGCCTGCAATAAACCCGGATGCCAACTTTGCTGCCACATACACACGGACAACACCATTACTGGCCCCAACAACATCCAACATACCATCTCAGGACTATTTAATTGCTCATCTTCTAACATTGTGTATGCCATCCAATGCCAACAGTGCCCTTCAGCTCTCTATATTGGACAAACAGGCCAGACCCTACGCCAAAGGATAAATGAACATAAATCTGACATCAGGAATCACAAGACAGAGAAACCAGTAGGAGAACACTTCAATCTCCCAGGACATTCTATACAAGATCTCAAAGCAGCTGTTTCATTACAGAAAATTTTCAGATACAGACTGGAAAGAGAAGTGGCTGAATTGCAACTCATTAGCAAGCTTAAAACCATGGAGCCACCTGAAATGAACAGAGACATAGGATTCTTATCTCATTATACATGATCAAGGTTTCCTTAGCACCTCAGCCCTTGCTCCCCCCCCACAAGACCAATTGCAGTCATTAACAGTCATTAACAGTCATCAACAGGTTTACCACTCCTATCAGCCCATCACCCATTCCCATCACCCCCACCCCCTGAATATACATAAGGGTCTGGCTACTTTTGTTTCATTGTATCTGATGAAGTGTGCATGCACACGAAAGCTCATACCAAAATAAAAACTTAATTGTTCTTTAAGATGCTACTGAAGGATTTTTTTTTAATTTTATGCCCAGTGTAAAGTAGTAAAAAAACAAATCCAAGAACTAAAAAAAATTAATGTCAAAACCAACAGTGGTTTTCTATGCATCTTACTCAGTTTTTTCTTTTTCTTTTTTTTTGCCATAATACCTTTTCCACAGCTGCCTCTGCAGAGTTGAAAAAAAGTGTGAGGATTTGTCAGAATAGGTTTTTTCAAGGGGAAATGCTTATGAAGCTAACACGAACACGATTTTGTGCTAGTAATTCAATCTCGTATTGAAGGGCACCATCTTGATTCCCTGGATTAGGATTTATGTTAGTCAGTGTTCAATGAGAAAGATTTACTGCCTTGATATTAATCTTGCTACACCTTAATCTTCAGATCATGGAGATGATACTGCAACTCTAATATGCTCTTTTGTCAACACAGACCTAGCCTGAAAGAGGGAACTTCAAGCCAAGAATGTCTGGAGCCAACATCATTATTGCACAGCCGACAGATGACTGTCAAGGAGCTAAAACACCTGATAGATTCCTTTCATAGTAAAGGAAGTGCTTCAGGTAAAGCTTTATTCTATAGAATAGAAGCCCCATGACAGAATGTCACTTTGAGTAGCCTGATGTGACTCTCATCCTCTTCCTACCAAGTATCTAGCACACATGTCAAGGCAAGGACTAACATAATATTGGAGATATACTGTACTTCAGAGGTCCAGACTATGGGAAGCTCGGAAAAATTAATAATTAATAATTTGGATTGTAATTTGGTTGTTTTTTATTTTAGTTTAATTGGATTATGATTATGATTTGATGGATATGTTAATTGACTGTTTTTATTGGAAAAATCAATAAAAATGATTAAAAAAATAAATAAATTAAAGCTGTGGCTATTTCACCTGTGTCTCTGTTAAGAAAACTTTCCTCCTGCTTTTTAATTGTCTCAAATATGGGGCACAAGATGGGAGGAAGCATACAGTTCTCTATCAACCCAGCAGGGATGAGGTTCAAGGCCAGTGGCAAGGAACCTGTGACCCTACAGATATTGTTAGCCGCTCTGGCTGAGGCTGATGGGAGCCTAACAGTCTGGAATGATGGGAATTGTAGTCTAACATCATCTGCAGAGCCACAAGTACTTGCCCCATGCCTTCCCACTAAGCACCAGTAGACAGGTGCCCAATATGCCCCTTGCATGAGATCCTGCTAGTTTAGAATTGGACCAGTGTGTGGCTCCTTTCCTTGCAAAATGCTAATTTCTCTTCTTCAGACGACAGCACATATAAACTTAGTGCAATATTCTGAACATCATCTTTGTGGAAACATTATCCAGAAAGATTCAGTTCCTTCTGAGAAATGTATGGGTCCCACATGCAAGTTTTTAACCACTGACCCATGGGAGCTTCTGAGGCACTATTTTTTTTTGTGTGTGTGTTAAACTTTTAAGCTCTCTCTTCTATACCACTCTTTAATAAAATTCTTGGAGTGGTTTATAGTAAATGAAAACTAAAATGTATTAGCACTGCAATCCTATGCATGTCTACTCAAATGTAATTGAATGATGAATTCAATATGACTCACTCCCTAGTAAGTGGATATAGTATTACAACCTAGAGAAGGCTACAACACAGCTTAATTAGAGAAGTATTTTTTAAAAAATATTATTTTCAACCAAACAAAAGAAAATCATTCTCTGGTGTACTGTCATTAGAGATTCTCCATAAAGCCAAAAAACAAACAAACCACATTATCAGGATCCATATACCTGGGTTCATTCAGGAGGAAAGGTGAGATATATATGGAATAAATTAATAAATATTGCATTCAATATAAAGCGTGTGAATTTTTCTTTCCCAGATTGTGGGTGCAGAGTGTGGAGTTGATTTAGATATCTAGTTCTGGATATGTGCATCACTGTGCTTTGCTACAGCAAATGACAGAAAGCAAAGCAACAAAAAAATGTTAAAAAGTGGGAGAGAGAGAACTGGGGGGGGGATAATTCAGAACAAGCTATGAAAAAATTGGCTCAGAGCAGGGATGTAATGGCACTTGTAATGTGGAATTATTTATGGTAATTATGGATATATAATAGATGGAAAATGGTAAAAGATGCAGCAAAATTAAACTTAAACGTGGAACCCATGGAGCGAGGGAGGGGAGGTCCAAAGGTTCAAAAGAACCTTGTATTTTAATGTCTGAAATTGTTATGTTTTTTATGTATAAAATTATCAAAAATCCAATAAAAATTATTTTAAAAGAAATTTTTGAATCAGAGGTGCACTGAACATGCTTTATTTTATAAAACTAAAAAATCCTGTTAGATTTTGGAACAATACAGGAGGAGGAAAGAGAAGGTACAGAGTGTGGATAATGCTTTTATTATTTTAAATAATAAGATACATGACACATTTCCTTGCAAATTATTAACATGAGTGTCTGTTAAGTGCAGAGAGAGAGAGACAGAGACAGAGACAGAGACAGAGAGAGAGAGAGATGGCTGATTATGTAAAGTGACTAATTGTTTTATTGATAATTTTTAGCCTGAGATGATACAAGGCGAAATAACTGTTAAAACATGCTATGGGAAATATGCTATTCTTCAAAAAGAGATTTTGTAGGTAATAGGAAAAACAGAAGTGGGGGGAGTAAAATGTAAAAGTAATTAGTAATCTGAAGATGGGAACAAGGTGTTATTGAGGAAAAAAACAGTAATAGCAAAGACATAGTGGAGGCACATGTCTCACATGGAAGGCATATTACTTTTCACATCCCCAGATGTAAGTGAAATACAATTGGGGTTGACTGGAGAACCATAACGATGTCATGAAGAAATGAAAAGCCATAAACTACATCTCACACAGGAACAAAATCAGGCCATGGAGGACTACATTCACTGAACAAATGCAGTGGCAACTGGCAAGGCCTCTTATCTACGCAATACTAAAATGACACCTCCAGGACCACCTTGCAACTCAAATACTCACAACCGAATAGCATCGCAAATACTGATATTTACTTTAGACTAAGATTTACATTTTAGAGGATTTAGAATCAGCATCTAAAATTCTACTGCTTGACAGGGTGTTGAGGTCACCTTAGTGTTAATCTTCATCTCTTCAGCTACATATTTATATATAAAATGTTAAATTCTAAAGGCTTGAAGTGCATCATAATTGTGTTATAAAATTAAAAACCAGTTGCATATTAAAATTAAGAACTGAAATAAAAACATAGTAAACATACCTCAGTGAGGCCAGGATGCAAAATGTTACATATAAAGGCCAGCATATGTTGGCTGTTTAAATGGTTTCCCAAGGTATTCCACCATGAATCATAGCATAAGAACACAAATTTTCTCCTTACTATCACAAACCTTTCATTTTGTCCACAAATAACTCATCTCATAGCTACTATATAGAGAATACCATTTGAAAATGGTATTTGTACCATTTGGTGGCCAAGAAAATTAGTTGCGATGGTGCCTCTCCCAGGTTGTTCTGTATTTTCTATGGCAAAAAAACAAAACAAATATATTACGTCTTCAGATGGAATTGCTCCTCTGCTTCCACAGGACCTGAACTTGTGTCCAAGAGAACTGTCTGGCAATTCTGTTGTATGTCTCTCCTTCCTTCTCTGTGTGTTGGGTCAGTCAAACCATTGACTGTGCATAATTGGCCCAGGGCCTTAAATCTCTGTCTTCAGGCATCCTTGAGACATTTCAAAGGCTGGGCACTTGTTGTCAACTCTGTTACTGCATACAGGTAGGTAGCCGTGTTGGTCTGACGCAGTCAAAATAAATAAAAATATTTTTAAAATTGTCCAGTATCACCTTAGAGACCAGTACCTGAATATATATGAAGAAGTGTGCATGCACATGAAAGCTTATACCCAGAACAAACTTAGTTTGTCTCTAAGGTGCTACCGGACAATTTTTTAATTTCTGTTGCTGCATACGGTGCCGCAGTGTCCATGTGTCTGACTGTGTGCAGTGTGCGTGTGTGTAGTTAATAAGGTGGTGTCATTATTGGTGTTTTCCCGTCTCTGTACAATTGTAGAGTTGGAAGGGACCACAATGATCATCTAGTAGTCCAGGCATCCCCAAACTGCGGCCCTCCAGATGTTTTGGCCTACAACTCCCATGATTCCTAGCTAAGAGGACCAGTGGTCAGGGATGATGGGAATTGTAGTCCAAAACATCTGGAGGGCTGAAGTCTGGGGATGTCTGTAGTAGTCCAACCTCTGCAATGTAGGAATCTTTCTGCTGAACGTGGGGCTCGAACCCACCACCCTGAGATTAAGCGTCCCATGCTCTACCAACTCAGCTATCCCAGCTACACATGGACAAACTTATGCATGAAATGTGGAAGCATTGTTGGCATGATGCTCCATGAGTGGTGGAAGTTGGGGCGTTCCCACAGATGCTGGGGAGATGGCTGTCAGGTTGCTTTGCATTATATTGTTTAAAGAGATATTGCTTTGCTCTTGACTTCGCTTTTGAGAGAGTGCACATCATCCAAGATGCAAACAAAGTCTCTAGAGGGGAAGTATTCTGGGCCGTCTTAAGCATGTTGGGCGCCCGGGCGCCGTGGTGCGGAGATCGCTCCGGCGTCCCCACCCCGCCCTGTTTCTTGCCGCAGCTGGTGGGCAGGCACGGCGCAGCGCCCTCCTGGCAGCCCGGTGCCCCGCGCCACCCAGCCTTCCCCTAGAGCCGGCCCTGGAAGTATTACATACAGCAGCAAAGTCAACCGGTCATCTCAGCTATGTATACCCTGGTATAGGGGTTATCTACTGCTCCCAGTGTGCTGTAGTTGCCTATAGCGTTAGTTGGGACTATTGTGGTTCGTTGTGGCTGTGTAGGTAAAATGCTACCACGTTAGTGACAAACACCAGGGTTAGTAATAAAGTTACCATATGAAAGTGGCCAGAAATAATCCTGCAATATTTGCTACTCATTCTAAATTGTCTGTGTCAACAACCAGGCAACAACAAATTGATCATTAAAGCCATTCATAACAATATGATCCATGTATCTCCAGAACCTGTGCAAAGCACCATTCATTACGAAGGAGGCTCACAATAATATGTAAGAGTTAGATTGGAACACTGATTAATGTATCAGTGAGCCAGACACTTGTCAATGCACCCCCACACAAATGCTCTCTATGAGAGTAGAACACTCGTCCTATTTACCAAGTACAGTATTTTCATAGCAAACCGAATCACTGTTGCCTAATCAGATTACTGGATAAGTCAAGGAAAGCGGGAGCATGCTCATCATGTTGGACATATAATCCACTGACGCAGCTTTTAGGCATTCATTCCAGCTTTTGCTTAATAGATTATTAAGTAGTCTTCAGTTGGAGTGTATCTTTTTTTATATATACGGTATGTCATGCTGGTAAATGCAGTTGCAAATAAATACAAATGTCGGACAAAGAAGACACAGTAGCTCATCAAGGCTGATGGCAGGGATAGTTAGTAGAAGCAGCAGCAGCAGCGGCCATACACATTTTGAGCACAGTTCACAGATAATGTTATAATGCAATCTTATACATGTTTCCACAAGCCCCAGAGAATTCAGTGGGACCTACTCCATACAGTCCAGTTGGGGGGGGCAGGAAAGCGGGACATCCGCATGCTCTTTCTCCTGTCTCCCTTCTCCCACTGTCCCCCACCTGATCCAAGTGCTCAGGAGACTGAGAGGAGATATGATAGTCATGTTCAAATATCTGAAGGGCTGTCACATGGAGGAGGGAGCAAATTTGTTCCCCCTTTCTCCAGGGACTAGGACCTGAAGCAATGGCTTCAGGTTACAAGAAAGGAGATTCCAACGAAACATCTGGAAGAACTTTCTGACAGTAAGAGCTGTCCGACAGTGGAACAGACTCCTACAAGAGGCAGCGGACTCTCCTTCCTTGGAGGTTTTGAAGCAGAGGTTGGATGGCCATCTGTCATGGTTGATTTAGCCGAGATTCCTG
Organism: Zootoca vivipara; assembly: GCF_965207765.1. NCBI lineage: Eukaryota > Metazoa > Chordata > Lepidosauria > Squamata > Lacertidae > Zootoca > Zootoca vivipara. The sequence goes on from NC_142588.1 coordinate 41,430,587, forward strand.
CGTTGCAAGGGGTTGTGCTAGGTGACTCTTGGGATCCCTTCCAATTCTACAATTCTGCGGTTCTATGAATATAAGTATGCTGCTGGTCAAATTAATCCTAAACATGTTTACAGTACTTGAATTAGCTATTTTTACTGGAAATTCTTTTTTAAAAAAGTTTGAGCGAAAGCGGAATAAAAGTGGGATATAAAATGTAATGAAAGGGAAAGAAAGGAAGGGAAGCTGCCAAGTAGCCATGCTTAATATCAACTTGAGACTGGAAGGAGATAAAAAGAACAAGGATGTCTCATTAGTTTTCTGCATTATTTGGCATTTTGGGGTCTCAGCTGCTCTTCTTTCCCCTGCAGGGTCTTCCTTCTTTCTTGATTAATTTTGTCATGCTTTTTACACATCACAAGCCAGAGCCCAATAGCATCTGGAGCTCATCTTTTTGAAAAGGAGGGTTTGTCCTGCACATCACAAATGCACACACGACTTTTGTGATCAGCAGTTTAAGGATGGGCTGTTTCCACCTTTTCCTCTGTTAACAGATGTCAAAAAATTGTTAAAGGCCATGTTTTCACTAAAAATGAAGGTGCTTCTTTTGAATTCAGAACTGCCATTGTGTAATTACAACAACGTAAACCACATGCAGTGGTTTCAGGTGTACAACCAGTTGGCATGGTAAAACCAGTTGGCATGGTAACAACCAGCAAGCTTAAAAGAGTGTATTTAAGGCACTGTTTACTTGTTGGGATACAACAGACTCTTCATTTTTTTCAGAGACTGTTATATTCATTCTCAAGAACTTAAAGCTGTCTCTAAGTAGGGATGAGGGGGGAATTGTTGTGTGTGTGGATTGTCTTGCAGATGACTTCTTTTTCAAGAGCCCCTCCAGACTGGTGTTTTGTTGTATGTGGGTGTTCTGCAACATGTCATTAACATACTAATAGTGCATTAGTGGTAGATTTCTACTGGGCTATCCATGCACCATTCCACTTTATTAGTTGTTCTGAGATGCTTTCCCCAATGTTACCTCGCTATTTCTGTTGGTAGGGACACTCTTGCACTATAGTGCAATAAAAGGAGGTCAAACCTTCTCCAGCCTCCTCTAGCATACATGCAAGTTTTCATGGGGCAAAGTGAATTGTGAAGGTTCTGAAAAACAACAAGGAATGATGGGGTGAGCAGAATCCCTACCCTCCACCCAGTATTCCCACTCTTCTCTGTTCGCTCCTGGAGCTACATTTCAGCTGCTGCCAGAATTTAAACACACGTTTGCATCACTTTGCACCCGAGATCCTGTGGCTATTGTATGTAGAATAATGCCCCACACTGATGAGAATATGCCATTTTATTTAATGCGATCACTCATAACCTGATGAGGATAATTTATCACGCTGGGCTGTATTTTGCTTTATTTATAGCCTCAGAACCCTCCCCCCCAGCTCATTGCGCATTTATTATATATTTGTTGGTCACATCTATATTCTGCCCAGAGATTGCGAGATAGTGACTTGCCCAAGGTAACCCAGTGAGATCCTGACTCTGGGTGAAAGCAGATACTGTAGGCATGTAGAGGATTTAATAAACCATAGGATGAAGAGAAGGGGTGATGCATGCAATTGTACATTGAGGAAGAAACTAAGGCTAGTTACTTCCACTGAAAACTGAGAATGGACACCGGGGGGGCTCTGTGTGTAAGCCATAGTGATAAATATTTTCAATAAAAAGGAAAATTTTAGTTTTGCTGCAAGGTTTACTTAATTAGTTAAAAAGCTTCTCAAACACCTTTTTCATCTTCAGACATACCAGGGTGGTAGAAAAAACATTTAAAAACAACACCACCACCACCAAATTAATTAAGGATAAAACAGCATCACTACCATAAAAAATATAGTGCAGTGAAGACAGCAAGCGGAACAGATGTTATTATGTTGTCTGCACTAAGTGATGTCACCCTGGCCACAATTGAATATGTTTGTGTTTTGTCATGTAAGCTTGCCCCTCAAATCCTCAATATTCTTTGCAACTAGCTAGGGCTATCAGAAAGTATTTGCCAGCAGTTTCTCTCTTGTGGGGGAAAAAAGCCTTAATAATGGTAGGGAGCTGTATTTAATCCCTTCAGAGAATCGCTTGCTGTACACAAACAGAATATTTATGGGCTAACATTGCCTTGCTGATCTTTATAAAAAAAAGAACAAAGGAGAGGGACAACCTTCCCACACCAGTAAACACAGAAACTGAACTGTAATGGAGTAAAGTTAAAAAGGTAAAGGTACCCCTGACCATTAGGTCCAGTCGCAGATGACTCTGGGGTTGTGGCGCTCATCTCGCATTACTGGCCGAGGGAGCCGGAGTACAGCTTCCAGGTCATGTGGCCAGCATGACTAAGCCGCTTCTGGTGAACCAGAGCAGCACACGGAAACGCAATTTACCTTCCCATCGGTGCGGTACCTATTTATCTACTGGGACCAAGCAACGGGAGCTCACCCCGTCGCGGGGATTCGAACTGCCCTAGGCTCTGTGGTTTAAGTAGTTCCCCCCAATGATTATATTTGTTAAGATGATTCAAAGACACTTTACTGGTGCATATCAGCAGGCCAAAGAAAGGCATCAGAGTGAAGGAATGCAAGATGAGGTGAAGAAAATGCAATGGAGCACTTGGCAAAAACTGTTCCCTAGTTATAGTAAGTCTGGCCAGGACACCTCTACAGGGGTTAGGCAATGCAGTTCCCCTGCCTGTTCTTCTCTGTGTCCACCCCAAATCTGCTCCAAAGGGTTGAAGGAAACCCCCACACCCCATATATTTCAGGGGCACACAGGGGTAGGAGGGGGGGGAGTTCCACTGAATATTTGACTTAGCACAAATGTGGAAACAAGCCATTACCTTGTTAGTCACGTCGCAAATAAATACAAAGAGTGCAAATCTGGCCAACTGCTTATCCTACCCACAATATGTTTACCCTTTAAAAATGGTAAAGCATGAATTATGTTCAGTCAAATAATTTGCTATTAAGTGCATGTTGCTAGAGACACCGGTGTGTGAATGCTTACTTTCTATTCTAAAAGTTTATACCTCTGGTATATAAAAATTGTGGCTTTGAAATGTCAAGTGGCATTATAGAGAAGGTTAGCTTCTTGCCACAAGTATCCTAGGACACACGTCGGAAACTGTTCAAGGTGGTTGTAAGGTCATGCCTATAAATAAACAATTCAAGCTCCAATACAAATATCCAACAGCTTTCTGGGAATATAGCTAGCACTAAATCCTAGCACTGTTTAAAACTGGGAAGCAAGATGGTCAGTGGTTTTAAGCAACAGGCAACAGGCACAGACTAAATTAGTTGAAGATAGGTCCTATTGAAATCAGTGGGACCTTGTCATTTAAGATATTTTGTTAAAGGCATTCCAAGATGCAGGCAAATTAAAGCTCTTATAGGCCACAGGAGCCCTTTAAAGGTAATACTGATATGGTATAGTATTATCCCCCACATCCACACCATACATTTAAAGAACATGGCTTTCCCCAAAGAATCTTGGGAATTATAGTTTACCACAGACATGGCTAGAATTCACTGTTCACTCAAACTATGGTTCCTAAGATTAATTTGGGGAAGTCATGTGCTTTAAATGTATGGTGAGGGGTTTTTTTTGTTTGTTTCTTTGTTTTACTGTACACCTGCAGGCTGTCATTTTATCTGATTGCATGTAAGCCACCCTGGTAGGTTTTTTTGGCTGAAATGTGGCGCATGCATGCATGCATGCATGCAATAAATAAATAAATAAATAAATAAATATCCTAATTAATAAGAAACTGTACACCATTTAAAAGGGCAGGAATTCCAATAGAACTTTGTATGCTTGTTAAATGGCTGATATATTGAGCGAAATAAGGTGGTGGTGGTGGTTGTTGTTGTTGTTGTGCTTATTTATATATCCTGCCTTTCCCCCTGGAAGGGACAAAACTTTGTATTGGCAAAATCCTTGATACTTGTGGATGTTTGTGTGCTTTTTAAAATTATATTCCTGCAGTATGGGGATACATGACAACAAAAATGGGTTTTACAAATTCTGATAGTTGCTGAGAGAGTTATACTTCAAGCCTGGAAGGATATATACCAACTACCTTTTATGCATGGTCTGAAGCCTTTAATGTCCATGAAACATTTGAACATACTTTTTATAAGCACCAACTTCACTTGGATACTAGTTTGGACATTTGGATGGCATATACAGCGATCTACATGTGTAAACTAAGATGGATGTGTGGGTACTTATTGTATTCTTAATATAAGCTCGTAGTTGTTGTTGGGTTTTTTGTGCTTTTTTCTTTAACAAATTTGCATAAAACTTTTTTTTTAAAAAAAAATGATTGGCTGCAGCTGCTCCTCTGCCTATAACAACCAGTTACCATTTGGAAGGGGTCATATTGGTTCCCATGGCCTGTAATTACCCCAGTTGCACACTGTATGGCTCTGCAGGAGAAGGGCAGGCTGGGCTTTTTAAAAAGGTCAATTGGTAGGCCTAGCCTTAAAGGTTGCAATAGGAAAAAGAGGAAATCCAACAGTTAAAATCCCCTGAATTGCCTTTCCTTTTTTCCTGAAAGCTCTCTTGCACCTTTAAAAGCTATCAGACACAAAATGCAGTCACTGTGCACACCAGAGAAATTTCGTCTCCCTTTTCTTGCCTCTCAAGCTTTTTCTACTTAAGTCCTGTGATTTCGCCTTCTTGCCTACTTTCACACCTAACTTCCAGATTTAGGCCTGGTTTGTGAGTACCCATGCCTCTCTCATCTCCACCCCTCTTCTCTCCTTCACACATCCAGTAATTGTGATTTTCCAGCCAACTCTCTCTGCCCTTCCTTACTCTCACTCAACATTGCATTCCACCCCTTTCCCCTTTAATCATCTTCCTCCTTCAACATGTTTGTACTGAGCATGTGTAGGGAACAATCTTATGAAATCACATTGACTGACATTTGATTCAAAAGGCATTTTTGTAGTCAAACTTCAAACATGTTACATAGCTCATGACACATACTAAACGTTTCCCTTGTCCTAACACAACAATTTTCCCCAAAGATATTGTACAATCATCCCCATAATAAACCATCCCAGCAAAGTCTATGGAAGGAAAATGCAATGTGCCAGCTTCCCGAAGTCTCACATCAGTGGCAAACTTTTGGCTCCCAAATTTCAGTTGTGCCCTGTGCAACGTTACAATTTGGCACACGCCCCACCTCTCATGCTCCGTTCTACAGCACTGTTGTATCGCCCCACCCTAAAACCACCTCTGTTCTCATCACACATTTAACTCATTCCAAATAAGCCATTTCTTATCCTATATTCTGCCAAGTTTCAAATCAATCCATTCAACCATTTTCTAACAACAGTGGAATTCAGCTGACTCACCCTTAACACAGACCCATAACTGTGGCCCTATAATAATTAACATTGCCACAGCTAGTGTTCTGATGGTAGGATCTTAGGCCTTATTTCCAGAAATTATGTGGTGTTCAGCAGGTCTTTTTTTCAGCTGGAACTCGCCAAAACTCAGTTTTGGCACCACTCAGGTGGACGCTACTGCCATTATAAGAGACAAGGAATGCGTTCAGGGTGAGTTCCTGCACCTCTTTTTCTAGAAAAGTAGAACTGGTTTTAAGGTCTGCTTCACACAAAAACAACCTCCTGCATTTCCAACTGCACCATATCTTCTGTCACGTTTAAAGGACAATTGTGTGTCTGAAAACAGATGGAAAATATAATCCCTTGAGATCTACTATAAACTAAAGACAGACGAGTCTATGTATTTTAATACATGTAAATACCATAGATTTTTTTCTCTTTTTTAAATAAAAAAGTAGGTGGAGCAGCAATTGAAATGGGGGGGGGGGTTCCCCAAAGTTGCTATAAGCCAGGTATGAAGCAGTCCTAAGTGCTTTGGGGTAGCAATAAAATAGTAAATGACCCCTGACTGTTAAGTCCAGCCGCGGACGACTCTGGGTTGCATGCTCATCTCGCTCTATAGGCCAAGGGAGCCGGCGTTTGTCTGCAGACACCTTCCGGGTCATGTGGCCAGCACGACTAAGCCGCTTCTGGATAACCAGAGCAGCGCACGGAAACGCCGTTTACCTTTCTGCCGGAGCCGTACCTATTTATCTACTTGCACTTTGATGTGCTTTTGAACTGCTAGGTGGGCAGGAGCTGGGACTGAGCAACGGGAGCTCACCCCGTCGCGGGGATTCGAACCGCTGACCTTCTGATTGGCAAGCCCTAGTTCACAGAGATACAGTGAGATTCCTGCTTCCTACTGCAGTTGAGAGAGAAGGACCAGCAAATGTAGGTTGCAGAGCAGGAAGTTTTAGTGCTGCTGCTGCACACTGCCTCAGTGTCAGAGATTTTAAAACAACAGGTATAATATCTGAATATGGGGTATTGGGGCAGGTCCAGGCAAGCAACCTATATTTACAAGGACATTTAGATGTTGCCCAGCCCCAGTGTCCAACAATCAAAAGAATACAACTGGATTTTTTTTTAAAAAAAAGCTTGCAAGGATTCTCATTTTTAGATGCAGCTATCTTAGATGACTGCCTTTCCTTTATAGACATTGACATACTCACATCCCTTGTAATGCTAATACCAGCATCTTTGAATTTAATGTTACACACTTGAATGCAGCTGACGATGAGTAGGCAGAGAAGATTACGCAGTTATTAGTCACATTACCTGTCAAAGCCGGCAATATGAGCCTCTGGGGATACATCATACACTTTAAAGATGCAATGTACTTGGAATTTAAGCATATGTGCTTAAAAATGAGCCCTATTTAAATCAATAGGCCTCATAAGCAAGCGTGTGTAAAGATGGACTGTAAATGTTACTGTGCGTATAAAATTGGTTACTTTCACATTCCCATGCACTGACTACATTTTATAAGTACCAAATTGTGCATTGGTCTAATTAGGCAGCAAGGTGCGACTGTGGCAGAATTTTCAAGTATCAAATGGAAAGAATAATGTGCCGCTATTCTACCCAAAGCAGTAACATACAATTATGTTTAATATTAATCCTCCAAGACTGGAGGATTCAGCTATGCACTGAACCAGCTCTTTATTGCATTTTAGGGGAGAGGTTTCTCAAGAATCAGAGTATACAATCCAATGCATTATAACTTTGAAATAAGAGCCACTGTGTTCAATGCGACTCTACCCCGTGACGCAGAGGTGGGGGACCTGTGGCTCTGCATATGTTGTTGGACTCTTTCAGTTCCAGCCAGCTCGAGTTGCAATCCAGTAGCAACAATTATTCTAACTTCAAAGTATGTGTTTACAGATGCCAAAGCTCATGTCTGCATGGCACAAGACTATAATATTTTATACTGTCACCTAATATTTCATAGCAAAATAAAAAAATTCCTTCAGTAGCACCTTAAAGACCAACTAAGTTTATATATATATATGTTGGATGTTGTTGGGGCCAGTAATGATGTTGTCCGGGTGTATGTGGCAGCAAAGTTGGCATCTGGGTTTATTGCAGGCTCTGGTACCAGTGTCCATGTTAAGTCTGGTGGTTGTATTATTGTGGGTGAGGAGTTGTTTAAGATTGGGTGGCTGTCTGTAGGCAATGAAAGGTACCACATACACCCGGACAACATCATTACTGGCCCCAACAACATCCAACATACCATCTCAGGACTATTTAATTGCTCATCTTCTAACATTGTGTATGCCATCAAATGCCAACAGTGCCCTTCAGCTCTCTATATTGGACAAACAGGCCAAACCCTACGCCAAAGGATAAATGGACATAAATCTGACATCAGGAACCATAAGACTGAAAAACCAGTAGGAGAACACTTCAATCTCCCAGGACATTCTATACAAGATCTCAAAGCAGCTGTTTTATTACAGAGAAATTTCAGGAACAGACTGGAAAGAGAAGTTGCTGAATTGGAAATCATTACCAAGCTTAAAACCATGGAACCACCTGGGATGAATAAAGACATCGGATTCTTATCTCATTATGCATGATCAAGCTTTCTTTAGCACCTCAGCCCTTGCCTTTCCCCCCAGGACTAATTGCAGCCATCAGCAGCCGTTAACAGCCATCTACAGGTTTACCACTCCCATCAGCCCATCACCCATTCCCACCCACCCCCTCCACCCTCTGTATATATATAGGGTCTGACACTTCTGTTTCTAGTGTATCTGAAGAAGTATGCATGCACACGAAAGCTCATACCAAAATATAAACTTAGTTGGTCTTTAAGGTGCTACTGAATGAATTTTTTTATTTTGCTTCGACTCAGACCAACACGGCTACCTACCTGTAACCAATATTTCATACTTTGTCAAACCCTCATGCCAATCTAACAGAGAAACAGAAAGGAAGGAAGAAAAGCAAATGATATTTGCTACAAACTGAATCCATCCAAAACATATACTGCACACAAAATATAGGTATTGTGGCCATTAGTGAGTACATACTGCTAGATCATTGTTTATTGAATGGTACTGAAAGGCAAAATGCCAGAGAGAAAGGGAAGCATAGGCATGAGTGCACTCACACCCTTTAAACAAATCACTGTTAAGAGAACTAGCCCCTGCACATCACAAACTGCTTAGGTCATCCCTATGACCCTGGTTAACCTCTGAGCGAGAAGACAGCCAACCCGGCATGTGATGTACAACTTCAGATCATTTAACAGGAACGGATAGAGAGATGCCATGGATAGTTTGTGTTACTGGGTTCAGGCTTAAACATAAGGTACTTAAAAAAGAGATAAAAACTTTAAAAACAACAACACTACTGGTGAACTCAGTGAGGCAAAACTCAAAAATAAAAAACCTGCCAACATACTTTGAAGTCTCCATTTCATTGTGGACCCCTCAGCCCCATCCCACTCATTAAATAAGCACTCAGATGTTTCCCTGCGATTAATTTCTTGTTTGTTTGCTTAATCTATTACAATTTGTTAATAGTCATATTTCCCAAGATAAATAAGCCAAGTGTCCAGGCCGGCAGAGGTGGTAAAAACAGAGTCCTGTAACTTGGACTAGATTATTCCCGTTCTTGAAGTGTGGTAAACAGCAGATTGAATTTCAGCTGAAGTTGAAAGAGGAAACAAATACCGTCAAGTGTGGAGACTGTATTTGATTAGACTTTCACCTCTCAGGGGGTAGGGGAAGTCTCAGTCAATCACTTCAATGGGCATCAGAATGGCAATACTCCACCACCTGTTTCCAAAGATAGAGGTGTTTGTAAGGTCACACTAGGTCTGGAATCATTCCCTGGTTCTTCTCTGGGAATTTCAGATGCGCTACTCCCACTCCCACATATGCCTAACGTGCAGAAGGGAAAGAAACACCATATGCACTGGCTGGCCCAGCTGATGCCATGCATTCAGTGGGGTATCAGAAAGGGGTTGTAGCTGCTTTAAGCATGTAAGCACCTCTTTCAGACACTCCAATGCATGTGTGGATGAGGCTAGGATTGCAATCACATGGTGGGTGGGACTAGCAGGATTAGTTAATTAATTTCAATGGGTCTACTTTGAGTAAAACTTAGTTTGCTGCCACTCTTAGTACAGTACTGACTTTTCTCAGGTTCAGCTGTTTCCAATCTTAAACTCAGTTTGTCATTTTTAAAGATCAGCATTCTAGTGCATTATTTTTTAAATGCACACATACATTTTTTGTCTATAATTTTACCTCAAAATTGCATTCTTGCAAACAACTTTCCTTAATGCAATACATGCATACAATGTATGCAATGCATACAATTTGTGTACGTTTCTTTGACTAATATAGGCATTTTTACACACACTTCCTCCTCCCCCCCCCCAAATATTCTTGTGCACTTTTAAATTGAATAACTACCTTGCAAAATTCACAGCAGTGCTGTGTTTCAGACAGTGTATAGTTTTGGGAAGTGAAAATAATAATAAAAAATCAACATTAAAATGCAAGCTAAGCAGGACTCCCCCCCCATCTCTGCTTCACGTGGTCAACTATATTGAGGTTGTTTGGGGAGCATAGGAGTGTATGTGAAACACTCAACAAACCACTAAACACAAACAACCCACTATGTTCTCCGCTTATTTGACACAGGAAATAAACTTAACAACATTTAATAAAATTTAATAATTAAATTGTACTTACTATGTATCACCATGCCTTGCTGGGACAGATGTATTTCTTACTGAGCAAATCAAAAGGCTACTTACTACCTGCACATATCCCCTGACAGCAGGGGCTAGAAACCTTTTGGAAAAGTAAATCTGAATATTCAGAGAGGAGGTCTGGGGTATTTCTGTGGGAGCCAAGCCTCCACAATACCCCTCAAGGCCTCACCCCAATTATATGTTTGGTTCTCAGTGTGAGGTCCAAACTACACAGAAATGCATCAGATGCTAGGTTTTTTTTTTAAATGCAAATCATCTCAGCTGGAGAAGGGTGGTAATTAACAGGATCAGAGCAGATGAGGGTGGGTGGGTTTAATGCTTTCCTCACCTGCTGTGGTCCTGGGAAAAATCCCTCTTCTGAAGCTGGTATTTGCTTTATGGGAAAACCCCCAAATGGATGGTAGAAGAGGAGAAAAGGGTTAAATTCCCCCTCTCTCCTTGCTGTCAACACCCCCCCTCCCGCTGATGCAATTTGCACTTAATATGCCTGTAGTTTGATGCTCAGTGAGTCACCAAATGAGGACAACTTTTCTGGTAGAAAATGGGCCCCCTCTGAATACAAAGGTGGAAACTTGTGGTTCAGAATTGCATTCAAGCATGAGCAGGGTCCCTGTGCATAAGCAGAATTGGACACAAACCCAAACACAAGAGGATGAATCTGGTGATCTATTCAGGGCAGCCAGTCACTACATTGTTGCTTTAACGGGACACACATGCTTTTCCATTTATTGAGTTAAGCAATAAACCTGTTTGGTTCCTTCTCATGCCATTAAATTTGGTTCTAAATGCACTTTTCAAAGCAGAAGCTGGAATAGACTGGAGGCAGTCTCTTTTGTGGCTGTCTAAAAATAGGGCAGAATAATAATAAAAAAATCATCCCTGAAAAGAAGTTTGATAGAATGTAAAGGATGAGCAAAATTCTATCTTGTTTCATCTGCTAGATTTAGGGTCAAAATACACATTATGGAGATACAGTAAGGATCTCTTTCTTTTTAAAATCGAAATAATACAGTTGCAGGGACGTTCAATTTGTTCAGAGCAGTTGTGCTTTAACTCTTCATACTTTTTTTGTACTCAAAACTGTTTCCCCAGCTATCAGGAAAGTTGGGTGCAGTGACAAAGAAAGAAGGTTTCCCCACTGAACCTCCATAAATATTGGCAACATACAATAGTCACTTTTCAATAATATGATTTTTGAAATTTTAAAAGATAGGCTATCAGTCACATATTGCCCATATAACTGGGCACGTTCTGAGCAAGTGCACTGATACGAGAAACTGCAGGAGCCTTAGCATGACACCTTATAATATATAGATGGTGTTAAATATATCTCATAGAAGTACCACAGAATCATAGAGCTGGAAGGGACCATGAGGGTCATCTAGTCCAACCCCCTGCAATGCAGGCATCTTTTGCCCAAAGTGGGGCTTGAACTCACAATGCTGATATTAAGAGTTTTATGCTCTACCAACTGAACCAATGCTATATATCTGTTTAAAACAGGGCTGGGAAAAATGCAATTACTGTATGCTACAATGATTGATTGAAATGATTAACATGAAACTTAGATTGGAATGGTGTCCTGTGAAAGAATGGACTTTGGTGCTTTATTATGCAGCAAACTAAAGTCTCATTCACTCATTCAATTGGTTACAGTTGTTGTCTTCTTACTACTACTGAGCAAGCCCGTTTCCCAGTGTGTTCATCTTTATAGAAGAGAAACAGTCTTTTCAATGGCATAATGAATTTAAAATGACTTGCTCCCACCAGGTTCCCATCTCAGAGTGCTCCTTTATCTATGTCTGAAGCAGGAATTTCATGTTCTGGTGATTGCCAGTTGCATCCCTGATCATTTGGTAAAATTTATTTTCAAATCAGCAGTTCCAACAGAATTTGGACTATATTTAAGACACATGCCTGACATTTCTGTCCAGCCCATGGCTACTTGTTATAAACCTGATAATCACAGGTGTCTGATGTACTGTGCTTAAAAAGAAGTGTTTAGCCTTCAGTTTTAGAAATAGAGTTAAAAGAGGTTCAGAAACAAAAGATTGTCATACAAATGACAGGTAAACAATGGCAACCATGTATAATTGGATGAAATAAATACAAGCCACTCATTAAACCATATGTTTGAGAAAATTATCATGTTGCCCTCATGCCGTCACTCTTTCTATGCGGCAAACGTGATGCGGTTGAGGATTTCCTAAACAGAGAAAAACATATGGCTGTATCACTAAATAAAAGGTAAACGTAAAGGACCCCTGACCATTAGGTCCAGTCGTGACCGACTCTGGGGTTGTGGCGCTCATCTGGCCTTATTGGCCAAGGGAGCCAGCGTACAGCTTACAGGTCATGTGGCCAGCATGTCAAAGCCGTTTGGCGAACCAGAGCAGCACACGGAAACACTGTTTACCTTCCCGCTGGAGCGGTACCTATTTACTTGCACTTTGATGTGCTTTCGAACTGCTAGGTTGGCAGGAACTGGGACCAAGCAACGGGAGCTCACCCCGCTGTGGGGATTCAAACCACCGACCTTCTGATCAATAACTACATTAAGTCAAATGCAGTAGTCTTGGATGATGCTTTTGATTCTTAATTAAATCTGATTCTGACCTTCACAAATTTTAATCAAAACCATAACTTGTTGTAGCATTCCATGGAAGTGCTGAGTAAAACTAGTTTGACTGGAATTCCCTTTCCCCTGTAATTCAAATACTGACATTCATATTACAAAACACGATTGTTGCAAGGTAAAATTCCTAAAATCAGGCTTTTATCTTGTTGGAAAATGAGATTCACAAAATGTTCTTCATGCATTTATCACTGTCTTGATACATTCTACATATTGCAGTAGAATTTGTTGCTGTGTTTATATACTGCCTGTAATCATGATCCAAAATAAATCTTGTAAACACAGTATCTTACTTGTTCTCAGAAGTACTGGGCAATGTACACTCATCAACCTGAGGCTGTCTCTAACCCTTTGTTTAGACTATGGAATTCAATTGCCAAGTACTAAATCTGTAGCCTGGCATGTATCCCAGTTAAGCACACATTATGTCATTAAGAGGGACAATTACATGGATTCTACCGTAATTTTTAAAAGCATTCTTTTCTGTAGGAACAGAAGTGAGGGGTGCATACAGGGACAAGGAACACTGTGTTCAATAGGCTGGAACAGTCACCAGGGTAGAGGTACCAGTGTCAAAACAAAGGAGCTTTGATATATAAGACTGAAAATAATTTAATCATGGTATTGCCACTAAGTCAGCGGTCATCATTCTTTTTGGGCCTGGGGACACATTTGAAAATAAAATAAAAACTGCTGAGAGCACTACAAAATACCCATTTCACATAATGAGTGGCAATACTTCTTAGAACCTCACCCCAAATACCCCCAACAAACAAAATCCTTAAAAAAGATCCATTTTTTAAAAGGGAGTAGGAGAGGGTGCTGGCAAGCGCCAAGAAGGGTTTCTGAGGGAGGCATGGTGCCCATGAGCACTACTGGGGACTCTGGCACCTATCATTTTGAGGACTGGGCATTACAAAAATGATCCTAGGGCTGCAATCCTATGCACACTTAATTACATTTCAACCATATCTATATTTCATGGAGGTCAAGGCAGTACGTATATGTGATTGCCCTTTTTTTTAATCATTCTGCACAACACCCTTGTGAAATAGCCTAAACTGCCTGCAAGTGACTTGATCTTCACCGCCAAGTGAGGATAGACACTTGCATCTCCTCAAGCTGTTCCAAGAAGATTCTGTTCCAAGAAGATTGAGGGGGCTTCTTGAGTGAGGCCAGAACTGAGGGCTTCAACTGAACGCCAAGGCTAAGTGCCCCACTCAGAGCCTGCAAGTACTGAAAGGCAGACTATGGTTCATCAAGGGGGAATAGTAATCGGGGTGGAGAACCAAGAGGTAGAAATGTTTTTGCGGTAACCAAAAGCCATCTGGGTTCTTCAGAACCCTCCCATTATGGTTCCAATGGAGAACTTGTGCTTCCTTTAAGGTTCCTGACTAACCTGAACAAAACAACACAGAACAGAAGCAAGTCAACTGGAGTTGGGACAAATGGAAACTTATGCTACTAACCCTTATAGCTGCATAATGAGACAATTTACAGGGGGTTGTGGCACAGGAGGGAAAGGATAAAACCTTCTCTTCCCACACACTGTGGTCCTGCTAACTACCGTATCTCCCTCTGCACCTGTACTTAAGTAAATAAAAGATGGAGAGGGAGCTGCACGGTACACATTACATGTAACATGCTGTTTGTCCTTAAGTCCCACTGTTATCAATGGAACTTGCTCCATAATTGCCAATGGAAATTTGGCACTTATAATAAGCCTTCCCTCCCCAGTGTAGCTCTGTGGTATATATACTGTATACATACAAATACTTTGACCATGAGTAAACATGCATAAAATGGTACTGCACAGAATATAACACGAATATTAATATAGATTGTAGCTTTCCCAGCTTTCACTTAGTTGGTGAAGTGTACATCTTCTTTTGGATTTCAAAAATTAACTTAAGACTTGACTAAAAATCCTGACATCTAAAGGGGCATGCTTTAGATCAGACATCCCCAAACTTCTGCCCTCCAGATGTTTTGGACTACAATTCCCATCTTCCCCGACCACTAGTCCTGTTAACTAGGGATCATGGGAGTTGTAGGCCAAAACATCTGGAGGGCCGCAGTTTGGGGATGCCTGCTTTAGATAAACAGCACTATTCTGATGCCTTTTCTAGCATCAAAGGCAGACTGTCTCGAGTCTTAACATGGAGCTTCTAAATATCTATATATGTGATGCAATATACCTGTATCTTTAGTGAAGTCAGATGCTGTTGAGTCATGACACCTGTGTAGCCAAATTGGAGCTACTGAGAAACAAGAGAAATGTATCATCATGTTCAGAGGAACCCAAGGTTTGCAGAAGTGTAATAAATCACAACCCCCAAAGAATGAGTACGGCTAGTGGTCACAGAATGTGCAGTGTGTTGGGGCATATGTACATAAAAACAGGGAGGGAAATAAATGGAATATTCAAGGGTGCCAATGACTTAACCAGCCTTGAATACTAGATACTGTACCTTGACTTATTCTGGGGTGTTTTTTTTTGGGGGGGGGCACACTTGATACTCTGCCTCTGGTAAAAAAAATGTCAACTTTGACTGCCAAAGAAAGTACAGATTGATATCTAGAAAAGCAGGACAAGGGAAAAGGAGCTCCAAAAGACGTCAAAGGAGTGTGAATAGTTTGAAGCCATAAAGTCTGTACTCTCACCTGTATTTCTTGGCACATGTACAAGTGCATTTCCCACCCCCCTCATCCCAAGCAACAGAGCATCAATAACATGTGCATTGAGCAACACAATCCCATCCTTTCTGCCCTCAGTGGACAGTGGATGGCTTTCCTTCCCCTCTTCGACACATCCTTCATTAAAACCATTTGGCAGAAATGAAGGCAAACTGTATAAAACAGCCTCCCAGCTGCTCAACTTCACCTTCTAAATGGATAGCTCACAAGGAAAATAATTGATTTTCCCAATGCCACAACTTCCTACTAGTGCTAAATTGATTCTTCAGAAATACAGCAGGCTGCTTTACCACTTAAGCCTTTCACTTCAACTGTATTAAAATTGCAGCACCCTGGAGTCACAAAGTACGAGGACAAGCAATCAGTCCTAAGGAAATGGATGCAATCAAAATAGTGTACTTAAAGAACCAAGAAATGCCAGCTGGAGTCAATAAATGAACCCAGAGCTCTGCTACCATAATGGATCATTATTGTCTGTGGAAAGAGAGACTCCTATCTCAGCAGAAGTTGCCCTTTCTCCAACGAGCTCTATAAGAAAAAGGATGGTGTGCACCAGAGCCCACATTGAGCAGGAACTGATTATGCTAATACAGTAATCCAAGTCCCGTGATTAGATAACAGTGCTATGTGGTCATAAGAATAGTGTATACTGACATGTAATTTTCAATCGGCCAGATTATTCATCTAGAGTTGTATGCAAAGAGCAACACAAAAGGCAGACTGATCTGCTTGGTAGCATGTCCCTCCATAATATATATGGCAGACAGGTTCAACAAGCAATATGGGTCACTCTTCCCCAACTGTTACCCCCCCCCCAAATGTTTTGGAGTAGGACTCTCTGACCACTGAACATGCTAACTTGGAAGGCTGGGAATTGTAGTCCTAGCCATCTGGAGGACACCAGGTTGGGGAAGGTTGATAGCGACAATTTCTAAAAATGGCCCCCAACATTAAAAAACCCCACATTTATTTATTTCGATCCATTTATATACTGCCCATAATTCAATAATGATTCAAGCAGTTTAGAAAAACTACACCAACAATTAATTTTAAAAAATCGTCTCTGTGTTGATGGCAATGTGAAACCCAAGTTTCTTGTGAACTAAGAAACTGCTGGAACAAATCAGGTTTGTGTCTGGCCTGTGACTGCATGGCAACTCCCATTTACATTGCCTTAAGCTTAGTTACGGAAAACAGAATAATACAGGAAGATACATATATGTGGGGCTCAGACAATCAATCCTCTTTGCAGAAGACTACGCTGTGCAATAGCAAACCCGATACAAAAGCTAGACCTGTTTCAGGCTACAGACCACTTACCATTCTGCCATTTAGAATACATCTCAGGCAATATACCAGTATTAAGCACCTAGGCCAGGCATCCCCAAACTTCGGCCCTCCAGATGTTTGGACTACAATTCCCATCTTCCCCAACCACTGGTCCTGTTAGCTAGGGATCATGGGAATTGTAGGCCAAAACATCTGGAGGGCCGCAGTTTGGGGATGCCAGATCTAGGCAGACAAAAGCAAGCTGCCACCATAGTAACGAAGATTATAATCACTTGATTTCTTCAGTGGTGATAAGGGAACAAATCTAAGGGAACAAATCACTTGATTTCTTCAGTGGTGATAAGGGAACAAATCTAAGGACATTGCTTCTCCCCTTATTATAATTTGTTTTTACATAATACAAATGTACTGTAAATGCAAAATAATTGGAAGAGTTGTTAGAGAAAGGAGAAAAGAAGGCAGATTAGTCTCCAAAAGAGAAGATTAAAAACAAGTTACTGCATGGAAGTTCTTATTCCCAGCTGAGTCTGGATCCCCCAGTAAGAATAATGGAAGAGGGCTCTTATTCACACCAGCTACTGCTGATGGAACCAGCATTCCATCTGTGTTATACAAGCATTATGGTCACTCATAACCTAACACATAACCAGAGATGACAATTACAATGACCTAATAAGGGCACAACAGTCAATGATGGTACTTCTACCGGAGATAATTATGCAGGTTTGTATGGATTCTGAGTTACTTAGAAATTGATGCCAATGAAGTGTATGCCCTCATAACCCCAATTTATGAAGAAACAGGCAACAGATTTAAGACGACAGGTTTTATAACAGATGATTATTATAGGCAATGTAATATTTCACCATCATGATTTTCCCATTTAGAAATTAAATATGCCAATATTTATAGAAGTAATTTGTGTGCATAGGAACTTATTCAACATTATCCAGACTTAGCTGAGTCATCCATGCAAATGGAGTTGCTACCTCTAAAAGTTGTTGTGATGAACTATGCAAACTAAGGGGATATTTATTAAATTGCTGCTGCCAGTCTTCTGTTGCAAGGATTATAGATATTTGCCATGCATGAGCAAATGTGAATGGTCATTAGAAAAAAGTGATTACTACTGTATACAAACCATAATCTCATGGGTGCTCCTCTTTACACTCAGCCAATAGGGGAACCAATATACAGTTTTGTCAATCATTTGTTTCATTGAGGGGTGGATCTTAACACTGCTTTCACTTGCAGATGCATGATCTCACTGCAATGAAACATTGCTGACAGATATTAAAAGATAAAGGATTAAATAAGATTTTATTGTCACATTTAACTGCTTTGTCAGAGATGTACATTAAAGATTTGAGTGACATAAAAAATAAAATTTCTTGAATGAACTGATGAGATGGCAACAGCACTTATTTAACAAACCAGCACAACAGATGCTTGTAGATACCCAAAGTTAATAAAACCCAAGCACACTTTTTGTTAATTAGAACAGACTGCAGCAATGTAAAACAAAACATATCATGTTAAGGCCAAATAGCATGTTAAGTATTAAAAACAGAAATGTTTATAAGTCCCAAATGTCCAAGGAGATAGAAGTATTTTTATCATATTTCAAAGCCACTTGGTTTTACTTAGTACAGACAACAGAGCGTCGAACAGACAGATGTGGGATTGTTTAGCTACTGAGATTTTAGCTGTAGGCAATCATATATCTAAAAGAAGTCTTCATGTGGGTTTTTAATCAAGAGTTGGATTAAATAAAACAAAGGCAAATTGTTACATAATCAAAGGTTTGCCATTTGCTAATTGAAGAAAATGCCTAGTTCGATACTTAGTGGCACTATTTTGTATCTTTTGGGTATTTTTTTTCCTGCAAGCATAAAAATAAAAAATATTTTAAGTGCATTCAAAAATTATTTAAATGGACTCCACTTAATGCCTCGCAAGTTCTTACCCCAACATGAGAAGAGCTATAGTTAATTTAAGAGGAAAACCCTAAGGGATTTCACTAGACAGCCTCTTCTATTCTCCAGGACTTTATTTTATTTATTAATATTATTATTTGTATCCCACTTTTTTCCCTAACAGAGACTCAAAGTGGTTCACATAGTAAATCTGGATTATTCTGAAAGTTGCACGAAATTTTGCATTAAATGTTCAGTGCCTCTCAGAACTGACCACATTATTTCACTACTTTCTGCTATGTGCTCTTCATATTTTTAGAACAAAAATGCAAACGATGATAGTGTGGGAAAGTCACTTTAAATCCACCAAGGTCAGAGTAGTTATGCTCAAGACATTCACTGATGATTTACTGGTAATCGCTTTTCTACATAAAAAGGCAACCATAATTTTAAGTGATAGACATTAGGCTAGTAGAAAAAGATTGAAACAAACTTCATCTCTATTAAAAGAGCATGCAGAGAATATAGCTCACATTTGTTCCAATCAGGCTGCTTGGAATTATCAAAGGTTTTTGTTTCTGGCAATGATCTATTTGGCTTCACCATTAAAAAGCCTGCTGATCAAAGTTCTTAGAAATGCCCCCCTCCCCCCAAATTCAAGGCATGATAGTGCACGAGGTAAGCTTTGATTTGAGATCATTAGAGTGCGCTTAGTTGCTAAATTCCATTTTTTAATGGAGAATATGGCAACAAAAGCCACATGATTCCCTCCCCCCCAATTTCACTTTGCTTATTTACCGGTACATCCATGTATTTCGTCAATATTAGTAGTTTGATTATCCTAATGATTCAATTACAAAACCTGCAAAAATGTATCACAAAAGTGAATAAGCCATCTAAGTTCAAGTCTTCTACATCTGCTGTGCACAACAATCCACTTTTGTAGCCCATTTCCTCCAAGTTAAATCCCAAAATATTTCTGTAACATTTAGGAAAGATAGTGCTATATTAAGCTCATGTTCCATTAGATCTGGGAGATTTGAGTGTTCCTGGAATCTCCATCCGCATGTGTCAGGGGACGAGAATTTCTTGTCTGTGCGTATTCATTGTCAGATGACTCTGTAGGTTCAAGAAAATTCTCACAGTCACTGTCTTCTGATTCATTAACATTGTCACCCACAGTCGCCTGGGAAGAGGATGGCATGGATGTTCCATTGCCTGAAAGCTTCAATCCTGTATTTGTGGAAACATAACTGGAAGAGCCTACTGCTTGAGGTCGAGGCATGAAAACATTGGTTTCTAGAACACCAGGGCGTGTGGCACTGTCATGATTGATTACACTCAAGTCAGCATAAGGAGGAGGAGGATCAGAGGCATCGGGTTCTTCAAGATTACTACCTTCTGCAACAAATCCAGCATGGGACATTCGGGGGATAAATATAGGCTCCAAGGCATCATTTGACATTTGTCTGCTTAAGATGGCCTGCTGCAGTCCTACAAAAAAGTGGAAAAATAAATGTAATTAGCTGTCAAAACAAGGTATCTTAATGTGGCAAACTGCATAAAATTTTGATATCATGGGCATTGAAAAGAAACTCACAATGCACATATGTACTGAACTGTGTTTAAGTAAGTCATTTGAGTGAAAAACTGCCAATGTTAAACTGACTGAACTGGTTTTCCTAGAATTCACTTTGCTAGTACTAGCATGCTTCATTAGTGCAATGTGTTGCAAGAAGTTAAACCCTGTGCCAAAGTGAAGTGGAGCAATTTGGTTTAGTTAACTCAAACTGACAGGATTTCTCAAAGGCAGGCACTAACACAAACTTGATAATGGGCTGCTGTAGGTGCATTTATTGCCTCTCAGAAGAGAATTCCTCATGGGCAAAAAAGAATGGTACAGTTACAGCAGAGTATATATAGCATATAGTATACAGTGGTACCTCGACTTACGAACGACTCTACAACCGAATTTTTCGACTTACGAACGACTCGACAACTGAATTTTTCGACTTACAAATGGGGCAAATGGCCGCACGCTTATGAATTTCTTGACATCCGAATGGAAACCGCGGCGGTTTTAGATAGGGTTTTTTCAACTTACGAATTTTTAGATGGGGTTGCTTCGACTTACGAATTTTTCCGTTTCCAAAGCATTCCTATGGGAAATCGCGTTTCCAATGGCACTTTTCGACTTACGAATTTTTTGACCTATGAAGGTGCCTTCGGAACAGATTAATTTCGCAAGTCGAGACACCACTGTATATAGACGCAGGTGGTGCTGTGGGTTAAAACACAGAGCCTAGGGCTTGCTGATCAGAAGGTAGGCTGTTCGAATCCTTGTGACGGGGTGAGCTCCCATTGCTCGCTCACAGCTCCTGCCAACCTAGCAGTTCAAAAGCACGTCAAAATGCAAGTAAATAGGTACCGCTACAGCGGTAAGGTAAACAGCATTTACGTGTGCTGCTCTGGTTCGCCAGAAACGGCTTTGTCATGCTGGCCACATGACCTGGAAGCTGTACGCCAGCTCCCTCGGCCAATAACGCGAGTTGAGTGCCGCAACCCCAGAGTTGGTCACGACTGGACCTAATGGTCAGGGGTCCCTTTACCTTTACCTTTATATATAGCATACGTGTATTATGCCTCACAACAGAGGATTGTACTTCTGCAGGAAAAGACTGAAGTAAAACCATTTAAAGCAATTTCAATTGGCTATTATTTTAAAAGCCAAAACCACAACCTAATATTCATTACAGACCGTGTTGGTCTGCTGCAGTCGAAACAAAATTTAAAAAATTCCTTCCAGTAGCATCTTAGAGACCAACTAAGTTTGTTATTGATATGAGCTTTCGTGTGCATGGTATCTGAAGAAGTGTGCATGCACATGAAAACTCATACCAATAACAAACTTAGTTGGTCTCTAAGGTGCTACTGTAAGGATTTATTTATTTATTTTGTTTCTAATATTCATTGAGAAGTATGCTCATTTTTAGGCAAGAGAATTCCTAACAGCACCTGAACCACAAAACCATCAGATACGGATTTCTCATTTCTGACCTCTTTCCTCATATGTTACTGAGACCAACTGGGATGAGATCTATGTATGTCTGAACTATACAATAGTAACTTTGATTTTGATTCTTAGCTAATGAGGCACTGAGGTTTTGAACACTAATTCAGAACTATCACATATCATCTGTCATGGACAAATGAAACTAAACATGCATATAATCTTTTCAAAATTCAATCTTCTGGTGTCAGAAGCAGTTATGTTAAAATTTTGTTTCTCTAAAATTGAAGGATATTTTTCCAAACTCTTTTCAATACTCCTTCAGTTCTTCTGCACAGTGTGGAGAGAATGCAGTGGGCAGAAACCATGCAAAATGAGTTCTGCCCCACTATCAGGCCTATTCAGCTCTCACTTTGGTTACTTGCTACCTTACCCTAAAAGCTTCTGCTTCTTGTCTTATGTCTTTCACAGCTATTGTGCTATGTACTAAACTCTAAATATTGGATTTGTTTCAGACTGGACTGTGTAACGGAGCGAAGACTGCAGAGCTGAGTGTTCGGTCAATTTTCCCAGCCAGGTAGAGAACATTTACAGAAAAGGCTTACTTATTTCCTGCTCCTTTTCTTGTTTCTTTTGCAAGATTTGTGTTTTTAGCTTATTGACTTCTGCCTGGAAAGTTTCAGCAGCTAGTTCACTCTTCTCTACTTCTATACATACTGCCTAGGAGAAACACACAAGGTTAGTGAAAATTCATGTTCAAAAGCCTTAGCAGAAATGCAATGTAGAAGAATCAAGTTCCAAGACACAGCCACTGTGAGATTTTCATAATTCATATACTATGCACCACTTGTGACCAAACCTCAATTACTGTGGTAGAAAGTGAAGTTGTCAAATTTCAACTCTGGGAATCCTTGTAAAGTACTGAAGGAATGAAATACAATTTGCACTAAGTTTTAAAAACTTATTTCTGAATAGACATGGTTAGGACTGTGCTGTATGTTCTTTGGAATTCAAAGTTGTTTACTCCCAAGTAGCTGGAGTAATTGCACTCTTAGCAGCCAGATTTTGGCTTCATATACTGCCAATGCTAAGTGTGCTTATGCCAAGCAACAACTCATAAACCCTCATTGAAAACAGATAATGCTCTATGTCACCACCTTTCAATCATTACTTACTGGAATCTGAGAACAGTAATGCAAACTGATTTTATGCACTGCAGCAAAACTGCATGAGGGTCATGTAATAATCAGGGCAGGTCCACTCACAGCCTGGGATGTAGCACTACAAAAACTGTAAGAGTAGTCCCAAGCCACTAATGCTGACACCAGATTTGGCAAACCAGAAGAGTCAAGTAGTTATTTGGAGTAATGCAAGAGAATGGCCACTCTAGCTGGTGCAGTGCAAAGTTTATTTGCACTGCAGCTAATAAGTTGAGATGAGCAGCCTGCTGAAGAAACAGCTAAATAAAAATCCATTTATACCATAATTGCAATGTATCTAGTGAATACTGGCCAGGTGGGGAATATATTGGGAAGAGGCTTTTTATACACCTGACTGTTCTTTAGAACTTAGAACTGTAAAAGTTAGGTGAGATATTACTATTATTATTTATTAAATTTGTATACCACCCTTCATCTGAAGATGTCATGGCATTTCACATGGATCTGTTTTTTCTCTTTTAAAGAGCTATGAGTGAGAAAGAATGTGAGGACTTAATATTGGGGGAAAGCCTAAGTCAAAGTTCACAGTCTATTAGCTTTAAACGTAACAGAAATAAGTGTAAGCCCACAAAGCATGCACAGGTAGGCTTCTTTAAGTCACTTGTGCACCAACATAAAGCAAGGAAAGTCACATCCCTACAAATATTGGAAAGGGTGATTTCAGGAAAGCAAGCACTTACTTCATTTTTGCTTCAGACAGAGGTTCAACACACCTGTATGATAACTGCAATTACTTAACGTCAAATGTATTTTTTTTAAAGAATAAAACATAGAGATGCTCTATTTAAGAGAACCACTAAGGGTATTAATGTTTGTACGGATGTTAATGATCACAGCATGGATCATATATATAGAATATAGAAGTGTGCCTCTGAGCATGTGAAAACGGCCCTTTCATCACTGCTGAGAAACCTAATAAGCCTCTATACAACTGAGATAAGGTAGGCAGGATTTAAGCTTGGGCAGCTTTCTTCTTAGAAATTCCCCCTCAATCTATAAAACCTGGTTAGCTATCTACCAGATGAAGACTTTTAGTTTTTATATCTGTTTTGTTTTTTGAACATCTTATGTATTTCATATTCTATACTCTATTACTGCAAACGTTCTGGGACTCCTCAAAACAATATATAAATATATTAAACTAAACTACCAGACATGTATGCTACGAATCTGAACAATAAAGAAAAGGCACAAATGATGCAGTTTCAAATCAACCCACAGGATTCAAGAATAAAAGGAAGATGGCAACTTTATGCATAGCAGGAGTAATTATGGATGCTTACTTTACCACCGGTAATGCCATAAACCAGGTTTCAGGCACATAATTGGGGGAGCTACTTAAGTGTAAACATGCAGTTATGGCCTTAATTAAACCTTGGCACAATGGCATCCAGACCTTGAAAAGACCAGATAATAGGCAGTAGGGCCTGAATCACAGAACAGGAAGGACTGGAGCAAAGAGGGATTTCCATTTTCTGCTAATTTTAAATGCTACAGTATTCTTTAAAGATTCCTTATCAAATATTTAACACACACACACACACACACACACACACAGCCTTAATGCATTATACAGTAGGGCCTCAATTTTGCAATCAAGTCCAGTGGAGAAAGCCCTTCAGCAGAATGCAGCCGCAAAGATTCAGCATTTTGCCCATGCATATCCTAAAGTGAGATCTGGACATAGGACAATTTGGCCTATCTCCTTGACAGCTACTTTCAGTCTTAAAGCAGGGAAAACTTGTAATAGACAATTATCACCTACAATTCTTATGCTAGAAATTTCTGTTCTATTAAGCATTATTAACTAAATATCTTAATTAGCTGATTTGACTTAATATAACTTAACTATTCACAATGTAAGTTGTTTGTGTAACATTTAAATTCGAAATGAACGTTTTACTGTAGCTTTGCATTAATAAGCAGAAAGTTGCCACAATAAATACAGAACATTAAAGAAGAGTTACCTGTGCTTTTTCTTGAAGTGCATTATAAACCTGATATATAGCCCTGATGTCCTTCATCACACCATCTTTATCAAAAAAAGCAGTACTAAAAATACATCAGAAATAATGAGTTAGAAATGGGAAAATCCTGCTTTTCCAATATGTATTTTACCCTTCAAAAGGGTTTACCTTTCAGAGCCATACTCCAGGAAGCAAGGCCTGGGCTGCTGAAGCTGTCCGAAAACCAAAGGATAGCATCTATGATGCACCCTGGACTGACACAAAGCTCTTTGATGCAGCAGAGGTTTCGATTTGCAGAAAAATGAGGGAGGCATTTTTTGTCAATTCCATTTCCCCCTGCAGTTCTGTGTGCCACTGCACATGTTGCTCCAAAGGGTCCCCAATCCAAGCAAATTGGCCAGGGGCTGAGGTTTTGCAGAGGAGAGGGAAATCGGCAAAAAATGCCTCCTTCCCTGTTCCATTGATGGAAACTAGATCAAAGAGCCTTCCATCAAGTAAAAAGACACCAGTAGATACAATCCAAAGTTACTTTTGCACAACCTGATGTTATATTAACAGGAGATAAACGTTTATTCCACAAAGTAAATAGATCAAATATTTATTGCACACAAAACAAACAAAAACAAAAAAATAAACCATGACAAACTAAAAGCCAACAAGGAGCCTCATTTAAGCCAATGAATGTCCTACACATGGAGATCTTCTACAGTTAACCTTGGTCACATTAACATTGCTAACCTCGGTCACATGAACATTGCTTTTCTTGATAATTTGCTTTATCCCAAATAAAGTTTTTGACTTATTTTTCTGCTTCTCTGTACTGTTTAAAAAACAGCAGTCATTAAACAGAATCAGATATTCAAGAATGCTCTAGATCTGCTCCTGGTGATATCTAACAGTCATGATAACTGAAATCAATGGATCCACTGCAAGTGTGACTAAGTTTGCGATCACATGCATTTATGGCATTTGTTACATATTAAAACAATGCTCACCCATGCTCCTTAATAACTTTGGTATAATTTTGGGAAGTATTTGGCACTGAAGAGACCTTGTATTCCTGTTGGCTTGTGTTGCCTAGATTAGGAATAGTAAGTGACACTCTTTGATTATACCTGCAGAAAAGGTTTAGAAATATGAGGTTACTTTCTGTAATGTTATTTCCCTACAAGAGATTCCAGTCATAATAATATCACCCAGGAGAGCCTATTGCCTTACTACCTCCCCACAATGATTAGGGTTTCAAAAAGCTACAATTAAGAAGGAAATATAACCTAGCAGTTCGAAAGCATGCCAAAAGTGCAAGTAGATAAGTAGGTACTGCTCCAGCGGGAAGGTAAATGGTGTTTCTATGTGCTGCTCTGGTTTCAGTGTTCCATTGCGCCAGAAACAGCTTAGTCATGCTGGCCACATAACCCAGAAAAACTGTCTGCAGACAAATGCCGGCTCCCTCAGCCTGTAAAGCGAGATGAGCGCCACAACCCCAGAGTCGTCTGCGACTGGACTTAACTGTCAGGGGTCCTTTACCTTTTTTTACTTTAACATACCAGTTATGATCTTAAGTGCTGATACCCGAACAAGCCATGAGCAGTAAGTAAAGACCCTAGGTTACAACTTGCAGCTTGCTCCTAGTAGTACACGAAGACCAGGGGAGAAATGCAGCACTCATTTCTCTCAAGGCACCAGCATACTTGCTTATACGCAGTAAGCCATAGCTTGCTGTACATGCAAACCAGACCATTAAAGGAATGCAACCTAGCTTTTGTTCACCAAACTATAAAATATAACTAACTCACTGCTGTAAAATGTTAATGATGGCTATATAAGAAAGAGGTTATTTATTACCCACCACCACTAGAACCAAATAGTTTTTTTCTAAATAGCTTTTTTTAAAAAAAGGTGAAGCATAATATTTAATTCTTAGTCACATTGATTAAAGCTGTTTCCCACTGCTACAGTTTTAGATGATTGCTCAATTAATTAAAGTTTGCAGTCCTACATGCAAGTACAACCAGATCAGCTATAGAAAGCCAATTTGTGATTGGGTCATTTTCATGTCTCTCAAATATTTTAGTTTCTAGTTACTCTTGTGGGCCACAAAATATTTTTAACAAAAAGACAGCAGAATATTTTACTAGCAGATATATTGAGAATACAGTTTTCAACAACAACAACAACAATATATTTGTACCCCACCCATCTAACTGGGTTGCTCCAGAATAAACTACTACAATGTGTCATCCAATAATAATTCTTACAAATTCCTACATTATATTTTCCATATACAGGCAATGACCAATTAACCGATGGCACATGCATACACAGCACTGAACCCAGAAGTGACCCGAAAACATCACTAAATGAGTCACTAAAAGGGTAGAACAGGGTGCGGGGCGCTTATACATGTTCTGCTGATGCATGCTGGGGCTAGAAACAGAACCCCTGTGCAAAGTGATGATTGACTGTAACCCCCCCTTTCTGGATATATTACTCAGCAGTTTTGTATAATTAGGGGGACATCAGGACAACTTCCACAGAAGAGCATATACTTCTGGATTTTGTCTGTGAATTATGTCATCTGGTACAATACACACCAAATATTTAGAACTTGAAGCACCTGAAACACGCAGATGAAAAGCAACTTGCACATCATCTGTGACTATTACTTTTTTAAATAAAAAAATCATTAAAATGGACAAACAGTTCCCCTCCACATCTTAAAAACTGTTTACCTTCGGTTTGGTCTAAAGAGAACATATTCTAAAGCATGTGTTGAGTTATTTGCAGTTGAGATGAAACTGAAGAGAAGGAAGACAAGATCAGGCACTCCAAGAATCTGT
This sequence comes from Zootoca vivipara, assembly GCF_965207765.1. Taxonomy (NCBI): domain Eukaryota; kingdom Metazoa; phylum Chordata; class Lepidosauria; order Squamata; family Lacertidae; genus Zootoca; species Zootoca vivipara. Next base: position 41,458,326 of record NC_142588.1, read on the forward strand.
GTCAGCTGTTTATGAATGATGTGTTCTCTATATGACATTTGTTGCTGGGTGTTTCTCCTAAATCTGTACCATCCAATAACGTTCTACAATAAAGATTGAGTTGAGGAAGTATTAACTGAAGGATAAAAATGGCATCTCAAAAGTACATCCAATATAGATTAATTATAAAGTCCCAACATGATGCCAGAATTCTTAAGCATAATTATTCTAATCAAAGAAATAAATGGCATTCTACAAGATAGCATTGTTGCAATCTAGAGAAAATCGAATCCCTTCATGTTACCATCAATCCCATGCTTCAGAAAATATTACACTTTGCAGTGTCAGGAAAACCTGTTTCAGAGACAGCAGATATTATTACTGAAGTACATTCAATTTAACCTGCATGCTTCTTATCACATGATACCTAAAAGCTTCTTTTCCCTCAAGTCATTATGTTTTTCTACTGTTTAAGTAAAATCTCTTTTTGTTGCAAACCCTTTTACACCTGAGGGCCACATTCAAAGTTATCCAATGCTCTGAGGACCGCATGACACACACACACTCTCTCTGTCTCTTTCATATACTGCAGGGGAGGGAAAAATCTCATCTTTGAGTTGTTCTGGGTAAAGAGAATAAAAGCTCTCAGCTCACACTACTGCAGCAATGCAATGGGGCTCAAGAGCGTCCACTTTCCTTGCTTATCAGATCTGCATTCTCATCATCAACTGATCTGGACAAAGAGGTTGAAACCTCTCTTGTCACACCAGCTTGATGGGGCTCAAATGCAACACCTCCCTTTCCCAGTTTAAAAACAGTAATTAAAAATGCACCATCAATGCAGCCAAATTGTTGAGGGGTGTGGGGAGCTGCTAGAAGTGGTCTGCAAAGCCAAATATAGTCACTATCAACCTCTGTTGTAGATACTAACAGTACTAAGATACTACAAAATTTCCCTTCTTCAAAACTGAAGTAAGAAGAATAAATAAAAAAGTGTTATTGTATATTTAACTGTGTACAATAATTCCTACAATTATTTAGATCTTACTTGAAAGGAAACAAAAAAAACCCTCTCTATATTTCAAAGAGAACGGAAAACATTTTTTCCCATTAAAGCCACAGGAAAGATGAAAGGGATGAGGAAGTTCCACCCAATTATCAGCCATAACTGAGAGTTAGGCTGCTGATTGTTATGAACCACCAAGTCCCTTTTAATGTCATTGGCAAAGATTTTTTTTCCCCCCCTTTCATTGTAAAAAGAAATTTAGAAAGATATAGAACAAAACACAAGGTATGGCAGTGCCCCAGTGAACTAGCGAGTACAATAAAAAAAATTGCATGAAGAGAAAAACCAACTACAATTCTAAAAAAATTCTTTCCACACTGTTGAGTGCTGACCACATGAGTTAGAAGTAAAGCTCTACTGTGGCTAGACTCCTTTGGTGGGAAGTTACAGAAAAGTGGTGCTAGAAAACCTATTTCCCAAAAGAAGTATTGGGAAATTCCTTGGGGTTATATCCTACATCTCATCCTATTTAACATTGACATGAAACTGAATTCAGTCAACCAAAGAGAGCAACAACTACAAAAAAGTTAACATTTAGAAAATTCTTCTTCACCAGTCCTACAGGATTCAGAGAGATTGAGAGATGGCTTAGAGCAGTGTTTCTCAACCTTTTTTGGGCCAAGGCACACTTGTTCCATGAAAAAAATCTCGAGGCACACCACCATTAAAAAAGTTAAAAAATTTAACTCTGTGCCTATATTGACTATATATAAAGTAATTCTATTGAATTAAGGCAGCAGTTTATAATAATATAATAAAGACATTATTAATTTCAAATATTTGTGCTGCCATGTCAAAGTCCCATATAAAATATGATTATTAATACATACTTATTTACATACACACTTCAGGACTCCCCCCAAAAAGGCCCTATTGTTATGAAATCTCATGTTCAGATAAGGGAATTCTTTTGTCAAAACCACAGGGCCATAACTCTATAGGAATGGAATTATGACCCTGTGGTTTTGACAAATGAATTGAACTGAAATAGTAATAGTGAGACTTAAATATTCATAAGAATAGGGCTTTTTTGCAATTTGGAAAGTGACAAGGAAATGCATTGAAAAGTGTGTGGTAAACAAATTAATACCAGGAAGACCAACACCCAACAAACAAATCAGAATAAATGCAAACTAATGTTCATTGTTGTGTAACTGCCCACAAACAAGTTGGAACAAATGTTCAGTAAACATTATAACCTCTGCATAAACTTTGTGGAATAAAATCAAGATGAATACTTTAAAAAAAAGATATTTAGAGGTGACCTTTGCATACGTGCCAGTGAAATCAACTACTAATTAACATCTAATACGTCATCAACAAATACAATAAAAAAGGAGAGCTAAAGAGGAAATATGAGAAGTTCAGTATGGGAGGCAGTGGCGCTTGAGACAACGAAGCATCTGATCAGAAATATCAGTTGGGTGATGCAGAAATGGGAGTGAAAGGGAGAGAGAACTAAGCTTTAACCTCTGTGTACAGGTGGCCCTGGGAAAGTGGTCACTCAGTGTGTGGAGAGAAGAGCAGAAAACAACAAGAGATCCCTGAGGCAGGCCCCTCAACAATTTCATGCCTGCGGCTGCCCAAGATTTATACAGTACAAGTACATCATTTTAACACTGTCACTGTTTTTTTGTCTCTTACTGGGGGGGGGGGCTCCCCTTGGGAAGCCATGCCAGCCCCAATCCTCCTTGAGCATGCCAAGAATGCAAAAACGGAGAAAAAGCCAGGTCTCCCTTGGTGGCTCTTCTCTCCTCCCCCCACCCCAGCATCCTGCCCTGACACCAGGAAGCAGCAATCTCCCCAGCTGTGGACAACGCTGTCCTCCCCCCGCACCAAGAGCCACCGGGACTAGTAGCCGCGGCCGGCGCCGGGCAGTCCCATCCAGGGAGCAGCTGGCCCCGTGGACTTCTGAGGGGAGCACAGCCAGAGGCTTCTACCGCCTCCTGCCCTATTGCACCTTACAAAAGCGGCGTCTGGGCTTTCGCCTGCCGGCGCTCTGCACACGCTCAGAGGCCGCGCACATCTGTCTCTCTCTCTCAACGGGAGTGGGGCGGCGAGAAGGCGGGCAGCTGGGCAGCGAGCGGCAGAGCCTCGGCTACAGGTTGGGCGGGTGGCGCAGCTCCGGGAAGGCTGCGCACGAGAAGGGGCCCCCGTCCTCCAGGTACTGCAGCCGGCGCAGCACTGAGCCCGGAGGCGGTGAAGCGGAAGGAACGGGAGGCTCGCCCATTGCCGCGGCACCCAGACTTGAATCGCCTCAGTCCCGTCAGTCCCGGCCTGGTGGGCGGAGCCACTCGCCGCCTTCTCCCCGTGCGCGCGGAGAAGAGCACCTCACCTTCTGCAGGACTCCTCGCCAAAGAGGCCGCTCACTCCCGTGCCGACCAAGCCCCGGGCGCCGCCAGCAAGAGGAGCGAGACGAACAGCAGCAGGCCATGGTGGTGGCTGTTTAGAGCTGCGCTCGCCCCGCCCCCGTCGTGACCCGGCCGGCTTCCTTTCCGGCGGGTCAGCGCCCCAATGGCGGCCGCCAATCACGTGTCAGGGCAGCAAATCGCCCTTCTCGTCGCCAGCGTCTTGCGGCACACCAGCCGTTGTCTCGCAGCACAGTACTGTGCCGCGGAACAGCGGTTGAGAAACGCTGGCTTAGAGCAGGGTTGGCCAACTCCCAAGAGACTGCGATCTACTCACAGGGTTAAAAACTGGCAGTGATCTACCCCCATTTTTGGGGTGCATGGCAAAGATGTGTTCTTTTAGGGAGGAGGAAAGCCCCAGTTTTTTTGAGGTGCAGGACAAACAAGTTGAGCTTTCTTTAGGCGAGCGGAAGTTGTTGAGCTTCTTTGGGGGGAGATCTACCGGTGATCTACCACAGATGTCCAGTGATCTACCGGTGGATCATGATCTAACTGTTGGACATGCCTGGCTTAGAGGAAAGACAGGTGGCAGAGCTCCCCATTATCAGTTACCTGTGAATGCTCATTGCGATACTTTCCCTTTTATTTTTTACATATCCTTTTCACACATGGTGTGTGAGTGTATGTGCATGCAGATTGGCCACAAACACTTGGGACAAAAAAGGTTAGCCATGCCTGGTCTAATATTTAACATATTTCCATTCATAATTTTTAATGATAAAATGTTAGTTACTTTTTCTTCAGGCCTTACTGGTAGCACACAGAAAAAATTAAAAAAGAAGTGCAGACTTACTTTTCTCTGATCTTTAAGAATCCGATCCAAATTCTCTTCATTGACTTTGCCCGCATAGTCATAAAAGCTTAAGAAAAAATTAGGTTTGGCTTAGAATCAAGTCAGTGATGTTTAGTGGAATAAAATGTAATATACTGTAAAGGTGTATCTGAGGCTGCTTATTCACTACATCCATAAACAATTAAACCTCATAGAAAAATATTATGGGGCAGTTAAACAGCTAAGTTATTAAAAATAACATGTACCCCTGAAAAAAGTTTGCTATTAAATGTCAAGTTTCACAAGTAACAAATCTACCACTAATGTTTATAAAAATTATCTCAACTAGCTCTTGCTCACATGCCTAAGGGACAGGAGTTCACCTGCAGAAGCAGCATTCAAGACCAAAGCATACGTTTTTGGGTTGGAATATTGCTTAGGGTTTTTTTCTGTTGGGGGTGGGATTATTGCTGTTTCTGATATTATTATTTTTTGTATCTTTATTTTAGATCTTAATATGATTTATGTGGAAATTGCTTAATTTGGTTGTATTTTTTATTGATTGTTTATGTAGGTATGTATGTTTCCTTTTGTTAGAAGCAGATGCTTACACTGTAGATCATTGTCAGTCTGTACATGCTATGTATCCATTCAACACATAATGGGCAAAGGAGTTGTGTGTAGACAGCGGTTTAGTATGGACCAGGCATATACATTTATGTGCAAGTACCATAAGCCTTATACACTTTTATCTGTGTGGGTATTAGATGTACTGGATAAGCAGAGCCTAATCTCTATTCAAACTAAACACTGTAAGACAGGAGGAACAATTAAGTAAGGCAAACACACCCAGTATGCAAGTATCCATACTCAAAATACCCAGTGTGTGTAGAATAAACATATAAAACATGCATTTTTAGAGATTATATAATGAGATTTATAAGGCATGTCTTTGAAATGAAGATGCATTTCAGTTATTATCAGATAGCATTTTTATCTCCCTAAAAGCAGTTCCAAACAATTACCATAACTTTCTTAGTTAACATGAACATCACATATTTATTTATATCAGTATCAAGCTGGAGCTGTCATTTAACTGAACATACATAGTAACTAAAATCCACAAATTTCTACATCTGAACAGAAACTTAAGTATATCCTGTATTAGAAAATGACATTCCTCCTAGACTTATCTGCCAAATTCTTAGCCTCTTTGTAGAGGAAGTTTACAGTTCATGACACCCATTGACAGGGGTCAGTCTAATAAAGAAAATTTCTTTTTAAAGTATTGGAACACTAAAGGCACAGTAAAATAGGCATATATTCCAACCATGTTAGTTTCTTATTTCACACAGCAAAACGAAGCCTATTCTTATACAGAACTAACAATGTCAAAGGTTGCATTTGTCTTAAAGTAAATCACTATCAGATGCTGTGCATTGTGTACAAATTCTTATTCCTGTACATGTTTAAGTAAAAGAAGAGGTCTAAACTCCACTGACAACAACATTATATAATCTGAACTGAATTTATAACTTGTTTTTGTATATATAGACGCCTATTGCTTTCAGCTTTCAACTTTCCTATGTGGAAGTGCTGGTATTTCTAGGATTGGCAGAAAGTTTCAGACAAATTCTGAGAGCCAACATGGTGTAATGGTTACCATTGGACTAGGACCTCAGAGGCTGGGGTTCAAATCCCCACCTGGCAAAGCTCCCTAGATGATCTTCAAGAAGTTAAAAAATTAAAAATTTGTCCAGTAGCACCTTAGAGACCAACTACGTTTGTTCTGGGTATAAGCTTTTGTGTGCATGCACACTTCTTCAGTTACCAAGGCGCATTGATGCATTGCAAATTATGTAAAATAATGTAAACTACATATGGGAGCGCCCAAGTGCATCCAGGATTTATTTTTGTTCTTTATAAATTTCTTTCATAACACCTGTGGTATTGATTTAAATAAAAATAATTAGACTGGATGCTCATTCTGACAGTTATATTAATGCTGGTTTCAGCCCACCTACAATTGGCACAGAGGAAAAAGAAAAAGATGACAAAGTAACTTACCTAAAGAGTTTGGAACAAGGCTCATGATTATGGATATCTGGACCAAGAAATTGACAGTGGAAGTTTCAGTTATACTTTGCATCAAGTGGAAAACTACCAAGATGTACCACACATGTTTTTTCCAAACATCAACCCAAGAGCAAATACCCAATTCCATTTCCCTGAACATACATAGAACATTTCTAATATCAATGAAATTAACCTATACAAGTGTTTTGCTCATTAGTCATATTAATTGTACGATAATCAAATAAAGGACATTATTCTATGGATACTGGAACAACACTTAGCACTTATAAACATGTAGCCGAGCTTCCAGTCCAGTGGCTTCCTTCCCCCTTAGGAATTGAACTGTATTTCAAGCACAAGAAAAAAGTATGTAACTCAGCTGTCTATCTGCTGAACTAGAAAAACATGTACCCAGGTGCAAATGGTCTCATGAAGTAGCTGCTCTTTTCTTAACTACCTGTCTCCAAAGCCCTGAAGTGTACACCTGGGAAATTTCATCATATGCCACAGAAAGTAGAAAATCAAGTAGCAGTAGTGAACAGAGTTCCTGTTGAGAAACTTACCTGACCATTTTTTGATAATTCAAAGCAATAAACATGGGAGTGAAACAAACAAGCAAACAAATGTGGTTCAATTGCAGTGCAAGTTATTAAACTGTAGCTACTTACCAATAACTTGCAGAAATTCAATGTTGCTGATTTGAGAGTCACTAATACTAAACGTCTCCTCTTGCCTTATCTCTCCTAAAAGAAATCCTTCCTATAAAATTGAACAAAAGGATTATGATTAATGACAAAACCTACAATTATACTCCATCATGTTTTATCTTCATGCAGTTTTCGTAACTACATGTAACTGAAATTATTAAGGGCACAATCCAAGGTTGCACAAATTGACTTCTACTCATAGAATAATAGAATCGTACAGTTAGGAGGTACCCCAAAGGTCATCTAGTTCAACCCCTGTAAAGCCGGAATCTCGGCTAAAGCATCCATGACTAATGGCCATCCAACCTCTGCTTAAAAACCACCAAGGAAGGAGAGTATTGCCTCTCATGAGAGTCTGTTCCACTGCCGAACAGCTTTTACTGTCAGAAAGTTCTTCCTGATGTTTAGTCAGAATCTCATTCTTGTAATTTGAAGCCATTGGTTCAAGTTCTACCTTCCAGAGCAGGAGAAAACCAGCTTGTTTCCTCTTCCAGGTGACAGCCCTTGAGATATCTGAAGATATCATATCTCCTCTCAGTCCCCTCGATTCCAGGCTAAACATACCCAGCTTCTTCAACTGTTCCTCATATGGCTTTGTTTCCAGACCCTTGATCATCTTGGTTGCCCTCCTCTGCACATGTTCCAGCTTATCAACATTTTTCTTAAATTGTGGTACCCAGAATTGGACACAGTATTACAGGTGTGGTCTGACCAGGGCAGAATAGAGTGGTATGTCTGGACACCATTCTTCTGTAGATGCAGCCTGGAGTAGAATTAGCTTTTTTTGCTGCTGCATCACACTGTTGACTCATGTTAAGAGTACTAAGACCCCTGGGTCCTATGGGGTTAATAAACTTTTTTTCTGAATCAAAGTGGGCACATTTTCTAGCTGGGGTCATTCCAGGGTTGTGCATGTGTGAGCAGACTAGACTTCCATTCATGCAGTGGGATAAATTTACTCATCAAAGAGATAGATTGCTAAATCAAAATGCCAGGATGGCTCAATTGTAGCCTCATGCAATAAACTATGTTATATCAAAGACTGTTAAATGTTTTCCCTTTATTTCCTGTTTATTTAAATTACATTTATATTTTGTATATTCATTATGTATACAGTAGTGGAATGCCAAAAAATTCTTCACTGGAATATCACTGAAGTTGAGCGGTTAAGAAATTATTTTGCACACAGTAGGTTGGCTTACCACCACCTCTATTCTCCTCTTATGCAACCAAAATGGCTTCACTAGTATATAATTTCAGTTTCCCTGAATTTGGTCATCCAGACGTAAGACTGTATCACAAACTTGTCAGTTTCAAAACAAGCAAACTTCAAACCATGGGTTTGTTTTCAACCAGAACCCAACAAGCAGCAAAGATTCAGGAAAAAAATTGGGGGGGGGGGAGAATGCTGGTTAAGTCCTTCACTTAGCTGAAATAGAGGAGGAAGTCTATGAGCCTGAGGATTTGCTTTGTCTCAGTTCCAGCTTATACACATGGCGCTCAACCATGGTGTGAATGTGGCCAGTGTGTCACATGGGCCCCTGCTGGAAATATTAAGCAGGTTCACAGAGGCAGAAAATTTGGGACCTTTAGATTCTATTTACGGAAGACAGCATTTTCAATTCTTAGCACAGGACTTATGTTTACATCCTATCACATCAAGATTATTTTCTTCCTACAGTGAAGTCAGATGTAACCCAAAAAGGGGCTTAGAAAGATATGAAAATAAGAGCAGGACGATAAAGCTTGCTGAATATAGGAGGTAAAAACACCAGCTTAGAACTTCTCTTGTTCTCTGTAGTCTATCCTAAGTACTGTACACAAATGGAATTTGAAAGTTGGCTTCTTCATTTAACTAATGAAAATAACATGCAAGCTACTTGGTTCTGAAATAATGTACAGAGCAAGCGTTCCACAGATAAAACAGGACTACAAAATGCTATCAGAGAACACAAACCAGCGCATATTTGCAAAAGCTACAATCCAGTAGCTGCATACTGCAAAAAGTAGGCAGAACATTCCTATTTTGGGTTTTGGAACAGCTTGCACTTCAAGAAGCTTGCCTCCCAGAGCAGACAACAGAATTCACTGATCCGAAGTCAAAATTGTTTAAGTTGAAAACAAAAAGTTCATCTGAAGGACAAAAGCTACTGAATTTAGCACACAGATATGTAAATAAGGCATAATGTAACAGAAACCAAGGATACCATTAACTTATTTGTTTGCTATTTATCAACAAGCAAAATGAAATTAAAATAGGCCTGTTTTCCTAAAACAGTCATATTGTTTTACCCAATAAACCACAAGTTTGGGGAATATTGTTTTCCAAATCTATACTCTACCTTGTTAGCCCTTGAAGTAGCTCATATAAACTTAAACCACAATTAATGGTAATCCAAATAACCATTAGAATTCAATTGCAAATTAATTATTTGTTTGAAATGAGAAAAAAACAAAAATTAAAACATTGTATGGTGTTAGGAAAGAGACATAAACTCATTAACAAGAGGAGTCTAAAGATTATAAACAGAAAATGTTACTTTGTTCTTAAGTGCTTCTCCTGTTTTCCCCCCACAGGTGAACAGATTCAATCTATTGGCAGAATATCATAAAGGAATATACATTGAAAATATAACATGAAAATTCTACATGATTTCATGATCATCATTCCAAAAGTACTTTTTTAGGAGGGAAATATTGCTAGTATGTGCCCAAAATAGCAAGAGAATTATGAATGAGCTGCACATGATTATGCTCAATATGCTTACTGTTCAATAAGTCAAAACACATTATGGAACTCCTACTATGGTTTCAATTGGACCAAACAATGCCAATGTGATAAGCATCTCTGATCCCTTCCTCCCTGCCCTTTCTATGCTGCAATTCCTCCATTCCTGTTGGTAAACCAAAGGATACAGATACATGCAAAATGGCAAAATGTATAATTTAAAACATTTTCTAGCCTACCCTGCAACTTCTAAACTCTTAGAGCACCTTACAGGACATTCTAAGAACAATGAGAAGAAGCACATTTCTGCAAGTAGTATAAAAGCAGTAAACTGGGAATAGATGAAAGAGCCATGGCAATTGAATAAGAGTTAACCAGTTTAGGAAGTCTGTGTGAATAAAATGTGTCAGAATCATATAAAGTTTGGCACCCAAGTGAGCCTCCCTGTGAAGAACATTCAGCAACAGAGAAAGCATGGCCGCCACCCCCAATACCTCAAGGACCAGCTCTCCCCATGTGAACCAATCTGGACCCTGTGATTATCATCCAAGGGCAGTCTTTGTGTGTACCCTTCATGGGAGGTCCAGAGGCAAAAAAAGAACAGACATTTTGCATTTTGTGTGGAATGCTCTCCTTGGGAGGTTTGCCTGGAACTGTTGGTACATATCTTTAGGCGCCAAGCAAAAACATTACTCTTCAATCTGGCCTTTGGCTGTTAACTATCTATGGCCTTTTTTTGGAGGTGGTGGTGGTGGTTTATTTTCTTTTTATATAAAAAAATGCTTTGATTTGCCTTCAGCAAGACAAAGCACCCAATAAATTTAGTAAGAATGATATATATACAGGTGGAAACCATTTTGCAATGTTCAATTGGCGTATGACCAGTGTTATAAATTCAAGGTTAGGTGCCAAATGGCTCCTTCAACCAGGATTACAGACTCAAAAACAGAAAGTCTAATTGCCATTTTGGGGCCAGACGGCTAAAAAGTCTTATTTTTCAATACAACTTTTTGGTTCCTGAACAGACAGAATTCTACAGGATGTGGTGCTAGCGTGTGAAAACAGTCAACATCCAAGGATCCCCAGGCATGCACCTCCAGATAGTGGAGATGTCAGGTGCCATCCTGGTGCCTGGGCATCTTCACATGGTCACAAGTGGCCAATAGCCAAGGGCAAAATGTGCCTGGAAAATTTTGAACACTGCCTGTGACTGCTGATGCACATGTCATTTTCGGCCCTGGAAGGAGGAATGGGATGGGCTTATGCTCACTCTGCGACATGTGCAATGACCCAGAACCCAACCCCCACTGTGGAAACAGGGAGTTGCCTGTACAGAAAACTAACTATTGAGATAAGTTAGTGCAGTGTCCCTGATCCCCAACCCAGACAGTTAAACCAGAAGGATACTATCTAGTATCCAAGAACACTGAAAGCTTCCAGGTGGACTCTTTCCTTTCCCCAGTATAAATGTTATCCATCATAGTAAGGACTGTGGTTCCATTGTTAAATCCATCTTGAAATCCACCTGCTCAGTGAAACTGGAAATGCACAGCCATCACATTCTTGAGCATTGTGCTCTAAAAGCAAATATATGTGATTAACCAGTAGTTATGATTGAGGATTCTTATTTGTGGTCTCAACCATCTCTTTTAAGCCACTTTTTCTCACAAGGAGGCTTGTCTCACTTCCTGGCTCCAACCAGTCATTCCTTCTCAATGTTATAAGCCAGGGGGACAAAAAGGAAGGCCATCCTTGAAATCCCCAGCAAAGTAAGTTGGTCTGACATATTCAGAGCATAGCTGCCAAGTTTTCCCTTTTCTCGTGAGGAAGCCTATTCAGCATAAGGGAATTTCCCTTAAAAAAAGGGAGAACTTGGCAGCTATGATTCAGAGACCAAACTGCAGAATTAATGACCTCCAAGCTGAGAAGATAGCTGCAGGTGATTTTATCCTCAACGCAAATATATCCCACTGCACCTCTAAGGGTTTTACAATTACAGTCGTACCTTGTTTTGCAACCGGGATCCGTTCCGGAGCCCCGGCCGCTAGCTGAAAAGGATGCAGGGCAAAGCACTGAGTATGCACGTGCGGAGCGGTTTGCACTTCTGCATGCGCGAGCGGCAAACCCGGAAGTAACCCATTCTGGTACTTCCAGGTTTGCTGCGAACATTCGTCAGAATGGATGCTAGACGAGGTGGACGTTCACGGATGTATTACTGTATCATGTTATGGACGACGTTGAAAGCTACTGTAAGTCCCCAGAAAAATTCTGTTGGTCTACATCAGGAGTCAGCAACCTTTTTCAGCTGTGGGCCAGTCCACTGTCCCTCAGACCATGTGGTGGGCTGGATTATATTTTTTTGGGGGGGGGGAATGAACGAATTCTTATGCCCCACAAATAACCCAGAGATGCATTTTAAAAAGAAGCACACATTCTGCTCATGTAAAAACATGCTGATGCCCAGACCACCCATATGCCGGATTGAGAAGGCGATTGGGTCACATCCAGCCCACGGGCCTTAGGTTGCCTACCCCTGGTCTACATACAACAAACTAACAGAATCGTGGTACAGATACATTTTGCCATCATTATTGTCACAGTGGGTCAAAAAATGGGCTCACATGCTGCTACGTTTAAGTCTTCTGCCACTTGAGTTCAAGCTATCGCCAAACTTGTGTACAACTCACAACATGTGGTAGGCTGATAGCATGTGACAGCCCCATGGTTGTAATGGTACCTTTTACCTTGTAATGGTAGCAATGAATTCCAGAGACACACCAACAAAATTTCCAACATAACCGTTGAGAACTTTGCAGAAACAAAAGCCTGTAAATCTTCAACACCACATCAGACTACTGATCAGCTGTACAATAGGATTTCTAATCCATCCTTATTGCCCAGCACCAGTTATACTCAGAACCTGGAGTTGAAAAGGAGATGAAGTCTCTGTGGACTGTAGTTAATACTTCCTGTCAGACCACCTGGCCTAGAACTATCCAGATATTTTGTTATCCGACCATCCATCACCCACTGCATCTCATTCTGCCCAAAAGAACTTCAGAAGGACCCATCTCCCACAGATTTGAGCCTTAAGCTTCTAGAGGTCTTAGTCCATTAGTCCACTTACACCACTATAACCATTACACCACATCAGGAAACACTCAAGACACATACTAAAGCAATGCAACATTGTTAAAGATATTACAGCATCAGTATAATAAAGGTGTGTTGATAAAGAACTTAAGCAAAGAAACACACAAATAAAACACCATCTGCAACTATCTAAAGGATAGACTTAACGACATACCTAGTAGTACTTCTGAAGTGGAACATTCAGAACTTCACCAACTGGTGGGTAGCTTTGTCTCTCAGCTTAAACCATCACTATCTATAGCTTTCACCTAGATTTTTTCATGTCCCTCTCCCCCTCCCCCCCGCCCCACTGGGAGGGTTCTTACCTAGAAAACAAGTAAGTTACATCCAGTATTGTGGGTTCTCAAAATAAAATAAATTTAATTGAAAAACAGCATATTTTGCATTCATTCAATCAATGAATCAATCATTCAGTAGTTTTCAGTTTGCCTCAAGTTTTTGATAATTTAGCATATTTTCCAAATATTTAAATTCCGAATATTTAAATTATTTAAACACAAACATAAACAGTTTAGAACTGTCTAGCTTTGCTGTAACGGCAATTGCATTTGGCATCCATGCATTATCAGGGACACTGCACTAACTTGGTTCAATACTTCTTTCAATAGTTACTTTTATGTACGGGCATAAAACAAAGCACAGGGAAATGTACTATCAGGCTTCACTTGCTCTATTCAATTCTTCTAGCACCCTAACACTGCAGTTTACCACGGCTGAACCCTGTCACTATAAAAAAATATAGTTTTTATTACTACAGTGGCCCTAGTTTCTCTTTTTATTTTACTGCCCCCCTAGTTTCTATTGGTAAACAAAACAGCTTCTATAGATACATCCAACGAGATTTCTTTTACTTTTAACAGATTGTATTATCTCCAAAGCCATTCTCTGCATGTTGCTTAATAAATACCAAGTGAAAGCGCTTAGGGCACCAGGTTGGGGAAAGCTGCATGACGGCTTCACGGGCGGCTTCGTTATCAAGCTCAGCTGTTTTGTATTCCCAGCACGCGTTTTGCTTCCTACCACCTGGAATGGGTGTCTTCCCAAAAGGTCGCGCACTCACCCTGCCATCCCGCCCCCCGCCAAACACAGCTTTCTTCCCCCTCGTATCCCGCTTCCCACGGCGGCTTGGCCCAGGCTACCTGCCGCCCCTTTCAGCCGCGCTCCGCTTCCTCTCGCCGCCTCCCCCTTCATTCCTCTCATGGCCGTTTCCTCTCGCGCAAGGCTTGCTTCCCCTGCCCCCCCGCCCGCGAAGTGTGTGTGTGTGAGGGAGAAACGTCGCCTCACACGGAACACTTACATGGTCGGCGCTACTGTTGGTGCTGTAGTAATAAACGGAACTGAACGTGTAGCCTGAAATGGAAGCCGCCATGATGGAGCCCCACCACCACCACCGCGGCCACCTCCGACGACGGTCCCACAAGCCACCGCACCTGCGCCTCCCCTCGGGCTTCCGGCGAGCGCAGTGAGGCCTCCTGGGAAACGTAGTTTCCCCACGAACCGTTAGAAGCCCATGGGTCTGAGGGAAGAGGCCCTTCAGGAGCACCCGGGGCCTGGCAGTGAAAAGGCGCGGTATAGCGAAATAGCTGTGCGGAGAATGTCAGGATTCGGAGCAAGGCCTTCTTTCATTTCTCATACCGGTAACTGGGGCCAGTGGCCCACCCCCGGTTCCCACCTTTCCGCCAATTACTGTATAGGAAATCTCCCATTGACTGCAATGGAGGTTGAACCGCTTCCTCTTCCCCAGAGCAGAGTTACCGTAGAGAAGAGGTGACGTAATGGGGGCGGGGCATGGTAGGTGTCTCTCTCTCTCTCTCTCTCTCTCTCCCCCTCCCCGCCCTCCTTCCCGGCTTTTCTTCCCGCCGCGGCAACTGTAGCCTCGGCAACAAGCTGGTGGTTCCCAGCCTTACACTCAAAACCCCACAGGAAGAGGTTAAAGGAGCAAGGAAGGGCAGGTCCTCCAGCAGCCTAGAGCGGCAAAGATTAAAGAACTGGGTTGGCAGCGCGCTGCTTCCTATCGCGATCGGGCTGGCCGCCGTTCGGCAATGAGCGCCCGGGAGGAGGAGTTCGGCCCTTCGGCCCTGGGCACCAAAGAGCAGTGAGTGCGCCGCCGCGTGGGGAGCAGCTGGGCTGGAACCACCGCGGGAGGCTTCGCCTTCCCCTCGCGACGTTTGGGCTGAATCCAAATCCCATTGATGGAGCTCGATTCTTCTTGAAGTCTATGGGACTCGACTTGCCTTTACTGCAATGGGACCTCTATTCAGCTTAACCTAGATTGGTCCTAGACGCCCGAATTCAATAAGTCCTTTGGTTCAGGGGCGAAACTGGGTGTCCTGATGATTTGCCGGACTTTCCCGCCACTTGCTTTTAATGATGTGCAAAACATCACCATCATATAAAGGAACGAAAAACCCACCTCGTTATTATTTTATTTTAAAACAACTTCATTTGTTTTTAGACTAACACTTCTTAAAATCGTCAGATGCACGGTTTCAAAAAGCAAAACGGAAACGAGGTTTAAATATTGTCCTATGGGGAAGTGTTGTATTTTTTTTATTTAGTTAATTTGAATTATATGTGAACAGTGGTTGCATTCTGAAATGCACAGCCTTACCTGCCAACTGCATACAAATCGGTGGAAGGGGAAATGTGAAGGTTAAGTTTCTGTTAAATGCAACTCTGTACAAAGTAGAGGAGGGTTACCGTTTGTGTGGCAACTGCCATGGCAATACTGTATGGTTTTTAGTATCGGCCCTATGAATGAATTCAGAGTACTGTAAGTTTATGCATACATGTTGGTAAAGCTTTTGTCGACTGATCTTAATTAAGTTAATACAGGTTCAGGGCCTTTATTGGGCCTAGAATACTCTGGAATGTGTGGTGTAGAAAGGGCACCTAAGGGCATGTGCAGAATCTCACATCTGGGATTGGTATGAGAATTCTAGGTAAAATGTGTGACTACTGTATTAGGCTGGCTTGAACCAAGTGGTATATTTCATTTTAGAAACTAAAAATGTACGGTAAGTTTAGTTTGGATGTGGTATTCCTCTGAAAACTGTGGTGAGGACTCATACGCAGGGAAAGTTATGTTGCGCTCCTGTCCTGTTCACTGGTTTCCCATAGGCAGACTGGTTAATAAGTTTTGCCAGAGGAGCACAACTTCCTTTACTTGCAAATGTTAATTTGCTTACTTTTTGCATATGTAGGTTGTCAGCCAGTGTACCATGGCACCCTGCAGTGACTTGTTTTTAAGGTCTGAAAACATAGTCATTGTAATATGTGGTATATTTTTTTGGGGGGGGACGACGATAAATCATGCAGTGCTCTCCTGTGCATACTTCTAAGGAGGTCCTGCTGCATTCAGCGGTGCTTTTATGTTAGTTGGCATATTCTGCAGCTTCACTGGGACTGGATCAAGTTTTGGATCAGTGGTGGGTAGGGTTAAGGTAAAGGATGGACTCTGGGTTTCTCTGGTAACAGAGTAGCCCCTACTTCCTTATGTAGTCCTTCCTCACTATTGGATTACAAGATACCGTACGAAGCCATTGCAATGTTAACTTTCATGTTGTTTTCTCCCTGTAGTTGGGATGCAGCATATGAACGTGAACTGAAAAATTTTAAGGAAAATGGTGCTCCTGGTGAGATCTGGCAAGTGTCAGTAACAACATAACATGCTGCATTAAATGTTTTTGCATTATTTTCTTTCTAAAAGTGCATGCAATAAAATAAAATTGTACACCTGCTGTTTTGCTTAGAGTACTGGTAATGTGATGCAGAGGTTTTCATTAAAAAATGCCAGCTCGTGTAGGCAAAACCTGTTGCAAATTAAAATAGCTAATTATCATGTGGCATCTGTTTTTTATGTGGGAAATGAATTGCTGGCTACAGTCTGCTTGGTAGAGGCCAATTGTTCATATCCCTGATGTTTGTCAAAAATTGAATAAGTGCGTAGACAAAGTTGCACTGCTGCTTTGTGTTTCTATAGATTACTGGTAAAAAACAACACCAAACCCATCTCATCTTCTGTAATGTTAACCCAGCAGGTTTCAGAGCCATCTGTTCGCTTACAAAATTAAGCCAAACTAACTTGCAATGTGATCTCTCGAGATTGATGCCATCATGAAGTGGATGCATTGCATGAGATTGACAATGTTGGTTTGCCTTTGTTTTGTGTAGTCTAACAGTGTTAGTTACCTGAACCTCTGTTTCTGATTAGGTTTGGTGAAGAAAGCATGACTCGTTTAATTAGATGGATAGAAAAGCAAAAGATACCCCTGGACAGCTCTGTGCTTGACATTGGAACAGGAAACGGTATTCTGCTGGTTGAATTGGTTGGTATTTGTAAATCTGGTGTTTTTGGATGCAAATCTAAAGCTAGTGACAGAGCAAGCAGGAGTTAAAACATTAGTTAAAATGCACAACATCCATGTAATTTAACACTGCAGTGGCCCATCTCCATCTCCATTAATGTACCATAGGAATTCATTCTGAATATGAATGGTTACAGTTCAGTTGCATAAAAATTCTTGTGTATGTGTTTGTCGCTTTAAACATCCAAAAGTTTTTAAACTGCTTTGAGGGTTTTTATTTTACAATCAAGCAGCGTATAAATGCTATGAAATAAATAAATAAAATCTTATCAAAAGAAGCACTACAAAATCAGCCCAGAATATCTAAAATGGTTTCATGTGTTACACTGAATTCTTATTTTATTTCCTTTACCCTACTCTTCCTCTGATGAGAACCTAAGGCAGCTAACAATAAAAATACAGCATTGAAAAATAAAAGAAGAACTGCAGTGCACAATACAACATGCAATCAGTGTTACATTATTATAGTCTCACTCGTTATGTTCCAAAGGCCTGTCTTAAATTGCTGCCTGAATTAACATTTTGTGTGTGTGTGAGAGAGAGTGAGTGAGAGAGAGAGAGAGGTTTTACATCTCCCTTGTATCTGTGATACAAGGGAGTGTCTGTGAAGCTGTCTTCTGGTAAGGTTGATTCAAGACTATGGATGTCACGTAGCACTAGAAAGGCGAAAAATTTATTTCGCACACATTACCACTTCTTTTGTGTCAGTGTTGCCTTTGAAAGAACCCTGTTCTGAGCCAGTTTATGAAATCCACAAATACATCGCGGTAATAGTGCTCTGATGCAACACTCGGTAGTATTTCCAGATTACAGCTTGAACTCACCCATGGAAAGTGTTCAAACTCAGTCAGTTGTGTAGAAATAGTCCTTATGGTCTTTCATGCTTGCTTCCTGAATTTCAGCTCAAATTATCTTTTACATTTGCCCAATATCCTCCAGCTGCTATATTACTAAAAATTCCAAGAACTAGATTACAGCAATAGCTTTATTGGACCAACCAAATCTTACTAGAATAGAATAGATCTTTATTGTCATTGTCCCCTTGCGGGAACAACGTCAGTTGCTGTATCAACTCAGTTAAAACACTCCACATGAATTAAAATACTAGTAAGCACAATACAATACGGAATAGTGAGAAAGTTTTTTTTAGTTCTCCAGAACTTACGGTATATCAGGCAAAATGGTAAACAATACAAGGGGAAGGGGAGACAGAAAAAATGTTGACACCAATAAATGGTCTTATGGTGGAATGTTGCTGGCAGTATTGGACATAGAAATGAAGCTCTGTTAGTTGCATTGCTAAATTTAAGTTGTACCTGCTGCTGCAAAGGAGAAACAAAAGACTGCTGATCCTTCATTTTTTAGAAATACAAAATCTAGTTGTTGCCCAGATCTGTCTTCACCCTTAGGTAAAAGACACCTTGGTAAATGGAAAAAGGAACACTGAAAACTAGATAGCACTTACATTTACAACTAGTGGTTTTCAGCCCGTTTAATAACGGGTGCTAGAACATCCTGGGGTTCGGAGAAGCGCTTGTGCAGCGCTTCTCCGAACCCTGGGACCTGTCCTTGCTGTCGGCGGCCGGGGGACAGGAACGGAGGAGGAGAAAGCGCTGCTTTCTCCTCCTCCGTTCCTCTCCCGCAGCCGCCGAGAGGAAGCAGACATCCCAGGGTTAGGAGAAGCGCTTGCGCAGCGCTTCTCCGAACCCTGGGACCCGTCCTTGCTGTCGGCGGCAGGGGGACAGGAACGGAGGAGGAGAAAGCGCTGCTTTCTCCTCCGTTCCTCTCCCCCAGCCGCCGACAGGAAGGACGCGCGCACTCTTCCCCCCCTGCCTCCTCCAACCGCCGCTCCTCTCACGGGCCAGGGAGGGTTGTGAGGAGGCCTTCGCCGGCCTCCACCCTCGCTTCCCTGACGTGCCCTGCAGTGAGGCTGTGTCCGGCGGGAGTGGCGGTTGGAGGAGGCAGAGGGGGGGGAGAGTGCGCGCGCGCAGTCTCTGCTGTCCAATCCCTGTATCCCTAGCGCACATGCGCAGTGACCCAGGGACACACAGGACAGCTTGGACGCAGGGACAACTTGGACATTATTATATAGGATTCTGGAGCCTAATTTTAAGTGATGGGCCAATATAGCTACCTTTATTTGTTGTGTATATTGTTTCAGTGCTGTAGCTTGGCATGATGTGGCATTTGGTGGGTCCACCCCCCCCCCAATATTTGCAGAGTGAACTGAGTGTGGTTTTGGGATCCCACATGAGATTTCCCCCTTTTTTCTTCTCACATGGAGTGTTATCAGTAATACTTAATGTTCAGCCTTGCCTTTAATGCAGTGAATTAGCCGTTAACAATTCTCTCAACCTAAAAATTGAAATGGAATCTGATTCTTTCATGGGTCCTCTGGAATAAAAGCAGGAATAAATATCAGGAACTATCTTATGGTATAGTGTAGGCCTGAAGCTTGGTTGACTTTTCACAGTGATCTAAGCTAGCTGTGACTATGCAGGACTGAAACATAAGGATCCCACAATGTATATGAAGTTTAGAAGAAAAACAGAGCGAAGGTATTGCATGCATGCACCTGAAATTTAATGCTATAATATCTCCTCTCTTGTAAAATATGTGATGCAGTTCAGCATCTTTGATGCAGAAGTGCATGATCTTTGTTGCATTTTCTTCTATAACTGGCACTGTTTGCTGCCATGTTTCAGTCTTGTATAGATTTTCTTCAAAGTAAATGCCATGAAAATCAACTAGTAAGCCAATGAAACATTTAGGGCTTAATGGACTTTTCCTCTCTTTAGGCCAAATCTGGTTATACCAATCTTACAGGAGTTGACTATTCTTTGCCTGCAGTGCAGCTTTCAAAAAGCATAATGGAAAAAGAAGGGTTGCCTCACATTAAGTTGCAGGTAAGTCTTCATGGGTGCAAAATGATAAGAGGATAGGATAGGATAGGAGGACTTTTCCCTATAAAAAAGGCTAAAATATTGGAATTTCTTAGCTTAGGAAAAAAAATAACTGAGGGATGGACATTTATAAAATTAGGCATGTTGCAGTGAGAGGATAAATAACATTTTTCTTCCTCTGTCATAAAACAAAAGCCTGAGCCCCACCCTCCTTTTGAAAGTTTCAAAAGTTTCCTTGTGTGCTTCCTTACACAGAATTTTGTGCCGCAAGATGTTGCGATGGGCACTAATTTAAATGGCCTTAATATGGGCTTAGACACATTTACTGAGGGAAGGTCTATCATTGGGTGCTGGTCATGAAAACTAAATGGAGTTTCCAAAGCCAGTCTTCAACTGAATACCAAATGTTGAAATTGACACAAATGCCAGGCGAGGCTTTTTGTTTTCACACTTGCCTAGAAGTTTCATTGAACTTAGTG
Source organism: Zootoca vivipara (assembly GCF_965207765.1). NCBI lineage: Eukaryota > Metazoa > Chordata > Lepidosauria > Squamata > Lacertidae > Zootoca > Zootoca vivipara. Next base: position 41,478,964 of record NC_142588.1, read on the forward strand.
GGACTTTCTTCCGAATAGGTTTGTACTGTGTATGACCCTGGACCAATTACTCCCATATGTGGAGATTGCCTCATCTCTTCTAGACTAAAAAGTGGTGTGAAATGTCTTTTGGCACTACACGGAATACATTGCCTACCAGGTTTTGTTTACACAACCAAGATTCAGAGCTTATTCTTTCAGGGTTGTTGTCCTGTGACCTCAGTCTCCCACGTATGGGGACAGGATCTAGATGTCTCCGTCACATTACGTTGCTGATTTTATGCTGCCTTACGTTGATTTCATGTTTTGTTTCTTTTCATTAGTCTGTATTTTACTGTTCTTATGAGAAATGTTTTGTAAACTGCCCTGTAGATTTTGTTGACGAATGATGCAGCAATATCTAAAAAAGCAAATAAATAAAATATCCCTGAATGCCTGGTTTAGGAGTGTTCTGCACTTATTTTCTTTCTATGATCCTAGGAAGACATGGGCATAGTAAACCTGATAGGAAAATATTAAGTAATGACTGCAGTAAGAGGTTTGACAGCTATAACTACCTTCTACAGGTAGAAGATATTTTAAATCCATCAGATGCTTTATCAGACTTTCAGGTCTGCATTGATAAAGGGACTTTTGACGCAATCAGTCTGAACCCAGACAATGCGGCACAGAAGAGGAAGCAATATGTGAATTCCCTGCACAGAGTGTTGAAGCCTGGAGGCTTTTTCATTGTAACATCTTGTAACTGGACCAAAGAGGAGCTGCTCAAAGAGTTCAAAGAAGGTGGGTGCATGCCTCTCTTTAAGGTATTTTGGATATTAGGATACTAGTGAGAGAGCTTTGTGTCCCGACTTAACCTGCTTATCCTGAGTCGATAGATAGCTAGATAGAGCAACCACTGCAAAGTTGTTCTAGGGCTGATGCTTAATATGCTCAATTGTGTGTGAATTTCTGTGAAGATGGTTTCTGCCTGAATACTTGGAATTCAGATGTACTTTTTGCTAACCTGAGGCATCACAGGCAGGTTGATAGAAGAGAAGGCATTCTTGCAGATAAATTAACCAAGTTTGTATTTACAGAAGGTAAATAGACTTTGGATTTTCAGGTCCCCAAGCTGTTTTCTGATTCGTAATTCTTGACATTGGTGGTTGGGGGAAATTGGAATTGCTGCCATGATAGCAGCCTGTGGTCTGTTTATAATAAGAGGACTAAATCTTACCTTGGCAATATTGGTCAGCGATATAAAACATACCGGTACAAGACTATAGAAAGTGGTAGAGTCTTCTAATTTGTCTGTGCTCTATTTTGAATTAATATAAGTTTAAATAGCTATCCAATAAGGATGTAGCTTAATTTTTTCCTAACACAAGCATTTTTTCTTATGGTTAGCAGGCTTTCTTCTTCTGGAGGAACTGCCAACACCCACATTCTGCTTTGGAGGAAGAACTGGAAACAGTGTAACTGCTTTGGTTTTCCAACAGAAAATATGAAGTTTTCATTTTAGGTGAACTTTGGATAAAGACTTCATTCTAAATTTCACTGACATTTTGTATAAAAAATACAGGTTTCAGAAGCAGCTTTCTCTCAACTACTCCTTATTGCAGTATGTCATTATATCAGCATTTTATACTACCTCAAATAGTGTTGGCGCAAATTAGGAACAGCTACCAATATTACTGATGAGACCACACCCATAAAGGTGATTTAATAAACTGTCCGGCAAAGTCAATTGCAATATGTGCAAAAAGTGAGGTAGGAGAGGGAGGACACTTTGCTGAAGTTTGTAAGTCTCCTGTCCAGGTGGGATTTCCTGGGGGAATTTTTTTGAGTGACAGGACTCCACCACGCTTCCCCATATTGTCGGGGGAATATGGTCACAAATTGCAGCTGCGAACAGATTCATCCTACCCATACACTATTTAATTAAAGCATTTTAATTCTGCTTTTCAGCTGGAAAAGTTATGACAGCAGTTTACAATCTGAAAGACAAAGCATAAAAGGGGGAGAAAAAAGAAAGGGAGGGGGGAAGCAGTATAAGTCTGCTTCCAGGTGGATGGTTCCTGGTGCAACTCAATCACTTCTCTTCCTTCAAAAGCTATAAGCAAATTGCAGCTGGCTTTCCATACTGTTAAGGGACCCAGGTGGCGCTGTGGTTAAACCACTGAGCCTAGGGCTTGCTGATCAGAAGGTCGGCGGTTCGAATCCCTGTGACGGGGTGAGCTCCCGTTGCTTGGTCCCAGCTCCTGTCAACCTAGCAGTTCGAAAGCACGTCAAAATGCAAGTAGATAAATAGGAACCGCTACAGTGGGAAGGTAAACGGCGTTTCCATGTGCTGCTCTGGTTTGCCAGAAGCGGCTTTGTCATGCTGGCCACATGACCTGGAAGCTATACGCCGGCTCCCTCGGCCAATAATGCGAGATGAGCGCGCAACCCCAGAGTCGGTCACGACTGGACCTAATGGTCAGGGGTCCCTTTACCTTTACCTTTTCCATACTGTTAGAAGTCCCGTTCTTTCCCTATCCTGTGTTCTGTCCACCCTGGTGATTGTGCCATGGCTGCTGTGAGCGGGGCCATTTGAAGCTCAACACACATTCACAATGCATGTTGTGGGTGCCATTTTGTGATCCCACTTATAATTATTAATCAATCTTCAAATTAGCATTGAAACACTTTTCTAGAATTATTTTTGAATAGAAGACTTATACCACCATAATGTTACTGCTTGTAATGTGGTGTTACAATGCTGTAATGCCACAAAAGATGGAAGAACAACAAAGATTGATGGGATGTCTGTGCCATGCAGATGCACCATCAAAAAACGTGGATCAAACACAGCATTTCCCACATTTAGCATCTTCAGGCACCAGTTATTAAAGTTCTAATAGTTACACCATTGTTTCCCCCCCAGCTTCACAAAGTCATCTTTTTAATCCCAAGTCCTTGCCTGCAAACATCAGATACTCATCCAATTAGATATAAGGGGGCTCCTATTGCCATAAATGGCCATTTCATGTGCATTTCACTGCTATCCTGGAATGCAAAGGATGCATTACTGAGGGAAGAATGCACACTGCGCAGAAGAGCTTCAATACTGAGATGGAATCACGACAGAACTCCAGTTTGTGTTCGACCCAAATAGTGTGGACCCTGTTTATGTTAGACGGATCTATAACCGAGAATTCATATGCTTCTTTCATTGCTTATTCTCAGAGGGTTTTTGCTGATAACTCCTGGTGTTCAGAATACTCTTCCAGATCATTTACCCTGCTGTCTGATTTCAAGCCAAAAGGCTGTTAAAGAAGATGAGGATGAATGGCTGGTAATTCCCCCAAATCACCCAAGGTGAGATTACACCTCCAGACTGGAAAGGAAACTTGAGTGCTGGCCCAAGTGCTTACTAGTCTTAAACCTGATATAACCAAAGGACGGTCATGCAAGAATAAAATACCTGAACATTTGCAACAGGACAGGCAACTGTCCTTTTCAATAGGTGGGTATTGAGAACTGATGAGTAGCGCCAGCCTCTCTGCATTTGATTAAAGTAGCCCATGATGAAAGGTATGCGGGTGGCGCTGTGGTCTAAACCACTGAGACTAGGGCTTGCTGATCGGAAGGTCGGCGAATCGAATCCCTGTGATGGGGTGAGCTCCCGTTGCTCGGTCCCAGCTCCTGCCCACCTAGCTGTCTGAAAGCATGTCAAAGTGCAACTAGATAAATAGGTACCGCTCCGGCGGGAAGGTAAACACCGTTTCCATGTGCTGCTCTGGTTTTGCCAGAAGCAGCTTAGTCATGCTGGCCACATGACCCGGAAAACTGTCTGCGGACAAATGCTGGCTCCCTCGTCCAGTAAAGCGAGATGAGCGCCGCAACCTCAGAGTCGTTCGTGACTGGACTTAACTGTCAGGGGTCCTTTACCTTTAAGCCCTGATGATTGTCTAGGTAGGAGTTTGATTAAAAGAACGACGAGATGCCCAGGAATGGACAAAACCACTGAGGTTTTGTGATTTGTGCGATTTATGCCTTATGTGGAAATATCTCAGAAGTCTTTCATCATTCTGTTATGTCCAACAGGGCATGCAAGGCCAGCATCAGGGAGGCTGAACCAGGCTTATTGCCATGGTGTGATACCATCAGCTCCCACTGTCCTTCTCACCCCTACCTTCTACTACAGCTGCTGTGAGCAGCAGGGCTGCAGATATGATGACCCATTGCTCCACTAAGCCCCACCAGAGAAGAACAGAGTTTGGGTTGCACCCTAACTATGCAACAGGTTAACAAATGGCAAGATAGTATTCCCGCTAGCTACTTTAACAATAAAATTAAGGGCATTACTCCCACTTACTAAATACTGTACTTTTGCTTGATGTTTCGGCGCCATTTAAAAACTTGGACTGATGATGCAGTCGTACTTAGAAGCAAGTCTCATGGAGTTCAATGGAGGTTATTCCCAGTGGGTATAGGATTACAACTCCTGCCCAGAAACCAATGTCCCCACTGTGGAAGGACGTGTGGATCCAGAATTAGCCTCCACAGTCACTTACGGACTCATTGTTAAAACCGTGTTTATGGAAGATAATCTTACTCTGCTACGAGTGATCGCCAAAGAAGAAGAAGAAAGCATGAGGCTGCAATCCAATTATAGTTATTTAGGACTAAGCCTACTTGAATTTAGTGGCACTTCAGAGTTAACATGCACAGCCGGATAGGGTTGCAGGACTAATTGATCAGGAAAACAGCACAGAAAATGCGTGATCGCCCTACCTAATCACAACTTTCAGATGATAAACAACAAGAATGGAAGATGGCATAAGAGCAATGGAAGGAAGGAACACAAGTAGTTTCTGGGGCTTTTCTGTTGTACCAAAAGTTTGTTAGGGGATCAGCATATGCCAGTAGGAGTCACTCTTGGCTTCTTAATAGAATTTAAAATAAATTAATGCAAGGCATCCTCATCACCAAACATACCGATTATTTATTGTAGGTAACAATGTCAATAAAAATACAGGTGGCATGCTTACCCTTACATTATTCTGTTTAACTTATATTTTCTTGTTATAATATAATTAATTCAAATACCATGAGTCTCCTCAAGTTTGAAAGAACACAAATCTGAAGTTAGCTATAGCCAAATCAATTTGTTGGGCTAAAATTGAATTATATTGTAAGCATGAGAACTACAGCTAATTTTTATATTTTAGTGGTACACACTTGATGTATTTGGATATAATTGTCGCAAGCATAGCACATGCTAATTCATAAGCCAGGTGTCACTCAATATACTATGTTTATTGTTCCCATTTTTATTAATTTATTTATAACATTTTGAACCATCCTATCATCATAACTGATCTCAGGGTAGGGTACAATACCATTAAAATTCATCCAAATTCAACCATCACAATTAAAAAATGCACACAACAAGTGATACCAGAATTTAAATTTGCCTATTATAAAATGATTCCAAACCAACTACTAGTCTGTGGATTGCATATTCATGCTAACTATCAAGCTACTGTTATTATACATAAGACTGGAATATATCACACTTTAATTTAGCAAAGCTATTTAATCTCATTTGTCCTCACAATAACCTTAACAGTCACATTGTTATTACCATTTTAGAAGCTGAGGGAAAAATCTGTCTATCCCAAGCCCTTGACGGATCAAGGATCTGAAGGCAGACTTGCTAGGTCTAATTTCTGTATTTCAGCCCTACACTTTTAGTTCTAGATTTATTTCATTCTATTTTACACGGAATAAAAGTAGCTCTGAGCTCAAAGCAGTGTTTTAAGCTATAATCATATGTACGCTCGCAGTACAGGTCCATACATGCTTACTGAGAAGTAAGTCCTATTGAATTCAATGGAACTTGTACACATGTGTATAGGATAGCAGCCTTACCCTGGGAGTAAACATCACTGGATATGGTGGACCTTATTGCCCAGTAAATATGCATAGAATGGAGCTGAACAAATTAGCCACCACAACTTTTGCAAAAAAGCAAATGGAACTGTAGAGAATTCAGTAAAATTCTATTTAGGGTCATAATTATTCCAACTACCTAAGGCAGGGCTGGACTTATCAACAGGCAGGTTGGGGTGGCCACCTCAAGCTGCAGATCCTGGGCTATGGGGATAGTCACCCAGCTTGTTCCTCTGTTGGAGGACAACTGTGTGTCATGATGAGACTTGTTCTGAACCAAAACCTGCCTGGTATTCTCAGGAGTGGTGGACAATGTGAGTCCAGGAGGGGGCACTATCTTATATGGCTCAGGCAGCAAAAATAAATAAATAAATAAAAATAATGGGGCCCGGCCTTGGCCTTTCTTCTAGGCAGCTCCTTGTTATGGAGTTCCCTCCAAAGGAAGATTTGGCTGGCCTCTAGCCTCCTTGGCAAAAATGTATGCTTTTCTGGAGAGTTTGCTCTGGGCTGCTTTCTGCTTTTTATTTTCAAAACTTTTATGGCGGTCTATGTGTTTTTATTATGTCTATGGTAGGATTATTAAAAACACCAACAACAAAACCAACAAGCCAAGGTACTCTGTGTCTCTTTCCATTTTGCCCCTCCAATGTTATAAATTAGACATGTTTTGAGAACTGCTTTTAACTGGCAAAAATAATACTGTAATAGCATTTTCCAATGAAAGAGCAAGGAGCTGTGTACAATCAGGACTGATTCAGCTGCCCAAAAATAACACAGCCAGTTACATGCAATGCTATGGGTGGTGGTGGGATTTTGCCCCACCATCCTTGTAAGGGTCTGCAGACATCACACCTCTTAGTTACTCTGAAGCAGCAAGAAGTTATTGGGGGCAACCAAGAAAACAAGACACCTACCCTTTCTTCCATATCTAGACTGACCACTAACCACTATTCTAGGCATTAGTGCAGGCATCCCCAAACTTCAGCCCTCCAGATGTTTTGGACTACAATTCCCATCTTCCCCGACCACTGGTCCTGTTAGCTAAGGATCATGGGAGTTGTAGGCCAAAACATCTGGAGGGCCGCAGTTTGGGGATGCCTGCATTAGTGCTTAGCTTCTAAGGGTGCGACCCTAACCTCACTTACCTGGGAATAAGCCTCATTGCACTCTGCGGGGCTGACTTCTCAGCAGACACATTTAGGATTGTGGGGTCAAATGTGAAAATCCCAGGGTTCCCAAACTTGTCCAGGAGCCCCTGCCAACCTTTGACCTGGAAGGCCTTCCCTTAATCCCGGATGTGCTCAGGAGGGATGCATATGTATGTTTGCATTCAGCGCTGTGAGAAAGGAGGAGAAGCAGTCCCTGGCCATTCCCAAATGCACTCTCCCTTGCTGTTACTCGGCCCCTGGTTGTTGCAGTAAATAAGTGCCCGAGGGCCGAGGAGGAATCGCTTTAATAATAGAAACTCCCATCGTGACCTAAACAAACCAACCGCGAGATGCGATGCCGGTTTGATCGCAGAGGCCCTGCGCTTTGACCCAAACCGGGAGAGCACGATAATGTGAAGCAGATTGACAGCCGGCGAGAGACTCTTGCAGAGGCCCCGGACACAAACCCGCCGGTCCACCCCCAAGCTGCTACTCCGGCTTTAAGGCAACAAGGGCCCCGTAAGAGATGGGCTGAAGGCCGCTTCCAAGCCTTCGCGTTGCTGCTGCCTCTGCCTCCGCCGCCCCTTCTTTCATTCCCCCAGAGGCTACGCAGTTCGCCCTGCTAACAGCAATCGCGTGGTGGCTGCCTGCAGCTGCTTCTTCTTCATGGCTTGCAAGGGACTTGGAATTAGCAGAAGCCCGCCACGAGCTCAGCCCAGCGCCTTTCACTTATTTACCGATTATTTTATTATTTTATTTTAATTCCAACACCCCCTCCTACTTTTTTTTAATTTTTTTAAAAAAGCAAGCCGCTCTCGCTGAGAAAACAACCCAGGAAGTGACAAGCCCATTTCCTTTCTCTGGGAGGATCAGTCCAATTCAGCACCGCCCTTTCGGCAGGGGAGTCCTCGCGCAGCCTTGGCAAGATTGCGGAGATTCCCGCAGGCAAGCGCGCGACGGGGCGGCTTGGTAACGCGGGGTGCCAAGTCCTTTAGCCGGGGTAAGAGAAGGTGGCCTTTGAGCGCTTGCACGCGGACCTTCCCTTCTGCAAATCCCCCCTTTCCCTCCACCCCCCCGTCTTTCTCACTCCTGGGCCGTTGGTCTCGTCCTGGGCAGATATTGTTACAATGTGTAGAATAGTAGAGCGGAGACACTTTCATTCCCCTCTCGGACAGAGAGAGAGAAAGAGGCTTTCTTGATGGCTTGAGGTGGAAGCTATTTATTATCTGCTATTTCCTTCTCTCCCCCCTTCCTCCCCTCCCTCTCCTCCTTCTCCTCCCTCCTCCTCCACTTTTCAATTTTGATTTTGTTGGTGTTTGGGAAATTCTGCTCCCGCTTCCTTGCCGGTGCTTGGGATGAGGAGATGACAGGAACGATCAGAGACAGGGGACCAAGTTCCTATTGCTGCTACTGCAAAGGCTGCTATTGGCATTCCGGAAAGGAGCAAGCGGGCAATGCACGATGGTGATTGATCTGGGTGTGTGTGCGTGTGCGTATGTGCTCCTTTAACACGGTTTAACTCCATCGTTCTGGGCTGTCATTATCGGCAAACAAGAGAGGCGAGTTTACAGGTTGTGGGGGCTGGGGTGAGTTTAGGAATTATCATTTTGTTTATTGAACTTTGCGTGTGGACACGGAGAAGGAAAAGGCTGCCTGCCCTGATTGATTGAACTGAGACCATGCACCGGGGCCGCTGCTAACCAACTGGAAGTGTGCTAACATGCCCCCCCCTCCTAGCTACCCCCACCCCACCCCCCTGGTTAGATGTGTTCCTCTTCTGTTTCTTCTTTACGTAGCCATAACTATAAATATAGATGATGATAATTTGACAGGAGTGAGACTTTACTGTATGGATTGCATTTGCACATGGCGAAAGAATCTGCCCTTGAAAGGCTCTTTTAAAGTTAGAGTTTTGCAGTACGTCATTGATTTGTCAGCTATATGAGAGTTTAGTCCTCAGGCTTCATTTCTCTTTCCCCTTTCATGAAAATGTAGAAGTCGGCTTCGTTATTCATGAGTGTTTTATATCTCTGTTCATAACAGCAGTTGCCAGCAGTGTTTATGTCTGTACGTCCCATTTGCTCTTGCACCCCATATTTTTCACATTTTATTTTTAGTTCGTTTTCTCGTTTCCTCCTCTGGGATAATGTTTCTGCATAATGTGAGCATCAGTGAGTGTATTGTGCATAGACTTGCATGATGATTTTGTTATGCTTGATCAATGGAGGGCTGTCATAGTCTATGCTCCAAACCACCATTATATCACTGGCAGTCTACTCAGATGTGACTTATATGTTTGCATGTATTCAGGTAGCTTATGCTCCCACGAAAACAAACTCTGTATTAAGTTGGATTTAGTATTCACTTTTTTTGGAGGGGGGGTGTAGTATGACTAACTAGAATAACCAGATATCTTTTTTTAAAAAAAGGATAACCATAGATTAAATGTGTTACTTTCCTGAATTCTCAGTTACATCTTGCTTTTACAGAGCCTAGGGGTGGCATTCAACTAAGTTTTACTCCAAGTCTGTGAACGTGACTAAGTTAAATTCATTAATTTCAATGTGTCTCCTCTGAAAAAAAAAGCAGTTGACCACCACCCTAGGTTTCTTACAAATCTTGTTTTGAGTAGGTAAATGGATGTCATAGTATTGATCAACCAGCATGTTAATAGCATAAGCCATGTTACAAGTATCGATGAAAGTAACAGCACTCCTTGTTCTTCAGTGTGTCTTGGACTGGTTTGTGTGTGTGCTTACACTCTTCAACTGGTGGGGCAGGACACACTAATGGGTCACAGCCTGAGCCAAGGTGGGCCACAACAGGAGCACTATCACTATGCAAATATATGGCAAAAAACCAAGAAATGGGTTCCCAAATGCATGTTTGGGTTAAAGGGGAATCCTGGGTCTAAAAAGTTTCTGGACTCCTGCTCTAGATGAACTTTGTGCAGATCAGATATTTGGTATTAGACTGCTTAACAGTTTGCAGATTGTTAGCACTGTAAAAGAAATCTTGAGGGAGACTGTAAAATCCGGAGCAGACTCCTCAGTTTCACAGCCCCTTTTTGGATCAAGGGAAATGGTGCCTTTTGCCGAGATGATTTAGGAGTGAGCTCTCATATGTAGTCTTGGCAGCACGGCAGACGTAGGCTGCTTGATTACAAGCTCTGCCCTGTGTTCAGGAGACCACAGTGCAGTTTGACTATAGGGAAAAGATACAAAGCCAGCTAAGCAAGCGATACTGTGAGAGAACAGGCATGCAACCAGAGAATGGTACTAATTATGAAATTGGATGCATATTTGTTACAGGATTATGTCCAACCCCCAGTGTGAAGAACACCTTACATTTGGCTTCAGTGTTAACCCACATATTCTTACTGGGTTAACTAAATAATATATTTCCCTTCTACCATTTTTTTAAAAAAAATATCTGAACTGAGGAATGGTTCTGTTAAATTTAAATGCTTGCATAGTAACAGAAAAATAAAGAGTGCTGGTTGTTGTTGTTTTTACTGCCCTATGAGACAATCCTATATATATTTACTCATAATTAAGCCCCACTGCATTTAGTGGGGCTTGCTCCATAGTGTTTAAGATTTCAGCCTCTGTTTATTTGGGTTTTTATTGCAGAAGCCTTCACCAATACCTGCTAGATTATTTTCCTAGAATCTGAAATGCACAAGAAGACCTTTATCAGGGACAATCCAGTAAGGACAGATTAAACAACCTGTGTTTATTTGATAAGCAATTAGGTATTCAGCCAGAGAATTGAGTTGGGCATTGCATTTTGAACTGAAACAAGTTAAATTTTCTCTCCACATCAGTTGTGTGCAGCTAACGCATTTGGAGATTTGAGTTAATATCTACTTTTTTCCATGAAGCTGACACACTGGCCATGGACAAGTTCCTATTGCTATGTCTTTGCAGGATTCTTTTTTTGATTGATGCATGAAAGTGTAGGTGCGATTTGAAAGCTGATGAATGTTTCTCACAGCCAGATTACCATATGATGGTCCAAGGAGTACTGGGGAGATGCCCGGGACATCCTAAAATTATGCAACTCCACTCTTACGTGATTACCCATTCACCTATCAATTAAATAATTTCTCTCTAGTAGTTGGCATACTTCCATATTTCCTATTCATACTGAAACTACATTTTAGAAGATGTCTTCCGAATCATAGGTTAGAAGTATTCCAAAAATTGGCCAGTTCAGAACTGTAGAATGCAAGGAAAAATAATGTTGCTAGAGCCAACTGACAGTTGGAGAGAAATAACTTGACAAGGCTGCAAAACTATGGGCAACATATTTCCATTGCCTACTTGTTCAATGGAAATCCTCTTGCAGAGTAAGAGTTTCAGTTCCTCTCCTCTACCCTTTTCACGTGCCCTCAAATCTGGTTGGAGAGAATGCCAATGCTCCAGAGTAGGTGTTGATGTTCAAAGGGGTGTGTGTGTGTGCTCTGACCCTGTCTATTTTGCCCTATGCTATACTTTACCAGAGTCCAGTTTACAGCTGGGTAATTCAGTTGGCTGATCTGATTTTTAAAATATTAAGTGGTTTAGAAATGCTTTTACTGTAAATAATATTACGTTAAGACGGGCATCCCCAAACTTGGCCTTCCAGATGTTTTGGGACTACAACTCCCATCATCCCTAGCTAGCAGGACCAGTGGTCAGGGATGATGGGAACTGTAGTCCCAAAACATCTGGAGGGCCGAGTTTGGGGATGCCTGCGCTAAGATAACAATTTCTCTCCAGGTGATACAATATGAAATAATTAAGGTTAGTGGGGCACAGTTTTCCATGTAGCTGACACATGTGTCCTTGGAAACCTTTGGCCACTTTCACTCAGATTGGAAGTAGACTTATCTCTATAGACATCTCTGTAGAGAAATTATGTTTAAAGCAAGCCACAATTTATTATGTAATACAGTATGCTGATAAAAGGAGGCTTCAGCTTTAGATTCGACCCAGATGTTAAAGGTTTTCTTTCTACATGCTTTAAAAAAAAATACTGGTGAGCATAAATATTGCACCAGGTTTAAAGTGACTTCCAAGCTGCAAAAAGTAATGTTGGCTTGCAGTAATCAGGATTTAAAACATTATCTGCTCCAGGAGCATTTGGTCTCTCTCCCCCACCCCCCGCTCCTGAAATCCTATTTAATTCCATTCACTTCTCAAACACTCAATTTTCATGACTCTGCCTTGAAAGAATGGTTTGCTCTACAGTCGTGATATACATGGTGTCAGTGTGCCCTGACCTACCTCACTTGGTCATATGCTTTAAACATCATGGCTTTCGATATTTTGCGAGGAAAGAAAATGCTTCTATATCTATCCACTTTCAACAAATGAAACACACATGGTGATTTTGTAGGTGATTGGTGAAGTGGTCATATAAATGGGCTAGCAGTAGATCCAGTGGGGTGATCAATAAAATGTAATAAGTGAAATGCAGCTCATGTTTGTATGGCTGTCGCTTAAAAATCTGGCATAGAGATTGTTCTCCTTTCTTCTTCAGAGGTAGTGCTGTACCACAATATTTCCATTGGTTCATGAATGGTTGCTTTGCATTGAGGTAGTACTACATACATGGATATGTGTATTGAAGCTGGGCTTTGTACATACGGTATTCTGCTTTAGATTCAGTTCTTTCTGTACAGTGTTGCAATATACAGTACATTTAATTCTGTCTCTTTTTTTCTATTTTTGTTGTCTTAGTATTTATTGTACCAGCAAATAGTGTTTTACAGAATAGCAAAAGTATATAAAAAAGCCCTCATTCTGTTTAAATACCAAAGAGTCTTGCAGATCTTTAAGGTGGCCTGAGGCCCTTTTATGGTCTAGACTCCACTTCATCAAGTGATGAATGTTTCTGCTGTAAAACATGTGTCAGGTTTGCAAAGGACTCTGTTATTTTTGCTACATAGTTGTACCCTTGGAAGTTTTGTTGGTAAGGGTGGCAGTGGTTAATCTGTGCCCCCCAGGTGTTGCTGGCCTACAACTCCCATCTCTTAAGAACTGGCCTTGCTGCCTGGGGCTGATGGGAGCTAGAGTCCAAAACACCTGAAGAGTCCGATGTTAACTGGCCCCAGCTTGGAGGAAGTGCTCAAAGCAAATAGTGTATCAAGGAGCAAATGCATTCAGATTCCATTACATTTTATCACCCCGAACATCTCACATAAGAAAGATTTAGGACGAGCTCTGTAGATCTTCAGTTCTTTCGGAGCAGTTCATTTAAGGAACTACTTAATTCAGCCTGTTTGTGGATGCATGGAAGCCTCGTTATACAAGAGCAGGATGGAGGCAGAATTGCTACGGTCAAAGTGCAAAACTTGGGATGTTTGATTTGCTTTTGTTAGAGAAGCCCTTACCACATTGCTTTTCTAAAATTTGGTGTGTTTTGGCCTGTTTTACTAGTGCTAGGTGTGTTGCTGTGACAAAAAAGATAACTGTAGAAGCAGAGCAAGTTTGGCTGTATTGTGGCCATGATGTTTACTAGAAAAACCATTGGGTGTTTGCTCTTATACTATTAGCCCTGGCGCCTAATTTGGGTCTGACATGGAGGGATGGGCATGAACTAGCTGGATGTCAGCCACCAGATTAGGCAGACAGGAACCAAGGATAAGAGGCATGTGATGTAGTCACGGACAGGCTGGAGGTCAAATACCAGATTGGATAAAGCAAAGTTGGGCCTCATATGAGATGAAGTGTGAGAAAGAGTCTGTGTTATGTACTAGGACGAGATGCTGACACTAGCAGACTAGCTTAGAAAGAAGGGATTTATAGGGCCTGGTGATTTTCCACTGTGGACCAACACCTGGACTACTGCTTCAGCCTAGAAGGAGCGCTTGTCCTGTGAATAAGCTGGATCCATCTGTCTGGCTGAAGGGCTAGTGTGCTGCTGGCTGCTGGAGGCCATTTTTAAAGACCTTTGCCATTTGCCTTGTTTAAGTTTATGTTTAACTTCTTGTATATCAAATGAACCTGCCCGCATAGGAAATATGAATAAGCAACAGCCTATTTCTAACCTCAGACTAGCTTCTTAAGAAATAAGACAAGGGATATTGATTTAGACTTTTTTTTTTTTTGCTATGACAGCTTTTTAACTGAATGATGGAGCCAATGCTATGACTGCTCCAACTTAAGCATTTACAAACATTTTTGTTAAAATTCGGGTAATACCGGGGAGATCAAAATCTGACTTGAGGGCAACTGAAGTGCTTGACTTTTCTTCTCACTGTCCCCAGCCCCCAAACTGAAGCAAATAGCAGAATATATGCTGTAATAAAATTTCGTTATTGGAGCAAGGAACAGGGAGGAGTAAGTAGGACAGGCATTATTCTGTTTAAATGAAGTCACTGTTGGCAAAACAGAAAGTTATTTGACTGGGAAATACTCAGTGTCACACGTACACACACATCCTGGCAGTCCTAGCTGCCTTTTTTTTTTAAGTTAAATTTGTCAATAGAGCTGAAAAGGTTTGGATTGGTTTTGCATATTTTGTGTGTGAGAGAGAAACAGGGCCTGCAATGCTATTTAGATGTCTGAGATGGGCAACCACAGAAAGCAGGTTTTGAGGGTGTTGTTAAAGGACACATTGTCAATTACTTCATTCATTTTAATATTTATTTACTGCAATGGAGGAACCATCTTCTACATCAAATACAAAAATATATTTTGAGGAAAAAAAGTTGTTTATTTCTAAACACACTTTTAGAGAAGTCATCTCAAATACCATGTTGTTTGCATACATTTAAAAGGCATGTCTCCATAATACCACATAGATAAATAAACTTAAGATCCGGTTCACTCACAGACCTGTATAATTCATAGCCCACCGGAGATTGTTTGAGTTAGACCCATTTTAGATATTCATGTAATTAAGAACAAGTCCTCATGTTGCTAATTCACATATGAATTCTACATACCATATATTCCGGTGTATAAGTCGACTGGGCATATAAGGCGACTTCCCCCCCCCCCAACTTTTCCAGTTAAAATATAGAGTTTGGGATATACTCACCGTATAAGAAATACGACCCGGCGTATAAGACGACCCCCGACTTTTGAGAAGATTTTCCTGGGTTAAAGAGTAGTCTTATACGCAGGAATATACAGTGGTACATATCCATGTATGTAGGCAGTTGCTTATTTACATATATAACTCTTGAATCTTGCATAATGTTTCAAACCATGCCTGCATTAACACTTCCTTTTCTTGATTAGTTATTTTCTTTCTGGTGTGACAGAGATTGAGCTCTGAAGAAGTAAGATAAAAAAAGGCCAACCAGCTCATATATTTGCAGTTGAAACTGTAAAAATATTGTGCTATTTTATTTTTGTCCAAAAATCTTTCTTAAGGCTGAAACATCTAATATAAATTAATATATCTGTCACAGTGGCCGGAGTGGACTACTTCAGAGTAACGACGCTACGCAGCTCTGCATTTTATTCTTTTATTGGTGCTGCGTATTTACAGTGCTCAAGTCATTGCTATTTACACGGAGCGATGTTGTCAGTCGGTTTCAGAACCTCCTAATGGCTTTTGGCGCGTCTTTCTCCAACACAAAAGCTTTGGCAGACCCATCCTCTTGCCCCTCCTCTTCCTGCGTAATTCTGGAGTTGGGGGGATGGGTCTTCCCCCCTTACTTGCCCCTTCCTGTCCCACCTGGGACCCTGGCTCCTCTACCTTGCCTGAGCCTCGGACACGACTTCCTGCTTCCCCACTGGAATCGGAACTCTCCCTGCTTTCCCCTTTGCTCGGGGACGGGCTTGAACTCAGGAGGGGAGGGACTTCGCGATATCCCCTGTCCCTCACATCCACCCCCCTCCCAAGCTCTCCTTCACCCCTCCCCAGGCCCCCCCCATGTGTCGGTGACGACTGGAAGCCTAAAAACTCGGTGCTCTCCGAGCCCGTTGGTGTGAACACCTCCCCCCAGTCCTGCGAGCCCCCCCCTTCCGCCTGGGAGGACGGGAATCCCAAAAAGTCCGTGGCGTCAGAGCTGGTGGGGGTAAAAATGTTTTGCCAATCTGCTCCTTCCTCTGACTGGGTGGATCTTGGCGACACCCATACCTCATCCTCTGGTTCCTCAAACTCCGCTTCCCAGCGCCATGGTGAGCTGTTCTCCCGTGCCTCCTCCTCCTCCCCCTCCCTTTCCATGTGCCAGGGCTTGGGTCTGTGGGGAAAGAGGGCGTGAAATTCTTCCACCAAGAATTCCTCCTGTATCTGAGTGGCGGGAACCCATTCATTCTGGGACGGTGGAGCATCCTCCCATGCCATGAGGTACTCCAGGCCCCCCACCCCCCACCTTGAATCCAGGATGGCCGTGGCCTCATTGAGTTGCTCCCTGCTTTCCCTCTCCCCCCCTCCCTCGGGGGTTTGTTCGCTGTCTCTGAGCCTGCTGCTTTCCCTGTACGGCGACAGCAGCGATCTATGAAATACTGGATGCACCCTCATGTCCTCTGGCAGTGCCAGCCTGTATGCCACCGGGTTGACCTGTTGCGTGACCGTGAAGGGGCCCAGCCATTTGGGTGCCAGCTTTTTGCACCTCCCTCTGGTGGGAAGGCCCTCCGAGGACAACCACACCTTGTCCCCCACCCTGATGACCTCCCCTTGTCGCCTGTGGCGATCTGCCCCCTTTTTGTACGCTTCCTTGGCCCTCTCCAAGTGTTCTCTGAGCTGCTGGTGCACCGTCTCCAGTTCCTCTGCCCAATCCTCAGCCTGTGGGCCCTCCTCCTCCTCCTCCCTCTCCCTCTCTGGGAAAGATCTGAGGTCGCGCCCGTAATTGGCCTTAAAGGGCGACACCCCTGTGGAGACGTGCACTGCATTGTTGTAGGCAAATTCTGCTAGTGGCAAGCGATCCACCCAGTCCGTTTGCCGCTGGCTGACGTAGCATCTCAGGTACTGCTGCAGAATGGCGTTGACCCTCTCCGCTTGTCCGTTGGTCTGCGGGTGTCTAGCCGTCGACAAGCTGACCTCCACCTGCAGGAGGTTCATGAGCCGCCGCCAGAACCTGGAAACAAATTGGCGGCCACGATCCGAAATAACCCTTAAAGGTAATCCATGCAGTCTGAAAATGTGATCAACAAACAGTTTGGCTGTCTCTTCTGCCGAGACTGCCCTGGCACACGGTATAAAGTGACACATTTTGGACATGAGGTCCACCACCACCAACACTGCAGTCTTACCCCTGGACGAAGGCAGATCTGTGATGAAGTCCATGGACACCACTTCCCACGGCCTGTGTGGTGTGGCTAAGGGCTCCAGCAACCCTGGTGGCGCTGCTCTGACCACCTTCGCCCGCTGGCAGGTGGTACAGCCCCTTACATAGTCTCGAACATCTTCCCTCACCCCTGGCCACCAGAAGTGTCTCATGACTAGGTGAGTGGTCTTGTCCCTTCCAAAATGCCCCGCTGTAGGGTTGTCGTGCATCTGCTTGAGGACCGTACGTCGAAGCTGGGTGGTGGGTAGGTACAGCGCACCCTTGTAGAAAAGCAGCCCTCTGCGTTCTGCAAAGTCTTTTGCCTGCTCCCTCCCCCCTCTCAGTTCTCTGAAGATGCGGTTGGCAAATTCATCCGCTGCCGTCAGTGCTGTGAGTTCTGCCTCGCTCACCACTGCTGCTCCGCAGGACCATGCCGACGGGGGGAAAATGTGCCTTGGGGCTGGTGGCGCCTCCTCCTCCATGTACTCTGGCTTGCGGGAGAGGGCATCCGCCCTGACATTCTGCTCTCCTGGGATGTAGTGTATGGAGAAGTTGAAGTTCGAGAAGAACTCCGCCCACCGTATCTGCCGCTGGTTGAGCACCCTGGCAGTTCTCCAGAACTCCAGGTTCTTGTGGTCTGTGCACACCTGGATGGGGTGCTTGGCGCCCACCAGGAAGTGTCTCCAGTGCTGGAACGCCGCGTGGATCGCAAGAAGTTCCCGATCAAAAACTGTGTAGTTTCGCTCGGGCTGGGTCAACTTCCTGGAGAAGAAGGCACAGGGTCTCCACTCTCTGTTGGCGTCCAGTTGCAACAAAATGGCGCCCACAGCCTTATCAGAAGCATCTGTTTCAATGCGTAGGGGCGCGTCCTGAACCACGTGGAACAGGTTCTGGTCTGAGGCGAACACCCTCTTGAGGCTTTCGAACGCTGCTTGCGCCTCTGGTGTCCACCTGAACTTCTGCTTGCCTCTCAGGCAGTCAGTGATGGGAGCCGTAACTCGAGAGAAGTTCTTGATGAACTTCCTGTAGAAGTTGGCAAAGCCTAGTAGGCGTTGGGCATCTTTGCGCGTCCTGGGGCTGTGCCAGTCCAGGATGGTCTGCACCTTGTCCTTGTCCATTGCCAGCCCCTTGTCTGACAGCTTGTAGCCCAGGAAGTCCACCTCCTTGGTGTGAAACTTGCACTTCTCCAGCTTCACATACAGGTGGTTCTCCTTCAGGCGCTGTAACACCTCCCTGACGTCCTTCACGTGCTGCACTGGGTCGTTGGAGTAAATAAGGATGTCATCCAGAAAGACCAAGCATTTCCTGAAGAGTAGGGACCCCAGGACGTGGTGCATGAAGGCCTGGAAGCATGCTGAGCCCCCTTGCAACCCGAAGGGCATCACCAGATATTCAAAAGAGCCCAGAGGCGTGAACATCGTGGTTTTCCACTCATCGCCTTCCCGGATCCTGATCAAGTTGTACGCCCCCCTCAGGTCTAGCTTGGTGAAAATCTTGCCTCTGCGTGCCGCTGTCAGGAGATCATCCACTCTGGGCATGGGGAAAGCCACTGGCTCTGTCACCGAATTCAGCCGTCTAAAATCCACCACAAGACGGCGCTGTTGCGTGTCTTTCTTGTCCACCCAGAAGACCGGGCTGCCCCCTGCTGCCTTGCTTTCTCTGATGAACCCCCGCTTGAGGTTCTTGTCGATAAAAGCGCGCAGATCCTCCAGTTCCTGGTCTGACATGGCGTACAGCTTGGCTGGGGGTATAGTTGCCCCAGGCACCAGGTTGATCTGGCAGTCAAAAGGCCTGTGTGGGGGCAGGTGGTCGGACTCCGCTTCACTGAAGACCTCCTGCAGGTCCCAGTATGGTTTGGGTATCGCCTCACCCCCTTTGACGTGCATGGTGGCCACCGTGGCTATCGGAGGCCCCTCCCCTGGTTGGTGCTGCATGCAATGTTCCAGGCAAAAGTCCGATCCAAAAGTGATGCATCTCTGATGCCAACTTATGGAGGGGTCGTGGCGCGCCAGCCAGCTCATGCCCAAAACGATTGGGGGGTCTGAGATGGTGGTGACGTTGAATGCCAGTGTCTCTGAGTGCCTTCCAACCGTCATTCTCATGGGGGGGGTTTGATGAGTGATGGCCCCTCCCAGCAGCTCTCTGCCGTCAATGGTTGCCACGTGCAGAGGAAAATCCAGCTGCAGAAGCTGGATCTGGTGCTCTTCTGCAAAGTTTCTCGAGAAGAAGTTGGCTGAGGCACCACTGTCAATTAGGGCGAGGACCGTCAATGGATAGCCATTTGGGAGCGTGAGCGTCACTTCTAGAACCACTCCTGCTCTGGGAGGGGTGGGCTGGCTCTGCTCCTCTCTGTGCGGGTGGGTGGGCTGGGGCTGTTGTCTGCTGACTGTGCCTGGCTGCCGCCCCTTGTCTCCTGCAGCCAGGCTTTCCCGTTTCCCTGCTGTGGTGCTGCGTCAGTGGGGGAGGGCACAACCGTTCCCGCCTTTCCTTGCCACTCCCTGCGATGTGGGCAGTCTCTGACGAGATGCTGGGGGGAGTTGCAGAGAAAGCAATTCCCACCCCTTCCCTCCTTGCGTCTTGGCGCCGCTGGGGTTTGAAAAGCCCGCGCGCGCGCGCTATCAATCTGCATGGGTTCCTGGTCCTGACTGGCCCCAGGCGTGGCTTGAAAGGGTTGTTGAGGGAGTGGCTTCTCCTGCGACCGTGGGAACCAAGCCCGCTTTGCGCGCGTTGCTTGCTTGTCGCTCCATCTGGATTCCTGCCTCACCCCCACCGCCAGAGCCGCTTTGCTCAGTTGATCCATATTACTGGGCTTTGGACCTCTCGAGAGCTCATCCTTCACCTCCTCATGCAACCCCAAGTAAAACGCCGCTTGCATTGGGGCAGACTCCAGATCCCACCCCAATCTGTGCACCAGCATGGTGAATTTCGCCCAATACGCGCGAACTGTCATATTTCCTTGGCGTAAATTATGAAGTTCCTCCTTAGTCTGGTCCATATGACTATCGGACGAATACATCGTTTTCAAACCTTCTAGAAATAGTTTGACATTCTTCATGCAAGGATTCCTTGTTGCAATTAACGGTCTTAGCCACTCCCTGGCCGCCCCTGTAAGGTGCTCCACAATAAACGCTACTCTGTGCTCATCATCAGGGAACTCATCGTGGTGCAGCTCAAGAGCATACACAATCTCAGTCTCAAAGCCCTGAAACTCCTTCGGGTCTCCATTGAACTTGCTTACTAGGGTCCCGGCTCTCCTTCCTGGCAGCACTTGGACTTGGGGTGCCCCTCCCGCCTTGTTTTTCTCTGCATCCAGCTTGTTTTGGAGGTCTACCGCCACCGCCCTTAAATGCTGCTCTTTTTCCTGGAGCTCTCTCACCTGTTCCGCAAGTTGTAGCCGGTCGTCCTGGACCTTCTTAGTCTCCTCTTTAGCTGCCTTCAATTCTCCCTGCGCCTGCAGCGACAGCTGTTGCAGTTCTAGCTGGGCTTGCTCAGCGATCTGCCGCCACTTCTCCGCCTCTGACACGCTCATCCCGGCAACTCCAAAGTAGCCCAAAAATGATTAGGAGGTTGCTGTCACAGTGGCCGGAGTGGACTACTTCAGAGTAACGACGCTACGCAGCTCTGCATTTTATTCTTTTATTGGTGCTGCGTATTTACAGTGCTCAAGTCATTGCTATTTACACGGAGCGATGTTGTCAGTCGGTTTCAGAACCTCCTAATGGCTTTTGGCGCGTCTTTCTCCAACACAAAAGCTTTGGCAGACCCATCCTCTTGCCCCTCCTCTTCCTGCGTAATTCTGGAGTTGGGGGGATGGGTCTTCCCCCCTTACTTGCCCCTTCCTGTCCCACCTGGGACCCTGGCTCCTCTACCTTGCCTGAGCCTCGGACACGACTTCCTGCTTCCCCACTGGAATCGGAACTCTCCCTGCTTTCCCCTTTGCTCGGGGACGGGCTTGAACTCAGGAGGGGAGGGACTTCGCGATATCCCCTGTCCCTCACAATATCGATACTAATTATATTGATAAAACAATGTATTTTAAAAGTTATTCTTCCTCTTTCAATAGGTTCATAACTTTTATCCAATTTTCTCCACCAGGTAGGAAGGGGACCCATGGCAGAAGCCATCTCTGGTGACTAAGGAAACAAAGACCATTGCTGAAGGATTTTGGATACCTGTGCATTTCAAAGGTATATGAAAAACATAGCCATACATATTTCTAGAGTTGCTTTCACCATCTCTTACTAGAGGGGAGCGTGTCACGCAGTATGTACATGATGGCAAATTGCTGGGCTCTTTGTAATGACCTGTAAGGAACAGTATGGAAATAAAGTGTTTTTAGAACTTTCCCTTTGAGAGCCTCAATGAACATTAACCAATACAAGTTACAGCTTTGCTATTAATGAATTTGGGTTTCATGGATTAATTCGACTCTTTCCTTGCACATTGAAACAATGTCCTATTGATCTAGTGTTGTCCTTTGGGCAAAACATTCAACATGGCCTTGAGAACCGACTTTAAGTTGGAGCTTAGTCACACTGTCTTGCTGGGTGGCCTCCCTGAAGCGCCTCCTGACTCTTATCTTTAAAATGCTAACAGAGACATAGCTTTCATTCTCACAACTCATTCTGCAAGTTATCATGATTATTAGTACATTAGCTAATCTAATACAGTTTCTGCAAAAGCTCATTTGAAATGCATATTGCGTACAAAGTATCACCAGTGTTACCCCCCCCCAAAGAAATCTAGCATGCATGAACTATATCATCAAGAAGTATAAAACCCTTAATCAAATGATCAAGGGTCTTTGTAAACTTTGCCCATGGAGCTTCCACCTTGAAAAAGAAGATCTGAGTTGGTATTTGGAATACTTGGGTAGCTGCAAGGGACGCAGCACCTTGGCAAGGCTCAACCCTCTTGCTTTTTGCACTGGACTGACACTTCCAGCAGCTAGCATCACTCTGGATCGCTGTGGAAAATTAAAAGACCCAATTGCCCAGTGCTCTTTGAAGTGCTGCCAACAACAGTCAGGTAAACCTACCAGACAGTCACAGTGCGCAAAGTGGAGTGCTGCCATTGCGCAGGTCACCTGGTTTTAGTTGTGCTGCTGCTCATCAGGACCTGGATGGGATGAGACAAGGCAGTGCCAAGGGCAGAAGAGATTGTGCAGCTGCACTGCCCCAAGTTGCCCATCTAGTGCTTCCTTTGCCCTTGCCACTGCCTTGCCCCACCTCACCCCACCCCAGCGTTCACAAGCAGCAGCATGGCCACAGCTAAAAAGGCAGTGCAGCAGCAGCACCACAACTACTACTTGGTCCCCCCCCTCAAACCTGGAATTAGCTCTAGATAGGTTTTGCACAAGTAGGGTTCTCAGATGCTCCCTAGCCTACCTTATTTTATTTTATTTTATTTTATTTTATTTTATTTTATTTTACCCTTGAGCTTGACACCAAAGGTAAGTGCTTTAATTCAAAATCATCAAAAGGTGCTGAGCCCTTCTTCCTTTGATTGCTCTCTTAAATATAAAGCTTGTCACCTTAAATGCTTACCAGTTAAGTGTGCCTATGGTCCTGTATTTCTGAATAAAGGTGTCCCCAAACACATCAAAAAGTGAGAAAGGTGCAGATTATTGATACCAGTAACATTGATATCAAAACCTGTTCCCAAATTGACAATGTGGTTGCCAGAATGCTCAGGGGCATAGGAACATAGGGGCGGTGGGGGCGGGCCGCCCCGAGCGGCGCGATCCCAGGGGTGCCATCACGGCTGCCCACCCTGCCCCCAAAACACGTGCTCCGCCCCTGCGTGCGGCGCTCCATGCCCCAAAACGCACGTGAGGTGGCGTCACACTTGTGGGTGGCGTGACGCCCCTCGCTGGCCCACCCCTCTGTCCAGGGAGAGAGCGCGCCTTGGCTGAGCAAGCCCTGCAACGCCTAGCGAGGTTTTCGCCGGGCGGCTGCCAGGACCAGCTTGCTCCCTCGGCCGATGCACTCTCTCCCTTCCTGCTGCCGCGCGCTCTCCCTGGGTGGAGTTGAGAGGCTTGTGACGCCCCTCGCTGGCCCACCCCTTGACTTCGTCCTGGGAGAGCACGCACCGCAGCAGGAAGGGAGAGCACATGTCGGCCGAGGGAGCAAGCTGGTCCCGGCAGCCGCCCTGGCGAAAACCTCGTTAGGCGCTGCAGGGCTTGCTCAGCCAACACGCGCTCTCCCTTCCTGCTGCGGCACCCCCGCGTCGTGATGTCATGATGCTGCGGAGCGGCGCCCCGCCATTGGGGGGGGGCTCTGTTTTGACACCCTGGGTGACAAAGCGGCTAGCAACGCCCCCGAGAATGCTTACTGGGAGAGTGAGATGGAATCTCATTACACTGATTCAGAAAGAATTTAGATTGGTTGTCTGTTTACTTCTGGGTCAAATTCAAGATGCCGGTTCTTATCTATTAAGCCCTAAAGGGCTTGGGACCCCAGTACATGACAGATGACCATGCTTTAAAGCTCTTATCTGTGATCCTTTGTCAGGGAGGTTCAGTGGTGCATGGCAATGTGGAAGAAAGCCTTCTCTCTAGGGCTGCGCCATTTGATGGGCACCTCCCCTCAGAAGCACACCTGGCTCCAATATTGTTATCTTTTTGGTGCCAGCTTAAGGCATATTTGTTTGCCCAGGCATTTTAATTGGTTTGGTTTAGCCTGCTGTCTTGTGTCAATCTGCTCATCTTATTTATTGAGGTATTTTATGGTTTTATTATGGTATATTTCATATTGGGTTTGTTTACGTACATGTTGTACCATGTCCTGGTGATTACATAGATAAAAGTTGGGCCAGAAGTACTTTTACAAAAAAATGAATGAATGAATAAAAATGTTAAAACTTGGATATTTGAAGAAAATACATAGTGGAGCCCTGCTGAAAACGCTGTCTTAAAGTGAGTCAGATCATTGGTTCATTATTGCCTACCGTAACTGGTGACAAGACTCCAAGGCATTGCAACCAGAGATATTTTTAACTGTGGACTGAACCTGGGACATTTCCGCATGCAAATGTTGTGCTAACTTATGGAACCTCCTCTAAGCAGGTCTAAGGTACAGGCCCATGCCTCTCCTTCAGCCATGGAGTCTGTGGTATTTGAACACACAACTTCACAGGCGCAAGCTGGTTACAATGCCAGACCTAAAGTGCTGAATCTCAAATACAGGACCTTCAGTGCTAAGAGGCCAATGCTGTTTTTTTCTGTAGTTGCATTGGCTAGAATCCAGTCTTGGGGTCTAGCAATATGAACATGAATTGCCAAAGCCAGACAAAAAGTGACTTGGTTCAAACAGAATTTGGCATGTTAAGTGCACAGACCATTATACAGTTAGGCTACTATGGGGTACGTTTTGGTGGCCTCTCCTGCTGGGCATCCTCTATCTTTCCATCAATAGCTTATGTAGCAGATAGGATGCATGGAGATGTCTGAGATCTGTTTGAAGCATCCTTTTAGGGATTATGCACTCCTGAATGAAAATGTGTTCCCTAGAAGAACGCCAATTCTAAGCTGTCTCTGTCAAAACAACAACAACAATTTTCTGTTAAACTTAAGAGAACATTTATTTAAGAAATTTCTTACCCACCCTTCACCATAAGATCTCAGGATGCTGTACAAAAATGTAATCATGCTGTTTTAAAACAAAATATAACAGTTGCAGAGCAAAATTTGAACATTATACATAAGACAACAGAGTGATGCAGTGATTGGAAATATTACTGGGTGTAAATTTTTAAAATGACTTAAGCTGTGATTCAGACTTTTGGGAGCAGAGGTGTTTGTCTTTTTTCATACTTCTTTTTTGGAAAGAAAAACTCTTAAAATGCATGCGGTCTTCATATTATTAAAGTCTTTCATAAACTCTTGTGTCTAAATTCCTTAAAGGAATGGAATTTTATAATTTAATGAGGTAGCTAAAGCAACTGTCATGCAGTATCAGAATAATCCTGCTAAATTAACAGACCAAAGCCAGAAAACATAGCCATGGTTTTCTTGGGCTCACTGTTCCCCTTTGGGGCAGGTTATGTACTCAGCAATTTTTGCATTCGCTTTTCTAGTCATTAACTTTTGGCCTAAATAAAATAAAGTTAGAAGTCGTAGGTTGGATATGGCCTAATGAGATCCATGAATCTTGGATCTATCTAGTACTATAAAGTTTTGGAGCTTCTCACATGTTCTTTTCTTTTGGTGTTCGTACTCCGTGTCCAGCAGAAAACAATTTTTTTCTGCAGGACCCTCCTGCGAATACTGAGATTATGCAGATTTTTATGACACCGACAAAATCATATGGAACTACTTGCTATGTTTGACAGATCTTCTATGTGACCTGGTCTAAATACATTTGACTAGATATAGTTGCCAGGAACATAAAAAAACGTAACGCCAAATTGCTGAAAATTGCAACAGCTCAACTAAATTCCAAACCTGCATGTCATTTTTTCATTCTCCTAGGAATGAGTCCACTTCTAAAAGTTTGAGGAAATTGCAATTATCCTTTTGTTGCCTTTGAGAGCTAGGCAGACATGGTGCCAACCAGTCTTTGGTGAACTTCTAAGAGTGTTTCAATTTTCAATAGAAAAAGTTCTCATCCTGTGTGTTGTGCAAATGTACTAATAAGCAACACTAGAATGCTAAAGTTCTTGCATGGATCTAAAGGCCACATTTGCAGATAATACTAAACTAACCTTAATGTCCACGAGTTGTGTGCTGCTGCACACAGCTCAGGGACTCCTGCTATGTTCCCCCCCTTAGTTGAACAGGGTAAGAAAGCATGGAGTGGTTGGTTTAGTGTTATCTTTACAGTACAATGCTATAATTAGAAAGGGAAGAAATAGTTGCAGTTTTTAATCTTGCATTGCATACCAAAATTACAAGTAGTCAAATTGAGTAAGGAGACACATGCTAAAAATTCTTTTTAAGTCTCCCTGTTTTTAGCAGGAAGGTGAAGTTGCTGAGCATATGCTTAATGTTTTTCAGTGAAATCACAGCTATTTTTTTGTATTTAAAAATATGTTTATTCCATTTTTAAAAACAACACGCTGTCTTCAAAACACACATACAAAAACAAACAAACAAACAAAAACCCCAGGGTGTATTCAACTAAGTTTTACTCTGAGTAAATCTGTTGAAATTAATGGACCTAACTTGTGCATGTTCATTGATTTCAACGTGTCTACTCTGAGTAAAACCCTCTGAATGCAGTGAAGCACATACGTAAAATAAAGGAGATGGGCTGAGAGAACATCAAAGTGCTTTTTTACTGTTTCTTGTGCCCAGCATCTCAGAAAAAGACCCTCATTTTATATCTTTTGGTATGTGAATGTTCAAAAGCTAATTAGACATTTGGATATATCCAAAATACTCCCAATGCAAACAGGGTAGTGCCTGCTGCTTTGCATAGATGCCTCCTCCCTGTTTGTTTCCTTGGGGCCATCCTCCCCTCCCTTCTCATAATTAAGGGGCCTCAATTTCCCAGCCTTGAAAAAGGAAGGTGAGGAGCTGCAGCTGTCTGCTGTATCTGTATAAAGGTTTTAGTCCGGGGGAAGGAGCACTGTCTGGTTCTATGTGTGTGAAAGGGCTGTGTGCCCACATTTGCATGTGGTGGCGATGTGTGTGTTTTGTTTCCATATTTATATATGCAGTGGACATGCTTGTTTTAATCCAGTGACCCTGAATCATGCCCACCCTTTTTGTATGGGTAACATCCTGCCATACCCATTATCATAGTTTAACCATTATAGGAATATTAAAAAGACCACTAGATTCAGGTACCGTAGGTAGCCGTGTTGGTCTGACACAGTCGATATATAAAAAATTGTCCAGTAGCACCTTAGAGACCAACTAAGTTTGTTCTTGGCATAAGCTTTTGTGTGCACTTAAGTGTATCTGAATAAGTGTGCATGTACACAAAAGCTTATACCAAGAACAAACTTAGTTGGTCTCTAAGGTACTACTGGAGATATATATATATATATATATATATCACACTGTACATAAGATCATGGAGCATAAGGACAGTACAGTGTCCCATGTAGTCCAGCGCCCTTTTCTCACAGTGACCAGCCAGATGCCTTTGACTAACTTCCATAAATTTGTCTAATTGTCCTTTAAAGCCATGCAAGTTGGTGGCCATTGCTATCTCTTGTGCAAGCAGACTCCATAGTTTATCTATACAGTGTGCGAATAAGTATTTTATTTTGTCTGCCCTGAATCTTCCAATGGATAAGTGAAGAACATCACCCAAGCTTTTATCACTGTTGCCATACCTTGACATGAACCTGAAAACCCCTACATTTTAACCACTCACATACTGAGTCTGGCAGGGTGCTTAAAAGGGATTAGGTGCAATTTGAAGTGATCTTGAAAATAATCTACCCTTTAAGTGACCTCTTATCTCCTTAAGCGCCTACTATGTTCACAGTCATAGCAGCTAAAAGGGGATTTGTTGAGGATCACTTAAGCATGGTCAAGGTGATTGTGGTCTTGACAGTTTCAATATGAGCTAGGCGAAATCTTGATGTGGGCAGGTGAGGTGGGTGGGTCTTTGAAACTATTGTTGGTGCATGGACTAATGGCACCAATGCTGCCATGGTAAAAAGTAGGAACTGGTTTTTACTTAATTTTATTTCAAGTAAACTCGTTTAGAGTCAGGTGATAAACCTACTAAAACAGTGAAGACCTGACATACCATAGTTTAACAAACAGGAGCACTAAAATTCTCCTGAACAAACTGGAGCACTAATTTAAGGAGCATTAGGTCTTTCTCTGAAGATTTATCCTTTATGACATTTGAAAGGGAAATGCTCTGTCATCTATTGTGCAGTACAATGAAACCGCTCTCATCAGCCAATGAGGAAATACTGGAAGTCCTGTCAAGCCCATAGGCTCATCAAATGGATTTGTTTTGCTCATTATCTAAATGCTCACTTGTGAATTACCAGCATGTATTCGCTTTGGCTGATTGTGCTTTCTTGTACACATGCATCCTGTTACTTCTACAGTGTGTACAGGTGCCTGTGTTTCTGTTTCTCCCTTCAAAACATATTGGTGGTTTTCTCTTTCCAAAGAGAAGCCAAAAGGAAACTTGGTTAGGTTTAGATGGTCCGTATTACCTGCCAGCCCAATCAGTACAACCTCATAGTTAAGCTATGGAATTCACTATATTACAAGATGCCACGATGGCCACCAACATAGATGACTTTAAAAGGGGATTAGAAGAAGTCAAACACCATAACTACTCCTCACGATGCCAAGATCAGAGGTAGCTTGCTTCTGAATACCCATCGCTTGTGTTCAGTGGTGGAGAGCTGTTGTCACATCCAATTGGCTACTGTGGGAAAATAGGGTGCTAGACTGGCCTGGCCTTTGATGCAGCAGAGATGCTCTTATATCCTTAAGAACATATATGTGTGGAAACTTCCGACTCACTTGTTTGTTTGTTTTTGCAGTTCTGCACCTAATGCAATATATTAAAATTCCTGACATTTATACATTCTGCCTTTCTCGTCCAAGAAAACCCGACAAGACCAAAAGTATAAACTGCAGCCAAGTTACAAATGGGAGTGCATTGAGTAGTGCAGTCCTCGGCCCATGTGGCCCATGTGGCGCAGTGTTGCTTTGGATTTTGCGTGCTCTTTCCTTTTGATGCTGATACCGGTACTACACCCTGAGATTCCATACCAGTAAAGAATACTGCTAATTCATCAGAGGGATTCTGAGATTTAAGAAGGCTAAGAATGCACTCACATGAGTCTACCCACAGCTCTTGTATTGCTAGTTGGGCCGCATACTGACTACTCTGTGTGGTATGCCATCCTATTAATGTAGATTACTGTGCCTGTCTACAAACAATTGTTCCATATTCCAACTTGGATGTAGGGCAGGCAAATTTATCCACAGCTTTGTGAGAACAAAAATTGGCTGGGGCTGGTAAAGAAATAGAAGAGTTTTACATTCATGCTACGATAAGTTGTATTCTGGATACTCATTTGCCCAACATGGTTTGAGGTTTTCTCCTTTCCCTCCTATCATGTAAGCCCAGGCGTTTTCTTCAGCTCTCAGTGTTTCCCTGCTGGTTCACACACTGATAGGGATTTGCATAGATTGTGAAATCAGCCCATGAGGACACCCCAGCTGGTGGGGAGACAGATGTTTGTCTTCTTAACCTGAGAGGCTTCAACACTGCTTGGTCATCCCCTTTAACTACCAGTTTGAACTGGAAGCCTTTTTAAGCAATGGTTGAGTGTGGACACACTTGAATGCAGTAGGTTTCAGGAAGTAGTCTTGGGAAAAATACGGTATATCTGATATTTTAACTATCCTTAAAAGCTTTGCTAGTCTGCAAAAGAGAACATACCTTTAGCAATTCTCTTATCCATTCATATAAAATATGAATTTATGAAATATGAACTGGTTTAACTGCCTTTTGGGTGAAGACTCCACAAGATTCAAGATTTTGAGGATTAGAATTAGCATCCCTACTATTAGGAGGATGTTGTATTAAAAATATTTTTTTTCTGGTTTATCTTGGAGATTTTATAAGAATGGGGGAACCTTTTTTCTGGGGGTTACGTTAAGGTTACCAGATTTTTTTCCAATGAATCCGGGGACACTTTTCAACTTCCTACGAAATCAGGCATAGGCAAACTCCGGCCCTCCAGATTTTTGGGACTACAATTCCCATAATCTCTAGCTAACAGGACCAGTGGTCAGGGATGATGGGAATTGTAGTCCCAAACATCTGGAGGGCCAGGGTTTGCCTATGCCTGTACTAAATAGATGGATTTTGTCAGGGGACTGATTTGTAAATCCGGGGACTGTCCCCGGGAAACAGGGATGTCTGGTAACCTTAGGTTACATGTCAGTGGCGAACGAGGTAAGAGGTAAAAGTGGGAAGAGCAATAGGTGTGACACTTAACTTTCGCACAGCTGTAATGAAGCCCACTGTGTAAAGTCATAGAGGTTTCTACCCCATCAAGCACACATTGCCCTCCATCGGGGCAAGCAAAATGTATCATTACAGTTCAAGGATGCATATTCCAGAAACCTCCCATTGCAATTTATTTGTTGTGAATTTACACAAAGGCTTTCCAACATCATAGAAGAACCGAGGCTGAGAGGACAAAATGGCCAGAGCTGCCCAAGTAGTTCCAAGTTGATAAATGATGTCTTCACTACCCTGTGCATTGACTATAAACCCTGTTGGCTGATGTGTATGTGACAGAAGACCAGACGATAAGAAAATTAGAGAAGGTGAACAGAGGGAAGCAGCCAACAGGGGAATGACAAGACAGTAGCTGAGAGAAAAAGCTTCTGGAGGCAAAAGTCGCTCACAGTAAGATAAGCAGATGTCAGGGAGACGGGAAATAAGAGAAGTTAAATAGTCATAGAAGCCGTGAGATAGACAGTGAGGCAGAGAAGGGAGGATGATGAATAATAATAGTTACAAGCCTTTTGATAATGCTTCATAAAATGAGTAGGAGAGGTAATATCCCATAGCATAAAGCCATTTAGAAACTCTCCAGGGTAGTGAAGCCCCACAAGGCAACTGGTTTTAAAAATACAGCTGTATGTATCATAGGCCACAGGGGGATATTTATGTGAAGGCCTTGGCAGCACTTTGCTAGGTGGGGCAGCTCCATTTTGTATGATAAATATGGCTCTTTGTTTTGAGAAGCAGGAAGTCAGTGGAAAGAGAAATGTACTGCCATATCACATCACATTCTGCATACGATAGAATGGCGAGGAGGAATATTTTAACTCCTCCTTTTGGCTTCTTCGGAGAGCAAAGATGGCCACAACAAAATGTGATTTGTCATTGCGATAAGAAGAGCAAATCAACTAACAAATTAATTTCCAGGAAGTATGTTTTTATAAGGACTGTCCACACTGTAATGTTCTTGAAGCAGCTTGTTTTTGAACCCCTTGTCTTCACTTTACAAACTTTACATCATCAATGGGAACTTTTTCCTGTGTTGGGCATTTGGTGTCTCTTGAATTCTGCTTGTATCATGTTATTTGATATTTTGTTGTTTTCATCCATGTAACCAAGCAGGACTATCTCAGTTCAAGGACACATTCTCGTGAGGCAAAGGCACTCAGGGAGGGTGTGTGGCATGGAGAGTACTGAGGGCCAGGTAGATAGGCCACCAGGCCTGAGATACCCCCCCCCATCAAAGGTTACCATTTATCACTATCTTCAATATCCTTCCTTTGCCTGTTTAGACGTGTATCATTATGCAAGTTACAATTCCAAGAAAGTGTGCAAAGATGCATACTTTTATTTTGATTACAGGATTCATGATCCTGAAAACGTTTGTGTTATTTTTTATTTATTTAAAGAAAACGTTTCTAACCCTTATGACTATTAAAGAAAATTTTGACATTTCTTTGCTCCTCCTCACCATTAGCGAGAATAATTTATGCAAAATAGGAGTCCGAGTTGCTCCGGTGTATAATTCCGAGTTGTTATTATTATTATTTTAGTGAAAGGAACACAGAGCTCTGTTAGCAATGGCCTAAAAAGAAGCCTCTCAAGAACTCTGCTGCAAGGTTTCCTTAACTGGAGAGAGTAGATACAGATGGTTCTCTCTTTGCTCCAAGAAAAAGTATGTAGAATGGGAAGGGAGCGTTCCCTCCCTCCTCCATATTCATACCTCAGCTAGAAATGTCGGCACTGATTCCTTTGCAGCCAGCGCACGTAGGGGCCATCTTCAGGGAACAGGCTGTAATGTATTTAATGAATCTGAGCAAAGTAAGAAATTGTAAATGCTGCAGGGCAACACACACTTGCTGTTCAATCTGCCAAATTTGTGCCAATTAAGACAACTTGCAGCTGTTTGGCTCCTCCTTATTAGGAGACATTTGTATCAGGTACCAGGTTAAGCATTTATTTTCTCTGACATGTTGAAAACGCTTTGGTGATACCTAGTCACTTTGTAAGCAAAGACTGAAACAGTGATATTTACTGGATGCATGCAGTAAGGAGCAAGTTTGTTCTTTTTTTAATAATAATAATACACTGCCTTGGACAGTTTTCTCGAAGGTGTCTGTGTGCAGGGAGATTGTATTTAAAAGGTTTGCAGCAGAGGTCCTACAGACACACATTTGCATAAAATTTGCAAATGTTAATTTATATGTACAGGGACAAATAAAGACTAATTTCCTATTCAAATCACCCTGGACAAACCCTTTTGCACCCAGCTTGCACCTCAAATCAGTTTCCACCCCGATTTATTTACCTCAATTAATTTCCCAAAAGTTCTTGCTCCGACAGTTCAGTTCCCATTCCTTACCCCCTGTCAAATCCAGATAAAGTAATATTAACTTATTTCCTCAAATTAATATCCTGCCCATTTACTAAGACCAGGCATCCCCAAACTGCGGCCCTCCAGATGTTTTGGCCTACAACTCACATGATCCCTAGCTAAGAGGACCAGTGGTCAGGGATGATGGGAATTGTAGTCCAAAACATCTGGAGGGCCGAAGTTTGGGGATGCCTGACTAAGACCCACCCTCCAAATCAGTTTTCCCCAGATCCACTATGTAGCCAAAAACACTAAAATAGCAAATTCAAACCCCTGTCTGTGTGCAGAGGAAATACAGGGTTGTATCCAACCAAGTTATGCTATTACTGTAACTCAAGGTCTTCTGCACCCTCCATCTGATCTGGATATTTGGGGACAATCCCCAGAACAGATTTGGAAGAGGAGTGGGGTGGGGGAAAAGGGAGAGGAAGTCCCATTATATGCAGGCAGAAGCCATTGAGCTAATGGGATGACTTCACTGGGTACAACCCACAGTATTTTGGCTTCCGTTGAGTTGAAATTCAAGTGAACTGAAGCATGACTAAGGCTGCAGTCCTAAATACACTTACAAGGAAGTAAGTCCCATTGAAACTGTCCCAAGTTAAACAAGCATAATTTTGCCCTGTAAGTGTTATTATATATGGTGTGTTTCTTCTCATCTTGAATGTGATACTGTTTGGCATGGAGGCTGTCATAACTTGAGACATGCTTGCAGCTGCTTGTTTCCACATGTCAGAGCCAAAATGGGTGTACACTGAAACACATGTGGGCTGTACAGTTTTCACAGTGTCCTGCTCTTGCCATTCACACATTCTCTGGTAACAAATGAAATGCGAGGCAACTTTAAGTGCCGCATTGCAGCAGTCAGTTTTTTTAGTGTTGGAATCATACCTGCCAAGTTTCAGCCTGAGAAATAAGGGACCGGACCGGAAGTAGCAGACCGGAAGTAGCGCTGCCACCATTTTGGAGCTGGGCGGAGCATGCTCAGAAGTGACTTTTGATGCTGCTGTGCCCAGTTCCAAAATGGCCGCCGCACCAGAAGTCGCGCTGCAGCCATTTTGGAACTGGGCAGAGCAGCATCAAAAGTCGCTTCTGAGCATGCTCTGCCCAGCTCCAAAATGGCCACCGCGCTAGAATAAACTGGGGAAAAACAAAAAAAAATATCCGTTTTTTCGCCTGGGGACAGCTGGAAAAACGGGGGTTTCCCGGGGAATACGGGAGACTTGGCAGCTATGGTTGGAATACAGTTGCCCTGTTCAACTTTGTACTGGATTGTAATGAGTACATGGTTCACCGTGGCCATAAGTGGGAACAAGTAAAGTGTAAATTCAGGCTAATCCTAGGATGTCTGTTTGTGCCACTTCCATCATGTATTGACAAAATGACTTTATTATCATGTGCCCACTGTAGAAGGTAAATATTCCCATGGCTGCTGTGTGAGAATAAATAATCACATGGTGCTGGTAATAACTTTAATTTATTTAGTCATCAGTATTAATAAAGTTGTCATTATTTACAATGATAATTTTGAAATGCCTGGATTGGTCTGACTGAGAACCAGTTTTAACAGCAGTCCTTAATACCTCTTCTATTGCCAAAATCTCTTTCCATAGCCAGCTAATCAGAACTCCAGAGATATTTTGTGCCTTCTGTAAATGTGTGGGTGCAATTACTCAGAGAAGGCAGAATGCAGCTTGCTATTTATAACTTTCATTTTACCTTTTATCTCTTCTTGCACACACTCTCCCTAGCGCTATTCAGATTCCCTCCATAATGATGGCTGATTCCTGACTCCCCTTTTAAAAAATCTACCGGGTGAGTGGGAGGTCATAATTTAACTGTGTTGCTGTTTGTGGCAGTGCTTTTCTCTTGTCACGCATACTTGAAACAACATAGCAAGAGGCACAATTAGTGCTTTAGCACATGGGCCAAACTTCAGTGAGCTGCTCCTATTCAAAAAGGAACGCAAAGAGAGAGATAGGCAAGGAAAGCCAACCCTGGCCATGTCCAAGAATTCCATGTAAGACAGTGACTGAGCCTGCTGCTGGATATTCTGGGATAAAGGACCAATTCTGCATGCTCTCCATCACTCAGTAATAGCTTCCCAGTGCACTCAAGCAGGCTCCAATCTATAGTGATGGCGCTTATTGTTGTAGAACAGAAAATATGACGACAAAATCTGGGTGGACCCTTGAATAGCATGGCTGGCCGGGAATGGAAGGAGCCCCGTTGGGTTTCAATATATCTTGGTCCATAGAGTAGCAGGAGCATCCGCCAAAGTTTCAGGCCAAGAAGGCCCATGAAATAACACCAGGGTCTTAATTCCTTCCTTGCGTAGAATATCACAGTCTCTCTTTATGGTTGCTGGTGTTGATCTAGCAGAAATAGTTCAAATGTCACTAAGATTGGAGCCTAAGTTGGGAGGGAGAGGGGTGGGAGGGAAATAAATTGTACTTCAGGAGAATGTCCTTGCTGCAGTATGGGTAGCCTTGTCAGGTCCAGACATTTATTCTATGCCTGCACCCCCTGCCCCTAGTACATTCTGTTTTGAAAAAATAATAATGGAGGACTTCTTTTTGATCCCTTTGTTTAAGCTCTCACATTTCTGCAGGAAATGAAAAAGAGGAAATATTATCACTAAAAAAAGATGGCGTCTGCATCTGCTATTTTATACATTTAGATGCCAATTTATAAATTGCTATAATTGAAATAGAAATACAGGGTATCTCGCCATAGTCCATGAAGACTGAACTGAACTGGTGGTTTCTGTGCCTTTCCAATCCAGGTTCTAACTGATGGTGGGCAATATCCTGGCCCCTGCTCTCCTTTCTTAGGGTTCTTTTTATTTAACAAACCAAACATGCTCTAGACAGTTCTCCAGATAGAAGACACATCAAATAGAGAGCCATCTTCTGTAGAACAGGGCCCATGCCCCCCCTCATTTCTGCCTGATTGATTGTATTTAAACTCTGCTCTCTACCCCCATCCATTCTACATAGTTAGAAGCACTCTGTCCTTCTAACCATCCTTGTTAGGCAGGGTAAGCTCTGAGGTAATAATTGGACTAATGAGTGTCATGGCTTAGAGTGGATATAAATCCGCAGCCTCCCTGTTCCTAGTCTGATGCTACACTGCACTGACTCTCACAGGCTTTGTATTTATAGGCATATGTGACAGTATAATAATCATGCATATTAGTAACAGTATACAAGTGTGCACTGACAAATGAATACTCTTCGGATACTGTTCCTGCCCTTGGTATCCAGTGACAATTATTCTATACACTTTGAAGACTGGATATTAAATAGATTTGCTCACATGTTCTGGAGCCTGTCCATCTTACATTAGCACCAACCTGCTCCCTTCAGCAGCCAGACCTTTTCGGCTTTCCTGCCTTCCTGGGATTTGTAGGCGAGGACATGGTTCTGTCTCTCAGAAGACAAGCCCTAGAGTTATACATGTGTTTCAGTCTTTTCAAAGGTGGCCTCTTCCAGCTCACTGTTCAGAATGTTGCCTGCTCTGTTTTAACGCTATCTCTTATTGGCTTTGGCACATTTCACAACAGGAGATCTATAGATATGTAAATAAAAAGGAAGTAATTTTGCATAAAAACCCTTAGGCATAATGTACAATTTAGGTTGTAATCCTAGACATATCTTCTGAGAAGCTATTCTTGTATATACCCCAGAAAAGTGTACAGTATTCAGGATTGCAACTTTAGCCTCAGTTTCCCCCTCAAACGAATGGACTTTTGTAGCCCAGGTTAGGGCCTTGGTAAAGGGTATTTATTGTGTGTGCACTTGTACAAACACACAGACATAGACACACACACACATACACACACACAAAAGTAATTAGACATGCATCCCACAATGGGGCAAAAGGTCTCCAAAGAGGAGAGAGAAGAAACAAAATGAAAGGTGCATGGAGAAGATTTAGCAACTTTTAAAGAACAGATTGTACATGTTCTCAAGCACTGGAGTACACAGCCAGTGATTATATATATATATAAATGCAGGCATAGATAAGGAGGGTTGCATCACTAAGGGTGGTGGATACGCAACAGCTGGGTAACGAAAATACTCTGTTGTGCTGAAAACTGATTGTGCAGTACAAGACCGTGAGAATGAATGAATTACTGTATTTAAAAGCACTTGGACCATCCAAGGATGTTATGTAGACCATCCTGATGCTGATCGTATAAGATGGCGTCCCTTTACCAACAATCAAAGAGTGAGGTCTGCTTTAGGAAACTGTTGCATCATTTGACTCCACTAGTTAATGAAACTAATGCATTTCAAGCATAAAAATGTATTTGCTTTTTAAAGATGCATTTAGATGCTCCAGTTTGCGTTGAATCACAGTTCATATTGGGTTCATTTAATTGTCCTGCTTTATTTCTGATAAAATATGCAGCTGAATTGATGTGGGATCACTTCCATGTTACTGAATAGTTGTATGTGGCTATAGAAAGGGACTCGCCTCTTACTGTGATAGCATAAAATTGATTTTTTAA
Organism: Zootoca vivipara; assembly: GCF_965207765.1. Lineage (NCBI taxonomy): Eukaryota > Metazoa > Chordata > Lepidosauria > Squamata > Lacertidae > Zootoca > Zootoca vivipara. The sequence continues at coordinate 41,516,063 of NC_142588.1, forward strand.
ATCTGCACTCTAGGAGATATAACTGGCTGTTGCTTTCCATGGAAATTACAGTGTGTGTGCGTGTGTGTCTGAATGCTAGAGTATAATTTTGGAGACATTTAGTGAAAAGAAATTGTCATTGGTGTGCCTTATGAACCATGGAAATGCATAGCAACATTCTGTTGTGAGAGATATTGTTCCAGGGAGCAGGTCTGTTATAACCCGGGTACTCTCTATTACAACTTCGTAAAGACCCAGCGTGGGATTTTTCATGAATATGGAAAAACAATTATTTGCTAAAAGTTCTCCATTTCCATGTATCAAGCACAGTTTATGGCTATTCCTTCCAGTGCTTGTGATAGCCATCTCTATGGTACTCTTGCTGGTGGGAAAAATTAAATTTGCATACATGGGAGTTTGCGTAAAGGTGAGCTTGAGGACATGTTACAGCTCCCTTCTATCTCAGGCCTCGGATCACAAATCATACCCTGGAAGCAAAGCTTTGAGAAATCAATCTGTGAATGTAGCAAACTGCGTTTATTTTATTTTATTTCTTTTATGTTAAACCATTACTTCTATGATATGCTGGTGTTACACCCGTGTTTTTCACAGCAAATGTGTGAAGTACGAATGATGGATGCCGTTATTAAGCACCTGTCTGCAAATGGTGAGGAGTCATGGCTCAAACAGTCCATGAGTTCTCTTTAGAGGGTTAGTAGGTAGGTTTTGAAAACATACTTTGCGGCTTTAAACTGAAGCCTATACATTCGATTAACAAAGAAGCTACTGTTCTGTAAATCCATATTTGCATGTACACATTCATGCAGCCAAAGAATGTATGAATAGGTTCTTCAAAACAGAGCAGTGCCCTTTTACCATCTTGAATAAAATTATCTGTTTCTAGAGAAATTGCTTTGTTGCATTTAGGGAACGACTTGGCATCATGTTGGGCTCTGGTCATATCAAGCTTCAGGAATGTTGCATGCATTGGAAAATATTAACTTCTGAAAGGAGATCTCAAATCACTTAGGGAAGCAAATCCTCTTTATTTTATTTTATTTTATTTAAGTTTCGTTAATTTCTTAATTGTAAAAATACACATAAGCATTACAAAACTAATACAGCATTTCAGAGACAATTAAATACATTGTTACCGGTAGTTTAAAATGCTTTCCATTAATAATCCACAGATTTTATTTCTTTATTTTTTTTAGGCATTTCTGACTTGACCAAATGTATTGGTCTGTTTCAGTGTGAGTGAACAATTAAGAGTTCTAGGCTGGGGAAACCCATACAATTGGAAAGATGGGAAAGGCTGTGGAAAACATGGAAGTTTACTGCATCGGAAGGAATTAGAGAGAATATGATTAAGATGTTTTATAAGTGGTACCTGACGCCAGTTAAAATTCATGAAATGTATAAGACCAAAGACCATCTCTGCTGGAGATGCCAAAAGGAGGTGGGGACTTTTATACATACATGGTGGCACTGCAGTGAAATAAAACCCTATTGGAATGAGGTATTTGAGGAATTGAAAAAGATATTCAAATATAATATTTTTTTAAAAAAACTGAGTCTTTTTTATTGGGAATGGTAGATGAAGATATAAATAAACACGACGAGAAGGTTTTTTTTTATGCAGTGGCGGCGGCGAGAATTCTAATTGCCAAATACTGGAAAAAAACAAGAGATCCCTAACATCAGAGAATGGCAGGAAAAATTAATTAGTTATATAGAATTGGCCAAATTGACAAATTCAACCAGAGGAGGCAGCAATCAGAATTCAACCAAAATTGGGAAAAGTTTGGAGACTATTTGAAAAGGCAGTGCCCCTTGGATTTGGATTTATTTTTTTATATTCCATAGAGATTCCAAAATGGAAAGTGAAGGAAAGCAGTATAAAAGTATGTGAGTTCATCAGCCCGGGATGATGACAAGTGGAAGTCGGTTTATAAAAGAGTTCTTGTGAAGTTAAAAGAAATTATTTTATTTGATAAACATGAATATATGATTTATTCAATTTAGGTTATGGTTTAGACATTTATTAGTAGGTTTTTAATTTGTACACTTTGTACAATAGGTATGTTTTGTTTCGTTTATATCATTTGTATGTATTTTATTTGTATATTTTTGATTTGAATATTAATAAAGGTTATTAAAAATTTTTTTAAAAAGAGTTATAGGCTGACACAGTGTTAGTACTGGTAACAGAGATATGAAAGCTAGGAGCTACATGGCACTTTAAACCTAGATTATGGGTGCAACAACAGAATGTCTAGGTGCACTTTTAAAATAACAAGAATACAAAGCTGAAAATGAATTAACTGCAGCTAAAATATTATGTTTATTTTTCACATGCTCGAGTCCTTCCCCTGCCCACCCCTCTAATATTCTTAAGAGGGTCTCTTCTCCTGTCTTCAGAGACTAGCTGGAAGTGGGGAGGCAGATAAAGGTCCTCCTTTCCTTCCACTCTGCAGTGTTAATCTGAAGTATTTAATCTGAGAGCTCAGAAACTGCTCACACTAGTGAAATTCCCTGTCGCAAAGTGCGCCTAGAACAATGGGAGTTTCGAACACTGCTGACATGGTGATGCTCTGCCATTTTCCTTTTTATTAACCCATGTAATGAAATCAAACCATTACGAAATAAATTTGTCCCTCTTTTTAATCCTCTTGGCCATTCTCAGTTTATGTGTCAATGTCTCTTGCTCAGTCCAATACTACAGATTTTTCTATGCCCATAGTCCCTTGTGACCCCCTTCGTGTACAGTATCTCCAAAACTGTGCTACTGTTGGCCTGGCTGCTGCTGGTAAATGGTTGATCAGGGGTTCAGCATTTTGATTTATATTCTTTTCAGAGAAAATGAGTTTGAATCCACTTAATCACATAGCTAAAAACTCAACAGCCAGATATGCAATATCTTTTTCTTGAGAAGGTAAAATGAAGACAAATTCAATGGAATTCCAGCTTAAGCTTTTAAAAACAAATCATATTGTTCATTTTATTATACTCTTTCCACTTGGTTACATAGATTTGTCTTGGAGGGCATGCTCATCGCAACAGGATGTCCTTTTCAAGAAGAAGTATTTTGCCTGTACTTGCAAAATCATTGTTGTAAAGTCTCTTGAGTTACTTGCAAAAGCATTAATCATTACCTTAGGGAAAATATAATTATCTGTGGAGAAATCATGTCTTGAGTCTAGGTAACTCTGACTTAACAGCTTGACTGCTGCTCAGTATTCCAGAGGAAAATAGTCTTGGCACCATGCTACTTATTTCCATGCTAGTTCAGTGCAGTTTAATGAACTGCTGTGGGTAGATTAAATGGTTCCTTTTTTAAAAGGAGGAGATTGATTCATTCAACTCTGAACACTTTTATCTCCCCTTTAAGCTTTAATTTTTCCCACTGGGGAAAAAATGGTATTCAAAAGTACTCTGGAAGAGGTCTTAGCTCTGTGCTAGAACATGTTTTACATACAGAAGACAATCTTAAAACTTCCATGGATGCAAAGAATTCAACCCCTTTTTCATTTTAGATAGCAACACAGAGAGAGGCTCCCTGCCTGAGATCTTGATGTGGTGCTTTCATAAAGAGTATACAATATTGGACTCAAGGGACCAGTTGTGACCCAGTATGTGGCCGCTTTGCTTAACTTCCGTTGCGTCAAACCCAGTGAATCTGTAGTTGCCAACCTGCAGCAAATGTGCATTTGGAATTGATAGGATTCAAGGACTGTGTGTGGTCACAATGCTAAGACAAAACAAGGTTCAGCAAATTATAGCCTGAAGAAACCCAAGATCCATGAATCTTGGCTTCTTTGGAGACCAAAAAACAAACAAACCTGTGAACACTGGTGCAAACCTAAACCTAAACCAGCCACTTCACCTACTGGAGGAAGCGGGGAGCAAAGTGGGAGGGCTTGAGCTGTGTGCCCAAAATTCATGCAGTCTAATTTGCTTAACCATGGTTTTTGGTTGAGCATTGCATGACCCATGAATGCCATGGGATATGAGTTATAGTTGAAACGAGAGGAAGTGAAGAGGGCAGCATTTGCCCGTTTTTCTTTTGTTTGGAAACACAGAAACGCCAAAGAGTTGAAGCCATCTATAGCAAACTCCTCCCTGTGCCCCGCTAAGTATGATTTCAGTCTTGAACTACTCATGATTTTTAATCTCAATACCTATAATAAAGCTTATTCCTCATATGTTTATTTCATTAATGATTAACAATGTAATGAGAACTCCCCAGAGTACTTGCAGCCCTACCATTGTAAGAAAATAGGTCTCCACCCTTTTCAGAATGCAATTCCTTCTCAAAGTCCTGGTGCAAGGCAGCCACAGGGCAGACCCTAGTACTGCTAAAAACACCTCAATGTGCAGAAAATGGCCAACCTAGGTGGTAGTGTTGGTTAATTGTAATTGCTATTTAATTTATTTATAAAACAGTTTTCAATTCAGGTGCTGCTGTTTTTCCATGAACTGGTAGAATAAATTGGAGAGTCAATAAAGCTGCTCCCTTTTTTCTGGGCTATTATGGGACCACCCGAGGAGCAAATCAGAAGATGGTGACATGGCATGAGAAGGGCTGTTCTGTGGCGGCCAGCATTTTTAAGAAAAAAAGAGAAGAACATCCCCTTCCTTATGCATTGGAAAGAGTGCTGCATTTCCTTTCATTTCTCCCTCTATCCCTACTATATCCCTATCATAACCCAGGATTGTCCATCAGGATAATAAATTATTATTATTACTAGTGGTTTTCAGCCCGTTTAATAACGGGCGCTAGAATCCTGGGGTTCGGAGAAGCGCTTGCGCAGCGCTTCTCCGAACCCTGGGACCTGTCCTTGCTGTCGGTGGCAGGGGGACAGGAACAGAGGAGGAGAAAGCGCTGCTTTCTCCTCCTCCGTTCCTCTCCCGCAGCCACCGACAGCAAGGAGACCTCCCAGAGTTCGGAGAAGCGCTTGCACAGCGCTTCTCTGAACCCTGGGACCTGTCCTTGCTGTCGGCGGCAAGGGGACAGGAACGGAGGAGGAGAAAGCGCTGCTTTCTCCTCCTCCGTTCCTCTCCCGCAGCCGCCGACAGGAAGCAGACATCCCAGGGTTCGGAGAAGCGCTTGCGCAGCGCTTCTCCGAACCCGGGACCTGTCCTTGCTGTCGGCGGCAAGGGGACAGGAACGGAGGAGGAGAAAGCGCTGCTTTCTCCTCCTCCGTTCCTCTCCCGCAGCCGCCGACAGCAAGGAGACCTCCCAGAGTTCGGAGAAGCGCTTGCACAGCGCTTCTCTGAACCCTGGGACCTGTCCTTGCTGTCGGCGGCAGGGGGACAGGAACAGAGGAGGAGAAAGCGCTGCTTTCTCCTCCTCCGTTCCTCTCCCGCAGCCGCCGACAGGAAGCAGACATCCCAGGGTTCGGAGAAGCGCTTGTGCAGCGCTTCTCCGAACCCTGGGACCCGTCCTTGCTGTCGGTGGCAGGGGGACAGGAACGGAGGAGCGCTTTCTCCTTCCTTCCTCTCCCCCAGCCGCGGACAGGAAGGACGCGTGCACTCTCCCCCCCCCCCTGCCTCCTCCAACCGCCGCTCCTCTCACGGGCCAGGGAGGGTTGTGAGGAGGCCTTCGCCGGCCTCCACCCTCGCTTCCCTGACGTGCCCTGCAGTGAGGCGGTGTCCGGCGGGAGCGGCGGTTGGAGGAGGCAGAGGGGGGGGAGAGTGCGCGCGGGCAGTCTCTGCTGTCCAATCCCTGTATCCCTGGGGCACATGCGCAGTACCTCAGGGACACACGGGACAACTGGACGCAGGGACATCTTGGAGATTATTATATAGGATTATTATTATTATTATTATTATTATTATTATTATTATAGGTCAACTTGCTCACAGTCACTTGCCAGGTCTCCCTTTAGGTTGTGCTACTTGCAATTGATACTCTTACTGTTCTGCTGGAGCGCTAACAAGTGATAGGTGATATGGAGTAGTGATATTTTCATGGACGCTATTTCCGCATTGCTAGCTGACAGTTTTGATGTCAAGGGACAAGCTTGCATAGCACGACCAGGATCCTCTGGCTGGCGAGTTGAATTCTATGGACATGCTCAGAAGTGAATGACTCAGGACCTTTCGCTTGGTGATAAGATGTCGTGGGAGAGGTCACTGGCCTGCTAACTCCAGTTTGTGCATGCTTCTGCTTTTGTGAGTTCACAAATGAAAAAATATAAGCATACTGGTCTGATGTCAAAGTTCAGGACTCTTTGGGGTCACTAACTTAGTAGCTTTAGCCTGCAGATATGAGAGCTAGAGAGAGGCTTCAGAGACGTCACTTTCTCATTGCCTCTGGCTAGCTGCAGAAGATCCTGGCCACCAAGTTTTTAGAAGTGACATATCCAAATGTCAGATATTTGAAGATGTATGTGAAAGATCCATGACCTAGCATTGAAGCTGTACCTGATCTTCAAAATAAAATTGTTGGCAGAGGGAAAAGTCAATCCAGTATAAAACTGACGCAATTGAACAACTAGGTCTTGTCTGCATTTATCTTTTGCCCCACACTTTCCAGGCAGAGGTCTGTGTCTGAGTAGGGTCTTTTCTTTTGCCCATAACTTTCCCTGCAAAAACCTGCTCTTGGGTCATTCCACGCCAAAACACCTGATTTTAATACTGGACTGCACTCTCACGACTCTGATTTTCTTCATTAAAAAAAATGTGTAGATACCTATGAGATAACCTCAAATTAATTGTTAAAGATTTTTTTTGGTCCAAAATTGGGCACAGGAGAATTTTTTGAACATTTCAGTTTTCACACGATTTAGGCTAATGCAATTTCTGCATCAGTTTAGAAAAAAAATCTCCTGTTTCGTTTATTTTTCAACCAATTGAGCTTATTTTGGTATAAAGATAAAGCTAATTGTCGTCTCTTTTAGAATAACATATAAAAATGGTATTAAGTGCAACAGAAAAGGGTCACCGACCAAACAAAGTGAATTTTTGTCATTTTATTCCCGGTAGGTTCGATAAGCCATAGCTCGTAAACCACAGCTAACATATGTATCATACTTGTTTTGTAAAATGGGCTAATCGTGTACTTGTTATATTTTAAAAATGAGGGTGTTTTTTGTGGTTAGAAAATAAATTGATTTTGAAGCAATAATTTTACAAAAAATATTACTTTTTTGGACAGGTTTAAGGTCTCTTTGAGCCTGAAATAACTCACACATTCATGAGAATAGTTAAAATTGTACCCTCTTATGCTGCAATGTCATCTGATATATTTTAAAAATTAAGTTTTATTGATTATTTAATAAAAACAAAATATGCCTCAGCGCCCTTGTTCATTTTATTGTGTAAAACACTTCTGCAATGGTATGGTCAAAGCTATTTTGTTTCCCATACATGTAATATGGTCAATGATGCTGTTTTGACCACTGTATGCAATATGACCTTTCTGAATCAGCAAGAAAAAATGTATTTATTTATTTTTGTATTTAAAAATGTCCAACAAGTTTCTTGTGAATGAAACCAAAATCAGAATTTTCAAAAAATTCTCCTGCGCCTAATTTTTGACCATAAAATCTTTTAAAATTAATTTGACATTATCTCATAGGTATCTACACATAATTTTTGGGGGGAAGAAAATCTGAGTCATGAGAGCACATGGCACCAGGTGATTTGGCGTGGAATGACCCTCTTTAAAGCTGATTTGGAGCGCAATTAATGGCTTCTTCTTCTAATACTCCTAATGACTCACATTCATCTGGGCCATCTCATAATTAATGCTTGAAAGACAGTTTCCAACTAAGCCTTGTGTTGCACATTGGGCTATTCCTGAAGACTGCTTGAAGTTGCTGCAGTAGCAGAATCTGATGGCCTTGCTTCCTTCATGAATAGGTTGCATACCGTACCTGCCAACATGGCATAAGCCCAAGGTGCTGGTGATCTCTCTTTTTTAAATAGCTTTGTATAAACTGGTTGCATCAAACATTCAGCATCACCTCTCATATGAATTTCCCTGTTGATCAGCTGGACTCAACTTTTCTGAGAAGACGTGTATCAGATTGCCTTGCTGGGAATTTAGTGTAGATTTGTTTGGCAGGCTTTCTAGACTTTTACTGGAAATTTGGGCATCCTTTCTCTGATGTGGTTTAGTATGTGTTAGGACTGGTCTTTCCATCTTTTCTTAGCTAAGTCTACTATGTACTAGAAAATGATAATCTTGAGTGCATTGGGTGTGTGGCAGTGAACCCTCTAGTTCTGATTCAGTAAGCTGGTGTGATAGCTCACAACATTCAAACACAGTAATTTGCCAGTTCCTGTTAAGGAAAACCATCATTTTGGCGGGGGTTAAAACCTCACACAGATGGTTGAGGACTGGGAAGAGCCTGATTCACGGGGATTTTATGCTGTAAAACCTGGCATCTTTAAAGGGTTACCAAGAACCAAGAAGCAGCTCAGGGGTGGCAAGGCTGATTTCTACAGACTGAATGATTTCCACAGACTGAATTCAGCGAGGCCATTATTTTGCTCCAGGCTTCCAGTAAATAAAATAAAAGTGCACTCCAGGGCATACAGGTTTTGCAGGAAGGCACTAATCCCATCCTGGGTCTCAGTTCCTGCTTCAGCTGCTCTTGACAGTTTCAAACCACTCGACCAACTTGGTAGTACAGCTGTATGCAAATTTTCAAGTGACACAGGACTTTCATCCTTAGGGGTTTTGTGTGTGACTCAAAAGCTTGCCTAGTCCTGAATCAACAAAAGTTTATCTGTGTAGGAGTCACAAGAAGGTCTTATTGAAGCAGAATGAAAAATATATGCCATACTGAGACCTTTCTCCACTCTAAATCTTGCAAAATGCTATAAGTACTGCTCCATTAAAATGACACTTAATTGATAATGTTTTCTGCCTGATATAGAGCCCTGTATAAGTCAAATGCTTACAAATTCCTGTACCTATATCTTCATGTACTAAAGATGATTAAAAATGAAATTGCATTACCAATTACTGTATATGTATGACATGGGTGGCGCTGTGGTCTAAACCACAGAGCCTAGGGCTTGCCGATCAGAAGGTCGGCGGTTTGAATCCCCGCGACGGGGTGAGCTCCCATTGTTTGGTCCCAGCTCCTGCCCACTTAGCAGTTTGAAAGCACGTCCAAGTGCAAGTAGATAAATAGGTACCGCTCTGGCAGGAAGGTAAACGGCGTTTCAGTGCGCTGCTCTGGTTAGCCAGAAGTGGCTTAGTCATGCTGGCCACATGACCCGGAGGCTGCGGGAAAAAGCCGGCTTCTTCGGCCTATAGAGCGAGATGAGCGCCGCAACCCCAGAGTCGTCCGTAACTGGACCTAATGGTCAGGGGTACCTTTACCTTTTTATATGTATGACATATTTCAAAAGACCAATTTTAGATGGGACAAGAGTGCACTAGTTTTCCAGTTGTATGCAAGCCCTCAGTCACTGCGCAGGGAGTGTTGGGCGGGAACGTACAATATATGAAAGGTATCATTTTTTGCTGTAACTTTCTTTTATGTGGGACTGTGTAGGTTTGTTTCCAACTTCTCCATTTATTATTTGTCCCACGGAATGAAAAGTGCTGTTGTCTAAACCACTGAGCCTCTTGAGCTTGCTGATCAGAAGGTCGGTGGTTCGAGTCCGCGCAACAGGGTGAGCCCCCGTTGCCCTGTCCAAGCTTCTGCCAACCTAGCAGTTTGAAAGCACACCAATGCAAGTAGATAAATAGGTACCGCTGTGACGGGAATATAAGTGGCATTTCCGTGCACCCTGGCTTTGTCATGGTGTTCTGTTGCGCCAGAAGCGGTTTAGTCCTGCTGGTCACATGACCCGGAAAGCTGTCTGTGGACAAATGCCAGCTCCCTTGGCCTGAAGCGAGATGAGCGCTGCACCCCATAGTTGCCTTTGACTGGACTTAACCATGCAGGGCTCCTTTACCTTTACCCACAGAACAAAAAACTTCCTCATAGTGCAATTCTTAGAAGCTCAATCTCACTGTCTGGATTATGAAACACCACAGCCCCTTTTTCTACACACACACACAGCGCTCCCTTGGCTGGAATCTGTTGTTAAACAGATTTAAAACTGGTTTAAACAGTCTATGCTACTGCAGCAGTAGTATCTGAAAAGCAAAATGAGAAACTGAGTAAGAGCTTGGGTGGGTAGCTTATGTTTTATACTAAAGAGTTCTCTGTTGCCGTAAAGATAGCCACCTTGGCATAAAGGTGTTTATATTTGGTGGCTACCAACAAACAAGCCCACCTTGCTCATGTCACATAATCCTGGGCGGCTAAAGCAGAAACACTGCCCTTTTGTGTCCTTGGCTAAGCATATTTTTAGGATTCGAGTGTTTGTTTTGTTTTGTCGCATCTTCTCTGCGTGTAGCTTTCATAATTCTCAGGAGGTCATTAGGTTGTTCAGAGATTAATGAGAAAGCTCCTAGCAAAGTGTACTTGAAGACAACCAGTATGACACACATAGTACCAGACTCCATTACACTTCCTTTTTCCAACAGTAAATCTTCAGAAAAATGTATCGATTTTCTTCCTTCCAAGGTTCTGCACTCTGGGTGAACTTAGTTCTGACAAAACAATAGTAGATAATTTTTCTTTACTAGCCAGCTGGCCTTTAAGTGTGGATTTTCAATGACATCCACTTGCAAACTCAAATCCAAATAAACAAGAAATATGATTTGCAAGCTGATTTAGGGAATCAATATTGGCTCGTAGTCAGTTCTTATGCTTATCAGCATATTCTAAATCATTGACCTTACATAGAACGACTTGGTTTTAATTGCACATTAGGGGATAAATGTTTAGTGTCGTATGGCTCATTATTTATCTCTCTCCCCTCTTTAGCAGTGACAAAAAATGCAGCAAAATATTTAAACAGGATTATAGGGATTACTTTGGGAAATTATTGTATAATTAGATTCTTACTGCAGTTTGTTCATTTTTGCATGGTATGCATCTAGCAGTAGGCCTGCCAGAAGCAAAAAAACAAAACAAAACTGTCTTGGCTATCTGACTCCCCTGTGGTTCCCACCATGTAGCTCATGTTAATATCTCCTCATTGTTTGTTTGAACTTTTATCTGAAATGTTTTGAAGGCTGCCCAGGGGTTCAAGTAAATAATGTTGGCCTATAGGCAAACAACTCTATGAATTATATAACATTTATTCAGCCTTTTTATTGAAACTTCATTCCACACAAATCTTCAACAGCATCAGGTCTAGATTAACCATTTTTCTAAATATGCTGTAGCAGCACAAGGCTTTCATTGAATCAACAGACCAGAAATCTCCCTGATACTAAGCTGTGTGTGCTCATCTTGTTCCCAAGAGTCAGCTAGTTCTTAAAAAAAAATTCTGTAGGCAGCTGTACCTTTTGTTACATAAAGTGGGAGCAATGAACATATTCCCAGATGTGCACATTTAGTCAACCAACATTGGCTCAGCATGATGAGCATATTTAAGCCATTCTTTCTTTCCCACCAACCTCAATGTGTTAAGAGCAGTGAAAACCAACTTTGTGGGCAAATATGTCACATCAAGTTCAGAGTAGGACATAATAGTTCTAAATACAATCCTCACTTCTCTTTGCCTTGGGGTAGATTCGCCTCTGGTTCCTGATGAGTTGGAAAGTAGCTTTCAGGCTATACTTGGAGACGCAGTCAGAAGTCTAGGCTTCTTTGTTTCATAGCCTTCAACAAATTCCTATTATTTGAGCTACTTGTGGCCCCTGTGGTGAGGGTGGCCACCCACTGTCTTAGAGCCAGAATTATATAGCAAAAAATTACTTACCCAACAGAATATCTTTCCTTCGTAACCAGCTTGTTGCTTGAGAATCTGTAGCAAATGTGAGAATCTGAAATACAACAATCAAATAAGCAGCTTAGGGGTAGTTTGGAGTCACAGAATTAGAATTGCCTCATCCTTGTTCCTTTGCCACTGACGTTCTACTTCCTGGCTTTGCTAGCAGGTGATTGTCACCAGCCTACTGTAGGCCTTATCTGCTCACTATACTCATTACTGTATTAGCTCTCCCCCCTGCACCTATGCAGTTCACTTAGGAAGGAAAGAGCTTGCCTGTTCTTCTTGCAGGGATAGCTTCAGTATCTGGCCATCCTGTTGTGCTCTTGGGTATGTGGAAAGAGGCCGGATTCCCCAGATTTGTTTTTTTGGGAACAAGGAGAGCGTCACTTAAATTTGATATGATGATTAGCAAAAGCAACGTAACTAACTATCTTTCTGGTTTTTTTTCCTTTTTCCAGAGGTTGAAGATTTTGAAGCATTTTGTGTCAAGCCGTCCAGTTTGCAAAACAGATGGGATTGGGTTCCACCAAACCTTTCTTCTGGGAAAATGCACTGAATCAGAGGCTGTGCCTAATATGGCGGGTTTTGACCTTTACCTCTACTGGAATGGACCCCAATGCATGACTTCGTTACCATGGTGATGATCTTAACTACAACTCTGGAAAACAAAGGTGCTGATTCTCTATCATGCAGGGCTGAGTTGGTAAGAGAGTTCATTTCACACCAACAGCTTAGTTTACTCTATCAGCTGTTTATATTCCTCAGGTTGCAGGGCTATCTCCTTTGGGGTAAAACAAATGGGACTCTTTCCTTATAGCTCAATGTAATTATGCCAATGGGTGCACAAGAAGAACATACCTGTTTGGTGCTGCATATGTTGAGTCTTGTGTTTTAAAGGACCATGTTGGCTTACCTGAGCATTAGCTGTGTATTAGAGATCTTTGGTCTGGGTGGGAGTTGTGCAAGAGGACTTACTTTAAATAAGTCACTTGGTTTGTGAAATGTCACATGGGTAAACTCTTCTGGCCCGCTTGGCATCACATTTAAATTTGACAGTATTCCCAGAGATGTTCATGATATGACTGCATTCAGACTTAACAGTTACCTGTTGTTACAAGGACAGGCACTACAAGGAGTTCCCCTCCCCTCCCCTTCATGTGCAGTGGGAGGAAATTTAAAGCTTCTGTTTGCAACTAGTAACAATTAGTGCAGATATTTTGCTGAGTACCACCTTAAATAATTCTCTTATTGCAAAGCAAGATGGATCTGCTAGGGGGAAAAAATAGAAAAGCAGAACAGAGATCAAGTACTTTGGATTTCATGGACATTACTAACATGTTGTGTTATTGGATTCCAAACTGCTATTTGTTTCTGCTCTTCTTCTTCTTTTTAAAGAATAGTCATGAGGTGATGATATTGACAAAGAAGAACACTTTTAAAAGGAAGAGTTTAAACAATATCTGAGAAATTGCTGGAATTGTTTGTCTTCTAATAATATTATTAACTTTTGAACAAGAGAAATTCTGTGAAAGCAATCTGGAGATGTTTCGGTAGTGGAGATTACTGTTTAGTGTACATGTTCCACCATTCTTATTTTTCTAATCCTGAAGAGAAATTTGAAAGAACAATTCAAAACTTCAGCTGACTCTTTGATCTTGGATTAGAACATTCACAAAATAGTAACCTGACCCCTTTCTTTGGTTTAGCCTTCCATTCAGTTCTGAAAAACTGTTAGATGGAAGACTTATGAAGAAACGCTGCAAAAGAGCAATACAGGGACAGCATCCTTTTTAAGCTTGCTGCCCTTTTGCTTAATTTGTATGTTTGACTCGGTCTACACCTTTTCATTTATTTTTGCTCTTGGCGTTACTCGGTCCTTGAATTGCATTTGGACATAACCCTGTATTTCAGCATAATTCTTAAAACCCCAGTGAATGGCTTTTCTGGTTGTTTTCAGCACACTCCAAAGAAGATGAGTCAAGGACCCACTCTCTTTTCTTGTGGAATTATGGGTGAGTAAGGAGAAAGCCTCTAATTTTTTTATTGCAAGTTATAATGCTGGTGGGAAATGCAACAGGGCTCTCGAAGCTAGGGATGGGTGAATCTGTCATTTTCAGTAATATATGCATTTTCATGCATACTTTACTATTTTTGTACAAATTATTTGCCTGGAGAAATTTAATTCAGTTTGCTTTTAAAGGCAAATCTAACTAATCTGCACATTCTTTCTTTTTTTTGATATGATTTTTATTAATTTTGTTTTTAAACCACATACATAATTATACACATAGATATTGTTACATTTTTGTATATCATGTAATCCTTTATATAATATGTCAAAATATACGTAATAAAATGTGACTACTAAATAAAGAAAAAGCAAAAACAAAACAACATCAACAACAATGTACAATTAAGTTCCCCAAAATACAATAAATCAACTAACTAATCTGCACTTTCAAAAGCAATACACGAACCGAAACACATTAATCGTTCATAATTTTCACTTCTCCAAATTTTGCTACGTGGTTCTCCCGAATTCCTACTTGGAGCTGATACAGTGTTTTGTTATGAGCAAAAACTGGTTGTTGTTTTTTTTGTAAGCTGAGAAATCCATTTCCTAATTTCTCATGCGCTTTTCTTTGAATTCCCTATGGTTGGCAGTTGATCTGCTTTATGTTACACAATACAGCACTCAGCTGATGAGCTCTGTGTGTGCCCTGCATGTCAAAACTCCAGGTGACCTCAGTCTCATCTCAAATATTGTAGAAGTTAGTAAATCACCTATCTTCACTCCGGTCTAAACCAGATGTACTTAATTGAGACAACTGACTAGGATTCCAGATTCCAAGCAAAGCATTTTAGTGTCTTGAAAAATCAGCTCAATGGCACATCTGGTATATTCAAACTTTACGTTTAGTGATGCTTGATAATTGAGTTCCATTTATTCACAGGTATGAACTAAAATTTGCCTGCCATTCATGTATAATTCTCTGCTTGCTCCAAACCTGGGTTTGCAATGCTGAGTATTTCAAGGCTATCTTATTTTGAATCTCACTTATTTTAACAGTAATACAGTGGTACCTCGACTTACAAAGACAATCCATTCCGCGGCCGTCTTCATAAGTCAAAGTCTTCGGTTGTCGAAGCATCCATGCTGCGCATGCTCGAAGCGTGATTTCGCGCTTCTGCGCAGGCGCCAACCGCGGATGCCTCTTCTGCGCAGGCGCAGAACGCACGTGCAGCAAAAAGACTTCCAGGTTTGTCGACTTCGGAAGTCGAAACCTTCGGAAGTCGAGTCGTTCAGATGTCAAGGTACCACTGTACATAAAAGTGAAGTGGTACATTCATTCCTAGTCTGTGTAGTGTTTAAGAGGAAGTGTACTGTAATGTTTAAAACTTCACAGTATAGTATTTTAAAAAAAGAAGCAATAATAATTGGGCAATCACTATTATGCGGGTGGCGCTGTGGTGTAAACCACTGAGCCTAGGGCTTGCTGATTGGAAGGTCGGCGGTTCGAATCCCTGCGACAGGGTGAGCTCCCGTTGTTCGGTCCCAGCTCCTGCCAACCTAGCAGTTCGAAAGCATGTCAAAGTGCAAGTAGATAAATAGGTACTGCTCCAGTGGGAAAATAAATGGCGTTTCCGTGCGCTGCTCTGGTTTCGCCAGAAGTGGCTTAGTCATGCTGGCCACATGACCCAGAAAAACTATCTGCGGACAAACATCTGCTTCCTTGGCCAGTAAAGTGAGATGAGCACTGCAACTCCAGAGTCATTCGCGACTGGACTTAACTGTCAGGGGTCCTTTACCTTTACCTTTTAAATCACTATTTAATTGGTATTCTTGTGCTGCAGTCAACAAAAGTTCATACTGTACTGGCACACAAGCTGCCATCCGTTTGAGTGTGTTATACAGGTTTATGATGTTTGAGGTTTGGCTGGATGCTCTTGGAGGGCTGGCAGTTCTGAAAGATGCAGTACTGCATTGTGTTCATTAGTTTCTTATATGACTGGGCAATGACCTTCAGACCCAATTAAAACTTTAGGCGCAACTATTCTATAACAAAAGCTGGTACTTTACAAACAAAGAATCTGTTCCCACCATTCACAGGCACTACCTCATTAGTATTAATGGGAGCTGAGCAACTGTATTGGGAGAGACATTTCTCAAGCTTCCAGACAGGGAAGTCATCTCAGATGAGAGTGAGGGGGAAATACAAAGTGTTTTTGAATTATGATTCTTTTGCCTCAGATGGAAGGTGACAGAAACAGTCTATTCTATTTATGTTTTATGTGAAGAATCAAACAAGAAACAAATAATACCAAATCAACTAGCCAAACAATATATAGAAGTCTAAGAAGTTTGTTTGTGACTACCTTTTTATAAAAATTTTGCCGTTCAAGCTATGCTGATGTGGTCTTTATTTGCTAAAGTGTCCTGTTTCCAAGGGAACCTAATCTTACCTTGCTGACCATAGCATCCCCGTGCAATTTTCTTTGTCAGCCCCAGTGAAAAAGAGCAAATCCTCCCATTGGCATTATTTTTTGTTTTGCTTTGTAATGTTAGTCATCTCTTCCAATGCCTTCTTCCTTGGCCCAGATTAACCAACCATTGTTGAAACTTGCCCAGGTAGGTTCAGTGCTGACACCCACAATGAATTTCCAACTGCCAAGCTATTTCCGATTAGATAGTTTTGTTCCTACTCGTGCAAAGGGTCAAGACGAATGCATCGTTTCAAATTTGGATTTGGATTAGAGCCAGTGGGAAGTCAAGGAATATACTGCCACATGGGTCATCTGGGGACTGGAGAGAGAGAGAGAGAGAGAGACAGACAGACAGACAGACAGACAGACAGAACTTGGCTGGCTTTCTAATCTCCTAAATCTGAACAGGCAGTGTCAGCAGCGAGCCAGCAGTAAATCACACTATACAAGTTAAGAGTTAACGCCTTATTAGCAAAAACATATTCTGCACAGGAGTGTCAGGCCTAATGAGCACAGCAACTCATCTCTGGTAGGTCTTGCCCCCATGAAGCAGTTGCTGAGACTGAAGGTTTCCGCCTCCCCACAGCGGCCAAAGTCCCCTCCTATCCAGGGTATTTTCCAAGCAATCAGAGACTGTGTCTGTGCGTTGCCAATCTTTCCTCCGCCCTTTTCATGTCCCTTCTGGTTCTGGGAGACAATGGAGGAGATGAGCTTGTTGCAGCAGGAGGGGAAGGCACCATGGCTCTTTACCATCCAGACTAATCTCTACCTCTTGGCCTCTCTCCTGCCAGCCTCCTGCTTCAGCTTCTTTCTGCTTCTGGACTTCTTTCTGCTACTGTCCTTCCCAGCTCACTAAGCCTTGTGACCTCCTCAGCTTCCAACACCTCCTCTTCTGAGTCTTCTCCCTGTGATCACTCATCATTGTCCCACCGCCACTCCCCGGGTTTTGAGTCTTCTTCCCTTGGGGGTTCCCCAGCTGGTTCCTCCCACCATTCTTCTGTGCCCAACCAGTCTAATATAGGCAGGATGTTGTGAGAACTAATTGTCCATTTGGTTTTCAGCAGAGACGGGGTGGTGGTGGAGAAATTGATAAAGCTGGCATATCCCTAGAAGAAACAACAATGACCTTGATAAGCTGTTGTGCAAGTCTAGCACAGGAATGATAACAGGCAAATGGGAAAGGGTGACTTATATCTACTGCGTTATAAGTCATGGGAAAACTTTACTTTTGGCCCTGCCAGTTATGTCTACTTGCTTTAAAGAGAAGGCTAGGCAAGCCAGACACTTTTGTACAGTAGAACCTCTTTAGCACAAAGATTCAGCACAAAGCCTGAGGAGGGATTTTGAGTGTGGTCAACCAAGCATGCTTAGAATTCTTCTTTAGACATATAAGATGAATACTTGAAAATCTGAAGTGGAACTGTATGGATGTTGGGTGTGGGTTTGTATATAAGCCCCCCCCCCATTTTAAGCCCACATGCATTCTCCCCACATACCTGTATAAATAGGACTTTGGTCTCAAGTGTGCTGATGCCTTATCTTCCAATATTCCTATTATGTTCTCACCTTCCCTATTAAAAAAACATGGATAAATCTATGAAAACTTCACACATTTGAGTTTGATTGAAATATTTGAGATTTTTTTTTACCTTTTTGTATGTATAAAAAATTAGCATGCTTTGGGCTTTCCTCTTTCTGCAGCTATTTTAGTTGCTTATAGGCTTTGTGTTTCTATTAGAGTACTACCTATCATTAGCTTTCTTAGGCTTTCAGTTTGTCTGGAAAGGGGCTGTTTCCTTTTCAGGCTTTGTTTTATTTCAATCCTTCTGTCACTTTCACACTAGCATTGCTTGATGACAATTACTGAAGCATGTCCCTGAAAAAAGTGATGGAAACAACTTTTTATCAGCTTTATTTGGAGAAAATGTGTGTGTGTAGTGCCTAGTAGCATTCATTGGCGCTCTCTCTCTCTCTCTCTCTCTCTCTCTCTCTCTCTCTCTCTCTCTCTCTCTCTCTCTCTCTCTCTCTCACACACACACACACATATCACAACACAGTTATATTTTGGGGGAAAGTATCTATATATTGCTCATTGTCATTAATTTGCTGTCTCTCTATCGTCACAACATTGTGTCATGGAAAGGTTTTGCTAAGGAGAAAGCCAGTTTTGTAGGGGAAAACAATAAAGAACAAATTCCTGCTTAATCATATGCATTTTTACTCAGTTGTACGTGCTGCTAAGCCCCATGGAGCTTGCTCTCAAGTAAACAGGCAGAGGGTTTTAGCCTTTCCTGGTGAATAGTTAATGTAGATATCTGAAAAGGCCGCAGATACCACTTGATACACTATTAAAAAAACATTAATCTTCATTAAACATTTGTCAGGTCACAGTGCCCTACATCCCCTTTTTTCCTTAAAGGGCAAGAATCCTCTGAGTTTTAAAAATGCTGAAATTGGTATAATTACCGCCAAGAGAAGAATGTAAAAGAATACTGTTGCTGATTTTTGTTTTGCAGGGAAAAGCATAGAAGATGAAAAACGTATTGCTATAAATTCAGCCTTGAGCAAGAACAATTTTGTATGCCTTGCTTGAGTAGCCCTTGAATCATGTGCAAATAAATCGTTGGTGTTATGGAACAGAATATTTCCTTTATCCTCCCAGACAGCCAATATTATATTTCTCCAGTCAAAAGGGATACAAATGTAGTGGGTGGGAGGGTCACAATGAGAAGCTGGTTCAACATAATGTTTAGGCAGTGAAACTATGGGTTTTTTGCTTTAAAAAATATGTTCTGTAGTCAAAGGATGAATTGAAGCAAATGTTTAAAGCAATGCTGCACCCTAATTCTTCTCTTCGAGATTAAAAGGAAAATATTGGCTGTCGTTCTCAAACTGCCTTTCCCAGAGTTGCTCCATTCATGTTAGTAGTGGAATTTGGCTAGCTTTAGGATTTCGTATTGCGAATGTTCAGTATTAATAATGGTAAGAAAAGGCCTTCCTGTGCATATTTATTCTGTTGTTTTTACTAAAGGAGCATTGGTAACTTGGAGGCAACCTGATGCTCAGAGTTATGATGCACAATTCTTAGGGAAGAGTCCCTATAAAGGCAGCATATATTTCTGAGGTTTGACAGCTAGGTGGGAGAGTTTGCTGAGCTCCTGTGGGGTTTAATGTTTTGGAGCTTTTGGCTCCCATCTTATCTGTACACTAGGGGTTGAAGCACTGAACATATTCCACTGTATATATCCAGACACTGGCATGTGCTCTGAATATACCTAAAGCAGATGCAGAGCTTTTACTATCAGCACTGAGGGTGTTGACTAGTTTCTTAAAGTAGCTGGCATGGCAGGAACCCATGTTGTTGAAAAGATATGCAAAAGCCACGTGCCCAAGAGAAAGATATCATAATCTTTAACTTCAGTTAGAACTGGGTCAAAATAGAAGCTCATCTTCTGTGGTATCTGCTGCTTTTCTCATAGACAATGTAACTGGCAATGTTCATTGATCTCATCTCAGTTCTGCGTCAAATACACTAGATCTGCAGTCGACATGGCCAAAGAGATTTTGATGTCTGTCTGAGATGCTAAATCCAAGCAATGCCCGCAGCTGTGATGGTAAAAATAAAACACAAAGCCAAATAGTTGAGAATTTTCTGCTGTAATGGCATAATTTTGATGCATCTCCCACTTCTTAGAGGTCAGCCACATGCTTTATTAGGAAACCAGTAGAATTGGCAGGCACTATTTCAACAAACATGCAACAGTTTATGGATTAAAATATAAAATTGCTATAGAGCCAGTTCGAGGGAAGTTTCATTCACTCCTCATTTTCAGCGTGTGTGACTAGTGACAGCTGATGGGGAGCACAGACACAGTTTTAGCCCTACATGTTACAATTTATTACAATTTACAATTACCATTTTCCCAGAGTTGGTGGTCTGTCCCTTGCTGTGGTCTTCTAGCAGAAGACAGACAACCATATCTTGGGGATTATCTATATTTCCTGCATTGAGCAGTGGGACTGCAAAGCACCTTCCAACTCTTATTCTTTTAATGCAGCCAGTAACCCCGGTAGTTTAGCATTTTCTTAAGCAGGAGCTCAAGGTAAAAATGGTTGCTCCCAACCTTTTTGTTAATTGAAAACTCTATTTAATTTGGAACTAGTCATTGAGAATTTGACTTCAACAGCTTTGCCCCAGGCTCGGTGGGCATGATTCAATAAACATCAGTAACTGGGCAAAATATTTGCTTACTACTTAAAGCTGTTTGAACTACCTTTAATGAGACTGTATTAAGGCACACACATAATTTTGCTGGCATTATTTCCTCCCTCTTTTTTGCCTTTGTGAAAAGGAACTTTCTGTGTTGTACTGATTTTTAAAAGTTCTGGTTACAGGTAGGTAGCCGTGTTGGTCTGGATCGAAGTAAAATAAAAAAATTCCTTCAGTAGCACCTTAAAGACCAACTAAGTTTTTATTTTGGTATGAGCTTTCGTGTGCATGCACACTTCTTCAGATACAGTGAAATGGAAGTTTCCAGGCACTTATGTAGAGAAGGGGTGGGGAGGGGTGGGGATGGGGAGGGGGAGGGGGGATCACTCAGAAGGGTGGTGGAAATGGGTGATTGACTGACTGATAGCTGTTGATGACCGCAAACGACTGCAAATGGTTTTGCATGAAAAAGCAAGGGTTGAGATGGCTGAAGATCGCTTATCATGTATAATGAGATAAGAACTCTGGTTTGAACAGAGATATCGGGTTCTTATCTCATTATACATGATAAGCGATCTTCAGCCATCTCAACCCTTGCTTTTTCATGCAAAACCATTTGCAGTCGTTTGCGGTCATCAACAGCTATCAGTCAGTCAATCACCCATTTCCACCACCCTTCTGAGTGATCCCCCCTCCCCATCCCCACCCCTCCCCACCCCTTCTCTACATAAGTGCCTGGAAACTTCCATTTCACTGTATCTGAAGAAGTGTGCATGCACACGAAAGCTCATACCAAAATAAAAACTTAGTTGGTCTTTAAGGTGCTACTGAAGGAATTTTTTTGATTTTTAAAAGCTTTATAAAAGAGAGAGAGAGAGAGAGAGAGAGATGAAATATAATGCTGGATGCAAAATAATAAAAGGAAATCTACACTGATTTGATTTTGGCACCATTGTTTTAAAATATGAATAGCATCATTTGTTACGAGAGCTACGTGACTTGTGCTGGAGCTATCTTAATAGATAGTTAGGAGTAAGGACATGCACTCTTCCTTCAAAAATGGATCATCTAATCTTCCAACCGGGAGGTGCTGAGTACAAAAGCAGCAATGGGAGATGGATAGTGTGCTGGAATGCTGGAGAGGGATGAGTGTCCTTCGTTGTACTGCTGGTTTTGCTCCAACCAGGGGTGGCGGGCTCTACTATATCATTTGCACCACCTGCCACACCAGCCTCTGGGGGACCTGTGGCCTTTCAGGTGTGCCTCTAATAAGATGGAGCTCCAACTCCCCTCAGCCACAGACAGCATGGCCAACAGCTGGGGATGATGGGAGTTGTAGTCTGGGCTGAACTCAGGGTGTTACTATTGCTGTATAAAGCCCTGAACCACTTTGGGACAGTTTACTTGAAGGATTGCCTCAGCCCATATGCACCCATTTGACCATTTGGATCTGTGGAACTGGCACTTCTTCAAGTTCCACATAATGTGTGTTATACACTTGCAAGAAATCGGTCCTTTAGTGTGGCAGCACCTATATTTCAAAAGTTCCTGCCCTTTGATATTAGGCAGGTGCCTCCACTGTCTTGTTTTTGCCTCCTGCTAAACCCCTTTTTTTCCTTTCAGCAAGCATACCCAGACACGGAACTTTAGCATGCAATTTTGACAAGTGTTTTAGAATTACTGATTCTATTCTCTGTTGTATATATATATTTATGTAGCTAGTTTTGAATGCTTGTTTCTTAGTGGCATTTTTAATGAATATTTTATGCTGCCCATTGTCAGCAGCTCGGAGGCCTTTTGTCAAACTTTCATTTATTGTAATTGGACATTGGTTAAATAAAATATAACTAAATAGGGCAGCAACAGATGGTGGGGGAAGGGGCTTCCTTCCTGTTATGCCTAAGTGTGTTGTGGGCTGCTTCTCTCTTCTGGCATTGCTGTGGGGAAGTGGGGCATAAATGTTTGCTGGTTTGTTTGCAAGAGAACAGCGGAACTTGGTGATAAATGTTCCATGTCCTCACACCAGCTTAGGTGCAAGGGAATTCCTGTTAAATGTGACCACTGTGGTGGCCTCTGAGGCAACCTTTCTGAGGTGAAGTGGGATGTGGTGCTCTTAAGAAACGAAGAGTGTGAGATGGAGGCTACAGTTAAGAGTCCACACCTTACGTTAATCCATATAAGAGTTCTGAAGAAACAGAAATGAACTCGGAGGCTCCCGAATCAGGATTTCAAGCTCTTCAATCTGTCAACGTTGTTTCCAAACTTGTATGCCTCACCTCTTCCTGTTGCTAAGTGCCCACATAAAACAGATTGTCTAAATGACTAATTGCCATGAACGTATAACAGGAAATAATTTGAGTGAAGCTCTTATTCCATTTCTGTTGACTACACTTTGCTCTTTCGGCTAATTATTCTATAGAAAGAAGTTAACCCCCTACCCCATTTTGCATCAACAGTACCACTCTCCCTGAAGATTGTGTGTGATAGGGGACCCTTGGGGTTTTGCATTGGCTGATAAGCTAGCCTTGATGTGAAATCTTTATGTGTCGTCTGCAGGACTGAATCGGGGATGCTTGCCTGTTTTTTGACAGAAGCAGACATGTATGTGTGTGGGAGTAGCCACACCCTGACTCTGCCGTCTCTAGTCTCTCCTCAGCCCTTTCTTATACTTGATGTTTGTTCAAGTGGTGCCAAGTACAGGTTATCCAGTCTCCTCAGGGAATAGCTGCGGAGGTCTGATGAGCAAAGCAGATTTTCAGATGAGTGATTCCTTATTGGGCAGAGGTGCCAGCTTCTGGCCTTGATCTTTCTTTGGCCTGTTGTCTTTTTCACACACAAACACACACGAAAAGCACTTGTCCCAGGTATGCATAGTGAAGTTGCACACTCATTTTGGACATAGAAAAGGGCATTTTCCTATCATTCCAAAATCAGTTAAATAATGTCACGAAGCGACAATTCAAAGCAAATGTTTTCCAGGACGTGATCTGGCCATGCTGGGGCATGTTTGGAAAACATCGTTGCAAAGAATTACAGGAAATGTCACCTCTGTCCAAAATGATTTTGGGCTCTCAGTTTCTTAGGGAACATGGAAAAATAACTTCGGTACCCTTTTGTGTTACCAAGGACAACTTGGCAACCAAACGTATTCCACATTTACCAAGTGGCATGACAGATAGGCCCAGGCCAATTTAACCATATGCTTTTTTCAGGTTTACATCAGTAAAGGAAGGTTTAGCACCTGTATTTCTAAAGACCATGTGTGTGTTGGAGCAGGAGGTGGAGTGGGGAGAAGACTCAAACCATCTTGCTTTTATGGGAACTTTGTGCAAAAGGATTTCAGGCACACAGTGATGTTGCTAATTCATTCTGACCTCAGCAATGTTCTGTTTATTTATTTTGTATTTATTAGTAGTATTAGAGGGAAAGAGCAGAGGGAAGGCTTGTCACGTGTCCTATCCTACAGGCTCTAGAATAAAAAACAGAAAATACCAGTGAGACCTGAAACAAAATATTGCAGCATGTTTCAGTATGTTTTTGAATGTGTATCTGTGTGTGCACACACACACGTCACACAGATGCTTCTAAACCTCAGTTTTCACCTAAATAGGCTGGTTCCTCTCTCTTGTTTTGGCTCCATTTCTTCAGCACAGTGGCACCGAGTTCATTTTTAGATAAAGCAATGCCATACCATCTAAAACAAATAAGTGGATTGTTGGGAGGAGAGGAATGCTTGTACTTATTTCCTTAGGGAGGGGGGGACTTTTAATTTTGGGGAAAGGCTTTTTTTAGTTTTTAAGATTAAGAAACAAAGAAGGCTTTGGAGAAAATATTAACCTGTTCATCTTGGAGCAAAATGTTGGGTCCAGTATTCATGTGTGTAAGCCACACACCTTGCTGTGATGTTTTACTCTGATGAGGCACATTTTGTGCTGTCATTTCATTTCCCCCCCAACCTAGATTCTTTATCTTTGTAAATCTTTGTGTGTATGTGTTGGGCGCAGCAGGAAAGCACGAGTGGTTTCTGTGTCATCACTGCCAGCTAATTACCGCCATTAAACTCATTCTACAATGAGAAGCCACATATTTCATAAATGGAGTGTGCAATGGAAAGTACAAACTGCTGGTTTCCTAACACTCTTGGCGTACCAGGCAAATAGTACACAAGGAAGTAAATTAAATGCAGGTGCAAGAGATCATGATAAAATATTGGCAAAGAAAACTCTGCACTGTGTGATCCAAACCATTTGTATGCCCAAACCCCACCCAGACTTCAAAATATCACAAAGCCTATAAAGACTTCAAGTTGCTGCAATATGTTGTTTTATATAATTTATGTCATATAAAAAGATCATAGACCTATTTCCCCCATTTGCCCTGTTTATTTGATAACTTACGTTTTTTATTATACTATAACAGTATTTGTTATAATTTAAATTAAAAAATTAAAATTAAAATTCACAACCACAAGTGGAAAACAACCTCTACCTGCAGTTGTTACTAATGGAATATCTGCCAATTGAGCTCATAGGTAATACCTATGTTTGGCTGGCTCTAACTCCCAAACTTTTCTGCAGGGAAAAGCTGCATTTACTTCAGTAGTTCTTGTGCCAGCTAAGGAATAGTGAGCAAGAATATTACCCCCCCCCCCCACCGCCAAGCCATTGCCCTAGCTTTATATATGAAGTCTGATCCTATGCATGACACTTTCCTTTTTTCAAAACACCCTTCCACACTGTTGCATGCCTTCCAACATCTTGAGTTGCAAAACCGGGATGCACGTCTTCCCGCTCATGCTCCCACGTGAGCCATGTAACCCAAATGAGATCATGGAGCCCCAAAGGGCTGCTGTACTCGCATACAATAAAACAGGGTGGCCTTCCCCCTCCGAGACATTTTTTGGGAAAGAGTCTACCAACCTCTGGAGCAGATTTGGGAAGTGAGGTCTGCTGAGAGAGAGAGAGAGCCCGAAACTTGAGTCCTTTATTTACAAGTGATGGAGTAGCTTTGGAAATTGGGAAGGGGGAAATGTATGTCTCTCTCTCCTCACCCCCTTGTTCCCTTCCTGAAACATCCTTGTGTAGTGCAAGGCTGTGAGGTTTTAAATCTCATGGTACTTATCCCCACAATCCTCACCCTTACTAGAACCTGTTAGAGGAGTTTGTGCAGGCCAGCTCCATCTTTCCCTTCTGAAGACTTGACTGATAGACTCACATAACCAGCCCAACTTCTGGTTTCCTTAGGTCCCTGTTAACTCTTTATTTTTGGTACCATTTTGCTTGCCAACTGGAACCACCCAAGTGAAAGCTCTGGTAACTGAAAACGGATGCTTCGTAATCTCCAGAGAGTTCACAGTCTATGAAACTGGAAAAGATAAAGATGAGAAGTAATTGCAGAATTTTAATCAGCAGTAGTTCTGTACAAATAAAGTATGGATAATCCTTCCAGTTATCTCTGTATTAGAAAATCTGCTGGTGCAAAACATCATCAGTTTATCAAGTGAACTTTTTTTTAGTTTAGTTCAATGAAATAAAAGAAACATTTATGTATATATAGGACATTATTTATACATCTTCAAATATAATTTTAATTCTACTTTTCTAATTTCATATGGTATTAGTGAGTGCTGTCACTTCCTGATTTAAGGCACATTGCAGTACAGTAATAAAAAAAGAAAGCACACTTGGGTTAGCAGCACAACAAGTGCTAAAAAAAGCAAGAACATTTTGTTTGCAATGGTGACATCAGTATTGTCTAGCTGCATCAGAGTTTACAAAGTTCACACTAGCCAGTGTCTGCTTTAGCTGAATCATTGTTAGAAGTGTTTTCTTGCAGTAGTGGTCTAATTCATAAAACTAGGTCATCAACTAGTGATCAGCTCTGTATTCTGCTCTATTTAGCCATTAATTCCAACCAAGGCCTGCCAGTTCTTGGTTCTCTATCTGTATATTTTACTTCCAGGTGTATTCAAGGCCACATTAACTTTGCTTCTCATAGAAAGACCAACTTAGAATTCCCAAAAGGTGGCTTTCCTTCTCAGTTTTCCTGTGGTATAATGTTCTCGCTAAAGCACACACATGATGAAAATACAGTATTCTGATATTTTCCCTGAAACAATTTTGAGGACAGTACTGACATTTTTATATTGCCATTTTTATCACATGCAGCTATGACTGGGTGAATAGTCTATTGCATCATGTCATCTGATTTTGTTTTGTAAGAAAAACATCCTTAGCCTGTGAGCCACTGGCTTTCCCTGAATAGACTATAGAACCACAACACAGATGACCTCTAAGGTGAACTGATCAGGTTATTGTTGTTTTCTTGCCAATGGAGACTGAAAATGTATAGGCCGAAAAGCTAAACTGATACCAGTGGCAGCTGGTGCCCACTAGATTTGCTAGGGTGGCTAGCAGGTCATGGAGGTGTGGTCAGTGGGGTCAATGGTGTGTGATCAAGCTGTCTAGAATAGCCACTTGTATATTGTCCCCAAAGAGAATATACATCAACAAAAAATAAGATGAAAGACAACATTTGTTTGCATAAAACTGTATATGTTAATTTATATGTCTAGATAAAAGCTTATTAATAAATACTATCATGGTTAAACCAACCAATGCATTTAAGAAAATGAAGGTAAAGGGATAACTTATTTACTGAAAAATGGATGTACTGGTGCAACAAGGCTCAAGATAATATGCAACCATATGTATTGTTGGAAACACTTTAAAGAGTAACTATTGGTATTTACATAGAATACTTAATTTGCTTATTTATTTTTGCCTGATTGAGAGTTTGTATGCTCGTTTATTAGTTTATGCTACATCTTTACTTTTTTGTTTGGTTTTGCAAAGAAAAATGATAAAATGAAAAATAAGCGTAGAACACATCCCCCCCCACAGTGGGGAAGACTATGACCAGGTGATCTGTCTGTGTCCAGCTGCCAAGAGTCAATGGGCAACTTCAGGGCCTCGGCCTTCCCTTCTTATGGCTTTTGACTGTGGATGGAACAGACAGCATTTTAAAGAGAGGGCAGTCTTCTGTAAAGCAGGACACTTGGCCATCCTAATAGAGTTCCTCTGTGTAAGCTTCTGGCTGCATCACCGCTGCAGTAATTATGTCAGCATGGTAGTGTAATAAGGCAGATAATCCCTTTAAAGCAAGAAAACAAGTCAATTTTGGACATCATAAGGAAGCATCTAAATAGCAACAGCAAGTGCCAGCCAACACTGTACACAGAAAAATCGTGTCCGATGTAAAGGATAGTGGCAGTCAAGAACATTGGCAAAGACAGCTGGGAGGAGCATATGGAGACTGAGTGAGGAGGGGTTGTATTCAGATTTTGAGTGGAAAACGTCTAAATGGTAAAATGGAGACCTTGGGGGACAGTGATATGATTTAGAAGATGCTTCGCTCATAGGGTTTGTTCCCTGCCCTCATCCTAGATTAGAAACAGAGGGCAGCAAGAATGATGAGGACTTTCACATCGTTTGCTGATAAGAGTAATCTCTTTTTCTTGGCACTTATATTGTCACCATCTATTGCTTCACAGGCTACTCTCCTAATAAATATCCACAGTGTATTTGTGTTTGCACACTCAAACACACTTATAGTTAGAGTCACCTTATTAAAATATCCATCACCCCAAGCTCTGAATTCACCATGTATATATTCCCCCGCTGAAATAGCCCTTTCATTTATCCAAATTGTTAGGATGTTGAATTTGAGCTGCATTCAGTGGACAATTAAATTGACTTGAGTTTCACCGTAAGAACCAGCAACACTGGTTTCTAAAAACAGAAATGTTCTCAAAGTGAAATGATTTAAGTTTTTATTTATGGCTTGTGCTGAATAGGATGTTAAGTGAACTTTCAAATATGGTTAAACCATATTTCATGCATAAGCAGTTTCAGTTCCAATCTTTTGATTTCCTTTGTCTCTTGAGAGAGAGAATGAAGAAGCATCACTCTCAGATAATAGCACAGAACCTGTTGTTCTCCACCACCTTTTCGTGGCTTGTTATTTAACAAAGCTAGTGTCAGGCGCATTTTACTCGGCAAGCCTTAACAGCTGTCAACCACAGCAGATGTAGGTGAGATGCTGAAATGAATAAGCCGCCTATGGTGAATTATTATGTAGTTACTGTTTCAGTGTCTTTTTGCCCACAAGCCTGAAACACTTACTGGGGGTGTGGAGGAAACCATATATTCATACATTGTTCAGAGCTTTTCAGTTACGCAAAAAACCCCGCACCCTATTCTAATAATTGTTCTGTTTTCTCTCTGCCATAACTGGATCAATGGATAAAACAGAAGCCAGACGTTAACAGAGCAAGGATCGCTGTATGAGTATGTAGTCTTGTATTCACAAGTTGCTTTGAATCCAGTGCATAATAGTAAAGGCAATATGTTTATGTCAAATATCTTTTTGTTTAACGGGAGAAGAGGATTTCTACCCCCCAAAAAAGGAGAGGTTGCTGAGGCTTACAAACTGAAGCATGTACATGGTTCAAATAACACTTAGGTTTCTTCCGCTAAGCCCATCGGTCCATCCTTGTTTTTTTATTCTATGGAAAGAGGATCTAGTGATGGAGCTGACAGCACAATCCTATACGCATGGACTGTTTACCCTAATCACCTCTGTCTTAGTCAAAATTGCCACCAGAAATTGTTTCTGTGAAAGGTAAAGCACATACTCATACATGACAGGTGGCCATCCAACCTCTGCTTAGAAACCTCCAAGCCAGATTGGTTGTTTGCCAGACCATCCTATGTCAAGGAACCAGAAGTTTGGAGAGAAACCTCCACATACAACAGTTTAGCACAGCTGTAATAAGGCTAAACATGGTTCTTTTGTAGTTTTTCTTCTGCTAGATCCTGAAAGATCTGCATTGTGCTTCCTTTATATTTTAGGACCAAGTTGCCCCATCCCCTTTTGTAAGATATAGTCTCTAGTGTGTGGCTTTAGCAATATGGTCTCTCGGCTACTTTGCTTTACTCCAACCTTCCCCAGCCTTGGGTCTCTGGAAGCCCAAGCTGGCTGGGGATTATGGTGGGGAAGTGGCTCTCAGTGTGGTGTAGTGGTTAAGAGCGGTAGACTTGTAATCTGGGGAACCAGGTTCGCGTCTCCGCTCCTCCACATGCAACTGCTGGGTGACCTTGGGCTAGTCACACTTCTCTGAAGTATCTCAGCTTCACTCACCTCACAGAGTGTTTGTTGTGGGGGAGGAGGGGAAAGGAGATTGTTAGCCGCTTTGAGACTTCTTCGGGTAGTGATAAAGCGGGATATCAAATCCAAACTCCTCCTCCCCCTCCCCCTCCCCCTCCTCCTCTTCTTCTTCTTCTTCTTCTTCTTCTTCTTCTTCTTCTTCTTCTTCTTCTTCTTCTTCTTCTCCTTCTCCTTCTCCTTCTCCTTCTCCTTCTCCTTCTCCTTCTCCTTCTCCTTCTTCTTCCTCTACAGAATGCATATGGTAAAGTGGTCAGCAGGTAACTTTGCAGAGGGGGAAAGGAGTAAAAAAAAAACCCTGAGTGCTGCTTGATTTGCCTCTTTTAAAAGATTTATAGTTGCTCATGAAAAAATAAAGTTGAAAGAGACAGGTATCCTGTATCCTTTTGTATGGACTTACCAAAGCTTTTTGTATTGTAAAACGTGATGTCTGAACCCTGAGGGTCATGGCAGCGTGCCAGTAAAATTAGCTTCTATTTCTGTTTCTTTTGTCTGGTGACCTGACCTGAGAATGCTCTGTTGGCTGCAGTGAATATGGTGGGAAAATAAGTGACATCTAAACATAGCTGTAATTGCTAAATGTGTATTTCTTGCTTTGCATTGTGATCATTAAAGTGAGGGGGGGGGGAACAGAACTGATAGCTGCATCCAAAAACAGATCACAGCATTTTGATGGACGGGTAGCGCGGGCATCCGTCTGTAAACGCTAGTTGAAGTAGACAACAAGGGGTGGCCATGCAGTTCAGGACATCCATGTGTGTGGGGTGTTAAAAGGTTCATATTTAAGCATTATTATATTACTGGAACCATTTTATTATTTTAGTCATTGTTGGTAGAGCTGTATTACCCTAGCGGCTTATTATGATGAATAGCCTGTTTGTTTTTCCAGATTTAGCCCTACTTGTCTTCATCATTTTGGGCATAATCACATTAAAATTTAACAGTGATCGTTACGCATTCAATACATGTTTCTGTTTACAAATCCAGGTTATAAAATTATGACTATCCTTGTGATAGATGGCCTTGCTTGCTTGCTTCCTTGCAAATAAGTTTATCCATACACACACCTAATAACTAGCATAATGTTGATCTCCGACCTTAGTGTTTTGGACTTGCAGTGCCCTTTCCGTTTAAAAAAACAACTCAGTTCTTCCTCATTGTTGCCATTGAGTCCAGTGTGTATTCAAAATGGCTTAACTGTTTGTCCTTTTATTCATGTTTGCATGGAAACAAAATATAATTGGGTTTGTTTCCTATGAGGAAATAGAACAAAATACAGCACCAAAACACTGCTAGATAACTCAGCGGCCAGCCTAGTTCTTCAAACTGCTGCAGACCTGCTCAAAAAGCAGCAGCTGTGCCTGGATGAAAGTGGATCTTATTGAAAAGATGGCATTCTTAGCCATGGAGAACATTATGTTTGTACTGCTACTGTTCATCACAGAAGAAAGATCTGACATCAATTTATACAGGCTGAGCAACATCAGTGTTTAATACTGTGCCTGTCTTGATTTTTGACCCTCTTTAAACTCTTACATTCACATTAAACCTTTATGTTTAAGTTTTTTTAAAAAAGTCAGCTCAATATGTTTTTACATTAAAAGGGTTTGTTCATGAAAAAGGGGGGCACACTGCTGCTTGTTTTTCAATATTTTCTGCTGCTGCTCCTCCTTAGTTAACTAGCTTGTTTGTCCCTCCATCCTTAATCAATTATTTGTCAAACCAAATTCTAACAATTAACTAGTTTATAGTGAAGTGTCCCATGAAATATATTGTTGTTGTTGTTGTTGTTGTTTTAAAAAATATGGCAGGTGAACCATATTGCTAATTGGTGCTAATGAATGTATATCATTTTATCATTTCCAACTTAGAAAATGACAGATGGAGAGATCTCAGTAGGAAATGTCCCCTTCAGATCGATCAGCCAAGCGCCAGCATTTGGGACTGCCTGCCTGACAAAAGCGAAGAAAGCGCCATATGGCAGAGAGAGGCAGCTAGCACATGCGCAGTGACCAACTTGATCAAAGACCTCAGCCTCAGTGACCGCAATGGCAATCCCTCAGCACCTCCCAGCAAACGCCAGTGTAGGTCGCTCTCTTTTTCTGATGAGATGTCTAGCTGTAGGGCTTCATGGAGGCCTATAGGATCAAAGGTCTGGACTCCTGTAGAAAAGAGACGGTGTTACAGTGGTGGAAGTGTCCAGCGCTATTCCAATGGATTCACCACCATGCAGAGAAGCTCAAGCTTTAGCCTTCCTTCCAGGTCAAACACTCTTTCCTCATCCTACGACCAGTCTGCGTTTAGCAACAGATTAGGATGCCAGCCATGCCAAGGAATGAGAAGGTCAGCCACTTATGGGCAGGCGAGTGATATCTGGGGCAGCGACCACGGCTCTGTAGAAGGTGGCAGGGTTGACATCCAGCGGTCTCTCTCCTGCTCCCATGATCAGATTTCTTTTTCGGAATATTGCCTGCCCTCAGCCAGCAGCACACCTGCCTCAACCCCAGAGCTGACAAGGCGCTCCAACGGGCTTTCCCGAAGCCGGTCCCAGCCATGTGTCCTTAATGACAAGAAAGTTGGAATTAAACGGCGGCGGCCTGAAGAAGTAAAGGAACAAAGACCTTCACTGGATCTTGCCAAGATGACCCAGGTAAGAGTTAATTACATTGTATGGTTATGCCAAACATTTACAAAACACATAAAGTATGTATTTACATTATAGACAGTGTGCAACACACTGATGTGGTAATACTGTGTAATTAACAAAAGCGGGAAGCTGGTTGAACCCCCCCCCAAAAAAAACCTGGTTCAATTGTGTGTTTTGTTTTGCTTGCTTGGAGTAGAGGTAATTGTTTCTGGCCTTTCCTTTTATTAGTAGGAGACTGATTGTTTTTCTAATGAATTTGATATTTAGGATCATAACCACTAGCCCTCCATGCCCTAATATGAAAGGTTTTGCTTCTGAAAATTTCATTTGTTCATAATCTGTAACTCACTGGTCTTCAACTGGTGGATCATGGCCTGATCCAAGGAAGGGGGGGTCATAGCAGGATCATGACCACCATGCACTTATATGGCAAAAGATTAAGAAATAGGTCCCCAAATATAAGTTTGGGTTAAAAGTGAGCTCTGGGTCTGAAAAAGTTGATGGCTGTTGCATAACTTAGTCACTTTTGATAGCTTAGCCTTATTTGAATGAAATGGTGTTTCCTATAAATAGGCAGCATAAGTTTCAGCAAGCAATGGTTGGGTTTTTTATTAAAACAAACTTATTGTTAGAAATTGCAGAAGAGGTGCTTTCAAGCACATGCTTGTGGGAAGCCAAGGAAAACCTCAAGGGCTCTTAGTGTTTGTTTTATTTCTTGATGAATTCTCAAAACTGGGGACGTTGCTGTCTATGAGTGTTGACTTCAAGCAGTCTTGTCTTCTGTAATTTTCCACTTCTTTATTACATTTCATTTTCAGTTGTGAAACAGAGGTCAAAAATTTCCCCTTTAGTCAGGAATCCGAAGTGTGAGCAGACAAGAGATCTGAAGTGCACATCAGGGAGGATGTTGCTCCCATAAATTCTTAACTTTCAGAATCCATTTGTGAGATAAGTGGCCTTTAAAATTGTGTGGCACATAACTAAGCTACAATAACTCTTCGGACAACAGGACTCCAAACCAAATTCATCTTATTACCTAATAATCAAGGGTTTTCTTTTAGTGATTCAGCATTTTTTGTCTGTAATTTATAGGCATGCACTTGTTGATAAAATAAAGATACCCTTGTGTAAAACAGAGATAAACTAGGGTTTAAAGATCTGATAGCTTCCGCCGCCCCCCAGCAGCAGTGCATTAACTCTGCTTTATCGGCATAATTCCTGTTTTGCTTTATTGATTTCTGCAAGCCAAAAAAAGCTCCCCACATCGTTCACCTTTCACTACCTGTACTACTCTCAACATTGTTGTATGCACTTAAAACAGCTGTTGCACCGTCATGAAAATACGATCCTTTCCCATTGTTTGTATTGCTTTCGATTACAGTGACACTTCCTTAAAAAATGGTGCCGGGTCATCCATTTTAGTTGTATGCCGCCTTTCCATAGTCAATACGGCTTAAGATGAAATGTGCTGCACGTGGTATTTCTGTTAGCTATTTTTGTTAACAGTGAGTCTCCCAGGCAGGTACAGCTGATTAGAAAGCTGCAGTTGTCCTCTATTCCCCCTTATCCAACACAATGACTTTTGACAGTGGAAACTCGTTTATTTTCGTTTTATAAGACCGTGATGCTTTGCAATACTTTTATGACTCTATGGGTGATTGAGTAAGTTCGTTTTCTTTTGTGTTTATGGGAATGCTTTTTCCTTCTCTAGAGAAGTTCGAAAGATAAAAAGGGTAAGAAAATAACATGCTTGGGTGATTTCAGGGGGAGACATACTACATTATACTGCTTGCAAGTCCCCCTTTGAAAATGTGTGTCAGTGAAATTTAATATGCTAAGCTGCTTTATTAGCTTATAAACTGGATAGGTAGTAAAAACAACCTTATTATTTTTTACGAGTCCCAAGTTGAAATCACACAGCTAGCATCACTGAAGGCCTTTTCATTTTCTTGTACTTGTAGAAACAGTTTAAATTATATAGTCATTCATGTTTGTACCCAGGTATATATAGGTTGTTTCATTTGCTCCAGGCTGGTATCCAAGGAAGTGGTAGAGGCTGGAAGCAGGGATGAAAAAGGCACCTGAATGAAACAAACCTATGTGGTTGGCTTAGCTTTTCATCTGCAGGGCTCCAGGTACGTCAGGCATATATTAAAGCAGCACATTGGAGGCTTATAACTGCTGTAGCATTGTAAGCAGCTCTGGAATAGAGTTAAGTGTCCATGATTCTGCAAACATGTGTCCTCTTAGAATTGTGATAGGAAAATTTGTGTGTTTACCCGGAAAAGTGATGGCAAGAGAGCAGTAAAATGTCACCTTTACCGCCATATAGATGACCATGGTTATGAATTGGATCCTGACAAAGGGTACTTTTGGATGGGTGTTTATTGTGGGGTCAATGCTGCTCATGGATGTTAGTTTTTTTCCAGCAAAGGGTAAATTTAGTATGGATTTGCCCTTTCAACATAAAATCCATTTTTTAAAAAAAGTTTCATGCCAGTGACCTGTTTATGATCGCTGATTGGCCCATCTGCAGTATTCGCTCCCAGTATGGAAGCACCCAAAGTTAGTTGAACTTGGGCCTCAGTAGAATATGACTCAAGTCCCATCGCTGAGTGGAGGTTGGTCCATTCATGAGGCACTGCCCCATCCAACCTTCATCTGCCCTCAGTTTGTCCTCACCTGCTTGCCTTCTTGCCTTCTTACTTCCAAGAAGTTCCGGAGGTGGCACTGCCTGTAGCAACTTCCTCTTCCTTACTGTTAAGAGCTGCTCTTGCAGAACTCAGCAGGAGGAGGAGGAGGAAGAGGAGACAGAATTAGAATTGGCTTGCTCTGGTTGCCATTGGCTCTGGCTGCACTTCCCCTTCCTTCTAGCCTACTAGTCTAAATGGGGACCAGCCACCACTACCCTTGATTTCACTGGGCAGCTAAGCCCAACATACGTATTCTGGATCCAACCCCAATGGGTTCAGTCTGCGCTCAGTTTAAATGGAAGTTCTGTAGTAGTTCCTGCACCACTGAATGGAGGTGGCACATCAGAATTACTTTGTGGATTTTTCAAATTTCATTACTGCCGGGGGGGGGGGGGGCTGGATCCAGTTCACGGGCTGTATCCTTGCCTCCCGAAACCCCATCTGTCGCCTGATGTGACCCATTTTCCTGTGCCTTTGTCATTTGAAATCAAACTGCTCTGGCAAAGGAACAGATTTTGGCAGAGAGCCACATCTTTACGTCCCATACCCATATATGACATCATAGAATCATAGAGTTGGAAGAGACCATAAGGGCCATCCAGTCCAACCCCCTGCCAAGCAGGAAACACCATCAAAGCATTCCTGACGGCCATATGGCTGTCAAGCCTCTGCTTAAAGACCTCCAAAGAAGGAGACTCCACCACACTCCTTGGCAGCAAATTCCACTGTCGAACAGCTCTTACTGTCAGGAAGTTCTTCCTAATGTTTAGGTGGAATCTTCTTTCTTGTAGTTTGAATCCATTGCTCCGTGTCCGCTTCCCTGGAGCACCAGAAAACAACCTTTCTCCCTCCTCTCTATGGCATTCTTTACTATATTTGAACATGGCTATCGTATCACCCCTTAACCTTCTCTTCTCCAGGCTAAACATACCCAGCTCCCTAAGCCGTTCCTCATAAGGCATTGTTTCCAGGCCCTTGACCATTTTGGTTGCCCTCCTCTGGACACGTTCCAGCTTGTCAGTATCCTTCTTGAGCTGTGGTGCCCAGAACTGGACACAGTACTCCAGGTGAGGTCTGACCAGAGCAGAATACAGTGGTACTATTACTTCCCTTGATCTAGATGCTATACTCCTATTGATGCAGCCCAGAATTGCATTGGCTTTGGTGTAGGGCAAATGGGCTTGGCCAAATCAGCTTTGTTGGTCAAGTGGGGATGCCTGGCTTGCCTGATTAGACTGAATGTTCTCCATCACTGCTTTTTTGAAATGATTCATATGAGTTAGGATTCAGCAAGTTGACATTAAATTTTACTGTTTTGCTTTGCTAACCTTCATATGCGCAATATAATTCAACAGCTGTGCACCAGTTCACACATCATACTTTTAATGAGGGCCAAGATGCTGGAATCTTGGAAGCCACGTTTCAGGTTACAGACTCTGCTAACCCAGAAATAGTACCTCGGGTTAAGAACTTTGCTTCAAGATGAGAACAGAAATCATGTGGCAGTGGCGCGGCAGCAGTGGGAGCTAAAGTGGTACCTCAGGTTAAGAACAGTTTCAGGTTAAGAGCGGTTACAGGTAGGTAGCCGTGTTGGTCTGGATCGAAGTAAAATAAAAAAAATTCCTTCAGTAGCACTTTAAAGACCAACTAAGTTTTTATTTTGGTATGAGCTTTCGTGTGCATGCACACTTCTTCAGATACCTGAAGGTATCTGAAGAAGTGTGCATGCACACGAAAGCTCATACCAAAATAAAAACTTAGTTGGTCTTTAAGGTGCTACTGAAGGATTTTTTTTTATTTTACTTAGGTTAAGAGCGGACCTCCAGAACGAATTAAGTTCTTAACCCGAGGTACCACTGTACTGTACTGAAATCCTGTCTGTAGGGGGCTGTGAACTTGAATGGAACAGTGTGTGTGAGAGAGAGAGGGGGGGGGGAGAGAGAGATCAACCCTTTTCCTAGAGGCCAATTGTTCTGATCAAAATTGTAAAGGAATCTTCTGCCATGCAGGCAGAAAGCAGCTTGGAAGGGAAGAGATTTTGATTGGAAAAACAACCTGTAGGGAAAGAGTTAATCATTCCCCACACCATTCCAATCAAATTCACAGGCTCCTACAGCTGCATTGAAGCAAAAAACAAAAATATCAGTAGACATCCCATGCATCTCCCACCTCTTTGGACCTGACTAACCCCATGTTGTAAGCTAACTTCCCTCTGCCTGGGATGCTGAAGAAAAGAGAAACACACTCCTGTTTGGAAGATAATTTGTGCAATTACTTTTAAGTTGCAGTCTTTGTTGTAATTATAGAACTGTGTTTTAAGCTAAAAGACCTTGCTTTGTGCATATTCCCCAAATTACTTCTTCTTCCCCTATTAATTTTAGTGCTTTGCTGATCTGAATCCAAAATACTTAGATATTCCCACATTTTTCCTGGCAATTGTCAGGCAGGAAGAACAGAGCTCAGCCCCATGCTAACAATTGGGTACATATAACAGCCATATTATAAGTACTGTTTTCACACTCTAAACATATTTGGCGTTTGAATTTGCCCCCAAGCAGTGATGGTGCACTATATCTGACAGTGACGAAGAACAGCACAATATGTTCCTCTGTACAGCAAGGTTCCTGCTGTGCAAGACAATACAAAATCTTTTCTACTGCATCTTTGTAAGTGAACAGCCCCTCTTGTGTGGGTCCTTGTGTGATCTAACCATCTGCATGGAGGAACTAAATAAATTAGTCCCAAATGGTGGATCAGAGTCCCAGAAAGCCCAACATGATGGAATACTACAAGGAGGCTTTCGGGCAAAACAGATTTCTGAGTCATTCTAATTATGATCAGGCTTTTTCATTAGATGAAGCTGCTTTTAATGAAATGCAAAGAATCAGTCACCTTCTTCTAATTTGTACTAAAAGCTATTTTGATCATGGTTTTTCCATGCAGTGCTTTCCCTTAAATCCACCTTAGGGAGGCCCAGGAAACATTTTTCATCCAAGGATGGGCAAAAACCAATTAGGATTTAAAAGACAAAAAACAAGAAAACCCCAACCAAACAACAACAACAAACCCCCTGAAAAGTGTGTTATGGTTGAGATGTGAATAGTTTGGAGAGAAGGCACTACGGTACATGCTAAAGGTAAATGACTTATGATTAATGTGTCTCACAGCAACATTATTCTTTCCGTACTGTGCAGTCATCACCACAGAAAGTAGCAATTGTGATTGCCAGTGCTGTAAGCTCAGCTCAAATTGGAGAGCCAATGTGGTTTCCTGACAAATCAGGAAGTCCCCCGTTAAAATCTCACTTGATGGCCTTTTAGACATGCCACAGTGTCTCATCCAAGGCAACCATCCCCCATCTGCAACATAGAGATGATAATAATGCTTACCATACAGGGTTGGTGCAAGGAGAACAAAAAAAGGTAATGTGTGTGATTTTCTTTTAAATTCAGTTCTATGCAATTACTAAGCTTTATTAAATGTAGGGAATTGTAATTGTCAGGTTAGTACAGTGGTACCTCTACTTACGAATAACTCTACTTACGAATGTTTCTATTTACGAATGGAGCTCCGTCCGCCATCTTGGATGTGGTTTAGATAGGATTTTTTCTACTTACGAATTTTTAGATAGGGTTGCTTCTACTTATGATTTTTTTATCCCAATGCATTCCTATGGGATTCGACTAACAATTTTTTTCGATGCGTATTCAGAACGCATTAAATTCGTAAGTAGAGGTACCACTGTAGATCCTCATGGTTGACTTAAGCACTCAACCTTGGGAAGCTTCTCAAAAAGTTAGCCGCCTTGTATTATTATATGCTTCAGGAACCTGGATCTCTCCATAATGAAGGCTGTTTGGACTACTGGTTTGAGCGTTTAAGGTCTGTTCTTGTTTAGTTAAATGTGAATTTATTTGTAGCATGCATCCCAAACGTGATCCATCCTGCCCTTTAATAGAGCAGTTCATCCCATAGCATAGTAATCCACCCTCTGAATATACATAAGGGTTTGGTGGATTCTGTTTCAGTGTATCTGACGAAGTGTGCATGCACACGAAAGCTCATACCAAAATAAAAACTTAGTTGGTCTTTAAGGTGCTACTGAAAGAATTTTTTTATTTTGCTTCGACTCAGACCAACACGGCTACCTACCTGTACATAGTAATTTTTATTTTTCATGTTGTGCCCTGACAGTAACAAGCATGGCTGCTGTGCAGAGCTGCGTTATCACACAAGGACTTTAGAAACATGTTTACATAATGAAAGATCACACACCATTGAACTGGGATTTTTACAAGCATTCTGGTAGAAGCACAATGAAGCCTTTTACAATTACTGGTGAAAAGTAGAATTTTGCCTAAGGCTGCGGACTAATTTAGAAGACTGGAACTCTTGTTCTCAATTCTTCCTTAGATTTTTCTCAATGGCCAGAGGCAAATTGCTCAGCTTTCCCCCACCCCCTGGTCCTCAAAGGATTGCTGTGAGCCTGAGCCTATTGTTTGTAAGGATCAGCAAGGTTCCTAGAAAGTGCACTCTGTATAAAATAAAGCAAACAAATTATTACAGGAAATTATTGATGGTGTTGTTGTTTTTAAAAAGGATCCCAGCATTTAAAGCAGGAGACACACAAGGAGTGACCACACTGTATGATAATGTGCATTCTGTGTTGGATTTTGGGGGGTGCTGTGTGCATGACATCGTCTCTGTACCACAGTCCAAAGTAGAATGGATGAAATCTGTGCCAAAAATGCACTTCTCGAGTGCTTGTTGTGTACTTGTGTACACAGAGTGCTTTCTCAGGTCACCTCCTTTTGGGGCAGACCTACTCATGTCGCAGGGCTGTGCCTCTCCCTTCACTGCGTTTAACATGTCTATGAATGAATTTGGTAAAATAGGAAGCAGTAAAGTAACTCAGTTGTTTGTTTGTCCGTCTCTTTCTCTCTCTGTATATCCTCTGTATAGCAACACACCAGTTCCCTCTCTTTCAAAAGATTGTGAAAAACCTTTAGCGCCCCCCCTTTTTTAAAAAAAGAAAGGTCTGTTGAAACCCTAATTGAGGGGAGAGGAATAGAGAACACACACTAGTTTGAAAATGTGACCACCCATGTGTACAGAAGACACAGATGATATTTATTTCACAAGATTTATATACCACTTTATTGCAAAAAAAACCCCTCAAAGTTGTTTAGAAAAAGAATAAAACAATAAAATTATTCGTCAAAAGAGTTTAAAAACTAGTATTTAAAACATTAAAAATTATATTTAAAAACTGTTGTCGGCCTCTGTCTGTCTTGAGAGACAGTGGAATGTACTTCCAGGGATGAAGTCAAACCACTAGAGAATCACAGCACCTGCTGTGGTTGCAGAGGCTGGTGACTCGTAATTGTGCCTCCCATGTTGTTTGTGCTGCATTAGCAGCACCAAAGCGAACTCTTTGGGGCGCAAGCTGGTCCAGCAGTAGTGTCCACATGGATGCTGAAATGGTAAAGGTAAAGGGACCCCTGACCATTAGGTCTAGTCGTGACCAACTCTGGGGTTGCGGCGCTCATCTCGCGTTATTGGCCGAGGGAGCAGGCGTGCAGCTTCCAGGTCATGTGGCCAGCATGACAAAGCCGCTTCTGGCGAACCAGACCAGCACACGGAAACGCTATTTACCATCCCGCTGTAGTGGTACCAATTTATCTACTTGCACTTTGACGTGCTTTCGAATTGCTAGGTTGGAAGGAGCTGGGACCGAGCAACGGGAGCTCACCCCGTTGCGGGGATTCGACCTTCTGATCGGCAAGCCCTAGACTCTGTGGTTTAACCCACAGCGGCACCCTGAATGAACCTCTAAATGCAGGTACACATGTGCAAGATTTTCCTGCATGTTGAGTATCTTGGCTAACCCTACTGAAATAGGTTTGGGTTCTAGCCATCGATGATGAAGGAGCTGAGATTTCTCTTTATTTCTTGTTTGTCACATAACACTGATGTGTTTTGAAGTGAGTAGGGGATCAGAAGGAGTAACAGTTACTGAGCAGAGGTATCTTTCTGTCCTCTTCTGTGCCTTTTAATATACCATGCTGCTGGCTGCCAGCGCTGTTATCTCTACCCTAATCTGTTTTTTCATAATGTCTTGGCCATTGCAAGCTCTGCAGGTTTGATCTCATGTTAATACAATAATGGATTTATCTTTGCAAATGCCAACAAGGTAATTCTACTGATACTATCTGCAGTTTTGAGCAGTTTAATTGCAGGTAATTTTTAATGGCTGACTCATAAGAGAGAAAATGAAGCTTGGTGGTAG
This sequence comes from Zootoca vivipara, assembly GCF_965207765.1. NCBI lineage: Eukaryota > Metazoa > Chordata > Lepidosauria > Squamata > Lacertidae > Zootoca > Zootoca vivipara. The sequence continues at coordinate 41,557,390 of NC_142588.1, forward strand.
AGGCAGATGAAAAGCTGTTCTCCGAGACAAAATTCCCATCGTCAGCACCAACATCTTGTCGTCCACCCCCTAAAATTAATCGCTTCCATTAATTTTTATGAATTGTAAGCACACAATGATTTCTTACACATCTTTACTCAGAAGTAAGTGTGATTAGGTTTGCAGCCTTCATGCTGAGATGACTAACAGGCACATACCCACAAGTGATATATATATATATATATATATATTGAAGGATTCATCCTCCAACTGAATTTATAGCCTGGGATTCTTGAAACACAAAACTGAGTCCTAGCTTTGACAGCAAGTTGCGGTATATCGGGAATGTTTTCAAGACGCCACCTTTACCCCCATGATAAATTGGTTAAAAAAGCACATCGTTCCAATGATGTAGCCCTTGTATTCAGATTACCTATTCTAGGTCAACATTGTACAGTACTACAAATTTAAAATGGGTTTGACTTCTTCCTTTCCCTTCTGTAGAAGTATTGAAAGATACATGTGGGTGTTGTAAATCCTTTCCAGCATCCTTTAAATAAAAAAGCCCATAAGTCTTTTCATGAATGCACTGATCTAGTAGGGTGCTGCAGCCCTTTCTCGGTTGTTCTGTAAATCCATGTGTACGTAGCACATGGATACCTAGGGTGGAAATATTTTGCTGATCGCAAGAAGACTTCAAAAGTTAGGGCTAAAGTAGCATTGTGCAATGTAGAGACATAGTTACGGTAAAATATGCTCATATGTTGCATCATTAATGCCTTAATGTCTGATTGAGTAAATGCTTTCTAATTCTAATTCAGCATTACCAGACTATCTAGTGCTGATGGGAAATGCCTATGATGTAATCTGAGCTACCCATGTGATCATAATATCTATACTTTACCACCACAAATCTGCTTCCCTGGAGCTGGCAATGATTCCTATATTAAATGGGTAGTCATGTCACAAAAGGGACCTATAAAACCAGGTCTGATTTGAAGTGTACTTGGTAGAAACCTGAACCAGGACTTTAGAAGAACAAAATTTTAAAACAAAGACCAATTTAGCAAGAATAAATGTGTTGATCTTTAAATCGCCTTTGTTGTTTCTATTAATTATACACAACTAATTAACCACCCCTTTGATTGTGATTCATAGCAAGTTTTAAAGTGACTCTTCAACTGCATATAGTGAGGTTCTGTTGGAATTGGTTTGTATGTGTTACTTTTCCAAAATCAAATCTGGGATCTGCTCCCAGCTAGGAATTTGGGGCTATGTCTATAAAGTGCCTCCCAGTGGCAGGCCTTGGCAGAGGTTTGTGTGGGGTTTGTGTCCATGTGTGCCGTTTCCAGGAAGGTATACTAATTGTGCAGGACCTTTGAGTCATAGTTATTCTTTTGGCTGTTCTGTCTGCTGATTTTGCTAGACCCTTTCATTTCATTTCCCCTCCATTTTTTTTACATTAGCAGCAATCAGCATAGAAACTGACACAACTCTCATGTGGTTTGTGGTCTCAGACATGCTGAATTAGCACACCTAAGACCAGTAGAACAAGGAGGAGAACATAGTATATGTTAAACATGTATGCTTATATGTTGTGTGGTACAAAACAGCTTCTGGAGAAGTTTTAAAGATATTTGTTTATTTAAGAACATTTGTTATACCATTTATTTTAAAAATATCCAAAGCAGTTTACAACTTTTTGAAAAAGCACTACAACCAATAAAAGAATTAAAGCTATATAGCATTTATTTTTTAAAAACCCTAAAGTAATGGATGGTTCTCAACTAATTGTTACTCAGAGTAGACCCATTGAAATTAATTAGCATGGCTAGGTTAGGTCCAATAATTTCAATAGGTCTACCATGAGTAAAATGTAGTTGAATACCACTCAGTATCCAAAGTGCTGATATCATGTGCCAGACCAGACCAATATTACTGGTTGGGGAAGAGCTGAGTGAACAAATTAAGTCTTCAGCATATGCTGAAAACCCAATATGGTTGGTGCATGCCTAATTTCTAAGGGGAGGCTGTTCCACATGGCAGATGCGACCACTGTGGAAGCTCTCTTCCATTCACCAGTCTAGCTCTATTGTGCATACATACCGTATAACAACCGTTCTTCCTCTTCTCTTCAGAAGACTGATATGGCTTGCAGATGCATAGTAGAGTTTCATGCATATGTGTTCGAGATTTGCTCGGGCGCTAAAACCAGGGGCCTGTGCATTTCACTCCAGAAACAACAAGGTAGACGCAACTCCCCTGAAAGCCTCTGTTGGAAAACGTACCCCAAGACTCGTCCCTCTGCAGATAACTAATTCAGACATATCCATTTTGACATGGATGTGTGCAAGGGCTCCCTTTGAAAAGCTGTCCCGTGAGCGCCAAACATTATATAACGGGCCTTTAATGCCATCACTGCTTTTGAAAGGAATTTTGTCAGGAGCTGCTTGAGGGTGAATGGTGCAAGTATCTGGAGCGCCTGTAGGGACGTCCTCCCCTGCTTGCCCCCTACAGAGAGAGAAAAAGGGAGGCTGCCATGCGCTTTGAAAACTGAAAAGCTTTCGGTTTAAAAATATGTGTGTGAGAAACCCCGTACCCAGGCAAGTTTAGGTATTCAGAGCCTCCAGCATATATAACACTTCACTTTGGCATTTGAGGAACTGTAAGTGGGGTTTTTGTGTTTGTTTCTTTTTGTTTGGGCAGCAGCAGTGGTAGCTACAGCTGCTCATGGAGCTTCCTCCCCCCCTTCCTCCCCCTGTTTTTTTTTAGCACCATTTTAATCCCTGACATCAATCAAGCCACAACACTTAAAGGGGGCACAAAAGCTCAATTTGTTCTAGTATTGCCCTTGACATGCTTTTCTCTCATTGGGGAGGCGGGAGGACAGAATTGTAATGTAATATAATAGAATTGCATTAACTTCTTCTAGCGATAGAGGGAAGGAGGAAGGTGAACAGTGGTGCCGAGCTTTTGAAGAGAGCTGCTCAGTATGTAAAAGCAACTTAATTTGGCAGTCTCCGCCGTGTTAGCTGCTTGCTTGGATGAATCATTAAAAATTTTGGGCCCTGCATCAGATCTCTACAATATGCTCTGGGTGCCCAGACTCCATTGTCACTACTGGCCCAAGGGATGTTCCAAGCTCTCTTAACAAACAGGGTAATATCAGATAAAGGGTAGGGAGTAATCAGGTTGTTACACTGAGTTGTCAGATCTTAGAGCAAGGCAATGTTCTCCATGTATCAGGCAATGCAGAGGTAGGTACGAAGGATTAGGCTATAAGAGAAAAGCATGAAAGGAGAGAAGCAATACATTTCAAGCATAAAGCAACAAATGCAGTTTGCATGTGTGTACAGATTGTGTTTCCCGGTTGTATTCCTTTATAACTGTGTCAAGCCAACTCAACCAACTCCCGAATCCAGTTTGACTGAATCCAGTGCACAAACTTTGACTGAATCCAGTGCACACATAGTGCAGGTTGCAGTCTGTCTTCTGTTTAGTGCTAAACTGTGTATGTAATACCTCTTGTGTTGCTGTACATACATATTTTTCATATATTCTAAGTATGATGTCATAAAGTATTTTCATTTAAAGGTATTTTGTATGCAGATAGGCTTATTGCAAGATTTATGTTTGTGCTCAATTGTTAATTTTTAAATGCAGCATCACCTGGTAAATATAAATGCTTGTTATTTCTATTTTCATTGGTGCGGCCTCTTAAACTTGGCTTAGTTTAGGCCCTTAGCATATCTTAATCTGGCCCTGCATACAATTTAATGCTGGGCACAAGATCCTTGTCAATGGCATCACTGTTGATAATATAATTATGGTGGTGGTTCAGAGACATGGAACCTAGTTCTTTCAACCTCCACAATCTCAAATGTAGGACAGTTATTATTATTTTCAACGTGGAACATAGTTAAACAAAAGGCTTCACAATCAAGAGCAACTCCTGAACAAAGAAGATTCGAAAGATCCAACAACGAAGTATGGGAACCAAAGGTAGCAAACACTGAACATTCCTTGTGGCAGGAACATAAGAAAATATTGCCCTGGTTTCTACCCTGTTTTAATGCACAATATTTCAAATGCTTAACTATAATAGGAATGAATCTTGACCCCCCTGTCTCTTTCATCCCTTCCCCTTATGAGAAATGACTCTGCTTCTTCCACGAGGGAAGAAAATTGTTTGCGTGGGTGCTGTGATTTTGAGTTGAAAATAAGTATCAAAGCTAAGAGCAAACATTTGAAAGAAATGTGAACTTAATTTGACCGGATTCAAAGTGGGTGTTAATTGCTCCACTTTGACCAAAAGTTAAACAATGCTGCCTTTTGAACAGCAGACACAGCAGCCCTAAGGCAATGGGATTTGAAAAACCAAAAAGACCTAGGGAAGCATAGTTCCATTACAGTGTGAGCATATTTAACTCATTGCAAGAAACATGATAATTCAGTGGTTCCCACATTCATTCCACCCCCCCACCCCCCATGGACCACTTGAAAATTCCTGAGGGTCTTGATGGAATATTTAATTATTTTTCTTTCTGTGGTAGCAATTGTAATACTGTATGATTTTTATTGTCTTTTTACAGACACCCTGTAGAACACCTGAATGAAGCTTGTGGACCATCAGTGGTCTGTGGACCACAGTTTGGGTACCCTGTGACAAATGATAGCATTTTATTTAGTTGAAGTTTTGTTACTTACGGAACAAAGGGAAAGGTAGTAATGTAAGAATGTCTAATGTTGGTATAACGAAATTGACAGTAAGGAATACAAACATCGTAATCTCACATGACAGTGCATTCATTGGACTGGCATATAAATACATTTATGCCTGCTGATTCATCAGTCTGTCTCGGTCATGTATAGAATGATCAGTTATCAATTATAACTGCATTCATATATAACATTTAAGCCCTCCATATTCGTTGCTCTCTAATTCCCATCACTCACCAGCCAGCAAGGCCAGTAGCCAGGGATGAGTTGGAGTCCAGCAACATCTGGATGTTTAAACTGCAGTGTGCATAAGCTGCATATTGGCACATGTAACTCAGGTACTCCTGTTATGCTTCTCCTTTCGTCCATCTGGTAGCAACAAGCAGTATATCTGCTCAAGACTGGATCCAGAAATCCCATTCACAGTGAGTAGAATGGCCTTAACTCTGTTCAGGACTGTCTAGCACCACCTATAGATATATACCATTATTCCCTGATTTAGAGCATTAAAGATTCAAACCTCTCCATTCACTTAATAATGGAGACAGGGTGTGTGTGTGTTACTGTATCACATACAGGCATCTCCTTCATTAGGGCAATGAAATCCTGAAGGAGGAAGAGGAGAGTTCAGTATACATCTCAGAGGCTTGAAGACACTTAAATTATGTATACTTTGGTGTGAAATATTCCAGTGTTCTGAATTGTTGTTCAGCAGTATTGTTGAGGTACAAAATCAGCTCTGATTGAACCAGAAAGCTTGTATATATGTATTTAAAAGATCCATATGTATTGTTGTTGTTTAGTCGTTTAGTCGTGTCCGACTCTTCGTGACCCCATGGACCAGAGCACACCAGGCACTCCTGTCTTGCACTGCCTCCCGTAGTTTGGTCAGACTTATGTTCGTAGCTTCGAGAACACTGTCCAACCATCTCGCCCTCTGTCGCCCCCTTCTCCTTGTGCCCTCAATCTTTCCCAACATCAGGGTCTTTTCCAGAGAGTCTTCTCTTCTCATGAGGTGGCCAAAGTATTGGAGCCTCAGCTTCAGGATCTGTCCTTCCAGTGATCACTCAGGGCTGATTTCCTTAAGAATGGTTTGATCTTCTTGCAGTCCATGGGACTCTCAAGAGTCTCCTCCAGCAGCATAATTCAAAAGCATATCCATATGTATAGTCTTCAGCAAAGACTATGGGGAGATATACAAAAAGAAAAGAAAGTTAAAACATAATTTTAAATAATGTCTTTAAAAGCCTGGGGAAAAATGTATTAGTGTGGTTCTGGGAAAAGCCCAACAATATTTGAGCCAGAAATTAATCCCTAAGAATGTAATTCCATGGTGCCACCACTGAGAAGGCACTCTCTCTCTCTGGTCACCACCCACCTTACCTCAAATATTAAACATCCTGCTAAACAACAAATCACATTTGTTGGTGGGTTTTTAACCAATCCCACCCTTCCAAGAAAGAACAAAGGATGGCACTTAGAATGGCTATACAATTTTTTTATCTGCAGAGCATCCTATTGCAGACAGGGCTCACAGATGGTGTCTGGCCCAAGGTAGCACAGAGGCAATTTGAGCCTTAGTCCAAAAGGGATCTTAAAAAACTATGTAAAACTGATGCCTGATAATATCTACCTTCCAAAAACCTAGTTCTATTTAAAAAATGTCATTAGCAGGCAGTGCCTTAAGGTGGAAATAAAGTATCTTTTTGTTGTTGCCTCTGTACTGTGCCATACCTGTTCACAGTTCTGTTTCACACATCCAGAATTTTGATAACTTCATTAGTGGTTCAAGTTGGTAACCCAACCTTACATACATTCCATGACATTGTGGCTGCTTGGGGAATGGAAAGAAACTTTCACAAGTAGTGCCATGGCAATTGTTGCATAACTGCATGCATCACCAAGTTCACCCTCTATAATTGTACACATCTCCAAGGGTAGTTATGGGAGAGGCACAAAAAGTCCCAGAAGATATAAAGAAGCTTTGTAATGTGTTGCTTTTCTTGTCCATGCCTGCTTTAGCACCAGGATGCAACTGGGGCAAGTCCCCCAATGCAAACAATGTGTGTGTTTCCCCATCTTAGTTGCTTAACGCGTACAAAGTGGCTTTCCCACAGCCTGAGGATTTAAGCTGGGGAGTGAAACGTCATGTTTAACTATAAGACAGCTTTGAATAGAAATTGATATTTGTCATTTTTTACTTAGTCAAACTATAGTATATCTACTACATTTGGTAAACAGAGCACATGGGCCACAACCTTCTCTTCCTGTGAGTTGCAGCCAACTAAGTCTTGCTCAAAGTAGATCCATTGAAATAAACCCAAGTTAGTCATCTCCATTAACTTCAGTGGGTCTACTCTGAGTAAGACTAGCACTGGATACAACCAACTGGCCCCTATCCAGAGATCTAGATTTGTGGGCACCTTCCTGCCAGCAGATGATCAGTGGTGCACAGAGGGAGTGTCACTTACTGTATATTGGTAGGTCATAGGTGCATTAAGGTACTGAAAAGAGGTTATTCCTTCATTCAGTCAATCACAGCATTTCTATACCGCCGATAAATAAACAGCTTTGTGGACAGTTCACAAAATAAAAGTTAAAGCAATGAAGTATAGATATTAATCAAGTTAAAATAGCACCATGGCACAACGAGCAATGCAGAAAACAATAGTGTAAAAACCTTTTATTTGTCCTCCTGGTTGCATGGGAGGTGAAGAAGCATGCTATTGTAGTGCTGCGTGCTAATATGGTCGTTGATAGGAACAATGGACATTAAATTGCTTGGAAGCCACTCAACAACGTTTTCGTTTCTCTTTAGTATTAACACCAGAGGTACTACCCCTCCCCTAACACCCCTACACCCCTAAGGTGTATGGTCACTTAATATGTTACAAAACTAGCAAGTACGCTGCTTAAGGTGCTTCACACAGAGTAGTCAAACTGGTGTCTTCCAGATGGTTTTTAAGACTACAACTCCCATCATCCTTGACCATTTGCCATGCTGCCTGGGGCTGATGCAACATCTGGCAGACACCACATTGGCTACTCCTCTAAGAGGGATTCTGACTTTACAGCTGTCTCTATTTTTGCTGTAGGAATCTGGGGCCAGAATCTGAAAGGAAATGTTAATCTTAAAATTTTGTAGTGGCAGAAGAGAATTAATTTTCTTTTTTCCAGGGTATTCTAGCAGCAGCCCAAGGCATCACATCCTGAAGGATCTGTGCATTGTCTTGAGTATAGACGACATTCTTGTTCATTCAGCCATTGTATCATCCCCACAAACTATGGACCCCCTGGTACACAAGATCAACCTTCAAAACCTCCTTAAAAGGTGAATTTGAAATGAGTTTCATGGCAAAAACAATGATAGAAGACAAACCAGAGAAAGGATATTGAAGCAGACAAGCAACCACACACAACCACACCAACCAACCAACCATCCATCCATGTTCTTAGCAACGACGAGATATCAGGGAGGGCTAAAAACAATCATGTGTCAACATAGAAAATATATTTGGTAACAGAATTTCAACAGCTGCAATGTGGATTATATAGCATTAACTGTTTGGCAGGAAACACTAGCTGGAAATGGCATGAAGTTAATTGTCATCAGCAGAGGTACAGCTATAGTAGCTGATTTCAGATGGTATGGGTGCTCTTGCCAAGTTGTTGGGGCACTTGCTTGCTTCCCCCCCCCCCAAAAAAGCTGAGGGTTTGTTGTCTTTCTGAACTCATGTTCTGGATGATCTCCAGACTACTCAGATACAAATGGATACCTGATCCACTGAGATGTGGCCAAGTCACAGGTGGTTGGCTAAGGTACTGACAGCACCATCTTTTATGTCAAATGGGCCATTGAAATGTATGTGGCTTTTCAGGGCCAGATGGATTTGAACATCAAACGTGTTTGGAGAGGTTGGGGGTGTAGGGAGAAGGGGAATAGACTGCAGCCATTCTGGTCCTGCACAATGAGAGAGTATGGCTGAATGCAGACAGCCATTTACCATTCCTTACTTACTATAGTGTATATTTTGCTACTTGGTAAGCCAGTTATTGTATTACGTAGATTGTCAAGTGGTGGAGGGTAGTTTTATCACACGACTGCACCTTATCAGAAATCGAAGGGGAAGGTTATGTCTGCTCACCCTTGATGTGAAGCTAGTATAGATAATCGTCTTGTCAAAGGTCTGCATTATCACTTAGTAAATGGTCATGTGTCTTTCCTAGTGACATGCAAACTGCATTCATTTTGTCTCAAAATCCATTCATTTACTAAAATCTTTAATAATAGTTCATTATGCTTTTCACATTTTTTTACAATAAAATGGTTCAAACCCTTCTTTCCCCTTCCCAACCTCCCTCCACCTCCCCTTTGCCCTTTAAAAATATTTCCTTGAGCATGTCTATTAAAAAACAAAACCTTCAAACTTTTCCAGGAAAGCTTTAAATAAAGCAAAGAAATACAATTGGGTGGGTAACGTATGCCTCCAATCTCCCACACCCACTCTCTTAGTTGAAAATAATAAACATCACTTCTTGGCTGGGATAATGGGATTTGTATATTTTCTTCTGCCTTCTAAGCTGAATTGGTAGGCAGAGAAACAACAAATCCCATGCTCCTCATCAGAAAATGATGGTCTTATGCCTGTTCAAGAGCATTAAAGTCAAGTACGGAGAGAGCAGCAAATCCCCATATCTCTCTAGCAAGCCATCCCTACTGCTAATTATGCACCATGCCCTATCAAAGGCAATTTGTTTTCATTTAGAAAGTAATAGGGAGAGCTCTCTTTGAAATGGGACAAACCCCATTTCAAACCAGACTCAAATTCAGAGGGGTCTGAGCTGGACTCAACATTGGTTTAAGATTTATTTATTCTTTAACGGAGGGAGTCTGTATTGCAAACTTCCAGACTTGACTAATTCTGTCAGTAGTATTTAATAGTGAAATCAGATCTGCCAGGTTGGATTTTAAGGTCTTAAGGGGAAATTGCAGCGGTTCCACCCCACCCCACCCCACTCCTGACTTTAACAGCTTCTCTTTCCCTTTCCTATCTGGGCTTTTGTTTTGTCAGGTTTCAACAAGGTCAGTCTGCCCCCAACCCCATATTCACAGCCATACCAGCTAATTTCCCTCTTCACCCTGTGCCTTTCAGAGATTTGTAGCCCTCAGATTGCAGCTTCTGACCACCCACCCATATATCATATTTGGCCTTAGACCCATAAACCACCATAGCTGCTGGAATCATTTTCTGGTTTTCTTCATAGTCCCAGGCCTTCCATCCTTGCTCTGGCTACAGTTGCACCTTAGGAGCAGAAGCCAAGGATTCTGGCTCTTGCAACTGCATCTGCACCATCATCAAAAGCTGTCTCAGCTAAGGAATGCCCTATGTGGTTACTATCATGAAGTCGTGATGCATTTTCTGCAGGCACAAAGTGAAATATCATATATTAGACCAAATTTTGTGCGATTCTTCTTCAGGCATAGATGATACGTAACTAAAATAAAACAGAGTGGAGCAAGGATGTTGGTTTTTGCCGGGGAAGGATGCTTTTCTCCCTTGTGATAGAAATGCCTAAATGGAATACCTAAATCCCAGTTCAGCAAAGAAGTGGCAAATGAGAGGAGCAGCTTGTGTGCCTCTGGAAGGAAGTGCTGAGAGTCTATTCTAAGGCTGCAGCAGCCTGAATGGTCATTTGTAATTATATATGCTCAGGATGCAGTTCTATTTATTGCTCACAGTTTGCCTTAGATTGATCTAATACAGTGTTTCATTTCAGAGTCAGCAAAGTTTTGTTTTGTTTTGTTTGTTTTAAAACCCATTTCTATTTCTATTTCTATTTCTATTTCCATTGAGCATTGGCTTATGCATGTTTCACACAATTAAAAAATGGATCTTTGGGAAGGACATCTGGAGGAGAATATTTTGATTTTGAAGGCTGTCCAAACTCCATCAGTTAATATAGATCAGAATATTGGCAGCTGTGTTGGTTCTGCAGAGAAACCTAGACCAAATATAATATATTTGCCTTTGGTTCCATTGGTCATTAGAATCATGCATGCTTTTCAAGTGTATCTCTGTCACCAGACATAGGTGTGTGGAACAAATTAAAAATACAACTCATGGTATCTTTAGGCTGCTGGGTTTGCAGGTCATACAACAACCAAAAAAGGCAGTAGTTTTATTGAAATTAGTGACAGTAGTGGGACTTATAATAATTTTTTATTTAGAATAAGCACTACAGTATATTGCAAGTGATACTTCTGCTGTGCAGAATTGTGCTATGCATTAGGCACACAAGATAGGGCAGAGGGAGAATGACAGTATTCAGGAACTACCAAATGATTATTTAAAATGAGAATTACATGGTAGTAAAGACAACAAACAGTCCTGTGCATGATTTGAATTCTGTTGGTGCATTTGCAGCGGAGGCGTCACTCTGCAACTTTTGTCGTGGGGTGATTTGGCAGTGCCCAAAGGAGAGGACACCCAGTTTCGTTTCGTATGCTTTCCATACATATGAGCATTGTAATGTATATTCCTAAAGCAAAGGGTCTAAAAAGAGAGGTAATTGCTAACATAAGCCCGAGTTCTTCCTTTATAATATTTATTGTAATCAATAGTGTTGATTTTACTCCCATGACCTTCTCCCTCCCTGCCATCTGGACATCTCAGGTGACATGAAATGGTTGCAAGGTCACTTTTTTATGCCCTCCCAGGAGGTAATAGGCAGCCCCTGTCACTGCTGGTTTGCCTTACTGTATTCCTTACTACCATTCAAAACTCAAAAAACGATAGCCTGTTATGCATGCTTTCCCATTTCCACTGTCTCATCTAACCCTGCTTGAAATCCACCCAGTTCTCCACGCCTACCATTTCAACAATACATATTTCGTGATTCTAACTGTCCAGATCTTCAGAACTTTTTTTTTGAAAGGCGATTTAGGAATACTGCTAAACAAATAAATCTCGCTTGGTTAGCCTGACTTTGAAAGCTAGTGTTTGTCTATTCACATTTCCATGCCTCCCCCCACCCACCCTCAAAATAGGTGGCACAGGGAGAGGAAAACTACATACTGGGAGGAAAGAATGAATTCATCAGTGTAGTATGCAAGGGGATGTTATTTGCAGGCAAAATATAATTCCTTTTGCCTTCATGGTAACAAAACCTGGAAGCTAGTCTGAAGCACCATCCCTCTTTTAAAAGGGGAAAAAAACAACACCCCTCTCCTGAAACACTGCTATTCCTAGGACAGGATGTGAAAGCAAACATTAAGTATGTTTGACTTATTCATATTTTTGACAATTATCCTCCAAGGATTATTTTGGACATTTCAGTTAAAAAGGGGGGGTTTCCATTATATCTGAGGGTGGAAACAAGTTGCTGGAAAACAAGATGCAAAAAGATTTGGCTGCCTTTTTTGCTAAACCCTATTTGACTCAGGAAAAGCTCTTCCTTTGTCCGTTTTTTTGGGGTGTGTGTGTGTGGCGGTGGCAGAGTGAGACTCATAAGAAATCCGTAACATATCCATTACCCTTCTTGCAGTTTCCTAAGGGCCTTAATATTACTTCTGCTGGGGCTTCCCTAAATCCTGTTATGAGATTTGTGTCTGGCAACCATAGCACAGTACAGCAAACTTGTGCCTGCGGTTATGTCCCCCAAAGTTGTAACAAATGTACAATGACCTTAATAGATTTTTCTGGCCACATGTGAAGAGTTTTAAAAGTAAGAATCTGCATAGTGACTCGGGCCCCAAAATGGACTACGAGGCAGTATAGCTGGCATAACATTGTATTGATATGATCTCAGTGGTCAGGCCTCACAAGTCTAGCTGCTGTATTTGGAACTAACTGCATTTTGAACAGTCTTCAAAGGCAGACCCAAGTGGGACTTAGCTGCAGGTTACCAAAACATGGATCACTTCAGCTAGATTATCTTAATACTGGTAGTTTCATAGCTGTTTCATAGTTTTTAAGTGGTCATATTGTAACACCAACATTTAAGGTTAGAAAGAACAATAGAGTGTACCGTAATTACTTCCTGATGGCCACTAGAAGGTTTGCGTTGACATGAGTGGGAGCAGAACTGAAGCTTTACATGTTTTCTAAGAAGTTGAGAGGGACTTAAAAAAAATAAATGTGTGTGTTTCTCTGAGGAAAGATTTGCCAGAGCTGATGTGAAAATCAAATTGTCTCCATGTGGGAGTAATATACTAACTGGCACAGAGAAACATAGCAGGATTAGACAAGTTGGGATCAACATTCTTGACTTTGGTGGAGCTGATTTCCATAAGGACTGGGAGATTTTGATATTACAGGGAAGCTGGACGGAATCCTGGAGGCAAAAAGGAATTGGAAGAGAACTGACCCTTTTCTCCCTGGGCTGTGATGGTAAAGATAACAACAACAACATACCCGTGTTTCCCCTTTTTAAAGACACCGTCTTATAACTTTTTCCCCCTCAAAAAAACACAGTGTGGCTTACTTTTGGTGGGATGTCTTATTTTTTTATTACTGGTACAGTTTTTATGGCTCAGGGTGCTGGCTCAGGGCGCTGCTGGGCTCTCTTGAGTGCTCGGCGCTGCAGCAGCCACCGGTTCCGGGTGGCGGGGCGGCAGGCGTCCTTGGCCGGGCCAGGCGGAGGCCGCTGGCTCAGGTGCTCTGCCCGCCGCTGCAGGGCGCTCCAAGCTCCTTGGCCAGGCTAGGCGAGGAAGAAGCAGTGAGCCCAGCGGTGGTGGCAAGCACGGAAGCGGCAGGGACGGCGGTGGACGAGAAGGTGGAGCGCGGGGATGCAGCCAGCAAGGCGGGAGCGCGATCAGCTGTTAAGCGGAGCTCTTGGAGTGCCGCTTCACAGCTGATCGCGCTCCTGCAGTGCCGGCCGCATGGAGTGACTCTGTGAGTGGAGGTGCCTGTGGGGGTTGGTTTCCACGGTGCGGAAGTATGGCTTATTTTCGCGGTATGTCTTATGTTTCTCAAATGCTTAGAAACCCTGCTATGGCTTACTTTATGACTACGTATTTAAAAAGGGGAAACAGGGTAGGCATCACTTAACAGGATGGCCAGTCAATGTGGCTGATTGTAATGAAACTGGGGCTAAAATAGTGCAAGTTTGAATAGTATAAAATAAAATAAAACTCTCATTATCTCAACTTGCATAAAACTGGATCCCTGTGCAACCTTCCACATTTCTAAGTAAACAAGATGGCATGGAGAGGGACAGGTTGGTCTGAGTTTATTCTAGAGGAAAATAAGGTAAATATGTATGTATGATAGTGGGTGGTCTCAATGCATTTTTCATAGCCATGGCCCATTGAATTGAACTACTACTACACATTAGGCCATGATCCTAAGAGCTGCAATGGAAACGGGTATTGCATTTTGGCCAGAAAGCCTTGGATTCAATTGCAGCATAGCCTTGAAGTCCACTAGGCGACTTGAGGCAAGTTGTTACCACTCAGCTCACGCTACCTCACAAAGTTGCTGTGAGAATTAAATAGGGAAATGTGCTCCGTGCCTCTCGGAGCTTCTTGGAGGAAGGGTAAGCTACAAATACAAAGATTGCTACCACTGGGAAGGGGTAGACTGTGCCAAGTGGTATTTTGCTATATATAAAGAGCAGGTCAGCAGCTGGGACCCGATGGCCCATGGTGTGCAGCCAGTCCCTCAGTGCCTGTGGGACTTACCTGTGGTTTACCTTTTCAGAGAGAATAGCTTCCTTTTGGGGCATGGGGTGGGCGAGACTTTGGAGCCTGGAAACATTAAAGGTAAAGGGACCCCTGACCATTAGGTCCAGTCGTGACTGATTGGGATTGCAGCACTCATCTCGCATTATTGGCCGAGGGAGCCGGCGTACAGTTTCCAGGTCATGTGGCTAGCATGACTAAGCTGCTTCTGGTGAACCAGAGCAGCCACACGGAAACGCCGTTTACCTTCCCGCTTGGAGTGGTACCTATTTATCTACTTACACTTTGACTTGCACTTTGATGTGCTTTCGAACTGCTAGGTTGGTAGGAGCAGGGACCAAGCAACGGGAGCTCACCCCGTTGCGGGGATTTGAACCGCCAACCTTCTGATCGGCAAGCTCTAGGCTCTGTGGTTTAACCCACAGTGCCACCTGCGTCCCATAACACCCGCGTCCCGGAAACATTACACCGGCTCTAAATTGTGAACCATAAAGTTAGATAACAGTAGTTGATAAGAGTAAATAAATTATGTTCTTTAACTGTAAAAAAGGGGGAAATGGTGATTGATGGCCTACCCTGTCTTGTTGGATTTTGTATATTTCATTTCTTGTTTCACTTTTAACTGCCTTTGTGCCCTTGGGGGGGGATTGTAGCATGTAATATATGATAATGGACAGTGATCCTTTCTTACCCAGTAAAACTATAGCAATACTATGCAAACAGAGCTGGTTGTCTTTTAGAATGCTGAAACATTCTACATAAATGCCTCTGTGCCTGCTGTGAATGTGGGGAGGGGAAGCCATGCCTGCTGAACCTGCCCCCAGTTAAAGGAAGGGCAAAGGCACCTAGAGCTGTATGTTTGCAGGCCTCTTTTTCAGACCCTCTGGTGAATGTGTGGAGGTCTCCACGCATGTGTGGAGACACTTCGGAAGAAGCTAAAGCCAGGATATACTTGCGAGTTACCGACATGAACTATGTATGCACATTTATGAAAACGTTTGTACTTTCCTATTCTGCTGTAAGAATATCAAAGGTTGCTTGTCCAAGCTGGCAGACACAAAGGAAACAAACGTACTGTATGCGGCGATGTAGCAGCTAACTTTTCTTCCACAGGAAAACAGTTCAAACAGGCAAAACCCGGTCTTATATATCCTGCTAATATGTTTGCACAGAGCCGAAAGCAATGGAATGCAAAGTCTTCTAGCCACCCCCCTTCTTCTTCTTTTTTACTACTGTAAGGGAAAGCAAACAATTTATAGGAGGCATTAATTATTAGATGAGGTATTTCAATTAAAGTAATTGCATGAGAGACTATGCAGGGATTTGGAAAAGATTAGTGAAAGCTCATGCATTATTCATTTGCTTTGAACTGGGGTAAGATTGGGCATGTCACTTCTTTTCAGCACCATGCTATACACGTCTACTCAAAAGTAAGTTCCATTGAAGCAACTGTGTCTCCTAGGATTAGAGCCAACGGCTTTTTTTGTTTTTTGTTTTTAAATCAGACTTATCTTTTATTTTCTTCGTGTTGAGATCAATATACAATACTTTTCAAATATAAAAAATCCTGCAGCCTAACTAACCATGATAGAACTAAATCTAACCAGCTCTAGGGCATGTTATTTATTTATTTATTATTGCACAAGATTTCAGTTTCTCTTTAGCTTTAGTTTTTAAATAATTGATACAAAATGTATACTTTCGTCCTAAAACAATTCAACAAACATGCAGTGTAAAAAGTAGCATTTTTTTTATAAAAAAAAACTAATAAAGCCCAGAAAGTCCTGGCAGTGGGGGGGGGGAGGCTGCCTTTGATACTGGATAATAAATGGAACAGAACGTTTTCCTTCTCCTTCTCCTCCCCCTCCCCCTCCTCTGCCCCCCCCCAACCACCATGTGGTCACAAGCAGCCACATTTCTGGATGTTGCCCAGCCTCTTCCACCATGCCCTTAATACAAAAGGACTTGCACTCCAGTTCTTATTGCAGCAGTTCTGTTCCTAATGAATGGCAAACCTGTCAGCCCGCTTGATTTATGTCTGAACCTGAGACACCTATTTAAATCTCATGTAACAACACCCTGGTGCAGATGCCAGTGGCAGTGCAGCGCTGGTCTCGGAGCTGTTGAGCTGTCTAGACAGTTTGAGGTGATAGGTCATTCAGAAAATGTTACAGGACTGCATGTGCCATAATTGGATTATTATGGAAATTTGAAACCAGCTTCCCAAAGTGGTGGCCCATTTGGTGGCTGCATTTTTCACCCTTTCAGCGTAGAGAAATAAAGTGGTGCCATTTCTTAGTAGTAATCTCTCTCTTTTTTCTCTCTCTCTCTCTTTATGCTGTGACCTTATATACACTTACTTGCCAGTAAACATGACTCTGTGGAACTTACTTCTGGGGATTGGTTTCCACATTGCATAATTTCCCTATGAATATTATTGCATTATGATATCCTATAATTGCCTTGCTGTGTGATTATTATTATTTTTAAGTTGCACAGGTCATTAAGTTCAATCTTCTGTACTGAAACAGAAAACCTTGTCACCAAACATATCTCTTCGATTAGCCTGCTCTACATGTTAGCTGGTCACAGCAATGAAGCAGGGACTATAAGTGCAGGATAAAGAATAGGAAGTTAATAAAAAGTCATCCAGATTACTCAAGCCCACTAACATACCACATGTTTCTGGAGAAATATAAGACTCCCCCAGGAGCTCTTGCCAGTGTGGCCTGAGAGAAAATGCCCAGCTCCAAATGTAGTGACTTGACCCTTTGGTTGTAAGAGCAGATTCTGTCCAGCAACTAAAATAGAAATTATTTAAAGCTCTGTAGTACTGTACATCATCATCATCATGAAGATATCCTGTATTCGAAAGAAGAAAATTTGTATCACTAACATTTTTTATATTTCTAACATTACAGGGCAATTTTTATACACTTTTCCACTTAAGGGGTCCTGATCTTTGCTGAACTTATACATATGCCCAAAATCAAATGTGTAAATGTAGCAATTATAGATATAATCATGAGCAATTTCTGATTGTAGCAGGTTTTTTCAGGTGAAAAGCTAGCATATACACTAAATAAAGTGTTTGCTCCATATGTACTAAAACAATGTTTGTTCCATGAACTCACCTAGTTTTTGAGTGGCTCCTCAACCCCCCCCCCAATTATTATTATTATTTAACCACCACCCTTTTTCGAGTTTTGTTCTGAGTTTCATTACCATTGGGAGCTCTTACTTCACCCACAAGTTCTAAAGGTCATCTGAGAATCTATCCTTCCTCTCATATCCATATCTGTGCATCATGTTGAGCTATTCCTACAGAAACTTGTCTCACTTCTAAATTTAGCTCTCTTCACAGTTCTTTGAGACATGTCACTACCAGCCGTAGTTTCAGAGTAAAGAAAGCTCATTGCTGGTGTTTCTTATGAATGCACAAGATTCTTATCCACAGAGGGCTCTAAATGACCTGCCACATAATATCACCTCAAAAGATTGCCCCACTCTACTTGTAAAGGTAAAGGGACCCCTGACCATTAGGTCCAGTCGTGATCGACTCTGGGGTTGCGCGCTCATCTCGCATTATTGGCCGAGGGAGCCGGCGTATAGCTTCCAGGTCATGTGGCCAGCATGACAAAGCTGCTTCTGGCAAACCAGAGCAGCACATGGAAACGCCGTTTACCTTCCCGCTGTAGCGGTTCCTATTTATCTACTTGCATTTTGACGTGCTTTCAAACTGCTAGGTTGGCAGGAGCTGGGACCAAGCAACGGGAGCTCACCCCGTCACAGGGATTCGAACCGCCGACCTTCTGATCAGCAAGCCCTAGGCTCAGTGGTTTAACCACAGTGCCACCTGGGTCCCAAATCTACTCATAGGGTACACAGAAAGAGCTAAGTAATAGGTGGCACGCTACATAGTGTAGTAATGGCCTCTAACCTTAAGTTTCATTCATGCAGTATGCTGGTACTGCCATGTCACGATTATCCTGAAGTTGTAGAGGCGCACTGGTGTTATATTAAAAAAAAAAACCCTCCATTCTTAGGTTGTGTACAAATAATAACTTTTTCAGGAATCTTGAGGCAGTATTGTGGAACTCTATTTGCTTTGTATACACATTCGTTTTTGAGAGCTGCCATGGTTTCTGGTCAAACCAGTTTTGCAGATTTTCACACTACATCAAGCTGTACTCTTGAAAAACCCAAGCTAAGTAACCAGTGCTTCTGCAACAGATGTGTATGTTTGTGACTATCACAGTATTCTGTTAGAGGGTGACCATGATGAGCAACAAAATCCCCTCCATCCATGACCAAAGGCAGTTTTACAAGGCCTCATCGCCAGCAATGTTGAAATACGAAATATTGGTTTGTATTTGTTTATGCATCCAAGTAACCCTGTTAAAAACATCAAAGTGCACTAAATATAATATAAAGCTAACTGGTTAAAATAGGGCTTAGTCAATTTCGACCGTCATTGATTTACTCGGAGAAGCTACAGATCTCGTCAGCCCCAGCCAGCATGGCCAATGATGGGGGGAGGGGGAAGGGCACACCTCCCCTCCCCGCTGCAGTGACTGTGGGCAGAACAAACATAAATTCTGGGTGTTTATCATGTTTTATAAATCCCAACTCCATTTCCCTTACAGCATTAATTTTAAGGGCGAGTCAGATCCCAGTTTCTCCTTTCTCTGCCTACCCCATTAAACTCAGAAACAGCTGTCAAGAATTGTGTATGCTTCACTGCGATGTCGCCTGAGTGCTTCCAGCTGTGGGCCGGCAAACAGAAATTAGCTTATTTTAACATTTCATTATTTGAAAATTATAACACCCCGGGCAGTGCACGTGTCATACCTTATAAAAGAAATAGACACCAAGCCCCATTTAGTGCTTGGATGAGAAACTTCAAATGAAAGCTGAGCTTTTGAATTTTGTTTTCGAACGGCAGCCCTTCCCCCTCTGCCTCGCCACATGGTAAGCTTCACTTGAAACTTGAAGTAGGAGAAAGAATGCACACCTAAAACAGTTCTCTGGACAGTGGTTCTCGAAAAAGATGGGAGGCAGATGCTTTGACTACAAAAAAATATTTAGCCCTTCTTTCCATTGCAGAGAGTGTGAGAATCACAGAGGTCTGGTCAAAATCGTAATCAAGGATCAGTTAAGGGCCACTTTTATGCTGCCTTGTGAGTGCTGCAGCTATACAGTTTGTGTGGAATTGCTTTCATATAGATTATGGAATATATATATTTACATATGGAATTGCTCTCATATAGAGTTGCTTCTTACTGCCTCTGTGCAAAACAAACTATAATGTCATGTTTTTCAACTGTTAATTACCATTCCAGCAGATTGTGGGACATCCCAGTCAGATGGGCAGGGTATTATTATTATTATTATTATTATTATTATTATTATTATTATTATTAGCCTTCTTGTCATATGAAAAAGAGCAAGTTTCCACTGACATCTATTGCACAGTATTATACAGATCTGTCATTTTCCATTCCACGTGGGGCTGCATAGTACTTGTCATCAAATGTTTTACCCATCCTTATAAATTATTTGAAGCTAACATTTGGATTGCTAAAGAAGTGTGTCCACAACCTTCCCTTCCCCATAATAATAGGCTGAACGTTACAGTGTGCAATTTGCTTCCATAATGCAACAGTGCAGTTGATACCAAATGGGATGTAAAACCAGGAAAGAAGAAATCTGATTTAAGGTAGTAACTTTTGAGACAGTAGTTCCAGTTTTTCAAATGCAGAAATAGAAACTTGTGAAAACAAGTCTCACACAGAGTTTGCCATTTCTACAGAAAACATTGAGGTCTTGTGAACCAAAGAGCTCTGTTGCTATCTCATATATTGTTTCCTGTTTGGCAGTTATTATTTCTGGGGCTCTTTTTTTTTCTTTTGCTTACTACTTGCCTACTACTGTGTCAGCTGTCCGATGGCTGGAGAATCCTAACTGGCTAGTTGGGCTAGTTTTCCTTGTGGAGGTAACATTCCATATTGACAAGAGCATTTATTATGGAAAACAAATTGCACACTTGAAATTAAAACTATTCTGAATATTTGGGGCCGTATCCTGTCTGGTTGTGCAACAGGAATTTCACTCACTCTCCTCTCCCTGCACACCCTGAGACCCTCCCCTCCCCAAATCTGATCTGGAGATTGAGGGAAACCCCAGAACAAGTTTAGGGTACACATGGGGAAAGGAGAGGGAGAGGAAGTCCAGTTATGCTGGCAGAAATCCTTGCGCTAACAGAAGGTTGGATACCACCAATGGATTCCCTATACTGGGGGCAGAAAACCTTTTATCATCCTGAAGGCCACATTCCCTTCTTAGTAACCATTTGGGGGTCACACATCAGTGGCTGGGCAGAGCAATAAATGGGATTTTTGAAATGTTTCTACAGGATCATTTTCAGAGTTCAAGGACACATTCCAACCAAAAACCCTCATGGAGGGTGCAAAACTGGTCTGGCGAGGATAGTATGTGGCCTGGGGAAAGTCCCAAGGGCCAGGCAGAGAGGGCCACATTTGACCACTGGTTTGTGCTTCCCCATCCTTGCCCTATGTGTGATTTCCAATTCTATTTCTATTTACCTCTTTCATGGCCTCTCTTATACTCTCTTGTAGTTTCCACCTCCCCTCCCCACCACTTTTTGTTGGACTTCTGTGTTCTAAATAGCAGTAGCCTTCTTTTAAAAAGAAAGAAAAAGAAAAAGAAAATTATTGTTCCACAAGGAGAACTCTTGCAGAGCAATATTTATTTATTTAGTGTGCTAAAGGAACCAAAAATGGCGCCAAAAATGTTTGCAGTTTTCTTTTCCTGGAGAAACTGCTGCCACAGTTAAAATTTGCACCTTTACATTTACATTCAAAGATAGAGACTTGTTTTTTGTTTGTTTGTTTAAATGAATTTTATCAATACACAATGTTTAGTCTGTTGCCATCTTTAGGTATGAAATCTTTAGGCAAGTTCATACATAGACTTGCCTGAAGATTTTGTAACTAGAGTTCTTAGAAGATTTTGTACTTATAAGTACCTAGAATAAATCCCAGGACAGCTGAGTATGTCTAACTTTGGATATCACCCATCATTTAGACTCTAAGATTAAAATTATTATTATTTATTTACTAAATTTCTATCCTGCCCTTTCTCCCAGGAGAGGCCATGGCAGCAAACAACAAATTAAACCTAAAAATAGATTTTTTTAAAAAAAATTAGGAATATTTAGATAATATTTACACCCCTAAAACACTGTTTTTAGACTTGATTTTATATTAGTTTTTCTCCATTCCAGGCTGGTTTGGTTTCCTTGTTGACAAAGTCACAGCTTCTGCTCTGTTCTGTGGCAGGCCTTCATGGAAAGGGCAGGTCCTTAAGGGCTCTGCCGCATTTAGTAGCAGGAACTCACCATTGCTATTATTTACATCCATGACTTCACCATGCTTGTTGCCCGACATCTAACTGAAGCAAGGATCTTGCTTAGTGCTTGCCTTTAAAAGAAAACAATGTGTCAAGTGTTCTGCCCTTGCTGCTTCTCACATGAGAGAAACAGATTGAAGACTTAACAAAGATGCACAATGTCTCTTTGTAGAATAAGTACAGATCCCAGTTATATCTAAAAGAGTGACACTGTCCCATGACTTTCAGCCATTGTTGGAGCATCTGAGGATGTATTTATTACGTGTATTAGCAGAGAGCAATTTTACTTCCCAATGGACTAACTTAAGGAATGGCCGAGGAGGTGGTAGGTCACGCTCCACCTTGGAAATGCTCCCTAGGCATTTCATGTTTGGGAAAAGGATCCTCACTTCTGCTCCTCACATTGTTGCCACTGCCTAGTTGGTGTGGAGCCAGTAGCCACAAGCTCCCAAAAAAGGGAAATGGGAAAAATATGAAAGTCCGGTCTAGGTAAGCTCCAAAATGGTTCTCCTAGATCCTCCCATTCATGGAATAAACCTGGTTCATAAGACAGACAACAAAAATATTTGTGTTGCCCAAAGGGGCATAAGCTGCTACCTGGCACAGCTTCTCACAAGCACAGATAGTCCCTAAGTTTGCAATATAGCAAATATTCAATTGTAATATTTATCTTAATAAAATTTACTTACTAGTAATTGGATGAAGGTTTTAAGACATGATGTAGTTATTTAGACACGCATGTGAACTCCTTAAATATTTCATGGACAAGCATATTTTTAAAAGAGCTTAAGCAAATAATTAGTCCGAAATGGAGAACAAACCCCTAATTTACCTTCATTAAAAACACAAAGAGACATTCTCTATTTGTTACCATACTCTTGAGTGCAAGTTAGTTCCTGTATTAACTGCTTTGAGAACTTTGTGACTGTCCATGCTCAATAGAAACACTGAAAGCAGTGGTTGACGTGATTATAACAAATTGAAAGTGTGGGTTATTACTGGCAGCTGGTCACAGCATTGTTACCAAGGTTTAGAGCACAACTAGACTGTAGTACGTGTGAGAGAGAAAGATGGGGTTGCTATATGTGTGGTGTGTAAGTGTGAAGCATATGTTCAGTGACTTTATGCTATAGATGTCATGAATGCATGGTTTGTGGAAATGTGTGTGCAATCATTGTTTCATGCCCATAAACACCACGGTCATGCGGTTTTTCAAAGTTTGGTCAACCATGTTTGGCCCTCGAGCCAAAAAATATTAGCCACTTCCTAAACTAGGTTTTGCAACCTAGTGATTTGCTAAACGGTGAATTATTTCCTTATTACTTAATTACTAAAAGTTGTTGCCTATCGAAACATTACCTTAACTGTTTATATTTAACGGGTTAGTTATAAGGGGTGACTTTTTGCAGTGTGGAAAGGACACAGTTCTATTACATCTAGAAAAGCAGCCAGAGTATGTAGTCCTTAGGCTTATTTTGTAATTAAAGTTGAAATTCTACAAATTCTAGCCAACTATTCCCCACTCCACCCAAGCCTTCAGTTGCTCAAGTTTATCTGGTGCTGGATATTTGCATAACTGGTTGATGGTACTTAAAATCTTCTTGGAACGTTTTAGAACGATTTAAAGACAAAGTGGGAGTCCTGGCTTTTCTTCTTCTCAAACATCCTTCCTGCAATAAAGATATTGATCTGATCTTTTGTACAATTTCTCTGCTCATTAACATTGGCCTGAGCAGAAAAACATCCATAGCCTCATTTAGCTGCAACATCTTTGTAGAACATTTGTTGTTATCTATTGACAACCTGCTCCATAACTACTAAGACAGTTTGCCATGTCATTACCAGGTATGCAACCTTATTTGAACTCATATTGACTCTACTCCAGAAGGCAAATATATCTGAAGATGTTAAATATGATTTAGGAAGCAAAACAGGTTAAGAGTGACCCTTCATTTTTTAAAAAGAATGCCTTGTCACTTGTGGCAGACCTTGATGAACCCAGGTTTGCAAAAATTCTCAAAACAACCTGTAAGGGAAGGAGAATTATGAAGTGAGCCTGGTCTTTAAAACCTAAACATATGGGCTTCATTTAAGTTTCAGAAGAAAGGAACTGTCTTGAGGTGAATGATCTAGGAGGAGCTCCTTTGTTGGAACTCATTGAAGCCCACGGTAATGCAATCAAATTCAGCTTTGCATTAGATATTTCTACCATTAATGGTTGGTGGGTGTGTTTGCATACATCTAACAGGAGAAAGACTCATTTAACTTAATCTGGGTTGGTTTTTGCCTGCAGATTAATCTTTGGAAAACCAGCCAACTTATAATTATAGTTATAGGTATGGGTGGAGGAGTATTGGGTGGTTGAGACATGCCAGTTTCTGTTACATTTGGTATGTGAGGCTAGCAGCTTGTCTGATTTTCTTCTGATTTCTCTAGCCAAGTAGATCAGACTCTCATTAACAATTTAACAGAATAGAAACTGTATGTGACTAAGATAAATACCCCCACCCCCCAAAATCTTTAAGATTCTTAAAATATGGTCACAAAATAGACTAAGATACCACCCTAAAGCTTCCTGATGACCAGAACAGTTCAAGTCCTATAATAAAGTCTGACCTCCTTCATGTCTTCTGGGTCAGGCTTTTTCTTTGGTCTGAACAGCAAGGTTTGGCTCAGCTTGTTCCCATTTTCTGCCACAGACTGACCCTTGCTGTGCCTTTCTCTGAGGATCTTGCCTTGGAGCCAAGTGTGTGGCAGCCATCTGGTTTGGCACCGTTGTGCCAAACACACGGTGATGGAATGATAAAATACGAAACAGGACAGTGCCACAAATCCAAATAGTAAATTGTTAGTTTAAAAGGTAATACACACAACACCTTTAAAAAAGATTCCTCAAACCAGCCAATAGACTTTTATAAAATAAAAAATATGGCTGGTCAAGTTGCTTGTTCCCATGGTTGCAACTCCAAAGAGAGAAAAGGCAGGTTCTCCAGTGGGGAAAGTGAAACGCAGAAATGAAAATTGACTTTGTGGGCCAGCTGCCCTCTATTTTTAAGCTGAAGTATATTCTCTTTGCTGGCTTGGCATCAAGGAGCGTGGCCCTTTCTTGATAGCTGTTGCCAGATTCCTGACATGCTGTAAAGTGGCAGCTAGAAGCATTTGTTCATGGTGGCTTAAGAAATTTTCAAGAAATCCTTGGCTGTTCTCTTGGTTTGAGATAGTCATCTGCTTCTCTCCTTCAAGTCAAACAAAGTGATATGCTCTAGAAAACAGTAGCACTCTCTCTCTCTCTCTCTCTCTCTCTCTCTCTCTCTCTCTCTCTCTCTCTCTCTCTCTCTCTCTCTCTCTCTCTCTCCTGCCCTGCTCTCCTTTAGCATGTTTTAATAATTGCTGCTTATTTTTCTGTCTGAGGCTGCTGGAGAGTATAACTTAAAATGAAAAAAAAGTGTCAAGAACAAAGACAGGGAACACACAAAGCAAGACATTAATGGACAGTTTGGGAGCCAAAGCCAATTTCAGCACAGCTGTTGAAACTGTTCCTTCAGGCATGAGAAAAAGTTACCCATGACTCTTGGACAAATCACATTTTCTTTTGTCTACAAATATTTTTAATGATAGAAGATTTAGGCACAATTAAAATGAATGCTTAAGTGGTCATCTTGTTTAGAGCCAGTTCACAGGCAAGGACTATCTCTTCCGTCAAAACAAAATTACCTCTCATCTGTTGTGCATTAGTTCTTATTCATCAGACTCTTTAGAGGAAGAGCAGTTAACAAATAATTCAAGTAAATGAAACAAAATAACAATGCTTAGGGCTTCCCTCCAAAATTGTAGTAATTAGAGACTACAGCCAGTCTTGATTAACCGCCCACAAACCGCAACAAGTTGCCCAAATCACACAGATTCTAGTGGTATACAGTATACAAATACTGTACCCTATAGCCCAGGCATCCCCAAACGTCGGCCCTCCAGATGTTTTGGACTACAATTCCCATCTTCCCCAACCCCTGGTCCTGTTAGCTAGGGATCATGGGAGTTGTAGGCCAAAATATCTGGAGGGCCATAGTTTGGGGATGCCTGCTATAGCCCATGGATGACTAACCTGCGGTCCTTCAGATGCTGTTGGATCACAGCTTCTATCATCCCTCCCTATTTGCCCTGTTGGATAGGGATGATGGGAGTTAGAGTTCAGCAACACTGGGAGGGCCACAGGATTAGCCTCTCCTGCTACAGCCCATGTGCATTCAAGTCCTTTCACTGAACTGCAACTTCCATTCTGTAACATGGCTCACTGGTTACTCCAAGCCTTAGTAGATTTCTGTTACAACCACATCCTTCCACACTCTCATTACTATTTAGCCCAGCTGGATCATGGTGAGTCAAAAAAATAGCAGCCTGCTTTCAGGTTCTGGCTCTCCAAAGTCTTAACAGGAATGATTTCAACCATACACAAGGGGAATTACAAAACGCATGGGGGAATTATTGTGGATATGAGTAAAAAGTAAATGATCATTAACTTATTCATGGGAGGAATAAAAGAATAGAAATGGATCCCCTGTGAATAGCATATGAGTAGCATATACCCAGTTCTTCTAAGGTTACATTATTGTTCCATTCTCTGAAGCATATACTTTATCCTGATTGTAAATATATTTTATTAATATAACTTGGCCCTGTGTCTTTCTGTAACAGCACTCTACAATATACGATATTGCATTCATCCTATAGTAAACTGTCCATGTTTATGTTGCATCACTTATTCTTTAACATCTCTCATACTTGTGATAAAGATTATGCTTTAAATTGGCATAAGATGCCTTTTGGAATTGCAGACGCAGAGCTGGAAGGAACAGCATGGATTATTTCATCGAACTGTCTGTCCCGAGGCAGGGAATTTTACACTTCAGGCATTTTTGCCAGATGCCTCCCTAGTTTCCTCCAGCAATGAATACTTCCAAACTGTGGATCTTGTTCCATTGCTCTACATTTTATTTGGTTGAGATGTTTTCCTAATATCCACTCAGTGTGAACCAGCCATTTCCCCTTAAACCTGATGCTACTTCTTTGTCCTCCGAATAGTAACACAGAATGGACCCTCCCTTTCAGGAGGGCTGTCATGTTCACCTTTAGCCTTTGATCATTTTAAAAAATGTTTAGTTCCTGGAACGCTTCACTGCATGACTGACAGTGATTCAGATTTGCAGAAAAGTAATCTGGTGCAATCTTGGATTGGAGTGCATCAAGCTGCAGGTGGGTGTCTGTAAAGCTCTGCATATGTGGGCTTACTTGCTATGGAAGGAGAAGGCTAAGAAAAAAAACTATTCTCCATGGTATGCTAGCAAGCAGGATTTTTATTTTTATTTCTGCATGAGAAAGAATTAAACAGATCCTACCCCCTCATAGGGGGGAAGTTTTTGGGTTAATTGTAGTAGGGTATGTGCCCTCTCTGTACTTTTAAAATGGCTTTTATCTTGCTTGGGTTTTTTAATCATATTCATATAGAAATGCTGCTCCAAATAAATGCACAGAGCCGTTACAGCTGTGCGGAATACTAATTGTTACTAGTACTATATTTCCACTTCCAGAAGTGTTGTGTTATACATTAATGTTTTGCAAGGTATTTGGACATCTCCTATTGTGAAATGCAGCCTTTATTTTAAATAATTGCCCTTTCCCACGAAAACATTGTCTTTCAGCATTGTATAATTGATGTCCCTGATAAGCGGAAAGATTTTTCCAGAAACATTTAATAGACTACCTGGGCTTACATTCAAAGAGTCCATATATACCGATTACATTATATACATTTGCTTTCCAGTGCCATTCAGAACTGAAAATGGTTAGGAAATGAATCAGTTGTGTACTGTACTTGCTGGAGTGCAATATCGCCTAAATTGGGAAAGGAGTACGACAAGGTTGTATATTGTCTCCCTGCTTATTTAACTTATATGCAGAATTCATCATGCGAAAGGCTGGACTAGATGAATCCCAAGCCGGAATTAAGATTGCCGGAAGAAATATCAACAACCTCAGATATGCAGATGACACAACCTTGATGGCAGAAAGCGAGGAGGAATTAAAGAACCTTTTAATGAGGGTGAAAGAGGAGAGCGCAAAATATGGTCTGAAGCTCAACATCAAAAAAACCAAGATCATGGCCACTGGTCCCATCACCTCCTGGCAAATAGAAGGGGAAGAAATGGAGGCAGTGAGAGATTTTACTTTCTTGGGCTCCTTGATCACTGCAGATGGTGACAGCAGTCACGAAATTAAAAGACGCCTGCTTCTTGGGAGAAAAGCAATGACAAACCTAGACAGCATCTTAAAAAGCAGAGACATCACTTTGCCGACAAAGGTCCGTATAGTTAAAGCTATGGTTTTCCCAGTAGTGATGTATGGAAGTGAGAGCTGGACCATAAAGAAGGCTGATCGCCGAAGAATTGATGCTTTTGAATTATGGTGCTGGAGGAGACTCTTGAGAGTCCCATGGACTGCAAGAAGATCAAACCTATCCATTCTTAAGGAAATCAGCCCTGAGTGCTCCCTGGAAGGACAGATTGTGAAGCTGAGGCTCCAATACTTTGGTCACCTCATGAGAAGAGAAGAATCCTTGGAAAAGACCCTGATGTTGGGAAAGATTGAGGGCACTAGGAGAAGGGGACGACAGAGGACAAGATGGTTGGACAGTGTTCTCGAAGCTACGAACATGAGTTTGACCAAACTGCGGGAGGCAGTGCAAGACAGGAGTGCCTGGCGTGCTATGGTCCATGGGGTCACGAAGAGTCGGACACGACTAAACGACTAAACAACAACAACAACAATATCGCCTACGTCTGGAAGACTAGGCACTATTGTATTGTACTTCTCTACACAGAATCAGCACGGGATAAATGTAACAAATCAGTTTGAGTTAGAAAGACATATAGAGAAGAACACAGTAGGGTGAAGTATTTTCTGCTCTACCAGGATGTGTGTAACTAAGTAAGTAGTTAGTAGATGAGGCAAACATTCCTCTGACTCCTATGCAAATTAGCATGGGAGAACATATGCTTATTATTATACAAAGAATTGGATGTAAATATCACATAGGCATGTTTTTTTAAAAAACCTACCAGTAGCAACTTCAGAACAGTTGCTCCCACTTGAGAAGCTTAAAATAATTGTGTTAGAGAGAGCGCCAAGTTCATTCCATGGTATCTCCAGGTAGTGCTGTGACAAACTTTTCTAACACTCTGAATAGCTACTACCAGCAGTTTCCACAGATTACCTTTTGTTCCGATTTAGAGTGGGTTTTCCAGGGGAAAGTGGCAGGCAAAGGCAAAACTGCTTGGACCTGTGCCTAGGAAGGATGGGACAAGCAGCAAACTCCCCTCACCTGTGCTTTCTAGGCACAAGACAAGCAGAAGTGTGGACAAGCCCTTTGATAGGGACCATTGATCTCACTTGGCACAAGGTAGCCTCCCAGCTTCCTAAGTACTGCAATTCTTACATCATGATTTTGCCATTAACTCCCAGGAAATTCTCCCTGAATTCTCCTGATCTTGGCTGATCAAGTCTAGTTACCAAGTGGTTAGCCAAGTACTTTCAGAGCAATCTGTTTTGCAGATGTCTTGCTTTTTCCCTCATGGCCTTATACTATTTTACACCGAATATTTTGTGCAGTGGAAATAGCTACAGACTAAATGGCATAATCTCACCTCCTAAAACTAAAATATATAAGGGATTCCCCCCCCTTGCCAAAGAATAGGAGGTGGTGCTGTGTAAACTTTGCAAGGTACAAAACTGCAGGCAAGTTTTATAGCTATACTGATTCCTAATTACTTTAATTGAGCCAAGTTGGTAATATATTAAAGGTGTTTCCATAGTGTAATTTCATTGCGGTATATATATTTGAAAACCACTTTTCCAAGGTACAACTCACACATATAAGCTAGCCCATTTTTAATATCTATTTTGATCATCTGCCGATATAAGACCATACAGATTAATGTAACATGTGAACTGTGGCTTCATAGATATTATGAGTTCCACATTATATGATTGTAATGGCTCTAAGAATGCTTCTGTGGCTGAGAAAAAAATTAGCCAGGTGCACCTCAGCGGAGTCATGCAATTTACGCTTTCCTCATACAATCCCATCCATGGATGGAAGGGATTAACTGGAGCAGACAACAGGGACAGGGGCAGACGGCTGTATGTATGAACGAGTCCTCTTGTTATCCTACTCTCTGTGACTCTGAAACCATATGCCTGGATAACTTTCTCCCTTGCCTGCTTCTGTGGATAAACTGCAAATCTGCTTTCCTACATCTGCTGGACGAAGGTCTTACTACTCACACTGTGCTGCTTTTAAGACTCACTGGAATCTGCTTATTCTGGAGCACATTCAACAAACTTGGCACTGCTTTTCTACAGACTAGACTAACTTTCCTGGTGTGTGGTGATGCTAAATCCCAACTCAGTGGAATTGCCCAAATACTAAGAAGATTGAACACATTGTGCTACAGATCCAAGGAAAGTCTGTGGGCTTTCACAGAATGTAAGTCATTGTTGGATTTTACTCAAATGTGTTCTCCCATTTAACAAACAAACAAACAAACAACACACACACACACACACACACACACACACACACACCCAGAGAGAGAGAGAGAGAGAGAGAGAGAGAGAGAGAGAGAGAGAGAGAGAGAGAACAACATAAGCCCAGAAGTGGAAGTTCTTAACTCCAATAGATTTTTTTCTTCAACACTATACTATTTTATATCTCTTACTCCTTTTCCATATCTGGTAGCAGATACTGTATTTACTTCCAAAAAGATATGTGCCTACTATTCAGATAGCTCTTGGTGACTCAGGGAATTGATTCTAAAAGCATGCAATTGAGAGATTGTTTTAGTAGTCGGGACTATATTGATCGCCTTCTCATTAGCTTCTTTCTTTGCCTCCCTCAAAACTAATGTTTCCAGGATCCTCATTGTGCAGTAGACCTTATAATGCTTTCACATGTCACAAAAATCCTCAGCACTCCCTAAAGTCTGTTAAGTGATGTGTGGTTTCACAAAACCTGAATTGTGATGAGTTCGTTCCATAGCAATTAAGCATCTGTGCCATTTATTGTTGCACAGAAGAAAGAATTTAGCATGCACAGCTTCTCTGGCTACTGTAGGTCAGGAAAAGTAATGCATGAGTATGGGCTTGAACCCTGGTCTCACATGTCTTAGTCCAGCAGTCTTAACCACTACGCCACACTGATGTCATTACCATGTGGTCTTCCTGGAGCACTTCTTGAGAATCTGCTGATTAAAATAATTTCTTAGTTATTGAATCTGCATAGGAAGCTTCAGGTTGTATTGAATGGTGTATCCCCGCTCAGGGAAAGGCTGTTTGCTTCATCAGAGCTTTCTGTTCATGGAAGGGATGGGGAGGTGACATTCACAAATCCCCCATTTCTCCTCCAGCACCTTGCATCACATTGCACAGTTTTTGTTTCAAAGGGTTCCTCGACCCTCTGGAGGTTTTAAGTACCAGAGGGAAGAAGAAATAAGCAAAACTCTCACCCCCTCTTTTCTGCTGATGGAATCCTTTGCAGGATCGAGGAGTCTTCTGTGACTGCAGGGAAATGACTGGGCGCAACCGCCAATGAATTGCTTTCAATCAGTGAAATTCTATGCTTGGTTTCAGTTTCCACACTTTGCATCCGACACACAGATGTACAGCTTCGCCTATGGCGGCTGGGAACCTTGCAGCGGGAAACTGGTTTTGCTGCTTTGTGTGATTAAGGTTTGAGACCTCAAAACATTGTGTGAGCATTGACAACTTGCAAATTGTATCTGCTCTCACCAGGCTAGGCCTGCCTGAAGCAGCTTTGTTTTGGGAGCTGAAAAATGGCTTAATCAGGCTGAATCTCTCTCCCCCCCCCCCTTCTCGGTGTGTGTGTGTGTGTATATGTTTTTCTCCACTGCTCCTCTCTCTCTTTTTGTCCTTGAGAACAAAGTTCCAGTCACTTTAATCAGTCACATGAAATGGTCGTTGGAAGAAGTCTGAAATCCTTGTCATCTCTTTTTCACATCTCATGAAGATTGTAACTCCACTCTGCGGCAAGAGTGTTAAGTAATCATTGTGGGTTGTTCTTTGGCACAACCTCCCCGTCTTCACAGCAGATAGCATCTGGCTTGCAGTTTAAAGAGAACTATAATAAAGCTGCAAGGCCCTGCAGTTACTGTGCATGTTTTGTACCAGCTTGCTTTGAAATTAACATGCTTTGGTTTGTGTGGTTTCAGTAACGACAGCTGAAACATGGTACCTCCAGGGGCTACTTCTGTCTCATACTGCTGGCTTGTTCTTTTTCTGTGCTTTGCAAATAGAGCTGGTTTTGTGCAATGTACTAGTGAACTTTACGCAGGACAGCAATTATTTATTGGCAGCTATTGAAATAAAATGAGGCCTTGCCAGTTCATTAGGGCTGGCCCCACTCATATCTGAGAGATACAGTTGTTTCCTTGTTTGCCTTTCTTTCCTAGGGGATAGCAGTCAGTTACTGGCTTCGTCCAACATTTGATTACCAGTCCTACACACTTTCAGATGTTGTGACCTATACACAGGGCTGCATGGGCGAGAGCAAGAGAGCAGTGAAGGTCCCCACGCACACAGAAAAAAGTGCAGAATGTGGCGTAGTGTTTCCCAAGGATCTCAGCTCTTGCTCTCTAGCCCATATGGTTCTGCAAACGTGTTTGAAAATTTGTGACACATGCCAGGCAAAATCTCAGAAGTCAGAAATGTGACTGAATAGGTGTTTCAGCAACCAGGAGTGAGGAGGCTTCAGTGCCCTGTTCATTTCTTGATCCTTCTCTAGATTAGCAAAAATAGAAGAAAAAATGCAAAACAAGAGGAATTATACCGACACAATGAATTTACATATTGTACAGGTAATAGGATCCAGGTTTACTTGGTGCGGAATTTTGTTTGCCTGAGGGCAGAATTTGTCGTCCCCCCCCTGTTATGAATACACATAGAGTTGCTCATACATATAAGGATGTTTGCAAATCTTAGGTTGTTTCCAGATGACCTCTTTGTTGAACATTCATCCTGATTTGTTTGCTGTGAGGTTACACAACATCAGGTCAACTGATTGTTGTTCCATGATTTCCAATGCATTTTCGTGTCCTGTTCCATATTGTAAAAACTCTGATATGGGGGGGAGTGGGTTAGTTACGCGAAATCACCGAATCAACTTTTAATTGTGGAGCCTGTATGTGATTGAATCCCACCCAAAACAATCTGTAAGTGTCCTTACTCACAGTACTCACTTCTATCCATATTATGGTCACTCATCATGTGCTTCTTTAGCACTCCCCAACTCTCTAGAGCAGGAAAAAGGAGGGTCAAATTGCAATTCCGATTAGGTTCAAGTCTGTAAACCACAATACCCACAATTTCAGCTAGCATGAATTATGTTTAAATTACTACAGACATTCCACTCACCCCTGAAAAGGACTATCAAGTTGCAAATAAAACCTTATGTCTTTCAAATCCTTGGGCTTAACCTTAGCATCTCCAGCTTCCCAATGAAGGAAGTGTGTGGTGATATGTATACATACATAGCCACTAGCTGCTGGACTCATGTATCTGATGATGGCTGACATGATGTTGAACCTCAATGTTGGGGTAGGGGAGCACATGGCAAGAAGAAAGCAAATATTCCTCATGCTTCCTTCTGATCCACAAAAGCAGGTCAATGTATAGAGCAGTAGTTTGTTGAAATAAAATGTAAAGAAGCACAAACTATTATGCAGGGGAAAGGGGGGAATTGTACAGGTGAGAACTCATTGACATGGCAATATTGGCAGGATCTTGTTTCCTTAGCATATAACCCAGTTCAGACTCCCTGCCAGACATATAGTATTCTGTTTGTATTTCACATATTTTATAACTACCCTCTGTGCATATATTTTTTTCCTTGAGCATTTCAGTCATATATTTTCCTGACACTTCATTCATCACTTGGAAGTTGAAGCCAGGGGAAAGAAATGCCAGTATAATATCTGCCTCCTTTCCCCTCCAGTGTGACTGTTGGTCTTGGAGTTCTTTGGCTTTCCCATCACTACTTGAGTATATACTGGCAAGGCTGGCTAATTACTGCCGGGAGAAACAAGACAGCCACATCTTTCAGCATCTTTTAGAGCTGGGCTCCAAAGCTCACAGTCGTGGTGCAAATTAGAGATCCAAGACAGCCAGCAGTTAGGACTATTAGATTTCTACATTGACATTAAGCATAGGGAGTAAATGCACCATTGTATTTCATTTCAGTGGTTGGGTTTCATAGAGTGCCATTAAGGTTTGATATCAAGCTGCGCTTTTACTGGCAAATTGCTTTATTGCCGTGGCTAAAAGGTGAAAATGACACAGGCCAACCTGCTTTCCTTTTCTCTTGTTAGAGGCTTTATAACTGTTACAAGAGTTGTAAATGCACATGAGCTGGAACAATGGAGCATTGTTTTTTGGCCTCAGCAACAACATGTTGACAAGAGTTGCTTTTAGCTGATTAACTGTCCAGATTTTGAATAGAATATTTTGGTGCTCATAAACACCACATCTCGAATCAGGTAATGTTTGAAGACAGCTAATAAAAGCACTGTTTTTAACTCACACATACATTGCCTTGCCTTGCCTTGCATGAAATCAGCAGATGTCTTCATTGTACATGATCTCTGCAAAACAACACTGGGCACCATTTTATGCCAGCTTTCATTTAATACAGATTCTCCGCAAATAATCTGCAATGATCAAATTACTCATAAAACCACAACATCCTTCTTTTGCCCTGAGTGTTTAAAATTCTTAACACAAAAATTCACTTTTGAATCTTATCAGGTGTTTTGAAAACATTTATCTTGTTCATTTTCATTCAAATTCCTAGTTTAGGGGTGGGAAGCTGTAACTTGGCAGAAGGTGACATGCAGCAAATGCATAAATTGAGCTAAGATCTTTAAAGGTCATGCATTCTCTGGGCTACCATGTTCCATCGTTGTTTCCTTCTCCTGGCTAATGCTTTAGGGAAAATAATGGTGAAGTCCTCTGTATGGACCCGTCTTAGATGCATTGTTTTCATCACTGCAGATCACAGAAGTTGCTCTGAGTAACTTCTGTGAGGTCTTCACTCATAATTACACTGTTCATGCAAATGCAGACATGGGCACTTCATCCGTGGAATGAACAAACCAAGTCTTAAGGGGCAAGCAAACTACTTTGCATTTCTGCAGTTCTAAGTCACTTCACTGTTTTCCTTCTCGCAGACAGTAATTTTCAGCATTGTGAAGAAACAATTGTAGCACAGTGTGCTAAATGGCAGGTGATGACAGTTTGGTAGGTAAGACAGGTATTGTTGACAGCTTATAGCATTACACCCTCAACAGGAAAGCTGCCACAATATCCTAGTAGCAGTAGGAGGTGGGGGGGGGGTAGGCATTTCAGTATTTTTTCACTTTGGGCAACACAGTCTTGTTAACCTTTCTTCTACCATAGTTACTTGGGGATCTCTTTCTTCAGAGAGAGACATTCTTGGGATTTCACTCTACGTACATGCTCAAAATGAAAAAGAAAATCGATAGATTTTTAATTTGCAGAAAAGGAAAGATTTTATCAGTGAATTTTCATAGGTTTTATAACTTTCTCAGGGTGACCCTTAGGTGTAGCAGGGAAGCTGGTATTATAGATTTTTTTTTAACTAAGCCCTTAGACCGGATAATAGAAAAGCAAATACCGGTAATATAGAACATAGATTTATGGATAATCATGTTCCCTATTGGCACTGGACATTATAGGCCTAATCAGGATGCTATATTCTTCATGAATACCACCATAGTGAGTTTTCCACCTCTTGGCTGCATCCCTGGCTTAGTGGTGGAGCATCTGCTTTGCCGGCAGGGGGCCCCAAATTTGGTCCCCAGCCTCTCTGGTTAAAAGGACCAGAGGTATCAGGGTGGGGAAAGGCCTCTGCCCAGCGGCTGTTGCCAGTTATGTTACTAGACTCAATGTGTCATCATTGACCTGACTTCCTGCAAAGTCAGCTTCAAGAGAGAGAATTCTTTTACTTGGGAGCAAAGTTTCATTGCTTTGGCTGACAGCCCTACAAGTTAAGGCTACTAAATTTAACAGCTCCAAGATATGCACACGGGGTTCTCAAATGTATACATACAGTTCAATGGAATAAGGTGCTCCGGGCTATCGAAATGCAGTCTGGCTCTCTACTGTTGAATGCAATGGAGATACATGTTCCAGGTTGTGCAAATGCCACATTCCAAAAGAGTGCAGAAAGTGATCACTGATACTGGATGCAAATCCACCAACACAAGACCTGATCCTCAGCTCACCAGGTATGCCAGCCTGGAGCTGGTGTAATAAAAATTTAGGAGGGGAAAACATCTCCTCCTGCCCTGCTCTGTGTTAGTCAGGAAGACTTGGGATGTGGTGGTGAATCTGCTGCTCCTTTCATCCCCAATTCCATATAGGATAGCTCTGCTAGTCTTATAAAAACCAAATACTTTGGTAATTTCAAAACTTTGACCTGTAATCTATGACATGCTATTGTACTGCTTCCCATATACATGCTTAGATGTAAAAACCAAGGTACTGGAAAATAGTTTTTTTTAAAAAAAACCCTAAAATAATTATAATATATTGTAGATTCACATTTTTAATTTTAATTAACCCACTCTGTCTGAATGCTGGCAAATGCCCACTTTCAGATGGTTGTGTGACTGCTTCACCAATGTGTAAATCAAAGGTGAAATGAGTTAGTTGCCCTTTAGATTGGTGTTTCATAACAGGCATATTCTGCAACGTGTTCTTGACACAATAATAGTGCACCAATGGTGGATTTATTCTGCTTCATTGTTTTGCAATGCTTCCACATTATTACTGGCCAGAAGGGCTGTAGCATAACAAAAGTAGAATAAAAATAAGGCGGATCATTTGCAGTATAGAAAGTTGTGATATTCCAGCAGAAAGATCTGCAATACAGACTGATTAGAAGGGAAGAAGTGTGACCACCCCAGAACTTTTGCAGGTGCCAGCAGTAGTGAAAGAAGGATCACATACGGCTGTCCTGATAACACAATGAGCACAAATCATAATGAATGCACAATAAAAGGGATGTCTAGAGGGTCCCTAAAACAAGGCAGGTAGCAGTTAACGGTTGCCAAATAATTTACAGCAGGGTGGGATATGACAGTCAGGTAGAAGTGAATAAATAGGCAGGGTGTGATTAAGATAGGCCAGGAAAGATTGAGCAAAACAATAAGCATAGCTTTTTTCTTATTATTTTTAAGTTCAGTGGTACCAGGAAGGCTGTACAACTGCATATCCGGGAAGTTGCCATTCTTCAAAAACTGGAAAGAAACATGCATTTTAGTTGTTGTTTACTTTGGTATCACTGGTTCTAATGCAGCCCCAAATTACAGGTCTACCAATGTGAGAGTCCTGCTGGTTAATAAGTGCCGTTCAAATTCCTGATAGCAGGATTCTTAAGAAAAATAAATGTAGATACTGTAACAAAGATACTGTACATAAACTAAACAAAAAACAACCCTGTTAAAATAACATTCCCAGCCTTTTCAAACTAATGACATCAAGGAGGTGCCAAGATAAGGCTTGCATTGGCATGTCGAGGCATGTTAGCAGAATATTAGTCCTGTGTGTGGAGATAAAAACCAAACACTTTTCTCAGGGTCAACATGTAGTGCTTATTCACAAGTGGTCAGCTGAGAATGAAAGCAACAGGGGAATGCAAGGAATGCCTTGCAATTCAAACAATCCAATGGAATTCAGATCTCTATGTATAGAGATTAATTATGATTGATGCTGTTTTAACACCTTTTTCCCCTCTCTTTTGCTCCAAAAGACTTATTTTCATATGTCTTAAATCAAGGGTTGATTTCTACCTAATGGCAGATACTGGGCATAACGTACTCACATGACTTTCTTCTATCTTTCTAACCCACCCCCAACCAAATAATATATATTTCCCATTGCTCCACAAAATAGGCTATCATGTTGTGCCCTACTGTGCTTCCCTCTAGTGACAGCCAGTGATGTGGAAGGGCAGTGAGAAAATGATGTAGGAAAGGGAAGAGACATCAAATTGGGGAGAACAACATGACGTCAAATTACAGGACAAGTAAAGCTACACATTACCATGAAGAACATGGTGTCTGCCAAAATATGTACTTTGACCCTAAGGACTACTTTGTATAGTCAGACCAATATCAATGGCTTTGCAAGGACCCTGAAATTTCTCTCTCTCCATTTAAAAAAAATGCTACTCATTGGGATGTTGGCTGATGTACCCATTCCCCCAACTGATAGGGCAGCTGTTAGGGGATGGGTATGTATGCACAATTTTGTGGTCCTGTTTTCTTTCTTCTGCTCTTTTAGATAAGGCAGCAAATTTGTGTTACGGCAGGCCCCCGTGGCAGCCATTTTGTGTTATGCCACAACCTACAGCATCCATTTTGTAGCATGCCATGACCCCATGGAAGCCTCTTTCTGTTCTGCCACATTGTCATAGCAGCCATTTTGTGTTATGCCACACACCCTCTGCACTTTCTTTAAAAAATTCAAGTTGGCCCCAAAGATTGGCAACTCCTGATCTAGGTAGCCTACAGAAGATGATTTCTCAGTCTTGTTGGGTTTTGCGTGGGGGAGGGGGAGGGGGGAGGCGGGGAGAGTCAAACTATATATACCATGTGCTTTTCAGGGCTCCACTGGATGTTCCTAATGCCATCTATGACACTTCCAGGTGATGCTGTTATCTAGCCCTCAATGTCTCTCCAAATCTCCCTCTCTTATTTGCATTAAACCCAGAGTGCACCACACAAGAATAAATAGCTATACCCACATATTGCTTTCTACAACAGTTACATTGGCACATGGGGAGGAGAAAACAGAGCTGTATTCTCTAAGGGATCGTTATGCATGAGGTGGGAACATTTGCAATTAAAAAACAAAAAAGCATGCCCTCTAACAGCATAAATATGATAACAGGTGCAATTGTATGGCATTAAACCAGGGACTTACTCATTGCACAACATTGAAGAAGCAAAGCAAGCAAACTGCTTTCACAAGGCAGGGTGGTTCTCATTCAGAACGTTTGAAAGGTCAACATTAGAGATATTAGTTTATGGCCTGTGTGGTTTTGCATTCAAATATGGGGGGGGGGTCTACTTGATACCCAAGTAGAAGAACTGGTATCGTACTGGTCAGGAGCTGTAGTGTAAGGTTGTGGATATGGACCAATGCCAATACAAATATGAATATGTTAGAGTGCTAGCTACTAAACAGCCATAGCTGCCAAGTTTTCGCTTTTCTCGCGAGAAAGCCTATTCAGCATAAGGGAAAATCCCTGTAAAAAAGGGATAACTTGGCAGCTATGTAAACAGCGTTGCCAACCATCAGATAACAGGCCTGGAGTTATCGCTGTCTTTTTTGCATTGCAGCACATTAAGCACAAGTGACTTGTCTTCACAGCTTACCCCCGCCCTCTCTTTTATCTGTGCCATATTGGTCTCTACCCTTGCTGTAAAAAATGCTGCCAGCTTTGATCTCCCACCTGTTTCAACTGCCAGCTGCCTGGGTGTTTTCTCCCATGATGTTATTTAAGGGTGAACCCTTCAGTTACGTTGTGCAAAAGCTGGAGCCGTCAAGCTAATTAATTTGAAAAAATCCCAGTGAAATAATTATTAGGAGGATTCCAAAATAGCGCATGTGAAAAGTGCAACCAGCTGTCTTAGTATTCAGAGGTAAAGGTAAAGGTAAAGGCGCCCCTGACCATCAGGTCCAGTCGTGTCTGACTCTGGGGTTGCGGCGCTCATCTCGCTCTATAGGTCGAGGGAGCCGGCGTTTGTCCGCAGACAGCTTCCGGGTCATGTGGCCAGCATGATAAAGCTGCTTCTGGCGAACCAAAGCAGCGCACGGAAATGCCGTTTACCTTCCCGTCGGAGTGGTCCCTATTTATCTACTTGCACTTTGATGTGCTTTCGAACTGCTAGGTGGGCAGGAGCTGGGATCGAGCAACGGGAGCTCACCCCGTTGCAGGGATTTGAACCGCTGACCTTCTGATCAGCAAGCCCTAGGCTCTGTGGTTTAACCCACAGCGCCACCTGGGTCTGAAATAATTATTAGGAAATAATTATTAGTGAAATAATTATTAGTGAAATAATTATTAGGAGGATTCCAAAATAGTGTATGTGAAAAGTGCAACCAGCTCTCTTATTATTCAGAGGTACTGTGCAGCAAATTACAAAAAATTAAGCACCAAATGCAGAGGGATCTCTGCCTAAAGTTCAAGGGGTATGGAATTCTGCTCTAAAGCCCCAGATTCTGAGTCCAGAAAACCTGCATTCTACTAATTAGTGGAAGATTCAGTAAAGACAATGAGTACAGAGGTTCTGGAGTAAGGAAAATAGGCATATTGCACCATGGGAAAGACCAATGAAGAATAGTTGCACCATCATTGCTGCAAAACCCACCACTAGACCCTTCCCTCTCATTTCTTGACTTTTATGCATATTCTGTGAAATAATGAGAGCTAGAAGCCTGTTCTCTTAAAAATATATAAAGAATAATTAAATTATGGTTTCTGAAGAAGGATGAGAAATATTTCAGTTTCTGTAGACTTTAGGGGAGTTTTAAAAACTGGTTGTGATGCTGCCTAGTCAAGAAAAGGATGCAATTTGCTTTGGCTCACGGAGAATAGCTCTTTAGAGCCCAGCCAATATGGCTGTATGCTAGTGCAGCTCTGTCAATCAAACAGAGCAGGGCCGTCCTTCCCACTGGGCTGACTCGCGCGGTGCGCCAGGGCGCCCACGCAGCAGGGGGCGCATCAAGGAGGCACACGGAACCGCCTCCGCCTTGCCCGCTTCGCGGTGGCGGAGCTGCCTCCGTCGAGGGGCAGCAGGGAAGAGGAACAGGGCTACCTTCTGCCCACACTCCTTCAAGTCACAGCGAGCACAGACAGTGCTGCCCCACAATGCTCCGCGGCACCTCATTGCATGCAGCGCTGTCTGTGCTCGCTGTGACTTGAAGGAGTGTGGGCAGGCGCTGCCCCACAATGTTCTGTAGGCAAGCCTTCTGTCGGGGCAGCAGCTAGGCCTCCCTGGACTGCAGCGCCGCTTCAGCCGAGCAGCGGAGGCGGAGCACAGCTGGCAGCGTCCCTGCCTGTCACGCCACGCCCTCCGGCTGCCCATTGCACCTGGCCCTGCCCGGCGGAGCGCGAGGGGTCCCGGAGGGATCATCATGCCACAGTGCCCGATACACTTAAGACGGAGAAACAGAGCCTATGAGGCATCGAGAGACAAACTTCCTTCTTTCCTAGAGAAAACATCTCTGGAAATATCTGGAAAATGGACTTTCGTGCACACCCCTGTTAAAAAGGGGTCTCAGATGTCACCCCCAAATAGATAAGGCCTGTCAGAAATCTGATATTTGACACATACATAGTTGAAGATACTACCATGGCAAAATGCCATTTTGTGAAAGTTTTTGTTTGATATCACACACCACACACTGCTGCAGTTAGGAGTGGATAGAAACAACAGCCCAGGTTGAGCTGTGGCTGCTGTTGGATTTTCACAACCAGCTCTTTAAATCTTACAGCGATAGCCGAAGGAGAATGAGCCAAGAGGTCGGAGCTCACCCACTGAGCTTTATCCAGGAGCACTTAGCCAGCAATATGCGGTTTCTTTTTAGAAAGGGGTTATCTGAGCAAAGCAGCTGCTATATCAGCTTTCTGCACAGCCTCCTTCAGCACTGTACTGCGTGCCCTTCAAAGGGTCGGTTACAATGGGAACCACTGTCTATCACTGCACCTGACCTGGTACCTGTTCTATCAGGGATGTTTCTCAGAAGTCTCTTTCTGAAGCTTCAAGCCTCCTTGGTGACATCTCGAAAGAAGCAAAGCCTCCCTTGCCCTTTGTTGGTATGCAGCAATTACAATCAAACCCACAAGCTGTTGTAACTTGTGTCTCAGGTCTAGCCCTGAGCTTAGCAGCCCCAGGACCAGGCATGTACAAAAGGCATCCTCCTTGAGCTCTGCAAATTGGTACAAAAAAACCCCAAAACCCTCAAATGAATATTTTCCTTTTACCATCATGAGTTTTGATGCACCCTCCTGGGCCCGTAAGATATATTAGTTGCCCACTTACTCTAGATGTTCCTACTGGTCCATGCAATTTTCACCTGAAGAAGCAGACTTGAGCTCTCTCTGGCCTCTAGCCACAGTGGCCTATCTGTAGTGGTGTATCATGGAAGAGCAGCTGTAATCTGACTCAGTTGTTAGTTTTGGCCTGGCCTCGGGGAAGATGTATGTTTTGGAAAGGTGCATGTTTCTTGTGTAATAAGACTTCTATTCATTTTAAGAGAAGACAAAGCGAGGCTGCCTTGCAAGCCTTTGGAGTGGTTCTACAATGTAGAGCCAGACAAACAGGGCATTTGTTCTGCAACTGTGAAAGGCTGAAAAGATCCCTTTGAAGCAAAGGTGGTGTACACCTTTAATCTCAGAGTGCGGGGGAACAGCGGTATTGACACAGTTGCCTCCAAGCGCAGAGGACTGAAAGGTGGAATTCAGAGAACTCAGCCACTTCATTTGCAGCACTGTTTGCAAACTGAATGCTCCTCAGTGGTTACCAGGTAACTAGAGACCAGAGAATTCTGCCAAACTCTGTGGCATCAAGATTAGCAGAGGCTTCTGTTCCTCTTAAAAGGCAGACATCTGCAGCAACATCATAATGCCCGCCTGACTAATGAATTGTCATGGGGCCATCTTTTCCCCAGCACTCCAGAAAACAAAGGGCTTGGTGCCTGTGAAAACTTGCTTTTGGAATTCGAAAGGTGGGCAATGAAGCTTACAAGCACTCCTTCATTTGTAAAACGTCAAGTGATTCC
The DNA here is from genome assembly GCF_965207765.1 of Zootoca vivipara. Lineage (NCBI taxonomy): Eukaryota > Metazoa > Chordata > Lepidosauria > Squamata > Lacertidae > Zootoca > Zootoca vivipara. The sequence continues at coordinate 41,600,138 of NC_142588.1, forward strand.
AAAGCAGCTGAGCTTTCTTTCTTGGAAGTAGAGTGATGGTGGCTCGAATTCAGAGAGAGATCTGTGACCCACCTTCTTTACAATCACCCACTTGGGGTTGGATTCAGTCTTTGCCTCCTAGACATGTAAGGCATATAGTGGGGTTTCAGATGCTCTCGTTTGGTGTGCTTGGCCCCTTGCAAGTATAGTGCATGCAGATTCCCCACTTGCGACACATCCATGCCATTCAGAGGCTTCCCAGCCGACAGAGTAAAAAGAGCAATGCGGTTTCTGCAGCTTTTCACGCCATACCAAATATTTTTTCTGTCTGCTAGAGCTTCTCTCATGAATTCTCACAGGCATGCATAGATATAGTCATTTTATAGTATAATACAAAAGTTGCACCGGCAGATCCCAGTGCAGGACTATCTCTGCTTGAGCAAATGTCTTGGCCACATTTCCATAGAGCTGCATGTATGTACTGAAAACGGGCATGTGGAGTCCACAGGAACTGCATGAGAATAAGCTTCTTGTATTTGGTGACTCCTTCGTTCCTGAATAAAATGGTCGCAGACTCACATGGGGGGATGTAAGAAGAAATGCAGGAACCGGTGAAAAGGGAAACAATAGTAGCTTTTCATTTCCTTCAGTTCTCCAGCATTTGCATGAACTTTGCTAAGAATAACTAATCTCTACTAGTGTGCCTTTTGGAAAAGGACACATGCGCCATCCCAAAGGGGCTGACCCAGCAAGGTTTACTGTTGTTGAATCGTTTTCCTGATATTTCCTTTGGAATAACGATTTTTCTTCTTCCAAGTGTAATTCTGTATAGTGGTTAAAAGTAACTAGTGACATTTTCCATGCTACTTGGAGATTGTAAAGCAGGCACCCCCAACCTGCGACCCTCAGTGGTCTGGGATGATGGGAATTGTAGTCCAAAACATATGGAGGGCCGAAGGTTGGAGATGCCTGTTGCAAAGATTAGCACAGGCATAGGAAAACTTGGCCCTCCAGATGTTTTGGAACTACAACTCCCATCATCTCTAGCTAACAGGACCAGCGGAGGGCCAAGTTTGCCTATGCCTGGATTAGCATCACCAATTCATGATGATATTGTGGTGAAACCAGCCCAAGGAAGTTGATGGAGCTAGGCTGTTGTGGTGGTTAAAGTGTCAGACGAGGAGCAAGACCTGTCAGGTTCACAAAAGCCTCTTGGTGGTGAAAGTCACTGGGTGAACTTAGGCTAGTCACTATCTTGGACCACTCAAGGTCAGCTTAGCCTACTTTACAGAATTGCTTCAAGGATAAGATGGGTTAGGGAAGAATCCTGTTTGCTGCCTGAGCACCTGTGAAGATGAAGGGGTTTGACATTAGCTACTACTATGGATGGGTTTGATCCAGAGTGGAGAACATGTAATGGGGCTGATAAAAGGTGACTTCTTCCTCCTGGTAGTCTCGCAGTCCCTGAAAAATGCTCTACGAGATCTGGGGTGCCCTGTAAATTTCAGTATGCTGTGGTACAGAGGACTGAGAAGAACCTTGAACATTTGGCAGTCTCAGCCCCCCCCCCACTTGTTCAGCAGGGTCCCCTGAATCTCACTAGAGCATAGGGAGAGGATGCCATAGGGCAGAGGGGATGAGAAAGCCATCTTCTGCCAATCCCATTGTGTGTGCTTAACTCTGAATCTAACCCAATAAAAACATACAGGATTGTAGCCAGTTTTGTTGTTCTACTAAGCACTTGCACACCATCAAAATCTGCTCCAGAAGGATGGAGGATCCTTCTGGAGTAGATTTTGAGGACACACAGGGAGCAGAGAGGAAGAGAAAGTCCCACTGTATGAGTGGAAGTCCATACAGACCATGTCAGATACAACCCACAAAATCTAACCCAATAAAAATATGCACTGCAGTGCATCTTCACTGGAGCCTAGCAAACATGTAATCTTAATGAATGACAGAGATATGCAGTATGAGCCAGCATCTTTGTTTCCTAATCGCAGTGTTGTTTTTCTTTTTCTTTTTCAGAATTGTCAGACTTTTAACAGCCTTAGCTGCCTTAGCATCACAGCGGATGATTGCTCTCAACAGAATCAGTTCTCACCTGGTATCGGCGGCACCAAGTCATGGACAACAGCATCCCTTTGCACCTTGGACGTCATGCCAGGCAGGACACCAGCCTGCACCCCTGTGCCAGAGCCACACTCAAACACAGAAGAATGTAAATCTAGCAAAGAAGATTTCTCCTATGAGGAATCAGAGTTTTGTGCCACAGAAGACGAGAGCAGTAGGAAAGAAGAGGACAACTCCTCATGGAGGAACAGTGGGACAGGAGGGGATAACATCTTTCAGTTGGATGGTGAATTAGATATTGAGCAGATAGAAAACAACTGAGAAGACAAAGTGGAATGATCTGTCTACATCAAACCTTTTAGGAGTGGTAAGATCTCACAGGTTGTCAATGCAGGCAGGAAAGTAAGTCCACATTTTTCTTCCCCACTGAAGGGTGGGAGAGGACAAGAAGCTTTGCCAAAATTTCATCAGGTATCTTGTTAAACCTTGAAACTCTTTTAGAACTACTGTAGCCCGTGAGGTTTTGCAAACATACTTTAGAGAAAACCTCCAAATTATATCAGCACATTAAAAAACAAAAAGCTTTGTGGGTGAATCAAAACTTGAAATTGTGGAATGTTAGAATAATAGCAACTAAAATGTTTTTTTTTAAAGTGTCTGGAACAGGGCTTAAACAAAAAGTAAGGAAAGACCAGAAAGTCTGTTGCTTGGCTTCATTCACAAATAGGCAACGTCAATATCTAGACAGGCAGCTGGTTCATCCTGGTTCATGGGAATCCTGACCCGCTTTGGCTTTTTGAACAGAGTAGAATATTCATTTTTTATTTTTGCTGTTGGACAATTTTCATTGTAAACTGCACCTCAGATAACCTTATTAAAGGGAATGGGCAAGGTGAAGATTAGCATTGTTCTCTGAATTCATTTTCTGTTGGATTATCTTTCAGGTAGCATATCTGATAAGATTCTACAAGGTCTCACAATCGCGACTTTCCAGTCCTTGCTGTAGAATCACAGTAGCCTTTTACAGTCTGCTTGCTCCATTTTTTATTCTGTAGTCATCAAGGACGCCATTCAAAGAGCGCACACATTGTTTGCCCTGATCCAGTACAGCAAGATCCGTAGGTTTCCAGCCAAGGCAGGTATATATGAGCATTTGGACACACATTCTCATCAGTGCTCATTTGGTCCATGTTGGACCGACTGGATGCATAACCTCATTTGGGCCCTTCTCTCTTGTACCTTGCAACTGGAGCTGGCTTTCAGGCCATTGTCTCGAGGAGAGGAACATACAAAACATTTGTGCATCTAGAAATTTAAATAAATGCCATAGCTAAATTGGCAGTGCTATATCCATAAGGCTAAACTGGTGTTTTGGTTCTATGGTGTAAATGCACAAGGATCAGAAGAGTTAGTGAATAATGGAGGTTACTGAGATTAGGGCTTGGCATCTTAAAATGATTATAAATTCTTTGATTATTATTTTCTGGAGTGGATAACATATAGTCTCTTAACTGTATTTTGTACAGCTTGTCACCACCGACAGAACTGGCATTATTAGCATACCACATTCATCACCAGAAAGAATGGAAGGTAACAACTTGTTTTGCATGTACAGCATCACTTTGGAATTGTTCTCACCTCCTAGGACTAAAAAAAGGCACAATAGCAATAATAGGGTGTGTACATAACTTTCAAGCAGTTCCACCTTCAATGAAAAGCACTGACAAGGGGCACATGCAGTGATGTTACCACAGATGCCAGTTACAGGGCTTGGTTCCAAAAGAGGCTAATTGTTGAGTTTTCTCTTGGTCTTAGTCTAGTTTTCCTTTTACAACATACACTGGATATGTCTACCGTAGCAGAATTATTGGTTCAGCTGTCAAGCTAAACCATGGGTTGGCATAAGCAAGCCCTGGCCTTCATGCTCCCCTCCATCATGCCATTCTGCATTGCCTCTTTTGCAGCAAAACTAGTTTGCTGTAACATCCAAACCACTAGACTATGGTTGCATCTGCCCTCCAAACTAGACCAATAATGATCAAACTGTAGTTTGCAGCTGCGATTTGGTCACAGAATCATGGTTTGCAGGTTTGAATATAATGGCACATTATGCTTTTGTCCATAAAAAGGGGAATGGAATCAGAGCAGGGGAGAAGAGGTGGGTGTGCAAGCCTGAGGCTTGGTAATTCATGTGAACTGAGCCATTCTGACATTTCAGCAAGATTGGTAGTGATCATATAATTGATCATGTAAATGATCTCAAATAAGCAAGATAAGTGAAGAGTTCTAGATCATATGAGTGGCCAGATTCAATCTGGAATCAATCACAGGACTTTAGTATACAGATATAGGGAAGTTTCCCTGACGTATTTCTTAGACATACAAGCAATACATATACGGTGTGTCTTGGGGTTATTTTAGCTATGTGAGTTACATAGGACCTGTCTTTAGCGATGACGATGCTGATACAAAACACAGTTTGAGATGCTGATGTTCAGGTAGCAGCACTCCAGAATTACCTTCCACCTCTCTCATTGATAGTGGTAAACAATAAGCTTTACACTTTAGCAAGCATAACTCAGTTAAATAAGCTGTTCAATTATCTACATTTAACCAATGTTTTGTTTACCTATAGCAGGCAGAGGGGAGGGGACAATAGAGATGACATTTTTAATGACGATGACACCCTACTTTTTTTTTTACTGCACTTTTCTCTGCAGTGGTGCAGATGTTTATGGCATCCAACACCACAGTAGATTCCATCCAAGCTTTAGATTTACAAATGTCCAGTCAAACTGCACAGATTTTTGTTGTTGCTATGTTGATTTCTGCTATTTCTTCCCTATCAGATGCTCACATAATGTGCAAGCCAAAAAAAAAAAGATAGTAAACTAATGTTAGTAAAGTAGGGAGAGGATTGCTTTAATTCTCAATGTCCTATATTATACAGTTTGATGCCATTCAAGAACCTGGTGAACATACCTATGAGCCCTGTGCTTCCCAAGCTCTCTGTTTGTTGCATGCATGCCAAGTTAAGATGCACTGCTGGTTTCAGCAATTGACAGAACAGGTGCTCAACACAGTGACAAGCAGATCTCCCCAGGTTTCCTTTGGAATGGACTTTCCAAAATGATCTAAATTTGGCTCAGATTCAAGCCTGAATTTTTACACTCAGGCCCATTAATATCTCAGTGTCCTCTTAGTAATGTCATCAGGGGTGTGAACCAGGCTCCCTTCTTCCATTTCCCTTTGCAAACCTTCTGGTTGCCTATTTTCTCTGCCTCCTCCTCCTCCTTGTGGTGACTGTTGCCTTAATTACATGGCAGGAACATGTTGGGCCCAGGGAATTAAAGACTGGGAAACTGCAGCTCCCAGGACTTGTAGCAGCCAGGGTGCTTCTGTGAGCATGTATCCTGGGTGGCCAAGGTGCCTAGAAATGGCAGCTTCCCAGTTTCTTGTAGTTTCCAATCTCCACAGTGCTGTTGTTGCCTAATGAATACAGCCACCCTTCTTCTCATTGCCTATTTCTGCAGTAGAAGTCAAGAGGAGGCTGTGATGGAAGGAAGGCTGGTGCTGGTGAGCTCAGATGGAATCTGGCAGAGATTTGGGTTTTGCCTGTAGGTTACTTAGGAATTTTGGACTGGGGAAGTTCACACCTTGAAAACTCTAGTTCAAAACGTCATCCATTTCACTATTGTGGATTGCTGAGACTGATCAGAAGAGGGCTTGTTGGATGTGTTGAAGGTTCCCCCCCCCCCATAGACTCACCACACCCTGAAAGGGGATTCTTTACCTTCTAAATTTCTCTATGCTACAAAACGATATTAAGGCACACCCAAGCCTTCTCTGCCTCAGGAGCTGAAAGCTTTTTAGTTTGACCATATGGGTATTGCTGCTGCCCTCCATGAGAAAGCAAATGTCCACCTTTGGAGCTACTCTAGCATAATAGAGAGGGAATAGGGTCGGGTGTTGTGCTGCAATGACAGTATTGGTTTGAAATAGGCATGATGTGCGTGTCGACACGTTGAGCCCCTGCCATTTACCATTATGGATTGCTTGCAGTTGATACTGAGGGCTGATCTCTTCCACCCATCTAACAGTTCAGGTGGACACGTTCTGTATTACGTTTTTGCCCATAGTAAAATGAGCACCTAAGCATTTCACCAATAAAGCAAAATCACTGCTGGGTTCATGCTGAACAGAAAAATGAAATCTCACTCATCTAAGCATATGAATGCCAGTAGTCTGAGTTTAGTGATTAAATGCTCAGGTCACCATGGGCAAAAGCATCCAGGCAAGCTAACCAGCTCATGTGAATCAGTCCTCAGTAACCACCACAATCACAGCATTGTCTATAGGGTATACAGGGACAGTCTGAAAGCATACTGGATGTACAGGAATGAACACCATGTACACAGTTTAAAAACAAGTGTTTGTATAATCACTTCAAAAGGACAGAAGCAAAAAAGTATTCAGTCGAAGTTGCATGATTTGAATGGTAGTAGAATTGATGGGCTATCTGGACCTGTTCAAATGAGATCTGTTCCAAAGTACTATAAGAATCCATGAGTCCAATATGGTACAGTCATGTTGGAGCAGTCTATTGTTTAAGGCGGCACAGAGATTCTGTGGCACATAGGGCTGTTGACCATTTTATGGATGGTGTAAGAGACATATTTCTTGTCTTCATTGGCCCTTCTGAATCTCATCCTGCAAAGAAAGTGCTCTTTGTCTGCCTTTCCCCCCGTTACTTTTCTTTTTTCAAACTCACTGGGTTGTATCCAAGAAAGTTGTTCCACTGCCTGCAGAGTATAGCTACCCCTGCCTCTCCTCCTCCTGTGAAGCCTCAAAATTGGGGTTTCCCCCCCCAACCCTCTGGAGCAGATTTGAATAGGGGTGAAGAAAGTTCTCTGCTAACAGAACAATTTCATCGTATAAAGCCAATGTATGTAGCCCTGAATGCAGCACTGCACCCACTGTCTCGTCAAGATAGTTGTAGACATTGGGTTGGATCCAGACTAAGTCTGCATACAGTGGTACCTCTACTTACGAATTTAATGCGTTCCGAACACACATTTGTAAGTCGAAAAAAATTGTAAGTCAAATCCCATAGGAATGCATGGGGGGGGGGAATTCGTAAGTAGAAGCAACCCTATCTAAAAATTCGTAAGTAGAAAAAAATCCTATCTAAACCGCATCCAAGATGGCGGACAGAGCTCCATTCGTAAGTAGAAATATTCGTAAGTAGAGTTATTCGTAAGTAGAGGTACCACTGTACTTACATTGGGGTAAGTCTTATTGAGCTCTGGGACTTACTTGTGAGTAGATATGCATAGGATTATGCAAATTGGCTGAAATTATGTCTCATTGAAATAAATGGGGCAAGATTGTCATGAATTAAGTCCAAAGTATTTCAAATGGGACTCGGTTCCACTCACTTAGTCTGCATCCAGCTTTCCCTCTTTCAATTTGTTTCATGCACCTGGTGTGACAAAACATACCCCAGCATGATTTGATCAGAGATCTCCCTAAATCTCAGTCTGTTATCATTGCCCAAGCACACTTTCCTTTAACGTAACCCTCTTACAGTTGAAGTAACTGTTCCTCACTGTGACATCTAAATGTGGGCTCACCAGCACAGAGGACATCTTGTGTCACCGTATTACACTTCCTGAGACAGCATATCAGTTCTTTTACGGCTAGCATGCATACGTCTTGGTTTATGACACTTCAGTTTTCCTTTAGTGCTACAGGGACGGCATTTCTGATTTTGGACTAAACTCACAAGGGCTTTAAGAAACAAAAAAAGGGCTGCTACCTACAACAAGCTAAATAAACACAGAGTAGGAAAGTGCCCCCAAAGGACCACTACCCAACTCTTCTAGCTGCAGTGTAGCGTTTACATGGCAGCAAACTCTCTTTGCCTTAGTAAAGATGCTTCGCTGCATTATGGCCTTACAATGGGCATAGCAGCATAGACACAACATACTGTTTGATTGAGGTTAGGCCAAGGTGGCATTTCATTGGATGGTATTGGTTTTGGTTTTGTATGATTTATGTACTGAAACTGAGTTTTTAAAAGCCTTACTTTTTTAAAATAGAAAGAAAACTTTGTGGATTTATGAATGTGTGCACGTTGGTGCGTGTGTATGTTTGTATGTATAGACACACATACGCACAAAGGTAAATATCTGAAATCTAGTATGTGTCTCGTGATCAGGGACATCCTCTTGACTGTGTTACTTTTCATAAAACAAGAGAAGCTCAGCTGGATCACCAGTTGTCCACATAAGCTGAAAAGTCACTGGTTGCCTCTACTAGGTATTCCCAGGCTCCTGCTGGGTTTGTTCAATACTATACAGGTCACTTGGATCAGCTCACACAGCATATTCCTGCCAGGTGGATTCAAGAACTTGTTGCTGATGTTCTCTGTACTTTTATTTGTTAAGTAGTAAAGTCAGATCAGCAGGGAGATAGGCAATGGCTTGTTTATAACACAGATCGAGCAATCTGGACTTGAGTATTTAATGACAACAGCAATAAATGTTGAGAATTTCCCTTTTTTAAAAAAACAAACAAACAATATTTCAGATGCAACATTTTTAGAGGATTTTATTCAATGAATTAGCACCGGTGAACCTGATTCCTTTGTATCTATTGCCATCACTCTTTGGAAAAGGGTTTCATGAAATCTTAAGATCACACAATGAAGATTGAATGAACAAAGGCAGAAAGGACATATTTCTGGTTTTGATTGTAATTTTTCACAAGGTAGCCTAGCCTCTTTGGCCAATAACATTGTGTTTCAAGTGCATTTTTAGATAGTTCTTACTGAACAGGACAAGATGAATTTTTTAGGGTTGTAGCAGTGTTTTCCAGCATTTGTTTTTAATGTTTAAGAATCAAAAGATGATGATGGCCAAAAAGCCTTTGGAAAACCATGAACTCTGATAGTGTGTGTGTGTACGTGTGTCCTTCCTTCTGTCCATGGTAATTGCACAGATGCAAACATATTGACATGTATATGAAGTCAGCTCTGTAGTTGGTGTTACGTTTGTTTAAAATCTATTACTGAAGACTGTTCCTTGACCTGAAAATTAAGAAAGACTGCTGATTTGTTCTCTCTCAAATGACTTTATTGCACTATAGAGCAGCTCAGTCTCAGGAATTTACTTGTTACTTTGACTATGTAAATAAAGCTTTCTGATTCTGTACCCTGCGACCCAGCGCTTCTCTTGCTTGTGCCTTGTCACCAGTACCTCTCTAATTCCTTGACTTCTCTCTGGCTTAGTTCTCTCAAACAAGTCAGATGTCAAAGTTGTGTCCAAGATGTACTGCTTCAGTTGTTAGTTTTGGGTGTGTTCGGCTTATAACTGAATGCTTTTCTATGTGGAAACAATCTCTACATGTAGAAAACTAGCTGTCAGGGGAAATTCTAGACTAGAACCCTTTCTCTCGCTCCCTGACCCCATTGTTTTCTGCGAGTGAAGTATGGTTTTAAGAGAATTGCACCTTAGGATCTACATCTGAAGTTCAATTCTCAGCTTAAGGTCATCAGGTGATGGATATGCAGGTATAAATTAACCTACTGTCATCAGTAGTGCGAAAGCTTGTTAATGCATTATTTGGAGGGGCAGGGGGTATGGTTTGGAATGTGTGATGTTTTGTTGGGTGGTCCCTATTACCACACCTCTGCTTCTGTTTACTTCTCACCTGAACACAGCCAAACCATTTAGTTTCCATCAACCCAGATGACACAAATTTTGCTTATTTCCACAAACTGCTTCATGTTGAAGGCATACTGGGAATTCAGCAACCCAGTGCTGAGGAGCTATGATCTTGACACATATAGGGGATTTACTTGGAGTGGTGCAGCTGTCAAGACTTTAAATATAAATAATAATAATAATAATAATAATAATAATAATAATAATAATACACTCTTGTGTGCTTTGTGTCAGGGGTAAATTGTTTTAACCATCCATGTGTACAGGTACAAAAAAATACCTGCAGGCACAACCAGAATGGGAAAAGGTAGCGGAAGGTGGGGAGGTAAGGGCTGAAGTGAGTGGACAGAAAGCATAGAACAGAAATATTCCATCATGGACCACTCACTGGTATGAGTGGGAAGCAGCACAATACCTAAGAATAATCTAAAATGGAAAAGGGGAGTGTGACTGTGGACAGCTGAGTACCAATCCTGAAACCTGGAACTGAACTATCAATTTGTGTGAGTTGAAGCCCCACTCTTCAAACTCTCTCTTAAGGACATGATGTAAAAAAAAGCCTACTACATGAGGTCAATGGCCCGTTCAGTCCAGCATCCTGTTCTCACGGTGGCCAAGAAGCTCACAGGCAGGACCAAAACATACCCTACTTACATCCTCTTCTATCACTAGGATGCCCCATGATGGGATTCCCACCCCTCTCTTCATAACTGGTGTATGAAAAACCAAGGACACTTTTATGAAACATGGGAACTGGCGGCTCTGACAAGTGCCCAAGTTCAGACTTGATGGAAGGGCTATTAATTCATGGGAGGCCAAATAGCAGCCCATGACACAATGAGATATTCATTTAGGAAGTGGCAAATGTATTAATATTCAGTTATTAAAGAATTTGAAGGGGATGCGGGGAGTGAAATGTGTTCCTTTCGACTCAAACGTCAGCACCATTCATTCCCAAAGCACCCAGCAAAAGACTTAAGCCCTCCCCATAACGCAATACTGTATGGACAGTCTATAGGTACATTCAGCCTTTTCAACTAACCCCCGAACTCTCAGGTCTACGGCAAACATTGCAACCTCTAGAGCCTCAGCTTGTAATAACACACATTTAGCACAAGCTGTTTCCAAGGGCATAAGCAAGAGGAATGATGGAGGCCAAGGCACGACTGGTATTCTCTAGCAGAATGACTGAAGGGATGCATCACTAGCATCTGTGGCATCTGCATTGTCTAGAATCATGGCTGGAAACTTCTTTCTTATCATCACTGCCCTGGCCTGTCTGATACTCTTCAACAAAAATGGCAGCACCCTGATCTGCTTCCTCCTAATATACACCAAGTGAATGGCTGCTTAATTCCTGCACTGTATGAGAAGACTGAATAATTTTACATTGGGCAGGCCGTGATCATCTCCACCGGGCAGCGGCAATTTGATGCCTTTGCAAGGTGCTGTTTTTAAATTCCCTTCCTCACACCAGGACTTGTGAAGTGGGTAGAATCCAACTAAGGCCCCATCTGTGCTATAGATCGAAAGCAGTGTCATCCCACTTCAAAGTCATGATTTTCCCCAAAGAAGCCTGGGAACTGCAGTTTGTTAAGAGTGCTGAGAATTCTTAGAAGATCCCCTATTCCCCTCACGGAGCTACAATTCTCATGGTTCCCTGGGAAGAGGGCTTGACTGCTAAACCACTCTGGGTTTGTGGTGACAAGGCAGCAGCCCCTTACACTGGGCAAGTGCTAAAGTCCTGTGGCTAAAAGTCAGACTTTGATTGACTGGATCTTCAATGCACTATTTAAATACCACCCACCTTCTGCTGCAAAAGTAGCAAACAAATAGAGGGACAAACAAGAGGAAATGTTCCCAGGTAAGAAGAAATCCAAACTGAATTATCCAGTAATGGCTTATTTTCACTGAGTTAAAAAGAGTAGGAATATAATAATAATAATAATAATAATAATAATAATAATAATAATAACAACAACAACAACAACAACAACTTATTATTTATACCCCGCCCATCAGGCTGGGTTTCCCCAGCCACTCTGGGCGGCTTCCAACAGAAATATTAGAATACACTAATTTCTTAAAGATTAAAAGCTTCCCTAAACAGGGCTGCCTTCAGATGTCCTCTAAAAGTCTGGTGGTTGTTTTTCTTTTTGACATCTGGTGGGAGGGTGTTCCACAGGGCAGGTGCCACTGCCAAGAAGGCCCTCTGCCTGGTTCCCTGTAACTTGGCTTCTCGCAGCGAGGGAACCACCAAAAGGCCCTCGGCACTGGACCTCAGCGATGGAGGTGGAGATGTTCCTTCAGGTATACTTGACCGGAACTCTTCTCTGTGCTGCTACTTTTGCGGGTTCTTTTTTATTTTGTGAGAGGATGTGAGAGGTAAACTGGTCCCTAGTGCTAGCAACATTAAAATATATTATTTGTCCATTAATAGGCATCTCGCAGTTCTGTTCCCTTCTCCCTTTTCAGCTGCTCCACCCGATCCACTCTCCCACTCAGTGGTCCATCTTTTCCCTTTCAGTCTCTTTACATTCTGTGCCATTGAGTCCTTATGGTACTGTTCCTGGGGTCCCTGTGGGTTTCCTCCTCCCAAAGAAAAAATATTTTTGTACTTCTGCATACCTCAGGGTTCCACCAAGCCTGTCTGTACACCTTACTTCTGTGTGGGTTTTGCCATTTTCACTACGTAATGGCAGGCAATCTCCCCCCAAGTCCAGAAATGGAATATACGGCAATATATTTTGGCAATTTACTGGCTAACAGACGCACAGCTTTCATCATATCCTGAAAGAGAATTTAACAGGCCAGTTGTGTGCTGTATGAACAAAACAAAACACCTGTTTGTGGTAACCTTTGGTTCTTGTATTACATAGAATCCTTACCAGTTTCTGCCCCTTCTCCTATTTGGAACTTTCAACAGCCCAAGTTATCCTCTACCTCACTCTTAGCTGTCTGCAGCTGAGGCTAGCAGGCAAAGAATCTATTGCCACCCACCCGCCCACAAAAGTCTGGTGCAAAAATAAATCTTTCCCTCACAGGTCCAACTTCATTCCACAGGGGAAGGAGGAGGGGTTTGAAAAAAAGAACAGAATAAAAATATCCTTGGCAAAGAGAAAGATGGAAAACACATTTAAGAAGCTTTGAAACATCAAAAAATATCTGTGTGCAAATAGCTCCAGGAACATTAAGAAAATGTGCAGATGTTTGAGTGAACTCTCACATCAGGTGGCGAGTGCTGCCAAATACGGATCTGATAGCACACAGAATAATCAGATCATCTTCTTTTCATTCGCGTCTGTTAATATTGTTCTCTCAAAGGTCTTATTTATCCTCCAGTTCTACTGATGTACCCAATACTGTACTGCTCTGTACAATACAGAAAATGGTTTAGAAACAAGCAATCCAAACAAAACCTGAATGGAACAGGCATTCATTGGATCTGAAAATCCCACCTAAATTAGCTCCATGATGATCCTATCTAGGATTATTTTCTACCATTTGCATCCACTAAATGCATTATAAATACACATGAAGCTAGTAAGTGCACCATGGACCATTTCCCCTCCCTACTTGACTACTCCCCATGGAACTGTCCCCAGAGCATGTCAATTTTAAATTAAACTGCAGGTTATGGAAGTATGGCGATCTCTGGGTAAGTCTTCTACTGCTTCATAAAATTTGACAGTGCAGTACAGAATGAAGAGTCCTTCTAGAATAGCAGCTCTAACCATACAAAAAATGCTCAGTACAGAAGCCTAGCACAGGCCAAACAGTTCACAACAGCTTTGGTTTGGACATAGCAGGGACAAGGGAGCAAAGGACAAAGGGCAGGGGTGGACAGACTTGGAGGTTAGCGGGTACTGCGATAGGTCAACTTCCTTATGTCAGAGTGCACTAGAAAAGTATAGCATGACTATATAGTCATGCTCAGTCACCACAACAAACTGATGCACATCCAGACACATAGTAATAGGTTGCAACGAACCATTTGTTCATTTGTCAGTGGCCACAGTTGGGGGAAGTATGGCTCCGAATACCAGCGGCCGGGAATCACGTGGGAAGAGCTCAAGTCCTGTTTATGGGCTCCCCATAATGTTCTAGAACCTAATAATGAGACCCACAGATCACTCAATCTAGAACACAGGTATAGTTCTCACTGAAGTGGTAAACCTATGCCTGAGCCTTCCAGTCGTGACTGTATATAAAAGCTTATATCCCCCTAGAAGCCAAGGACACAGTCCTCAAAACTCCCCATCTTCCCAACCACTGCCACGATGGATGAGGCTGAACAAAACCGTCAGGAGTCAATATTGACTATCCTTAGGATTTATCTACAGAGAGGTTTGAAAGGGAGTAAGAAATAAAAGTGCACCTATCCTGCCCTCTACAGATCACAAATACCAGTTACTTATCTGCACCTTTGATAATTCTTCACCCACACAGCAGATGGAACAACTGTACGGCCAGTATGAAGCATACAGTCAGGAGGGCATGATGCACACTTCCATTACACATATTTTTCCAAGCACCTGCCTTTCCACTTCCCACATGTAGTTTTGTGTTAATGAACTGTATCAACAGAGCAGGCAGCTCTTCTGCACATCTGCCACAGTGTACATTCCTCTGGGAAGAATGCCCAGCCTGGTTCCTTCCTACAGAATTCCACAGGCCCAGGATGCTGAAGCAGCTGCGTGCTTTTCCCTTGAGTAATTCATGCCACATTATGAAGACATTTGTCCGAGTGCAGCTGAAGAGTGAGTAGCAACATTCATAATAGCTGAGAACAGAATCATTTCTCACTCTTGATTTCTCACCTCACTTAATCAATACAGCAGGACTTGGGTAAGCCAACACTGACATTCCCTTCTGGGGAACTTTCCTGGAGGTGGTAGATGGGTCTGGAATCAGAAGTAGGCAATGAATGTGGTTTTTAGCTTTGAACAGTAGGCTAGTTTTACCTAAATTCACAAGACCCTCTCTATTCCCCCATCCAGGTAAGCGAGACAAGAAACCTAATCAGGGTTCAATGGCACATTCAAGCCAAGCAAAAACACGCAAGGATGGTACGAAGCTGAGCTAGCAAAGGGTATGGCTTGAGAGGGTGGCTGTCCAGGGAAGAATCCAAAGAGCTGGACAGAAACGCCCAGAGGGCCACTTTTCACCCCAAGACCTGAGGTTCCCCATCCCTACAATAGAGAAATGAAGGTCATATATATGCTGTAGGCTAGAATCTCTGAGGCTCTGGTCTTCCGTTCTCACGGCCTTCAGTGTCTGAAAAGGTGCTGATTTTGCCACGCATCAGGCTCAGTAAGGAAAATGTAACACAATCCTAAGCACATTTACTGAAAAAGTAAGTTCCACGGAGTTCAATAGCGCCTACTGCCAATGAAGTGTATACAGGAGTACAGCTTTGAGTGCCACCCATGAATCACCAATAAAGAGATATAAAAGCCTTGTTCTCAGTTAGAGCATCCCACTTCTGATTGCAGATCTGGCCTCAATAACTGACAGCTCCACACTAAAAGTTCCCCAGACAGAGAAAACCAATGTCACTAGAAGGATTCTAGTCTTACTTTTCCCTTCAGCTGCTTTTCTGTATGTAGAGATTATTTTCCTAATAGAGCAACATTCAGTCACTTGAACCTCACCGGATGTGCCTAAACACAAGTTTACTACCTCAAGTTAGACAAGTGTGACAATGCCAAGAATCTGACTAAAATGGTCCGAAAGGGACAATGGTCTTTCCATTTGCTGCTAAGTTTAACCAAAATGGTTCTGTTCTCCCTTTCCCAATCCATGAAGACTTGCACGCTGCAGCAGCAGCAGCAGCAGCAGCAGCAGCAGCAGCAGCAGCAGAAAGCATAGTCATTTGGCTCCGAAATTGGGAAACCCAACACCAACTCTTTCGTCTTGGAGTCCAGCCACCAGAAGATAGTTCTCAGTGTGTCAGGCTATTCTTAGAAGAGTTAAACAATGTGATTAGACAGCGGCAGTCTGGTCGCGGGAGCCTGTGTTTCCTCCAAGACAATGAAAGTGAGCACAAATGTGTGTGTTTCTCGGGATGAAGGTGAACAGAACTCATGACATTCCCAGAATGGCATGTGTGCAAAACACTATAGAGGAAACCTTCTTCAGAAGTGCTGGGCACTGATTTTACTCTGGATCCGCCAGGAGGGAATTGTGGTTGCATGCCAAACACTCTCTCTCCCCCCTCTAAAATCTCAACTATCATTTGGACAGGCTTTGAAGCAGCCCCTCCCTTGCATAAGAAAGTGCTACTCTTAAGGATACAAAAGACGGACATAATAGAAAAAGAAAACCCAGGGTGGGTTCCTAAGCCCAGCTTTGTAACTGAGACGACAGGTGTGCATGCCAGTGAATGAAACGCTGGCTCAGGCACCTGTGCTGCCCCACCTCCTATACTTCAGACAGACTCTGAGCCCCTTAAATAAAATGTTTTAATGAAAACAAAAATGGGGGACCAGTGGCACTCCAGGTGTTGTTGGGCTACAACTCCCTTTGTCTCTGGCTAATGGCCAAGCTGGCAGGGGGCCTGTGGGAATTGGAGTCTGGCGACAAGGTCTTTTCCTGCACTACTGGGTGCTACCATTTCAGCTCTTGAACTTGAACAGGGCATGTACATTCCTTCTGGATGCAGTGAGGATGCTCACAAAGCAGCTCCTCTGCTTTACACGTGTCCTTCACTCCAAGGAAATGCCTGCATGGGCGACTGAACTCAAGAGAAACCCCGAGTATGGAAGGCAATCTGAAAATGTAACCTCCCCATTCTCTGGTTAAGAATTGGGTCACTTCTGCGCTGATTTCTTAGGAAAGTGACCTAGAGACAAAGTGACCTCCCTTTGTGGGCTTTCTTCCAGGAAACAGAAAAACACCAGCCAGCACAGGAAGCAGGTCCCAGGCCAAGTACGGTAGTATGTGGCACAGATGTTTATTCAGTGATAGGACATGGTTAGACGTACCCAAAACAGTTAAGATACAAAAGATTCAGAAGGGTGGCAGCTATAAGGATCCACTAGGCTTCATTACTTTTTGCTGTAGTCAGTATTTCACTGTAGTTACTTGCAAAGACAAGTTAGAAAAATCAGACTTTTGAGGCATGTATGTAGTGCTCCTCACTGCAACATAATTACTGCATTTAAAAAAACTAGGTGAATATATGTAAAAGAGCTGAGCAGAGATGTGCATAAAAGGTCACAGACCTCAAGTTAAGTCACTCATCTTTATGCCTTCAGTCACTCCTTGCAGCTCCATTACTTATGCAGTCGTTTTAGAATCACATCCACAGCTTCTGCAAGGTTGTTCACATAACCATCAGCCTTCACTTCTGGGTGGTGCTCATCACAAGGCCTGGGGAGGAGACAAAAGACAGAACGAACGGATGATGTCTTTCAACCAAGTGCAAATACATAAATGGTGAGCGACACAGTCTCAGGATTTGTGAACCAGATTCCCCAGGGCTTTTAAAGCCATCAGTAATTCAGCCCCCAGTTCACTATGAGTTGGTGTCTATACAACTTTGTATCAACAGAATTCCATGTAATTAAACAAGGATGCATAAAAGGTTTGGAGATCTTCCAGCTCTGAAGTGGGGAATCTGTGACCCTCAATTGGACTCCAATTCCCATCAGCTCTAGCCAGCATGGCCAATGGTCAGGGATGATGAGAGCCCAACAATACCTGAAGAGCCCCTGTATTTAATGAATACAAAGAAGGGGACATAATATTTATGTAGCAATGCCTCCAAATACAACCTTCATTTGGAGTTTAGTTTAGATGACTTGTTTCTGGGTCTACAACAGAGTTTGTTTAATCATGTCCTGTCAACTTCGCAGCAGTTTAGCTGTAGCATCTTGGACTAAGGGCCAGATCTCTCATTACTGTTCCTTATTTTTTTGCTAATTCACACGCCTCTGTATCTCTTTCCCCAGATATCAGATGTATATTTTGGCTGCGGTGTCTGCAACAAGAGCATTGGGCCTCATCCAAGATGGGAATCAGTGCTGGATGCATGTCCAGGGACGCTGACTGAGTCCTGTGGGGGTGTCAGGGACAGTCATGAGAACACAGTACTGCAACTAGCTTTAGTCATTCTCCATCTCCTCTTTTCGACAGTGTAAATGGCACAACTATATTTACTGAAGGGTATTTCCTCAATCTGTGAACAAATGTTTGCCAGAGGATGTGTGCAGGTTACAGCACCCACTTGTAAGATACGTGTCAGAACATGAAATATATTTCAGTTCCTGAGGTGATAACTCCTAAGGCCTTGTTCCTCTGATCATATTTCTGAAGTCCTCTTACTTTCTTGAGAGAATTAAATTCCTTACACAGCCCCTTAGGACTATCCTTCATTGGTAATACCAGCCCACAGAAGATTAGAAATGCTGATATCAAGCTTTGCAGAAGAAAAAAAATATGGAATGTTCCAAAGAGGATTGTTTTGAGTGTGTTTGCCAAGGAAAGATGAAGCTACATGAAGAAGTCTCCATCTTTCCTTCACTGCATTATAATGCCTGAGGTAAAAATTAGAGCCTTGTTGCCAATTTCTCTCTGTGCTACTATCAGCTGCATTTAACTGCTACTATTTGTAGCATTTGTGCATAACTGCTACTATTTGTGCATTTATAAGCTTACATTCCGGTAAGAGCTTACTGCGGGAGGCAGGGACTCATGTAATACCATAGTAGAATCATCTGAGAAGAGGAATTCTCATTCTTCATATATTATGGAAGTTGCTGCTGCAGCATTGTTTGAGTTCCCACCTCACACAAGTAGACCGCTCAGATGGTCTGGTCAAAATAAATAAAATCAGGGCTTTTTAGGGTATCTTTCATAGATACAAGACCACAAGCCTGTGTATTCAGTTGCCTTCCAACTTGTGGAAGGTGAAAAAAATGGGCATGGGGGGGTAGGGTTACTGCACTTGCCCTCAGTGACTTCATTCATGTTGTAACTTCTCTCTTTTGTAATGCCGGAAGAGGGCTTATGTGACATCCTAATTTTGTAATGTTTTGCAGTTTCAGGGGCTCCAGCTCTTACCCCCTTAGCTCAGGGATCCCCAAACTGCGGCCCTCCAGATGTTTTGGCCTACAACTCCCATGATCCCTAGCTAACAGGACCGGTGGTCGTGGAAGATGGGGTTTGTAGTCCAAAACATCTGGAGGGCCGAAGTTTGGGGATGCCTGCCTTAGCTCTACTGGCCACAAAGTCTTCCTTGCTCCATACTGTGTAAAGAAACATAGATTTTATGATTTCTGTATGTACAATTTTGTAATAGGAATATGTTTTTTTAATAGAAAGAAAAGAAACACAGATGTGGAGATGCCCCCTCTACAAAATCGAAACACACACATATGCGGACACTTTGTGCATGCATCAGACACACATAGGGTTCTATGTTTAGATCGGAGATGGGGAACATGTGCTGTCGGACTCCAACTCCCATCAGCCCCAGCCAGCAAAGATAATGGCCTGGCACTATGGGAGTTGTAGGCAAACTGGAGGCTTACAGGTTCCCCATCCTAAATTTAGATGGAGAATGTGGCTCACCATGGTGTCCCTCTATCTTAACAGCAGTAATTTCACAGTTGGGATGTTGTAGCAAATAGTCATAACCTAATACCTTTTAACCTTGAGCTCAGAAAATTTTTATTATTGTTGATACATAGGCCCATCTGGTAATCTGTTGTTTGTTTTGCAGTTTCCTTTGTAGAGCTCAAAAATAAAGTCCAGTGTGCAAAGGAATGTGTTTCCTTTCCTTTTTGCACATCAGGGTTTAGAGAGCTGCCAGAACCTCACCAGCAAATGACAAGAACGAATGGTTCCCATGCCAACTGAATTTTTAAAAAATAAATAATAACAACTCAATGGGAAGAAAATTGTTGCTGCCATATTGAATCATTTGTTTTCATTCGCAGCGTGAGACGAATTCAAAGACATGGCTGTTTTATTTTGAATACCTTTCATATTAAACCCCCAACACCGTATTTCTTTACCAAAGTCATTTTTATACTACATACATGCTACGCACCAAAGCCTTCTG
The DNA here is from genome assembly GCF_965207765.1 of Zootoca vivipara. NCBI lineage: Eukaryota > Metazoa > Chordata > Lepidosauria > Squamata > Lacertidae > Zootoca > Zootoca vivipara. The sequence goes on from NC_142588.1 coordinate 41,619,986, forward strand.
ATGTGGAAACTTGGTAGACCAGCAAGTTCATATATAAGAATGGAAGAAAACATTGCCCTTAAACTGGATAATTGAGGTTGCAAGCGGGCTTGGATATTACTTCAGGAGCATAAATTGGTGAAGTACAGGAAGAGTGGGGAACCTCCAGGTATTGTTGGACCCCAGGAGCCCCAGCCAGCATGCTCAATGGGTCAAGGATGATGGGAGCTGGAATTCAGCAGCATTGGGAAGGCAACCATTTCCCCATCCCTGGACTGCCATCCCATCCCTTATGAAAGGGAACAAAGTGGGAATATTTGCAAATGGAAATTACCCAACCATAGCAACAAAACATTAGTTAGGCCATTGGTGCTCAGCTGGTGGATCACGAACAACCACCGAGCTGTGGTCTGATCTAAGGTGCAGTACATTATCAACGGACGTGGTAAAAATTTTTTTTAGAGATGTGACCTCAAACGCATATTTGAGTTAAAGGTTGGATCTGAAAGCGTTGAAGATTGCTGATTTGTCCATGTTGGGAATGGCAATAAGGGAAATGTATGTTGTATTCTTCCATTCGAAAACCAAAAGCTGTGCCAACATTTTAAATACTGTATGCCTAAATAAATAAATAAATATCCCAGTCCACTCTATTACTAGTTGGGTCAAGGGTGGAGTTTTGAGGTAAACCAGCTACTTTATGGCATATCAGGGAATTTTCAAATACATTTATTTTCATACTGTGTTAAAGTACCCAAGGCAACCTTTATATGACCATGACAATCCCATGGTAATGGCTAAGGACAATTTTCCTCATTTACTTCTAGATTATTTTGTAATATTTTTGCTTTTTTGCGCTATCTAGCTGCCAGGGACACGCCCAGCAGAGAAGAATCTCCAGAGGAGGAGGAATTAGCTGCACCTGAGTCTCCAAGAAGAAGGAGGTGGAGCAAGCGATTAGAGCAGAGGCGGGCCAGCAGGAGGCGGGGGAGGCGGGCCGTATATCTGGCCTTGGGAGGGGTCAGAAGCCAGTTGAGGCAACTGACTCTGACGGCGAAGGATGAGTTGTGGAAGCTTGGACTGCTGTAAGCCTGTTATTGAGAAATAAACCTCAGCTACTTAAACTGCCAGCATTTCGTGACTTGTGTGGGAGAAGCACTAAACCTGACACTAGCTAAAGGAAAAGTAATTGTTAGTTCCATTAGAGACATTTTCAAAGGCGGCTCATATCTCCAGAGTCAGGACCAAGAAGTAAACTTCATTTACAGGCTCTACATTTTTCCAAAAGCAGAATAATTTAAATTGCTAAAAGGTGTGCTTCTATTTCTCGGATAACAGCCAAAAACATTCTGACAAACAAGTCTGCAGAAAATATCTGTAAATGCAATCTTGGACAAAGGGAAATTCAGTTGTTAATTCTTCTGAGATAATTTGCTATATTCTGGATTTGCTAAGAATGTCTTCACATGTTAAAACCCTATAGCTAGTTTTCTATGTAAATGTCACTTTTCAATAGATTGAATAAGTTTTCTTCAGGAAAACAGAAATGGGTCTGCAAGAGAGCTACCGGTATTTCATGAGTAAAAAAGGGGGGCCTTGGTTTTTTAACGATGTAGGAAGAAATATGAAGGTAGGAATGCATCACACTTTCATAAGAAATATATCAAGGTAGCATACAACTGAAGAACAAAATACATTAAAGCAGCAGTTAACATGTCAATAGAAAACGGCTGCTTAAAAAAAATAGAAATTGCAAAGGTCTGTCAGAACAGTGCAGTTTTTAAAAAAAGTTTGAAAGAAAGCAGGGATGTCTTCAATCTTTCACATTCCAGGCTCAGTGCTTGGCAAATACTGACTGAACATCAGAGACCATCAAAAGTGTGTGTGTGTGGGGGGGGGGGAGGGTAGTCTCATAAGGCATGCCCAGCCCAGAGGTGCATGTACAATCCTACTTTGGCTATTAATGCCCTGCGTAAATACAGGAAGTACAGCTCACTTTCACATGCTGTATCATGAAAGCCAATCATGTTTATTTCATTCTGCTCTTGACATTCTAAAGTGACTGATGGGAGGGATATTATCCTGTACCACCCACAGAGTTTCCTTATCCACGAGTACTTGCACATAAATTTATTATTTTTTCATACTCCCCCCCCCACTGTATAAATGCCCAGGTTTTACAACTCACTCCAAGTTGGAGTCAAGGTAAGAACCCCACCGTTCAAATGCACAAATACACGGACATCTCCTAACATTGCTGGTTTGTTGGATGTCCCTGCACTTTTAATCTGTATAAAGGTTGGGAGCAGACAGGGGAAACAATAAAGAGAGAATGCTACCAAAAGAAGGGCAGGTGTATACTGTTGTGTATTAAAGTAATAGCACAGCCAAGTATATAATATACAGTATAGAGTTTATTGTATTGTATTGCAGAGTTTATTTGAATGCATAAGTTCCAGCGGGAACGTATATCATTTGCTGGTTCAGAGTGCAGGATTTGGATCCGCTGCTGGATTGGTTTACGCTGGAGGGAATCCTTGCCATTGGTTCCCGCCAAAATGTATCTTTTCCCTGCTAGTTCTCTGTTACTATATAAGCCCCAGTTTTCCCCATTCCCTGTGTTCTGGCTCTTACTTGTTCTGTGAAGTAAAGAGATGTTGTACCAGATCCTCGCCTCCTGCTTCTTATTTGCACTGAGTTGAAATCACTGAAGACCCACTACACAACATATACTGCAACAAGAAGAGTGCATGCAATGGCTAATGATAGCTAGCTTTTCTGGCTGTCATGTTGATGAAGCCCCCAGAGAGCATTAGCATTAAAAGCTGATTAAAAACACAGCTACTGCAGTGATAGAGGCTATATAAATAGGAATTTTTTAATGCATGGTGGGCCAGGGTGGATCCATGTGTGTGTTAACTGGAATCTGTTAAAATCCTGGTGCATTCAAGCTACTCTTGGCAAGTTTGTTATTACATTCTCGTGCCTACAGAGTACATCAACACATCACATAGATGCAGTTTATGCTGGACAGACTATGCAGCTGGCAAGCAGGCTTAACTGCAGTTTCTCCCACAAACCACCAGAAGAGCAACGTAATTTATTTCCTTCATAAATAGAGAAAGCGAAGAAATGGCAGGAAACTGCAGTCTCGAGCTCTCTTTTTCTGCTGCCACCTCCCTCCATAGACCTGGGCAAGGCAGCATGCTCACATGTAGAAGTGCCGACCAAAGACCAAAGTTAAGAGACCCATCAGAGACTTTCCTTTCTCCTGTAAACACATACAGAGCAGATCAAGCTTCCCTCTTCCTTCAGCCTGCTTCGGCAAGACACATCCCTGCAACTCCATCTGAATCTTTCACCACACACCCGGCGACTTGAACGAGGTGGGCTGGGCTTCGAGCCACTGCACATGTGCGCTGAAGAGGGCTTTGGGAAGGGCTGGCACGAAGCCTAGTGGAGAGTATTGACTTATAACCATGTTCCAGCTCCTTTGTTGTGGCTTCCAGTTGACAGAGGACTTTTAACAACATGGCTAAATCGTTAAGAATCTGGCTCTGGTGCATCCCTGACGAACATTAAAACGTTAATAATGCTGAGATAAAGATCACTGGGGAAGATTTCTTGCTCAGCTTGCTTGTATATAAAAGAAAAATGTGAAGTGTAGCATGATTTTTTTTAATTTAAAAAGTCATTCTGTTGTTTGGGAGCCCAGCCAGTTTCCTGTAGCAATTGAGAACCTCAGTTATTCCAAAGCTATCCCATGTGCTCTAGAGTAAATACACATAACTTCGCAGGGCGAGAGCAAGGTAAACAGCAAACTATCTGGTTCCTATCCTCCTGTCACATGTTAGTGTCTTTATTACTAAGGCTGCAGTCCTATGCATACTTTGGAATAAGGCCCATTGAACTCTGTGGAGCTTACTTCTGAGTAAACATGCACAGGATGAGGCTGTCCATCACGTTACTTAACTATATTTAAGTTTCAAGTCTTTTTGTCTTTTCAATGTCTGTATGTCTCCCAAGATCTAGTTGTGCATTTAAAAAAAAGAAAAAAAAGAAAGAAGGTGCAATACAAACTAAAGACAAACTGCATTTGTGGAAATAAGTCCTAGAAGAATTATTTATAAAACAGCGGGGTTGGCAAACATGCATGCATTTGTGCATATAGAGAGGAGGGAGGGTGGAGCCTTGCACCAAGTATTCCATTCCTGATAATGTTCATGAGCAACCAAGGAAGGAACATTACATATAAAAAGGCTGGGACAAGAATGAGGTCACAAGGAAAGAAAGAAAAACTTTAAAGGAACCAGCAATGAGAAAGTAGTCATTAGTTAATTAATAGTTAAGTGATCAAACATTAATCATTACATGATTAAACATTAATAATTTTATAGACAGTAGATTTCCAAATGCTTAGGAAGTTGTTTCTAGGCTTAAAGGGTAACATAGTCCGCCTTTCGGGAGGGAATAATTTTTGCTGAAACTAATATCCAAATGTAACCACTAGCAGATTTTACAGATTTCTGTTTACATACATTATGTGCAATAATGGTCAGAGACCCAGGTCCCTTAAAGGTACATGAGGCTGCCACCTTGCTGAAGCTAAACAGTTTTGTGTCTGCTCAGTGACTCCCTGGGAACCACATGCAATACAAAGTGGGAATTTCTTAAGCCATGTGTATTTGATTGTATTTCTTTATCATGTATTTCCACATCAGTGTAAATTTCATAGACCTTAGATCTGAGCAGATGCACATAGAACAAGATTGGAAAGGGGGTAGAGGATTAAATGATGTGCTTGTGCATGCACAGATGTGCATGGTGCATGCTTCATATGCAAAAATATTAATAATATTGTTTTTAAAAAGGGTATTAAACAATGACATGTTGCTGCCAGCCACAAGAGCCTCATGAACTGAATTGCCATTTGTTAGCTTTTCCATGGTTCTATAACCAGGAGCCTTCTCTACTGGCATGCTAATGTTATATATTGCTTATGGACCTGGTAGCTTCCAAATTACAGAGAAAAGCTGTTTAGTCCATTCATCCATTTTGACAGGAGAAGCTCTTGCCAGCTGCTTAGGCCAACCTTCCAAATGTGCATTTCAGAGAGGAAGATCAGAAAGTCTGCCTAGCTGGAATGAAACAGGGAAGGCTATAATACCATCTAATAGGCTTTGTCTACCCTTTGGGATGATTCCTGAAATCTGTCACTTCATCTTAAGCAACAAATCATTTGCGTTTAGGGATACAATTGATTGATTGATTGATTGATTTTCTCCCATTTGCCGATTCTTTTTGGTTTCTAAATCCTCTTCATGCTATTAATCTAATTTGAATATGAGATACAGTTGGGGGTAGAGATGTTGAAAACACATAAATGATAAAATCAATGCATTACAGTTAGATGGGAGTCTGGGCTTTGGGTGTGAATGTACGGTAAAGATGCTGGTGGAAATCAAAGTGTTCCCATGCTGAGTTGGCTGGGAAGACTGTAATCAGAGGATTTGTATGTCTTACATATGGGTGCACTGAGCATTGCTGTTCTTTGTGTGTAGCACAGCTGTTTTCAATAAAACTGAATCTCCATTATCCCCCTCTAACGGCAAATGTTCAAATGTCACCCCCCTCTTGCCAGTTTACTGGGGGGGGGGGCGGCACAGGGAAAGAGCTTGTCACTGTGTTGTTAAAATTCAAGGGTTATATCCCTCTGTCTTCTCAGTTTTACCGGTATTACCAATGAACAAGATTATTCCTGCCTTCGCCATGTGATCCTATTCAGATAGAAACAATTCAATAACACCAAGGAGGAAGTTTTCCACTAGGTACCCAAAAATTATAAACTTTGAAGCTTCCAGGCCTAACTCCAAACAAGCAGCACCTTAAATATACCTACAGAATTAACAGATAACAGACAAAGGACACAAATAACTCACTGGACTTAAAAAAAAGTTGATTTCTAGTTCTTTGCCAAGCTAGCTAGAATGCTGTAGGTAGAACTCCCAGTTCGCATTGTGGATCACAACAACCAGACTACAGGTATGTGCATTAAATCTGCTAATGGGATGGAGATGGGGGTAGAAAAGTAAGACTGTTTTGGTCATTTCATTCTGGGATACATACAATGGAGGCTGGCCCAAGGTGGGACAAGTAGGGCACTGTCCCACCAACCTCAGACTCTAACTTACAGACCTGTGGAAAGGATAGCAGAAATATGTAGTTTGTAAAGTACATTGAACATTCAAAAGCATGATAGTAATGCCAGGTACCTTGCCTACAAAGTTAAAGCTATGGTTTTCCCAGTAGTGATGTATGGAAGTGAGAGCTGGACCATAAAGAAGGCTGATCACTGAAGAATTGATGCTTTTGAATTATGATGCTGGAGGAAACTCTTGAGAGTCCCATGGACTGCAAGAAGATCAAACCTATCCATTCTTAAGGAAATCAGCCCTGAGTGCTCACTGGAAGGACAGATCATGAAGCTGAGGCTCCAATACTTTGGCCACCTTGCGAGAAGAGAAGAATCCCTGGAAAAGACCCTGATGTTGGGAAAGATTGAGGGCACTAGGAGAAGGGGACGACAGAGGACGAGATGGTTGGACAGTGTTCTCGAAGCTACGAACATGAGTTTGACCAAACTGCGGGAGGCAGTGCAAGACAGTAGTGCCTGGCGTGCTCTGGTCCATGGGGTCACGAAGAGTCGGACACGACTAAATGACTAAACAACAACAATGCCAGGTATTATTATCACCATCACCATCACTATAATCATTATCAAATGCTGATTTGAGAACCGTATCCAATAATATGGCAATCATTTGGGATTTGATGCTGGATAAAAGGGTCAACCTGGCATGGATTACAGAAACCTTGCAGGATGAATTAGGGGTCCCCACTCTGACTCAGTTGAGCCATCACTTTTCTTCTGTGTAGTATCAATGGAAGGAAGATTAAGAGGTGTGTGTGTGTGGTTGCTTTTAAATAGAGACCAGGCTTGATGATATTAATACATGAATATTCTGAAGACACACACTTAAAAATAGGAGAACTACTCTCAAGGGTTCAAACATATATGGGCGGCTGTTGTCTCTCTCTCTCTCTCTCTCTCTCTCTCTCTCTCTCACACACACACACACACACACACACACACGCCAAAAAGAGAGATCTGGACTGAATAATTCAGACCAGCATTACCACACATCAGAAAATCCTAGTTTGAATCTCACCTCTGCCATTAACTCTCTAGGTGGCCATTCTGGTTCATCTGCAATATGAAGGATCATAATACAGTACTGACTTTCCCTGTGAGGAGTACAACTAGAAAATGAATGCGAAACCCATGAAAACTTGAACTTGCTATACAAGTATTAAGCACAGTTATGATCAAGTTTGTTGCAACAAAGTATTTAAGCAGAAGGCTCTGAACTAACAGAAATTAAGCAATTGATAAATTCTGATTTATCATCCAACCTTTCATCGCTTAAAAACCTTTCAGAAAGAAGAGGTTAAAAATGTAAGATGTGAAAAATTAAACTTGATTCTATTACTGTGGCTGGAGGATCACACAACTTTGGCAATTTCATTATACTGCCATGTAGACATAGAATCCCCTTTCCTTCTTTTTTCTTTGCTAATGAGCAGGAATGATAGGCCAGTAAAATCTCTTCCACTCTTGCCCTCCCTTCTGCTGGTTCTCTCTCTGACCTCTTCCTCGCCTCCTTTTCATTTTTTTTTAATGATAGGGCTGACTCCTGTGCATACCCAAGCTGTGCTGAGCACTTTCTTCAGTTGATCCCATTTTACACAATTCTAATGTTGCAGTAAAATTTAAATACTGACACTTCACCACTGATGAGGATGAGATAATATGATGCCATTGCTCACTAGACAGAAAAGCTGTTCATCCAAAGGCAGGTCAAGAGGAGGGGAAATATCAAAGGCTCAAAAGACAGAATGAAGCAACCAGCTGCCCATCAAATTTAAGGAACCGGGTATCTAAATTCCCTTTCGTCAGTTTGTAACACTTCATTTAAAATGCTTCAGCATACAAGTTTCAGTGCTGTAAAATATTCAGGCAAAATAGCCAAAGGAAAAGTAAGACTGCAAAAATCCCACAGTTCTAGAATTGTGCCTGTGTATCTGAAGAAGTGTGCATGCACACAAAAGCTTATACCAAGAACAAACTTAGTTGGTCTCTAAGGTGCTACTGGACAACTTTATTATTTTTTAATATATTTCGATTGTAGAATTACTTTTGACTTACAAAAGAAATTTGGCTGGATGCATTATCCTCCTAGATGATTTGCCGGACAGGCACAGTTGAAATCATACTCAATAGCTGGGGTTTCGGTAAGAGGAGGGATGTGGGCCAACCAACTTACTCTAGAGTAGAAAGATGTGGTTCTGGTCAGCAGGACTAATGGGTCACCAGGTACAGTCTACTTTGGACATGGCATCCATCACTCCTGAAGGGTCAGCAGGTCCACAGCAGGCCCTGGAACAGCTCTGCTCCTGGCCGGTCAGGAGTGCAGTTTGCCCAGCTGTGCCTGTTCCTGCGGAAAGGGGAGTCTGGCCGCAATGGCACATGCCATAATAACATGAAAATTGTTCAGGAACTTCAGCTGGACCCAAATGTGGCTGTCAGAGTTTGAGCTAGAGCTCCCTTTCTGCACATTACCTCAGTTGCTATTTCATCCGCAGTAGCTTCCAGTTTGCTCCTGAGCCCAGTTCCTGTCGCTCCTGAGCCCAGTTCCTGTCTTTGAAATGGCCTCCCCAGGAAGGTTCAACTAGTGCCAACCTTGATGGCATCATGGCTCCAGGCAAAGGTGTGTTTTTTATTTGCCCAGGCTTTTCACCACCTGGTGTAACCCAGGTTTGCTTACCCATTCTGCTGAATGATACCGTTTGTTTTTAGCTGCTTGTTCTGCTAAGTTTTGTTTTTGTTTTTAAATCTGTTGTTCTTTTTATAATTTTACCATATATCATTCTGGGACTTCTTAATGTAACATAAAAAATACTCTAAACAAATGAACAAACACATGCAAAGTGCTGGTTATTATCTTGACCAGGCTGCTTGAAGGGATTGCTTCTCTCAAATGACCCTCCCCATCCACTCAAATCTTGAGTAAGCTCTGCTCTGTGTCCAACTACCATCAGAGGCATGGTTGACATGGCCTCTGTTGTGAGGTTGGTCCCTCTTCCGTGATATTTAGATACAAGGCTAAAATACTATTATTTCAGTCTGTTTATAGCCTTGTCTGACTCTTAAATTGGCTGTGCATTATCTGCTGTGTCCTTTGGTTAGCTTTCTGCAGTTTTATACTGTTTTATACTGTTGTTACCTCTAGCCACCCTGAACATATCATTACAGGCTGGACACGAAGGACATAAATATTATAGTAAATTAAAGTGATAAAATAAATATATCAGCATAAAAACAGGCAGTGCCTCTGTAGGCCCTGTCTCCATTTTAAAAGACTGAAGCAGCACTTGTGGGCAGCATTGCATGAGTTTAGCGTTTGACATTTGGGATACTTGAGATGCCTCTGCAGGGCTGGACAAAGCCTGGAAAAGGAGCTGGTGTTTCTGCTATCTATTTGTCTCTATGTGTGTGTCCATAGTTGAAGTGAGGGTCAATAAGAAGTGAAATATCCTTCATAGTTTAAATGACAGAAGTTGTAGCCATAGTAGAAAAAAGCCCCATAGGGAAATGATGGATTAAGAAGGCAAGCTTAGCTTGCATTCCACACTAGAAAAAGTTCTCAATTTTGATTTGCTTTATCCATTATTAAGGGACTTCTAAACAAATAAAACATGGCTTCAGTCTAACCTGTCAAAATATATGCTTCAGTTATTAGGCTTTTGCTCAACGGAGCACTTATATTTCAGAAACACTGGAAGATCAAAGAGCTGAATCAAGGAAAACCCACTGCTCTCTTCCACATCATTTACTATGAGCATGGTACATGAGGATTTGCTTATTGCAACAAGTGGCTAACCTGGGCTTGCAATAATTTTTCTTGCATGCTCATCTACAGCAGATACATATAAACTGTAGTGCTGAAAGCATCAGTAAGGCAGGATATTTGCTTGGAAAAAAATTAACACAATTGAAAGTTACAAGCCTTTCCATATGACAGGTTTCCAAAAGGAAGCTACACAAACAATGGGTGACTTCCAATTGTGCCCATCTGAAAGCAAAACAGACTTACACAACAGGACTCAACTTCCCTCTCTGCCCTGTAGCCCCCAACATGCCCATCATATCTGCTTGGGAGCGTTGGGGGAACCTCTGGAGCAGATGGGGGCAGGGGTCTGTAGGGGGGGGAGAGAAAGGGAAAATATGCTTGCACAATGTTGGCTACCACCCAATATGTGAGGTTATATTTCAATGGTTGGTCATCTAGATCTAACACTGTTATGTGGGAATCTTCTTTTACATGGGCATCCTTTTTAGATGGGCACTGCATTGACTTTTGGACTTGGATCATGGAATTCAGGTTCGACACAGGTGCTGTTAGCATACCGGGCTGATTAAGGGAATTATATACAAGCTCTCAGGCAGGCCTCTTAGTACATTTTGCAGCAGGACTAATCTAGGTGAACAGAAAAAGGGAGTAGTCACCAAGCAGTAGCAGTCCTTTGCTGTAGCAGTAGTGGAGGGGGAACAAGCAGGCAGAGAAAGGCAGTCTGTCTTGCCAGGAAGTGCCTGTAAGCTAAAGAAATACATCTTCCAAAGGGTAATAATGCTTTTATATTTAGAGCTATGGAACTCAAGTGTTTAACAGAGTGGGACAGATGCTGTCAGCTGTGGCTAAATTCTACACAGCTGAACAGAGACTGCAGACCATCAGGGTGCTGGCTAAGCTCTTGGTTCTCTGGTTCACTGCTTGGCTTCATCCCCAAATGGATTAAAACTAGGGATGTGCTCTTGATCATTACCAGTTAAGGATTTTTACAAGGGCTAAAATAGGCGTGGGTAACATTTTCAGCAACATTTAGGGTCTATATGAGAAATATATCCAGGTGCTGGGAGACACCTGATCATTCATATATTTGATTGTCATATAGCTTTCATCTGATTTTTTTTTTAAACAACGGCAAGTGTCAATTGAGAGTTGGTGTATCTTTAGCACTTTCTTTAAAAAGAGAGAATCTTTGCATGTTTGCCTTTACTTTGAAATTGCAACCCACAAATATGCAAAAGCATATGAGTTAGTTTTAAAGAAACTTTTATCTGAGCCCATCCCTGTACTCAAAGCTGTCCACACTAAGGTTGCAAAGTCCATAATATGAAGGCGTTTAAGCAGCATGTTTCCAAATACATTTTATTTTCCAAGTCTGCTCAGGGAGTCCATGGAATAATTTAAGATTAGACGCTCAGCCATCCTTGGCTCTTAGTTCTACATTCAGAATACCGAAGGGTTTCTGGAAGGCAATTAAGTGCCTCCCCTCGTCCAGCTTGCAGCTTTAGTCATGGTGATTAGTAACTCGCATGCTGGAATTGCAATCTGCACTGTGAGCACAGCATGTTGCAAAGTAAACCAAACCAAAATACAGAGTGACATATAATGAGATTAGAGAGACGAAAAACTCCAAGTATGTTTGCAATAATTAAAATTATAATCATAGCAACATGCCATAATATTTAAATAGTTCCTGTATGATATGGAAAACCATGGTAAAAGCAATTACACGGAAACACAGAGTACGATGGAAACAAATGAAAAATCTGAATTTTTCCTAACGCTCTTCCCAAGTACCAGCACCACCATAGTCAATATGCATAGTTAAGATAAGATGAGCCTGCTGAATCAGGCCAATGGCTCATCCAGTCCAGCATCCTGGACCTGAGTACAGCAGCACTCCCCCCTCCCAAAGTTTCCAGCAACCGTCATTCAGAGGCATACTGCCCCAACAGTGGAGGCAGAACATATGGTATACCTCATGGCTAGTAGTCACTCATAGCCTTATTCTTAATGAACCTGTCTAAACTTCTTTTCAGGCTGTCCAAGTTGGCGGCCATCACTGCCTCTTGTGGGAGTGAATTCCATAGTTTAACTATAATATCAGGGGCTCCCAAACTAAGGCCCAGGGGCCGGATGCGGCCCAATCGCCTTCTAAATCCGGCTCGCGGACGGTCCGGGAATCAGCATGTTTTTACATGAGTAGAATGTGTCCTTTTGTTTAAAATTTATCTCTGGGTTATTTGTGGGGCATAGGAATTCGTTCATATATTTTTTCAAAATATAGTCCGCCCCCCCCCCCACAAGGCCTGAGGGACAGTGGGCCGACCCCCTCCTGAAAAAGTTTGCTGACCCCTGAACTATATGTTTTGTGAGTAGGTACTTTCTTTTGTCTGCCCTGAGTCTCCCAACATTCAGCTTCTTTGAATGTCCCTGAGTTAGAGTGTTGTGATGAGAAAGGGAGAGAAACCTTTCTCTACCCGCTTTGTCAATGCCATGCATCGTTTTATATACCTCCATTGTATACCTCTCTCACTTGCCTTTTCTCTAAATGGAAAAAGCTCCAATGCAACCTTTCTTCATAAGGGAGTTGTTCCATCCCCTTGAGGGCATTGAAAAAAGACACATATCACAAACTGATTTGAAATTGCAGAAAATTGGGGCAGGGGGACAGAAACTGGGAATTAGCAAATTTGCCTGTTCCGGCCTGAAATATAGAGTAAACTAAAATGCCCTTCACTATATTAAGTTTTGTGTCATATGGAATAGGTTTGATTCTCATAACAAGAAATAAAAACATCAACAACTCTATAGCTCCAGGAATGACAGGAGAATTATTTTTTAAAAAACTTTGGATGAAAAGGGATTTGGCCTAAGACAACAAGCAGCTCTTTTAAAAGAGTAATTTAGAGATGACATTGACCAGACCAATGCAACAAAAATAGATTAATGAATATGTTCCATGCGTGTACTCTTAAGGCATTCTAATTCTTAAAAAATCTCCAGATGACTTGCACATCCCCCACTAGTGCATTTTACAATGAACTGTTCATTCCCATGTCAAACAATTTTCAAACTGCCCGCTGCCCTGATTCCTTACAAATTACAGAGTTGAATCATCCAGCCCCATTTTTATGCAATCAACTCTAAAAACTCTGCAGAGGGCACAATCACGGGCATCTTCTAAGGAAACTTATGTCAAACCTAGTGAAGTCGGATGAAGCTCTGAGTAAAGAAAAATGCCGTATCTCTCGGGCCCTGCTCTGCTGTAAAACCTAACAAAATATTGTTTCAGCTTCCAAAAATATAGATTTTGAAACCCACACACCACGCAAACGTTTAAACCCCAGTGGTTTGTTGCAGTAGCAGCAGTAGCCATGCACATGGCTTTCTACAATGTCCAAGCTCATAGAAACCCTCTCAGTTTTAAAACAGTGGTGCATGGGATTTCCCTCCCATCGTTTTTTAAAAGTTGAAAAGCAGCTGCAGGAAGCTTTAATCTAGAGCAGAAGGAAGGGACCTTTTCTCCTTGGGTCATTTCCCCCAAGCAGCTTTAGCCTCAAGCCGGGGGGGGGGAGGGGGGGAGGAATGAAGACCTGCATATCCCCTCCCCCAGGATATTTGAGGAAACAATACTGAGCAGAGAAATGGTCGGCATGCATACATGAATGCCTCTAAAAACATTCCCAGAATGCCTCCGAGCTTCACACCTCTAGACTATACTTGGAGTTTCCTAAACTAATTATGAACTGACAACCTTTACTGCCCGAGTATTAATTCAATGTTGAACTGGACACAGATTCTCTTTGCCACCCAGAGGAAAAAGTTGTTCTATCTATCAACAGAATGGAAAGATTGATGCATTCCAGATCTCAGCCTTTGCTGGAAAATTATCCAGGTGAAGTGCCAAGGTTGTAGCAAATTTGGGAGATATGTATGCAAACAAAAACACATTTTCCTTTAAGATCAGGTGGGAGACAGTTCAGTTCTCACTGTTACCAATTGCACTTAATTTTATTTCACACCTCTGATGCATTCCACCACCAATTTCAGGCTTACTCAATAAATATAATTATAATATCCTACTGCAGGGCTTGCCAATGTAGTGCCTTACAAAATGCTTTGGATTCTAACTCACATCAGCCCAGCCAGCATGGCCAATGGCAATGGGTGAAGAGAGCTGTACTCCACAAGATCTAGAGGGCACCATGTTTACTACCCCTGCCCTACACTCTCTCCTCTGAATCTGGACATAAGTTACTGGGAGTCTTAAGAAACACAGCACTCACTTCTGTAAATTCTGCAAACTGGCTCACCAAGTGAGGGTCAAACTACAAGTGACATTATTCCCATGGCTAACTGGCCACTTTTATTTCCAGATGCTGATGTTAACCATCAAAGCAGGTGTCAGGACACCTAGGTCCAGGGGTCAAATAGAGCCATTGGAACGTCTCTGGGGCCTCACCCCTCATCATCGCCGCTTTGCATCCTCCTCAAGTACCTTTGCCTTGATTCTTAAAAGTGGTATAACATCTCTTATGCATTTGTATGGATGAAAGCTCCAGTTCCAGCTTGAAGTGGTATAGTCTAGACACAGGTCTGTTATCTCAGTGGGAAGACCAACCCACATTGGAAATGGGAACACAGAAGTCCAATGCCTTATTTTCACAACAGAAAATTTACAAAAGTAAACAAGTCATAAAGGAGAACAGCTCTCACACCTAACTTTACAAATTCAGCAAAGAGATTAAAATTCAGAAGAAACATACTTTACAAAAGACCATGGAAGACCATTTGACTTGCCGTATTGTAGCAAGTTCTTTTGACCGACCCCACATGGGGTGAATGAAAATTTTCACCCAGTCAGGAGAAAGATGCAACATCAATTCCCATTCCACACATTTTCCCATCCATGTATGTTCAATAAGCATAAAGGCGGCTGCCCGTTGTGGTAATTGCCTGGGTGATATGGGTACTTAATATGCCAGTGCTGCATTATCAGTCAGGGCTTGCTGACAACTGGCATGGGAATTAACTTAAGTCATTCAAGCAACCCAAATCATTCTGAGTAAATCTAATGGAGAGGTCCCAATCTGGCATCTCAAGCAGTCCATTTATCACTCCTTGTGTCACTTATCCCTTATTATTCCTGTGCTGATCTTTACAGGTGTGTACTGAAAATGCATAAAGGGCAGCACAGGAACAAGGATGGAGAGGTGACATATGATACCAACGATTATAAGGAAAAACAAAGCATTACAAGGAGCTAATGTTACAGATTATTCTAAGGGAAAGGCTGACAAAAAGACAAGCCTATAAGCAAGGACAACCCCACTGTCTGTGCAGTGCCATCTCTACTTTCCTTCCAGCAAGACTAAATGCGAGGAATGGAATGAGAGCATGCAGGATAACCATCTATTCAGATGACTATGTGATTTCCTAGTTGAGATTTTTGACATAACCTGTCAGTGTTAAAGTTCTCTTCCCTCAAATTCCGAGTTCAGGGGATTTATGGGTTTGGAGTGTACAGGTGATAAAAAGTGGATGTCACGAGAGCCAAGAAAGCTTGCAAAACAATAGACCTGACTGATGAAATCTGGGTGGGTGTGAAGGCAAGGAATGTTTTCCTGAGGAAGAGAGAAACTAGGTATGCAAGGCCACTGAAAACAATGCCCCGTTGTTGCCAAAAGGTCCAATACCAGCCTTGTACCGGTGGAGGAAATTCCAGGTGGAAAAAACCACACAGCAGTCATTGGCATGGCAAAACCTGTGCCTTTGTCACAGCTGTCACAGAAGTCAGTAAGTTCAGGCAGTTTAATGGATTATGTCAGCCAGCAAACAGAAACTGTGAGTCACTGGGCAACATCCATCACCTAACCCTTTGGAAGCTCAGCATCATAAATGTGCGTAGGAATTAAACAGAAGGTAAGAGAAGATTTGACAAGTCTTTACAATGTTAACAGAGATAGAAGCTTCCTTGAAACATTCTGCGTGAGCCAGAATTCAGAGGTGGAACCTTTTCTGGAACAAGCAAAGTCTGGACTATGGCCCTTGAGGAATCCATTTTGTTACAATGCACAATTTTGTATTTGGGTAACTGCACCAAATCCATCCACAATAGGGTTTCCGGTTCTGGTCTGCGTCCAAAGCTAGTCCTTCTCCAAGAAGACTCATTGAAGTTAATAGGCCTGACTTACTTGAGCCTGTTAATTTTAATAGGTTTACTCTGAGTAGAATTTAGTTGTCTACAATCCAAAGGCTGCATTACCTTCCCTACATAGCAGAGTGTTTTTACAGAAAATAGGGCAGAGCAAGGCAACTGTGACTCACTTGCTATGTATGCAGTGCTATTTTAGCTGTTACAGAGTGGACTCTTTGCCCTATTGCCTCTAAAGTTGATCCACTAAATTGGGCTAACAGATGGGAGATGTCCAGAGTGATATAAACTGGCTACAGTACAAAGAATAAGCAACACATCCAATTACTTCTCTAATGTCTTGATACGGTCCTCTGATTATCTATAGAATGATCAAGGAATAGGAGGAACAAGCAGAGAATTAGGCTGAATAATTTCTGATACCTTGTTTTGTTAAATGCAATTTTAAATTTTATTTATTTTGCTTCCTTTCTTCTCCAAATTCTTTAATTACTTAAATGCGACAGTGAGCTCACCAGGAAACAGGAATGTGCATGGGTTCTGGGTTTATTGGAGGGTGTGTGTGTGCGTGCAGGTTTAACCTATCTTTAATGAAATACAGTAGACTATTAATAAAACAGTACTAAAGTGGAGAGAGTGCATTAATTTGCTTTGTAAAACACAATTGGTTTTGACATCACATGGAAGATGGAACAAGCTTGTTTTCTGCAGCTCCAGATGGTAGGACCTGAACCAATGGATTCAAATAACAAGAATTCCAACTAAACTTTATGAAGACCTTTCTGAAAAGCTGTTTGACAGTGGAACAGACTATATTGGAAGGTGGTAGACTCTCCTTCATTGGAGGTTTTTCAACAGGTTGAATGGCCATCTGTCAGGGATTCTGTAAATATGATTGCCTTCCAACTCTACAACTCTTATCCTCCGATTCTATGAATTTCTTATGAGTTTGGGAACCAGAGTGGCAAGGATGTCGTTCTTGAACTGACCTGTTCTTGAATTATACCATTTAAAGCAGACCATATTGCGGGTAATTCCTGACATTTCTCTTAATCATATGAAAAGCAGGAGCAGGGCACTTGCTGCAGAAAGGGTAAGTGGTATAAGGAGGGGGAAAGCATATGTTCCTAAGACTGTTCCCCACTTTTTAAAAAACCAGTAAATTGAGAGGTAGCATTATGACCTCAGTGCCTGGCGCTTTGAATGATTTGCACTGTGCTCAGCTTCACTTCTGAGAACAAAACCCATCATGTTAAAACACACAAATAAATAAATAAACTCAGTTATTATATCTGAGATTTTACTTGTTCAAAGGGTGAAACTTGGGGTACCCTCCAGCCCTAGAATTCTATGATTCATGGTACAGAGCTGCAGCACTTATTTCTTCCCCAATTTTCATTAAAAACACACACAAAGAACTGAACAAATTTGGTATATGTGTGTATAATCTCTAAACAATTTAAATAGCTTAAAACAATAATTCAAGATATAACAAGAGGACTTCCGGGGAGGAATGATGGCAGACTAGTTATTGATAGTCAGCAAAGATAATTATGTGGTGACTGAAGAGAAAAGATATATATATTGGTTACTAAAACTCCCTTTTGAGTTAAGGAAGGTCAGGGATCAACCTCAGCTGCTCGGAAGAAGACATTCATCACACCAGAGACAAGGAAGTTTTTGGTTCAGGGAAATATCTTGAGCAAGTTACCTCCATCGGGCCCTGGCGCCTCCTTCTTTTAATTTTTTTTAGACTAGAAGCAAGTACAAATTGGGTTTTTAATCTGCCAGTTAATTAGCACTGAGAAAACTAATGGACTGCTGGAGAATGAAAAAGCACCAATTAACAGGCTAAAAATAAACCAAAAGGCTTATCTCAATTACTGGTGACTACAAAATATTGCATTATCCTAGAGGCTCAAGGCATGTTAAAGCTCCCTCTCCCTCTGCCTCTCTCTCTGTACACTCTGAAGCACCTGCTATGTGATGCCTTTATCCCATTAGGGCCTAAAGGTGAAGTCAGCAGATCCCCTCCTTGTTATTGAGTTTAAAACCACTCATTTGAGAAAGGGACAGTTCTGAATCGCTCAGTTCTGTAAACTAGACTAGCTTTACTGCAATTCTTCTAAGACTCAAATTGGTTACCGCAATGTGAAGCACAAAGGTGAAGTGTTAACAGGGCCGTCTTGAGCAGATCGCGCGCCCTGGTGCTGAGGGGCGGAGATCGCTCCACCGCCCGCCCCGCCCTCGCAGGGCGCAATTGGTTTCCGCGCGGCGCCCTCCTTGCCAGGCCGGCGCCCCGCGCCATGGTGCACTGCGCCACCGGGGGTCTACGAAGAGCCGGCCCTGAGTGTTAAGAACCCACTAGTAGGAAGATAGGAAGCTGCCTTATACCAAGTCTGACCATTGGCCCATTTAGGATTCAGGATTGCCTACAGCAGGGATGAGGAACCTGCAGCCCTTCAGATGTTGCTGGATTACACCTCCCATCATCCCTGATCATGGGCTATGCTGGTTACAGCCAATGAGAGTTGGAGTCCAAAACTTCGGAAGGGCCATAGGTACTCTACCTCATTCTACACTGACTGGCAGTGACTCTCCAGGATTTCAGACAGCTGAATCTGGGACTTTCTGCATGCAAAGATGATGCTCTGAGTTACAGCCCATCCAGAGTCAGCTTGGTCTCCGATGCAAGGCCAGGCCGGAAATTTGTTGTTATTAATTTGCATTAATTCCACATTTTTGTGCCATTGTTTCATTGCTCTCCATTTTGGAGCTATTCTGGGCTCACCTCTTAAAGGACAACAGGACTCTTCTGAAAAAATCTGTCTTATTTTAAATTATTCTTGAACAACTTGCTATCAACTGCAAATATTTCTCTCTCATTTCTAGGTCATTAGTGCATTTTAAAGAAGGAACAGATCCTTGGAGAATCCCACTATTTAGTTATTTCCACTGTACAGACTGCCCATTTATGCTTACCATCTGTTGCCTAATCTCTTAACCAGCTGCTAATCCACTAAAGGGCATTTCCTTTGATGCCAGGGCAATTTCTCATTTTTAGAGAGTCTTTGATGAGGGCCCTTGTCAAAGACTGTATCAACTCTATCTCCATTATCCACATGTTTGTGACATCCTTCGGTGAGATTTGCAAGGCATGGGTTCCCTTTCCAAAATCTTTGCTGACTCTGCTTTAATATACAGTGTTTATCCTTGCAGTTAATCAGTCTGTTTACAAATACAATTCCAGCTTATTGGCCCAACACAATACTGTTAGAAAGTAAATAGGAAGCAGCATGGCCCGAACTGTACTTGGTCGAGCTTTGGTACATGTTCCTGCCCTCCCCCCACGGCATTTGTCAATGATTTCTTTTGACCTTTTGGCAGGGTGTGTGTAAGTCAATAGTCAACAGTGTGATACTGGATTTCTGACTCTCACACAAGAAACATCCCTTGTATGTCCTTTGTTTGTTAACAACAGTAGTAAACCTCTCTCTTCAACTTCAAAACAGGTGTACTGGTGTGCTATGCAATTTTATTGTGTGCCCCACTTGTGAAACAAACATGGAATTCTAATTCTTCTTCAATAATCCAATCACTTATGTTTAGATCTCTCAATTCAGCACCTCTGAGAAGGCCTGAAACCGCTCATTTTATATATATATATATATATATATATATATATATATATATATATATATATATATATAATGTGTGTGTGTGTGTGTGTCACACAATAATAAAGGGAAAGTATATAAGGCATTGATTATAAAAAGAGAAATTATGTGAAATCTGCAGCTGACCTTCCAACATTTGCATTTCTGTCCAGACCACATAGTTTCGTTAAATCACTAACATGAAAATGAGGGGTTTCAGTGTAAATGCTGACAGATCCTAAACTTTTGTGGCACAGGAACCCTCAAGGCCACTTTGAACTAAGGTCAGGTTTGGAAGGAAAATGAAAGTCAGGGGTGGCTAGACACGAATATAACATTACAGGCTCCCCTCAGCCCTGCCTAGCATCTACTGTTGTATACAATAACAGCTAGTAAGGTTGATAGTAGCCTTTAGTGGTGAATAGTTTTGGAATTTGGCCTACAAACATACTAGCTTCTGCTTTTCCATCAACAGCTCATAGTCGTCTGAAATGCTCCACCCCAGATCACATATTAGGAACTCCTTGGGTCTGCTCTCTCCCACCATAGCATTTTCTTCTTGAAAACTAAATGGGCTTATGTACGTCATTGTCAAACTACAATAAGACCCATCCTGACGTTGCCACAAGGTAGGCGGAGAACAGGTAGGGGGAAATTAAGTCACTTTCTGGCAAATCAAGGCAATGCTGAATATGGGAACAGATTTTTAATGTGTTTTAATGTGATATTTTAATGTATTTTGGTATTTGTTGGAAGCCGCCCAGAGTGGCGGGGGAAACCCAGCCAGATGGGCGGGGTATAAATAAATAAATAAATAAATAAATAAATTATTCATTCCATACACACACACACACCAAGTAGTGTACTCATGTGCATTATTTTGCCTAATGCAAAGGTGGAAACTTTTTGGCAAGTGCGCTACACACTAAAATAGGCTGGGCTCCTATACACACGTAGCTTACAGAGCAACTGCCCTATTGAGCACAATGGGCCTTACTTCTGAAAAAAAAAGCTTAGAAATGCACTGTTGGCATGTGTGCTACAGTACACATACTTGCACACCTTGCTTTGGGGGTGGTTTTTATTTCTGGTATGCTGAATGGAGGACCAGTCAGTAGCGCAAAGCTGGAAAGGAGAATATACCTAACTATGATAAACAGACCCATGGAGCACTTTGCTTCTGTCAAGGTGTGCCACAAACCCCTGCTACCTGTGTCACACGTTACAGTCTTTTGTGCTACTCCTTGCAAGTACTGTAAAAAATAACATATATGGGCCTACCAGATAGTGACTGAAAACCCTTCTCTACCTTGGCAGTTCCAGACAGACATCAAAACAAGGTGGGCCTTCATACATGACAAAGTTCAGGCTTGGTGGCATTAATTGTTCAGCTTGACCAAGACAATCAAGCAAACTACTCAAGCTAACCCGGGGGGGGGGGGGGAAGAGATTTTGAGTAGCTAGGAAACTGGAGCCTTACAGATAACCCCCAAGAAGGGAAAGATTAAGTGTTCATAAAAGTGTCTCTCTCCAAAAGCTTTATTCAAAGCACCTCTCTTCAAAGGGTTAAATGGCTTCTGCAGGGTCAAATTCTTTACTTCTTTCATTGACTTCCATTGACTATTGCTCTTATTTTCCATTATTAAAATGAAATCTTCATTGAAAACACTTGGCCTTGGAACATGAAATCAAACAATTTGAGCTGGCTCCCAGACAACCTCAGACTGCTGATATTGTAAAGTAACCATTGGCAAAGCGCAGAACTGAAAGAATGAGAATAATGAACTCATTCAGAACAGCCGAGTAGGTCAAAAAGAGTTAGAACGTGCAAGGAGACTTGCAAACCCGAGAAAGCTGCTGGGAAGCAATACTTTGGGCACAGATATGAAGGGTGTAAATGTGTAGTAACCCTGGGGACGTCAATGCAGTGGGGCTGTAATGAGGACAGACTAAACAGAGGCCAGGATCTGGTCTAAGTATGGATTAGAACATTTGAAAATGCTGAAGTAATGAAGTAATGGCACAGTCCCTATAAAAAGAAGAAAATAATGGGAATCGGTAGGAATTCAGTTGTTTCTTTAGATGCAGGATGAATAAACAATTCTGTTATTAAGCAACCTTGATAGAGAAAGACAGAAATATCAATTGAATCCAGTCTCTCTGATTAGCAGTTATAGAAGGGGCAAGCCTTGGGGTAATATTCTCTCCTCTCTCTCTCTCTCTCTCTCTCTCTCTCTCTCTCTCTCTCTCTCTCTCTCTCTCTCTCACACACACACACACACACACACACACACACACACACTGACTTCACCATTGCTTCTTATAAATCCTTCTCACATAAATGTACTGGCCTCCAGATTTCAAAGTCTCAATGGCACTTGACAAAGGATCTGCACAGCAACTGACTGTAACATTTTCTTATTTGGAAATCAGGCAGAGAGCCACATGATTGTGGACTCACTAAAGCTATTCCATTACTAAACGATTCTTGCCTGTTAAAAGTTGTCGTATAGAATGTGCAGACTGGACAAACCATTATATTCTTCATCTGGGAATGAGCTGTTCTCCTGAATGCATGGACTGCTTCCAAGTAGCTTATGTAGCTTGTGGAGCATATGCTAGGTAGATTTCAATCTCAGTAGGACACAGAACTGTGTGTATTCTGAACTACTGAGTGTGAAATTGTGTGTGTGTGTGTGTGTGTGTGTGTGTGTGTGTGTGTGTGTGTGTGTGTACAGAGACTGCCAGGTTACTTGGAGAGTTAGCTAGATGAAAGAGTAGGGATGTAGGTGTTTAACAGACAAAAAAAATGTGTCAGGACCCTTATCTTGCATGAATCTGGCTTACTGCCTTTTGGATACTAGAACTAGGACACCATTTTGTGGTCGTACAATTTTTTAAGAGTCTCAAAATGGACTGCATATAAGCATTGTCAGCCAGCCACCTGCCTATCAATTGCTTTCTATTTTGCTTCATTATTTCTTGATTATTTTACATGTCCTTAAATGAGCCTTGAGAGTTTCCAAGTTTGACCAATCCAGGGCCAGGTTTATGGGAACGTGAAGAAAGCATGCAAGTGTGATTTACAAGTCCCCTTTCCTATTACACAAAATCCTGCAAAAGATTTTAAGCATACCTAATAATGTTTTTCTTCCCTATCCCTCTGATTTTTTAAAAAAAACCCTGCAGTTGAAAAGCACAGGTCCTAAAAAGGGAGACTGCTGTGTTTTGTTTTGTTTTTTAAATCAGATGGCAATGATGAATACAACATGAAAACATTTAATAGTTCTCATTAAAGGCATTGGTGGATAAAAGACTTGATTAATGAACAGTACGCCATGGTTATAAATAAGCTGCACTTTGCTTGTAACACAGCTGGTCAAGAAAATTAATGTTTTGTTTTCCGTAACCTTTGTACTCTCCCTTCCTCTGCTACTATGGCAAAGCTTAATACATATGAAGTCGATCTTTCTCAGAAAAAGACAACACAACCTTGCCCAGATTTCAGATAGAAAGAAAGCAGACAACAAGAATTCATAGGGATTTGCTTTTGCCAAAGTTGAAAGCCACATCCTCTCTGTGCACTACTGCATCTCCCCATTTCAGAAATTAACTTACTGCCCAGATTTCTTTGTGTCAGCAAAGCACCTTCTACAAAATATTCCAGGAAAGTATACTTAAATATATATTTAGCAGCGAAACCATTCAGAAACCCATTCATCAGTAGGCTAAAAATAATCTAAGAACTGTTGCTTCACCAAATAGTTGGTCTGCATCCCCCCCTCCACTGCTTCTATTTCATTACCTAATCCTAAACCAACTCACTCGCCCAGTCAAATAGTATTCCCTTCAGAACAATAACTTTCTGCACAAGGTGTGCCCTGTTCGATTCAGCTAAGGAGAGGGGACACAGAAATTATACTTAAACCCAGGTAAAGAAAAATGTATTTACAAAATGTGCAGTTTGGAGGAATATTATTCTCACCTATGAAAGGAACGAAATCTAATGGGTCTGCAGCCAACTATTGTATGATTCTCTTGTTGACCGAGCTGCTTCATACAGAGGTCAGCTGAGGGGTGGAACAGTCTTTGCAGCAAAGGAGAAGAGGGCAACACAGCACAGCACAGGAGAAAGCAGCAATAAGGCACTGCAACACAAAGGTTGCAATTAACTAGCATGTTAGGAGCTTTCTAAAAAAAAAAGAAGGTCCCCAAACCCAAGAGAAAATATTTAATACAGGACTAATAATTGAAGGGTGTTTTGTTTTTGTTAAAAAAAAAGCCTTCAGTCCAAGGACTAACACCATTCACATTGGTAGAAAGTATGGATATTTTCTTCCTGATGGACACAAAAAATAACAATCATTTCCATATTGTACCCAAGTTCTCAAACAGTGGGCCTGCAAGGAACTAGATTTTAAACTGTTTAAGCAATTAGATATGTATAATAACTTCTGGAACTAAAGATCTGGCACTGCAGCAGCAGTTTGGTAGTAGAAAGAAAAGTCTCACTAAAGTGGGAAGTCTGTGACTGTTGGCAATAATCAGTAGCAGTGGTAGGAGGAGGGGAAGATAGTATTTTGGCATTAGAATGATTGAAAAGGCATCTCACAAAAGAGGAAGGACGGAAGGAAGGAAGGAAGGAAGGAAGGAAGGAAGGAAGGAAGGAAGGATTGAGGACTCATGGATCTAACCACGGCAAATATGCACAAGTCCCCAGTTCAAATGCTATAAAGGAAGCATAAAAAGACAAACCATTAGCCATTTTAAGATCCTTTGATAATGCTTGGTTGTAATGTCATGTAAGACTGCTTCATTGTAGTGGAGATTCAGTGTGGTGTAGTGGTTAGTGTTAGACCAGGCATCCCCAAACTTCGGCCCTCCAGATGTTCTGGACTACAGTTCCCATCTTCCCTGACCACTGGTTCTGTTAGCTAGGGATCATGGGAGTTGTAGGCCAAAACATCTGGAGGGCCGCAGTTTGGGGATGCCTGTGTTAGACTAAGATTCAGGAGACTCAAATCTCCACTGAGCCATGAAGCTATTTACTATCTCTCAGCCTAATCTTCTGCACAGGTTTGTAGTGAGGCTAAAACGGGGGAACCTTGAGCTCTCTAGGATAAGGGTAGGATATAAATGCATTAAATATGCAGGAAACAACTGAGAACACACTTTGGGTCGCTTTAACGTCGACACAGTTTGCAATACAGAGTGCAAAGATCTTATAACTTCTGTTAATGCCTACCTCCTCTTGGTCCCCTAGAAAGGAATAATATCTTATTAGAACTTCTGCTACTGTAAAAAAATCAGCATCACCATCGGATTTACACCAGCTCAATATACAGATATATCCTGTTTTCTGCCAGAGGCTCCTTCCAAAATTCAGCCATAGAGCTTTATGAGGAGTATAGTTAGTTTCATAACTTTGTAAGAACTGACCTCAAAGTTAAATTATTCCAGTGGCTTCAAAACTACTTGGGTTCTGTACTTCCCACAGGGCAACATTATTGATTATATTTCTGCTTCATCCTGTAATAATGTTCTCCCTAAAATGAGATGCAGATGGAAGCTTTATGGTTATCCAGCTTTAATTAAAACATATTAGAGCAGCAGTCAGAACAGGAATGCTAGCAAGTATACTGTAATTTGGGGGGAAAATGTCTTAAATCACTGCTGTAGCCTAACAGTTTTTGAGAGATCCTAGGGGTGGGCAAGATTTCTCTCTCGCACATGACCAATGGTGGCTGGTGCCCAATTGGACTGGTGGGGTGGAAAGCAGTGAGACAAACAGTAGGTGGAGCCACAGTCAACAATAGGAAGAGCCACCCCCTGACTGGAAGTAGGGCTTTCCCTTGGCAGACTGAGATTGGTGGGGCAGGGCATACTTTACCCCAATGGCCCGGTCTCCACTGTGCATGATAGGTGTGGATGACCTACTTGCTCACTCCTGACCCACATGACAATGTTATAGAAAGGGAGGTGTCCACTGTGTAAGAAAGGATTTAACCTGGATTTGGTACCAAAGTCTTCCTCTAGTCTAGTATATGCCAAAAATGCAGAGTTCCTTGGATCAGAATTTGAATTTCTAACTTTAACTTGTTTATCCTAATGGTGTCCAAACCAAAGTTGGGTTTGTTTCCTTCAAACTAGGCAGGATAGCTGGACAACCTTGCCATGGTTTGTTGTTGCGTTAGGAAGCCTGGCTCATTAGGATCAACTAGCTTGGCTCCTGGATTTGGGATGGCACATAAACTAAGCTTGATTACTTCTTTCACTCACTGCATGGTAGAAGCGACATGGGAGTGATTGAAATGTGTGCATGAGTACCCTATGTATTCCCAATAAGCCATACAAATCCAGCACCCTGGCTTACTGGGGACATGCTAGTGCAACCACTGGCTCCTATATACCCTTTTTAAATGACCCCACTCTGGCTCTGTGGCAGCTATCTAGTCCGTTCTAGTTTCCTCTACACAGGCCATACATCAAAGGAGTGCTGAGGGAGGCCTGTCGGAGTCACCCCCGCCCCCAAGTCAAGCAGTCCCATATGAGGCAGGTCCATGTGGATGAGCTCTTACCTTGATATTATTATTATTATTATTATTATTATTATTATTATTATTATTATTATTATTATTTACTTATACCCCACACATCTACTGGGTTTCCCCAGCCACTCTGGACGGCTTCCAACAAGAGATTAAAAATACGTTAAAACATCGGTCATTAAAAACTTCACTAAATAGGGCTGCCTTCAGATGTCTTCTAAACGTCAGATAGTTCTTTATCACCTTGACATCTGATGGGAGGGCATTCCACAGGGCGGGCGCCACTACCGAGAAGGCCCTTAACTCCCTGAAATCAAAGAGCAACAAGGTCCAGTCTAGGGAAATACCCCTTCAGTCTCAAAGTAACACCTCAGGGAGCTCACCAATGTGCATAATTTAATATAACCCCTAAAGCCACGTTCCTGGAGAAGCTTTCTCTCCTATCCCACTTCCTCACAGGCTTTCAAGAAGTGGTAATTTGCTACTTCGTTGTTATGACAAAAATACTGTATATGGTTATAATTTTTTTTAAAAAAACCCATCTGCTCCCAGCAACAATTTTATTAAAAATAAAAATACCATTATTGTCATGTTCCCAATGCTGCTTTCAGTCAAGTCTTTAAAAATATTTATGTAAGAATGTAAGATTTATATAACTTTTTTGTATTCGTTTCCCCCATTTGCAGCATCTGTCCCTGCTGGTGTATTTCTGTCCAGAATAATATTTTTATAATATTGTGGTCACTAGGAGATTTAATAGGAACAGTGAGAGTGCTGTTTGTGTAGTTTACTAGAAAACAGCAATCCCTTTGGGGCATCACTTATCTACATTAGGAAAACAAAGGTGGATATATTTTGGTGGACACACACACACACACACACACACACACACACACACACACACCTACCTCCCTTCTGGGAAGAGCTTGTCTTCTATCATTGGCTTTCAGCCCATACAACTGTAAGCAGGGTTTGGTTATGTGTGTATTCAATATATAAACAAACTGAGGGAAGGGAAGGAAGAAACCTCTTAGATAATAATCACAAAAATGGTCCTGAACTTTTTCAGCATGACTGCCAAGAAGAAAACTAAGCTAATCTAGGGACGCTTGAGGAATTAAGCCTTTGTCAATTCTGATATGAAGTGACCTGATTCGCACCTCCCCAAACTAAGGGGCAAATAAGAATGTACTTATTCACAGGCTTTTGCATTTCCAGATTGTTCCAACACATTTTAAACTCAAAACCTGTATCCATCTTGGGTTTTAGATTCCAAGTGCCTCCATGAGTTCTAGAGGCACAGTACTGGGGATGTTTTTTTCGGGATTATTTAACTTCCTAAACTAAACCTATGTATCTTGGAAATTTTCTCTCCCAGAAGGCATTGCTTCATTCATCTTCCTGTGCTGGGGTCTAAGATAGCCAGCATTTTTTACATGTCACTAATTCAGGTGAGTGCTACTCAAGTGCACACCACAGGAAACGTGCTTTGGTGTGGCCTTTAACCTCCTGAACTGGGTGCAGGTTCCAGTGCAGAATCAGAGAGGCAAGTGAGTATTAAATTCTTCTCCTGTCCATACATGTCACAAACCACCACTACATGTGTCGCTTGTGGCACCTATGCTTCAACTTGTTTCCTTGTGATTTAAGACGAGATTAAAAACTGACAGTCAAGTTGCATTTCTCCATACAGTAATTACACATTGTTTCAATAATTCAATACCCACTTATTCACCATCTGGGATAGACATTCTGATAACCCCCTTTTTGTGAACATTTTCTGCCACTGTATAATGTGTTCAAGAAGAGCAAACAAAGGGAAAGAACACAGAAAGCAAAGGATGAGTTCCGAGAGTTCCTGGTGTCTTATTCCTTCATTTATCAGGTTCCCAGACTTACCAGTTCCACTAAACTTATGCCTATCAGTTTGCTGTGCATGGAATGACTATCTTCTAGTCTCCAAGAGCAGGCAAACTTTTATGTTAGTGAAAACGTATAAGTTGTGGAACCAAGCAATAATGGAGATTTCAGAAACAATCCTAATGCAGGCATTATGTATGTAACTATCTCTTACATATCTGTTACTTTCCCTATCACACTATTCACACCTTCCTGCCACAGGTTTAAGTACGATTTGTCTATATACCAGAACCACTTTGTGTACATTCTCTGCTCTTTCTTGGGAAGGCTATTAAAATCATTGGCACTGAAGTGCATTCCCTGCTTGGCTAGTGACAGTGATGAAAGTTAAACAAAACAGGAAGTTGATGTTAACCATGCTAAAAGCAAGTCCATCTGAAGTTCAAAGAATGAAAGGAAGGGAAGGGTGGAGGGTCTTCAGGGAAGTGGGAACCATACAGTCTACTCAAGAAAATCCAGAGCACTAGCTAAGCAAAGCATCAACACATTTTTAAAAATAATAATAACAATAAAAGGATGCAGAGTTCCCCGTGAGAGGCATTTGTTTAGCATCATTCTAGTTTCATTTCAAAGCCTTCCACTCTAAGCCTCTGCATGAGAAATGGCACCACCACACCCTAACAGCTGGTTTTCATGGGTTTCTAGCTTGGCACAGCTTCCTGACACCTTGGAGGCTCCTTGGAAGCAGCGAGCATATAAGGTAAAAAGAAAAAGGCAGAAGAAAATGAAACCACTCTTGTACCCATCTACTTAAATTCACTTATGCTTGGCAATGGTTTTAAGCTGTTAGCTTGACAGACAGCCACTGGAGGCTTACACTGGCTCTGCCTAATTTAGTATGCCAACATTCCCTAACACATCTTTATAGATACAAAAAGAAGAAGAAGCGGGGCTTGTGTCACTTTCTTAGGATGCAATAATCTGTGGAAAAAAATAATTGTAAACATTTCAGAGAGTGTTTCTACAGTAAGATCTAGTTATGGGTAAATATAAGATCTCTCCAGAAAGGCAGATTGTGACTTGATTCCCTTTGATCAGGTACATTTATATATTAGAAAAATAAAGTAGGCAATCAGCAGTATAAAAAACATTCCTTCTAGCAACAATCACCTACAACAGAGGGAAGACACAATATATGGGCTGTTTGTCAACTATCATACAGTTCAATCTTCAAAGAAAAAGTTGAAGAAAGAAAGGGATCAGACAGAAAGCAGATCCCCTATAGCAGTGATGATGATACTGAATAATTGGAAGCCTTACAATGCACCGTCCTCAAGAGGCTGCTCTGTGTGCTCTGAAGGAATATTTGTCTAAACAATCTCATTTGGGTTAATGCAATTATTGAATGCAGGCTCTCAACAAGGAGACACGCACAGAAGGATGCAAAAACGTATAACAAGTACAACCTTTGACCATGTTCACATGCCAATTGGACAGTTACTTCAATTTAATAAATCCTTTCTTTCCAGTGAATGTGGACTTTGGAGGTAGGCAATAGGTGGGGAACCAGTGGTCCCTCCATTGTCGGAGGCGGTTTGTCTCTAAATATCAGTTGTTATGAACTGTAGATGGAGAGCTCAGGTTCAAGCTGTTGGGCTCAGGTTCTGCTTCAAATAATAATGTTATTATCTGAATAATATTATCTGAATAAATATTATCCGTTGTTGTTGTTGTTGTTGTTGATGATGATGATATTTATACCCCACCCATCTGGCTGGGTTTCCCCCCTGGGCATTTGGTTGGCCACTGGGAGTTCAGAACATTTCCAGCAATGAAATGCTAACGTCTAGACCACTCCCTCACACCTTCTGGCCATAGCCATGTCACCACTGCCAGGAAAATGCTACCCCTTTCCCTACCCCACCCCTTTTATTGTAAGTGGGCCCTTCCATTCCCAAAGGAGAGTACATAGCTAGGTACGGAAAACAGGGGCCCACTGAAGGCAGCGGCTTTATCTACAGTCCTTGAGAGATGTAGTGCAATATATTCTTGAAAGCTAAATTAATCCATGTGGAGAGAGAGAGAGAGAGAGCGTGTGTGTGTGTGTGTGATTCTTACAAAGGAGCAAGCCATGACTATTTAACATTGAGCCAATTCAGCACAACTGCTTTGTTGGAAACCCTCTAGCCATGTTTGCATTGGGAACACATGATCTCTAATGAGGAACATGTGTTCAGTAAAAATGATAAAACACCTGAGTTAGAAAGGCAGAAGCAAAGAATGACCTTTCCCCGCATTTTGAAGCCTGGAAACTGTTTTACTGAAACTTATTGCTTGGAGAGTCAGAACGTGATAAAACAGGTGGGACTGGCACACTGCATGTTTCTATCAATCAGCCCTCTGCCTTGTAAAGTCAAGGGCGGAATGGTGTGAAACATCAGCGATGCATGCAAAACAAACAGCATTCTTAAACTTCAGCAAGATAGCCTGGCCTGATCCAAGGTCTGTTGAAATCTACAGGAACTTACCAATGACATCAACAAAACTGAATCACATCGCTTCCACATAAAAGTATTTTCATGAATTTTGTAGTCACAATCTAAAATGCAGAGATACTGGGAAACTTTGGCTCAAGTCTAAATGTTTTATACAGAGGGTCCTGAAATGTGCATGGCTGCTTACCAGCCAGGAATACGTATATAAAAGGGAATGTCTGCAAAAGAATCAATGGCTGGGCAATGGCTGAATAAGATTTATTCCCTCTGTGCAATGCTACATCTTGATCTCCAATCGCTTTACCCAACAAACATTCAACCCCAAAGTTGTTTATACAGGTCACTAGCAATGCAAAGCCACTTATCATTGGCAATAATATTCTACACTGCTATAGTAATATCTGAAAGCAGGAACCACAGGATCGGGGTCACTTCAACCATGAATGGTTTTGTGCCACTTAATCACTTGACCCAAGTCAAGTTATTTTGGCACCTGAGGCAGAAAAATCTCACAAATGCCTCCCCTCCAGAACTAAAAATACAGCAATAATAAATTAAATAACTAACCATTTCCTGCCATTTCACGACACTTCAAACCTGAGGCATAACCTTCACTTTGTCTGTCTAATAATAAGCAACCCTGTCCAACACTTCCCTCCCTCCCTCCCTTCCTTCCTTCCTTCCTTCCTTGTGAAATCATGGTACTATTGCAGGGCCATATCCTTAGCTAGTTGCTTTGCCCTCAGAATAGTTAGGTCAGCATTCAACCTGCTCCAACATGGCACCTGAAGAGAAGACACTGAGGTTGTAGCTTTACTGTAGGCTGGCTAACAATCAAAAATAATATTTGCATCTGACACAATATCCTCAGAACCAGAATGTCATGGATGCAGAGGAGCAGTGAGGGGTACCAGCTGGGGAACCCCGCAGGGGAATAATACAGTAACTTTGCAAGCACTGACTCTCAGCAGACTGGTGAAGATTGATGCTTTCCTGGCTACACTAGAGAGTTCCTAATATAATAATCACTTTGAGGTACTTGAATTTTTATTAGTAGTCTCAGACAAAGGTTGTACACCCAGTTAATCGGCTTTTAAGTGGTTTATGCTTAGGAACTTTATAATAAGGGGTTTTATTTGTTTATTTTTCAATTTTATTTTTGAGAATTTAACAAAGAGTCTTCAAGTCAGGTGGTTGGCCCTTTAAGAGTGGTTTGTACTCCCACAAAGGGGAGTGTAGTGTAGGAGAGGTGGACAGGAGGCAAAGGCTCAAATAGTTTCTCGCCTGGAACTCTCCTTGGTGCTGAGACAGTGCCCTGTCTTGCTCCCTTCCTGCAGTTGTGTCCTAAATTGCAGAACCTACAATGAGCAAGGTGTGGACTAGATCAGGCATAGGCAACCTTGGATCTCCAGATGTTTTGGAACTACAACTCCCATGATCCCTGACCACTGGCCCTGTTAGCTATGGATCATGGGAGTTGTAGTTCCAAAACATTTGGAGAGCGAAGGTTGCCTATGCCTGGACTAGATGATGTACAATGTACCTTCCAACTCTTTAATTGTATATCCCGAATATCAGCATTAAGAGGTATATCCAGAGGTTTAGTTGTTCCCAGTAGCAAATATCTATGGATTTCGAATCTCCTTCCAAAGTTATGTAGTTAATAGTAATCACCATATCTAGTGATGGGGAATTCTAGAAGTTTAGTATGCATTTTATGAAATATTATTTCCCCTTTGTCCATCCTGAAACTATGGCCAAAACCATTTAATTGGTTGGCTCAATACTCATGAGCCCACTAATTGAAAAAAACCCTGTCATCAGAGACTTTATTTCTAAACTACAAAATAAATAAATCTTGAAAGTTGTCATAAGAAGGCAAACTCAGCCTCTGGATCCTTTTAGCTGCCATTTTCTGAACCTTTTACAGCTCCTTTTTGAGGTGGCCAAACCTGTGTGCAGTATTTTAAACAAGAAAGCATTGTATATTTATCAGTCATTTCGGCACTTGCCATTTCTATTTTTAATCCCACCCCACCACCACTAGAAACTCCCAACACCGTTAAGCCTCCCCCCCCACCCTGCTGCTGCTACTGCACACTGAACAGTCCACTACAACCCTATTTTCTGTAGAGTCATGGCAAATTCAGTCTCTCACGCACAATGGATTTCATCATGCTGAATCCAACAGACAAAAAAAAATGGCAATCATCTGGCATCTATGTTAACTGATACCCAATCTATTGTGGATTCTTGACTTGTTTGAAACAACATCTGTTAATGTGCCGGATGTAGAACAGAGGGGCTTGTCAATGGCTTTGGAAATGCTTAGAGTGTGCTCTCAGAAGTGACTTTCCCCTCTCCTGTTCAGATATGTAGCAGGCAAAGGACACTCTTTTAAAAAAGCTGGCCCTGAGTTGATTGTAGTATGTCAAGGTTAAATATACAAGCTTTTTATTGTTATTTAAATAATCTTATGATAATGAGATATGAGGCTCAAGGAGCAACTGAGTTATGAGAATGCCTTCAAAATTTGGCTTCAACAAGAAGATCCCATTTGGATAATGGTCAATTCGTGCAAATGGAGCCAATTTTCTGTTTCATTTATAAAACTTTCCCCTCCCATACAAAAGCACCCAAACTTCCCTTGAAGGAAGAAATGAACAAAAGACAGAACAGAATTTGACATTTCTTCCAGGCCTCTTCTGAAATCACATTTGGCAGGCAACCTCAAGTCTGCACAGAGTGCCTGAGAATGTGCATGGCAAAAACATTTTCAGATTTGATCTATTTTTGTTTTCTTAAGACATCTGTGCTCTCTTAGCACTCAGGACGAACCTCTGTAAACTCGAAATAAAATCCCAGCTCATAAAGACAAATTCAGCTTTGAATTAATTACCAACGAGTGGTTAATGAATGGGCTTCTTAAGTTAAACAGCTTATATAGAGAGGGATTAACATTTATTCAGCTCAAGGAGAAGGAAGCCTTTAAACTGGCTTTGGAATGATATTTTAAGAGTAAAATATTAGCCTCAACACACAGCACAAACACCGTTTTTTTCTGCATAAAACTACACCTGAATAAGAGCATACCATCATCTATGGCTATGATGCACACATGTGTAAGTCAAGATTATCTCTGAAGCATCCAAAGAGGTCTCCATTGAATTTGGAGGCCCCACAATTAGACTTGACACTTCAGGCACATAACCATGACCTCAAAAACCTGATTCATATTCCCTGTAAAAATATAGAGAGGACACAAAGGGCTATTCTTGCAATAGTGAAACAACTTCTTCTTTTTCTTTTTTTAAATTAACCTGCTTTGCTGGTAAAACAAGCTATTGTAAATCTATGAGCTATTCAAGGTAATGTTGCTTAATTTCTTCCATTGTGTTGGTGGAAGTGGGATCTCAAATGACCAGAGAGGTGAGTATTGTAGTCGGCTTAATCTATCACATTGTGTCAAGATGCGTTAAAAATAAGGTTCTTATATGCAAACATATTTATATAATTCTGTTCCTGCCTTGTTATTCAAATAATTCCAGATCAAGCACAAACTTTGAAACTGAAGGTGGCAGGCTGGAGAAACTGTTTTTAATATCAGCATGAAAGCAAATGATTAAACAACAGTAACAACAGACAGACCATTAATTCAGTTTGAGATTCTGTTGTCAGTGGGCTTGAAGACTTTAACAAATTAAATCACACAGTATTCTCAGTGTAAAGGTATTATTTATTGCAAGCATTAATTGCGAGCTCCTTTTACAACATGAAAATGAAGCCAGGTACCTTTATTAATCCTGCATGCACTTTTTAAATGGAAAAGGTAATATATTTTAATTAAATATATGTCGTATTTGGTTACCAACCAGGCTTTTCATAGCTGCAATATATGTTACGACATTCTTTTTATTTTCTGACAATGTGAAAAATTGCAATATCTAATAGTGTAATGGCCGTATCACTCATTGAGCCTCTTATATGGACATGATCTTAGTGTAGTTGTCAATACTAAGACTTCTGTGGGGTGGCAAGGGTTCCTGGCCTAGTGCAGATATAACCACATTAGTGTTAACCAGGGTGTTTCCTTAACCCTAGTTAAGATTTAAAATGTATAGTGAACAATGGTTTAGCTTGCCTAAGCTAAGCTTTTCTCCCTGAGGGAATAAGTAGAAAGATGTTAATAAAGTAATTCCCAAACTGTGAACTTGGACACAATGCTTAAATAGGGTTAAGCATGACTTTAACAAGTCTGGGGCATGCACACTCTCCTCTACCCATTCCTCCTCTTGCACAGCCACAAGGAGGAAGTAAGAAACATCTCTTTCCACTTTTAAACTAACCAGAATTCTCTATTAGGTTTAAACTCAGGGAACAATGCAGGTTCATAAGTCATAGTTTGTTCCTGGGCTGTTTGAACTAGCCATAGTTAAAACTACCCAGAGTTTCTTGAGTTTTGACCTAAAGGGAAACTCTGGATAGTATAAAAATGGAAGCAAACACTTCCAATCTCCTTTTCATGGTCATGCTAGCAGAAGAGGAGAGTGAAAGCCTGAGTTTCATTCACATAATACAAAATCATAGTTTAGTGTTACATTTTTAAAAAGCTCTTATTCTTTTAGTTCTGGTTTGCACCCTCTTGGCTAGTTCCTCCACACTCAGAAGTGCAGAGGGTAGTGGCCTGAGAGAGGGCGTTCTCTGTGGCAGCTCGAACTCCCTCTGCACAGAGGGTACATCTGGCACCTTCATTATACAGGTTCCAGCAAATGCTGGTGACACACCTCCTTACCCTGGCTTTTGACACTTGAGGCAAATATTGTCACGACCCAGCTTATTTCTGTCATAGTAAGTTGTCTTAAACTGTTTTTGATATTGTGCTTTAGTGTCGTAACCCACTCTGGGTCCTTAGGGTGAAGGGTGAGTATGAAATAAATAAATAATACTTGAATGAGTCGCAGTCCTCAGGCTCGTGCACTCTCTCCTCTTTCGGTGCAACCACAGGGAAGAGACTGGAAGCTTCCATTTCCAACTGACCATGGTTACATGTTATGTACAAACTGTGGTTAGCTATGACTTACGGAAACCAGTCAACCTGAAACCATGGTTAATGATTCTGGTTTGTTTCCCTAAATCATAATTAATCCTGACCACAGTTCTCATTCAGCCATAACCAGTTAGTTGAAAACTGTTGTAGGAGCTTATGATCTCCTCCTTACAGCCACAAGAGGGGAAAAGACAGGATGGGGGAGTACATGAATCTGAGGCCTGGGCACATAACACTAAGTGATGGCTTTTGTCTTATATGTGAGTCAGGCCACATGTTTAAGTACTGAGCCGCTGTGATTCAGCAGCTTCTTTCTGAGACCAGCAAAATTGCCAAAAAATGTAATTGCCTTCATGTGCTATGCTTTTGTGTGTTAACAGCATAGATTGTATATTTGAATATGTCTCTCTCAGATGATCCATAATGAGAGAGTTTGACTGATCCTGAAATACTGGCTTACTGAAACATTATGTATTATAAAGATGTTACAAACAGAAGCAAGTAGCATTAAAAGCATGGCTACAGTCCTTCCATTATCTAATGCGAAGGCCAGCTTAAAGGATATCCAGGCAATTAAAATGTTTTTGTAAGTGTTAATTACATCTGAAATGAAGGGGAAGAAATGGAGGCAGTGAGAGATTTTACTTTCTTGGGCTCCTTGATCACTGCAGATGGTGACAGCAGTCACGAAATTAAAAGACGCCTGCTTCTTGGGAGAAAAGCAATGACAAACCTAGACAGCATCTTAAAAAGCAGAGACATCACTTTGCCGACAAAGGTCCGTATAGTTAAAGCTATGGTTTTCCCAGTAGTGATGTATGGAAGTGAGAGCTGGACCATAAAGAAGGCTGATCGTCGAAGAATTGATGCTTTTGAATTATGGTGCTGGAGGAGACTCTTGAGAGTCCCATGGACTGCTAGAAGATCAAACCTATCCATTCTTAAGGAAATCAGCCCTGAGTGCTCCCTGGAAGGACAGATCGTGAAGCTGAGGCTCCAATACTTTGGCCACCTCATGAGAAGAGAAGAATCCTTGGAAAAGACCCTGATGTTGGGAAAGATTGAGGGCACTAGGAGAAGGGGACGACAGAGGACAAGATGGTTGGACAGTGTTCTCGAAGCTACGAACATGAGTTTGACCAAACTGCGGGAGGCAGTGCAAGACAGGAGTGCCTGGCGTGCTATGGTCCATGGGGTCACGAAGAGTCGGACACGACTAAACGACTAAACAACAACAACAATTACATCTGACTTAATTAACTAATGACTGATTGATCTTTTGATCACATTAGGTTCATAAGTGCAATTGTCTTAACAGAAGTATGGATTACAATCATTGTCTAATTAAAAAAGAAAAGAGTAGCTTATATTAGCAGCCAAACACAGATTTAATAGTTCTTTAGGGTCATTTTGTTAAAGTATATTAATGTGCTGCCTAAGGTCTCCTGTGATCAGCATTTCTCATGTACTTTAACATTTTGGGGGCTGCAGTCGTTCTGACCTTAATTTGCAAGCATTAACTTCATTGATTTCCTCAGGATACAGTGGCCCAGTGGAAAACAACATGCATTCTTATATTCAAGATCATTAATGCAATTTTATATAGATGCATTTTCTCACAGCACTGGCAGAGCATTTGCTGCATGGAGGGTTACTTCTATTCATGTACAGAAGGGTTGGTGCAGACTGGTAATCAGGAGTTATGCTTGCATGATGCTTAATCATAAAGACCACGTGTGGCCAAGCAAGCTGTGGGAAGAAGGCATTTATTTAACCTCCATGTATGTCTTAAACACTAAAGCCCTGATCAGGAGAATAAAGTACTGATCAAAAGGAGAGAGACCTCGAAAAGCAGGTCAAGATTAACAAGCATTAGCCAAGCAGCTAGAACAGAGTGCAGCTGTGCCTTTTAGACAGCCTGTGATTCACGCCAGGGCTAACTATTCTTACCCAGGGCTCAAAGGAAGTGGCCTAGTTTCTTCAAACTTTTTAGATGCCAAAGTAAAGGAGTTAACTATTTCTGGGCCTGAAGCAGATAACTTGCAGCCATAGGTAAGGCCATTACTAGGAAAAGATTGCTTTGCAGAAGTCCAACTCAGGAAGGCAGTACGTAGTAATCAGGAAGCTTACAGCTGGCATTTTAGTGCCTGCTGTGAGATTGCTTACTCTGTTGTGTATCACAATTGCTTTTGCTTTGATTTGCTTGCATCATTTTGTTTTAATGCAGGTTGAGCACTTATGCATTAAAATATGAGAGCGGAGTGTTTGAAACTGTCACTAACTAAAAGTTGTTCTCATTTATTTTCTTCCAAGGTTAAGTATGGGGTCACCCACATAAGGGTTTTCCATTTCAGTTTAAAGTACTTGCCTACAACCAGGAGCAAAGAAAATGTCATGGGAAAATGACTGTCTGCACTAGAACACTTCTCTATTGAGTACTAGACACACTATGTTTCAAGACAACTCATGTACCAACAGGAAGAAAGCACCCTGCAGAAACCATATTGCACCACTGGATGGTGGTGACCAGAAACTATATTCCCCATCTCCAAACACAAGCCGCTTGGATGCTTAGTTAAAGAACCGATTCATGCTTTTGACAAATGTGGATAACAATTCTAAGCTTTGGATAAGCTTAAACTTGTACACAGCTATATCATGTGCACCAGTGGGAAAGGAAAAGTGTGTGTACAGAAGAAGTGCATGGATCATTTACATCAATGTAGGCAACTATAGGTAGCTTTCAAGATGGAAGTGTGGGGTTTAAATGGAATTGTGCTCACTGTGCTCATGCAAGTTATCAGCAATCCAGTTTCCAGCGTGAATCTCTGAAACTGTTGTGATTTGGGCAAAGTACAAACCAAAGCTAGTTCATGCCACATCAGGGAACAGGGCAGGAAGGCTAGTTCTTAAGAAATGGTACAGGTGGTGCTATGGTTAAACCACTGAGCCTAGGGCTTGCTGATCAGAAGGTCGGCGGTTCAAATCCCTGTGACGGGGTGAGCTCCCGTTGCTTGGTCCCAGCTCCTGCCAACCTAGCAGTTCGAAAGCACATCAAAATGCAAGTAGATAAATAGGAACCGCTATAGTGGGAAGGTAAACGGCGTTTCCATGTGCTGCTCTGGTTTGCCAGAAGCGGCTTTGTCATGCTGGCCACATGACCTGGAAGCTATACGCTGGCTCCCTCGGCCAATAATGTGAGATGAGCGCGCAACCCCAGAGTCGGTCACGGCTGGACCTAATGGTCAGGGGTCCCTTTACCTTTACCTTATGCATACTTAAAGCCTCTTTGGAGTTCCCTCAAAGAATCCTGGGAACTGTAGTCTGTGAAGTTCTGTGAGGGGGAAACTACAGTCCCCAGGAACCCATAGGGAAGCCACTTGCTTTAAATGTGCACTGGATGTGTTTTAAATCTTTGGTGTGGTGTGGATCTGTCTTTAGTCTGTTGGTATAGACAGAAAAGACTACATATAAAATGAGAATTCACCTAAAACCGCCCACAGCAGCTGTATGCTTCCACAGGATATCATTTTGCATACTATCTATGCTTAAGTGCAAAATTATGTTTTAAATATACAAAGTTAAAAACAATTTGTATGTGAACCAACCATGGGCATGTTCACATTACCACGTTAAAGGTAACGGTAAAAGGACCCCTGACCATTAGGTCCGGTCGCGGACAACTCTGGGGTTGCAGCGCTCATCTCGCTTTACTGGCCAAGGGAGCCGGCGTATATAATGCATTTTGGATAACCTCATGTGAACACAGATTACAAACCCAGAACTGGAAGCCTACTATGCACAGTAAACAGGAGTGTGAACACAGCCTACATTTCCTTGTGAAGAGTTTTATAGCAGCCCAGAAGATGCAAAATGCATCAAACACTCAAGGGTTGAGCAAGTTAAAAAAACACATTAAGAGATTGAGGCTATAAGCAAAAGTATCAAGGATGCTACTAAATTGCCTGAAATGGGAGGAAGGGGGGACTTCGGCATAAGCCTGTTGTTGTTGTTGTTGTTGTTGTTGTTGTTGTTGTTGTTGTTGTTTAATGTATTAGAAAAAGACCTCTTTGGACACAGAGTTGCTTTTCTACCCAAGCATTTGAAGACACCAAAAGAAGCTATTTTAAAAATACTTCATTTTAATGCAATACAGTGAGTCTAGTAGTCAGTTATCTACATCCAGCTATATATGCAGGAGGAGGTCAAGGGTTAGTCTTCCTTTCCTCAAGTTGTTATTGCGGCTATATCCCTTTCTACTTAAATATCTGCCATGGCGGTGCAATGACAGCATGAACTTGTCTATAGTTTGTTTAGCCACTGTTAATCTCCTTATAAACACTCTTGGCATATTGGATAAAGTTATACTTAGTGAAGGCAATCTCATTAGTAGGCTGGGTTTTGTTTAACAGAACTGACTACTTTTTTCACATCATGTTGTTACCAGTCTTCTTTTTAGCTGCTGCTAAGCTTTGCAATGGGGGTGGACAAACTTGAGTGTTGCAAGCTCTGCTCTGTTTTCTTTTTTTTTACTAGAATCTTGAG
This sequence comes from Zootoca vivipara, assembly GCF_965207765.1. NCBI lineage: Eukaryota > Metazoa > Chordata > Lepidosauria > Squamata > Lacertidae > Zootoca > Zootoca vivipara. Next base: position 41,660,241 of record NC_142588.1, read on the forward strand.
ATGTGGAGGGGTAATTAGCATTAAAGTATACAATCCCTTTAAACACATATGGTTAGCCTAATAATTTATTTTCATTTCTAGCCCTGAACTCACAGCCCTTTCACGCCCAGATCGCCTCACAGCAGTTGGCAAGAATGTGTTTGCCAAGAGTCTTGAGAATCTGATCAGGAGAGCTTTAAACTAGATATTCAGTGGGAAGAAAACAATACAAGTGACAAAAAAGCACCTGGCACTGGGGATAATAGCTTCATTGATGCCCAGGAAACTGAGGTGGTGCTCCAGAAACCTGCTAAAGGGCAAGAAACTACAGGAAGGAAGCAGCTGCAGGGAACAACTCATGGTTTCAGTTATCTCTATACAAATGTACAGAGTATGGGGGGAAAACAAGATGAACTGGAGCTTTTAATACAGGATGGCAAATATGACCTGGTAGGCATTACTGAAACCTGGTGGGATGAGACTCATGACTGGAATGTAGGAATTGAGGGGTATAACCTTTTTCAAAAGGAATAGACCAAACAGGAAGGGGGGAGGAGTAGCATTGTATATAAAGGATATGTACACTTGTGAATAAATCCATGAGCTAGAGCATGAAAAGCAGATTGAGAGTATATGGGTAAAAACTGTAGGAGAGAGAAACAACAGTGACCTTACTGTGGGTGTCTGCTATAGACTGCCAAGCCAGACTGAAGACTTTGATGATGCCTTACTAGAGCAGATTACCAAACATTCAAAAAGGAGAGAAATAGTAATCATGGGGGACTTCAACTTTCCTGAAACCTGTTGGGACTTGTCAGGGAGAATTCGGAGGAGCAAGAGACAGAAGAGGTGGAGCAGGGGCTCAGGGATGCTGTGGAGCCCTTCAACCGCCCAGAGACAGAGGAAATGGAAGAGCTGGCAGAGATTAGCCACGAGGAGGAAGGGCTCAGGGATGCTGCAGAGCCCTTCAACCGCCCAGAGGTCCAGGAAGGGAGCTCAGACTCTGGAAGGGAGGGGGCTTTCAAATCAGCACAGACAAGGAGGGAAATGAAATGTAACGGGAAAAGACGTCTCATGCGATTCCCCCGCCTACTTTGTTGCCGCGGGAATCGAAGGAAGCCACTCCCCGAATCTGATTCAATGGTTCGGATGCAAAATCCTGAACTGTAGCTGTTTCTTGTACATATGTAATAAAGACTGTAAATATCAAGCTGACTGTGCCGGGGTATTAATGCGAAGGGGTGACAGCACCTTTACAGGACTCAAATTCTGTCAAGAGTGTAAGATCTGACAAATTCCTCCATTGCATCACTGACAATTTCATTTCCCAGAAGGTGGAAGAACCAACAAGAGGATCATCTATCTTGGACCTGGTCCTCACCAATAGGGAGGAACTGAATGATGAAGTGGAAGTGCTCGGAAACTAGGGAGGAAGTGATCATGTTCTCCTGGGTTTCAGGATACAGAGGCAAGAGGAAACTGAGTTTAGTCTGACACACACTCTGAACTTTAAGAAGGCCAATTTAGAAAAGCTGGAGGAGCTACTGGGTGTGATCCCATGGTCAGAAACTCAATGAGAAGGGAATCCAAGAAGGATGGGAGTTTCCAAAGGAGATATATTGAAGGCCCAAATGCAGACAGTATCAACAGGAAAGAAAAGTGGGAGGCATCTAAGGAAACCAGTGTGGCTGAATAAAGAGCTTACATGATTTGTTCAAAAAAGACAATAAAAACCACGGTTTCGAGAGTAAAAAAATCTAAATTTCAACTAGAAATACTGGAAGGTAAAGAAAAATTGTTAACCAAGATGTATGACCTCCTCCTAGACTGGAATACGAAAGATGAAGCTACTAAAGAGTGCATGATTAAATGGGCATTAGATCTAGGTCATAATATCAGTATTGATCAATGGCAAAACCTATGGAAGCACCAAATCAAATTTACAGCTTGCACTCTTTTAAAAGAAAACATCATGAAAATGATGTTTAGATGGCATCTTACGCCAGTCAAACTTGCAAAAATTAATAAGTCTAGTAATAAAAAATGTTGGAAGTGCAACATCAAAGAAGGAGACTATTACCACATGTGGTGGCTCTGTGAAAAGGTAAAAATCTATTGGGAACAAATATACAATGAATTAAAAAGACTGTTACGATACACGTTCCCAAAAAGACCTGAAGAAATGCTACTAGGAATTTTAAGCAGAAGCATAAAGAAAGGAGATCACAAACTTTTCATGTACGCACCACGGCCGCAAGGGTTATTTTAGCGCAAAAGTGGAGAACAATGGAGGTGCCAACAATAGAAGACTGGAGAGAGAAGTTGATAGAATACTCAGAGCTAGCGAGGTTAACGGGGAGAATCAGAGATCAAAAACAACAAAAGTTTCAAAAAGAATGGGAAAAATTTATAATTTTTAGGAAAGACTACTGTAAGATTTAGTAAAAGAAAGACCAAGGAGAAAACAAAATGGGGGGGGGGAAGGGAAAATTGGTAAACGGCCATTACAAAATGCAACAAGAGGGTATGTAACCAGGACGTAAGTATATAGCTAAGAATAAAATGGATAAGGGTATCTGGTAAAACATATAGGGACGAAAATAATCGGATGGAAATAAAACCAAAAGAGAGAGAGGGGGAGGTCAAACGGGGGAAGACGAGGTGAAGAGGGAAATGCAGATCAGGAAGGAAAATGCTGCAATCTGAGATATAAACCCAGGTTGACAATTTGTATAAAATGATAACTTTATTTGAGGTATGTAAGCTGTAAAGGGATACCTGTGGATTATTTTTCTTTTTTGTATGGTATTGCTCTTTCTTCTTTTTTATGTGATTTGTTATTGTATATAAAATTAATATAATAATAATAATAATAATAATAATAATAATAATAATAATAATAATAAAAGAATAAAGAGCTTACAAATGAGCTGAGAGTTAAGAAGCACGTGTATAAGAAATGGAAGAAAGGGGAAATCACAAAGGAGGAATATACACAAGTAGCCAACAGTTGCAGGGGGAAAGTCAGAATGAGCACAGGCTTGCAAGAGAGGTTAAAAATAATTTTAAAAAGTTTTCTTCAGCTATGTCCGAAGTAAGAGGAAGAACAAGCAAGTGGTAGGTCCTCTGTGTGGGGAACACGGAGAAATGCTATTGGGTGACAGAGGAAAGGTGGAACTACTCAACACCTACTTTGCCTCTGTCTTCACCCAAAAGGAAAGCGATGGCCAACCTGGTGATAACAGAATAAATGATGTAAGGAGGGAGCTGAAGCCCAAGATAGGAAAAGAGGTAGTAAGGGAACACCTAGCTACTTTGTTGTTGTTGTTTAGTCGTTTAGTCGTGTCCGACTCTTCGTGACCCCATGGACCATAGCACGCCAGGCACTCCTGTCTTGCACTGCCTCCCGCAGTTTGGTCAAACTCATGTTCGTAGCTTCGAGAACACTGTCCAACCATCTTGTCCTCTGTCGTCCCCTTCTCCTAGTGCCCTCAATCTTTCCCAACATCAGGGTCTTTTCCAAGGATTCTTCTCTTCTCATGAGGTGGCCAAAGTATTGGAGCCTCAGCTTCACGATCTGTCCTTCCAGGGAGCACTCAGGGCTGATTTCCTTAAGAATGGATAGGTTTGATCTTCTAGCAGTCCATGGGACTCTCAAGAGTCTCCTCCAGCACCATAATTCAAAAGCATCAATTCTTCGACGATCAGCCTTCTTTATGGTCCAGCTCTCACTTCCATACATCACTACTGGGAAAACCATAGCTTTAAATGAATTCAAATCTCCAGGGCCTGATGAGCTGCATCCAAGGGTACTAAAGGAGCTTGCGGATGCAATTTCAGAGACTTTGCCTTCATAGGTAAAAGGTAAAGGGACCCCTGACTGTTAAGTCCAGTCACAGACAACTCTGGGGTTGCGGCACTCATCTCGCTTTACTGGCCGAGGGAGCCGACATTTGTCTGCAGACAGCTTCCGGGTCATGTGGCCAGCATGACTAAGATGTTTCTGGAGAACCAGAGCAGTGCATGGAAATGCTGTTTACCTTTCCGCTGGAGCAGTACCTATTTATCTACTGGCACTCCCGAACAACGGGAGCTTACCCCGTTGCAGGGATTTGAACCACCAACCTTCTGATCGGCAAGCCCTAGGCTCTGTGGTTTAGACCAAAGCGCCACCCGCACCCCCTCTTTGCCTTCATGCTTGCCTATAAATATTTTTTGCCTATAAATCTTCCAGCAGTGGAACAGACTCTGACGAGAGGTGGTGGACTCTCCTTCCTTGGAGGTTTTTAAACAGAGGTTGGATTGCATCTGTCATAGATGCTGAGATTCCTGCATTACAGGGGGTTGGACTAGATTACTCTTGACATCCCTGCCAACTCTAAGATTCTATGATTCTTACTATGGCAGCAAAGACAGTCCTAAAACACTCACACAGGTGGAATCCTCCTCCTACACTTCTCTCATGACTTTGGCATTGTCAATCAAAATCCTTCCCACCAAAATGAGGGTTAAAAAAATTATACTAAAAAAGTTTAAATCTGAAAATCTCACTTTACTATATTCAGATGTGACTAGCACCATGATGGAAAATGAGAACCATTAAGGCGACATCATCTATTCTTCCATAACTGCGTCAATACCATGGAGTTAGTGTACTTCATGAAACAACCCATAGTAGTGTGTTGATCTGTGCCTGAACTAGGTCAAATTAGATGTTGCAGATATTAGCATCAACATGTAATTGCGTTCCCGTTAGATTGCCAAAAGCCTGGGAGGAGAGAACATTCTATAAAGTGCACACACAAAGGCATAGGATCAGAACATGACACAGCCAGTTTGTATTGAAGAAGTTGGAAGATGGAGCCAAAGGAATTCAGATAAAATGGTCCTGCCTAGGCAATGTGCCTAAGCACAGACATGCAGAAATGTGGATGAGGTCAAAGGGTATTCTGTCTCAATCTGCTCATTAAGAGTCTGTTCTGTAATTAAAGCCTCTTGTTGGAGAAAGAGGAGAGGTGAAGAGCTATTATTCAGGGCCAGGCAGACAAGCAAAGCTTTATTAGAGATGGTTTTAAAGGAAGACTCTCTGCTGATAGCCATGGTGTTTGTACAGGCAGATGCTTGCAAGTTGAGTTGTATACAGCTCATGGAAACAGACGTAGATGCAGTTTAGTAAGAGAGCAGCTATTTCAGAGATTTTATGAAAAATGAAAAATAAAAGATTCTTGCCCTTAAGAGAAAAATGAAATTATGCCAACATTGTTTTAAATATCTACAAAGGTCTCAAAAGGCAAAATAAAAATAAAAATGGAGAGGCAGTGTTCAAGTGTGGGGCTTCTCAAGCAATTAAAAAGACGTGGAATTGTTAACGAGAGGTATGCAGTGTATGGTTCCGTTTGAAAAACAGCAACATCCACGTGTGCTCTACAATTTAAAGAGCTGTCAACAGCTTTTGCAAAACACTCGACACTGCTGGCAATGATATCAGTTAAAGACCCACCCAGAAGAACACCTAGCAATCCAGATGCAGTATGCGAAAAGCATTTTAAAGTTTGCACATTATGAATATATCCATTAACCCCAAGCGGGACCTGAGCACAAGAGCACTCTTCCACTCCTGCAATTTAATACAGCTGGTATTCAGAAGCATCCTTCCTCCCACCAAGGAGGCACAACATAGTCTCCATCATGGCTCCTCCATGATCATCAGAATGCTTCCTAAGCGAGGCAGAGTATTCACTGTGTTTAAAATGAATAAATTCACCCTGTAGTAAACTGAATTCAGGACCAAGAAAAGCTGGATTCTAAGAACTCTCCGAAACGTGAACATTAAGCAGGTTTAGTTATTTTGCAACATTTCCTTTGCTTATCACAAAGTACAGGGCACTAACATGTGAGCAGCAGAAATCTAGCCTCAGATTCTTCCTCCAGTTTCTAACATTTCACCAAGCACTGGACATACATTTTCAAGCCTATCTTTGAAGTTTAACAGATGAGATTAAGAGGGGTGGAGGTGGGCTGGAGAAAATCCAATATTTTCCAGGTACTGTAATTAATTCTATACCCAGTACCCATTTCTGTTCTTCAGGGGGTACATACATAGCTTTGCACTTCATAATATTAAGTCAAATTTAACATCTGTTAGACTTTGCCTTATGATCTGGGCTATAAGCAGAGGTGTAGGTGAAGGATCTTAACCAGCTTTCATGGGAAGAATACCTCTTGCATTCTTCCTGATGGGCCATCAATGCCACAAGCAGCAAGTTCTTGATTTGGATGCACACACTAGATGATATACCCATTCTCTAACCTATCCTCCACTGCAAAACATGTATAAAAACTTCTCCCCTTTGAGCAGAAAACAGCTGAAAACCAGAAGAGATGAGCTCTATCCTTGGTGAACCATGTCTAAATATTGTCTTGGTCTCTCATTTTGTCTAAAACATTTCGATGGCAGCGTACAACCCAAGAAGAATATCAGAATATGTGACGGTCCATTAACATCACCTGACCTTAATCTAAAATAGAAAAGTGTATGGCAGATGTGCTATCAGTAGAGAATAATTATATGAACATAAGCAATATGATTTAATGGGGAATGTGTGAATTTATAAATTTCTTTGAAATCCAGAATTTCATTGGAGAGTCCAGCACAGCTAATCCTGTTAGCAATAGGATTTAGGCAAGGAGATGAGAAGTAACACAATAACACACATGCCACTTCATCTCTCCGAGCTAATTTTCATGCAGTGATATTTTTAGATAAAAAGGCACCACTTCACTTTCTTGTGAGAGCAATAATAATAGATAATCAAAAGGAACTACAAACATACCTCCCCTGTGGTTTATATTCCTGGTAAGATATACCCTAGCAAAACGCAATGGGGAAAGGGAATATGTTTGTGTAATAAAATCCCTTTGAAATAGCTCTTGATCCTTATGAGCTTTCTCAAAGAAACAGGGCAAATTGTGAGATTTATATTGTGTGTGTTTAAATATTCATAGGGATTTTTGTGATTTTCATCCTATGATTAAGCTTTGATACCAACTGACCATACTTACCTCTGCATAATTTCTTTTACAATTATTTTCCCCCCAATGTTTGAACAAGATTATATATACATTTATGTAAATGTACATCTGTGAGCATACAGCACATTACCGGAGCAGGTTTATTCTCAAAGGTTTCATAATGAATAACACTCGCAACAACAGATTGGTTTGAGGAACAGAGTCTATGAGATTAGTTGCCCACTTACACTGGTACAGACCTAGTGAAGCCTATAGGACTACACCGGTGTAAGCAGCCTGTGAATGGAGCAGCCCATAAGCACATAGCTGTATCTTCTGGGCATAGGAACAGATCTGATAGAAAAATGAGTCTCCCTGACATTGTTGTGTGCTGCAGTGTGATTACCATAGAAATATGCAGCAGGGCAACTTAAAGTGTATGTAAGTCCATAAAGCTCCAGGAAAAGAATGGGCTCTTTTTAGCATATGAATTGCTGTTGCTCAGGGACCAAGCTTTCAATCGCAAGTCAATTTAAGAGATTTTTTTTTAATCTCCCAGATGGCAGTCGCTCTAGGAAAATCAAACTATAAGGGCTTGCTGCATTACTATAAATGGTGAATTGCACAGCCCAAGAAAGATTATTTATTTATTCATTCTTAAATGCATGAAGAGCCAAACCCAGTCTGCCTTACTCATGAACATTTATTATAGTAGGACTGCTTGTGACAGCAAGGCAAGAAGGTTTTGTCCCAGAAGACACTCAGTTTTCCCCCTCAGGCACAGCAGGAGTATACAGCATTACTGTGCAAATAAACATTCCTGGAACAGCGTCTAAATTGGAACAGAGAATTTTACCAATAAAACACAGCTAATCCTATCAACTGAAATGAATTAAAATCTAACTAGGTTGTATCTATAAAAGCATTGGCATAGAACAAATATGTGGAAAACATTCAGTGGAATAATGAAGTGTGATTAGTAGGGGACACTTTTACATGTTTATGCAAGAAGTAAGTCTCACTGAGTTCCATGGGTAAGCATGTATACAGCTGCTGTCTAAATCTGTCAGAAAGGGAGTTAAATTGAAACTAATGGAGTCATCATCTCTAGAAAGAAAGCATGTAGGAATGAGCAAAGTGCAGGGAGAGTAAAGCCCAGCACAGTCAGTAGCAGTCTGCGGGGTGGGGCAGTATTGCTCACCTAGCTTCCCAATGCAGAGGTCCATAATTGAGAGGTGCAAAGTGGCCAGGGGGTTGGTGTGGTGCAGGTGCAGCAGTAGTGGGAGCATTAGATTGGCTCTGCCGCTGCACCTGCGCTGCACTGACCTCCCAACTGCCTTACCCCTTCCCCTCTTGGTTACCAGCAGCGACTTCCATGCTGTGCAACAAGGTGAGTTTTCCTGCCCTGCCCTGCCCACCACTACCACCAGCAGTGATGCTAGATTAAGCACTTCTGGCCAATTTAGACAACATCTGGAAGGCCACGGGTTCCTCATCCCTGTGTTAGCTTGCTTTATATATGATCTTAATTCATGAACAGATGCTATGTGCAGCAGCGCAGAAACAGCCATAGTGTGCTTTGATTTCATATAAAGGCTCGACAGCTCAGTGTCAAATATTTAGCTAGAATGGGACTCACCTCCCTGTTGAAGAATAGGCCTAGCTCCCAAAGTATGTGAACAGACACAAAAATCCTCTGTCCGGGCTTTTTGTAAGTAGATAACAACTATATCATGATTCAGTTTTCCCACTGCTAACTATGGAGGGAAAGAGACCTATCTGTCTGTGGACCTCATTCTTCCATAGCCAGCTGTTGTGGAGGATCAGTCAACTAACAATTTCCTGCTGAGTGGCTGCAACACTAACCCAGAACATCCCTGCCAGCTAAACAACCTTCTTCTGTGGGAGGAGAAATCTTTTGAACCCTGTGAAAATTCAGCGGTAGGGTGCAACAATGTCTCCCCATCCCCTTTCTCATCACACTCCTTCTGTCTGTATAATTCTTAAAGACGCTGGAAATGTTTACATTCTTAACAGCACTTTGACACATTGGCTTTTAAAAATAAACAGTCCCAGAAATGCAATTATCTTTTTCCTGCCTCACAGCACCGGAATGAAGAAAGTGCACAAATGAACGAACCATTTGCACAAAATTGCTATCTGCACACACTGAGGAAAACTGAGGCTTTCCATGCAAAATATTTTTGCCAAGGAATCTGAAAAGGAGATACAGACCAAACCTTAGTTGATGCTGTCTTTTTCTTGAGCTGGAAGCAAATTTTAACCTGAACTTGCTTTTTCTCCTCTCCTGCCTTTCTGGTTACCTGTTCAGACTCTCTCTCTCTCTCTTTAAAAAATTAATAAATCTCCTTTATTGGCATAGAAAAAGTGCATCGAATACATGGATCAGAAGACATCACAGTTAACGAAACATAGTAGGAGATAACTTTAGGATAAAACTGTCCAGACATCACAAGATTTTTGAGTGGTGCCATGAAATTAAGTCACCATAGGTTCTAAGAGCCATTTTCGTACCTCACAATGTCTCTTCTCTTTTAAAAGTAGTAAGGCATTCATTGGCCATAGCACAAGTATTGAAAAAGTAAGCAACGCACAAGTATTGAAAAAGTAAATGTAAATATGGGAAATGTATATATGGGAAATGAATCTAGACTGTGAAATAAGAGGCCCCAAAATGGAATTCCCTACTGTTTGATAAATCTGCTAAATCAATATCTGCCTACATTAAGGGAAATACCATCCAAGTTCTGCATAGGTGTCATATATCGTCATATACCAGTTTGTTGGTATGGCTGTAGATAGATTATCACCTTTGGTGGCATAGGTGCCAACTCCTAGGAGTGGAGCTGTCTTTGACCCTCTAAATATTTGTTGGCAGGGGGCTGAGCCCCCCCTAATGTTGAGGGGGCAAAGGAGGCTGGCCACAGAGCCAAGTGTGGTGCAGCTTCAGTGGCCAGCTCCACCTGAGCATCAGAGAAGAGAAGCCACTGGCCACTGAAGCCACACAGTGCTGGGCTCTGCACTCAGCCTCCTCCCAACGATGTGCATGCAATGTGTGCTGTGCGTGTAACATCACACTGGACCCCCTCAATATTGGACGCAAGACGCCACCTCTGTTTTGTGGGAATGCCCAATAGTCCAGGGATTTGGGGGAGCAGTGTGTGATGAGATTGCTAAATACTTCATTAATCAATATGCAGCACAACTGTCCATATTATCCATGTTTGAAGGGACAGATGAAGACATTAAAACGAAGGACTTATGAAGGTTTTTGTTAGTGGTGGCGAGGCAATCTATTGCTCAAAAAAATGTAAGGAGTTGGAACGTTTTTAGTATTGAGCTTTGGTATTAAAAGCGTCTGGCATATAAGCTATAACGGAAAAGATAACACATGAAACATGGATATTAAAAGGAACCAAAAAACCACAAAAGCTTTATGCCATATGGTGGAAATTTGTTGTATATACGACGGGGCTGGAAAACACTGCCAGCTGCATCTTTACAAATAAGGTCTTCATAATTGTACCCCTGACCATCTGTACGGACAAACTGGAACATCTTCGGACTGTACTTCTATGTTATATTGAATTATTGTAAGAGGGAGAAGGGAAAAGAGAAAAACACACTGTATTTTTCCATCTATAAGATGCCCCCATGTACAGTATAAGACACCCCCTATTTTTGGGGACTCCGATTTAAGAAAATGGGCGGAGATAGCCCCCATGTATAAGATGCCCCCAAATTCTGGACATTATTTTTTAGGAAAAACCTAGTCTTATACATGGAAAAATACGGTAATTCTTACTTTCATGCTGGCAAGCAGGGGGGGGGGGAGTTAGGAAAAGGTTGATGGTTGCAGTTGAATTTTGTGCATTTTAAAATTCTCATAGATAGATAGTCTGAGAAGACTTCCCAAACTGGAAGACTGGTTAATCAAAATCTGGGGCTCTGGACAGATGGTTAAACTGACCATTAAGGTTCAGCAACCTAGACAGTGGGACAATAACTTCATTGAAAAGAGGAGTCTTTTCATAGCCTAATGGAATGAGAGAACATATGAGGCAGTAAACCCTTATATGATCAGCTATATGATTCATTTTAATAAAATGAATAAATGAATAAAATGAACAATTGAGACACAGCCACCAATTAAAATGTTCCTGGTAGACGGGTGTGTGGGTGTGTTTGTGAGTGTGTGTGTACACACACACACACACACACACACACAGAGAGAGAGAGAGGGGGGGGGAGACTACTGTGATTAACAAAGCAGATATTTTATTGTAATATCTACGAAAAACAAAAATATTTAAAAACCAGATATTTTATTTATATGGCAACATAAATCTGTTTTGTTCATTACAGTAAAGTTTCTTATAGTTCAATGATTAACCTGGTCCTAAAATGGATCAAAAGCAAGTTTGTGTGAATTGCTACACACACACACACACACACACACACACACACACCCCTGGACCGTAATCAGTGATAAACAAATATAATAATATTATGAATATTTAGCAACAAGTATTTATATCTGCATATATACTGTTCTTATTTTCATTCTAATACATAGATACATCATTTTAATTATGTGCTATTAATTATATGTAAGTAAAATAAAAAGGAATATGTTCATAGGCCTGAACAGAAGCAAATCATGAAAATATAAAAGCGATATTCATTTTTAAAATGCAAGTTAGATTTGCACAGGCCTCTACACTCTGCCCCATGCAACAACTGGAAGGCCCAGTGGAGCCCTGGCTGATTTCAGGCTAAAATTCACCACAGCCAACTACAAAGATAAATACCAGTAGTTTGCTGGAGGAAGGAGGCAAAGACGCCATTTTGGTGTTCTGCAGAGTGCCTCCCCCATGCTGTAGCGCTCAGCCAGGCTTCATCTGTTAAGGGGGTTGTTGCTGAAACATTTTCTTTTTAACCCTTGACCCGAAGGTTAACATATGCATAGTTTAAGCAATGAATTGCTTTACAAACAGGCTCCATCTGCGGCACTTAGGCCTGCAGTGGCCCGGCCAACATTCCAGGGTGCAAGCTCTGAGGTAGATAAATCTGTGGGAACAATAGCTTTTCAATTATTTCTCTCAGATAATTCTTTCTGCATTGATTTGTTTTGTTGAACAGCCCTTGTTTACAAGCAGATTGCAGAAGCGTGCTGTGGGGCATGTTCTCACTTCATGGGGCCTGTTGCTTCGTGGAACTCAAAGGACCTAGAAGGTGCTCAGTGCTCCCCAGCAGCCATGCATTATGGGGGGGGATTAATGTTGTTAACCAAGCTGTCCTTCAGAGAAGCTGTCTGCTATGTTGATATTTTCTAATGCAGTGGCTGTAATTTGGTAACATATTCCGTTTGCAAGAGATCTCCAGTTCAACCCCAGGCACCTCCAACTAGGTCTGGAAAGATTCCAGTCTGAAACGCTGAGTTAAGTGGATCAATGAGCTGACTTGGTGTAAGGTAGATTGCTACTTTTATATCTTATTTTCAGAAAAGGTCAGCACTGTCTAAGAGACTAATCTCAAGCCTTGCAAGAGGATACAAGAGGATTTCATTTCTGGTACAAACTCACCAGAGAGGGAATCAGGCAAGAAAGCCAAAACCTGTGCTCCTGTTTTTTCTTGGTACTGACTTTTCTGCTCCACTAACACGCCTGTGAAAAAGCAGATTCATGAAATGCTATACTGGCTACTCATTGGAAAGTCCCCAGTTGCTGGTGAACCACACTTTGTGTATATAATGCCACCTAATGGACATTCAGGCTTATAGCCATGAAACGTTGTAATAGAGGGAGAGATTGCATATACTATATAGTACTTGCTCGGCAGCTCCAAGGAACATTATGTAATCTGCAACAACAATTAATGTTAAATATATTGTGCATTATAACCGTTAGAGGAGTTTCTTGAAAGGGCATCATTCCTAAATTGGAAGCTGAAAGGTGGTGATCATTTATGCACCCTTTTACATCCGAATTGCTTTATACCTTTACTTTCTTTGGCTCCACAACTACCTTGTAGAGTAAGTCATAATTACTCTCATTTCACATACCGGAAACTTGGAACGAATATAGTGACCAAATCAGTCTGTGCCTTGATTCAAGATTTCACCTACAGTCCACTTGTATTGAAATCCAGACCGTGTTACTGCAGGGCACAAAGCAACTTCTCATCAATAGTGGTGACCCTTTAAGCAAATAAATCAACTCTCCCCAAGATCACACCCAAAAAATATGGCCCAGAAATCCATGTACACACTTAAGACTTCTTTACTGAAATGTCCAAGTATCAAAGGCCTTTTTGAAACAACATTTCCTATTCATATAGTGATGTTTCTGGAGTGGCTCCTTGCATAAGTAGAGACCTATGCTGGAACAATTGACTTTTTACAAAACAAAACCTCTGTAAAGAAGTGATGGTTCAAAGTTTTTGACTTGCCTAGGGTCAGCTGCTGAATGACACCGCTGAGCAGGTATATGAGTCTGGGTCTCCTACATCCAAACCAATCACAGTACATGCTGCACCACAGCCAATGTTTCCAGATTCCCATAAAGGAAAACAATAGGAGTTGAAAGTAAGAAAAATCAAAGGAAGGACAACATTTCGACTTTTTTGCTTCTGGGTTGAAAATCATTAATGCCATAATCTTAAAGCTACTTACCAAAGTGTGAGTCCAATTTATCTCAATGAGACATATTTCTGAATAGACATGTCACCAGGTTGCACTATTCATCTGGCAGCACAGACTATGACCTACAAATAATGGCTGGCAGTCACTATTTATTTGGATAAACTATTTTTCATGGGGTCATTTTCTGGGGACCACATTATTCTAAATCCAACCACAGTGGTTTGATTAACACATCAGTCCTAGGTTCCTAAAAACTTCCATGCCCTTTCTCTTTTTCCTTAAGTCTTTATTGAAAGTTTTCCTAAGATATACATCCAGTAAATACTACGGTATATCATGTTGGTGCTTGTTTTTCCCCCATCTCAGTTCTGTCAGCTTGCTACAGTTGTGAAAGAGACTAGGAATAGAGCCAGTTATTTGAATTACATGTTTCCGGAAAAAGTAATCAACAGAAATGAAAAAGGATACTCTCCGCTACCATGTTTATAGATTCGTTTCATATCTACCGAAGAAAATTCCAAGGTCAGGTTTCTTTCTGGGCTCTTTATCAAAGGGACTGTGATCATATCCATTTGGCACATATCAATATCAGCATGTTCCAAAGAGAGTATTTGTACTTGCTCATGTGCCATGCTAACTTAATAGCAACAAGAGGACAGAAGGATAGCTTTTACTGAACAGGCCCAGGATGTCTTCAGTATATTAAGAATCTAAAGCTACATCTCTATTCCTTAGCTACCAAGATAGATGCCTCATTTACTTTTTTTTAATAAAAAACCATCGTAAAGATGTACATAATGCAACTCCCCATGATCCCACTGGCATGGTATAGGTCAGATATAATTCCTCTGGGGCATCTGCCCACACCAGCTACAAGTAACTTTGCATTCCCCAGCAGTCTGTGTGAGCTTGGTAGACCTATAGAAGAAGAGAAGCGTGGGTTTTCACACCTTGCACTTCCCAACAGAAAGAAGCAGAAGTACTGACATATCACTGTCTCAGTTAGAGCCATCTCCTCATTGCAGCAGTAAAGAATAAATCTAAGCGAAGATCACAAAACCTTAAACACCCATAAAATGGACTTGCATAAGAACACAAACCGGAAACAATCTTTTGACTTCAACCCTTTACTGTCCTCACCAATACACATTGCCAGGCCAAGTTAGTGAAACTTAAGTTTGCTATTAGCAAACTCAGTTTGAATGCAGAGACAGTACAGCACCATATTTCTATAACTCTCATTTCAGGCTGCACAGTTTTAAAGGGTATTTCCATGGCTGTTATTCAAACAGCCGAGAATCAAGCAAATGTAGGAAACAATGTTATAATTGGAATAGCAGCATGTGGTATTGTAAACTAGAGAATCTGGAACAGTAAAGCTGCTTAATTGAGTTTCCATCAGGTCCAGTTGTTCAGATTAATCCAGGAAGCATCTGTCTGGCTGAACGTGTGCTCCAAGTTGCTGAATACGGGTAAGATCTTAAATCATTTTATCCACAGCATCCCGCTACTTCCTCTCAATTGTCCTTTTATATAACAAGCTGTGCTCTGGCATCAGCAAATCCCTTGACAATCACCATATTAGTACACAAGTATACAAAAGCACAGGGCCGAGAGACCACATTTGGGCTAAATATTGCCTGCTCTGGCTAGGATACAAAAATCCTCTGCAATATGAACCAAGTAGTATGCCACACACACACACAAACCATGAACAAAATGTTTGCCATTTCCAACCGCGCACTTTCCATTACATCCCACCATTAAAGCAATTTCAGAGATCTTAAAAATAGTCACAATATAATACAGTACTTCTCTGCACTGCACATCTGGCTCATGATTTCCTTTAAAATAATACAATTATTATGTTTCAGTGTTGACTGCATAGCCAGGCATTCTAACATAAAGTGGACCCTGGGTAGACAGTGAATTCAATGCCCAGCATTAATATGTTGAGTTTTATATGGGATGGGAAGCCAACAAGGAAGAGCTGAACTTTATGCAATTGAACACAAAATGGTCAGAGATAGCACTGACAGTGGTCAGAGCCACACTTCCTTTCAAAAGCTGTTCTAGCTGAGTATTCACGGCACCCTACGGGAAACTACTGAAAAACCTTTAGACCTCTAGCAGCAGCGCAATAACAGTAAGGAAAGCAACAATAAAGAGAACTCAGAATAACTACAGACTTTGCATCGTATGCAAGCAAGTAATAGATTTTGAAATTCCAAGTAGATTAAAAAGTTGTGGAAATCAAAGCAAAAATACCAAACCCAGGGTCATTTACCATAACTGGGAAGTTCTTCTTTTAATTAAAATTGCAATGGCTCAGTGGTTCTTTGTTCATTGAAGTTTGTGAGGTTTGTTTGCTTTTTCATAGTGCGAGACAGTTATCCCTCTCTCTTGGAAGAAATACAAATAATTCTTTAGCTTGCTAAAATTATCTTTCTTGTTGCAGAGAAATACAGGAAACTCCTGCCAGACAAGGTTTGTAATTTTGCACTGGTCTCCTTATCCTGCATTAAGTAACCATTGTCTTTGCCGTGTACTCAAGTGGCAAATTTCAGCAGCAGAGCGAAAGAGCTGGAGTACAGCGCTTCCATTTCAGGACAAGCTCCTTTTCTCTAAGGGCTCGGGGATCTTTAACGCAGAAGAGTGAGAGAGAAAGCCCCTTGTGCCTGACCAAATCCATTGAGTTTTGGGAATTGCTCTCTGTACTGTACTTGCCTTCTTGGTTGCAACTACAAGCACTACTTTTTCTTCTTAATAAAATGTTTTGACTCAAGAAAATCACCATTGGGTAAAATAAATACAGTAAATGGACAAAAGTACAAAGATTCACAAAATGTTTAGGGGTGTGCGTACCCCTGTGTCCCCTCAGAAAAAAAGCACTGGCAACAAGTACCAATACAGAGTTTGGTTCTTCGGGGTGAGCTCCCATTGCTCAGTCCCAGCTCCTGCCCACCTAGCAGTTCGAAAGCACCTCAAAGTGCAAGTAGATAAATAGGTACCGCTCTGGCGGGAAGGTAAACGGCGTTTCCGTGTGCTGCTCTGGTTCGCCAGAAGCGGCTTTGTCATGCTGGCCACATGACCTGGAAGCTGTACACCGGCTCCCTCGGCCAATAATGCGAGATGAGCGTGCAACGCCAGAGTCGGTCACGACTGGACCTAATGGTCAGGGGTCCCTTTACCTTTACCTTATATGGTAACCATAGGAGCCTACGCAACACAAAACACTGTTGCTGTATGTAGGTTTTATTTTATTTGTTTTTTTATTTTATATTTTGGAAATGTACATCCAGGTTTTTTTTCTTTTAATTTTTTTTGGGGGGCCCCAAGAGATTGCGGCCCTAAGTTATAGTTTGTTTAGCTTATACATAAATCCGGCCCTGTCTCTGCCACTAGGCCACCTGGATTGTAGGTCTGCATATGTATTTAGAAGAAATTATTTCCATTTTTCCTGTTGTGAGACTAACCACAAGGACAATCAATTGCTTTTTTGGAGAATTCAGTACAGGAAGGTTGAAGACTTGGACTCTCTTCTTTTCCACATGAACAGATAGCTCCAACTCTGCCTACTTTGAGTGAATTGACAATAGAAGGAAGTGACCAGGGAAAGGTGCTACATCAGACATTAACTGCTATAGTAAGCCATACCATACTGACATGAACAATTCTGCACCTGCAGTGAAAAGAAAAATGGTGGTTCAAGGCAGGACAATGGCTTTTTCTCTGGAATCTGCACTTTAAGGTGATTTATTCACATTGCTTCGTATTTAAGATTGGACCTCCTCCCTGCTTTGCCGGCCTTTTCCCACCTGGCCTGGGAGGGTGGGACCCTGACTGACTCCAGGTACAAAAGTTGAGGCTGCTGAACAGGCTGGAGTATAGTTTTTTTGGGGGGGTTGTTGTTGCTGTTATTTATTTTTTTGGTATCTTTCTTTTATATCTTATTATGATTTACACAGAACTATATCAATTTGGTTGTGTATTTTTTGTTTTAGTTATTGTTTATGACTACTTTTGTTATGTTGTAATTATGTATTTTGTCAGGTTGTAAGCCACCTTGAGCATGGTTTGAACTATGGAAAGGCAGCATACAAATAAAATGATGTATGTATGACTGCATGTATGTATATTCAATCATAGAGGGATCTAAGATCCAGTGACACATTTCATGTGTACCCAAGAAGAAAAATAGAAAGATGAATCTCACAAGGTGATTTTCCTTCATGGTCCCACTGAGGTCCCAGACTCACAGCTTGCTGTCTTTAAATTTGCTTAGATATCACCATTAATTCAGTGGTTTTACACTGCTTTATTTTCCTAACTTCCATAAACTTTACAATTTCAATTTCCCGCATTCCATTATTGACAAACAAATAAATCGCAACGTCTATTATGTATTTAGTTGCTTTCTATAACCAAAGTCTCAAAGCGACTTACGACAGCAATAAAATCTAAAACAACACAATACATAGCAGATATACCAGTTAAAAACAATGGGCTAAATCCAGCAAAGTCATTGCATAAGCAGAATCAGTTCCACTCATGCAACTGAACTTCCCCTACTTTTCCTTCCCCACCCCTCCTCACGCAGCTCCCCACATGCCCCTAAAATTGGCCAAGAGGGTTTGGTGGAGTATAGTGAGGGAGACAAAGTTCTGTAGTGTGTGTGGAAGTCATTCCACTCACACAATGACTTCATTGGATACAACCCAGAATTATACGCTGAATGTGCTCATCCACAATAATCAATTACAAAACAAAAATATCTTTCACCATTCAACAGCAGGATGAACACGCAGCTACTATCAGAACAGTCACAAAAACAGCACTGATGACTTAGAGAATTGAAATGTCCACCTGGCACTGAAAATATGGTGAGGTTTACGGATTCTGTAACTAAACTTGAAGGAGTCGATGGCTGAACTCCACCTGCCTAGTCCTCAAGCAGGGTAATACAAGCAAATCTATGGTTTACAGATTGAACAGGCTGTAAATCTTGGGGAAAGGAATGAGGCAAAAGATTAGAAACCATCTTCATTCCAAGATAGCTAACCCTGATTATTAAAACTGGTGCCTAACAAATGAATGGCATGAGCAGTTGGAAACAGAGACCTTTCATCCTCTTACCAACTACCCTGCTGATCAGTAATGACAGGAATAGCTCCATTTGTTATTTTCTTGCTCTTCTGACATTTAAGTTGTCTTAAGTTTATGCCTTACCTTGGCAATTAATGAGTTTCTTTTTCTTGCTGCAGAATACTTAGCATACACTCTGTCTGCTCAATAGTTCATAACAATGACAAATGAAGCATTCTTCTTTCTCAGCAGCTTGCCTAACCATGATGTATGCAATCTGTTCCAGATGGGAAACTGTTTTTTTGCTCTGAGAATTCTGAAGCCCGATTCTCACAGTGGTTTTTTTCCAGTTGCAATGCAAATATGGGACAATCTCATCACAGCAAATTGAAAATTCCAGTATTTCCCATGCCAGAGGTAACTACTTCTCAATAGGTTTTCTTGGCATTGTAAATACTGTCCAACAGGGATGGCTCAATCTATTTCTGGTGTGGGTCAATTTCACATAAGTGAAACTTATACACTCTGTCCTGTTTCTGCATTTATCTATGATTTTTTTTTGTTTTTAACAAAAGTCTCCCGGGACAGACGGATACCAATAGTCATGCTGCCTTGGGTTGATGGGAGCTTTAGGCCAAAACATTTGGAGGGCCACAGGCTGGGGAAAGCTGATGTAGACATTGCCACTTTTTTAATCTTGGTTTTTAGACCTGGTTTCTAGTTTAGTTATTGAGGCACCATTATTGCTACTGCAAAATAATGGCACCTGTTGTAACACTAAGCAAAAACTAGAGCTGCCAAATACACAACATTATAATTAGCTAACTTGCATGTAGATGGTCTGTTTTTAAATTGTGCTCATTATGAGAGATGAGTTTTTCCCTTCTCCTTGGCTACAATGTGTGAGCTCATCTCCCTAGCGCACTTGAATTAAGCTTATTTCTCAAAGGCCTGGTTATCAGCTTGGTATGCAGACAATGCCTCTCTTCTTCCACCAGTGTTAAGATATGCTTAACATATTAAAATGATATAAAACAAAGGTGACAGGTAAGTGTTCATGCAGGAGAATATTACTTCAAATCACAGGTGCCACATTTTCTACTGACTAAACACACACACATGTACAGATTTGTTGAGACTGTCTAATCTTTCAACAATGTGGTAGCCTCTCTGAAGTCAATGTTTTAACAGTGAAAGATTGGGTGGCTAATATATGAGAATACCTCTCCATGCTTCCAGACCTATGTAAGTTACCCGGATATAGTATTAATGTAGAAACTTATTATCTTTGCACTATGTTTAGCCCATAGTAATGCACAAAATTCATTGTAGGAAACTAAAGATCAAGTCACTACCTCTTAATTTACATGTGATTTTATGTACTAAAATAGCAACTGATCTCATCCTAAAAATGAGTATAGTTAAATACCACAAATAGATTATGATTACTAAATATATATATATAAAGGAAAGGGGGGAGAATAATTTCATAGAAAGCTTAAATTCATATATTGGAGGATTTGCAGTGATAGAAAACTGGTATATAGTGAGAGATGGAAGTTAATTCTAAGTATCCTGGGGATAGTGTATAAAAACGAGAAGATGAATTTGGAAAATAATAAATATATTATGCAGCATAGTGTTCTCTTGAAACAAAAGCAAGTATTCCACCATGAAATATAATCCTGGGAGATTGATGAACCAAAGTCTATTTAGTCATGCCAAGAATACCAGAAGATGGGTTAGATGGGTCAAAAAAGGCAATTCCTTCTTCCATAAAAAGGTGTAATTGACAAGTCTTTTAAATTATGTGAATCCAGAAGGCAGGGAAATAGGCTTTCTATTGGAACATATATTTGAAGAAAAAGAAAAAGAGTAGAAAGAACAAGCTGTGTCCACAGAAATAAAACCTGCCTCATCTGTGGTGGAAACTTTATTCATTTCTGTCAGTTCTGCTAATGTTCCATGAAACTGGGAGCCTGCTATAGTACAGCTGACCTATCGGCTGTGCTGCCATGTGCTGCTGAATTATTTTATTTTATTTTCTAAGAGATTTACTTCACCCATTAAGGTTTACATCCCAACCTTTCACACAATTACTCATGCTATGATACCCTAATAAAAGTTAGTGAGCAATAAAAAAAATGAAATAAAGCCAGAAGTCTTTTTTCTTCCATTGTAAAGACAAGATTCATGTGGCTTCTCTAACAGAAAAAAAATGTCCACATCAAGCAAACGCTAGGAAAAAGACCATGCAAATCCAAAAAAACAAGAAGAATGGAGCCTCACCTAGCTGTGATATTTCTCTCTGTCAGATCTGTGCTTAAAGACACCTGAGAACAATCAATCTGTTGGACTGCAGAGCAAGAACAGTCAAAACCAAGGGAGGGGGTTAACTTGTGGCCCTTCAGACATCACTGAACTGCAACTCCCATCATCCCTGATGGATGGCCTAGAGATGATGGGAATTGTAATCCAACAACTTTCTCGGAGGGTCTTAGGTTAGCCACCCATTTGATCTAAACTGCTCGGCCATAGCAGTGGTTTGCAAACTGCATTCTGAGGGGCTCTTGTGAATTGCTGGAAACTCAGAGAGATTCTTGCAAGGCAGAGTCAAACTAAATACAATAGCTCCAGACCACATGTTAAAATCAGGTCTGGTGTTGAATCCATACCAAGTTGAGGCTGGTCTGGGGATTTAACGTGCAGAGTGGGCAAGGAGAAGTGAAAAAGTGGAACCTTCCCTTACTGATGTTTTGTGCCTTGAAATGTCTGTTACCATTCTTTCTTTCTTTTTCCAGGTTTCTAAACTTCAACAAGGAAAAAAGCATAACTGTGGCACAGTGGTCATGGAGTGAAAAGCACCAGCTTGGGGGGGGGGGTTCAGCACCCCTCTGGCATTGCTTCATTTTAAGCTGCTCCTCTGCTCCTAGACTCAATGACAGAGCCAATTTCAATACACAGGTCTGCCCCAGATATGTCTACTTTGACCCCGTAAGTATCAGTACTTCTCAGGACTTGCCTGCCTGCCCCACAATGTACAGATGTAGAAGAATACTGCACAAGTTGTTCTAGGCCATGTTTTCAGTTCAATCCGTCAATCAGACTGACCAGTATCCATTGAACTGAAAAACGTACACTGGAACATGCCCCAGAACTCTTTCCCATGTACACAGGTGCCTTGGGGGACATGCAGGGACTCCCTGAATGTAGAAATCTGAAAATGAAACAATAGTACTTATGGGATAGTACAGGGGTAGATAACAGATGTTTGGGACTACAATTCCTATTGATCTCAACCAGCATTGCAAATGATTAGGCATGATGGGAATTGTAGTCTGCAACATCTGGTGGGTGCCACATTTGCTACCCCTGACTTAGGATATCTGCAATTATGACTAACCTGTTTGTGCCAGCAAATTAGCATTGCTATATGTGAGCATTCACAGCAATCACTGCAGACCTTTCCATTCAATACATAGTAGGTCAAAAGAAAGGTTTTAATGATCAGCCAATTATACTCTGGTTTTGTGACTTATGAGGTGAATAATATTTGTTTACATTTGGTCAAAGAGGTGGATGGGCTTCAGCATGTAATCTGCTTAACAGATGAACATGCGTTGCTTGATTTATTTCTAAAGCAATAAAAATAATTGCCCGACTTGCTCATATCCTGTGGTTACAAAGAAGTCAAGGCTGTTTCCTCCTCCATGTGGCTGTTGGGTGGAAACAAAGTGTGAAAGGTACTATTTGGTAGAATGGAGAGACCACTTTTATTCAGAATAACCAAGCCAAATGTCTGTTTTATAATGTCTCTTTTTCTTGAAAATCTCAGCTCTGTATTTAGGATTACAAAGCTCTCTGCAGTTTTGGTATTTTATTCTGTCTTCCAGGATTGAAGTGCATTGTACACTGTACTGGGTTTATGCTGGGCTTTTTTATTTTGACAGTGCCATTATAAATGGAAATAGATATATAAATACATATACTATTAACCAGTGAAAACTTTAAGGAGGGATTATTTCTTACATACTTTTATTTAAACACAGTGTGTTATAATTTCACATCTACATATAATAATATGACTAGACATCGAGTGACATTGACTTTCCTTGGACCACTCTGAATTTTATGGCCAAGTAGATTCATTTTAACTTTGGCCAAGGACGTTCACACAGGAGTGTCTGTACACAACACTACAAAGCAGTAGTTGATCTCAAGGCAAATTGTATACATGAGTCAAGCCAGTCATCATATGGTGATTTTATCAATTTGGTTTCACAAGGAGCGTGTGAAAAAAGCTGGGTATTTAGGGAGAAAAAAACTGCCACATTATAGACATTCATTTTAAGCAATTCTCTCTCAAATATGGTGGCTAATTTCAAACAAAGTGCTTCCTACAAGAAGCTGACTTGGGTTATGCACACCATTTTCATGATACGAGTGCCTAGTGGAGGCTGCTTGAAACTGGGTACACATGGAGATTGCTCTACATATGTGGAAAGCTATTAGAGGGTACCAGCTTGCCACACAGATCAGCCCTATGCCAAAGGCTGTAGCTCAGCAGCAGAACATAGAATGCCTTGGACTGGGATATGTCTTTGTGCAACTGTTTGAATGTCACATTTTGATGTTATTGTTTTGTTTTTTAAGAAAGTTCTGCAAGCAAAAGTTTTAATTAAATTTATGGGACTCGACAATGTTTCGTTCCCAAAAGGCACTCAGTTCTCATGCATACAGTCACTTCAAACGGCACAATACAGTCATACCTCGGGTTAAGTACGCTTCAGGTTGAGTACTTTCAATTTAAGTACTCCGTGGACCCGACTGGAATGGATTAATCCACTTTCCATTACTTTCAATGGGAAAGTTCGCTTCAGGTTAAGTACTGCATTTAGGGTGAAACCTTCACTCCATCTTGCACAATCGCCTCCAGCTGTGAAATGGAAGAATGTGCTTGGAGAGTTCTTAAAAGAAAACACTATATGAGTAGGACAGGGTTTGTGCTTTTGGGTGTGTGGGTGGGTGGGGGGGTCCTTTTAAGGCTCCATAATAGCAAGGCCTTGTAATGACAAGTTAGGAAAGTGTTGCTGTACTTAGGTCTTGCTTGCAGGCTTCCCACAGGCATCTGGTTGGTCACTGTAAGAAGAGGATGCTAGACTAGAAGGGCCTGATTCGTCAGAGCTCTTTTTACGTTTTTAACAGAGCCCCCGGCTTATATGTTGGAAGTTACCAAATCCATGAACTATATTATAGATAGAAGCTCATAATGTTAGTATCTTTTATCAGAAGAATCCTAAACACTGAGAAGCTCTTTAGTTGCAATGTAAAGGTAAAGGGACCCCTGACCATTAGGTCCAGTCGTGACCGACTCTGGGGTTGCACGCTCATCTCGCATTATTGGCGGAGGGAGCCGGCGTACAGCTTCCAGGTCATGTGGCCAGCATGACAAAGCCACTTCTGGTGAACCAAAGCAGCACACGGAAACGCCGTTTATCTTCCCACTGTAGTGGTACCTATTTATCTACTTGCACTTTGACGTGCTTTCGAACTGCTAGGTTGGCAGGAGCCGGGACCGAGCAACGGGAGATCATCCCGTCATGGGGATTCGAACCACCGACCCTCTGATCGGCAAGCCCTAGGCTCAGTGGTTTAACCCACAGCGCCACCTGTGTCCCTATGCAATGTATTTACCTTTAATTGTCTTTCAGCACCAGCAGTATGCAAATAGTCTATTTAGAGAGAAGACCAACTTGCTTGTTTCTTCAAAGCTTTCCTCTCTTTTGCATTTCTACACTTAAAAAAAACCCATGGCCCTCTACAAAAACATTGCATGATTATTAGCTGACACAGCTGTTTAGCACTTTTCAGAAAAGTTTGATTTTGAAAGCTTTTCCTTCCCCCTCCAGATGATGTAATCTTCAGGCAGATGTCAAGCTTAGTTACAACTGCACATTCTTCACTTCTGAGTTGGACAGACTCTTTAAACATTCCCCTATTTTTAGGTCTGAATTCAGTCCCCTGCAGCCAATGGTTTAGCAGAAGCTAATGTTATTCAACTGCAAGAAGTCTTTCACAGTGTGAACAAAGGTTCACTTTGTAACAGGTTACAGAAAGCTCAGAGCAGCAGCTTCGCCTAGCTCTGTGTTCAGGCAATCCACGTGATGATGAGAAGCCCTTGAAGGTCCCACTGTCCATAAACTGCATTTCAAGGGATAAATGAGGGTTTGAATTCAGAAAAGCATGGGACAGAGTCGTCCCTCCCTTGCAAATGGAGGCATTATGTTCAGTAAAAGAAGAAACACTTTGCATCATGTACCGGCTGGAAACAAGTCAACTTCACACAAGAGTAAAGTAAATAACATTGTTCAGACTACTCAGTGGCGAAAGGAAAAAAAGAGTTCAGAGAGATCTGACGACTACTACCACAAAAGAAGCCATGGAATAATTTAATACTGAACACACAGAACAAAATAGAATACTGAGTTGCTACCTAATATAATCAATGTACTCATTCATTCATTCATTCATTCATTCTCATTTCTAGTTTGCCCATGAACCAAAGTCCTCTGGGCAGTTTACAGAAAATGTACTTTAGACCCAAGAAGTAATATGATGTCTTCCCCCTAGTCAAGGGTAGCCAGCTGCAGACACTAATAATAATAATAATACCGGTAATAATAATAATAATAATAATAATAATAATAATTTATTTGTACCCTGCCCATCCGGCCGGGGCCCCCCAGCCACCCTGGGCAGCCTCCAACAAAGATTAAAATACATTAAAATATCAAACACTAAAAACTTCCCTAAACAGGGCTGCCTTCAGATGTTTTCTAAATGTCAGGTAGTAGTTTATCTCCTTGACATCTGATGGGAGGGTATTCCACAGGGCGGGTGCCACTACCGAGAAGGCCCTCTGCCTGGTTGCCTGTAACTTGGCTTCTCAGAGCGAGGGAACCATCAGAAGGCCCTTGGCATTGGACCTCAGTGTCCGGGCTGAATGGTGGGGGAGGAGACGCTCCTTCAGGTATACTGGACCGAGGCCGTTTAGGGCTTTTAAGGTCAGCACCAACACTTTTAATTGTGCTCGGAAACGTACTGAGAGCCAATGTAGGTCTTTCAAGACCGGTGTTATGTGGTCTCAGCGGCCGCTCCCAGTCACCAGTCTAGCTGCCGCATTCTGGATTAGCTGTAGTTTCCAGGTCACCTTCAAAGGTAGCCCCACATAGAACGCATTGCGGGAGATAACTAGAGCATGCACCACTCTGGCGAGACAGTCCGCAGGCAGGTAGGGTCTCAGCCTGCGTACCAGATGGAGCTGCCCTGGACACAGAATTGACCTGCGCCTCCATGGACAGCTGTGAGTCACGAGATGTTCCAATGGTCTGGTATGCACTTACTACAGCCTTGGGTAAAAACACTAGTTAAACATTTCTAATTTAAATGGAGTTGGCTGGAGATATTAATTCAACCATTTCATTGCCAGGATATAATGCTTTTACTTTGATTTAATCACAGAACAAACAGATCTAATTTTTAGCCTCTCTCTGCATGGTGTCCAGGAAAATCTACTGCAGTTTCCACATGAAGCATGCAAACCAGAAGGAGGAACCACAGTCTAAAGGAAGGAAATCACTAGTGAAACCACAATTGCACAGCTGTCTCCAATGTTAATGCTTCTGAAGAACATTTCAGCAACCCCACCGGCTTCTTTAAGACACGACTCTCTGTTACTGTTTGGAATGATATTCAGTGGGGCTTCTAAGTGATGAGCTAGCAAATAATTGATCATACCGCAAGCTATGTGAGCAGAAGAAAACACTGAAATGTTTGGGTAACTACCATGCCTATTCTACAGCAGGGTTTTGCTACTGCAAGGTTGAGATTAGCACAGACAAAAAACCCGTATCCCACCCTGTTCTAAAACTCGCAGCAGAGAGAACAGGAGACAGAATGTTGGGACTGGATGCAGAAATTCAGCTATGTGTTGCGTGTCTTCAAAATGGAGGCAGGTTTGTCCTCGCATATTATACTGTGCAGGAGAGCACAGACACTCTGTAGGAAATTTTGGAGAGGCCTGCACAGAATGCCTTTCTTTTCATGGATTCAGTCCAGTCACCCACATTGCTTCATGAATAATGCATTGGCAGGGAAAGGAGAAATATAAATTGGCTTGACAGGCAACCTGAATAAACTAAAGTGGCTCTCAAAATTTGCCTAGTCTAGCAAGTCCGCACGGAACTCAACAATAAGTGAGTGACACGAACCAAACAACTCCCGAGTTTTCCTTTAAAGAACTTACACTGTATCTTTTAGCACATGCAATAATGCCCGGCCTTCGTAACAGTTAACCATGCAATTAAGTAATCTACCTGAATTCTAAGAAATTGCTAAATATCCACAGGCAATTTCATAAAAGCTTAAGGAAGCCCAAATAATACATAGTGTTGATAGGCCCTTGATGGGAGCCCAGTCCATTAACACTAAGAGTCACATGTATGCCACCTTGAGGTCTGGGCTAGAAGGAAAAAACAGATTAAAGTGGATTATGACTAGATTTTGAATGAATTTTTAAAGTGGATTTTAAATCTCTATTATAAACAAAAATTCCAGAAGTAGTTCTTCATTTTGTAAACTAGCAGCATCCCACTGGATAGTTGTCTCTGTAGCTCCCCCCCATTATTTCTGTACAAGAACCGTGCGGCTTTAATGGATAACCAGCTGTTGTAGCTACTCTCAGAATGAAAGCAACCATTAAAACCAGCAAATTTAACTTCTACATTATTGCCATAAAACCAATTTGTCCATTTGTACCGTGATGTGAAAACCCCAGGCTCTTCAAAATAGTGTTTTCTTGACCAGATATTACAGAACCATCACTGAGAGCAAGAACACAAATAAAACCCAACAATTTATATAATCCTATGTTGTATGCTAGCCAGGAAGTGCTTAAATCAAGATCAAGATCAGGGTGAGAATAACACAGGACAGCCTACTCATTTTGTTTCCACTCTCCTGAACAGAATGGTTCTGTTTTATAAGCTGGGGGGGGGGGGGACGGACACTGCCGCCTTCTGTCCACAGTCACCTAGCATGTAGGGGAATGAATGCCAAGGGAAAACTTAAAACTCCTGGCATAACATGTCAAGCCTATATGACTAGGTTGGTCTCTTTCCACCCCTTGGTGCTATTTGATTCAGCCTGCTTGAGTATTTCAATCTGTTGCGCTCCAAACAGTACTGTGAGTCTCCTCCTCACATCTGCCAAAAAACAGCTGAACATTTTACAACCTCTTGGTATCTTGTGAACCTCAACAACTGTGCGCAACCAAAGTGATGCTAGCCAAGAAAGAGCCTCAGTTCAACCAGGATTTAATATTTCAGTTACAATACCTGCAAATAAGAAACCAGAGACTCCTCACCTGCACAAAACGACACACCCAATCCATTGTGCAGTCCTTCCCAACTTGGGAAGACAGTTGCAAATGCCACTGGGTAGTTTTACCCTCTCACTGTAATGTGTTCTCAAGTAACAAAGTATTGGAATAGTAATATGAACTGCATAATTGATGGGAAGGATCTTGGCATCACTCTTGCACAGAGGTAACTGCTACATACCTCACAGGGGCAGGCCACTACAGCATATAGTCTAAGAGACATTTTAAATTTAGAAGTGCAAGGTTAACAGAATACATCCATTAAGAGTTGCAGGCCAAATGAAACACCCAGAACTTCCCCAGTCCTCCTCTTTGAAAAAAGCTTCAGGACCATTCATGTAGCCGTGGCAGTACATGCCATACTATGAACACCTAGCTGTCAAAAAAGCATGTGTCTTCATATCTGTTGACAAATTATACTTTGCATAAAATAAGCCTTACATTCCAATCTAAAGAAGAACTGCTTCCCATTTACATGCTGGCTGGGGTGGTAGGATGTGATGTTTCAATCTGTACATCGTTTTCAACCAGGTTTGGGCCTGTGTGTGTGCTTTGATCGGTTCATTCACCAATCTTTTGTAAGAAATGGAAGGAAAGCTTTTCAGGCAAGCCAAGCACGGATTTGTAAAGAATTTCATGGGACAAACTTACCTGACAGCTGAGAAAGTTGGAAACCTTTGATCAGTGAGGTACCTGGAAAATGCCATTGTACTGGCAGCTGTTAACAAAGCTTTCAAGTTTTACTGTGATTTGGCAACTGCTGCTTAGAGCCTCTAGGGAAGAACGTTGGTCAAAGCTGCAGTAAATGTACTAATGGCACCATCTAAGGGCACTAGGATGTAGTACACCCATCTCTATCTGAAACGCACATTCTGTGAGCAATCATACTCTTAAAACAGTGAAAGGAACACAAAATATATCAGCTTGGATTTCAAATAGTGTAAACCATCAAAATGAAATTCTTGAGTTTCATTTCCATCTATGCTTTCCTTTATGTTACTAGTCTAAAGTCCCTAGTGATTCTTTATAGGGCTTTTTATGTACTGTGTACTAAATTGTCACTCTTAAAAACAACAATTATTCCCCACGTCTCCTTTTACACATTATCAGGGATTCAGAGCATTTCTTAAATGTGCAAAGACACTTCCACATACACCACATACATACCTGGGCTTCCTTTCTGTTAGTCTCAATGGCATCTTCTCCTGTCGCTCTGAATACTACCTTGCATCACAGAGCTGCTTGCCAAGTGGTGAAAGGAGATACAATTTGCACGAAAGGTCTTAAGAGCCCAATGTACATGCAAAGCTCTGCACCAGGCCCCTTGTACCTAGCCACTGTACAGATGCACAAAGCCCAGTGTTAGCACACTTAAGCACTAAAGTACATAGATGGGTATGAAGCTGGCTTTTTCAGACCTCAATGGTCCATCTAGCTCAGTACTGTCTACACTGGCTGGCAGTGGCTCCCCAGGGTTTCACCCCTACCAGGAAATGTTAGGGGGTTGAACCTGAGACCTTTTGCATCCAAGGCAGATAATCTACCACTGAGCTACAGCCCTTCAAAGATGTAAGGAGCTATAGTATGAAGGTGTTTTTACTTTCCAATTTGTTTGGGAAGTCAGGGCACAGACTTCTTCACTTGCCACAGAGAAGAGCTAGCAGTATTCCAAAGTGCAGGGCTACAATGACAGTGTGTTTTTCATGTCATTAATGACCCTTTGCGAGGAAGAAGGACTCTAACACTTGTCCTATCACAATCTGATGGCTTCCCTTAGATCACATTCATCATTATTGTAGAGCTTTATAGGTGCAATGTGGGCGGCCTCTACACAGAAGCAATTAGAATTTGGTTGAATTGTTTACGTTTTCATAGGAAATAATGGGGAACAAGGACTGAAAGGCAGCTAGCTACAAGTTGCCTTGAGTAAGCTGTTATCACTTTTGATGAAGGCAAACAAAGTTCATGCCCAGAACCTCACATATCATATTTATTTTTATTTTTTTAAATTTTACAATCTCTACATATTTGTAGTATGAATTAGATGGTTCCCAGCTGAAAAGTGTGATGATACAGCTGTGGAATCTGGGTTTTGACCAGTACTGTAGGGCAAAACTACATGTTAGAGGAAGAACTGAAGGCTCTTAACTCCATGCAATAGGTTCCAGGTTCAATTCCCAGAATCTCCAGGTAGGGTTAGGAGATACCCCAGCATGATACCCTAGCAACCCGCTGCCAATCAGTGTAGAAGGACCAATGGTTTGACTCAGCCTAAAGCAGCTTCCTATATTGTCACAATCCTTTGTTTCAAATGGATGTTGCAAAACCTTTACAGTCAAAATAGATTTTGGCTGTAGATGTTTGTGTTCTAAAATGTTAAGATGGCACATGGCTCAATGGTAAGAATGTGGACTTAGTGCAAGTTGAGCTCCAATCCAAAATGAGACCTGGCAGATGATGCATTTCAACATCCTATTTCACAAAATGACCTATTTCTTCTCCTATTATAAATCCATCCATTTTAACGCATGGGCATTAAAAGCATACCATAGCTTCATAAAGACAGGGATTGAGTCAGGGAATGTAAATCACAAGCCACTGTTATATCCTGTGTTTCCATCATCATCTGCATAGAATGTAATGCGTATTTAATGTGCACTGACCTGTACTTTCCAGTCCGTACTTGTAGAGCTCTCATACCGCAATGCTGGGCACCTCCAACATCATTTACAATATCATCCCCAATCATGATGGCCTGTCACAGCAATGAAATACAGACAAAAGTGGTGTCAAGTGCATTTGATTCCTGTCATACTTCATCTTCCTTGACATAATAAACTGCTTGATTTGATGTTTAATACTGCCATCATACAAATTAAACAAGATAATATTGTCACCGTATTGATTAAAAGTCAGCTCACCTTGAATATAATTCATCCTCTACCTATGAGGCAAGCACTATACATCCAGGCAATTTGAAAACCATCAGAGAAGTCAACATGCTTTTGAGACAATGCAATGGTATGCTAACATTTCAAGACTTTCCCATCATATCTTTCAGTTACTAAGTGGTTAAATGGCACGGCTTTATTTCATTGTAACCACAGCCTGTCGGCCTAGATTTATCTATACCAATAGTACCGCATGCTTTCCATTGCTACCTAATAGAGAAATATTGCTCACTATGCAATGCCAATTAATTGCATATTGCAGTTGGTTGTGGAGTTAGTTACAGAATGGTGGGCTTTAGGGGAACAGAAAATGTATTATGACTGGCAGTGTCTCTCTTGGTGATGGTTCCTGTTATTTGCTTTCAAAATATAACTAAATGTTAAGGGGGTGGGGGAAATGTCACTCTAGATTTTGCAAAGCCCATCAAACTGTTTGCTAAAGATTTCCTCTGATCATGATATTCAAGTTTAGCAAGTTTCATTTCATGTGAAAAACAATACTGAACACTTCTCCCTTGAAAACATGTGTACAGCAGTGGATGAAGCACAGCTACAGCTGCATCATGTGTGAGACAGAGCAGGCAGATTTGTCATGCTAAAATAAAAGCCAGTTGCTAACTGCATGATGATCAAAATGCCTTAGTATGCATAGATGAGCTGTCCCTAACCCAGCTCTCTGTGTCCTGCCCCTGCCCAATTTCATAATGCATAGAATCAGTTGCATCAGTGGCTGTTCCAGCTGTTCTGGTACCACTCTAAGCTGACATGTCATCCAGGTCTCCTTCCATCACCTCCAGTGCTTTTCCCCTAGAAAAATAGGTGTCAGGACTCACCATGAAGTTGTTACAGTGTCACACTTTTTAATACCCTTCCAAAAAAAGAGGTGCAGGTACTCACAGTGAAGTAAGTGTCACACTTTTAAACAACAACAAAAAGAGGAGCCGATACTGTGTACCCTTGAGTACCTCCCGGGGGGGGGGGGACACACACACTGATCACTGCCATATCAAAAGGCTATCAGTAATATACCATCAAAGCTGTCGATCCCTATGCTGGCTTCCTCAAAATATACCTATTCTAAAACAGATTGAGAATATATTACAAATGATTAGGAGCCAGTATCAGATTTTCTGGAATTATGCCATGTAGAAAGGTGAGGAGACGATTCAACTTATTGATACAAACATTGCATTTTTAATGCTCGTTTTCTTTCAAGACCTGCATTCTAGACATACCAAATGGAATTTTACTTTGATTGAACAAGTACCATAATCTGCTGTCACTTCTATCATAAAGATTCTCCCCCCCCCCGCACCCCCAACAAATAAATGCAACTATCATTCAAATGCAATTGTTACCTTTTATGGTAAAGGACAAATGGTTGTATATTATTTATGTGAAAGGATAAAATATTGTATTATTGCATGCTACCCTAATCTCCGAGCGGAACGAGATTCCAGGGGTTCCAACCCAGGGTTCCTGTTTCCTCTTGGAAATGAGGCACATCTTTATGATATATGGTTTATTTTCAGATATATACAAGGGTATTTGCTGCTTGGATTCAAACAGAAATCAAATATCATGCTCTTGACTCTCTCTACACCTTGCTCCTTTACTTCCAGGTCACACCACAACTCTCAACTCTCGCACTGAGCTCCTTAAGCCCCCCCTTAATGGCTCATCACCCAGGCTATCACCTCGGAGGAAGCTATCTTGGCTTGATTAGATTTTAATCATTGCTGGATCCAGGGATTAAAGAGGTCTGGCACCCATCTTAACAACCCAAGCTGTGATTAAATTCTAACACTTGCTAGATCCAGGGATTAATTAGAGTGGTCTGGTACCCACAAACTATAGTATATTATTTGGCATTTGTGAAAGTTAGGGGCAATGCAATGGATCTGATTGCAGACCTAGCTGCATGCAACTAAACTCTCCAAATGAGGATTCAGTAAGCTAAATGAAGTCCGGATCTCAGTTGGCTCCATTTTACATTGGCTCCAGAACTAATTGCTCAGCTGGGGAGTTGGATACCTATGATCACACAATCCTATTTTTATAATTGCTTCTTACTAGTAGGGATCAAAGTAATTATGCGGCAACTGGAACCAACAGCAGTAGGCAAGAATGAAGTGGCAGCAGCTGTTGGTGTTCTTGTCTCCACTACAATTTTTATGCAGATTTCATAGAAAGCTGCATAATTCAGTAGCATGAGTAGGAATCTTGATTTAACAATTGAGTGTTCAAATGTGGTTGTTGTTTAAAAATGGAAATTTCTAATTTAATAGATTTTGGAAACAAATGTGTGGCTTGCTCAGCTCCAGGTCAGGGCCAAGTTCCCTTCCACTAAACCAGGAGCCTATGCCTAGGCAGCTGTTCTGTTTGGTATCAAATGTTTAAGGAAACAGTTTTCCAGTGGTTTATAAAGCTCCAAGGAAGATGCCTGCAAAATGAGGGACCTAAAAAGGATCAAATTCCTTGCTGCAATTAACCGGGGCATTTGATTACTGGTGAAGTATTCCGCTCTGTCTCTAAAGAGAAGTTTTCATGCGAGAAGACCATCCACATTGAAAGTGCAGCTGCACATGAGCAGCAGTGCCTATCCAGGCCAGCTTGTGGCATACGCATACAAAAATGTACTCCAGCCCCCTGGGATTTCACAGATTTACTATCGGTGAAGGGCAATAATCACTAAAGGAGGAGCAATTATTCCCAAATCATTTAGGATCTGCTGTCACTTCTATCATAAAGAAGGGGCATTGCTTCACCAGCTATTTGTGAATTTAAGACCATTCAGACAGACATGATTCTTTCCCCCCCCTGCACCCCCCAACCATAGCTGCCAAGTATCCCGTATCCGCCGGGAAAACCCCTTTTTTCTTACCGTTTCCCGGCGGTCTCCCGTTTGGTGGAAAATCCCGGTATTGTCCCTTAAATTGGCTTCTGCCCGGCGGCCATTTTTCTGGTGCCGCTTTGCCCTTCTATGGGCACCAGAAAATGGCGGCGGCGCCGGAAGTCGCTTCCGCGCATGACTGGAAGTTGCGTGACGCGACTTCCGGTGGCGCTTTGCCCTTCTATGGGCATCAGAAAATGGTGGCGCCGGCGCCGGAAGTCGCTTTTACGTGTTTCCGGTCATGCGCGGAAACGACTTCCGGCACCGCCATTTTCTGGTGCCCATAGAAGGGCGAAGCGCCACTGGAAGTTGCGTCACGCAACTTCCGGTAATGCGCGCGCTGCCGATCCCGGATCTTTACGACCCGGACTTGGCAGCTATCCCCCCAACAAATAATTTCAACTATCATTCAAATGCAATTGTTACCTTTTATGGTAAAGGACAAATGATTGTATATTATTTATGTGAAAGGATAAAATATTGTATTATTGCATGCTACCCTAATCTCCGAGCGGTACGAGATTCCAGGGGTTCCAACCCAGGGTTCCTGTTTCCTCTTGGAAATGAGGCACAGCGGAGACTGTGGCATCTTTATGATATATGGTTTATTTTCAGATATATACAACCTGAGCCTGTGATGAAAGGGTTCACAGCATCAACACTGCAAAAGGGTATTGCTGCTTGGATTCAAACAGAAATCAAATATCGTGCTCTTGACTCTCTCTACACCTTGCTCCTTTACTTCCAGGTCACACCACAACTCTCAACTCTCGCACTGAGCTCCTTAAGCCCCCCCTTAATGGCTCATCACCTAGGCTATCACCTCGGAGGAAGCTATCTTGGCTTGATTAGATTTTAATCATTGCTGGATCCAGGGATTAAAGAGGTCTGGCACCCATCTTAACAACCCAAGCTGTGATTAAATTCTAACACTTGCTAGATCCAGGGATTAATTAGAGTGGTCTGGTACCAACAAACTATAGTATATTATTTGGCATTTGTGAAAGTTAGGGGCAAAGCAATGGATCTGATTGCAGACCTAGCTGCATGCAACTAAACTCTCCAAATGAGGATTCAGTAAGCTAAATGGAGTCCGGATCTCAGTTGGCTCCATTTTACATTGGCTCCAGAACTAATTGCTCAGCTGGGAAGTTGGATACCTATGATCACACAATCCTATTTTTATAATTGCTTCTTACTAGTAGGGATCAAAGTAATTATGCGGCAACTGGAACCAACAGCAGTAGGCAAGAATGAAGTGGCAGCAGCTGTTGGTGCTCTTGTCTCCACTACAATTTTTATGCAGATTTCATAGAAAGCTGCATAATTCAGTAGCATGAGTAGGAATCTTGATTTAACAATTGAGTGTTCAAATGTGGTTATTGTTTCAAAATGGAAATTTCAAATGTAATAGATTTTGGAAACAAATGTGTGGCTTGCTCAGCTCCAGGTCAGGGCCAAGTTCCCTTCCACTAAACCAGGAGCCTATGCCTAGGCAACTCTACTGTTTGGTATCAAATGTTTAAGGAAACACAGTTTTCCAGTGGTTTATAAAGCTCCAAGGAAGATGCCTGCAAAATGAGGGACCTAAAAAGGATCAAATCCCTTGCTGTAATTAACCGGGGCATTTGATTACTGGTGAAGTATTCCGCTCTGTCTCTAAAGAGAAGTTTTCATGCGAGAAGACCATCCACATTGAAAGTGCAGCTGCACATGAGCAGCAGTGCCTATCCAGGCCAGCTTGTGGCATACGCATACAAAAATGTACTCCAGCCCCCTGGGATTTCACAGATTTACTATCGGTGAAGGGCAATAATCACTAAAGGAGGAGCAATTATTCCCAAATCATTTAGGATTTAAAAAATCATTGGCAAGAAGATAGAGGTCAAGAGGTGCACTGTCAAGGGAAATAAAAAACTCTACCTGTCAAACCTAGGTTTAACTTCCTCTCTGACTGTAATATACTAAGGTGGGGGGGGAACAGGCAGAGAGGGATGGGGGGGAGATAAAACCAAAAGGTCACATGCCTGCTGAAGGCCAGAATTAAAAGATCTCCAGTTTGTCTGCACATTTTACACAGGGAGCACAGTTGTTTTGTTCAATTAGCGTGAGGAAATTGTTTTAAATTAACTAAAATTCCTATTATAAACTTAGAAGGTGCTGCAAGAGGCAAAGTGACATTGAAGGCTACAGAAATAAGAGATGTGTCACAAAAGGAAGACAACCAGAGATGGGTGTTTTCCTTGAGATAGTGGCTGTTATAAAATTGCAGTACACATATCCTTGTTTTCTTGTGACCAGTGGACCAACGAGCTGTGGAAAGCCAATATTGGAATACTCACTTTGGAAAGCATGAGAATGATCACCAAAAGATGAGGATGTATATAAGAGGCCCAAATAATATGGATCAGTATGGCTCAGAGGTCAGAGCAGAGATTCCCAAACTCTGCTTATTTGTAAAACTTACTAGTGGCCTTGAATCAGGCATTCTGTCACAACCTAATTTCTTAAATGTAGCAGGAAGAAAAGTGGCAGAAATAATCAATCACCTTACACACTTAAAAAGGCTAAATCAACAATGATTAATAAGCAAAGTTCAGGAATGAATACTCAGTAAAGCCCCTCTTGTATTTTCCTTTGCAAGGCTTAGTACCTATGGCATTATTATTTGGGCGGGGGGAGAATTCTATCTATTTGGAGTTGTATCTACCTGGAGTTTTATCTATCTGGCAGAAGAACAAAGGTCGCCATTTTTAAACTACTAGGAACATTTCAACTTTTGAGAGTGTGCTGTCACAAAATGGCTGCCATTGGGGTATGGTGTAATATAACACAGTTGTCTTGTGAACCTGGCATAACACAAAATTAGACAGTACTGTCATGGTGAAGCATTTCCCACAACTCTATTTCTATACTAGAAAAGGCTGAGCATGTTCAATTTCTGTCTGCAACACACAGCTGTTAAAGGCGCGATATCCTAGTTTTTCCTCAATGCCAATCCTAAACCAAAGTGTAGGCCAAACCAAAGATACTTACTTCTGAATAGACATGTATACCACTGTACTGTAAGTGAATTCCAAATGAGTGTCTGGTCTTTAGCTCCTGCACAGCACAAGACAAACCTGAGCCTCTTCACAAAGTTTTGACATTTGCCTTTAGAGGGAAAGGGAATTCTTCAACATCCACCCTCACTAGCTGTGTAGTAGTATTTGCAGAAAACAACTTCTAAGGGAGTACATGATCTTAGACAAACCCACCACAGCTGGATGTATCCAGATTGCTAGGTAAACAGGAAGGGCAAACTACAGAGTAGGCATCCCCAAACTCCGGCCCTCCAGATGTTTTGGACTACAATTCCCATCTTCCCTGGCCACTGGTCCTGTTAGCTAGGGATGATGGGAGTTGTAGGCCAAAACATCTGGAGGGCCGCAGTTTGGGGA
This sequence comes from Zootoca vivipara, assembly GCF_965207765.1. Taxonomy (NCBI): domain Eukaryota; kingdom Metazoa; phylum Chordata; class Lepidosauria; order Squamata; family Lacertidae; genus Zootoca; species Zootoca vivipara. Next base: position 41,697,703 of record NC_142588.1, read on the forward strand.
TGCCTGCTATAGAGATTCCAAGAACTTAATAGAAGACAAGACAGGAGTAGAAAAAGGGCACTAAGGGGGGAGAAGAAAACAAGGACCCCAAGAATTCTTACTGCCTGGTGTCCAAACAACTCACTTATCAATCACATAACTGATTTCCCTCATTGGTTAAAGCCACTTACAGGTGGGAGCAGCCAGGCTGGCTCATTCCACAGAAATTGCTTTGAAGAGTACTGTAACAGTGTTGTTGCGGCTACTCTCGAGTAAGGACGCCCAAGTCCGTACTTGTCTTTAAAGGTTTTATTGTGCATAGTATTTACAGTGCAAAGATAGCAGAAAACATGGCCTCCTATAGTCACTCGCAGAACCCGGGAGTAGACGTTTCCTGTTGCATGACCAGCATAAGAGTTTGGGCACCCCGAAACACCTCCTCCCAACCTTACGTTTAGTGGCCCGCCTTAATTCGGGCGTTGGAAGGGGCTGCCTGCTCCCCTCCACCTCTTGGTCAAGGCGGCGCAAAGGCTCTCCACCATCACTGAGCCTTGCCTCCTCCATACTGTTAACTTCCTCATTCCCCCCACCTGACCCACTACAGCTGCTCTCACTGGGCAAAGAGCTGGTCAACAGGATGGGGGAGGTTCCCTGTAGGAAGGTCCCCTGACAGGTACCTATGCATTTGGCTTCATAACTTTATTTCTAGGAGGGCAAGAGACTGGCTATGCAAGGCAGACATCTCACAATGAAGTAACAGAGTGCCTCTGAGCATATACTAAGCCTAGGAATTCGTTTACAGTACCAGAATGTGCCACACAATCATTCCATGCATGAATTCAATTCTGGTTCCCACGTCCCAGGCTTTCTTTGCTGGTGTGGCCTTAATTTTGGGGGAGGGGGAGTCTATTTGTTGCTGCATTATTAAATAATTAGGAGTCAGAAATCCTCGCTGGTCTGCTGGAACTCACCCAGATCTACTACTAGTCCTGGTTCTACCTTCTGCTTGCACTTGGCGTACATCATTCACAACTAGATAGACCAATGGTCTGACTCAGTATAAAACAATTTACTGTGTGTTCATCTATGCCTGAGTCCAAGATCATTCCAGCTTTCCAATCTTCTATTACCATTGAGAAAGCAGCAGCTCAGGTGTGTTGTCGTCGGTTTAAAATAATATTGCTCCTGCTAAGGTATCTGCTAAGGTACCTGGACAAAAATAGGGTGACAAAACAGGAGGCTACAACACTTGCTGAGGCAGGGCCAGAGTGATGTTTACCTGTCCTTCCATGCTAGTTTACTCCCATGCCACCTATGTGCATGCAGCACTCCACCTCAGTGAGAAAACGTAACGCAACTATTCATACTCTCAAGTTTTCGACAAGCCTCACATTTGTGGATTGCTTCCGTTTTTCAATGATATCCAGGATGCACTGCACCAAGCAGAGGTTTCTAACTAGGCAAATGGCATTCTTGCTTTTAGTGCAGCATAATGACATTGGGACAAGGTGGGAAAGTTGCCTCATGGACCCATGGGAACGAGGGATGCATTCTTATGCACCATTTCATACCTATATTTGGCACTATCAAAATCAGGAATTTGCAACTACCAGTAGTTTATGCACTCTTGGTGACCCATTGCAACTCCCATTAGAGCAGGACAATTTGCTTCAGATAGACCTTTTTATGATGGCATTAAAGTACTGGAACCTTAACATTATTTAGGCTTTAGCGTAATACAGTAAAAATCACCCACTGTTACAGCAGTCCTAAAACATATGAATTAGGCTATTTCAGTAACCTTTAAAGATGTGTTATTCTTTGTCATATTATTGAATCATAAGAAGGGGCAGGTTACCTCTAAGAGGTTTAAATTTCCTATCTATTAAAGTAATACCAGCAATCTGGTTTTTTTCCTAGGCTATTGAGGAAAGGTTAAAATGAAAATTGGACTTTAGGGAGTACCTTCTATTCCAGGAGCAGGTTGAAAACATCTCAGCTGTAGCAAGCAAAGTCAGGTTCTCTTTACAAAGCAGTTATCAAGGGAAATGACTGGTGATAACTTTATTGATTAAAGCAGCTCCAAAAAATTCAAACTTTAGCCACTGTCTAGCTCTGCCGCAGTGAGACGGTTTAAGACATTGCAGTGGCAAAATGAAGAAAGGTGTGGGGGGGAACCCACTGTAATGTTTGATAAAGCACAGATGGGAATTTACAATGATTTAATGATACAGCTAATTTTATATTTAAGTGCAATACATAAATGGGCCTGAACAATTTTATGAGGTGAATGTCATCATGCTAGGCCCTATTTTATCATCCTAGGCAGATACCAACACACGCAACAAACCTTGCATGCATGAATAGACAAGCTCGATGTACTAGATAAAACTGTCAGCTATTCCCCCCCCCCAAAAAAAACAGTGATTATGGCTGCATTCTTGAGCCATTCCTTGTGGCTGCTTCGTGTGTGAAAGATAATCTATGTGTAGGGTGGGGGGATGTGTACAAAATACATGCAGTGCTCAGGTGAAAAGAACACGTCTGTTTCACGGCAAGTAAGTTGAGCCTCAAACAACTGGTATTCAGAAGCATACTATCTCTGACAGCGAAGGTAGAGTATAATCTCATCCCTCCATGAATATGTCTAATTCTCTTTTAAAGTCATCCAATTACAGGTAGGTAGCCGTGTTGGTCTGAGTCGAAGCAAAATAAAAAAATTCCTTCAGTAACACCTTAAAGGCCAACTAAGTTTATATTTTGGTATGAGCTTTCGTGTGCATGCACACTTCATCAGATACACTGAAACAGAATCCACCAGACCCTTATGTATATTCAGAGGGTGGGGGTGATGGGAATGGGTGATGGGCTGATGGGAGTGGTAAACCTGTAGATGGCTGTTAACGACTGCTGATGACTGCAATAGGTCCTGGGGGGGGGAGCAAGGGCTGAGGCGCTAAAGAAAGCTTGATCATGCATAATGAGATAAGAATCCAATGTCTTTATTCATCCCAGGTGGCTCCATGGTTTTAAGCTTGGTAATGAGTTCCAATTCAGCAACTTCTCTTTCCAGTCTGTTCCTGAAATTTTTCTGTAATAAAACAGCTGCTTTGAGATCTTGTATAGAATGTCCTAGGAGATTGAAGTGTTCTCCTACTGGTTTCTCTGTCTTGTGGTTCCTGATGTCAGATTTATGTCCATTTATCCTTTGGTGTAGGGTTTGGCCTGTTTGTCCAATATAGAGAGCTGAAGGGCACTGTTGGCATTTGATGGCATACACAATGTTAGAAGATGAGCAATTAAATATTCCTGAGATGGTATGTTGGATGTTGTTGGGGCCAGTAATGATGTTGTCCGGGTGTATGTGGCAGCAAAGTTGGCATCTGGGTTTATTGCAGGCTCTGGTACCAGTGTCCATGTTAAGTCTGGTGGTTGTATTATTGTGGGTGAGGAGTTGTTTGGTGGTCATCACTGCATTGTTTATATGCCTTATAATCTTTCTTTTATATGTCTTGAATATTCCAGCATTCAGCATCACTGGACATCCACAAGTTCCGGTATTACAAGAGAGGGAGAAAAACTTTTCCCTATCTACTTTTTCCATACCTGTGTATTTCTATACATTTCTGTTGGAATTATGAATGGGAGCGCATTTTGTTGCCGGTCCCACTTGTAAACTAATTTCATCTCAGTCAACCATTAAAAAAAATGGAAACAAACACTGCAAGGACATCTTTCTGGGTAGTACAAGCCAAGCACAACAAGGAAGAGCCATCTCCTTGTTAAGACAATGGAAATCTAAGCACAACACTACCAGCAATGGTTTCTCAAGTCTTACCCTACTGAGCAGTCTGAATGCTAATGTTCCTATAGCACTACAGAGTTCAAAATAGCAGCACAAAGACAGGACACCCTTGCCTTCAAACACACTGAGGACTCTGAATCACATACAGATGATATGCTGGAGGGGGCAGGGCTTGGCAACCCCCCCCCCATTTATCCCAGTGTTTGTTTACACCTGAGGAGGCTGAGCGTCTGAATAGGGTTTATGTCGTTCCTGTGTTGCTTGCTTTTAAAGCAACAAGATGCAAGTCCACTGAGCCTTTTCCTCAAAATCTGCCCACCTTTTCATCATATGTGTGTGGCGTTTTTTAAAAAAAATAAGTGGCAGTGTTTTCTTTTTTGGTTCACTGGGCCCTTCAAACTGGGATTAATGGATTAGTACAAGTGGAATGCTGTGTTCGGTCCTGGCCATTACTAGAAAGATAGCAACAAATTGGAAAGAGCTTGGGGAAGAGTGGCAAAAACAGTTAAAAGTGCTTTAAGGATTGACTTGTGAAGGAAGATTACAAAAAGTGAAACATATAGCTTAGCTACGTGATAACTAGGAAAGAAGATCAGGATTAAAATCCAGGATCAGGATTTTAACAGACTGTTTTTCTTTAAAAAGAAAAAAGAAGTCATAGAGCAGCATTTTCAGGAACTCCTGGCAAAATAAGGGATAAAAAGTTATGTTTTAAAAAATTAGTATGACTAAACTGTATGCCATAAAAAGCTTTCTCTCTCATTCATATATCTATATATATATATATATAGAGAGAGAGAGAGAGAGAGAGAGAGAGAGAGAGAGAGAGCTATATATAGAGAGAGCTATATATAGAGAGAGTTATATATAGAAAGAGCTATATATAATACAAAATCCTATAGGATCCATCCCCACACAGGCAGGCAGACACACACACACATTATTTATCTACTGTTATTTACTGTGGTCAAAGCCACACCATTTGGACAATGTTAGGGCACATGATGGTTGCAGTGAGCAAAATAAGATTAAGAAGTGAAAGTGCAGAACATTGGCAAGACAACTCTCTTTCTGCAATTTCAAAATCAGATAAACAACTGGTATAAAAAAAGCCACACAAACAACTGCGGGAAACACAGGCAGCAGGCTTTGAGGTGGTATTGGCAGTAGAATAATGACTTTGTATTGAAATGACCTCCGTGCAGTTGCTGAAGGGTTATATAATATTTATGAGTATTCCATATAGAACTGTGTGAAGCTATCAGCACTGTGGTTCGAGGGACAGCTGTGTGGTGCTGGTGGGGAAGCAGACAAGGAAGAGGGAAGCACTATATATCTATTTATTAAGTTTATAGACCACCTTTATCTTCCAATGATCTCAAGGTGGTATACCCTCTCTCTTCCCAATTTCATCCTTACAACAACCCTGTGAGGTAGGTTAGGTTAAGAGACGATGACTGGCCCAAGGTCACTCAGGCTGAGTGGGAATTCGAACCCTGGTTTACCAGGTCATAGTCCAACACTCTAACCATTTTGCAACGCTATCATAGTGCTAGTCAGTTGTAAGACTCTCTCTCTGTGTGTAAATGTATATGAATACTGTGCATAAAAGGGGGTCAATGTGTTCCCGAATGGTAGAATGTAAGAGAGAATAAACAGGGAATGGACACAGAAAGCACACACACTCAAAAAATAAGAATTTTGGAATGTGATATAAAAGGAAAAGCTTCCTTTGATTTCATATTCCAAAGTCTGATATTTTCAAAATTAGAATGAACATCACCCTTCTAAAATCTATTTAAGGGACAATCATCCAACGGACAACTGAGCCTCGATGACTTACTATTTCTTCTCAATGCCTATATTCTATAATACGATAAAACAAACAAAGCATGAAATACAGGGTCAGAGCATCAGCTCTAGGTTCTAAGACACAACACATGCTGTTGTTTTTCTTTATATCATCCAAACCACTGGATGGAATTATTATCTTGTAATTCATAATTCTTATTCCTTCCAAGTGAAAGTTTGTGCTGTCGCAGGAGGACTTATATCACTGGCTTAAAGTGGAGCCAGGGCATGTTTTTCTCCAACTTTTGTATAACAAGATACAGCAAATTAAAAGGCTATGGCACATAAAAGAAAAGCAGTATGATATTATTGTCTTAAACATGTTTAAGAACTTAATTGCTTTTAAATCTGAATCAATACGGAATACTGCTTTGGGGGAGAAATGCATTGTATGAAAGCTTGGGGGAGAAAATAGTTGGAAGTGATAGTTGTAATGGTGGCCACCAGCCTTACTTAAAGGAGTCCTCACCTCCATTCCCCAATGAAGGGGAATCTGACTCCTGGTCCCTGACAGACATGAGCTAAGTGGATCCTACAATGTCAAAACCCACTCAAAATTTGGCAAAGATAAGAAGTCAATTTTAAAATTGCATTCTGCACTATGAATCTGTTCAAGCAAATACTCTATGGCCAACTCATCCTTTAAAAAGTGGGACAGAAGGAGTAAAGTAAAGGAAAATAAACTAAACAGGACCCAACTCATGTGAGTAATCTCCATGAGTGAGCAATTTAACATGGGAACCATGCAATTTTTCTTTTCACAGAAAAGGAGCAGAAGTCCTTTGTGAGTTCGCTGCTCCCATGTTATACCACCTTTTGTGAACGTAGACTGTTTGTTTATATTTTCCCTTCCAAATCACCCACTGGAGGTATTGCTACAGTTAATGCAGATGATATTAATCAAGAAAGCTTACCTGGTGTGGTTCAATGCCCATTTCTGTCAAGGCTGACTGGAAAAACATTTTGGCTGGCTTTCCCACCACCTCCGCTTGAATATCACATGCATACTACATGAGAAAACAAAATTAACATGGTTAACTTTCAAAACAAAGGTGTCTGATTGATTTACATACAAATAAGGCACATCATCATCATTATAGTCATGTCTAAATAATTGTGCAATTTTCCAATGTACACCTATATTTTTTGGTAAATATGTTCTTTGAAACTATCCAAAATTGGGTTGTTGGTTTTTTTTTAAAAAAAAAAGCTATGAGTTTCTGTGGGCTACTTGAAAAGAATGTAATGGTATCACAAAAAGCAGCAGATAACAGGCATGCTGCAACTGATAGAAACAAGTCACTTCATGCTTTGGCTCATTGCTGATATACCACTACTAACATAGCCTGCCTTTTTCTTTCAAGCTACTTGCAGCCTAATCTTTCATAAAACCCATCGGAAGTGTTAGAACCTTGTCAGTTGTTAACATATAAAATTGATGAGCTACTTCCCTGCCCACTTAACTCTGCCCCTCAGTTTGTGAAATGCATTTACTCCTAAGCTTTACGTAGCAAAAGGTTCCAAACTAAATGAGAGAGCTGTGCATTGTTCTTACAGCTGATTATATTTACTCTCCTCCAAATAATCAACACCACCAAAGTAACAAGGACTTTAAAAAATGTTTATCCCCCGCCCAAAAAAAGCCCTAGAAAGACAGAGACCCACTTGCAATTTCTAATATAAGAAACCTCCACCCGATTTGTGTCCACATGCTGATCAATACAAACAAATGTGGTTGTGCAGTGCAACGCTTGCAATAAACATATCCCTTTGAACGATAAAATACCTCCAATGCCTTCATATATGCCCCAACGTCAAGTTTTAAGCCATCTATTTCTTTATAATAACGCCTGGGAATAAAAAGGTTAAAATTAGATTCAAATATTTTTAGAACTTAAGAACATACAAATAGCTTTGCTGGATCAAACCAAAGGCCAATCTAGTCCAGCATCCTGTTCCCTATAAGGAAGCCTGCAAGAAACACATTTGCACAGTGGCAGCCTCCCCACTTGTGCCCCTCAGCACCTGGCATTCAGAAGCTTACTGCCTCTAATACTGGAGACAATACATAGACATCTTGACTAAGAGTCCCTGATAACCTCACCTTCCATGAACTATTTTGGTGTGTTCACTATGGTTGCTTTTGACAAAAATGTGAGAGAAGTAGGAGGCCTGATCTCTTGTTCCAGTTGACCTACGACATTACTACTACTACTACTACTACTACTACTAAATGGGTGTATATGCCACCAAGATGGCGGCAATAAGCCAGAACTCCCTTCTGTGCATACACACCTTAAACACTCTTTCTTCTTCCATTGTAAGTGAAGAATCTCACTGACTAGCCAAACCAGAAACACAAGATTAAGTGGTCTGGGATTTTGCCACCCGAGCTGACCAATTATTTTAACCATGTAGAGGTGCTGAGGTAGAACTTACTCCAAATAAACTATGCTCAGGAATGAAGCCAGGCCCTTTCTTTGAGTGAATATTCAGCATCTTATTTAGCATATTTCTTTTCTATAAGTAGTAAAAGAGACAATCAGGATAAGGCAAGTGTTTTCTTTCAAGTCCCAAGACAGATAGGTAGAGAACAGAAATGTATAGGATGAGCAGTCAGATAAGATTTTATGCTTTATCCTTCTGCCATTTTCGATTATTCAGCATAGCCTCTCTTTAAAATGACCACTTGACCTTTGCTAGAACAGCCATTAACCTTCTATAGTCTAGCGTAAACAGCTTAATTTTCTGACAGTGGCATGACAGAAGAAATTACAAAGCCAATTCCCACTCTCGGCCCAAAACAGATGCTAAATGTAAATCACTCCAGTTTCACAAGGAGAGCATTCTGCTCCAGTAAGTCTAATGCTCTGGGTTTCTAAGAGAGCACACTAAAACTTAGCTGAAAGAATGTTAGTTTCTTTCTTCAAAGTAAGGTAATTTTTAAGGCGTGAACTCTATCTATACTTTTCTGTTATATACAGTATATATATATATATATATATAGAGAGAGAGAGAGAGAGAGAGAGAGAGAGATTACTACTGAAATACCTCATGAAAACAAATAACTGCTGCTAAAAGCACTGCTGCAGCAACTAGAGATGCCACCACAGTAGCTCAATTTTGAATCAAAGCAAATTTAATGTCACCTTCTCACACAAAGCAAAGTGATCCCCTTTATGGAAGATGTTACAAGCCTAAAGAGGAGGTTCGGATTACAAAGGTCTTGTACACTTCATATTTCTGCAACATTTACTTCACTCCAAGTTAAGACTTGGTCCCCAACACAAACATACTATCAGAGGAAGTCAACAATCACAGTAGACCCCTACTTAGCTCCACAGAACTACCTGCATGACTACTCTTGAGAAAGCCTTACAGCTGTTTAGAAATAAATCAAAGCTGCCTACTATGGGACAGCTCCAAGGAATAAAACAAAATGGATGCACTTCAATACTGTCCAGTGCATTAAAAGCTCCAGCCATTGAAACATTTAGTAAATGGCACTGAATTCACTTGGGTTTTCTTCCAAGTAATCATGCTTAGAGGATCCAAGGTGCACCACGTTGAGATCAATGGGATATAAGAAGCTATCAGCCACATCAAAGCAGGTCCACTCAGAAGAAAGTCCTACCAAGTTCTCTGAGAGTTATTCTCTTAAGAATCAGGGTTAGAGGCACAGCCTTAAATCAGGCCCAGTGTGTACATGCCTCAGCAAGGTGCTCAAGAAGGTGGTGGTAGGGCAGCTTCAGGCATGCTTGTATAAAACCGATTATCATTCTAGACCCACTTCAATGCAGTCTCAGATTTTGTTGCTCTGGTTGATGACCTTTGTCAGGAAAAGGGCAGGGGGGAGGGCAAGCCTCTTGATTCTCCTTGACCTCTCCATGGCTTTGGACAGCATTGAACATGATACTGTCTGAGGGAGTGGGAGACATGCGTTTAAAATGGTTTCGCTCCTACCTTCAAGGACAATTTCAGAGAATAGCATAGGTGATTGGTGCTCAGCTCCCATGGAATCTTTCTTGAGGGGTTCCATGTTATTTAACTTAAGGTTACCAGACATCCCTGTTTCCTGGGGAAAGTCCCCAGATTTACAAATCAGTCCCCTCACAAAATCCATTGAAGTTGAAAAGTACCTCCATGTTCATTGAAAGAAATCTGGTAACCTTAATTTAATTTCTATATGAAGCTGCTGTCATCAGGGGGTTTGGAGTGAGGTGTTATTAGTATGTTCATAAAGGTAAAGGTAAAGGGACCCCTGACCATTAGGTCCAGTCGTGACAGACTCTGGGGTTGCGCGCTCATCTCGCATTATTGGCCGAGGGAGCCGGCGTATAGCTTCCAGGTCATATGGCCAGCATGACAAAGCTGCTTCTGGCAAACCAGAGCAGCACATGCATAGTGGGTTACATTTTCCATGAAGGAGGAGGTGTGTTGTTTGTGGGGCTCCTGGAACCATCTTTGCCACTCAAGGCCCAGGTGGACTTGAGGATTAGGAGCACCTCTACGCAGCTTCAGCTATTTCTGGGTAGGGGTATCCTGGCCATAGTTACTCATGCTCTGGTAAACTCCAAACTGGATTACTGTAATGCAACCTACATGGGACTGCCCTTGACGATGGTCCAGAAATTGCAACTAGTGAAAAAAATGCTGCTGCAAGAATGTTGGTAAGGACAGCAGTCCGCAAGCATATTACCCCTACTGAAAACAGTTACACTGGTTGAGAATTGCTTTTAGGGATCAGTACTTCTTTAGGATGGATATTAAGCAAAGCAACATATCAAAGAGATAGAGGGAGATAAAAGGCTGGAGATGATGTTGAAGCCCAAGAGCCTGCAGTTTGTAAACATCCTAAATGGTGTGCAGCAAGTGTTAGGCAGACTTAATAAAATTAGGCAGTGTTAGGTGCAAAACGGATTCATGTTGTTCTAAATGCTACTGAAACAGTTGCTGTTTAAAAATGGGAGCTGTGGGGGGAATATATTGGTAGTCTTTGCAAACACACGTCTAATACACAGCAATAACAGATAAAACCATGGGGAAAGAAGTTATTAAGAAGATAACGCAAAGAGCAGCATAATAAGTGGCATAAAAAGGTAAAGGACCCCGACAGTTAAGTCCAGTCGCGAACAACTCTGGGGTTGCAGCGCTCATCTTGCTTTACTGGCCGAGGGAACCAATGTTTGTCTGCAGACAGTTTTTCCGGGTCATGTGGCCAGCATGCTCTGGCCAGAGCAGCAGATGGAAACAGCATTTACCTTCAAACCGGAGCGGTACCTATTCATCAACTTGCACTTTGACGTGCTTTTGAACTGCTAGGTGGCCAGGAGCTGGGACCGAACAACAGGAGCTCACCCTGTAGCGGAGATTCGAACCACCGACCTTCCGATAGGAAAGCCCTAGGCTCTGTGGTTTAGACCACAGCGCCACCCACCTAATTCTCCCTAATTCTGGGCTTCAAAAAAGCAGTCAAAATACAGCATAAGAACTTGGGGCTAGAACGGGAAGCAAGCAGCACACATATATTTCTGGCATCCCCAATATTTCTGAGAACTATAAATAAATTGATTAACTTACCCTCTTCCAAGAGATATCAGAACTGGATTCTCCAAACCAATGAGCACTTGGAAGGCAGCATTAAGGTTTTTGTAAGAAAAGTTGTCTGCTGCATCACCAACCACCACACAGTTTGGGTTTGCTGTATCAATATCAGCAAATTCTGGGATAACATCTAAGGGGGAGAAAAAGCCAATTAATCCAGGAAGCCATATACTGGCTACCCTTTCTTCAACTCTTCATTGACTGATCACTGCTGTTCTGACTATTCTTTGGGGGGGGGGGGGCTGAACTGATACACCAAAAGTGAATTCAAGGATCTACACACCGAGAACTACATAATTAAAATGGCACAACCCAGCCACAAGAGGGAGGTATCAGCAGGCTTACAGGATTCCAAAGGTTTGCAGAAGCAAAATATATATACTGTGTGTGTGTATGAAAAAACTATGATGGATGAAAACAACAACAACCAAACATACCAATGAGGAGTGAACTTAGGCCACACCCACACCATATGTATAAAGCACTACAATGCCACTTTTTTTTAAAAAAAAAAACATGGCTTCCCCCAAAAGAATTGTGGGAGCTGTAGTTTGCTAAGGGTGGCGAGAGTTGTTCTCAGAGTGGCTTCACAATTCATCCCTCTTCATGTGGAATTCTGGGAACTGTAGCTGTGAGGTGAAAAGGGGCTTCATAACAACTCTCAGCACCCTTAACAAACTACAGAATTCTTTGACTGTTAAATGTGGTATTAATAGTGCTTGAAATGTATTGTGTGAATGTGGGTGGCTGACTGTTGTGGGGAAATAATGAAAAACAGGGTGGAGAGAATGGAAGCGGCGGCGGCTGCAGCGCCAAGCACGCAGCATCGCCGAGCGCTCGTAGCACGCGGCAGTGCTGAGCGGAGCCCTTGAACCAGCGGCCGGGCCTCTGCCGAGCCTGGCCGAGGAGCCTTCCTCCCTGCCGCCCAGAACCGCCGCTGCTGCAGCGCCAAACACGCAGCATCGCTGAGCGCGCAGCAGCGCCAGGCGGAGCGCCCTGCCATCCCGCCACCCTGAACCAGCTGCTGGAGCGCACCGAGTGCTCAGCAGCTCGGAGCACCCAGAAGCGCCCTTGCCCCTTTCTTCTTCTCTCTCTTTTTTCCCCCATACGCCCATCCTGTCAACAGCATATCCTCTGCTTTACTGGTAGGTGATAGAGATAAATGAGAGAAAAGCTACATCAGCAGAAAATAGACAGATTTCTGTCTGACCTTTATTTCCTAGGAAAGTCTTCCCACTGCAAAAGTAGACTGCAGCGTTAACTCAAATCTCATGCACATTCAAAGAACTTGCTTTCCCTCAAAGAATTCTGGGCATTATACAGAAGTTTGCTCCTCAAAAATTTACAGTTCCCAGCCAACCCTTAACAAACTATATTTTTGCATACATTGTATTGTTCTAATACATACAACAGCCTTGTCAGGTAGGACAGAGCCCAGCAGCGCCGTGTGCAGTGCCCAGCAGCACCCTGAGCCAGCGGCCTGACCCGGCCAAGGAGACCGTAAGGTAATAAAAACCATAATAAAAAAATAAGACATCCCACCAAAAATAAGCCACCCTGTGTTTTTTTGAGGAAAAAAAGTTATAAGACGGTGTCTTAAAAAAGGGGAAACACGGTATTAGGTTGAGGGGTTGCTCTCCAGTGACATCCCATGAGCACCCTGGTCGATCCAGATGTTAAGACAACCCAATTTTTGTAACATAAGGGACTAAGGTCATGATCATCAACTACAACCATGTTGTTTATAATCTCCTGAGCCAGATCAATCAAGTTTTTCCTTTCCAGCTGCATAGACCAGATACAGCCATCTGCTGGAGGGCCAGCTGAGGCCCTCAGACCTCAACCTTTAGGGATTTTATCACAGGAAAAGGAAGGGCAATCCTAGCCCATGGCTGAATATGGAAGCTGGTTTCATGAGCATCACTAGGGAAATCAGGACCACAAAGAAGACAAGAAAGGACAAGATCTAGGACCTATGACCCAAGCCACGTCTTGAAACAACAGGGCAAACAGCCAAGAGGCAGGTGTGGCCAGGATGAGGAACTGTGGACAGGTACTGGGCCCATGTTAAAAGGCACATCATGAGTAACAAGGCAAGAGATAAAATGAGACACCAAGAGATTCAGGGGGAAAGAGCTCTCTGTGAAGAACAGCTGTTACTCTGTCCTATTAACCATTAACCAGCCTGTCAATAGTCTTCCTAGTGAGGATGGAGCACTAAAATAAGACTGGGGCCAGTGAGACCAAAACAGATAAATTAGTCTCTGCTGTGCTTCATTCCAAGTGCAGCAGAAAGTGACTTGACATCCTCAGGAACCTCTGGCACTGGTGTGCAAAATGCACTTAGGTGATACACAGGGCACAATGTGTTAGATCTCGAAGGTGAAAGTCAGAACACGGAAGCGTCTTCAGCTTGCCAGGTCCATGTGGAAACAGCTTGATAGCAAAACAAGAATATATGCTATTGTGATGCTATAGAAAGCAAAAACTGTTCATTTTCTAATTTCAAGATGTTTACTAATTTCAAGATAAATTGCATGTTCTGTAAATTTTACCTCAAATTTTACCTCAATGATTCTCCTTCCCTGTCATTCCCGACTGACGAAGCCCGGGAGGGTGAAACAAGGCCATTATTCCTTGTCAAGATTCTGTGGAACTGTAGTAAGCTCCCATTTGGATTTTATGAATATACAAAGGCATACGTGGAATAGAAACTAGCAAATATTTGGACTTTATGAATGAACTGATCTATTGGGACTTCTGTTTACTTTGTTGAACTCTATGTGTTGATTATGCATGAGAGAAATATTCGATATTGTGGAAAATATCGAAGAGCATTATTTATGTGAATGCACAGCTGGTTAGGTCTTGTGTGTTTGTTGAATGTATTTCACGTAACCCCAGGTTTGATGTTGTTTTGCAAGAAGCACATTTTTGGGCTGAGTTTTCATTTCCTATGAATCGCCCTAATGCAAAGTGTAAAACAGCACTACCCTGAGCAGAAGACGCATTACAGTCATACCTCGGTTTAAGTATGCCTCGGTTTGAGTATTTTCAGTTTAAGTACTCCGCGGACCCGTCTGGAACGGATTAATCCACTTTCCATTACTTTCAATGGGAAAGTTCGCTTCAGGTTAAGTACGCTTCAAGTTAAGTAAGGACTTCCAGAACCAATTACACTCATACCTCGGGTTAAGTACGCTTCAGGTTGAGTACTCCGCAGACCTGTCTGGAACAGATTAATCCACTTTCCATTACTTTCAATAGGAAAGTTCGCTTCAGGTTAAGCACGCTTCAGTTTAAGTTCTCCACGGACCATCTGGAATGGATTAATCCACTTTCCATTACTTTCAATGGGAAAGTTCGCTTCAGGTTAAGTACAGACATCCGGAACCAATTGTGTTTGTAAACCGAAGTACTACTGTATGCACAAAGGAGTGGAGCTCCTGGATCTAACCCATAGACCTGAAAACATGTATGCTTTGAAATGTCTTCATTCCCACTGCAAAAAGAAGACTGTGCCCACCTCCAGCAACAGCAAGTGTGTACAAAGCATTAAACACTAACAGACCATCATGTACAAGCAGGTGTGGCCTCAGGTTGCGTTCCTTCAGGATTCGGCATGCTGCTGGTGCTGGAGCAGTGACTTCATCCACCCCAATGTCAAAGCCCAGATGCTGCAACTTTCCTACAAACTTGTCTCGCGTAGCTTGAGTTTCATTGGTGCAGAACCGCAGCTTAAGACCAGATGTCTTGATCCTGACAGAGCAAAACGGTGAGCCATTAAATCAATCAGCTACAGAATTCAGAATGAGAAGACGAGAAGAATCTATTACAAACTCATATGTAAAGAGTCAGATTATTATGTTGTTTGTATTCATTATTTTAGATAGATGATAGATAGATAGATAGATAGATAGATAGATAGATAGATAGATAGATAGATAGATAGATAGATAGATAGATATTGGTGCACCAAACAGTATCCATCTAAATCTTGGTGATATAACTTTCTGGCTCCATCTATAGATTATATAGGGAGGGATACAACCCACTGGGGATTATTTCCAAGTAAACATAAACTCAAACATAAACTTGTGCTATTGAGAACTAAAGAGTTGGCAAGTGCCTCAAAATGGCACCTGTAAGAGAGAGGGCTTGCAGAGAGCAGCCCACTCTGCTTACTTCCATCAGATGGGAGAGCAGCAGCAAGTCTGGGAGTTTAAATCAGGAACAGGAAGGGTTAAGACGGGTCCAGGGCTCTGCAGAGTCCTGGTGGCTCAGCTCCAGGCTGGTAGCAGGGAAGCAGGGGAGGAGCTAGCTTCAGCAGGGGCTGGAAAGGAGGTAGACCGGCACCTCAGGAGCCTGGTTTGGGACCACGGAGGACCCATAGAGCAAGGAGGAGGGGCGTTTGGATGCTGAGTCTTAAAAGGGGGGTCAGAGCCCACGAGACGCCATTGTGGGCTTCTGCCCCATGCAGAGCAGACATGATTTGAGACATCTCACCACTGTATATAGCATGCACAATAAAACTATGAAAATCCAGAGGATGTGTGGAGTGCTTACTCGGGAGTAGCCAACACCCCATCTGTGACAGCACCTGAATACCATTTTGACTGTGATAATAAAGGCATTTCAAATGAAGTATGGGAACCTGCATAGGACCGAGCTAGACCAAAATAAAATTTAGTTGAGAATGTTTTAAAATATAGCTAGATGGTACATTACACTTTGGGGGGGGGGGTGTTAAAATGATTTATGCAAAGAAAAATGAATGTTGGAGATATAGACATAATTTCTTATTCAGTGGAAACGTCCAGTTATTAAGAATGGTTAATAATTTTTGTATACAAATATTAATAAAGGTTAAGGAGAGAACAGGTATAAAAATTTCACTGGACCATATTGGGTGGCATTAGTATTCCAGCATTTGGGGTGGGGTGGGGGGGGGAGATGCAGAGGTACTAAAATCATTGGTTTGGTAAATAAAATGTTGGAATAAATGTTGAGCATTTTTTTAACATTAGTAAAGATTCCCTTACAGGGTTAAATTAATGAAGAGTTAGGTTCAATTTCATAAAAGACGAAACAATAACAGGCTACCTAAAACCTACCAGGGCTGCAGGAAGCCGTCACAGAATGGCGGAGCTACACTGCACACACAACCCAACTGCTCACACTGGCCAGGGCAGAAGAAGCAGGGCAAGAAATCCTGTTGTTGTTGTTTTATGTCGCATCACAGGCTGATGCAGCAAACAGGCCTGGATTACACTTCCCACCTACCCCACAGTTTGAGGGGTTCATTAAGGAGCTCTGCAGGGGCAGAGCTGAGCAAAGTAGATGGAAGAATATATCTGCCTTGTCCAACAGCAGATCAGAGGCTGGATTGTTCTGCCCAGTATACATTTATTTGTTGATGAGATTGAAGAATGATTAGTATATTTACTTATACCTGTTCCTATTAGGTTTGTAAAGGATGTGGAATTTGTATACTGAAGTATGTATAAAAAGAAATTAAATAATAATAAAATGAGAGTGTGTGGAAATAAGATGATTTTTCAAAGAGGTCAAAATCCATACCTTTTGTATTAAGTGCAACATATTAAGTAAATTCAAGCAAAATATCAGAAGCAATTCTGAAAAAATGTGGTCCCATGACAGGGGTGGTGGGTGGTGGGAGGGGGCACGACACACACATCTTATGGCCATTTAAAATGTCCGAAGATGTCGTCTCCAGAATCATTCTTTTGGCATTATTTGTCTTTCCTAATCATAGGTATGTGAATTATCAATTACACTTAGTGGTTAATTGCCCTTCATAAAGATAGCTTTTCCATTTTAAATTAGACCAGTTAATATATTGTAACTAATAGCATCCACTTGTACATTATAAATATATCTTCATTGATTGCAGCAACGAATGTGAGAATCACTCATGGGCTAATGAAGCAATTGAGGTAAAGAAGTGCAGCGTGTACCCAGGGAATAATTACTGTTAATGAATTATGATGTGACCTTCTCAGAACAATGAACAATTGGTGTGACAGTTAGATGACAGTACTTCACATCTGTTATTCCAAATATAGTTTACACTGGAGTATAAAAAACAAAATAATAATAATAATATTTTTTTAAATTCAGGAAAGGTATTCAGAGTTAATTCTAGGATTCTAACAATCTAGCTTAAAGAACAACTTGTATTGCCACATATATGAAATAATAACTGTAGGACAAGATTAACTGAAACAGCTATTAGGTATCGCTGGCTACTTGAAATGTCAATGAATTTGGGCCAATACACTGTATCAATATAGGAAGGCAGCGAAGAGAGTTACAATCAATATAGCAATGCTTTACTTGAGATCATAAGCGTAGGGGCTATTCCAGATGGAATGTTTGCCAAGTGTCAGGTGTGCTAAACCAACATGCTTAATCAAACTACGTGGAGCCTTTGGTGACCTCTTCACTATAAAATAGCAGAACTGGCAAAGAAGGCTCAACAACAACTGGAAACGGAATAAGAATGGCTGAGTCAAACCTGCACTCAGCCGAGGATCTCCTCTTTGGCGTATTGTATTTTTGTTTTCATTCCATTTGGACGCTACCATCCATGACTTAGGAACTGCCCTAAGAGTTCTCCCTAAACATTTATCTGAATTAAGAGAAGGAAAAGTGGTTGTAATACAGACATTCAGCATGCATGGACCTGAACTAGGTCTGCTGACAACTCGTTTTGCAGCAAAGCACACCAACTTTTTTTTTAAATCTCTGACACTAACAACATTTTGAGAGCATACTCTTCTGACAAGTACAACCACAGAACTGCACAGACAACCACAGAAGAAAGGTACGTGGCATTGCACACACCCGTACGATAGAAATGAAGATAAAGAAGTTCCATTGCATCAGGCTTTCTAGGACTGCCAAGCCACTTGGTATCTTGACTCTGAGGACCAAACTATGGGAGCTGTAATTTATGTGTCAAGGTTTAAGTAAGAACCATAGGGGTATATGGGACCACAGAATGAGGGGCGGCGAGGGGGTTTAATTATCCTAAAGCTGTTATTCACCCTGGGAAGTTTCAGGACTGAGCTTTGGCACTGAAAACAGAATGCAAGACTAAATCCTACTAAGCCCTGGCTCACCTAAAGTCTGCTAGGTAGACTTTTCTTACTGTTTAAGGCTGCAAGTTAACCTCTCTTTGTCAACCTGTATTACAGAAGTGGGGAACCCCTGGCCCATGGGTTAATCTTGGCCTGCCAGGGGGTCCAATTTGGTCTGTGAAGCAATCCCCCCCCTAAAAAATGCACCCACCAGCTGATGTCACTGGTAATGTCAGCTGATGAGTCGGAGAAATGGGGCTTAACCCTGCATTGGCTACATGCCCTGTTCCCAGCAGGAAACAAGATCACACAGCTAGGGCAGCAGGATTTAATCCCCACTCATCAACAGATGAGCAGAGATTAAAGCCCTTTGCAAAAGCAATGTTTGAAGCAGCTAAATATTGCAGAGTGGTATTAATTTACAAGGAATCAATCATTTCTACTACAAACTGTGTCCCAGATTTGCAAGTGAATTCACCTTAGCTGTTTTGAATCTTCACTCTATTTTTCCTTTTTCTAGAAGGCGCAGCAGCAATTTAGAAAATAAGGATGCTCTGACAGAATCCCCAGATTTCTCTCTTCTCTCCCACTCCCAAATTGTGTCATAACCTGTTTGTCATCTAAAAACAGGGAGGGGTGGGGGAAGAGGATTTCTATTTTACATACCCATAGGCTGACCCAAAAATATGTTGGCAAGGGCAGTTGGCTAAGACTGTACAAGGTCACTCAGGATGTCCAATAATTGTCCTAACACTTTACCTGTTATGGCACAATAATGAGAGTTTTTTTTCATTATTTTCGGGTGAATGAACCTGGCAGATGCTGACAGCCAGCAGATGTGTAAAGTTCGAGGTGATTTGTAAGGGACCAGCTCATCTGACGCACAGTAATTGCATTGTGGGACATTGTCACTCAGAGTCTTGTCCTGTTCTGTCAGAATGAGGTAAAGGTCAGTTCAAAGAACTGGCATAGCATAAGGGATAGCTCCTCACTGAAATTAAAAATATTTTCATATATCTTCTCATACCACACCCATAACATGAAGAAACTCAGGGATGTATCCACAATTATGATGGAAAGGGTGAACTGGGGAACTAGAAAATTTGTTAGATATACAAGTTGTTTCAAATTCCCACTTGCAGATATGGTGCGTCATCGTTTACTATTTTTCTTGGCATAGAAATTCCCTTCACAGTGGTACCTCTGGTTACGAACTTAATCTGTTCCGGAAGTCCGTTTGTAACCCAAAACCACTTAAAACATGAGGCGTGCTTTCGCTAATGGCACCTCCCGCTGCCGCCGCACTGCCAGTGCACGACTTCCGCTCACATCCTGGGGCAAAGTTCGCAATAAGGGGCATCTACTTCTGGGTTAGCAGAGCCTGTAACCCGCAGCGTTTGCAAGGAGGATGGTACATAACACGAGGTTCCACTGTATTTCACACAGTCTCCTAGACTAGCCAAGTCTGAATTACAGCAGGCACTTTCAGATTATTTTCTAGGCCCAGATAATTCTCACTGCCTAAACTTTCTTCCATTTCCATTGCCTGTTAGCTTCCATTTCTGATACCGCCTCATATACTTCACTAGCCTGCAGTGCAATGAAAATATTGACAAAGGTTCAGATTTTTAAAAGGAGTGCTATTTAAAACCCTGAAATCTATGGGAGACACACAAGTTTAGTTGACAGCTGATAATATGATTATAAACATTACCCTGTTCCAGATAGAAGCATCAGGCTATGCTTCTGTTTCACATGCTCCCTGGTCCCTCATGTCTTGCCATTTTATCTCGTTCCCTGGTTCATGACAAACCATTGTTTCCTCTTAACCAAAACAGGAAACCCACTTTAAACTATGGTTTTCAATTCCACACAGGTGGTAAAATATGTTTTGCAGAAATGACAGTTTGCCTGATTTGGACGTCTTGTCGAGCTGTGGTTTGCAATGAACTCAGAAATCGGGGGAAATCTGAGGAGTCCAAAACACAACTCCAACAGCCATTGTGTCTGAACTAGTTAATTTTCAGCATTATGTATTCTGTGCATTTCAGTGTAATGAGGCTTCCACATTTGTTAAATAAGAATTTCAGGTTTGTTTGGGGGGGGGGTTGTTTGTGTGTGTGTGTGAGAGAGAGAGAGAGAGACAGAGACAGAGAGAGACAGAGAGAGACAGAGACAGACAGACAGAGATTAGCAGAAGCAGTTTCTCAAAGTTTGCATCATAGAAGGACATTAGTTTTCTTATGTCACAGTGAACCTCCACACAAAGTGTACTTCTTGATTATCAGATATACGTGTATCTCCGCAAGGCTGAAATTCCAGTCTGACAACAAGTAGTGCTAAACCAGAAGCATCTGTCAATCATGTGTTGCTCACTTATGGAAACCCCCTTCTATCAAGATAGAGACTCTGCAAGATTCTTCAGGCTGAGCATTCCCTTGCCAGAGCAACAGAACAGTTTTACTCCATGGGAACGTACTGCAAATCCATCAACATTATTTATATCCCAAGGTCTTCATGTAATCATTAATGATGCCATTAATAGAATGCCAGTGGGCTCCCAGTCTGTTACCAGCTACTAAGGAAAGTTCAGCAGATCCAGCACCCCCATCCCATCATAGTCTGAATTCATCAAAATCTATCAAAATCTATCAATCAAATTATGATAAGCAAAGCCACAATTCTAGGCAAACGAGGAAATACTAGCACAAAGAATATTGGAATGTTTCTGTAGATTATCAACACTCCTGCTTCTACAAACAATACAAGAAAGTGTTCTCTTATTTACTGAGCTACACCAAAAAATGACACTAATGTAAATGCGTTGATCTTTAATATCTCTCTTTAAAAGGACTTCGGCATCCTCCTACTTTCACAGTCCTTTTCCATATTATCTCAGCCCTGGCAACCTTAAGTTACAATGTTTTATTTCCTTTTTATGCTCTTTTGTCTTTGCTCAAAACTTTCATCTATTAAGTTCTCGTTTACGTTCAGAGGCGATGCGCTCCTTTCCTTTCATCTACTTTGTGGTTTTTCCTTAGACACCTTCTCATTTACAAATATTTTAAAAGAAAAGGAAGGCCAAAAAGGAGCAGGAAAGATAGTTGGTAGATATATAATAGAAAGTTGCAGCAAAAAAAGGTGAGTTGTGTCAAGCTCATGTACAGCAAGAAGGCAAGAGGGTCAGTATTACTACGTGAGGCAGAAAACTGGGCCACCCTAGAGGGTAATTTTTAATGAGTATGGTGGTATCGCAGAACTGCAAAAGGATGTCAGTTAATAAAAGTAGAATACAGCTTTCAGAAAGAAGCAAAACCACACACCCAGCAAGCAATGAATAATTAGATAGCAACACAGATAGTTGGGGCACTGGGGCAGACTAGAGCTACATTATCCAACAGCAATTCAATACTAGCATTGTGAACGTTATAGGTCTTCAAAGCTAAAGGAGCAAGTTCATCAGCTGCACCTAAAAGGCAAAAAAGGTTCATCAGAAGGGCAACTGAGATGATACCTAACTCCATAACAAGAAAATTAGACAAGAAACAAGTAGCAAGCTAAAATCTTGATTCGTATTTTTTTTTGCTTTTCTACACAGGTTGACACCTAAATATTTGGGGTTCCTGGGAACCAAAAATAATATACCCTGCATAAATTAACTATAGCCACTGGCAGGAGTGAGGTGGGGAGAATCCCATACATATTTTTGAGACATAAACAGATGACGAGCCAAGCAGCCAGTCTGAAGCTACATCAAAAGCTAGCAGGCATGCAACTGGTGACGATAGAAAAAACACTTTGTTCAGCTTTAGTAAGGATGCATAGCTCTGTCCAATAGTATTGGGCCCTCAATCCTATTCTTCTAATTCAAAGCCTAAAACTAGTAGCCTTGGGGTTCTATCATCTATTAACACAACTGACTGATTAAATGTTCACCAATTAGCCCTCTGATCTTTGAGCCTGATAGCACAGTAATTGAGATCTGATTGCAAGCCGAAATTGCATGAAAAAGGCTCTTCTGTACAAGCATTGAGAGCTTTTCCCTCCTCGCCTTGATTATCCCAAAGACACCTATGAACCCTCACAGTTTAGCTATTTATTAATTAATTAGTTGAACAGTCCTGGAAATAAATTTATTTGCCATTACTACTATACTGAGCTGCTTTAATCACAACATTTTTATGGGCAATATAATCCAGTAATCATATTACACTGGCCTTTGTTTCATACTGATGGATAGTTAACGGTTTGCCTTTGAAGTCACTAATTATCATCTATAAAAGCCAATCAAGCCAATCAAATCCAATACAACACTTCCACTGTGAAATCATTATTATACTTCGTATATAAAGAACAGCTGTTGGTAAACAATTAACTTGAGACTAACAGAAAGGAAGCAACTCTTTGCTTCATTTTAATAAGGCCTTACAACTGGAATTAAAGTGGATAGTTCAGTCAGCTTCATACCTTTTTTAAAAGCTGCGAAGTTACGACAATTCTGTAAACTCTCTGTCTCTCTCTCTCTATATATATATGGTATACAGTATATGGTATTTTTTGGAAGAATGGTTTTATCCTCTAGTATACATTATTTTTTAAAGGTCTTGTAGGGAAAATAGAACTATGAACTACTGCCTGTTTTAACAGATGATTTACTAATTGGGGCTAGCAAAAAACTGCTTTATCAACAGTAGCATGTCACCCCAAATAACTTTGGTAGTGGCAGCAAACTGCTTTGACCTTACAGTGGTACCTTGGTTTAAGGACGCAATTGGTTCCGAGGAGCCGTTCGCTCCCCGTGTAGTACTTAAATGGAGCGCTTCTTCCGCACTTGCACGAATCACCGATAGAGCGCTTTTGCGCATGCGCACGCCGCGCAGATCACTTCTGCGCACCGCGGAACCCAGAAGTAAACACTTCCGGGTCCGCTGAGTACTCAAACCGAGAGTACTCAAACCGCAGCGGACATAAACCAAGGTATGACTGTACTTGGGGATTCATGCTACAAGAATATAGATCCTCTGGTTAGAAGAAAATGTTGGGGCAATGCAGGGGTCTGTAAATTGAATAAAAAGGCACTGGAATGGAAATGTAGCACTTTTAATTCTCAACTTTGTCAGTGATCAGAAACATCATGGTGAGCACATCACTTCAACCTGTGGCTCACATCTCCATTGGTATAATATCTCTGAATGAGTCGTGTGTAGTCAGCTTTCCCTTGCTCTAGTTTTAAACATGAAAATGGAGAGCCATAGTGTATTGGAGCCACATTGGTTGCACAAATGGAAAAGCAACCTTCGATATGTTGATGCATTTATGTTTTCAGTACCTTTTTGTATGGAAGAGTCTCCTTGCATACAACCCGTATGTGCCTTTCCAATGCTTCAGTGATTATTGTTATAAAAAAGATTGTTCCCTAATATATATGGTGTACATTGATAAATTATGTTGAAAAGATAAACACCAGTAACAACGAGATAAACCTCATAGTAGAAATTTCAGTACTAAAATTGGGATAAGTATGGATACAGTTTATTGGATATAGCACTGTAAAATATTAAAAGATTGTTATCAAAGTCAGAACAACAGAGGTATAATTAATGTACAAAAGAACTTAAGGTATGGGTAAACAATACATAACATTATAGACTGTACAATACACTGTATGTAAGAGCTGTATGTATATATATAATAGATATGAGTTTAAAAGAGGAAGATGAATGATGAGAGAATAAAGCGAAAAATAAAGATGATCGAAGGAGACAGAAGAAAGAAGAGTGGAAGTCAACTCTTGGGAGTAAAGAGAAAGGATGTTAAAATGTACAATGTGGAATGTATATATGATGAAAAACTTAATAAAAAGCATATTAAAAAGTGAGTGTGTCAGAATACATCAAATTAAAATAATTAATGTTAAGATTTAAAATATAGAATACGTAATGTGAATGTACTCGGCCTCAATATACAAAAAGGAAAGTGTAGCTATTTTATCTACCTAAAAAGCAGCTTGATGGGTCAGCATCACCTGTCACTGCCACTCATAGAAACTACCAGATGCTACTGCAAATGTCTATTTCACATGCACCTCAAGCAGGGTCTTTGTAGACCTGCTTGCAGGATCATCTGTACTGGCTCCCTGCAACCCGCCCCTACATACTGAATTGTTTTACAATTCCAATTCTTCTAGGTTCCCTGGCAATCCTGCCCTTGTAAGACTCTGCAGGTATCTTATTCTAACAGGACTGTCCAGCTGCTCCACCGCCTCATGATGCTCAAGATTTCCGTTCCTCTTTTAAAGAGCGCTGTTGAAAGTTGTGCTAACAGATGCCCTATAGTGGCCAAACAACAGGATGTTGTAAATGTCCAACCGCTGTGGGCTTTTCAGATGTATATGCTAATGGATATGCTATCAGCATACAGCTGTAAATGCAAATAACAGGTCTCAGACGGAGCATGTTTTATTGCTTCTTTAACCACCTTCTGCATTGTAACAGGCCAACTCCTCACTGGTTGCAACATGAAAAGCAAATCACTTGCCTCATGTTGATGCTGTATAAACCAATCAGGGCAATAATAGCACAGAAGAGAGGAGATGCTATGGCTGATTTGATAAGGGCTTTTAACTAAGATTCTTACTTGTGTCCTTGCCTATTAAAACAATAAAAGTAATTGCTAGCAAGGGCAGAGGGTATACACCCATGGTCACACTTCATATTAAGTTATAAAAAGTACACAAAGGCTTGCATACTCAACAGATGTTTTGACAAAGTGACAAAACAAGAGTGACTATTTTGGAATGCAACGAGCTATCCTTTGATGACATGTAATGCACTTAACCAAATAAGCTGATTGCCAGCTATAAAAATTATAACATATTAGCACTCGCCCACAGTGTGTTAACCTTTGCAAGCTATACATAAATCAAACCTTAATATGAAATTTCACTCAGCAATTGAAATTTGGATCATTCTGACAACTGCATGCATCCTGGCATCCATAATTACACTGTGAGAAACAATCCCAAGTTAATAGATAAAAGAGCTTTTCTGCAATAAGGATAATGAGGCAAATTCTGTTCTTGGCTAATCAAACGTAAAGAGAAATGTCGCTGTTCAACTTCCATTTTGGTTTTTCTTTTCCAGCACATGCAACCCTCCATAATTATATCTCGGCCTAAACATTGGAAAAAGTTAAGTTCCGGAGGAAGCAGCCTAATACCAACTTCCCTGGAAGTAAGTCTCACTGAACTCATGGAGACATGTATAGGGTTGTAGTGATAGATTGTCCCTCGCCATTTCAAAGCAAACACAGAAACTAAGAAAGGATGGGGTGTTTTAATGCTTCCATCTTATTTTCATGATTAAAAGATTGGCATTTTCTTTATGATGGACTTTAGGCAGGAGACCAAGCTCAGCCAATTACACATTTCAATTAGTTGTAAGGGAAAGGTTGTTGGTGAAGCAAAAAGAAAAATCCATGAACTTATACACAAGCACACACACACACACACACTAACCACACTCCTGAAGCTATAATAGTAAGGCTTATAATTTCACAGGCTATGAAAGCATACCGTAAGTTGTCTGATAGAAATACAGCCACAATGGTGCATGGGAAATTGCAAAGAAGTAGGAAGACTTTCTGTCTTCCAGTGTTGAAATAAAATTCAACTTCCAGTCCAGTTAGCTTCTGTATTAGAATGCACGGGGTTCGGGGTAACCATTTTATCCTCCACCTTCGGCAGCAAAATGTCATAAACCAACCCTGCCCATCCAAACCTCTTTTCGGACTTTATTTCAATGACTCTCTTACCATTCTCCCATTATAAAGACATGCGACTTCAACCATTTTCTCTCTCATAGGCTAATTGGGAAAGCATGCTCAGGACAAATTTGCAGTATAGTGACAGACTACAAGCATGTGGAAGCAATGTGAACAGGCATTATACATATATAACCCAACACTGGCTCCCAGCCACAGAAGATGCAAGTTATTTTCAGCCTGAGCAAATTTCACTCGCTCTTCTGCTACCACGGACCTAGCCCAAATGTATTTGACTGTTTGGACAAAACATCCTGGGGACCATCATTAGTTAGCATGTCAAGGCACACTTTGAAGATTCAGTATGGTCTCCCACTCTCCCTTGGGTCAAATAAGCATTGAAGCCAAATTAACTGTTGAAACATACTAATCCCTAATGAACGACTTGGACTCAGAGGCTTCCAGCAATTCAAACAGAATGCCAGCATCACCCATTTTGCCTGAAGCCTCTAGTTTTGCTGCCATATCAACCAACATATTTCTGATGTTAAATTACAGCTTAAGTTGTCTGCACAGATTACAGCTCGTAAGAGCTGCAGCATGCACTGCAATGAACAATATGGTTACTATTTTGTAGTCCGACTGAAAAACCTCAACAGACACCGAAGCCTAATAGAGACAACTGAGGTTCCAAGGACAGCAAAGACAACTCTTTGGTTTGAACAATTTGCAATATTCATCCAATTGCGAAGCAGAGAATTAATGTATAGTTCACTGCCTTAATTATGTGAAATAAAGGGCAATGTCTCCAAGTAAGTACCGGTATCCACTGTTATGCATGACAGCCTCAATAGATTTTGGTTCTCAGCAAAAGAATACAGCACATTTTCCATAACCAAAAAAGTTGTAGAATAGAGCAAACTTGCAGAGTCAGACTATGCAAAATGAGACTGCCACCCTTTTCAGCTGCTACAAACATGGGCAACAATACACTTGGGGGGGGGGTGCAGGAAGCAAGAACGAAGGCGATAACTCCACCTACCCAGCTGCCACTTTTATTGCCTTCCTACTCCTGGAAGGCAGCTGTGTGAAGTGGGGAACCTTTTTGTATCTATGGAGGTTCCCTGCACATGCATCATACACTACAGCAGTCCCATTTTATTTATTATTTTATTTTATGGATTTTACAAGATCCCATGGTGACTAACAGAAAATGAAAAGTAACACTAAACACTAAAAATAAATGCAAAACAAAGCAACACAATTTTAAGTCAACAGAAATTAAACAAATGCAAAGTAATGGAAAAGCAATCTGCAGAGACAAAAGTCTGGGAAAAGAAAAAGGATTTCTCCCCCTATCATAATACTAGAATCCAAGGTCATCCAATGAACTCGAATGGCAGGAGATTCAGCACAGGCTTTTGGAGGGATTTCTTCATGCAGCTCATATGGAATAAGCTACCACAAGATGTGGTTGATGGCCATCAACTTTGACAGCTTTAAAAAGGGATTAGACAAATTCACAGAAGATGAGGATATCAATAGGCACTACCGTAGTCATAATAGCTAAAGACTACATTCAGGATGACAAGCATAATACCACTTACTGAAGAACCACAGTGGGAAAGCCTACTGTTTTGCACATGTTCAAAGAGACCACATGCAAACTTAGATCAATGAATAGATTTAGAACAGATAAAATTTACAAAATATCCTATTTGATTTATTTCTGGTACTTCAAGTGTGGCCCATTTGAGCCAAAAGAAATTTTAATCCTACCCTGCATGTGAGCATGATTCCTTCCAGTAAGGCAGGCATGTCCAACCGGTCGATCGTCATCTACTGATCATTTGCAGGGTGTCCCTGGTTGATCCCTGAATGATCGCCCCCACCCAAAAAACCCCCCCAAAAGCTCAACAACTTTGTGTCTGCCTCCACAAAAAAACTCAAGAACTCTGGGTCTTCTTTCCCCCCAAAAGCTCAACAACTTTGGTTAATCCAATGGGTAGATCACTGCCAGTTTTTTAAATAGTGGGAGTAGATTGCAGTCTCTTGAGAGTTGGACATGCCTGCACTAAGGTATCAGGAAATGCCACAATGAGAGGCTGAAATGAATGTGAGCTATGAAAGAGCAATTCAAGTAGAAAATGATATCTGGTTCTCTAATTGAGAATAATTTGGTGCTCTTGTGCAACTCCAATTGATTGGTCCTCATGAAATGCTAAGTAGCACAGCAACAGTGTTACTGGGGGATGAATGCTACAGCTGCAATCTTTCATCCAGGAAATTGCACATTTGCTTGTTCACACTAAACTATGGTTTGGCCTAGCATTACATGCAAACTAGGTGAATGAGGCTTTCTCAACAGAACATACTGGTGGATTGTACCAGTTATTCTCTATCAGATGACTCAACGGTTTATTTAAAAGGTCTTATTGTGATTCACACTGTATGATTAAATGAAATTTTATTATTAATGTAAATTGCCTTGGGAAGTCTATAAGAAAGAAAGAAAAAGAAAGAAAGAAAGAAAGAAAGAAAGAAAGAAAGAAAGAAAGAAAGAGGGTTTAGTTTACTCACACTCAAGCTTTCACTGATTATCATATGTGGAGTCAGGAGGAAGAGTCCTTTCTGGGGTAAGCAACCCTAGGTTGGTTGTTGTTTTTCTGACTTTGCCCACAGAAGTAATTTCAATGATTTTTTCTGCCACATATTTGTCTGAGATACATAATATTTTGGACTGCATTAATTCACCTGTAGGGGCTTGATACAAGGGTGATTCTGCACCGCACAGCAAAGGATAACTAGATGGCCCCTGTATGTTCATGATTCTATTTTTCATATTCCTATCAGTGTTTATACTGCCACCCCATTTTCTGTGAAGGAGAAGTAGCCATTATTCTCAGCAGCAATGAATTTTTTTGTACCCCCAGGCAGTAAAGAAAGGGAATCAACTCAATACTCACCACGCTAGGAAACTCTAACAGGACAAAGATGCCACAATAAGATCACCTGCCTGAGGCGTGTTCTGCTTCAAAAAAATATGGTTTTTCCTACAAGCACAAATAGATTTGACAAGAGACCTTGTCCTACCTCCCTTCCCGGTAATTCAAAGTATACTTGAAAATTAATGTTAATTCTGACTAAATTAACTGCATTTTTACCAGAGACATATTTTTAGGGATAATACCTCAACAGTTAATATATATTTTACAAAACACGTTTTATTTTCATTTTAATTTGAGATCATGCTACACTTTGGTTTCCTCATCTGATCTTGTCAATTTTTTAAAAGGTCTCTTAATGCTCATTCTGTTTATTAGAAGGAACAGCTTTTAACTGCTTTATGCAACTATATTTTAAAACGCTAACCTTTTTAATAAAAAAATACTAGAGTTGTAGCAATCAGATTAAAAATACAGTAATGGGAGTATAGAAGATATGCAACTTTGATACATTCTCTAGTTGTTTTGTTAGCCTATTACAGCAAAAACAACAATGTATTGTAGCACCTTTCTAAGTTACAGTGGTACCTCGGTTTATGAACACAATTGGTTCCGGAAGTCTGTTCATAAACTGAAGCGTTCATAAACTGAAGCGAACTTTCCCATTGAAAGTAATGGAAAGTGGATTAATCCGTTCCAGACGGTCCGCGGAGTAACCGTTCATAAACTGAAGCGAACTTTCCCATTGAAAGTAATGGAAAGTGGATTAATCCGTTCCAGACGGGTCCACGAAGTACTTAAACTGAAGCGTTCATAAACTGAAACATGGGTGTAATTGGTTCCGGAAGTCTGTTCATAAACTGAAGCGTTCATAAACTGAAGTGAACTTTCCCATTAAAAGTAATGGAAAGTGAATTAATCTGTTCCAGATGGGTCTGCGGCGTTCATAAACCGAAAATTCATAAACCGAGGTGTTCATAAACCGAGGTTCCAATGTATTTGTAAATGCAGTATATACCAATGTCTGGTGTGCACCATCAACATTAGCTGGCGAAACATGTGGTCATTGCAGGAGATCAGGGGGCAGGACTTCATTCAGTTCAGAGGTTGTGTGGCTCACAGACAGTCTTCAGATCCTACCTGTTATACGTATTTTAATGACTTGCCAGCTATGTGGGAAGGACTGCAGCTCAGTAGCAGAGTTCACGTGTTGCCTACAGAAGGTCCTTGGTTCAACCTGTGGCATCTCCGGGGCAGGCAGGGACAGGCTCCCTGCCTGAAACCCTGGCGAGCCACTGCCAGTCAGTGTAGAAGACAGCGCTGAGCTAGATGGAGCCGCTACCTACGTTCCTAAACCAACCAGGGCTGGCAGCCCTGCTCTACAACCGCGCCAAAGGAATATCGCCTTTTATTTTCCTTTGAAGTGCGAAAAGCAAAGTGCAAAGACGTTCCCTATCCGAACTCCTTTTCTCGCTGAGAAAAAGCACACCTGCAGTGTGCAGCGACTGCAGTGTGCTCCTCTTCCTCACAGCTCCCACAAGGGCTCCGACGTTATAAATGGTTGTACGGTGTACGAGAAGAGGTCTCATGGGCTCTCCAGAGGGAAGGGGTTTTGTGAAGGACAAGAAACTTGCAGCCTGGTGGCTCCACGGCTCCCCACTTACTTTTTCACTGCTTCTATAGATCCGGGAATGGGGACTCCGCCTCCTTCGCCTCCACTGTCATAAAGCACCCCGCTGATGTCTAGCACCAACCCTTCCACGCCCGCAAGCTGTTTTCCCCACTCAGCCATTGCCCAGTGCAGTCCGTGCCGCCTGCCCACAACCCACATTCTCCGCCTCCGCCTCCCAAACCCTTCCTGCTCGCCGAGGCGTCTGGGAAATGTAGTCGCCCGCCGACGCGGAAGCGGAGAACGGCGCTTCAGGGCCTGCAAGCAGTTACTGGAGGAGTGAGCGCTGTGGACTTGCTTCCGAGTAGACGGACGTTGATCGGCGCTGCTCGGGACATTTTATTTGGGGGGGGGGGGCTATAATTACAGAATTCCAGAGTTGGAAAGGTTGCCACCTGTCCTGTATAATACAGAATCGACTCGTATTTCAATGTAAAAATGCTTTGCCCTGTATTTCAGGGATTCTCTGTGTGCCAGGTTAGGGATCCTCTCCAAATGCGTGTGTGTGAAAGGTCATGTACTGGGTAGCAAAGCACAGGGAGATTTACAAATTTATGTGTATGGGGCATGTGTGCGTGACAACAAATTCCAGAGAGACGATCCTGTTAGGCTGCAATAGATTATAAATGGGTTGCTTTGAAGTCGCTTCAGCACCAGGTGAAAAATAAGTTTGTCCTGTATTTTTGGCAGAACAAAAATGGCAACCCCATCAGAGGCTCATCCAGGGCTGTCCAACTTCCAAGAGACTGCGATCTACTCCCACTATAAAAAAAACAAAAAACTGGCAGTGATCTACCCACTGGATTGACCAGAGTTGTTGAGCTTTTTGGGGGTGGGGTGGGGGCTCAGGAGCCCACGATCAACCAGGATCGGCCAGGGACAGCCCTCTGCAATACAGGAATATGCAGCTGTCCCTTACAAGGATCGAACCTGCAACCTGCACCATGCTCTACCCACTGAGCTAATTGGTGGGCTCATAAGTAGACTCAGTGCTGGCAACAGGTTGTGGAGAATTCTTGGCTGTGGACAGTGCCGCGGGGAGGTCAAACCGATCCCACGGAGAATGCCAGTGTGGTGCAGTGGTTAGAGTGTCAGACCCGGGAGAACAGGGTTCATATCCCTCCTTGGCCACGAGGCTCACTGGGCGAGGACAGTCAAAACCTCTGAGCTGAACCTACCCCACAGGGTGATTGTGGGGATTAAATGACCATGTATGGCAGCTTGAGCTCCTTGGAGAAAAAGGTGGGATAGAAATGCAGCAAATAAATGCATGTGGTCGTAGGCGGTTTGCTCAGGTTAGGAGGTACACACACACACTGATTCCCATCATCCCTGACCATTGTTCATGCTGCCTACAGCTGATGGGAGTTGGCATCCAAGAATATCTGGAGGACTGCAGGTTCTCCATCTCTGCCTTATGTGATAGAGAGGATGAGCAGAGATGAAAAGGCAGGAACAATTATGGGAAGTGTGGCTGTAGGGAATGATCCAAGGACGGGAACACAGCGAGGCTCACAGACCAGCACCACAATTTCAGGATTAACTGGTCTCTCTCTGGTCTCTGTTTCAGGTCTCTCTGTTAGGGTATATTCCTTTCTCCGTGAAATCTCATCCTTATCTCTTCCCCTCTTCACATCTTAACCTTTGTGCCTATGTACTGCCTCTTTTGATACTGTTGGCTGATCCATTCTGATATCAAGTGTGGCTGGGTGCTTTCAAAGCCCCTCTAGCTGCCATTGACTTAACTTCTCTGATGTTTCAGATGGGCCAGTCCAATGCACACTTTTTGGTGCCATAAAAGGGCCGTCAGATCTAAATGCCAGATTTTATTACAACTTTCGTTAAATCAGACCTCTTCATCTTTCTTCGTAGCTGATGGGCTTTCTAATAACACTTGTTGGTTGAGTAGTCTTGGGGACTTTTGATAGAAATAGAGTAACACTTATAATAGAACTATACAGTTGGAAGGGGTCTTGGAAATCACCCAGTGCAGAGTTCTTCAACCTTGAGTGCCCAGATGTTGTTGGACTTTAACTCCCGTTAGCCAGCTTAGTCAGTGGCGATGGAAATTTTAGTGCAGCAACATCTGGAGATCCAAAAGGCTGTTCTAATCCAGCCAAGATCTGCAGTACAGGATGCAAGTACAACATCCTTGAGAGATGGCTATCCAAATACCTCCAGTGAATAAAATCCTCTACCACCCCCTCTGCTATCAAACAGCTCTTTTAAGGTAGCTTCTCCTAATGTTTAGCTGATGCTATCTGGGCTCTCTGCTATTTCTATCCACCGGCTGCTTACAAAGGTACGTATACAGATGCAGCATTGGGATTGGAAACCAACTTATACTGAGTCAGACCATTGGCTCATCTAGCTCAGTCAGTGTTTTCTACACTGACAAGTATTGACTCAGGCAGGAGTATATTAGCCCTACCTGGAGATGCTGGGGACTGAGCCTAGCACCTTTTGAATGCAAAGTATGTGCACTACCTGTGATAGATGGCCCACAATAGCAACAAAAGATAACATTTTCTTTTAGCTGATTCCATGTGCAGTCAAGGCCATAGACTATAAACAGACTCATTTCACCAGAGTGCTTAGGTTTGTGCCCAAATAGTTTAACTGAACAGAATATACAGTATATAAGTAACTTAAACCTTATGCCATATTGAGCCAGAATGGACCAAAAGGTCATATAATCTGATGTGGCTTCAAAATTCGACCACCTGAAAGACGAAAACACATCAACTAGGTGCAGCAGCCCAATCCTATGCGTATTTGTTCTGAAATACCGTAAGTTCCACTGTGTTCAATAGAGGGCGGGTTACTCCCAAAGTGAGCATGTGAGTGCTGGTCTTAATTGGGTTGTAGGTTAGCCACTCTCAGTTTATAAAGCACCAAACTGCCACCTTATACAAATACCTTTAAACCTCATTAGTTTGTTGTGGAAAGAAGTGGTCCAATCCATGGTGTTTTATGACTATATGAGAGATTTTATCAAGTATGTTCAAACTTAGGCAATATTGTGTGCGTCTTTTACTCTCTTGATAAAGTGCAGGTGCTTTTTATTGTTAACACAATCACTGGCTTGCCACAACTCAAGAATATATAAGAAACATTGTTGGAATTATAGTCTACTTTATTTCAATAAAAGCCAAGGAGTCTTGGAACCATTGATTTGCCTCACTGCTACGAGTCGCTTCTTCTTAAAGATAATATCTAAACTGTAAAATTCATTATATAGACCCAGAAATGGATCAGGTTATTTAAAACAACACCACTAATGGTACAATATCTCAGCTGTCCACACTGATAGGGAACATTGTCTTGGATAGTGTTATCAGTCCAGGACACCCGCTATGAATATTGATCCAAAGCTTGTAACAGCCATCACTTGCCGTCAGGACAGGTCAGGGTTGAAACCCACCTAGCATCAAAGCAATTTAAAGACAGCACTCAGATGGAATTTTAATGTCTGCCTGGGCTGAAAAACAAACCAAATCCAGGCAGGCTGTGTGTGCATGTGCGTTGGTGAACTGACAATATTTAAAGAAGCCCTTTAGCCCCAAAATTGATACTTTTAAGTTACTCCATCTGTTTCATGACTTAAAACCCAGTCAGCTAGAACAATGATTACAGTAAATTCACAATAATATATTCCACTATGGCCTATATATCAACTGACATGCTTTTTGTCTTTCAACATAAACGCAGGTTTGTTAGGTTGGGGCCTATTTTGAAAGAAAAAAGAATCCAAACAACTGGGATATATTTGATTTTCAAATAGGCTCAGTAGCACACACTCATAAATAACAAGTCAGAATTGTATGAGAACATTATGAAATCAAAAGACAAATCAAATGAGCTTTATTTCCAGAGCAATCGGTTCCACCACAAAGTCCAAAGCTGTACTGAACTATAAAAATAATGTGCTGTTACACTATTTTAATGTAACTGTTTATATGATTAACCCTTTCAATAATTACACTCATTCTGAAATGTTTTGTGAAATATTCACCAAATATGACCCAGAGCCATATACTGTTACTTACTTCCCATATACAGCTATAGATACACATGCACATATAAGATATCAATATATAAATAACTTAAATTCAACCACAGTAAAAGCACGCCTACATGAATCCCTAACAGTAATTCATTTCAATGGGACCAATTGCCATGTAAGCTGCTTCTCAACATGAGTAATGGTGGCAGAATCTACTCCAGGGAGAAGACTAATATGTACTGCCAGATAAATAATGGTTTGTAAGATTATCCCCACAGACAATACAGTATTTATGTCACTGCCTGGAATCTTTTACCAACAGATCGCATTCTTTTTGCCTATTGGCCACCCTGGCCAAGAAACAGAGATGTGTCTTTATTTAACTGTGTATGTCTTCATTATTCACCTCTTTTCTTTCTCTCCAGTTATTTTCCTTTATTTCTTATTTACACCACATATATCCTCCCGTATTTCTAGTTTCTACTCTACCAGTAGGCAATTTCATGATATAATTATGATCATCATAGCTGATCAGCAGCCTCACCTGTCCCGGGGACAGTCTACGGCAGGCATAGGCAACCTTGGCTCTGCAGGTGTTTTGGAACTGCAACTCCCATGATCCCTGACCACTGGCCCTGTTAGCTAGGGATCATGGGAATTGTAGTTCCAAAATATCTGGAGCGCCAAGGCTGCCTATGCCTGGTCTACGGTATACCTAACAATCCAGGATAGCAGTGGGAAATGGCACTGGAATAAGGGAATTTCCAGCAAAAAAATGGAAGGTTGACAGCTATGATGATCGTTATTTGGTAGTCCAGGTTTAAGGTAGCTTTCAAATATGTTAGCATTACTTATACTGTATTGAGCACTTGTACAACAGTGGTACAGTTACATGGCATATTGGAACTTCCTCATGGTATAGAGTTTTCTTTCCCTTGTGTGTGATGGTGCTGCCATGAATGCCTCACAAAGCAAAACTGACAGGTGGCTTTACTTTTCAAACATGAATTATGTCTGAGAGCAGAGCTAACTGCTATGCAGACTCCTTTGAGGCTGTGCCACCATTCCATAGCTGCCAAGTTCCAGGTAGAAAAATAAGGGATCGGTGCTGGCGCTGCCCGATTTCCGGTGCCCAGACATGGGCAGAGCGGCACTGGCTCAGATGCAGGAAATAAATGCTTGCAAAAAAAGGATGTCAAATGCACTAATGCAGTGATGCTTCAGGGAGATGCTTGTGCTGTGATTCCTGCACTGGAGGGGGTTGGTCTAGAGGACCCTTGGGGGTTCCCTTCCAACCGTCCAGTTCTGTGATACTATGATTAAAATACTCCCAGAAATAAATAAACGGGCTTCTCTGTGGCAGTCATTGGAAAGGGCTGGGGGGGCCATCCCACAGAAAGTTTGGTATGTGCCCTGCAAAACCACCCTCTAGCCTTCAGGTTTATTTTATTTTTATTTACTACAATCGATTGTAAAATAACAACAGCAACAACCTCAAAGCAGTTTACAAAAGGATAAAACAAGAAAATTAAGGGGGGGGATCTCAAAACTTTAAAATACTAAAATAGATTGAATTTCACATCCACTTTATTGGATATTCCCTGGTTCTAGTACTGTATTATGAGAAGGAAAAAAAAATCTCTTCATTCCCACCCACAATTACTTGCCTTTTTTCTAAAAATTAAAATGCCCCAGATTTTGGAACATTAGCTTAGCTGCTTGTTTATAGGAACAAGGGAGTTGTCTTATACTAAGTCCACTGGTCAATCTTGTTTAGTATTGTCTACACTGACTGGCAGCAGCTTTCCAGAGTTTCTGACTCTATCTGGGCATGCCTGCAACTGAACCTGAGGCAATGCAGGGCAGCTATGGCTATACTGAGCTACAGCCCAGAAAGCAATTGCAGTAAGAAAGGACAATAACAGTTTGCTATAATTTGGCAAGCTTTGGCTACCTAAACCAGCTCAAGGGAGTGGCTTGCAAAAGGCACCTTTTGTTTATTTGAAACCAAAGAATGTCACGGATTTGCAAGATGCAAATTGAATCCCTACCCCCAGGCAAATCTATTGTACTTGGGGTGCAAATTGGATTTGAGCTCGCAGCTCCTTCTTTTATAAGGAGGTGCTGCTAAAAAAGATATATTAAAATTTTCACAACTTGCCAGATGGAAGTGAACCGGCCAGCCGCTGGGGAGGTGTGTGTGTGTGTGTGTGTGTGTGTGTGTGTGTGTGTGAGAGAGAGAGAGAGAGAGAGAGAGAGAGAGAGAATGAGAGAGAGAGAGTGCCCATGCCTGTAAGGGAAGCGCGTCCTCCTGCAATTTCTTCCCCAAAGTTGCAGGACGGAGACTGACCTCATCCCTTGCCAGAAAGGGGGGGGGTTCCAGCCAGGATCAGGCTGTGTAAAGCGAGGATTCCTTTATCAGCGTCTGACTCCCACCGCTTGCAGCCTCTGGTAGGGAACTGCCTCTTTCCCCGCCAGGAAAGGAGCGAGCTGCAAGCGGATTAATTTGTCAGTATGCAGCAGCTTTAGAGAGAATGCCTTCTTCAGCGAATGTTGGGGCTGGTTTTTTGTTTAAGAGAGAGGAGCTATGCTAAGAGGGGGCTGTAGAGAGGAGCAGCCCACTCATAAATCATTTGCAGTACAGTAAATCATTTTTTTTTTACCTCAAAGCGCCGGCAAACTCAATCTGTTTCCTCCCTCGCCTCACTCTGCAAACAGCGGAGCTAAAGCTGCCCTCCTCGCTGTCGCAGCCTCCCGCCCTCCTCCGCCCGCCCTGAGGCTGTAATAAGCAAGAGAGGGAAGCGGCCACCCCGCTTCACAATAAGAGTCTCCCTCCGGCCAGCCCAGAGCCACGCAGCTTGCCCAGACATGCCTGGATTCGCCGAGGGAGGCACGGAGAGGCACCTCTCCCTGCTTCTGCTGCTGCCTGTCTCTGACATCAGCAAATACGGGCAAATACGGGTTATTTTCGCCATACGGGAGGAGGGCAGGAATCAGTTTTAAAATCGGGGTTTTCCCGGCGAATACGGGAGACTTGGCAGCTATGCACCATTCCCTCCTCCCCACAAACGTGCTGTGGAACCGGTTGCATTTTGGAGAAAGCTGCAGGTGCAAGGGGGAAAAAACAATCACACAGATGTGGGGAGTGGTCGCCACCTGACAGGAGAGGAGATGCTCAAAGTGTGACCCTCAGACATGTCTTAAAGTAATCTGAGTTGGTGGCCGACACAACAAACTCCAGTTGTATCAACTGAAGACAGGGCTATGAAGAACTAAATGGACAACAGGTTCCACAGCTGCCTGCCTGTTTCATGTGTAAAGCCTTGCCTCAGATCCACTTTGCTGAAGCTTCAACTTGAAGCCATCATTGATGGGGAATTATTTCCACCATTGTGGGAAGCCTTTTGCATGTTTGTTTCAAATTGTATTATAGCCTTGTAGGTGTTTGCCTTGCATCTGTAATCTATAAAATTGAGTTTTCCCTTTTGTGGTCCAGATTTTTGTTCCGGATTAACATGGTTTGTACAACCCTGGAAAAGCTTTAAACTGACTCATGTCAGTGACTACTCAATTGCACTTACTAGCCTTAACATCTAATAACTTACTCTCTAAAGCAGGCATCCCCAAACTTCGGCCCTCCAGATGTTTTGGACTACAATTCCCATCTTCCCTGACCACTGGTCCTGTTAGCTAGGGATCATGGGAGTAGTAGGCCAAAACATCTGGAGGGCCGTAGTTTGGGGATGCCTGCTCTGAAGCTTATTAGCCTTAACATCAATTAATTATTCCCAGGACAGTATACATAGAGGGTTACACCCTCCCCTCCCAATATCAATATATATAAATATTTAAACCAGTCAATTGTCAAATGACAGCAACAAGGCACCCACTTCTGGGTTCCTACAACACAGACCTACAATCATTCCTTTTCCATTGCTTATTCCACATTTCCACCAAGCTGCCTAGTGCAGTTTAGTGCTTTCTGAATGAAGATCAGTTATTGAAATCTTGTGATTATGGTTTACAGCAGGAGATTTAATGGGTATGAGTACTGCAGAATACAACTATACACGGTGCAATAGGAATGTTCATTGTAATGTGATTCTAATCAGAGGATCCCAATTAACACAATTCCTCTGTTGGATGTTGTTGTTTTTAGAACGCAATGGCTTGGGCTTGTTTCATTACAGTGGTTTTCAACCAGTGTGTCGTGGCACGCTGGGGTACCTTGAATGATGGACAGATGTGCAGTGGGCAACACTGGCCTCTGTCCCTCTTTCCATCCCTCCCATTTCTGGTGCCCTCTCACATCTCTGTCTCCCAAAGACTTGTGTGGGTGTTTGTTGCAGCTACAAGCTCTCCAGGTGTATGGTGCCTCTGGGGCTGGCCAAGGGGTGCTTTCCAGGCCCCTGTGGGAGGTGGCACCTCTCTTCGGGGCTCAGAGACCAGGGGTGGCAGCTGCAGCTGCCCAGAAAACTCCCAATGAGAGGGGAGAAGAGAGGAGGCAGAGGGAACACTCCACGAGGGAGGGTGTTCAATAAAGTGTGAGAGGCTGCCAGCTCTGCAGGTAAAGGGGGACATAACTGGGCTCCTGAGCCCCACAGGGGTGCTGCTGAAAGAATGTAGTTGGTCAGTGGAGCAGTGGACCCAAAATGTTGAAAAACTCTGTTCTAATAGATTACTATTTGCATGCGCTAAAGGTAGCAAAGATGAAAGTTTTAAGCAGCAGATGGTTTGCAAAGCTTAGTATCGCAGAGGGTAACTTGGATAAATGCTGTGGCAATAGAGGAAATAACAGGTTTTGAATGTGAAATACTAAAGGA
This sequence comes from Zootoca vivipara, assembly GCF_965207765.1. Lineage (NCBI taxonomy): Eukaryota > Metazoa > Chordata > Lepidosauria > Squamata > Lacertidae > Zootoca > Zootoca vivipara. The sequence goes on from NC_142588.1 coordinate 41,737,249, forward strand.
ACATTCTCATTTAAAAGGCTGATTCAAAACACCCACTGGGGATAGGAGGACTAAAACTGTAATTGGCTGATTTTCCTCTCCCTGATCTACCCTATACTAGCTAACAATATTATTGCTAACCTATTACTCCTTAGTAAAACAGTGGTGTGGGGAGGAGGGGTCATTAGTGTCTCAGTGCTATTTCCAGGTGGAATTGATAGATTTTGAAAACTTTCTAATTTACCCTTTTACAAATGGTTCACATGATAAACTGCATTGAGAAGAAGGCGGGTATTATGTTCTTGAACTGCTCCCGCAGATTACTGGAGCGCTTTGAATTTTCTTGCTTACTTTCAAGATCTGGCAGCCCACTTAGCTTTTCAAACTAGAACGTGCATTTGTAATTACTCTATTTTGCTACTGGGATTTCTCTCTAGCAATTTCAAAATGGGTTCTCTTTTCTATTGCAAATTGGCTTGCAAACAAGGGGCAGACTTGCAGGTAAGGTGGGGGACAGGACACCACCTTACATGTGAATTCTCATTACCAATAAAAGAGAAATATGTTTCTGATTTGTACCCATAGACGAATAGGGTGGGTCCTAAACAACTCAGGTGTAAAGAGACAAGTCTTCAGCATACAGCAAAGGTGAATAATTATGATGCTAGATGCACGTCTCTGGAGATGAAATACCACAGTTTTGGAGCTGTCATAGAGAAAGCTGATAGGATGCAAGTACCCTACTACACAATGTTTATTTGTGGAGAGAAGGGAGTCTGTTCCACGTTAGCAATCCAGAAACTGGTTAGATGTTATTCCAGTGGGAACCAATATAGTTTAGAGTAGTGCTTTGCCACTAGGTGCCCTCCAGCTGTTGTGGCCCACACCATGGGCATAGCCAGGCTTTATGTTAGGGGGCAGAACCTCAGTTAAGTATTTTGTATTGATTTACTTGATTGGGGGGGACAGCTACCCCTCCCTGCCCCCCCAGCTACACCCATGGCCCACACCACTCATCACTCACCAGTCACACCAGGTTGGTGAAGACTGCTTTAGAAGAAAGTAAGTTGCTCAAGTTTCCAGGAAAGCAGGTTCCATTTCAAAGCTGCTCACTGGGTGGTACCAGACAGGCCATTCTCAGAGCTTTTGTTTTCCATCTGTAAAACAGAAATAACAATGTTCATGGTGCCAAGTACTGCAAGACTAAAGCTGATATATATTGTAAAGCACTTGTGAAATGAAAGTGGTAGAATAATTCCATATTATAATTTGGATGACTAGTACCTGGTTTTGTGAATGTGAATTTTCTGCAATTTCATGGAAATGTTTCTAACTTCTTAATATCTGAATGTTCAAAATGTTCCTTTGTTCTTTTCTTTAAAAAACAAAACAAAACCTTTTATCCTTTTAAAATAAAGTGGTGCAGCTTTTAAGGGGACTTACGGGGCAATCCTATGCACATCTACTCAGAAGTTAGTCACACCACATTTAAGAAGGCTCCCGGGTGTGCAACCTTACTCTCAAGTGAAGGTACATAGGCTCCCTATAAAAAGAGATAGTATATATTTGTGACTTCTATTCCCTCGCAACTGTGTTTTCCACAGTTGCCCACAGAGCACTGGGAGAGTTAGGCCTTACAGGAGGCCTGAGATGTCCTTCCTTTTAGAGATTTAAGATTCTGTATTGCCTGGGCATTCTTATAAAGGCACAGAATTCCAGAGACTGTAGGTTACAAAGGAATGGCAGCTCTTCCTTTTCCCGAATGAATGCCCCACAACAACAAAACCTGAGGTTGTGATTTACCTCCAGGGGAAAGAAGTGAGCATCTCCCTTCTTACCCTAGTGACTCATTTATTATAGCAAACACGTTTCACTGTCACTTCATAGCCTATAGGAGGGGAGGGAGCGGAAAGGCTGCAATCTCATCGATTAAAATACCATTTCCAAGGCTTGTCCTCTTCTCCATGTGTTTGGGCGGGCAGCAGGATTTTAAAAAAACAAACAAACCAAAAACAACCACAGAATAATAAAGGAAGCAGAAGGAAAGTGGCAGTAGTAGGTGGATTGGAAGCCCCTTTCCTTCCAATCGCAGCCTCCTTCGCTTGTTAATCTTGGATCCTCCTCTTTCTCCTCTCCCTCTCTCCCCCCACCCACCCCGGAGATTCCCCTTCTCTCCAGACAAACCACTCCGAAGTCCGCGCTGGGTGCATCCGAGGGAGACCCTCCTGCCTCTTATGGACAGCCTCCCCCCGGGCTCAAGCCGCGCGTCTTCCGAGGGAAAGCGGGGCTGGCTTTTCACCTGGCCGTGCATTTGCTGCCAAGCTTGGGCCGTCGCAGATCTACCCGGGACTCGGAGCGGGGAATGCTGGACTGTCCGGAGAGTGGGGCCAAAGGAGCCCCCATCCACACGAAGATCTCCTTCTCCATCCTAGACATCCTGGATCCTCAGAAATTTACCAGGAAGAGCAACCCAGCAGCAGGGAGAAGGGAGAGCTTCCCCCACGCGGGGCAGCGGGAGAAAAGTTTGGGAAGAGTTGACGCGGAAAGGCACCCGAGCAGCAGGAGGAATAAACTAGAGGCATATCATGGTAGGCGGCGCGTTCTACTTTTATCTGATCCGCGCGGTTTGGCTGGGTTTCAGGAAAACTTCCGAGCTGGCTCATTTCTGGAAAGCGGCAAAAGATGCTTCCAGGTGTCTTTCTTAGCATAACTTCCAGAGGGGGTAGTGGGGGGGGGGGACAAAAAGGCTTGTGTGACCCATTAAAAGTTTTGATAGATTATTGCGGACTAGTGTTTTACTGGGATTCACCATCCCATGCATATATGGTCGCCCTATAGATCTGTGGCTATTGAACCGCAGGGTAGCGTGTGCTTCTTGATGGGACACCAAGCGTGGGAATGATGTGCAGCAACGGTTAACTTTTTCGTTTGTGGGTCGCAGCGGGGCTTGGCTTGAATTCAGTTTCACAGAACGGTAGGGTTGGAAGGGAACCCAAGGGTCATCTAGTCCAACCCCAGTTTGTTGATTGAGAGCGCGGAAAGGCTGCTTTTCCTTGGTAAAACTTTAACCCCCGGGGGATGCTTAACATAACTTTAAAACAAACTCTTAACCCAATATGTACGGGGGTGGTGGGACGCGGGAGCAGCGGCCTCCGTCTGCCGTGAAGACGTGCAGACAACGCGGAAATTCAGCCGGTGAAGCTTCTGCAATGATGGCAAGCTGAATCCCCGCCCCCCCATCTGCACCTGTTAAAGACACAGGGCTTGCCATGAATTAAAATACCGATAATGTTGTGGATGACGAATCTCCAGCGTCTGGTGAAGGAAGTCACCTTTTGCTTTTTATTTCTGTGTACATGTGAATCCTCCTCGCATTCAAGACAGGGTCTGCGGCGGAGCTAAACGCCTGGATTGAGCTATTATTACGGACGAGGTGTATCCTCACTCACCTCTCTCACTTCCGCGGAAGGTCGCAGGCTCGCAGCTGCCCAGGCCCCGCGGCCCGGCTGCGTTTCCCCTTTAAGAAGGGGCGGAAGGGGGACACGGCGAGCGCAGCGCGGTCCCCCTGGCGGAGTCCCGGCGGAGTTCGCCGCGCCCCCAGCCAGGTCTGCGCGGGAAGCTGCAGCCAGGCGCGATTGTTTTCGGCTCAGCCTGGCCGGATGGCAGCCTGATTGGCAGAGGGACGCGCCGGGCGAAGGACAAGCGAGATAATTGTTCCTGTGGCCTCCCCCACCAGAGGATGCCTTCGCTCCCCCTTGATCGATATCCTATTACCGACTCCCGCGTATCTCCTTCCCACAGCTTGCCGGTACCAACTTCAAACCCCTTCCCCCCCTTCTGATCCTAATATTGTTCGATTAAAACTTACCTTTAATAGATGACATCTATCGATCCGCCCCTTCACAAATCTGAAACTCTATTAGTGCGGCCGGGGAAAAAGAAGATGGAAAAGAACGGGAAGGAGGGCGGGGTGGGGGTGGGGTGGCGAGAAGGTGGAGGATTTACTTCTCTTAAAAAACAAAAACAAAAAAACTTTTCTTAACTTTTTTTTCCTTCTTAAAAATATCTGTATCTCCTCCTGCCAGTTTTCCATAATTAGTTCCCCAGTTCTGAGATTATAATTCTGGTGGAAGGGGCTGCCTAAGAAATGACAAGTTTTGATGGGGCGGTAAAGCAGACACGCGTCATTCATGACTCACGTTATGTACAGTCTTGCGTGTTGTCTTATCGTCCCGTCCATTTATATATATATATATATATATATATATATATATATATATATATATATATATATATATATATATATATATATGCCAGCTCTTCCTCAATTCTCCTCCTGATTTAATCCCCACAACAACCCTGTGAGGTAGGTTAGATTGAGCAAGTGACTGGCCCACGGAGACCTAGTGAGCTTCATTGGTGAACCCTGGTCCCCCGCAGATCATAGTCCGACACCCTTAAGCGTCGCACTGCACTCGTGCCCATCAAAGCTCTTGTCTTACTGGGTAGAAGCCCCCTTAGGTACACACCAAAAGGAGTAGTTTCCCTCACCCTCCATATCACATTGAAAGACAGTCCCACGACAGGTGGTGGACTCTTCTTCCTTTGAGGTTTTTAAGCAGAGGTTGGATGGCCATCTGTCATGATGCTTTAGTTGAGACTCTTCCATTGCAGGGGGTTGGGCTAGCCTAGATGACCCCCGGAGTCCCTTCCAACACTATGATTCTATGAAACACCTTTATTGAAGTACCTGGGCTCAGGCATTCCTAGAACTGAAATCAAGGTCCCTGCAGAGGAGGCATCAGAAGCCGGACGGGGAGATGCCGAGAGGATCGCAGAAGGCGAAGGGGCAAAGTGAATCTCTGCTGGGGGGACGGGGGGACGGACAGACGACGACGTGTTTAGATCCCTGGAAGAAAAACATGTTCATTTTAACGCGCACATCGTAAACATGCTTTCTCTGAAGTCCGACTGATTTCGAGGGGGTTATCTTCCTGGAAAGCACATTTAGAACCCAGATCCTCTTTTACTTGTCCATTTCTGGTTCAGTTATTGACCAGACCCCGGAATGTGGAAAGTAACGTTCTTTCAAGGGTCCAGCAATGGGGATGCGCCCTATTTGACAGTTTCCCCCTCATCCCTGGCACCCTGTACGTCCCGATATGGGACACTGGCAACTTCTCGGGGAAAAGGAACTCTGCGTATGCTCAGCGGCACTGATTAAAAAGTCAGCATTGCTCGTGACTGGCCTTTATTTGACTCTATACGCAAAATTTCTTTTTAAGCCGCTGCGCATGTTTCCAGGGCTAAGACCCTCCGAACCGTTTGTGTGTGTTTGTGTATGTGTGTGAGAGAGAGGGAGAGAGAGAGAGTCAATGTGTGATGGGGCTGAACTGAATGCAGCGTCCGCTCCATCGGGCAATTACGCGGAGATTGCGATGCGGATCCAGGCGGAGAGGACCCGCTTCTGGGCAGGGAAGCGGCCCTTAGGCGGGTCGGGAAAGGCCCCTCGCCTCATTCTGTCCTTGTGTGTCTCCCCAGATGGCAGCAGCAGCGCAGAGAGCGAAGCGGCCGCCCTGGAGGCACCGGAGCACGAGGAGCCGGGCCGGGACGGCGGCCGCTTGGCAACGGGCCCCGCGCCGCTCCATTCGCCCGACTTCCCTCCCTCCTCGTCGTCGGACCTGGACGATCCCGGCTCGCCTCTGCCACCTCCGTCGTCCAAGAGGCGCAGAGCGGAGCCCAGCTGCGCCAAGCCTCGCCGGGCCCGAACGGCCTTCACTTACGAGCAGCTGGTGGCTCTGGAGAACAAGTTCCGAGCCACGCGGTACCTATCGGTGTGCGAGCGCCTCAACCTGGCCCTGTCGCTCAGCCTGACCGAGACGCAGGTCAAAATCTGGTTCCAGAACCGAAGGACCAAATGGAAGAAACAGAACTCCGGAGGCGACGGCGCTGCGCAGCCTGGGAACAGCGCCTTGCCCGCGGGAGGAGATGGCAGCCCCAGTCCGCCAGGCCCCAGCAGCCTGGCCTACCAGACTTTCCCCTCGTACGCCTCGGCCAACGTCCTCTTCCCCGGGGCAGCTCCCCTTCCTCTGGCTGCAGGAGGGGGACCCTTTCCCTCCTTTTTTAGCCCCACGTACCTGGCCCCCTTTTATACCCCTCACCTATAAGAGGAACCTGTTCCCTGCAGGGTTTGCAGGTGTCCCCTGTGCGGGAGTGAAGAGCAAACCCTCTACCGAGTTGAAGCAAACCAAGGAAATCCAGTTTTGACATTCCATCTGCTGAAATGTCTGTTTTCCTAAGTGTTATTTATGAGCATGCCCTCTAATATTCCACCCTGTGGTCACCATTACCTAGTTATGGGTGCTCCCCCCCCCTTTTTTTTTAGTTTTGACTTTGGGTGGGAAAAGAGAAGGGGGCGGGAATACATCCCAATCCCAAACTTTTTTTTTAAAAAAAGCAAAAGCAAAACTTCATCAGCTCCTTTAAATTTGCGGAAACCAGAGTGAGTTTCAATGCAAGAATATGGATTTATTTCAGAAATAAGAGGGCAGGTATATTTGATATGTATAGGACTATTCCTTTTGATTCTTCTATAGAGAATGAAAGAAGACACAAATCAAATGTGGATTTAACAGGCTGGAAGGGCATCAAAGGTTCCCCCACTATAATGTTCTCCTCCCCCCTCTTGTTTCTATCTAGTGCCCTGTGATGCACTGAGCCACTGTAATTCAGTTCCCACCCTTGTTAGATTGGCTAGATACTGGACCAGTCCATAGTATGCATTCTAAGGTATGCATACTATAGCGTACCCATGCTGCATGATCCTGTCTGAACATTACATTTACTCCTAGGCAGAAATACAGGATGTGTGTAACAGTGGAATATGCAAAATGTAGATTGGAAATGAAGGCAGTATTTTAATAAAATGTGCACTGGACTGCATACGACCTTGTATTTAAAAGCAAATTTTCCTGCTTGGTGGTAGGTCCGGAGCCACCAGAGGGCGGTATAAGCCTTATGTGGCGTTCAAGTAACTAGTGGGTTAAGTAAAATAAAAAAAATTCCTTCAGTAGCACCTTAAAGACCAACTAAGTTTTTATTTTGGTATGAGCTTTCGTGTGCATGCACACTTCTTCAGATACAGTGAAATGGAAGTTTCCAGGCACTTATGTAGAGAAGGGGTGGGGAGGGGTGGGGATGCGGAGGGGGGATCACTCAGAAGGGTGGTGGAAATGGGTGATTGACTGACTGATAGCTGTTGATGACCGCAAACGACTGCAAATGGTTTTGCATGAAAAAGCAAGGGTTGAGATGGCTGAAGATCGCTTATCATGTATAATGAGATTTTTGCAGTCGTTTGCGGTCATCAACAGCTATCAGTCAGTCAATCACCCATTTCCACCACCCTTCTGAGTGATCCCCCCTCCGCATCCCCACCCCTCCCCACCCCTTCTCTACATAAGTGCCTGGAAACTTCCATTTCACTGTATCTGAAGAAGTGTGCATGCACACGAAAGCTCATACCAAAATAAAAACTTAGTTGGTCTTTAAGGTGCTACTGAAGGAATTTTTTTTATTTTACTTCGATCCAGACCAACACGGCTACCTACCTGTAACCAGAACTATAGTGGGTTAAGTGCAACCCTATGCATGTTTACAAGTCCAATCCCACTGTCCAAGGGACTGCACTCCCAGATAATTGTGCATAAGATTGGACCATAAGCGTGCTACAGGCTACAACCTCAACCAAAGTAGAGATCCCATTCTAGTTTAATGATCTGAAAAGGTTTTGTTCATGTACAAGAACAGGTATTGTGGGTTTTTTGTTTTGGTTTAAAGTATATAAAGATATACTTCATACATAAAAATTGTATCCTCATATGAAATTGACAGGAATAGCACCAAGTACACTATAAGATACTGCAAATGTTTTACTACCTTTGGTGTGGGAAGAGAGCGATCACCACTACAATAAACTGGCTGCAGATCTTTAACCAACTCACACTTCCTTTCGTGCTAGTGCCTTATTGCTACCATCCTGCTGACCAGCCAAGGCAGGCAACGGTTACATTAAAAAATAAGGCTGTATGTGTGCTGTATCCTGAAATTCAACATGTATCTAACTCTAACCCAGAAACCACAGGTTGCATTTACTTGGCATACATAAAGCAGGCATCACAAGTGTGGCCCATAGGTACAATGGTGCTCTTAAGAGTGCTCAACAAATCCTCTATCTCCCATTCAATGTCCCCTTGGTCATGAGGTGCTAAATTATGGTTGCCTTTTTATACCTTGAAAAGTACATAGTGCTGAAGGAGGAAGTGTTGCTCCTTGCCACTTCCTCTTTATATGTACTTTTCAAGGCTTAGATTAATCCCACTGTAGGTGGCCAAAGCAGGTGGTGCTCACAGCACTTGCTGAAAAATGTGCTCACAGCCTTAAACAGTTGGCAGCTCCTGGAATAAGGCAAGATGTGTGCTAAAGATGTAGACATTATAGAATGTAAGGACTTCTCCCATTTGACCCTATAACAAAGACAAAAATACAGTATTGATTTGGGTTTCTGGAAGAATATGCATTCAAACCATTTCCCAATGAGACTTATCTGCAGATTTTGTCTTTAGGGTCCAACTTTTTCACTCCTGAGGATCATGCTCATCTTGGCCCTTTGTGGTACAGTACTCAGTTCAAGTTTGTGCCCAAGACTTTTTAGGGCACTTTTTAGGGTAATACAGTTTTTTTGTTGGATGGACAATTGTCTTAGCCCCATAATTTGCTTGTTTCTTCCTTTTTAAAAAGTGGGGGGGGGAGACTTAATTTCAAAAACGTATATGTCTACTCAAAAATCTTCCTGGATTCAATAGGGTTTACTCCCTAGTGAGGGGGGGGGGGCTAGGATTGCAGCCTTAACAAAAACCCTCTTCCACATGAGCACAGCAGCAAGAAGTACCTGTGCCCCCACCATTCCAGTTGAAGTGGGGGTGCTCCTGTATTCATGGAAGCTCCCAATGCATTTTAGAACCCCGGAAAAATGGTTTTGCAATCCTGTGCACCCTTACCTGGCAAGTAAGGCCAACTGAGCACAGTGGGGGTTAGCGCTTGAGTAGATATGCATAAGCTTGCACTATAAGAGAATGAGCTATGAATCCGCAAGTCCAAATCTTGCCTCTGCCATCATGAACACATTAAATGACTCCAGGCAAGCCACTCCCTCATAAGAGCATAATAAGAGCCTGCTGGATTAGGCCAATGGCCCATCTAGTCCAGCATTCTGTTCTCACAGTAGCCAACCAGTTGCCTACTGGAAGCCCCCAAGCAGGTTCTGAATGCAAGAGCACTTTCCCTTCCTGCTATTTCCAGCTACTAGTGCTCAGATGCATACTGCCTCCAACAGCATGGCAGAGCATAGCCCCTGTGGCTAGTGGTGAAGGGACCCAGGCTCAATTTCCCCCTCCTTCAGTCTACTTTGCAACATTTTAGATAATACTGTGGGCTTCCTTACAGGGTTGTTGTAAGGATTATAACGAGATAAACACACGTGAAAGACTTTGAGCACTGAAAAATGCTATACAAAAGTTTATTATCACACACATTGGTGCGGCAGCGGCGGCGGGAGGGGAGGTAAACATTGGTCCCAGAAGGCTATGAAATGTACGAGGTCGAGTGCACCTGCGAATTCTCTGCAAAAGTCAAATGTTCGCAGCATAGATCACTCCCTGTTCTTAACTTGTATCAACTTGGGCTTTCCATAGATGTGCCACAGCAGTTCTACACTGAATATCCTGGCCTCGCTGTTTCCCTCTCTCACTTTCTGTATCCATGCATGTAAATTTATTTGCCAACAGAGAATATAACACTCCACGCACCTGATGAAGTGCTCATCCGTTTGTGAAAGCTTAAGCCACCACAAATCTGTTAGTCTTTAAAGTGTCACAAGATACGATGCTTTTGCTGCAGCGGAAAATATTACCACCCTTTTGGCACTTGAAATTTAATCTTTAGGCTACTCCTCAGAACCTTCAATGAAATAATCCCTATGCCCTCTAGTGGGAAATCCAATGGATGCACTTATTCCTTAAATGGAGACGAGGACCCATAAAAAATTCTTTGATTAATTTTTTTTCTTTTAACCTCGTGAAGTGTGTTAGTGAAACATACCATGGTCTACCAAGGCCTATGCAGGGAAGTTCATAACTGAACAGAGATCTGAGTGTCTGTTTCTGAGTTGCAAACAATACTCCAGGCGAACGGTGCCTCTGGGGCTGGCTAGGGGGTGTTGGTTGCCAGGAGCTGAGGCAGCCTCGGAGTAAGCAAGCAAGTGGGTGAGGGAGCCCAGCCAGCCAGTCCACCAGCCCCTATTGTTGGGAATGGATGGACCAGTCGGAGGCCAGGCAGGCAGCAGGCCGACCTTTCTTCTGCTTGCTGTGTACAATGCCTATCTGGGAGCTGAGTGCCCGGAACCAAAGGGGAGCCTTTCTGCCATGCAGGCCCAGCGGCACCAGCTGCTGCCACTCCATGTGAGTAAGATGCTGGCTTCATGTTCACCTTTGACCAGTCTCCGTCAGGCCGCTAAGGCTGGGGGCATCCTCTTCCCAGCTCCCTGTGGGGCGATGTGAGGAGGCAGCTCTCTTGGGGGCAGTAGCAGCGGCTGCCCAGAGGACTCCCAAGGAGAGGGGAGAGGAGTGGAGGCTAAGGGAACTCTCCCCAAGGGTGGGTGTTCAAAAAAAAGGGCGAGAGGCTGCTGGTTCTGCAGGCAAGGGGTGACATAACTGGGCTTCTGAGGCTTGGAGTGCATTTCCCCACAGGGGAGCCACAGAAAGAATGTACAGTAGTTGGTCAAGGAAGCCATGGACTCAAAAAGGTTGAAAACCTCTGCACTACATTAAAGGTATGCTTCCTACCCAACTTCTTATTTCCTTTTCGTCTAATACGAATTAGGTACATGATTAAACTTTAGAAACAGTAGCCACTGCTTGCTTTATCTTCCACAACAAATGATTAAATAATCCTGGCCATGAGAGTCCACAACAGGGTAAGTTTCAACAGGTAAGGGAGGTGAGAATGATGGTTTGGTTATTCCCCATTTTCTAGGAACCGAAAAATCTGTTCAATTTGATTTCTCTCTGTTTCTCATTTTTCAAATCTTAAGTTCTGTTCTCTACATTTTCACATCAGTTTGCAAAGTCCTCATGAGGATTCGCCAGCATTTTTCAATTGTCTATGTGCACAGGCAGCCAGCTGGGGCTGGAATTTCCAAGGAAGAAGAAATACTCAAACTCAACCTACTCTGATTTTTCTTTTCAATAGAAAAGTGCATTGTATATCAATCAAACTAATGACTAAATAAATAAATAAATATTCATAAGACTTTAGTGGAAATGTATCATAGTATATGCATTTTTTAATGCAATTCACTTAATGCCCACTTTTTTTTTTGCCAAACAATTTCTCCTGATGAAATGCATTTTAAAGGTTCTTTTCACTGATGTATGCATTTTTCTGCATGCTTTATTAAAGTATATGCATTTTTGGTACATGTTACTTGGTGGGAGAACAGCACTGCAACATTTGGTGGAGTGTGAATTCTAAATAATGGCTATGCTTTGGGTTGCCAATTGATTTGGGAAGTGCATATTAGCTATGTTTGCCTTTAAATGCAAACTGCATTGAATTTCTCCCCCAATGCTACTGCCTACCAAAGGTTTCATAACTCTCTCTCTCTCTTTTTTGCATGTGTGTAACTGATTTGAATATGGGCATCTGGTGCAGTCCTTACTAGAAACTAATGGTGGTGTGATACATTCTCTTTTTTGTTTTGTTTATCTGGGTTTTTTAAATATTGGTTATGAACTTTAAAAACATGCATTTCTTCCCAAGTAGCTATTATAATTATTGGATCCCTCTTTCCAAAGACAATGTATCTCACCTTTCCCAGCAAATCCAGGACTGTGAGTGGCAATTCACTTTTTATGTTTCTTAAGTTTCTATGTCATTGATTTTGTTTTAATTTAAATTCAATTCTTTTTCTATGTAATTTATTAACATGTGATTTGATTTAGTTAAATTAAATGCAATTTCTTTAAATGCAATTTGATTGCTTTAATGTTTGGATAATCTGATTTGACAATTTCTTTACATTAATTTCAATTTAATTTAATTTCTTAAGATGATTTCATTTAAAACCTAGATTTTTCTTACTCCTAATCATGCCTCACTTGATGAGATGAGTAAGTGGGAAAAGCAGGGCAACACATCTGCAACTACTAGCAGGTGTATCCAGAATAATATTGTTGCAACCACTCAATCTCTGAGTGGTGTGAAAGACCAGGGATTCCAGGCACTAACCCAGGGTTGATGTTTCCTTTGGAATGAAGGACAGCGGAGACTGTGGTGTCCTTATGATATATGGTTTATTTACACATATACAACCTGAACCTACAATGGAGGAGTTCCTAGCATTAAGACCCCAAGAGGGTCTTGCTCCTCCCGTAGCCACAGCCTTGGATTCAAACAGAAATCAGACATAACTCCGTCACCCAGCCTTGCTTCCAGCTTCCACACACTGGTCCTTCTTTGTGCTTTCTTACTTTGTACTCCTTCAAATCTTTTTCATTTTTTTTTTAAAGTGGGTGTGGGGTGCATACCCCAAGCACATGATTTCAAGGATGGTGAAAGACTGAATGCTACCGGTAGCTTAGTATCCAAGATACTGCATATCATTCATTGCTCTGTTAGGTTGGAGCAGTTCCAGCCTGGATGATGATGATATGCTGCTTTCTGTTTGTTTTAGCAGATAAGATAAGATACTTAGCTATATAACAACAGGCTAAAGGTCAGTGTTTAGATAACACCACAAGTCCAATCCCTCAGTTTGAATTACAGAAGCAACTTCCCATTGATGTCAGCCTGGACCTGGCTGTTGAGAGATTTTGCAACAGCTGATTCATTGCTTTCATACAAAACATGCACAATTTCTTTTTTTAAAAAAGACAGTTTTCCAATACATGGTTACATGTTGCCAAGATGGGCGAAGAGTCAAAGAACAGAGGGGACAAAGAGTTATTGGGGTGCCCATAATTACATGGAAAGAACTCCCAATAATTTGAATGGGATGACTTAAGCACAACTGTGCAGTTGTTCCCAGATGAATGGCTGGATTCTGAAATATTTTCCCAAGGTAGCACTTCTGGGTGGCAAAATTACATCTTCCCAGTACACTGTGCTATATATACAATGTAGTTGTGGAAGTACCAATGGCACCTATTGGATCCATCCCACGATATCACCAGTGAACAACACAACTCTTCACCCTGTCTGTGGTGTGGAGTTTTAAAAAGGTTTTCATAAATTGTTTTAAAATGTTCAACCTCTTACGGCACAACAGAAGGGCGGTAGGACACCTTGTGCATGTTTTCTCTTTTCCATGTTTTCTCAGAGGTAAGCTCCAGTGAATTCATCGAAATGGATTTTTATCAACAACTGTTCTTTTTGTGAATTGCTACTGTTAAGAATGAAAATTATCGCCCTCTGTACTTTTCTGTATTTTGTTTCCTTCTGACCGTCACTGTTTACAATACTCCTCCCACTCTAACCACATACCTGCAACTCAAGAGTGTGTTGTAGTCTACAATATGCTACGATAAATGTGCTAGACTTTAAGGTGCCACAAGACTCTTTGCAGTTTTTTTTTGCTGGAACACAGCAAAATTACCTTCTGTGAAATTACCTTAGTAAAGCTTACCCTATTCATAGGCCTTTAATAAAAGTATCAAAAATCCAGCAAGGCTCCTTTTCTCTTCCTTCCTTTGGAGCAGGTTTTCCATTTTATGCAGCTAGCTGCCCATCATCCATTACAAGAAGGGGATTGGGCCATAGCTGCCAAGTTTTCCCTTTTCTCGCGAGGAAGCCTATTCAGCATAAGGGAATTTCCCTTAAAAAAAGGGAGAACTTGGCAGCTATGGATTGGGCAATGGTGGTGGTTGATTGGGTTTTGAGTTTCTCTTAGCTGAGCATGCCAAACTGAAACCACCCTGAGCATGATTGAGAGATGGTAGGAAAATTATTTACATTTGCTACAGTTGGAAGAGATGAAGAAAGAGAACTCATTTGTCCTAATGGAGTGATTTGACCCTGCTAAAAAGGAAGCAGCTAAATCAGGACTGGGGAAACTTTGCCCCCGCCAGATGTTGCTGGACCACAACTCCCACCATCCCTACTCATTATCTGTACTGGCTGGGGCTGATGGGAGTTGGAGTTCAACAACAGCTGCAAAACCAATGCTTCCACAGCCCTGAGCAGGACCGAGAGGTTAGCTTCGCTAACACTGCAATTCATACTGTTTACCTGAGAATACACCCAACTGAACTCAATCAAAAGGCATGTCTAAGATTGTGCGGTTCATCTGGCTCAGTGTAAGGTCTCATAATCTATTATATTCTCACAGGAAGGTGAACTGAGGATTTCTCACACACCACAAAGGTTCGTAGACGTATTTTTGTCAGGCTGGAGGTGGAGTGATTTATTTATCAGCAGAGCTCACGTGTGGTACCTCAGGGCCATGGAGCAATGCCAGGTTGGCAGAAGCCAAGAAACCAGGTGCCAAGAAGCCAAGTAAGGTCAAGGCTGGAAGAAAAGGCAGTGAGATAAAAAAAAGTAAAGAGGAAGCAGAAAAATGGAAATAGATAATGAAAAAATATGGAGGATGGAAGAGATCCACCTTGGGATTGTATGATGAAGTGTAGGTAAAAAATACATAGGAATAATATAATGAATTATATGAGGAGAGGAAAATGATGGCAAGAAGAGGAGGATTTATAAGCAAAAAGAAGAAAGATTTATACTATTTTTACTGGCATTTGCTTTGTAAGTATCACCATGGCTTGCCCTTCCAGCTTCACCTCACTGCTAGGTGGAATAGTGTTTTCTTATATCTGTTCTGGTTTCTAACATGACCAATTGCAAAATAAAATAGTCAGTAAGATAGTAAAATAGATCAAGTACTTTGTGTGTATTAGATATGTTTGTGTGTGGTATTTTTTAAAGAGGAAACATATTAGGCTGACAACTTCTATTCATGTCTATTGTTGATATTTATTCACTAGTAGATGTTGATAATCTTTCTATATAGAGAGGAAAACAGTGTTCCAATAATGCCTGGAAAAAAGTTAGTGATGATCTGCAAAGGGTCAAGCTGTGCTTTACCCAAGTTTATGCATTTGTTTGTACATATTACTTGTCTGGAGAAATGCATTGGTAAATTCAGTGAAGTGTGAATTTCTAAGGATGGCTCTCTTTCAATGTGCATATTGTTTCGAAAACTGCAACTTTCGTAGGTTTGCCTTTAAATGCATGTTGTCTGATTCATAATCGAGGGTTTCCCCATCTCTGCCCCCACCCCTGCTGTCACTACACTCACCCAGGACATTTGCATATGCACTTGAGAGCCTAGGCCCTAGGCCCATAGCCAGAGAAGAAGAACAAAATTAACCAACCAATTGAATGATTGGTTGACAAACTTATGACAAACTTAGTTGGTCTCTAAAGTGCTACTGAAAAAATATTTTGTTTCGACTACACCAGACCAACACGGCTACCTACCTGTAAATAGGTCAATTGAACGATGACAGAGCAGGGTGGTGTGGAAGGAAACCCTGCTCAAAACACTTCACTCCCTTTCCAGACACATCAGATACTCTTTTGAGGTCAGTGGCAGGCAGGTTAAGTACAGAAGATCCCTCATTAACTGGGCCAAAGATCTCTCTCGTCCTGCTCACTGCTTGCCAGTGTTCAGCCATGTGAATCTTGTAAGCACAGAAGCAAGTTGGCACAAGAGCAGCAGCCCTAATTTCTTATCAGTGGTGGTTCCTCCTCATTGGTACTCATAGAGTACAAGGGATACCAATAGTTGGTAGAGCCAGAGCCACCTAAATTCTAGTTTTGTCCCCATTCTCCTATTCACACCTCTGCTTCTTATCTGACCCCAGCAGCTGGTATTCAGATCTATATCATCTTTAGCCTTGGATTTAGCCACCCATTCTCTATGGATGTATCTCTGGATCAGCTTTTTTTTTTAAATAAAAAAGAAGAGATTGGAATTGCAATGCAAAACCAGGAACATGTCATGTGGCAAAACCCTGTCATTGTTCCTATTAGAGAAAAGCAGCCTCAGAGAAACAGGAAATGGGAAGGGTGTTCAACGCGTTCTCCGTTCATTGATTTTGCACTTCCAACTCCTTCTTTTATACGGTTTCTTTCAAATTTGTGGAACTTTTTCCTTCTTCTTTGAAACGCAGATGCCCAAGAAAATCTGTATCTAAAAATAACTCCCTACCTTTGGAGGAATAAGTCTAATCAACTGAACATACAGGCCCTTATTTATCTAAAATATGTCTAAGTAAAGACATAGAAAAAAATCAATATCCTCAGCATGTGATGGACTCTCCTTTCTTGGAGGCTTTTAAGCAGAGTTTGGATGGCCATCTATCACGGATGCTTTAGGTAGGCTTGATCATTAATCTGTATCGGAGAGGCAAGAAAAGGTCGGTGCAGCGCGAGGCGTCCAGGAGGGACGCAAACTCTGATTGGTCGAGAGCGGCGTTAGGAATGCACCGAAGAGGATCAATAAGCGGCAGAGGTGGGGACAAGCAGGCAGCCAATAGCGAGCGAGCTCTGCCGGGGGTGGGCGCCTTCGCAGCGCCGTGATTGGGTGCGGCGTGCAGTGGAGGCCAATGGGGAGCCCCTGCGCCGGCGCGTCCTGCCATGGGGCTTGTGACGTGGCCGGTCTTTTGAGCTGTGACAGGCGGCCGAGGAAGCCGCGCTTGCCCTTTCTCGCCGGAGTGGAGGAGAGTCGCCTTGGGAAGGTAGCGCGGCGGTGGGTGTGGGGTGGTAAGGGTCGGCCGGCCGGCGGCCGGGCGCCTGTTCCCTCGGGGGGACCCCCCCTTCCGCGGCTGCTGCACCCCGTCATGCCCGGGAGGATGGGGAACGGGCGGCGGCCGTCGGGCGGGAGCGAGGCCCTGGCCATGCAGCTCTTTCCCTCCTGTGGGCGTCCTTTTGCTCTCTTCCCCTTTTATTGCTTTGTTCCGGGCCTCCCCAACGTAATTTGACGCGGGTCGGAGCCCCTCAGCTCCTGCTGGAGACCCGTGGGCTGCTCTGGAGCACGTAACGGGACGCTGTGTGTCTGAGCATGCACAGAGTGTAAATGTATGTATGTTTGCCCGACCGGCTTCAACTGGCGTGCGCAAACCCTGGCTTCTTTCTGCGCTTTAGCCCCAGCCGGTCTTTATTTAGAAATGTATGCACAGCATCTTTCAGCCTACGGTGGGTACGTGAAGCCTTATCACACCCTCTGCCTTTTCAAAATCTGCTTGTGGGAGGGTGTGTGTGTGTGCGCGCGCGCGCGCGCAATTGGTTTGTTTTCGTTTTACGATGTATTCCGTGTTCCAAGTTTAATAAGTCGCCATCATTCATCTCTCCTCCTTAAGAGAGTCTTTATGGCCCTCTTCACTTCTTCCATTTTTGCAGAACCGCAAAACTCTGCTGGTACAAGATCTCAGCTAAAGGAGGCCCCTGGCTTTTTCCGGTTTCCTTGAGAGTAAATAAAGTGAGTTGCAGAGGAAATATATGCACACTCACCTGGGCATTAGTCCCATGGGGCTTGCTTCTGAGTAGACATGTATGGGAGTGCACTGTTAGTGGTATTCTGGCACAGTGCAATGGAAACTTGAGATGGAATAATAGGCCATAGCTTTTAAGAACAAACTGGTCTAGAAGAGGCATATGAAGATCCCTGTAGGTTCAGGCCAATCTGATCCAACATGCTTCACTCACAAAGACCAACTAGATGCCTGTGGGATGTTGTCAAGCAGGGCGTGAGCATAAAAGCACCCTTCCCACTTGTGCTGTCCAGCAACTGGTATTCAGAGGCATAATGCATCTAACACCAGAAGTAGTACAGTACACAGCTATCACTGTTAGCCTTATCCTCCATGAATTGGTTTAAACTGCTTTTAAGGAGACCCATCTTTTCCAACTCCACAAAATTCCTTTTGAGGTGTAGCAATCAAAACCGTGCAGAGTTCCTGTTTTGTGCTTCCCATCATTACTACCCGTGTAATAAACCCAATATGGGGGACATTGGGCCTTCCAGATGTTGCTAGACTACCAAATGCCACCAACTGCAGCCAGTGCAGTCAATGCTCAGGGATAATTGTAGTTGTAGTTCAGCAACATCTGGAGCGCCATCTCTCTCATAAACACATTATTATTATTTGTCCTGCTAGTGTTTTGTCAAACAGGCTTTTGTGGGTTTTTAAACCAACATGAAGCATGCAAAACCTGTTTCAAAAGGCAAAAGTAGGATGAGTATATATGCCTCAAGCAGCAGTCTCTTGTTTACTGATGCTAGCTCTCTGAATAAATATAATATCGTATGTTTCTAGCCTGACTATTCTCAGCTCCACTGGGCTTTCCTTGCTAAGATGCTCTCTACCCCCCCCCCCCTGCTTTCTTGCACTTTACCCAGGTGCATCACTATCCTTGTTTCCACTATTTGCAAATAGTGATGTGTCTGTAAATATTTGGCAGTGAGATGAATTTGGTAACTAGGCTGTAAAGCTAAAATGCTTAAATAGGAAAATGGACCTGAGAAAGTACCAGTTTGGGTGGGATTTACTTCTCATTCAAAATACCTTTATAACCAGCAGATTCAGAACATTCTTCCAAAATCATTGCAAGTAAAAATGTAGTATATGAACAGAAAATATGAGTATTCTCAAAAACGGTTTCTGTGTATATACATACACGTATTACTGTCTCATCTCGTGTGCTGTTGCCTTATGGGAAGGATTTCAAAGGCAACTCGTCACACTTGCCAAGGTTAGGAAGTGACATTAAGTATCACAGCAGTTACAGTTAGATTCATACCGGTATTTTAATAAACCATAAATTTGCCTCTTTCTAAAACCAGCATTTATTTCTTGTATATGCTTATTAAGCAAGCTAGCTATTTTTTTCCTGTGACGGGTGTGTAGTGGGCCAGGCCTGTATAGTCCTATCATTGAGAAATTCATCCTGATGCAAGCTTTCAGTGATGCAATTTTAAATCTGGGTCGTATCCAAATCTTATGTAGTGCAATGCTTGCTATTTTGGGGGGTGAAATTTCTAAATGTCACATTGGAACTGCATTAACATGTTCTGTCAATATTAACAGAGGTAGCTATTGACTTTTCCTGTATAACAGGGCCATCTGTCATGGATGCTTTAGCTGAGATTCCTGCATTGCGGGGGGTTGGGGGTTGGACTAGATGACCCTTAGATCCCTTCTAACTCTATGATTCTATGAACTAGCAAAGCTATATGTCGTCTTTGTATGCTGGAATGGTAGGATACTAACAGTGCAGTTCTGTGTATGTTTGCTTGGAAACAAGTCTTTCAGTGTTCAATGGGCCTTATTCCCTTGCAAGTACAGTAAAGAATCAAGCTTTTGTAGGCTGCACTCCTAGAAATGTGTTTTAGTTTCCCACTCCACTGTGAGGGATGCTGCTTAAACAGCTTATAACAAGTGAGTATAAGCATCTGGTAATGTCACTTCTTTTTTAGGATGGGGGAAGAGTTAAGGTTTTTTTTTTTTAGCTTTTCTTTTCCTTAGCCAATATATTGTGTTTCATGTTTAATATGACAAGCAGTTATTAATCAGCACACACACACAATGCCCTAGGCTTACCTGTCTTTTGAATGAACCATCTAGTGGTGATTGAGCAGAGAACTATATGTGTATGGTTTTGCTTAGTTCTTCAAATGCTTGCATAAACCATTTCTTTTTTAAAAAAAACCACCACAACAATCCCCTTTGGTTTCATGAACCAAATGATACTGAAAGGTAAAAGTAGGTCTTACTTACATTGAAGATTAGTCTGTCTGCTGTCAGTGTTGCAATGCTCTAGTGACAAGGGTTGTATTGTAACTCAGATTAATTGTTCTTTAAAAGCTCCACAGGGGAACATTTGCAGTAGAGTTCAGCAGCCTGGAAAAATATTTCTAATCCCTGCACCAGGACTTTTAAGCATCAAAGCAACTAGGCACTTGGGATTATTATTTTGTTAAATTCTCCTGGCTTTTTATCTGCTGCTAAGTGACCAACGGGACGCAGGTGGCGTTGTGGGTTAAACCACAGAGCCTAGGGCTTGCTGATCAAAAGGTCGGCGGTTCGAATCCCTACGATGGGGTGAGCTCTCGTTGCTCGGTCCCAACTCCTGCCAACCTAGCAGTTCGAAAGCACGTCAAAGTGCAAGTAGATAAATAGGTACCGCTACAGCGGGAAGGTAAACGGCGTTTCCGTGTGCTGCTCTGGTTCGCTAGAAGCGGCTTTGTCATGCTGGCCACATGACCTGGAAGCTATATGCTGGCTCCCTCGGTCAATAATGCGAGATGAGCGCCGCAACCCCAGAGTCGGTCATGACTGAACCTAATGGT
Source organism: Zootoca vivipara (assembly GCF_965207765.1). Classification (NCBI taxonomy): domain Eukaryota; kingdom Metazoa; phylum Chordata; class Lepidosauria; order Squamata; family Lacertidae; genus Zootoca; species Zootoca vivipara. The sequence goes on from NC_142588.1 coordinate 41,757,698, forward strand.
CAGGGGTCCCTTTACCTTTACCTTTAAGTGACCAACAGTGAAAAACATGTGATAATTGAAAATGCTATAGAAAATCCTCTGGCATCTTCTTACATGTTGGTTTTCAAGATGCAGGACCTATGCAATAGTTGTTTCATGGCTCAGAGCTTGGAACATAGTGATAAGAACTGGCAATTCTGGTCTTCAAGCTGTAGGTCGGATATGGGGAACCTCAGGTCTAGGAGCTTGAGGCCTCTGTTCAGCTCTCAGGACTCTCCACAAGCCACATACTTCCTGGGCTCTTCTCTGCACCCTCTTTGAGTGTTGCTTGGCTGGAATATGTTCTTGAACTGCAATAATGTAGGTTGGTGTATGCATATCGATCGATATACGCCTCCAACTTTTGCCTAGTCAACACCTGTTGCTCCACCCACTTTTGCCTCTGGCCCTGCGCACCACTGGGCATGTGGCCCTCAGAATGTTGGCCAAGAAGGAATGGGCTGAGAAAGGCTCCCCGCCCTTGCTATAAGCTGAGCACAAATCTGGATGTTGACTCTGAGATATCCAAAGGTAACTTTTAAGCATACCAAAACTTTTAACTGACAGGCTTGGTGTGATGCAATTTTCCATGACTCATCGTGGCGTGAACTCACACCTAATGGGGAAGGCATGTACCTTAGCAAGAGTATGTTTCGTTGTGTGTTGCATATAAGATAGACTCTTGGGTTGGAAACTTGGGTTGGGGTCTACCGTGTTGTCCCATGTTTTCTAGCTTAGCTGTGCAATGCCTGTGTCTACCTCATGAAGATCATATCAGCTGTTCTGTGGAGAATTTTTAATAGTGCACTAGGATCTAGGTTTCTGTGTTGAAATGCTTTGTCAATGTAAGAAGGCCCGCTCAAAATCCTGCATGTAATCACAACTATTTGTATAGGTTTCGTTTGCAGTTGTGGTGTTGAAGCGGACACCCCCTTGAGTTTCATGATTCTGACCGAATTCCCTATGTGCCGTTTTTTTTCTTTTTTCAGACCTTCAGCATACTGTAACCATGTTTTCTAAACTGGCTCATCGGCAGTCGTTTGGCGTTCTCTGTCGAGGCGTTCATGCTTCAGTGAGTTCAGCTACGTCAGTTGCAACTAAGAAAACAGTCCAAGGCCCTCCATCATCTGACTACATATTTGAGCGTGAGGCCAAGTATGGTGCACATAACTACCACCCGCTCCCTGTTGCTCTTGAAAAAGGAAAAGGTATGCACTTTTAATCTTTCCAATACGTTCCTAAGCAAGGGATGGGAGCTTATAGCTAGCTTAACTCAGCCATTCACTTTAATGCTTTCCAGTGGCAAGAAACATTTGTATCATCAGTGCAACAATGATGCTTCTTTGGGAACAGAAATGTGGGATACTCTGGCTGCTGTGCATGTGCAATCTCAGCTGTTTTCTTGACTGTGTTAACTCAGAAGAAAGAAAACACTGTTACTACTATCTTCCTGGGGATGATAGTTTCTCCCCCCCCCTTGTGTTATGGGATCATGGGTCTGCCTCTCCCAAACAGTTTGAAGAAGATTCCAAGAAGACAGAGGAAGTTGGCATTTGGCAGCGTGTGGGGAGGCATATAATGGTTCTTAATGTAGGAAGGGACACACGTGGCGCTGTGGTCTAAACCACTGAGCCTAGGGCTTGATGATTGGAAGGTCGGCAGTTTGAATCCCCACGACGGGGTGAGCTCCTGTTGTTCGGTCCCAGCTCCTGCCCACCTAGCAGTTCAAAAGCAAGTAGATAAATAGGTACTGCTCCAGCGGGAAGGTAAACGGCGTTTCAGTGTGCTGCTCTGGTTCGCCAGAAGTGGCTTAGTCACGCTGTCCACATGACCCAGAAGCTGTCTGCGGACAAACGCCAGCTCCCTCGGCCTATAGAGGGAGATGAGCGCGCAACCCCAGAGTTGTCCGTGACTCAACCTAATAGTCAGGGGTACCTTTACCTTTCATGTTGGAGGAGTCATTTGTATAGTCTAGTTCCACAGCTCTCCTTTGGTGGTTTGGTGATTAAGTTAAAAGTAACTTCCTCTTAGCCAGCATTGTGCAAAATGCAGATGTGAGAACTATTCTAGTTGTCTGAACAGGACAGAAGCATGTTGAATTCAAAAGATAGGCAGCAGCAGGCATAGCCTGTGTCTGTGGTTTACCAGTCTTTCATTCCTTGATGATGCATAGGGTAAGTATTTTGCAAAGAGTTGTGAGAGGCAGCCTGCAGCTGTCACTGGCTGAAATAATCTGTGCCTGCTGCTCTATTTCTGGCTCACTGAGCACTGCTTGGCATTTGAGACCAACTCAGGAGAGGTGGTATAATTACCTTTAAATTAGGGGCGGGGAATCATGTCTGACTCTTGGCCATGCTGTCTAGGGATGCTGGGATTTGGTGTCCAGTAATGTCTGGAGAACGGCAGGTTTCCTGACCTGCTTTAAATCCTAGAATGCTTGAGAGTTCTGAGCTAAAAAATGCCACATTTCATACATATGTAATTTTATACAGACATTATACAGTTATCATCACTTAGCACAGGCATCCCCAAACTTTGGCCCTCCAGATGTTTTGGACTACAATTCCCATCTTCCCCAACCACTGGTCCTGTTAGCTAGGGATGATGGAAGTTGTAAGCCAAAACATCTGGAGGGCCGCAGTTTAGGGATGCCTGACTTAGCATATATTCTTTGACTTCCCCACACATCCCTCCATGGGTTCTTGTTTAATCCTTGCTGTGCTACATCTCCTTAGTTACCACCCCTCTTCTAGTTATTTTTAGCTGCTATCATATATATACTTTGAAATTTATCTGGTTGTTACATTTCTTTTAAGTATTCACCACATTTCCATTTAGTTGTATAAAAAACAGCAGATCATACTGCATTCAGTGTGGTGTGTATTGCTATAAAAACTTACTTCTCTTTTATATTGCCTTTATTTCCCACAGTTCTTTGGTTTATGTTGCCTTCAGTTCCGGGCGCAATGATTAGCGTTGGAAAGTTTTAAAACCTGTCTTAATGTGAGCCAGGGATCTGGTGGCCAAGGTCTTCCTCTTCCTCTAATGACGTCATAATGATTAATAGGGGGTAGTGGTGGCCCAGCCCATCTGTCAGATGTGGTCTGCTGGGATAGAGGGAGATAGTGACTTCCAAGCACTATAGAAGGCTTGCAGAGAGCCCTTGGAAGCCTCTGAAAAGTAGGCTTGAACTCAGTGGATGGGAGGTGAGTTCGAACCTGCTTTCTGCAGGGATCAGCTGTGCCTACTGGTTCTCCACAGGAAACTCACTTGTGCACCTAAATCAGCTTGTACTTACCTGCCCCAGCCACACCGATGGGGCAGGTGTGAGGCAGCTGAGTATGGCTTGGGGTGAAATGGCCTAGCAGGCCAAATGGGGAGGCTTGGAGCACCACATCTGGCCCATAGACTGCAGCTTCCACACCCCTAATCTGAATAATTCTAACGTCTAGTTTTGGTAGGGCTCTGTTAGCATTCTTTATTGTTGGCGTCTCCCCAGTAATATATCACTAGACTATCCTGACCTTAGGGTACCAACTGTTTAGCATACTTACCACCTGATCTACAAGGTTGCTGAACTTTTATTACTTTTGACAAGCTTCACCAAATCAAGGGAATGCCTATTTAGCCTAATTAGAAGTGCAAATGGTCTCAAAGTCTGTTTCCTTGCTACTATGTAACCTCATAATGCAAGATTAAAGCTTGTAGTAAAACAAGCGTCTGGAAACTGTTTTCAGGTCAACTCTTTTACTGGTTTGCATTTGCAAATTAGCAGCTTCTTAGGTTAGTATTATCTTCCTGAACATGTGTTTGGTAGCTAGATAAGTGTAGCAAAGTGCAAAGTAGTGTGTAAAGATATACCTCATGCTTCCATGAGGACAAGCAGGCAGTTTTTATTGTCTTGGCATCCAGCAGCCTGCCTTGGCATAGCACTTGCGGCAGATGGGTGCAGGCATGGAGTCTCGCTCTCACCTAGGAAGTTTGAAAATAAAACAGCCTTTCCATAGTTTTATACTGTTGGCCTACAAAGAGATTTTGTGCTCAAATGCATAATACTTGACCTACCTTAGAAGGTGCATGTTGAACAGCGTGGGTGAAAAGTCAGTGTGACCCAAATGGTGGTCATTTTGGAAGCTAGCTACCCATTCCTGTTTTTATGAAGCTGTGCCTGGTAAACACATTTGATATCTATGTGAAATGGCTACAAGTCTTTCATAGCTAAAGTCAGCATGAGCAGATTGCCCTAGACTGTGCCAAAAATGTAACTTCTGGCTTGTGCTAGCAGGACTACTGTACTTGGGGGAAATGCAGCACCAGACAGCCCATTTTCAAGGGAAGAGAATGAAGTTTATCCACACCCGCGCATTGCACAGATAATACTTTTGTATTTTCAGGTGATAGTCTTTTCTCAGTACTACTACAGTGCTTAATACAATATAGCTTAGCCAGTTATCTTACAGTCACAGAAAATGCATAGGTAACTGTGCCAAAAAGTACGTATAGGAAATGTGAATTCTGTACTTTGTGTCATTTCTGCTCAGTTTTGCTAAAGCAGCCATTCCGTTTATGTAGTATATCTATACTGAAGCGCTGCTTTTTTATTTAGCTAGATATTATTCAATGTTTTTTAGCAGTTGAATGACTTAATCAGTTGCATCATTCACCCTATGCCTCAATTCTAAAAACAATAAATGATCAACATTATTTTTTTGTTTTATATTTCACCAGAGGTTTTTGTGTGTGATATATCAATTGTTAATATTCTCCTAATACTGTATCTCTGCTTGTCTAACCCCCCCCCCCAGGTGTTTATGTATGGGATGTAGAAGGCAGAAAATACTTCGATTTCTTAAGTGCTTACAGTGCTGTCAATCAGGGCCATTGTCACCCAAAGATTGTAGATGCTCTGAAAGCCCAGTGTGACAAACTTACCCTTACCTCAAGAGCGTTTTACAATGATGTACTTGGCGAATATGAAGAGTATATCACAAAAATGTTCAAATACAACAAAGTGCTTCCAATGAACACAGGTAATGCTTTCTGTTCTCTCCTCCAAAAAAGCATGTGAATGGACAGCTTTTGTCACTTAAGTGGGAAGCTAGAGAGAACAGTTGTGGATCCCTGAGATTTGGGCTTGCTTCCTGTGTGTTTGGAAATCTGTTGCACAGAAAGTGCTGTGTCTCCAACCTTTTTCAGCTCAAGGATGTATTCAGAATTTTGAGCAAGTACGGGGGGGGGGGGAGGCTGCTGTGGGGCCATGCTCTCGCTGCTGCTGTAGGAGGTTGTTTAGCTTAAGTCAGTGTATCTTTCTCTCTTACTTTGCAATGACACTGCCAAAGTATAAGCATGGTTCCAAGGCATGTGCAGAGTTCCAGCAGAACTCAGCTTCTTGATAACATCACACTGCTTTTAGCTGTCCCATCCCACACTTCCAGGGCCCTAGGCTCTTACCATGCCTACTCTACTTCCATAATAGTCCACCATGTGGCTTCTGATATTAATGAGTTCTCCTTCTCTTCCTACCCCTCTCCTGGTTCTACCTTTTGTGCTCTCTTATTTTAGGTGTGGAGGCTGGAGAAACAGCGTGTAAACTGGCTCGCAAGTGGGCATATACAGTGAAAGGAATTCCCAAATACAAGGCAAAGATAGTTTTCGCAGGTATGTCAGAGTTTTAAATATCACAAGAACTTGTTGCAGGTTCTTAACAAAGGTAGTGGAGACTTTGGATTATGAAATCATGCACATTTTAAAAACAACAACATGCTGTAGTAATACCTTTGTATTAAAAATGGAGTTTCTGTGTCTTTTATTTAAACCTGTTACAAAGTAGTACAGAATCTTTTGCAGCCTCAGGGCTGCATTCCTTCCCAAGCCACATGCCTGCGATGGGTGGGGCCAGAGGCAAGAAGTAAACAAAGCAAGGGATCTGACTTACCTGTGTAGAGTAAGCCACATTTCAGTGGCAGATGCACTTGATGAGAGAGAGGAAAAGGGCTATTGATGGGCGTGGTCAGGGAAGAGAAAATTTGTTGTAGGGAGAATCCCAAGAGTTGGGTGGAAAGACCATGGTAGCCATGTTCAAATATATAAAAGGATGTCATATAGAGGAGGGAGAAAGGTTGTTTTCTGCTGCTCCAGAGAAGCGGACACGGAGCAATGGATTCAAACTACAAGAAAGAAGATTCCACCTAAACATTAGAAAGAACTTCCTGACAGTAAGAGCTGTTCGGCAGTGGAATTTGCTACCAAGGAGTGGAGTCTCCTTCCTTGGAGGTCTTTAAGCAGAGGCTTGACAGGCATATGTCAAGAATGCTTTGATGGTGTTTCCTGCTCGGCAGGGGGTTGGACTGGATGGCACTTGTGGTCTCTTCCAACTCTACGATTCTATGATTCTATGACCAGAGAAGCCACTTTTGGTTCCTGGACCTGAAGTTCCCACACCTGTTAAATGGTTTGTTGCTTGTAATGAATTCACCACTTTACTAAGTTAAAATAATGTGCAAAGGTGTGCCCTCATCACCTTCCAATTTATCAAATCCTATATTGTCTCTGGTGCCATAAAGAACCAAAACCTAAGTGAGAAGAGATTAATCTATCTTTTTATGGGTGAAAGTGGGGTGGGAATATGGTGCTGACAAATTAGCGCTACAGTCATAAACAACACTTATTAGGGAACGAATCCTGTTCAGTTTGGAGGGACTTGCTGTTGAGGCAGTGTGCTTAGGCTTGTGAAATGTATTGGTCAACTGAAATCTCATGCAGTCAGTGTTCTGGGCTCTGTTAAGACAGCATGCTGTAACCATCCATCCTGGATAAGCATGTTGGATAAAATACTTTGTTTTGTTATAACTTTGGTAAGTTGCAACTCTTTGGCACTTGCATACATGGCAAACATACAAGGTGAACATGATTAAACGATCTGTATTTTGCTATGCATTTTCAACAGAATCAATTCCCATAACATTAAATGCTGTTTAAAATCCAGAGTTGGGCAACGAGGTTTTAATGCCTGTGCCATGTTGAGTGGGATGATGGGAGTTGTAGTCCAGCAACATCTAGAGGACCACAGGTTACCCATCCTTGATCTAAACACAACTGTGATACATCTCTAGCATCTCTACCTTTTAGAAAGATGTGGTGTCTTTCGACATCTTCGGATGGTTGAGTTGGCTAGGCTGCATAACGTAATTGAACATTATGTGTTTTGTTCATTCTTTTCCCCCTCTCCTTCCAGCCGGCAACTTCTGGGGAAGAACGTTGTCTGCTATCTCAAGTTCTACAGATCCTTCCAGTTATGATGGGTTTGGACCATTTATGCCAGGGTTTGAAATAATTCCATACAATGACTTGCCAGCTCTTGAGGTGTGTTGCAATTTTCCATTCTGTGAAGACTTATTCAGAAGTTAGGAGAAGGAATGTTATAAATCTTGTTCTGCATCTCTCCATAACAGCATTCAGTAACCATCTTTCTTCATTGCAATATACTTATCCTTAGCGTGCACTTCAAGATCCAAATGTAGCAGCTTTCATGGTGGAACCAATTCAAGGGGAAGCTGGTGTCGTTGTTCCTGATAAAGGTTACCTCACAGGTGTGCGAGAGCTTTGCACAAAGCATAATGTAAGTAAGTCACACTGCTAAGAAGAGAACATTTAAGCAGTGGAAAGTGGCCAAGTCTTTTAACTAATACAATGGGCCTTGTTTAGACCAAAGATAACAATCGTATAATGCTGTTATAAGTTTCAAAAAACATTTTTTTTCACTGCCTGTTAACACAATCTAATGTTTAGTTGCTTGAATCTTCCAAAGGTCCAGTAGTAACTGGTATAGCTTTTTTTAATAAAAAAAATAAAGAAATCAGTGTTTTGCTCACCAATGTTGTTGGTTTTGACCTGGTAAAACACTTTCCCCCAAAGTGAGCTGTTGCTCAACTCTACTATCTTATCAGTTCTGTGCCTATCTTAAGTAGACGACAAGGTTATTATAATATACTTTGTGTACCTTTTAAATGGACTTTATCCCACTCCTGGGCAACTCATAAATTGTCTTTGCTTTTCAGTCTGATAGGGCTGTTTCCATAGAACATTTTGGTTTATCTTGGGGTACAGCAGTGGCAAATTTCACCCTGTGGAATGATTATAATGACCTTCCTGCTTCCAAATATATACATCATTTGGACTTTACCACATAACAGATCAGACAGAGTAAATGTATATTAGGAATGGGGTCAAGAAAGTCATATTGCAAGATCTTCATTTGGAGTGTTGCTTTGGAGAATCTTCTCTTTTAAAGGAGAACAAACCAAATTAAATGCTCATTGAATGATAATTCATCAAGTCCCTCTCTATGCAAGTCTAAAGGGGCTCTCTGGATTGAATCTATTTTCTTTTATGCTTTCCAGTGCATGAGACTCTGATAATGGTATGCAAGTGATATTCAGACCTCTCATATGAAAAGTTCTAAAGGGGGTGTTAAGTGAAATGCTGTTAAGCATTCTTGGTTTGTGAAATCGTACTACCATAAAGAATCTTGTGGGCACAAATGTAGCCTAGAATTTTTTAAGTTATGCGATCTAGATGTGGTGTGATATAGCAGTATGCTGAGCAAAGATTAAACATTGGAACTAGTTGTTTAATTATACCAGTTTCTGTAGTTTGGACGAGAGTTGCTAGGGATGTTTGGGGTGAACTTTCCTTGTCAAGGAAATACTTATTGAATATGTGCTCCTTTTAAAATAAAACAGGTTCTCTTTATCGCTGATGAAATTCAGACCGGGTTGGCAAGGACTGGGAAAATGCTGGCTGTCGATCATGAAAACGTTAGACCAGATATGATCCTGCTTGGAAAGGCCCTGTCTGGAGGTGTTTATCCCGTAAGTAATATTGAATGAGAAACAGCTGGCTCTGAACTGTTTTGGGGAGCTTTCAACAGGTTTAAGATACAAAACTGGCTTAATGAAAGGGCCATTGATGGAGTCAGTTAGGACTATCTTCCAGAATTCATGTTCTTACAATATGACAATGGTCAGCAAATGCGGACATAGGAAGCTTCCTTATATTGAGTTAGACCATTGATCCATCTAGCTCAGTACTGACTACATTGAATGGCAGTGACCACCCAGGGTTTCAGAAGGGGTCCTAGTTCTTTCTGGAGATGCCAGGGACTGAACCTGCAGATTGCATGCTGACCAATTCAATTGTGTTCCTGTAGCTCTGAATTTCCAAGGTCAGACCTGTAACAACCTAGAAGTACTGAGCTGAGGTACTGTACTCGTAATACTTGAAATTGCTCCATTGTTAATACATTTAGCTGGGCAAGAACAACTGTAATAATCATATTCAGGAAGGGAAATTTCTCCATCACATAGCTCCAGGTTTCTAACTAAGTCCAGGAGAACTAGGCACAAAGCAAGCACTTTGAAGTGTGATATGGTGTTATGAAACTAGCTGTACATTTTGGGTAGTTTAACAACTCTCTTATTTTTGAACAAGTATTGCTTAGTTTGGAATCTTAAGTATATATTGGTCTCTTCAGATCTGTGGCTATCACATACAGTAAAATGTCTTTAAGATCAAGCCATTTAAGTTCTCTAGACCACTTACATGACTGTCTGGTGAAAACAGCTTTGAAATGGAGAATTTCTTTTCCTTTTCCTGCTGAGTAGCCTGAGTACTACATCCAACATTTTGCAACTCTCTTAGAGCTGAGTCAGAAGTTTAAAAATGGTAAATAAATGCTGAACACAGTAAACAGGCAATTGTACCCACCTGCAGTTCAGTCTGCAAAGCATTTACTGAGGAATGCATACTTCATAAAGCAATGGGAAATAAATTGGAATATTGCCTTAGACTCTGTGTAGCAGCAGTAACCATAGGGGGGAGGCAGCAAAGTGGTTAGTTAGTTAGTTAAAAACATTTTTGCCCCACTCTTTAGCTGTAAACACTCCCTGAGCTGCTTTACATATCAATAAAAACAAACCAACACAGTCCCGACTTTCAGAATTACAGTCTTAAATACATAATGATGCCAAAAGATTACATACATGTAATTTAGTGGAACCTCTGCGGTGTTGTGAAGCAGGACAAAGGGAAAATGTTCTTAAGTTTTTGGTAAACGTTATCTCAGTGCAGAATTTCTGTTCTTAGGTTTCAGCGGTACTATGTGATGATGAAATCATGCTCTCCATTAAACCTGGAGAACATGGTTCTACGTATGGAGGGAACCCATTGGCTTGCCGGGTGGCCATAGCAGCACTTGAGGTATGTAAATATCAGTTTAAGGTCTATGAATGCTATGCATGACTAAGCTAACATGGTGCTGTATTTAAATAACTTGAAAACTGCATGTTCACAGTCATTTCCCTCAACATGTCTAATAATAAAAGTAGGCAATTATCCGTGTATCTGCTTTGTGTCGTATGTTTGTTCACGTCTTCATAATTGAAGACTTATTTTTTACATCTGTACCATGTTATGACTTGTAATTTTATGGTTAACTGTGTATGGTTAGTAATTATAAGCAATTACAAATTATAATTATAAATTAAAATTACGGTTAGTAGTGGTCTTGTGATGAGAGCCAAACTGAACCTTATGTTTACGTTTTTATGATTCTTCCTCCAGCATTCAGTTTTCTTACCTTTGTTTCAAACTGCTTTAGGTCATTGAAGAAGAAAAGTTAGTTAAGAATTCAGAAATGATGGGCAACTTATTGAGGAATGAGCTTATGAAGACTCCGTCAGATATTGTGGCTTGTGTCAGAGGAAAAGGATTATTAAATGCTATTGTTATTCGTGAAACGAAAGGTAAGGCTGTTTTTACACTTTGTTAACAAGACTTCAACATGATTCAAGGCCATTTTCACTTTTGCAAGAGAATTGTGAGAGTTCTAGTTTAGAGGCAATAGCATAATATTGTATCCATTCAGAATCAATTAGGTGGTGGTGCTGTCTGAGTAAGGATATATATCTTGGGGGTATATATCCTGTTCTCCTTTTTCACATTTTTGAATTTTAAAAAGGCAGTATTTGAAAATACACACAAAAGGAGAGTAGGGAAGTTTGACCCTAAATACCTGAAATTGAGGATGCTCTGGGAATAGTGTTTAGACAAACCATGTCAGTTTCAATTGTAACAGAAAGTTCTGAAAGTCTGAAGTCCTCCTGCCTGGGGTAAATAGGTAGTAGCCCAGACTGTTTGACATGCTTTTTCCTGTAAAAAAATCGTAAGTTCAATCAAGTTTATGTACTGTCTAAAAAGTGGGAGCACATCTGGTCTTTGTGGCCAGAGCTGAAAAATTTGTCTAAGCTGCCATTTCTAAACAGAATTGTTGTGAGGAAGAAATGGGAAGGAGAGGAAACACATGTGCCACCTTGAGCTCCTTGGAGGAAAGGTGGGGATGCAAATGTAATGCATACTTCAGTTGGTTGTAAAGCAAATATTTGATTCTATATTTTGGATTTCTTTTAAAGACTATGATGCCTGGAAGGTGTGTCTGCGACTCCGTGACAATGGACTGCTGGCCAAACCAACACATGGTGATATCATCCGATTGGCTCCCCCGCTGGTGATCAAGGAGGATGAGATCAGAGAATGCATTGAAATTATCCACAAAACCATTTTATCTTTCTAAAGGCACAGTGTTCAATGTCCACCTTCAACTTTGATTCCATAATGCTACTGCAAAAGTAATATTCTTGAAACTCCCTCTCCCCCTTTTTCAAGTTCAATATTTTTCATCCAACTATTCCTGCTGGGTTGAAAACCAAAAGCCTTCTAAAATCAAATAGTTTTAATTTTTTTTAAAAAATAATGGACCTGGGGAAAAAAAAGCAAATGACTAAAATTGTTTTTATTGTGACTTTGGCTATGTCTCTTTTTACGCGTCAGCCAAAATATAAATTATATGAAACTGTTGTACCAAATGCTAACATCTTAAGAAGTTATTTAAAAAACCCCAAACATTTCAAACTTTTTCTTTTACCATTTGCTCCTGTATCAAAGACTGAAATCTTGCTGTTGATGCTAATGATTGTATCCTGACAGGAAATCCTAGCTTCAGAGGATCAAGAACAGTAGAATCTCGCACCTTTTTGAAATCTGTATTGATTCATAAAGGTAGCTCAAATGGATTTCTTACTGGTCAGTGTTTTGTTGCTATAACAAGTATATTCATTGCATTTTAAGACTAATGGCAAACTGGCATTGGATGATGAATCCAGTACTTGTCACGTACCCAACATTGCAGATAAAACCCAATTTGAATGTAAAGGTAAAAATTGTTCTAATATTGATACTGTTGTTGTTTTTCAATTGGGATAGAATTGTTAATAATAGCTAGCTTAGTGTAGCATGTCTCTGTTGAGAGAGGTGCAATTTCATCATCAAAATGGAAACTTTAAGTGAGACATTACTGCTTAAGTCCCCCCCACACACTTTAAAAGTTTTTAAAAGCATTGCTTTTATAGTGTATGTGCGTGAGGACTTCTCCATTAACCTTTTTCTTGGCTAGTCATTTCCTGCAGGGAAGAACAATACATGTTCATCTGTTACAATCCAGCTAATTACAGTGATCAGGACTCTCACCACCCTTTCTGCAGCTAGAGCTCCAGAAGTGATGAGTTTTATATTGCCCTTTGCTTCTTTTTCAACCTAACTGTTCCATGGCTTTAAGTGTTGTCTGGCATGAATCCTTGGCCACCCGCTGCTGTACTTTAAACGCCTCATAGAAGGAAGTCCTCTCTTCCTCTGTCTTGCAGGGCAATTGGGCACCTGTTCTGTCTTGCAGGGCAATTGGGCACCTGTTGTGACGGTGACTTGTCACCTGAGCAATGGCTCTGCACCTCCTGGCCAACAGCTGATCTGTGGTGTTGCTGTGGCAACAGGTTTGGGCAGTGAGGACCCCCCCCCTTTGGGTTTTGTGTCCTGCTAGGAATTTGCAGCCAGGTGGAATTCTGGAAGGGGGGGGGCATTCACAGTTTGAACAAGAAACAGTACCATTCTGTTGTCAGTGTCCCGACCCCTGATCTACAGTGATAGAGTGAACCCAAATAGTACTGATGTGTTCTTAGTACTGCAGAATTGTCAGCACATGCTGTTGAGGAAGATGGCTGCCTTTGGCAGGATGGATTGGTCTGCTCATTGGGTAAGGGAAAGAGCAGGTGAGAATGTAAGAAACAGGTTAACATTCTGTGGCCATGGGAATGCACCTTGAGAGAAAAGTTATTTCTTCTTTGTTAGAGATTTAGCTGGATGTGCACAGAACTGGCTTCTTGAAACAGCTTCCTGCTCGCGAGGAAAATGTTGACTCATTTGCTGGAAGTAAACCCCAATCCAAGTTTGGAGATTTACCCTAAAACTATCTTAAAACTGTGGGTTGAATTGTAGGCAGTCATAGGACCAGAAGTTTCAGTGTTGGGTGTGATAGCATTTTGTATCATCATTTTTTGTAGTAACTTATAAATCAACCTGGACACAGTTGCTGAAATCAAGATGTAGGCAGTAGTTACTAGTAGAAAGGAAGAATACCCAAATTTTCTTTTTAACGTAGGTTCTAGTTTAATTGTTTTCCTTATAAGCATGACCCATGCCTGTCCTTTTTGTGAAACTATCTTCTGCTGTAAGATTCCATCAGAAGGTTTGCCTGCAGCATGACTTGAAAAGGCACTTTTCCAGCAATATTTTGTCTTAGATCAGACTTCCCCAACACGGTGCCCTCCAGATGTTTGGACTACAACTCCCGCCAGGTCCAGCATTTATCACAAATTGTGAGGGGTGATATCACAAACTGAGAGGGGTGATGTTCTGTCCAAAACATCTGGACAGAAAGAGGTTGGGGAAGGCTGTTTCAGACTCCTGAGCAGCTGCCCATTACAACAATTTTTTTTACAGCTTGAGATATGTGTAAGAAAACAAACATTCTCTTGTTGACTACGATCAGCAGTCCTGTTTTGAACAAAGGTTAAGTACACCACAACCTTTGGCTGTTTTCTTTCTCAGTCCTTAATTATTTGCTCTGTGTTTTTGAACAAGCAACCAGAAGGTGGTGCTACATGCCCATTTTTATTATGGAGCAGAAATATTTTAGGTAGGAGACCTCTGCTCATCTTTTAAGCTTCTATATCTTGTTAAATGAGAACCAAGATGTACCAGTATTCTGCAGCTAAACCTGTCTTGTTCTGTATCTAGGTTTAGGGCTAATAGGCCCCCACACTAAACACAACAACCAATTATTTAAACACAAACAGAAGATTGTTATAGATATGAAAGCTCAATGCAAGAAACCGTCTATGTACTGTATACCTGGAAGTTCAATACAAGAAACAATCGGTTTTACTACAGGGTGACTCTTACAGAAGCACAAGAAAATCTCAATTTTTCTTCTTCTGTACAGCAGCTGAGATTTGAACCCAAAAAGCTGTTTTGTTCTGTGGAGAAAACATCAGATTTAGGTCAGGGAGATGGGTGGATTCAACATGAATGAGCCTTTTGTCCTTGCATGCAGCCCATTCCCTTTCCCATGTCCTAAGAATCCAAGCTGGGAAACTTATGGTACCTAGGTTTGGAGCAAGCAACAGTTTGAAGTTTGTTAAAAATGAAGGCTAATTCAAGAACTGGTAGCCATAGTTTCCTGGTTCATCCTTTTCCAAATAAGTTCAGTATGTCTCAGAACACTTTCTAAACTCCTAGTAGCAATGAGACTGAAGCTGCTGCTTACAAAACTCCTTTTGTGTTTGTATTTGATTTAGTTTTTTTTTAAAGACAAAAACTCTCTAAACAAGTTTAAAAATTCACTAAGCAAGTTGCATGTCGCCTGGATTTCATCTGATGTCACATTGGTCTATAAGACAGGTCTTAGACTTTCTTGGTTCATTCTTTCCCTGAATCTATCAGCTAGAAGCTCAGCATAGAACCTGCTGCTTCTGGTCTAGCTGAAAAATACATGGCACATCATGGGAATAACATCACATCATTTGATATTTCCTTTCTCCACATGTGTTAGACAGCAAACTGGGTTCTAATTTTAGCCAGCTGCTATGCTCGGTTATCCTCTTGTCACTTCTGTGACAGCCTCTGGCTGAAACTGAAATCACTTCTTTAAAGGAGGAGCAAAAAAAACCATCAGATCTGTCAGAACATGGATCCTTTGCCAGCTTTCTGCCCTAAGAGTTCATAAAGCACATATTGTTAGGATTAAGGTGTTTAAGGGACTCACTACAGCTCAGTTTGAGGCAATTTTCTCCATGGGTTCCAGTAGAGATTGCTTCCATGTATGTGAGGTAAAGACTTGTCGCTCAAGAAAGGTCTCATTACTTTGAAGAGGTTCCCTATAACTCAAGCTTTTGTATATGTTGTAAACCACCTGACCTGGGCAGGGAGAGGAGAGATTACGTGACAGAGCAGTGACCACACCCTGTGCCCTCCTGTTTCACTGTAGCTAGGATAGAAGCCCACACCACCTGCATTTTTCACTGTAAATTTATTATACCAGCTCCAGGGCTGGCACGAAGTTAGGCTGATTCTCTTTAGTATGTTTCATTTAACTTTAACAAAATGTATATACCACTTACGGTAAGTATAATAAAACCTTGAAGTGGTTGGGGGAATGAAGGCGCTTTTATCCAGAGCATCCCTACCTGACACACCTGGTTCCCCATCTCTTCTGGTAGAACATCTACACCAGCAAGAGCTTTCTGCCATCTTAGCAGGGGCTCTCCAGCAGTGCTCTCTCTCTCTGCTGGTGAAGTGGTTCCAGAGGTTTTCCAGACACTGCTAGGTGAACATGGGATTACTCTCTTAGTTGATTTAATTTGATTCAGTGAATTAATTAGTTTTGCAAATTTTAATAACCAAACGTGACATCTAATCAGCTGACATATTAGTTCCTATAAAAATGGCAGGTGCCGAACACCATTTTGAGAGACGGCCACTTTTCTTCAGTATAGGAGAAATGTCTCTTGGAAGGCGAGGCGTACTCTTGACATGTGTATCATCTGAAGCAAGGAATACACTTTGTTTTTAGAACACTTGCTTTTGCTCATATGCAGATGCGGGTGGTGCTGTGGTCTAAACCACAGAGGCTAGGGCTTGCCGATCAAAAGGTTGGCTGTTCGAATTCCCACGATGGGGTGAGCTGCTCCTGCTAACCTAGCAGTTCGAAAGCACGTAAAAAAGTGCAAGTAGATAAATAGGTACCGCTCTGGCAGGAAGGTAAACGCTGTTTCTGTGCGCTGCTCTCATTCGCCAGAAGCAACTTAGTCATGCTGGCCACATGACCCGGAAGCTGTATGCAGGCAAACGCCAGCTCCCTCGGCCAGTAAAGTGAGATGAGCGCCGCAACCCCAGAGTCGTCCACGACTGGACTTAACGGTCAGAGGTCTCTTTACCTCTTTAGATGCAATTGACTAAAGCTTCTGTGGCTGAGTAGAACAGCTTGTCTCAAGCTGGTGCCCGCCCAAAAAATTTAGGCTGCAATTTCCATCAGCTGAGGGCTGATGCGAGCAATAATCCAAAACCTCTGGAAGGGCACTAGTTTGAGGGAAGGCTGGGCTAGAGGAATCTTAACTTAGTGTGGGCCCTATCCATAACTCAGTATTTCCTGTCTCTACACCCCTCTTCTGCTTCTGTCACTTTAAATCAATTTTACAACTGCAATAATATGTAGGTCTGTCTAATCTGTATAATGTATTCAAATAATGAAATCTGGAGAGTTTTATATCTCTTTTATTTTTAGGAGCTCAGACATATATCAGAGCCCAATATTCTGTAGGGCCCCTAGGCATAATGTCCATTTTTAAGCATTTCCTCCGATGATGTTCCTGCTGTGCTCAAAACACTGAAGATAAATTACTATATATTTCAAAAGCAAGCTGGAGAAATATCAGAAATTTGCCCAATAGGGGTGTTCTTTTTTGTACACTGATGAAAATATAGTGTTTGAGGCAAACATTTCTCAAACTCTGCAGTGCTTGTGTTTTGCCAAAGGATATATGTCACATGCCTGCCTGATCTGCATTTTAGTCAAATGAGTACCATGCTTATGAATTCAGTCTAAGGCAATTAAGATAAATTTTGTTCAACAGATGATTGCATGTAAACGTCTTCAGAATGTGCAGTTTTCATATAGAGCGTTGGAAACAAAAACCATAACTATGCACCTAATGCATTTTAGCCACTTTCAAGTAAAATTGCGGCCTAGATCAGTAATCACCAGCTGTTTCACATTCCAAATGCAACTTCCTTCGGAATTTGCACCATTCAGCACCTTGCGATGCTGTTTTCCAACAAAAAAGGACATAAGAATCCATATGTTGGGGGAAGTATGTGTACAGACATGCTTCCAGTGTGGTGTAGTGGTTAAGAGTGGTAGACTCATCCCCCCCCAATATATTTATTGATTTTATAAAACTGAAAGAGAAAAAAGAAAACATATAAAACACAAAAATACAGAAAAAATCACATGAAACACCAAATTACAAAATACAAAATACAAAAAAGAAAAACAACAACCATTTTAAGCATTCATGTATCCTAACATTGTCGACTTCCTCAAGTCCCTTCTTTCTGCTTTTCATTGTATATCATCCTTAGTAATTTCTATATTTCTATATCATAATTCAATCATCTTGTTATTACCTTAACTAATTTCTATATCATACTTCAATTTTCTTATTACCTTGACAACAAAAATTCACCTCATATTAATTCTTTAACAACATTCAATTCTTATCTTACCCTTATATCTAAATCTTAAAATTCTACAATACCTCTACTAATCCTACAACCTCCCTGTGCTTCCAAATCTTATCTTAAACATTTCCAATCTTACAATTATTTCTTAAATAAACTTTAAATTTCTTCCAATGTTCTTTCACCAACTGTTCCCTCTGGTCACGGAGTCTCCCGGTCAGTTCGGCCAGTTCCATAAATCCAATCATCTTGATCTGCCATTCATCCACTGTGGGTTATGTGGGACTGTGGCACTGTGGGTAGATCTTCACTCTTCCAATTCTCGGCTAATAAAATCCTTGCTGCTGTTGTGGCATACAGAAAAAACGTAATAGCTTATTTTGGTAATTCCTCTCTTAACTATCCTAAGTAAAAAAGCTTCTGGTTTCTTGATAAAGGTGTTTTTCAACACTTTTTTCATTTCATTGTAAATCTTTTCCCAGAAGTTCTTAACTTGGGGGCAAGGCTACCACATATGGTAAAAGGTTCCTTCTACTCTCTTACATTTCCAACATTTGTTATCATGCTTATGATAAATCTTTGCTAGTTTTACCGGTGTAAGGTACCATCTATACATCATTTTCATCATATTTTCTCTTAAAGCTCTACACACAGTAAACTTTATATTCTTCCTCCAGAACCTTTCCCAATCCTCCATCATAATATTATGCCCTACATCTTTTGCCCAATCAATCATAACAGATTTCGTTTGTTCATCCTTAGTAAAAAAAAAAAAAAAGTGGTAGACTCGTAATCTGGTGAACCAGGTTTGCGTCCACGCTCCTCCACATGCAGCTGCTGGGTGCATGCTGGGTGCAGCTTCTTCTTCTTTCTTCTGCAAATTTGTAGAAGCTTGGTGAAAATAAGATGCATTGTTGGGGAAGGCCGCATGCAGAAATGTATACAGGAGGAGAAATGTTCCCGAGACGTTTGAAGATATTTTTGTGAAGGCTTGTTTTTAAAAAAGTGTTCATAAACAGATGCGGAAATGTGGCAAACAGAACACAAGACTGGAAAGGGAGAGAAGAAGCCAAACCCGACAGATTGATTCATCCCTAAGAGAGAGTGTTCCTCTGCCTAGCAGTAGGCTGCAGACCTGTGCACATTTGCATAGGAGTAATACTCCCCCCCCCCAGCAGACATACATAGGACTGTGCTTTAAAGGGTAATTTTTTATTTGCTTACAGATGCAGTCTTCCTGCTCCCCCAGCAAAAATTGAACTTGAGTTCTGCCACTCCTTTAATTATGACCAAGTTTCCACAACAGAACCCCTAAGAGGTATCAACAACAAAACAGAGAAACAGCATGATGAATGATGTTGCCCCACCCCTTGCCTGTCTAGCTGTTACCAAGCATCGTGAAAGGATCAACATGTTTTGGAAAGAGGGCAGGCCTCTATTCCCAGTGAGTTGTAGGACACGGCTGACCTGGCACCAGAGCAGCAGCATTCACATTGTTGTGGTTTTCCTGCCATGACCAAAGTGTTGCTATAGATAACTACCTATCTGCACAGCAGAAACAGATGTTTTCTCACCGAGATCAGTAGCAAAACGTTCTTCCTACATAGACCGGATCAGTAACATCTGGCAAACATACATGAATCTGAAGAACTGCGATATGAATAAATGCACTTCTCAACCCCTCACTCTCATGTCAACAAAGGACAGCTCCTTCCCCTATGGCCCAACAAGGTTAAAATGCCTTTTCCCTCATCCTGCAAGGGTGTCTGCATTTGCATGCAGTAGAAGCTGGGAGTAAAATGAAGGCTTATGCTCCCTGCACTCTCAGGTTAACCTTCATGAGCACAGAAATGAAAACAAGATTAATGTCGCCCCAGCTAAGCATTCCAGTGAAGCTAGTCAATTTTTCGGCGATTATATTTGCATCGCTGAGATCACCAGATTTATGAAGATAGCATCCATGCTGAGGATGTTTTCCTCTTAATGGACAAAGCTAACACAAAAAAGACATTAAAAGCATAATTTTGTATGACTGTATGTAGATTAACTGAAAAAGGTTATTAGGCAGACTGTCTGCAGAATTGACTTTTCCAAGAATATCCTCTTTACAATTTATAGCCATGAATAATGTGGAATCATAGACATTTTGAACCTCACACAATAATACAAATACAATGTTCTGAAAGGCCTTTTTTTTGCACATGCAAGTTGTGTTTTATGACCACTTGTTTTGTTGGGGGATCTTTCTTGTGCCCCACAGCTTGTTTTCGTGTGTGTAAGTGTGAGAGGGAGGGAGGGAAAGTATGTTCTGTGAAGGGATGCTACTTATGGTATATGCTTTTGAAAAAGCTCAATTCCATGAATGACAAAAAAGAGGAAAATGCAGTCGTGATCCCCGCCCCCTTCTCAAGATCGAGATCAGGTTCCTGATATAGGGATAGGGGCTTTAACACTTTGTTCCCAACTCCAGTCCAGATCACACACACACAAGCTTGTGTTTTGCATTAAATTTTTTACTCTCACTGTATGCAACCAGCCTCAGAATTTCCTTCACTAGGAGGACACTTGCTCAGTGCTTAGAAATGCAGGTGAGATCAGCTATGCAGTTGAGGGGTGTAACTTGTGATTCCATCTCCAGTTCTTTTCGTCCTTTGGCCAGAAAATTAGCAGCTTGAAATGTTTCCCTGCCATTTCCATTTTTCTTAGTCACATCTCTGGGCTGCCACTTGTTGATATGGTTGCTGCCAGAATTGCATATAAAATGGCCTCCCCCTCCTTTTTTTTTTTCTTGCAGTGTGGTCATGGGACAGCCTGATGTGTGAAGCTGAGGTAATTTCAAGTGGCTTCCATAAGAAGGCAGCTGTTAGTTTTTTGCCATCTTTTCTCTTTTGTGTAGTGCTAGATTGGTTTTTGTGGTGGTGGGGGAAAGAAGAGGGGAAGAAACCACCAAACCTTTATAGAAGGCATTTATAGGTTTCATTTCAGCTCTACATGGAGACATTAATTCTGTAAAAAGGACATTACTATGAAGGAAAGGGTCCTTGCTCCCTTGGACAAATATGTTTCTGGCCTGTCTGGAAAAATTCCCATAGTCTGGCCCAATTGCACAGGCTGCCAGGACCATCCCTAGAGAGAATGTTTTCCACCAAGCTGCAATAGGCTCGCTGGCTTTTAAATGAGCCTCATTTGAACCCATCAAAAATGTGTAGAATTCTAGCACTGAAAATTCTCTGTTCTTAAGCAATATTTATTTCTCTACATGAGCTACATGCCTTTTTGATCTGCCATGGGACACATTTCAGGTCCTTGTTTTTGAAAACGTGAAATGTCTTCCCTCTTGCTGGCTGAGCTTTCCAGCTGGTCAAGTTGATCCGGAAGAGCCTAAAATAGCTAAGTCCCCATGTTTTAATTAGGTATTCAGCTAAATTCTTACTACTTGCTTTGTGCTCTTTAGCCATTGCGACCCACAAACTGTAAATTCCACAACCAGGCCCTGTCCAAGGCCAAACTTTTAGGAGCTCTTGACATGGCAGTAATGATGGTCCCATCTGTGAACATGCAACAGCGCAACGGCACTTTCCCTCCTGGCACCGTTGGGCCCACCCTCACTTCAATATAGTGCACCCACTTCACAGAACACCAATTCCATGAATTCCCACAAACTACCTCAGATTATCATGTGGGGGACTTGTGTGAGGGAAAATGTAATGCATCCGTTCTGGATGTCCATTCTTAAACCGAAACCGTTCTTAAACTGAGGCGCACTTTCCCTAATGAGGCCTCCCGCTGCTGGTGCCCTTCCACCGTTCGGATTACGTTCTTAGACTGAGGTAAAGTTTGCAAACCGGGACACTACTTCCAGTTTTGTGGAGTTCGTAAACCGAATCGTTCATAAACAGAACTGTTTTTAAACAGAGGTACCACTGAAATTTGGAGTCTTAGGCAGGATTTGCAGATTGAGGGCACTAGGAGAAGGGGACGACAGAGGATGAGATGGTTGGACAGTGTTCTCGAAGCTACGAACATGAGTTTGACCAAACTGCGGGAGGCAGTGCAAGACAGGAGTGCCTGGCGTGCTATGGTCCATGGGGTCATGAAGAGTCGGACACGACTAAACGACTAAACAACA
Source organism: Zootoca vivipara (assembly GCF_965207765.1). Taxonomy (NCBI): domain Eukaryota; kingdom Metazoa; phylum Chordata; class Lepidosauria; order Squamata; family Lacertidae; genus Zootoca; species Zootoca vivipara. The sequence goes on from NC_142588.1 coordinate 41,779,530, forward strand.
ACAAGAAGCTGGCATGCTCCAGCAGTGGACAGGCAGCAGCGCCTCTGAAAGAGATTTAAGCTCACCTTCCATCTGTAGTGGCCTGCCCTCCACATTAGGTTGCCCTAAACTCAGCGCCCTGGCCCATAGATCAGTAGTATTTTCCCCCTTGTATAAGACAGTACCCTAAGTTATTTCTGGAATGAATGTGTGCCCAAGGCAGTGTTTGAAACTGTTATTGCAGAATATTAAGAGCCTACGATTGCTTCTTATTTGCAAATTACCAAATTCTAAAACAGACAATTAACATTGAAAGCACATCCTGACAACATGGATGTCCTTTAGTAGCCCATATTGCTCTATTCCCCAGCCACAATCTTGCAATTAATACAGCATGATGGCAATTCAAACATCTGTTCCCAAAAATATATCTGAGAATATTTAAACATTTTCCTTTGCTTGCATATAAGCTGAGGGATTTGCATGGAGGCAGGGGTAGAAAAAGCAATTTCACATTTTAACTGCACTAGATGAGCATATAAATTGAAATCCAAGGTAGAGAGGATGGTCATAGGCCATCGGTGGGAAAACAAACTTCTCTCGTACTGTTATTTTCTTTTGCCAGATCTTTCCAAAATGCATTCAAAAATAATTTTTCAACACCATGGCCTGCAATTAATGAATAGATATATTTACTGTCTACTTTTATTTCCTCCCAAACTGGGAAAATAATAACAGAAAATAATTCTAGTTACAGGTAGGTAGCTGTGGGGAATCCCATCACCCCCCACCCACCCTCTGAATATACATAAGGGTCTGGTTACTTCTGTTTCAGTGTATCTGAAGAAGTGTGCATGCACACGAAAGCTCATACCAAAATAAAAACTTAGTTGGTCTTTAAGGTGCTACTGAAGGATTTTTTTTTATTTTGAACAGAAAATAATGTTTCATTTTCAGTGTTTCAATATTGATGTGCTTATCAGCTCTTTATAGTCATTTTTTGTCTCTCAAATGTTTACATTAATTCACGAACAATAACTGTACAAGCAATGGAATAGTACAGTGGTCCCCTGGTTTAAGAACAGCCCTGTTTATGAACTATTCAGTATACGAACGCCGCAAAACCAGAAGTAGTGTTCCGGTTAGCGAACATTACCTCGAGATATCACTTTCTTGGGCTCCATGATGGCTGTAGATGGTGGCAGCAGTCATGAAATTAAAAGACACCTGCTTCTTGAGAGAAAAGCGATGACAAACCTAGACAGCATCTTTAAAAGCAGAGACATCACTTTGCCGACAAAGGTCCGTATAGTTAAAGCTATGGTTTTCCCAGTAGTAATGTATGGAAGCGACAGCTGGACCATAAAGAAGGCTGATCGCCGAAGAATTGATGCTTTTGAATTATGGTGCTGGAGGAGATGCTTGAGAGTCCCATGGACTGCAAGAAGATCACACCTATCCATTCTGAAGGAAATCAGCCCCGAGTGCTCACTGGAAGGACAGATCCTGAAGCTGAGGCTCCAATACTTTGGCCACCTCATGAGAAGAGAAGTCTCCCTAGAAAAGACCCTGATGTTGGGAAAGGGGACGACAGAGGATGAGATGGTTGGACAGTGCTCTGGTCCATGGGGTCATGAAGAGTCGGACACGACTAAACAACAACAAAGAATGGAAGCTGAACAGTGGAAGGGCACCAACGGTGGGAGGCCTCATTAGGTAAAGCGCGCCTCGGTTTAAGAACGGCTTTGGTTTAAGAACAGATTTCCGTAGCGGATCAAGTTTGTAAACAGAGGTACCAATGTACTTGGTATTTTTTTTTTACATATGTTCCTTAGATTGGCAGAAATGCTAAATACAATTTAGGAAAAACAACAACCCTGTTCTATAATGAACATCACAGATTATCTGCAAGTGTACCACTAATGCAAAATAAAAATCTTCCAAGAAAGAAGGAGGGGAAATATATTGCAGCTCCATCTGCCCAGTGGGTTCCATCTTCTGAGCAAAACTGTGGGGGAGTTTTTCTGAGACAAGCTGCTGGCAAGCAAAAATAGATTTCTGGGTGATTTGAAAGGCCATGAACAATTTGATACAGGTCAGTGGGAAGTAAAAGAGGGGTTATTAGGATTTTATATTCTCTGCGTCAATGCTATTGCTGAGAGGAGAGAGAGAGAAGAAAAGGTTGCTTGGTATGAGGGAGAGCTCAAGCTCACAGTCTGTAGTAACCTTAAAATGGAAGCAGTTGGTGGAAATGTTATGCGGACTAACATTAGGTTCAGCTATGCCTAGTGCCAAAAATATTTCAGGTTGCAGCAAGGCTTACTAGGGTGAAGAAGCAATGGCTGCTCTCCAAAAGCCCGTAGTTATCCAGATCTTTCTTGTCCTGGGTCAACCATGTCATACAGCAGTGTGAAGAAAATGTGTGCTTCAGGTGGCACTCTGGGGGTGGGATAGATGAAGGCAGGAATAATACAGCAGCCAGCAAGCTGGAGAGAGGGTCAGAGCACAATGGCTGTTCTCTTTCTTGAGTTTTCTTGAACTCAAAGCTGCAGCTGTGGGAGAAGCAAGGCCTTCTTGGAATGTTGTTGCTGTGAACCCCTCCGTCGTGGGCGCAGGTTGTATATATGTGCAAGTAAACCATCTGTCATAAAGACACCACAGTCTCTGCTGTGCCTGATTCCCAAAAGGAAATGCAGACTCTGGATAAGCATGTCTGGAACCCCCCTGGGATCTTGTACTGCTCAGAGATTGCAGGTGGCATTCAACTCTGGTGTCAGAAGCTGAGATCTGTGTTTCCTAAAGGAGGGCTTGTGAGTGAGGTGCGCCAGAGTTGAAATTGAGGGAAGAACAGCAACACTCTTTGAGTGGCTTAAGATAGAGAAGCAGCAACAAACCAGATGACAGTGGACATTTCTGACGGTAAGAGTTGTTTGATAGTGGAACAGACTCCCTTGGAAGGTGGTGGACTCTCCTTCACTGGATGCTTTTAAGACAAGATGGGTAGCCATCTGCCATGGATGCTTTAGTTGAGATTCCCTCAGAGTCCCTTCTAGCTCTACAACTCTATGAAAGTATAAGCAGCCGTGATTTCAGTGAGACAAAGGAATAGGTCCCATTGGGTATCTGAAGAAGTGTGCATGCACACGAAAGCTCATACCAAAATAAAAACTTTGTTGGTCTTTAAGGTGCTACTGAAGGAATTTTTTTATTTTACTTCGACCCAGACCAACACGGCTACCTACCTGTAACTAGGTCCCATTGGGTCTCTGCTTCAGGTAGTAAAATCTCTCAGGCCAACAAAGTTCTCAATGATCAGAACTCAGAAGAGACCACGAACAGGTTAAATATATGGCAGAAAGTGCAAAATACAAGGACTGCAGGAGATCTGTAACCACACTTTTAAAAAAATACTTTTTAAGCAGCTGCATGAGGCTGTAAGGTATTTCACTGTGTGAAACCTGTACTGAAGCACGCATCCAAACTTTTTTTCTTTAAAAAAGAAAGTACTGAATAAGAGCAGCAGGGTGACAATCGACCTGAGGAGATTATTCAAGAAGCTGTCCTTTCCTGCCTTATCTGCTGTGTTGGGGATGGGATAGGTTTTTATTTGTGTAGTGCCATCACTGAACATGGTGATTTAGCGAGTAACATATGTCAACAGCTCCAAAGAGTTGGCAGTCTAAATCTTGACCAAGGAAGAGATGACATGGGAGGGGTCAGAAGCCAGGCTGTTGCATTACTCCAACAAAAGTGTTGGCAATAAAGATAAAGCCTATTTTAGAAAGGCTCAGAGATGGGTTAAATTGGAGTAAACAGGATGGTTTGGACAACTGGAGCTGGAAAACCTCATATAATACTAAATACACCACAGTGGGTTATTTTTCAGGTTACCTGTCTGAGTTCTTCCCATTAAAGCTCTGTTCTGACATTTGTTCTTTCTTTTTTTAGAGAAGAATGCCCTGGAGGAAAAGATAAGCTGTGGAGGATTTTTACAAACTCAAAGGATGCTATTCATTTGGAAACAGCAATTGTTCAAAAATGGCAGCTAGCCTAAACTGACTGGCAGCAAGGCTACCCATTCTCCAAAGGACCCATAGGAAAGCACCTCTCTTTCTGGCCCCACTTGTTATCATACTGTGCCTCGGCTGCAGTAAACGTGGTTTGAATACAAGCCATGGCAAACCTACTACGTTTTCTTCCCAACAATGGAAAGAAGTGGCTGATGTCTTGGGGTGGTGCAAGGTTTGGTGCACCCCAGATTGAGGCTGAATTCAGTAGGGCTTATTCCCAGGAAAGTGTGCATACAATCTAGGGTTGCCATGTTTCAAAAAGTAAAAACCAGGACATTATGAAAGTGGTTGAACTTTTTTTTTTTAAGGAAACCAATCAAATTGTTGAAAATGAAAAAAAAATGTGATTTTTCGATTGACTTGTCTAAAATGCAGGACAAAGTGCTGCCTTTTGGAATCCCCCCCCCAGGACATCAATTCTGCCTTTGAAATCTCAGTAATGTATGGGAAAATCCAGATGTATGGCAGCTCTATTATCACCTAATTCAATAAATGGCTCTGCTGGCTAAGGTGGACAGATGTAAAAGAGGACAGAATTCCCGCATCTTTAACAGTTGGGTAGAAGAGACGATCTCATTTATTTATTTGGAATATTTATGCAAAGTCATTGCCAACTTCCAAAATGTTACTGCTGTTACACAAGCCCACCACATAAAACCGCTTTCCTTTTCATTACAGATCCAACTATTCCCTTTCTCATATAGTTTGAACGCTTTATGTGCTATGCACTAGGATGGAGATCAACGGGGAAGGGGGAAAAACACAGTTAGCTACAGGGCTGCACCAGCTCTCTGTGTATAAGACATAAAAATAGTAGCGAAACCTTTGACTTGAATATACAGTAAAGCCAGCATTTCACACCCAGCACAAGAGAACCACATTTACAACTGTTAAGAGTTCTTCTCAAATTATAATCGGGAGAGGGGAAGAGGTGTGGAAATTGGTTAAAGGCAGAATATGTAGAATAGGTGTAGACAGAACTCTCACAAGGGAGTTGTATATGTCCAAACACTGCTTAAGAAACCTGGATTGTTTCCAAAATCACCAGATTCGATAATACAATGCCTGGCTTTGTAACCATGGCCTTAGTAAATGAAGTAAATTTGACCAGGTTACAGGTAGGTAGCCGTGTTGGTCTGGATCGAAGTAAAATAAAAAAATTCCTTCAGTAGCACCTTAAAGACCAACTAAGTTTTTATTTTGGTATGAGCTTTCGTGTGCATGCACACTTCTTCAGATACCAAATTTGACCAGACAAGGTAAAAGTATTTAAAAACCCCAAAACCATTCTTAAGCTCTGTTCTTGCCCAATAGAAGTAGATATGTGAATTGAAGGAAATAATATTCTCTAGTTTAACCAGAAGTCAAACTATTTTTTCTTCTGTTTTCCTGAGCCATGCTCCAGGATAAAATGAACATTGAAAACTGTGAAACAAGCAGAACTTGCTTGTTGCTAGTCATAACTCTTGTAGATTTAAGACATTATTTCACTGTCTCTTCATTAGATTGAGACTCTTGCCAACACACAGCAATATTCCTTCAAGTCTCTATCCTAGTGAGCCGCTGAACGTCTTCTGAAAACATGTGCATACACAGCAGCCCTCCAATGTTGCTTTTCACCTCTGATACATTTAGGACAATAGCTGGTTGCATACTGGACCATAATTCACTTTAGGGATATGAGTCCTGCCATAAACGGCGGGAGTTTTGCCAGAGTGATTTATGAATGGTGGCAGAACACTGAAAGCAAATTCTATTATGTGTTTACTGTGGACTTTTCAGGGCTATATACTGTTATTTATACAGCATTCTCTCATCTCACAAACTGGATAACACCAGGGCTGTAACTGATGAATAAAATTTAGAGTTTAAGCTTTCAAACGCTATTATTGATTGCCTTGCTATTGTATAGAACTTTGATTTAACCTGTTCTGCGTGTTGTGCTCAAATGGCGACAGAACCAGCCGCAAAGGGCGGAATTTGCTTGCACAGAGCATTTTCTCTATAAAGTCAAAAATGAGAACAGCAGAGGCCATGCAAGAGGTAAAATGGCAATGAAGTACACAAGAGCTCATCTAACACTTACTGAATACCGCAGCTTTCTTTTCATTACATATTGGTTTCTTTCCATGCATTTAAAAAACAACAGCCATACCAGTTCCCTTTTTTTGGCCATTATCTTGTGAGTTCGAAACCAAAAAGCAGCATTAGCTTTGCTGCTTGACAACTCTTAGTGCCGTGCATTCTGCTGCCCACCAGAGAGAGTATGCAAAAAGAAGACCAAAGCATGGGGCAAAAATGTTGCCTCCAAGTGCTGGCTGGAGGCCTGTCCCTTCCCAGATGATGCATCTTTTCAGGGAAGTTGGCAAGAAAGGAAAACAACACAGTTCAAGAGGGGAAAAGCCCACAGCTGTTGAAAATCTACAGTGCTTCTGGGAGGCCAACACTTTCTCCTCAGCAGTATCAGAAGTTTGCCAGGAATCTGTAACTGTTGAGGTGTGCCGGTGTAACAGGTTAGGAGAGGTGATGTCACTACTGGACAATAACAAAGAGTGGTGTGTGTGTGTGTGGTTGTCTGCTTGAGGTTTGAGCAAGTCCTTAAAGCATAGCTACACATATAAACACAGGTTTAATACAAGTGCCTTCCAGTTAAACTGAATTCAAGAGTGGAGAGAACTGGCCGGCTAAACATTAGCAAGTTTGCTTCTTATTGAACAACTGAGTAGAATACTGCCTGCACACTTCCCAGCAAGTAAAAGGACTAGAGACTTCCATTTTGAACAATAACAGAAAAAAGAGAAAAGAACAATTGAGAGAAGAGGCCCAGAATCTTGAGGTTAGGCCCATCCAGGTTTCACATAGCTGTGTTTCAGGTGTAACATATTAGGCCCCAGGCAGCATATGATGCTGAGGTAATTTGCCTCTTCAGCTGTTCTAGACACAGAGCTCTGTGGGATCTTAGGATTCTGAAGGGAAGGGTTTTAAGAAGAGCCTATGCTTTGCTACAGTGATGGGGAAATGTCTCCATATGTTTTTACACATACAGAGGCTCAGATTTTCCTCTTCCAGTGGAGAAAGGATAGATACAAAAAAAGGTGAGTGTTCTACACCTACTATCCAGCATTGTGTTCACAAGAGTTTAGATGGTTGGAATAGTGCAGATTTTGAAGAGTAGCTGCAGTTCAGTTTGTGTACTGGTTTGGGGCATGCAAACTAGGCTAGGGCCACGTTAAAATGTAAGCCGAAACAATTTTATCTCCCATATTTCTCTCATAATGGCTGCTGCAGCATCTCCCAGTCCTTAATACCAATTATGCTTCAAGTTATTCTGAAAAGCAAGCACAAGTTTGATACAATTGCCCTCCTAATAACTCATCTAAACAAGCAATTTGCTCTTATAGCTCACCTTTTAAAAGTTTTTATATATTAAAAAGTAAAAAATGATTTTCTTTGTTGTAACAGTGCAGGGAGTAGAAGGTTTGGTTTGGTGGTGAGACTTGGGTTCAATGCTCAACCGAGTTTTGAAAATCACCTGGTGAGCCCAAAAGATTTCTCACGTTGGCATGAAAGAAGGTCTGTATAAATTGTGCCACCCACCCTAAACATGTAGAACAAGTTAACAGGAAACTACAAAGCAGGAATAACTACTAACACAATTTCTTCATACAAAGAGAATTAGTAGCACCCCCTGATAAATCCAACAATTTTTCGTTGGTACATTTGCATATACAAACTTGGAACAGCTTAAGCTTCCCCAAGAATCCATGAGGATGTCAGCTTTGTGCTGGATATTCTCTCTTACAGACCTGCATGCAATTACTGTATGTCCTTTCCAGATTGTACCACACTTCCAAAGAGAAAGCACACTGTGTAGAGGTGAGATCATGGTAGTAGGGCCTGCCATGGACCAATGTACTGTATATTCAGACATTCAACTAAACCCATGTATTACAGGGCAGTGATCCCTACTCCCCTGACCCATATGTGCTAACTCTGGAAAGGGCATTTAATTTGGCATTTTCCTTAGGAGAAGCTACGGCAAAAAGCTTGTTTATATTTATATAGGTGAATTCATGCCCTACTGTACTGTGCCTTTTCCCAAGTCTATTTCCCAAGTCTTAAGTTTAATTTCTTGTGCTTTTGTTGTTTTCTCCCTTTGCTTCTCTGTTATTTTAAGTCAAAAAAAAAAAACCAGTAGAAAAAGAACATGCACAGATGGTCAAAAATTGAATGATAAATGTGACTCTGAAAGCTAAGGGCAAAGAAACCTGCCTGTTGAGCAGGCTGTCTCCTTAATATAAATCTTGGTTAAGCTACAAGTCTTAGGAAGAATTTAATTAAAATAAAAGCAGGGGACAAGGTGGGGGAAGAGAAATTGGTTAGCAAGATAAAATTATGGAGATGGGAAAGAGATAAGATGAAAAGAGGGCAAGAGGAGTGTAACATACTTCTGAAAACTATGCTTTCAACTCTAATCTCTGCAAAGCCTGATTAAAACAATAGGCATGCACCCAGGTCTTGCAATGGATTACCAGCAGGTAAAAAGCTCTATTTCTGAAGTTTATTTACTTATGAACTCCATTTGGAGAAAGTGGATCTCCCTTCTCCCAATTTCCCCTACTCCTACCTAGAGAACTTGTAGCTGAAGGCCTTTCAGATTTGTACCCCACATGGCCTACACATTAAAGAAGTTTGTGTGCTGATATCTCAGCAGAGCCTACAGTTGGGAAGTGTGTGTGTGAAATGGCTGAAGCTGAGTTGGGAGGCACAGCAAATTTCTCAGAGATTTGGGAGACTGTGGGTGGCATACCATAATGCAATATGATGCGGCTGGGGATTCCTTCCGCCTCTTTTCTATTTAAACAAAGTCTTGTGTTTCCTGAGAGCAAGTGGCAAGGATATCCATTCTTCTTTCCTTGCTGTGTTTCCTGGGGGCTGGGAAATCCTTGTCACATCATCTTGTAGTGAGTGACTAGACTCTCCATGCAGGACTGTATATCCCACAGGCATTCTTCTGGCCTAGTCCCCAGGAAATGTGGATGGAAGGAAAGGAAAAGAACTTGTGCAGAGAGCCTTGCTGCTTCCTTCAAGTGGATGTGAGGAGGCTGGCTGAGAACACAGAAAATGTGGCAGAGAAGTAGGTTTGGGTGAGAAATTTGATTCAGTTTGTATTAATTCACACTTTCCAAAACAATATGTAACAAAACAAGCATTCTGCAAAATCTGCGCTGCTTCAGATTTTGCAACACAGTTATGTAATGAACACACAAATGGGTGTACAAAAATGCATTGTATAAGGAGGGTGACGGATTCTCCCATCCCTTCCAAGAAGGAATGATGTCACACGGAAAGCCTCATAGATCGCGATGAGTGGACACAATACTAAAGCAGGGGTTGCCAACATTTTTGGACCTGAGGGCACATTTGCAAATCACAGGCAACCTTTCCCACCCATGCTGCAACTCCCTCCCCCGAAATCACCAGCGTGCCAGGATTAGGCTTGCAAAAAAGCTTTCTGTTTGCTGAAGATGTTTCAACAAGACGTTTCTTACAAATTTCTTAGACATTTGCTATACCACCCTCAAAGCACCCCGCTTTACAACATGTGGCGTAGTAAAACCTTTTGGGAAGCTGTAAGCGGTGGTGGAGAGGGGCAGATTTCATGTTGCCACTATCTTATATCAAGGTTTCGTCTCATAAGTACAAATCTTGCACTGATTCAGTTAGTTGATTGTTCATGCAGCCCGTTCTCATTTTATGCTGAATGTATGGGGGCAGTGCCAGTGGTTGCAATCTCAGTCCCTGTCACTGCATTGACTGGATGTGTGACTGGAATGTGAGGAAAGGGCCACTTTTAGCACACAGTTAATGGTCCAGAAAAATTAATGTTAAGTAAATATATGATGCTTTTCTTGGCTTTACTTCTACTTCATGGTAGAAGGTCCTGGTGGAGGTGGAAACTTCAAAGTCCCAGGCCAGAACCCAAAATCCTGGATTTTTTTAAAAAATTGGCAGGTACGCAATCCTCCAATGGTGTTTTTCTTTGAAGCTCCAAGAAATAGCCTTGAAGCGAAGGTCACCACTGGTTTGAATAAACAGTGCATCTTGACATTTCCATCCCATCTTGTACTTTCCCACAATCCATTTGTTTTTTTTAAAAAAATTGTTCCTTAGTTGTCTTGACTGCTTGTATTCACATCAGTTATCTTAGGAAAAACAAAGCTGCAGGAAGAAAACATAACCTTGAAACTTTCTAAATATTGACAAGTGTTCTGCTTTTTGTATTTCTTTTGTATCCTGGCAAAAGGCAATAGAATGTATCCTTTTATGTTTTAGCGAAGACCCCCCCCCCATTCTTTTCTAGAGCCTGTTATGTATTGATGGAAAAAACCTGTTACCACACATGACATTGAAATACGTATATTTATTTTACAGATACAGTACAATGCTTGGATGATTGTTGTGACCATTGACCCTTTCATATAGGAAAATAAAAAGCCCCTCTACCCACTCAGCTATTCCTGGCAATGCCATAGCTGTTCAAAAATTCAGACTTATTTTTGGCAGGATACTAAAAGCAGCCTACTACCTAGGTCAGAAAATTCCCAAACTGTGTGCTGCAGGAGCACAGCAGTGTGCTGCAAGAGAGCTGCTAATGTGCTGTGAAAAATAAATTGAACAAAGACTCTGCTATATATCTGAATTTGTCAAGAGTCCCCTTCATATGATATTTGCAAAGTTGTCAATGACAATGACCCACAGTTTCTTTCAGAAGAATTTAAACACTTTATGTACCAAAATGGCATTCACATTTACCTCTCTGCACCATCCCACTCACCCACCAATGGATTAGCAGAAAGTTTTGTGCAAACCCTGTAATTGATGCACCCTGGCGATGAAACCTGGCATGCTTCCTACTTGGCTGCAGTAGGGAGCATTCTCAGTGGCATGCAATGTTAATGTTTGGACTTGTGGAAACCCATTTTGAGCATGCCTGTTGAGTTGGAGTGGTACGTCTCATTATAGACAAGTGGGCCAGACAGATGGGGTGGAATTGCAGGAGACTAAACAAATGATGTCTCACTGTTGTTCATAAACAGAGAGGTTCCTCGTTATATCCTTGCTAGGTATCTCCTGGTATGAACTGGCGCTGCCACATTGATATTCCATGGAATTTAGAGGAGATGCCGCCATGGGCTGCTGAAACAACATATCCCCAACAACCTGTGACATTATATCCAACGCTACAGGGGTGCACTGAATGACCTGCTTAGGCCAAAAGACGATTTTGTCGAGCACTCTTTTCTTTACACCTTCTCCAACAGGCTAGACAAAGCAAGCTGTTTTCATTTTAGGCAACCGCACTGGGTTGTAGTGCAATTTGTGGAGTGATTTAAGTGCAGCCCCTTTAACCCAGACTGAGATCATTTTGATCGGTATGGAACTTCAAAGCACATTCGGTTGATTTTCTGAAACTGTAATCCCAAGGTTGACCTTCCACCTAGCTTTAAGGTTCAAGCATGTACTCTCAGCCTTTTCATTTAGGGCTTCTGATACAGTGGAACCTTGGTTGTGGAACGTAATCCATTCCGGAAGACCGTTCAAAATCCGAAACGTTCAACAACGGAGGCGCAATTGACGGTTGGCAATTGCAATGGAGAAATGCACGCCGGAAGCCATTCGAACAGAAGCATTCACGTCCGGGTTTTCGGTGTCCAGGTTCCGAATCATTCAGCTTCCGAGAAGCTCAAAAATCGAGGTTCCACTGTATTACTGAGACTTCTCAACAAACTTCTTTTGGCATTTGAATACAAAGCTTTTGGGTGCTAAGTTATTCTCCCTTGCTCACCAAATGGTAGCCTAAGCCTTTTGCTACCAGGGCTTTTTTTCCAGCTGGAACTCACCAGAACTCAATTCCGCCACCTCTGGTGGGTGGAACCAGGTGGACACCATTGCCATTATAAGAGAACAAGGGAGGTGTTCATAGTGAGTTTCAGCTCCTCGTTTTCTAGGAAAATAGCATTGTTTCAGCCATGTAATTAGTGTGCTCTGGAGTAACCAGTACAGCATTTTCAGGACAAGCATTTGACCCCTCTCAGCGGTATTGTCTTCTTTAGACTACAGCTCCCATCAGCGCCAGCTACCAAGGCCCAGCTATCAGGGATAATGGGAACTCTAGTAAAAAATTATCTGAATTGCCCTGGTAGCTGTTTAGGAACTGACAGGACAACCCCCCTGCCAATGAATCTCCACAGTGTCTGTTGATTCTCCCTCTCCAAATATTGTGGCAACCTCTCAAAAACAGGCACAGTACTGCTACTGGGTTTCTATAGGGAAACTGTCATTTCAGCTTGGTTTCTACTACAGTGACTCTGGTGCTAAATACATCAAACTGAAGCCGTAAAGACCTCTCATTTATAACCAGAGGCCCTGAGGCTAAATTTAATAACAGAGTAAGCACATACAATTGAGACTTGCTGTATGGCACCCGAGTACCTTTGAAAAGCTTGTTTTCATAATGGCTGTGAAAATGAAGGTCTTTGTTATGCATAACAAAAGCTGCCTTTCCTCATTTTTCACCTTCCCTTTGAATTATTATTACAAGACTGTGTCCTTGCTTTTTTTTTTAATAAAAAAAGAGAGAATGTAACATTTTCCTTCTCCAGAATCTAACAAGGTGCAACCCACAGTGATTACGCATACTATCCTAACCTTATAATATATCATTTGGTGTTATTAACAGCATGTTTCCACTCATATAATTATACAGCGACCAACCAAACTATGCATAGGAAGCTGGATCTAGAAATAAATTTTTTTCCATGCATTGTATTAAAGGGATACTTAATGTTTTGGTTGTCTAAAGGGGAAAAATAGTTATCCTATCTGTGCTTCTCATTTAGACTACTTAGTTCTTTCACTTTATTTTGAAGGATTTATTGAATGTGACTTTATTTTGCCCATGTGGTGAATCCCCAAGACTTCAGCTCTTGAGGATATATGGGTACTATCAAGTACTTCATTATATCACCTATGTACTTAATATGGGATCCAAATGCATGTGGCAAGGAGAGGTTATTACCCATCCTAACATGCCACTAGCTCAGTGGCGGCGGCCAAATGGGTAGTCTTAGCACACTTGAAGCCTGACAACAGTGTCACTTCTTGTTTGCGGTTGATAAGAGATGGAGCAAGGATTATACAACTCTGGAGGAAGTTGCTATTGTTTCTTAGAAGTCATCTGCAGGGAAGTCCTGAGGTGGTACAGTTGGTCCTTTGTGAGGTGCCTTTTTTTTTTTTTTTGCAATAGCCTGAAGGGTTCGATGACAGGCAAATTTCATTAGTAAAAGTGAACTGCTCTTTCTCAACCTCTCTCCGTATCTTTCCCCAGCCCTTAGTTTTTTCAATCTCTTGCTGATGGAGAGGAGTTTTCAAGCCCGGCTTGCAGCTCTTATCTCATCCATGTATAGAACAGTTTCAGATGAGCACTTATCACGCATAAGCTGCTGTTCTCTTCTTTGTGTTACATTATGCCATGATATGCATTGGCTTGGATATGCATGAGCATCAGTATGTGTTACTGGGCACCCAAAACATGCCACCCAAAATGATCCTCAATGTATTTTGTGGTGTTGTATTATTGGTGACAGGCAGTACGCACAAATCCATGCAGGTATGTTCATATAGAAAGAAAACATGACTCAAATTTAGTAAGTGTGCATCCAAATCTATCCTAAACTAGGCAACTGTATGATGATTTCATAATACAACTTTTCATATTGGTAAATACAGACTGGCTGCTTCCCGTTTCTATTGAGCTGTGTTCTAGGAAAATGTGGATTGCTCCTGTATGTTGTGTGCTAACACTGGGCCTGATGTGAAAGCACCTTGGGGAAGATTTTGAGAGGGAAAACATGGCTGGCAGGCAGAGAGAAGGTTAAGCACCATCTCTTCTTGACATTCCTCTGTGACATTCCTCTGTGTACATTGAGGTTGGTCTTTATTTTATTTTTATTTATTAAAAGGTTGTGGGGAATGTTACATGCATCCATTTATGATGTCTAGTTTGGCCCTGAATGGATTATGTCTGACTCACTGAATACCCCTCAAAGACTGCCAGACCAATACAGTGATTTAAGACTACCAGACCAATAAAGTAATGCTTAAGACATTTCCTCCCACCAAATATAAATCTGTTGGTTTGATTTGGCTAAAGGAAAAATAGATACAGTATGGTAAAATAAAAAAGGAGAATTCCCTGGATGCCTAGATCCAGGTTTGGGGCAAGTACTCTTTGGTGAGAGAACCCCAGCAGATACTTAAAAACACAAAACATGCAGCAAAGTAAAGCTTGGAAATACAGGCTGTTATATCTTTAAAATATCCAATTCTAAGCTGCTTTCCAAGTTCCCACTTCCCTTAGCATAGAAAAAGGCCATGCGTTTGGTAAGTTAAAAGTGGTTTATTTACAAACTCTTCAACGGTCAAAATCATGTGCTTCCCCATTCAGCAGCAATAAAAGATAGGCAGTATAGCTTAGGTTCCAAAATGGTAAATATTTCTAAATTATTTGTATAGAAACACAAAGATGGAGCATCCAGCTTAGACCTTACTGGTAGGGTTCACATGATGGAATGGGTAGAACAAAGGCTGGATAACCCTTCCTCCCAAGGTGAGGTGGACTGACCTAGCTAAGCCTGGCAGGACAGCTTACTTTATGGTCTTAACCCCTTCATACATTAATTAGCCTTAAGCATGTGTTATGTATTAACACATAGGCTGCTGTTCTCACTCTGGGCCACCAGTATGCAAATGAAGGATTGAGGGCTGCTGTTCAAGGATTGGTTAGTTAGTTGGAATTTGTTACTGTTACTAATTGCTTGACATTATATAAGGCAGCAAGCTACGCTTACAGAGAGAACATGGAGCAGTTATAACTGCTGTAATAAAGAGCTGTTGCTTAAAGAAGCTGTGTCTGCCGCCCATCTTTCCCACTATACAACAGCATGTTAGTTATATGAGACTGGATGTAACCCAAAAATTAGATTTCCTGATCCCCAGTGTAATTAGAATTGTTCAATTTTAGATTGAAATGGGAACAACGTAAGAGTTGGTTGTATGCCTGTTACTCAAAGCAACGGCTACTTCAATATCTGCTTTGAAGAATGTGTTGATTTCACCCTTAATTGATTTGATATTGAAAGTTGTGGTTGTTGAGAACAGTATATGAAGAGTTCTGACCAGAACAGTGAAGTCTGGACACAAAATTTCAACTGCATTCTTACATGTCAATTTCTTCTCCATTTCCCTGCCATAGTAAATTTATCTATCACATTTCCACCCTACCCTTCCTTCAAATGATCCCTGGTAGTTATTTTATCTCTCAATAACCCTATGAAGTATCTCAGGCTGAAAGTTGCTCACAGCCCATGAGTGAGATTCATGCAATCTAAACCCAGTTCTTCCTGGCCTGTGTCCAACTCTCTAGTCAGTAAACCACACCAGCTCTCTAATGATGAGCACTTCTGACCATGGAAAATGTGTAAAGGCAATGTGGTTCCATTAAATTCTGATCCATTTCATGGTTCTCATTATATCACTGTTGGGTGAATTGTGCCTTACAGATGGTAAAGAAAAATAATGCTAAAAGCGGATGGTAAATCAAATAGCAATTATAAGAAGAAACAAAATACAGTGGTACCTCTGGATAAGAACTTAATTCGTTTTGGAGGTCCGTTCTTAACCTGAAACTGTTCTTAACCTGAGGTACCACTTTAGCTAATGGGGCCTCCTGCTGCCGCTGCACCGCCACCATGCGATTTCTGTTCTCATCCTGAAGCAAAGTTCTTAACCCGAGGTACTATTTCTGGGTTAGCTGAGTCTGTAACCTGAAGCATCTGTAACCTGAAGCATCTGTAACCCGAGGTACCACTGTGGTGTTCATATTCTTTTTAAGTGCCTGCCAACTCTTAGAATAAGACTTACGGGAGGAAAATGCTGATTGATCATTAGTGATAATATGGCTATCTTTCACCCATGAATCATGAATGCATCCATGAAAATAACTCCTGCAATATAGATTCAGCCAAGGTCAAATCACGGAAGGTCACTCTGCACATCATCACGGTAAACCCATTCAAAGACTCAAGTGTTTGACTAGAAGTCTAAGGAGTCCAGATTATATTTTATGCTTTATTGGTGGGTCAAGAGGCTATTGACCATGGCTGAATTAATGAAGCACTCTTCCGACTGAGAGCTTTGCTTACTGAAATCAATCAATACTTCATTGGTTTCCCTAAACCATTGTGAGTACATAGGAAAACTAAATAGTAAACTAAAACTAATTTCTTAAGACTCCTTGCAACCATGCTGCTTTCCGAAAAACTAGAGAAATTGGTTAATCTAGCTAGCATTTGCCATTGATGTTACTGTTACTTCTTTCAATTTGGTGAGATGTCAATGCAGAGGAGGGGGCAATAAGAGGAATCTGCTTAAAAACCTGTGTGGCACCCAAAGTTAGAGCAGCTGGTTGCTCTACTTCAAATGCTCGTGTACCTTCTGTTCAAGGCAATTCGTTGCTATAAAAGCAGAAGCTTTTGGGGCATGTGGAAATACTCAAAGTTTGCACTTTGCCCTGACTATTAATCCAGGAATTGAAGCAAGGGCAGGATATGCCAAGTTCTAAGTTTCCTGGGGGGCATCAAATCACAAATAAGATCCAGTGCTATTAGAAATGTTTCTGCAGTGGGCTTTCCTAAGTACAGGAAGCACACAGCATAGGACCAGAGACAGAAAAAGATGAGACCACAAAACCAGGAATTTCATTCCTTCAGTGACCAGCCTTTAATAAATTCGCAGGTAATAACCCTGGTGGTATAACCATGAGGAGCAGGGAGCAACAGAGACTGCAACCCTATGAACACAAAACTCACTTCCAGATGACCTGCTCATTATGCATTCTTCCTGAAATGTTTGCTCAAAATTTGCAGGAAGGTCTACTATTCACTGAGCATGCATTCATGTTTATTTGTGGCAGGGTAATACGTCATCACATCAAACAGGTGTTATCCCACACTTACCAGTGCCCAATTCACTTTAATTGCACAATGCTTAAGCATGCTTAAGTTTGTGCTGTACTTAGCCCTTCAAGTATGCCAGACGTAAACAAGCTCCTTAGCCACCTTCAAAAAGTTGCTTGAGTGTACCTTCAGAGTCATATTTTGTTAAAACTGTTCTGTACTATCTAGGGATATGTGCACTGAGGATTACAGGAAGCTGTCATATTGTGAATGTTTTTTGGCGTGTGAAAGTGGTGTGAGATGAAGGCAAATTCTGAGACACATTGGTAATTGCTCAGGGTTTAGAACAGGCATCCCCAAACTGCGGCCCTCCAGATGTTTTGGCCTACAACTCCCATGATCCCTAGCTAACAGGACCAGTGGTCAGGGAAGATGGGAATTGTAGTCCAAAACATCTGGAGGGCCGAAGTTTGGGGATGCCTGGTTTAGAAGGAAGCAGTCTGCTTCTGAGGTGTTTAGTGTACTCAGGGTTTACTATCAAATACCATTCTGGTGTGCAAATTTACTATGGTAAATAGGCCACTGAGGATAGGCATAGCAGCTAAATGGTTCTCCTGCTTACAGGCAATAAACCTGATACCACTGAATCTGTCTCCATCCATTCTGCTCAAAATGCTCATTGAATATTTGACATTCAGCATAAGTATTTGATATCCAAGAGAATTTTGGTATTTGATTTCAATGCTTTGATATTGGAAACTTTATATTTGACATTATTGGCTAATATGCAGTTATATTTTGTATTTGACAACTTCTGTTAGAACTTAGACAATATTCAATATCTGACAGCTTATGCCATTTGACACCTGATATTTGATGTCTGATAGAATTTGGCAGGCAATTATATTTGACTTCCAGTATTTGATTTTGTTTGACAATGTGCATGTTCTGTTCTACAAATATTTGATTCTCTCCTGCCATCTATTGGGGTAGGGGCAGCTGAGAGTCAGGATGAGCCCTTACTTGCCAATATTGTGATAAAATTTTTGCTATTTGTGCCAGAAGAACTAAAACAACCATATAGAATGGAGCTGCTAAGTTTAGATCATAAATACATGTATTTGAAACTTTCTTACAATGAAATAAGTTGGGTTTACTTTCCAAGTCTATGTATTTAGGACTGAAGTGCCAAACGCAAGGGAAAAATTCATGTCAACAAAGCAGCCACGAACTTGGCTTTGCAGAAACTGGAAATGCATACACTGAAATAAATGGAGGTTTTGCCAAAATATAAAGTGATGTTGATGAGGTTAGAATCTGGCCAGGAGGTTTGAATCCTACTAAATTGATTTGTGTGGTTATTTCCTCTGACTTTAGTGGTGAGAATGCCAAGCAGGATTTAGTTCAAAGGATGATAAAAGAGCAATAATCCACTTGTTTCATGCCATGCCCATAGTTTGGTTTGCTTGTTTACTGGAAATCTACTCCGGGCTGTGCTAGGATCCTGCTTCTCAAAGGATTTCCCTTAATACTTTGTTTGGTTACTGCTTCATGGCACTTCACTGATTGTCAGTTTTCATTGCTACTGTTTCCTCTGAAATAAATCTTTTTATCCTTGATGTCTCATTAGAAAACAGAGAAAAGTCTTTAGAAAGATGTTGCTAATATTTTTTATGACATCTATCCTGTTCGGCTGTAGGCCGTAGGGTATGAAACAGGGCTTCCTGACAGCTCAACCTGCAGAGAGCAACAGGTTGCTCAGGACCAAACTATACATTACACTGGCTATATAGCATAAAACTCTCTCTTTTGCTTTCTTAATTACAGATGCAGGGACCCCTGGTAGTTACTGGGACTGCTGAACTACTGGGGAAAATTCTGGAGAGGATCATGCCACATTTCAGGCAGGGCATTCTTGAAGTGTATTGACATGTCAATTAAAGTACTAAGCAGACTTAATTTTCTGTGATAAGCTACACTTCAAGGGTTCACCATCCATTACAGTACAAGGGAACTGGCAGGGGAAGAACAGTGTATGCTTGATCCAAAGAATCATGGTGGGTTGGCCACCTTCAGAGGTTTGAGATCCACCAGTGGGGCTGAATGAGTTTTGCTACTGGTAAGAAATTGAGAATATTACAGGTGTTGGCTGTTAGTGGCTTCCAGGCTTCTCAGAGGCATCTGGTTGGCTATTGTGAGAATAGGATGCTGGACTAGATGGGCCTTTCTCCTGATCTTGATCCTGCTCTTATTGTGTTCTTATGATAAAGGAAACAGGTGGATTCCTCCACTCATCCTCAGTCACTCACACAAGTGGCTGTTTCCAGCGGCCTAATGTCCTTTTGATGAAGGTTTTAGGTGTTTATATTGTTAACTGAATATTGACATTTAGTTGAAAACAGTAAGGGGGTAGAGTTGCTACCTATCTGTCAGAGGGTTGTCGTGGCTACTCTAGAGTAACTCTGCTTGAGTCCAGTTTGTCTTTAAAGACTTTTATTGTGCAAAGTATTTACAGTGCAGAGACAGCTTAAAACATGACCTCTCATTCCGAATCAGAATCTGGCAATGGTATACATCTGTTCTAACGCCAGCAAAGTAGTCGGGGTACCCCAAAACGCCTCCCCCTTGACCTGCATCACGATGCTCTCCTTAACTCTTGCAACAGAAGAGCGATGCCCTCTCAGCCTCCTCCCTGTCAAGGCAGTGGCAGGGCTCTCCAGCATCCTTGAGCCCTTGCCTACATCCCCCCTCCCATCGATGAGCTTTCCCATCGTTCCTCACGTTGGCTTCTCTCTCTCTCCGAGTCTCTCCCCTCCCCCTTGGCTGCTTCAGAGCCACTGCTGCTCCCTGTGCTTGGCGAGGTGGACGTTAGGATGGAGAAAAAAAGGATGATGGGGGCTGGCTCCCTGTAGGGAGTCACCCTTACACTATCCACAAGGCTGGATGTGCAGGCAGAGCTGGGGATGGCAGAGAAGTGAGGAGAGCTGACAGCAGACAGAGAGAAGGAGATGGCCGGAAAGAGGGAGAGTTCAAATGACAAGATATGGCTGGGAATCATGAGGAAGAGAAGAACAGTTGAGACAGGATGCTTGAAACAAAACAACAATTAAAACAGGAGACTCAAGTCAAGAGATCAAGGAAATGCCTCTGTAAACATGTTTACACAGCTGGTGGAATGCCAGTACAGATGGGACCTCTCATATTTCAGGAGGAGGTGCATTCCACAACACCAGAGTCACCAATGAAAAGGTCTGCCTCTGTATCACCACAAGCCAATAGCCTTCATGCTGTAGTAAGACCAACCAAGTTCCATTCATTGATCTTAATGCCCTTACTGGGCAATATATGGCTGTGTGCAGCAAGCAACACAGAAAAATAGTACCTTCAGGGCTATGCAATGAGGTCCAGAAAAGGAATAAACCAGGACTGGACACTACCTTTCTGAATAAATGAACTTTGCATAACAAAGTGATGAAAAGAGGAGCAAGTGCTTCTTTTCTGGAAGACATTGCATGCTTTGGGACTGTTATTAGTCATGCTTATGGTACCTACAGGGAGAATCATTGGAAAGCAAACTTACCACAAGAAAAGTCCCCTCCCCAGCACCTAAAATGGCTCCATGCTAGCATAGCATCAATGTCCATTCTTTATGTTCATGAATAGAATGATAATATTCCCAAGCAGTATGACTCATTATTTGGCTCTGATTCGGTATTATATGGTCATCGTAATTCTTTTTTCTCAGGGAGCTACTTGTAGACGTTTTGCACCATCTTTGATCCTAGGCATTTGGAATTGTTGTTGACATTTCCTCATCAAACAATCCCGGAGCAGGGCAGTCTCAAGCACACACACACACATCACAAAAACCTAAGCCGTGTTGAAAAGAGCTTGATAGGAACCCTTTTGCTGATAAAGCAATGAAACAGAACTCTTCTATCCATACTAATGGCAGGACTATTCACAATTTTTTTCCAGCTCCAAGAGTTCTGTCTGCGCTTGGGATCAATGGGACGTGAAATCAGGTAATGACTAATTTCAGTGAATTAATACAGATGGCAAAAGAAACACTTTAAAGGAGTGCCATGTCTTGCATTTAAAATGAAGGACCCTTTGCCCCTTTTCTTATTTATTACAAGGCATATTTGCCATGCAGCAGATCAATAAACCATTAGGTCTGAGCAAACTGAGTCCCTTATGGTCTCGGATAGGATATAGAGACAGACTGATTCAGCTAAATGGAAACCAAATAGTGCTAACAGTAGATTTCTTCTCACCTAGCAGTTGGAAGTGGACACTGTTCAGCAGGCCCCAACCAATGAAAGGGCAGAGATAAGATTGATCTAGCTACAAATACTTGACAGCAGCAGTTATGATTTAAGCACATTCATTTTCAATGGAATAACGCCATGCAGAATGCGATAACCACATACACTGAAGATGGACCTTGGTCTGTTTTGCAGCTCTGCTAGAGGCTGCAAGTACTTTGGAAAAGTGATTTCAGCCTCATACATAATTCATCTGCAATAACTCTGCAGTAAGATATAATTTCGAGAGGCAGGAAGCAACAACAATCAATGCTTGTTCAGCACTCCCATCATCACCATCTTAAAGAGGAAGGGTCTCTATCACCACAGTTTTCTTCAGTCCTTGGGGCCTGCTATGAGAAACCCAGCAGGCTGTGACCAGATAATTTCCTGACATTCAGGCCAAGTGCAAACATCTTATTCCAAGAATCTTCACCTTTACTCAATGCACTGCTTGGGATCGGAAGCTGCTCTGTTTGTTCAAGCAGCTACGAAAGTCAAGGTTCTCAAGAACTCAGTTGTGATCCAAAGTAGGATTTGTCTGTTGTTGTTGCTGTTGGGTTTCGCCCCCTCTCCCCTTTGGTCCAGAGTTGAAGCTAATTTTTATCTGTGTGGATGGAAATAATGGAAGATGTGGTTTTTCATGTTGATTTTAATCATTAAGAAGGATGCCTTAACAAAGATATATACCAGGAAGGATGTGTTTCTTTTGGCATTGGACCCAAGGATCATACAAAAAGAATTGCAGAAGAGATCAGAAGAAATAAAGGGCTGCTTGATATCTCTTTTTTATTATTTTATTGATTTTCCAGTACCGTTCCAATACTAGCCTCATTATAACAATACCAATTTTATCCAATTAATACAAATATTAATGCCGATTATTCAAATGTCAAATTATACAATTTAATTAAACTGGCTCCCTTGCATGCTAGAGTAGATAAGTTCATTCTTCTACATTTTTTATGCATTCCAAAGTTTTAATCATTTCCATTCCATTCCATTCAGATATAATAATCCCTTATATAACAGCTATAATCTTTTGATTTCAATTCGTGTTGGTATAATAGGTAATTTATAAAGTTTCAAGTGAGGAACTTTAGCTGTAATCCTTATCCTTTCCTGCGTGTGACAATTTCCCCCCATGATGTTTTTCCGTCCATATATAGTGTTGTATCCTTTATTCCTGCAACTGTTGATGGTTCCCGTCATGTCTTGGGAGAAGCTGTTATTTATCCTTGTTCACATTCCTTTGTGGATAATGGAGGTTAGGGAGGATTTCCCCCTGTATTTTAAAAGCATAGCATTTCTTCCCCCCTTCCCTCTCAGTTCCTTTCTCTCTCACACGAAGTTCCAGTTTTGTTAAATTCCATATTATATACCAATTTCCTCCACCCTCACTTGTGCAGATATTTTAAAATAAAACTTGCATTCTGGGGTTTGGGGTGTGTGTGGGTTGCCGTATCATAAATGTAGAGAAAAACCTTAAGTAAGCAAACAGTGGGCTCTCCTCCCGCCATTGTCTCTTTCACCGAATGAAATCTGCTCTCAATCCAAACCTTTCACATCCTTGTAGATGGGTTGTTTTTGCAGTTTCTTATCTCATCGTCTCTGGCATGTGCCTGTAGTTTACTCCAATTAAAGTCCAATTAACAGGATGACCTGTGCTTCCAGGAACAGGATCGGGGTGGGGGTGGGGACTGTGGCAGTTGGAGTGCTCTGTGCACCCAGTACTTTTGCTTGCCCTTGCATTCCATAGGGAAGCGAGTGCCAGACTGCCAGGCAAACTGCGGATGAGAGACTGATTCCTCTTCCAACCGAAGAGGGATGCAGATAATGAAATTTCCCCATCTGATTATCTCTGTCTGCCTCTCTCCCGCGGTCTTGGGAGGGACTCCATTCCTGGTGCACCGGAAGCAGGAAACCCTGGCTACTTGATATCTCTTAGGTCAATACGGTAAGAGCCACTTTTCTTTCTGAGAATGCACTGCTACTTACATCAAGCTGGAAGATTTATAAATTAAGCATTGCCACCCCTTTGGTATTCTAGGCCCAAGTCTGCTCTGATCATGTTTCCACTTGCTTCATTGAGCAGCAGCACTCTGGAGCTTCTCTGAGCTGCAGCCAAACTCCTTGCAGGTCTCACCCTGGTAAATCCAAGCAGTGCATCCTCCGTCCCTGGAGCATTTCAGTGTATATAAACAGAATTAGGAAAGAAAACCACCCTACTGCCTCTTTAAAGTCAAAACATTGTGAAGTCAAAAGATGCCCTATACTTCAAACCCTTCTTTTCAGTAATTCCCAAACTGTGCTCTTGGGCAGAGCTGTGCGCCACAAGAGTGATGTGTTCCCCACTTCCGCGAGTGCTGAGAAGTTTCCGGAACAGCATTTCCCTGGGCTTTGTTTCCTTTGGAAGCAGAAAAGACTGGATAATTATGATGTTGGGTTTTAGACTTTTTGTTTTGTTTTTGCAATATTTGGGTTTACTTACAGGGCCGACTCTAGGTATAGTCCAGGTGGCGTGGGGCGCCAGAGGCGCTGCGCGACAAAGCCGCGCGGAAGCCATGCTGCGCGCTGCAAGGGCGGGAGCGCCGGAGCGATCTCTGTGCCTCAGCGCCAGGGCGCCCGACCTGCTCGAGACTGCCCTGTTTACTTACAAATATAAAAGTTGACCACAGCTTAAGGACTCCTGCAAATAGAAAATCCCATGTTGAGTTTATTCATTAAGATGGATGCCTGAACAAATATATATATCAGGAAGGATGCATACCAAATAAAGATCATACCAAATAAATGCACAAGAGACCTGCCACATCATCCCACTCTGCCTCATGGTTAGCAGCGGTGATGAAATTGTTGGGAAGTAAGTACTCCAACCCACCCCACCCTCCACTACTGCCTACAAGTAGAAAATCCATAACCTCATCAGCTGCCAGGAGAGAGGCATCTGGTTCCTACAGTGGCCAACCAGATACCTTTCTCCAGGGGTCTGATGAAGGTATGGATTTGTTACTTGTAGATAGAAGCAGACAGTGTGGTTGGTGCATTAAATTTCCAAACATGTAGTCCTTGACCTACCAACAATTTAATCGCCGCTGCATAGCAGGAGGAAGAGGGGGAGGATGTGGCAAATCTCTTGTGCTTGAATTTTCCAAACTTGCATGTTGATCTTAGAAAGCATGTATATGGAGATAAGATGGTTTCTTCCAGATGTGGGTGGTATATCTTCCCCCTTCCCACACAGATCTCAAACGTGACCTTGTCACAATAAACTGTTTTGGAATTTGATGGGTCCAAATTCCAAAGCAGATTCACATTCTCCAAGCTAGACTGTGGTCTACTTTGCATCTGCACTGTCACCAAATTCCATAAGATGGTCCAAAACCTGACCACCTTCCTCTTTTAAAACCAAGTACTAGCCTCCAGGGGCAGCTGAAAAACAGGAGATCTGGGAGTGATGACCAGACATAGGATCATGATGACATGCCCATCCCAGAGACTTTAAGGAAGTGCATGATGCTTACACACTGCTCATCTCCAGCTACCTGGAAGTGAGTGGGCCAGACATGCAGCATCAGGCACCATGGCTAAGCTGGCTAAAGCGCCTGTCTAGTAAACAGGAGATCCTGGGTTCGACTCCCAGTGGTGCCTCAGGTATTTAGTATTTTGCCCCCTGTCCATATAACAGAGCTCACAGCACCTTTTGCTGCTCACTGAAGGAAGAAGATAAAAACTCTGACAGGCCATGATGGACATTTTATGTTACAGTACTCACTTTCTTTGTGAAGGAAAACCAGAAGTTCCCCCTATCCCAGCATAAATTTAAAAAATGCAATTGAAAGGCTTAGCTTGGGATTTGAACCTGGGACCTTTCACATCTTAAGCAAGAGTCATACATCTAGACTAAAAAGGTAGTCAGGAGGTTCCTCTGCATTTCAGGCCAACTCAACAATTCTATGATTTAATGTTCAATGTGATTTTTACCAAGCCTTCTTGGCAAAAGGGAGCAGATGTTACAAATGTGTGCTTTATTGCTTCTGTCTTCAGGTAGCAAATAGAGCAGGTTTGTGGGGAGGGTGTGTATAGGGGGGCATAGTTCAGCAGAGGCAAACTCCACTCTAGTATGCTAGTGATCCAGGGTTCAACACCCAGTGATGCCATGGGTGCTAACTCTTTTGGGCCCAGCAGGTGGGTGCAGCCGGGTGGGGTTTCCTGAGGGCATTTTGCCACTCTCTGAGGTGAGAAAAGAAATTCATAAAAGTTGCGACTTCCTGCCGTGACTCGGGTTTAAACCGAGGTTGCTGCTGCCACAACGCAGAGTACTAACCACTGTACAATCACGGCTGGGATGGCACAACTGCCTTTAAGCAGCTTCTAAAAGCAAGGCAAGATGTCTGAAGGATAAGTCTATTGTGTTTTGGATGGAGCCTATGTGGAGCAGAGAGTAAGAAAGGAGCTGAACAGGCACCATAGCTTAGCTGGCTAAAGCACCTGCCTTGTAAGCAGGAGATCCTGGGTTCAACTCCCAGTGGTGCCTCTGGCTTCCTCTTTTGAAGCAAGGCCAGGGTGTTCCTATAGGATTGTAAGGTATGCCCACCAGCTCTTCCCTGTGACAGTGAAATGCCCTGTGGGCAGTGCCGGATTTACATATAAGCTAAACAAGCTATAGCTTAGGGCCCCACTCTCTTGGGGCCTCCCAAAAAAATTAAAGGAAAAAAAACACCTGGATGTACATTTCCAAAATATAAGATAAAAAACAAATAAAATAAAACCTACATACAGCAACAGTGTTTTTTTGTTGCGTAGGCACCTATTTGTTATGTGCAAATGGCATCTCAATCTGGTTTGCAGAAGGCCTTTTCCTACTTCCTGTAGTGGGAAAAGAAAAGTACGAAAAGAAATCGACAAAAGTTGCTTCTTCCTGCCATGACTCGGATTCGAACCGAGGTTACTGCAGTCCCGGTGCAGAGTACTAACCACTGTACGATCATGGCTGGGCTGCCATGACCCTCTTCAAGCAGCTGGGTCTTCTGAAAGCAGCTGAAATGTCAGTCTGTAGGTGGCTTGCTCAAAGCTTGTGGCGAGCAGGGATTGAAGGAGCTGCTGAGCAGGACCCAATAGCTTAGCTGGCTAAAGCAACTGCCTAGTAAGCAGGAGACCCTGGGTTCGAGTCCCAGTGGTGCCTCTGTTTATTTGTTTTGAGGCAGAATGCAGTGCTTTCCTTTGGTTTCCAGTGGTGCTCAGTGCAGCCACTCTATGGCTGCAGAAGGACCATGGAGATGTCTGGAAAAGAAACATCCCACACTTTTGCAAACACAATGTATAATGGTGAAACCAACCTTTCTGCTGTGGACAAGGCTTCTCCAGGATTTGACCTGGGATTACTCATACCATAAACAAGAACCAGACCCCTAGACCAGGAAACAGAGCAGGGGCAGAGGCAACATGGTGAGAGGGAGAGCCACTTTCCTTGGCGACCACAAGCTCCCTTAATTCAAGTGTGGACACAGCCTCCTGCCCGTTTGCAATGAAGGCAGATGTTCCACTAGGGTTCAGGGGCTGCTTTACACCTGTGGGCCTGGCTTGCCACAGGGAGTGCTCTGACCACAATGCAGAGGAGCAAGTACTATAGGGTCATAGCTGTGCCAATGTTGTCTCTCCCCCTGTCCTCATCAGTATCTAAATCTTCTGAGGGGAGGGTGGTGTGTTCTGGCAAGAAGTCAAGTTCTTGAAATCCTTCCTGGAAATAGGGAGCAAGTATTGCAAATGTGCTGCTTAACTTCTGTCTTCTTGTAGCAAGTGGACCAGGCTTGCAGTTCTCCTTCCCTCCCTCTCCCTCTCCCCCTCCCCCCTATGTGTTTAAGTGGCGAAACCTCCACTCTAGTAGATGATCACTGTAGCAGGTGAACTTGAGTTCACTTACTAATGGTGCTTTGGATGCTAAGCCTGTTGGATCCAGAAGTTGCATGCAGCTCATTAGGACTGACAGAAGGCATTTTACCACCCCCTGAGGAGAGAAAAGAACTCTGCAAAAGTTGCGAGTTCCTGCCGTGACTCGGATTCGAACCGAGGTTGCTGCGGCCACAACGCAGAGTACTAACCACTATACGATCACGGCTGGGATGGCACAGCTGCCTTCAAACAGCTTCTAGAAGGCAGGGCAAGATGACAGATCAGCCTATTGCATCTTGCTTGGAGCCTGTGTGGAGTAGGAAACAGAACTGCTAACCAGGCTGCATAGCTTAGTTGGCTAAAGCACCTTCCTTGTGAGCAGGAGACCCTGGGTTCGACTCCCAGTGGTGCCTCTGGCTTCCTGTTTTGAGGCAGGAGCAGAGTGCTCCCATTTTCTTGCAAGGCATGCCCACCAACCCCTCCCATGCTCACGGAAAGAACACTCTGTTCCTGTTTGCCTAATTTGGCCTACATTGTCCCCATGCTATCTAGAGGCATATGATTTTGTGTATCATACCTTTTCTCCTCCAGATATTGACTGTATGTGCAGAAGATGGGGTTATGGTCTGTTGTGCACATGATTTCACTGGCTGCATTATTAGGGGGAGGCTGTCGTCTCCTTCATGCATTTACACCGCAGTGAAGTAGTCTTCTGATGGAATAAAATCCATAGCTACATTTGTTTTTAAGGGGAGGGCAGGAATATAAATGTTTGCTTTGGGATACATGTACTGTACTGTGTTGTATGTTCCTCCTTGTTCCTTGAACCTTCCTAAAAGCAAAATGGTAAGAAAATTGATTTTTTAAATACACCCCCCCCACACACACCAGAGAGAGATTAATGTGGCATTCAATAGGAAGAGGCAGACCAAATGTCTTCGAAGGCAGCCTTTTCCTGGGTTTTGCCTTTCTCATCAATACTTTTCAATCTATTTGGCTGAGAGGCATAGCTCTTCAAAGGCCCTCAGTCACCCCAACCTCACCTGAAGGGTGCAATCTTTGAGCTGGCACCCTTGTAAATGAATTCTTTTATTTCGCTTTCCAAAGCGTAATTGTTACTGAGCAGAGCCTCTCTCCTATTGCTGTAATTTGAAATGCCTCTGAAAGGGAAATTTAAGGGCTGTGGAATGTTGCATAAATATGATCACCCAGCAATCAAGCTTTTCAAATACAATGGCTTGCCTTTGATAGTTCCTGTCGCTTTGTTTCACACTTCCATAGAGCTTTAAGGCTGCATCTGCACTTGAGTACAAACCTATGGTTCAGGGACTCAGGTATTATTTCCTCCCTCTATCAGACCACCTCTTTTAAAGCCGTAGGACCTTATCTATACTGATCTTCAGTGTGAATAGTAAGGTTCCTGGACCACCATTATTTTTTTGTTATTCGTATAATGTTCTCCAAATCGCTGCCTTCCTGCACTCTGTTCCCCCCCCCATCAGGATTTCCTTTTCAGGTATCCCTGTCATACCTGCCAAGTTGCTGTCAGAGAAATAAGGGACCAGGCGGAAGTAGCAGACCGGAAGTAGCGCTGCCGCCATTTTGGAACTGGGCAGAGCATGCTCAGAAGTGACATTTGATGCTGCTTTGCTCAGTTCCAAACTGGCCACCATGCCAGAATAAACAGGAAAAAAACAAAAAAATCTGTTTTTTCGGCTAGGAACAGCTGGGAAAATGGGGATTTCCCGGGGAATATGGGAGACTTGGCAGCTATGATCCCTGTATGAGAAAATATGGTACTATAGGCAGCTTGCTATCCACATTAAACACCAGAATGGATGAACTTGTAGTCACAAGGAAGCAATGACTGCTGTTTGAATTTGTTTTAATGGATAATTTTTATTTGTAAGTAAGAAAATGCAAGGCATGGTTGGCATTCAACACTAGCGCTACTCAGAGTAGACACAGCTA
This sequence comes from Zootoca vivipara, assembly GCF_965207765.1. Taxonomy (NCBI): domain Eukaryota; kingdom Metazoa; phylum Chordata; class Lepidosauria; order Squamata; family Lacertidae; genus Zootoca; species Zootoca vivipara. The sequence continues at coordinate 41,808,768 of NC_142588.1, forward strand.
ACTTGGTTCATTAATTTCAGTGAGTCTACTCTGAGTAGAACTTTGTTGACTAGAATCCGGTATATTTTTATTTTTTATTTTTAAAAATGTGTTTTTAAAAAACAAGCAAAGCCTTTGTTGCTTTAGTAACTACTTATCTTGTTCAGCATGGTGCTGTAAAGTTGATAGAGCTTTCGCCTCCCTTGTACACCCACACTCATTCTGTTCTTTCTCAGTAATGAGAGGATTAGTCTGCCTATGGAAAAAGGCCTCAATTTTTCTTCTTTTCAGCACAAAACAATTAACTTTGCTACTCAACTACAGCTGAGGTCTTTCGCTCTTCCAGAACAATCCTATTTATAATCTTCTGAAATGTAAGTCCTGTTGAGTTCAATGGTACTTACTCCCACTCAACTAAATATAGGATTGCTGCTTTAAAAGATTGATGCAATTTCTATGTCCAACACATGTATACACTGGAGCTTAATTGGAAGTTCATGGACAATGTGTTGCTGTCACTTGAAATAGCTGCCTGATTTCCCTTCTCTGCTTGCTCCACATAATATTTGGGCTGCAGTATGGTGGGCCCTAGGAGGCCATTCTGGGGGATGGAGGAGAGATTAGAGATGTAAAAATTCCAGAAATTTTGAAGCTTGGGGGAAAACCTGTTTTCCCCCGGGGGGAAAAATGGAAATTTTCAGAAAAAATTGAAAAAAAATGCTGCATTAGCACTTCTTTTTTCTTTTCCTGATTGAAAGTCATTCTGTTACTTTAGAAACATAAAATATAACTATGGGCAATTTTAATGGGCATACTGTAAAATTATCACAACTAGCATTTTAAAAATATAGTGTATCCAAACAGGAACTGAAATTTAACTTGTCATTCATCACTGTTTGCTATGCAACATGCACACTCCACCTCCCATGTTTTGCCCATGGGACTGTATGTATTTCCTCAGACTGATATGTGTAGTCCGTTAACCACTTTAGCTGCTATTATATGTTTAAATTAGTTTATTTAAATTTTAAAGACTGTTTCACAGCATTTAATGTTTAAAATATTTTCATTTCTTTTTTCTTTCATAACACTTTTCTGATTGCCACGACAGCATATATACTTTCAGGCCCTTTTTGTTGCTCTATATTTTCTTCCCGTGCTTTGAGGCCTAGTGAAGAGGAACAGAACCAATTCATACCACATGCATGCAAAAACAAAACTGAAACCTTTTTCTTTTCTGGTGACAACAGCACCTCCTAAAGGAAGAAATGTATCTTGTTCTTGCATTGGAGAGTTCAGTTTGTAACCTAGGACTTGCTTGTCCTCACAGAAATTAGAATAAGCTGATACCATACATATTTTTTTAGAAATGATTTATAAAATATTTGAACCCCTTATCTTAAAATATTTTATTCATCATGTTAAAATAAAACATTGCATAATCTATTTTTTTATTTTTCCAATTTTTCGGGAAAAACCAAAAAAGGCTTCAGGAAAAAAACAGAAAAACCCCCGGCTTCCCCCCGAATTTTTCCGGTTTTTTCCCAGGCCTTCACATCTCTATAAGAGATTGTGAAGAGAAAGGAGAGGGAGATGTGACCCAGTAAATGTCTTCCATGAAATCGTGCTCCTCTGATGTCAGAGAGAGCAAAAAGGATAAAAGCTGGAATGGAGGACAACTTACGCTAGCCCTAGGCAGTGTATTGAAAACTTGAGAAGTAACTGTAAGACAGACTAAAATAATCGGCGAGGCATTCAGATTAATTACAGGAGGACGGACTTTCAGGCTGACAGTGCTTTGTGTCTTCCAGTGGAGTTTTGTGTTCTTGTCCTCTGCCTCCGGGGAAAGCTCTGCTACAAACAGTAAGAAGTGGTTTTACCGAGGTGCCACCACACAAGCAGAAAGCGCATCAGAAGTGTGTGGGCGGTAACCTCTAATATTTTGTACTTTTAAAAGGCCATATGCCAGATCAAGCAGGACAGATACCGTAGTAGCAATCATAACCAACAGCACAGCCTATGTGCTTAGGTTAGAACAGGCACTGAGCAGATGCTGCAGCATCTCTCCTCAGAAATTAAGCCCACCAACCCTCCTCTCTCTCTCTCTCTCTCTCTCTCTCTCTCTCTCTCTCTCCTTCCTTCCATCCATCCTTCCTTGGGATGGAAGTTCAAAAGCTTGCAGTACTGATGGAATGCGATTCAAAGGTTTCACTTTGGAGTCTCTCTCTGAAGTGCTTTTGTTTGAGGGTGGCCACCTTAAGGTCATTTACCATGTGGCCTTGGGGGCAGAAATAATAATATATATTATTATATATATATTATAATAGAAACAAAACAATCAGAATTAGCTGTCCTCTCTTACAACAGCACTGTAACGCTGTGCTTGATGCTGTCTTCATAAATGAAAGATAGGACACTTTCTGATGATCGTGTAACACAATTTTTTAAACATTTGGTTGGAATCTTTTATTGGGGTCCTTCTGACTGCTTCTCCCCCCTCCTTGTAATTTAAACAAATCAAGGTGTTATGCATCTTAGTTCTGTGTATCTCTCAATAACTCACAGGGAGGCAATTTAAGATAGTTTTCTTGAGGGAGTATATCTCCGAGACACCTAATTCAGAAAAGATGGCCTAATATTAGAAAGTAATCCAAAAATGCATTTCATAAAGGCGATGGGGAAAGCGTCTTCCATTCCATATTTGCATAGGGAGAAAGTGCCCCCAGTTCCTTTCTTGATCACTGAGATATTGTTTTGTAAACGAAACTCCTGTGAAATGCCATTCTATTCACAAACGAGAAAAAGCCTCTAAAAGCAGTTGAAAGGCAAGGCAAATAATAGTATCCAAGGGAAAAATTAATCTGAATAGTTTAAACGCAACAGAGGCGCTGGGCTAGCTCTGCAGTCAACGGCAGAAGTGGCTGCCAGGGAGCCAGATGCAAGGGCAGTCGAAAACATTTTTCACCACTTGGCTTTGGGCTCCTATAATTGTCACTGGCAATGGAAAAAAATCCACAGTGTGGTTAAGTATCACCACAGGATATAGAAACCAATGAGTTACAAACAGAGAGCATTTTAAAAATAAGTCAGATTTGCTTAGGCAGAGCTGAGCCAAAGGAGAAAAGTCAGTGCAGGTTTTCTTATGCAGAGAAATAAGGTCTGTTCTAAGAAGTAGCTGTTGGCCACCCCCAGACTGTCAGTATTTTGTGGGAGGGATTCAAGAGCATACCAGGAAACTTAGGTTTATGCAATTAATGTGGATTAAATCTCTCTGTTGCCCTAGAGCAGGCATAGGCAACCTTGGCTCTCCAGATGTTTTGGAACTACAACTCCCATGATCCCTGACCACTGGCCTTGTTAGCTAGGGATCATGGGAGTTGTAGTTCCAAAACATCTGGAAAGCCAAGGTTACCTATGCCTGCCCTAGAGCATAAAAAATCCACTTTTACAAGAGACAGGCATATTGTTGTTAGAAAAGTGATGGGGAAATGCGTTGAAAAGTGTGGGGTGAATGAATGATCAGGGACAGCTCAAGACATTATGCTACCTGAGGTAATACACATATAGAAGCCAATTGGATTGGCAGTTGAATCATACTGGTGAAAGGAAAGTTTCTCCCACTGTACTTGAGGGCAGCAGGCTATGGTAGGGGACACAGGGAAGACAACATGGCACTCATAGCTCTGTCCCCTCCCCTCCCTTCAGCTTCTGCCACCTGAGGCAGTTGCCTCAGCCTGCCTCATCACAGAGCCAGCTCTGTGAATGATTTAATGGGGAAACATTTAAACACCCTGCAAGCAAATCAGATTGTACAAGTTCCTAGCTTCTGAATAAAGATGAGGCATTTCCCCAACCTGAACTTTGTCCATTTGACTTTAGAAAAAGCAACATGCTGCCCAGTGTTCCAAGTTCCCCCTATTTATAACTTTTTAGGAGAGAAAAGAGCCACACTTTTCATGTGGTTTTTCTCTGAAAAGCCAAAACAAAACAAAACTATGTTGCTTCTGTAATGCGGAACACTGAGAGACCCAGCAAGCCTAGCTCATTGGCTCAGTTAGCATGAAAATAAATGTACTCCCCTCCTTCCCCACCGCAGATGCAAGAACAAAGTCTCCTCCCACTCTTTTCCCTATGGATGGATTCATTCTCTGTAGGCAGTGGTCGTACCCATGGGCCCTGCATTGTTCTTGCTTAACTTTTGAAACAGGTGCTTTGTGGTTACTGTGGCCAACATATCTTATATTAGGACTAGGGATGGGCAGACCTGTCAATTTTGGGTTCTCTCTGTTTCTCATTTTTCTAACCATAAGTTCACATTTCCACATCAGTTTCCATCTTTATGTTTTTTAAGTGCACAGAAAATTCACCAGCATTTTACTGTGAATTTCTCCCAATGTACACATTTCTGCAAAGCTTTCCTCCCTCACTGAATGATTTATTTTCACCAATATATGCACACTTATGCACACTTTACCCTAGTATATACATATTATTTGCCTGGAGAACCGCATTGCAAAATTCAGAGAAATGCGAATTTCAAAGAATGGCTGTTTCTCTATTTCGGAAAGTGCAAATTTGGCAGGTTTACCTTTAAATGCAAACTAAATCATTTTTTTCTCTCTCATCCCTAATTAGGACTCATTTGCTCAGTCCGGAGAAGTAATAGGAACACAGTCCCTTCAATGACTATGTGGGCCTGTCTGCATGCATGTATTGCCTAATTGTATATCAAGCTGCAAGATCAGGCCAGGCTGGATTTTTCTTTAAAGTCAGCAATCCTTCCTTCAGAAGGCAGGAAAAGATAGAAATTTAGTTGTATAGGGAGGGAGCGCTGATAAAAAGTGATGTTCGAAAAAAGGGGGGAATGAAAACTATTCTAATTGTATTTTGTTATACTAGCTGATAATGAAAATTTCTTTTCTGCTGAAAACAACATAAAAGCTGAACTTGGCAAAGGTTTAGCTTACACCTAGTTATTTTAGAAGAGGGCAGGCTTGAGATGATTAATTACTCATCACAATTTGGTGCTTAATATATATATATAGAGAGAGAGGGGGGGAGGAAGGAAGGAGTATAAGTTGAATGTGAATTTAAACATTCTGAGGACAATGGCTTGGATCCTAAGAGAAGTTAATTTAAAGAAGATGATGAAAATAAAGTTTAAAGTGGTTTCTTTTTTATAAACAAAAATAGTGGCACTCCTGGATAGGAAGGGGAGTGGGAGGGTGAGTATGGGAGAGAGAGAAGTGGCCCCCTTTCATTCCTTCCCCCTTCCTTCCAAAATGTTTTACGTCCCCCCAAAAAACACTTGAAGCTCCCCCTCAAACATGCAACATCACATACTTTCCTACATTCCTCAAATGAAAATGTCCTCCTTGAGTAAAGGCAGGGATTGATGGCTATGCCTTCAAGAAAACAGGAGCAGTCTGCTCCCGCCTCGAAAGAGGAAGCCAGAGGCACCACTGGGAGTCGAACCCAGGATCTCCTGCTTACGAGGCAGGTGCTTTAGCCAGCTAAGCTATGATGCCTGTTCAGCTCCACTTCTGCTCCCTGTTCCACATAGGCTGTGGCCGAGACACAATGAACCTATCCTTTAAGCATCTTGCCTCGTTTTTAGAAGCTGCTTGAAGGCAGTCATGCCGGCCCAGTCGTGATCGTACAGTGGTTAGTACTCTGCGTTGTGGCCGCAGCAACCTCGGTTCGAACCCGAGTCACGGCAGGAACTCGCATATTTTGAAAATTTATTTTCCCCTCTCGGGGAGTGGCACAAAGGCTCCCTGTGAGCCACATTGAGCTGCAGCAACACTGTCAGGGCCAAAAAGGTGACTGCTGGATGTTTCAGTGAGAATGAAATCCAGGATCGAATTTCATCTGGTTTAGCTACAGTATATACAACCCTGTAAATCTGGCTGATTTGCAAATACAAGACAGGAGCAACGTGGTGTTGCCATGCAGGTTTGTGGCAAGTTGCTTTTGATTGTGGGTATCACAACTGATTGAAATGCAGAACAGTCCGCTCTCTGGCTTGTTGATCTAGATGTACGATTCTGGCTCTGGATATGAAAGGTCTTGAGTTCAAAATCAAAGATGCGCTGGCCGTTCATTTAAATCCAGATTTTTCAAGGTGTGGCTACAGGTCTACTGTTCCTTACAAACTCACCCAGAGAAATCTTTTGGCCAGCTAATCCAGTGTTTCTCAACCAGTGTGCCTCCAGATGTTTTGGGACTACAACTCCCATCATCCCTAGCTAGCAAGACCAGTGGTCAGGAATGATGGGAGTTGTAGTCCCAAAACATCTGGAGGCACACTGGTTGAGAAACACTGAGCTAGTCTATGGCAATAGTCACAGCTGCTATTGCCTCTCCATACTGACAGAGATGTTCTCCCCTACCCTGCCCACCAAGACCTGGCCATGTAGTGAGGATATTCCAGAGGATGCATGGATTTTGATTTAAATCCAAATCACAGCAGGCAGGTGGATTTATATTTTTCAGTGTGAACAGGAACAGCATGTTGTTTCCGTGAGTATGGGAGGGGTTGGTGGGAATGCCTTGCAAGAAAATGGGATGACTCCGCTCCTGCGTCAAAACAGGAAGCCAGAGGCGCCACTGGGAGTCGAACCCAGGGTCTCCTGCTCACAAGGAAGGTGCTTTAGCCAACTAAGCCATGCAGCCTGGTTAGCAGTTCTGTTTCCTACTCCACACAGGCTCCAAGCAAGATGCAATAGGCTGATCTGTCATCTTGCCCTGCCTTCTAGAAGCTGTTTGAAGGCAGCTTTTCCACCCCAGCCGTGATCGTATAGTGGTTAGTACTCTGCGTTGTGGCCGCAGCAACCTCGGTTCGAATCCGGGTCACGGCAGGAACTCGCAACTTTTGTGGATTACTTTTCCTGCCTTAGGGAATAGACTTTGGCAAGTTAAGGCGAATCTGACCATTGCTTCTCCTGTTTCTACTCTGTAGCACCCATCCACTATCCTTTTGCAGTGTGGCAGTCTTTTCTTGAAGAATTTTGGGTTTGGAATAATCTCCCATTTTTGCCTACTTCATGCTGCAGATCATGTGTTGCTTTTTTCTCTGTTGGATCTCATCTGATTGGAAATATTTCCATGGATTGGTTATATGTTTTTAGATGATTGGGTTCATTTGGCTTAATTGACATTGGCTTGTATGTCGAAACACTGGATTCTATCTAATTGGCAATGGTTTATTCTTTAATTTGGGCTCTTCGGTTGCATTGGTGTTTGGAGTGGGGCAATAGAACACATTAAGGTCATACTATGTAACCCTGAGGAACTCCAAGGTTGTAAGCATACAAGAGTCATCACCTACACAGTAGAGTAGGAAGATGGGGGCAGCGCGATCCCAGGGGTGCCATTGCGGCTGCCTCCCTGCCCGCGCTTGGCACCCCGCCCCCAAACGTGTGCCCCGCCCTGAAAACGCATGGTGTGCCCCACCCCCAGAACACACACCATGTCCCTGGGGGCAGCACGCCTGCTCTCCGCCCCAGGCTGGCAGGGGGCAGGTGTTATGGGATGAGCAGGTACACTAAGGTGAACACAGTGCATATCTCATCCCCCACATACCCAAGGCTCACCTGGGGGGGGGAGTGTAATGCAGTCCTTGGCTAGGAAACAGGTGTGATGACATACCCAGGGGATGTGAGTGGGCTGCTTCCCCCTTATATGATGAACAAACTCACCTGCCCTTCATCCAATATGTAGGCTCTCAAGTCTTCTTCAGGGGTGTGAGCACAAATGCGTGGGATGATTCTTTTCCACAGAACGCAAGCAGGCATCTCCATGGTCCTTCTGCAGCCATAGAGCGGCTACACTGAGCACCACTGGCAACCAAAGGAAAGCACTGCATTCTGCCTCAAAACAAATAAACAGAGGCACCACTGGGACTTGAACCCAGGGTCTCCTGCTTACTAGGCAGGTGCTTTAGCCAGCTAAGCTGTTGGGTCCTGCTCAGCAGATCTTTCAGTCCCTGCTCACCACAAGCTTTGAGCAAGCCACCTACAGACTGACATTTCAGCTATCTGCTTTCAGAAGACCCAGCTGCTTGAAGAGGGTCATGGCAGCCCAGCCATGATCGTACAGTGGTTAGTACTCTGCACCGGGACTGCAGTAACCTCGGTTCGAATCCGAGTCATGGCAGGAACAAGCAACTTTTGTGGATTTCTTTTCATACTTTTCTTTTCCCACTACAGGAAGTAGGAAAAGGCCTTCTGCAAACCAGGTTGAGATGCACCTCAACAGCCAGGGCCATAAGAAGGGAACAAACCCAGACTCAGACTTCAGTCACCATAGCTGCAGTACTTAATCCTGCAAACCTGCAAGCCCCCCCCCCCCAAACTGGTTGCACATCAGTCACAGCAAATGACCAGATATTAATTTTTCACTGCACACAGGCAGTGGCAGACTTTGGGCTTTAAAATTCAGCATGACACTTTGGGATGCCTAAATTTGACACTCCCCGCCTTTCACCTTCCATTGTTCACCATTCTTGAACAATGGCACCCAGTGCAGGTGAACCAGTCACACTCCCCTAAATTCACCTCTGACACAGGACCCATATGATCTTTTCAGAGGCACAAGGAAGAGCTGGTGGGCATACCTTACAAGAAAATGGAAGTTTCCTGGGTCCGCTTCAAAAGAGGAATCCAGAGTCACCACTGGGAGTTGAACTCAAGACCTCCTGTTTACAAGGCAGGTGCTTTAGCCAGCTAAGCTGTTGTGCCTGATCAGCTTCTTTCCTACTCTCTGTTCCACACAGGTTCTGGCCAAGACACAATAGACTTATCCTTCAGCCATCTTTCCTTGTTTTTAGAAGCTTCTTGAAGGCAGCTGTGTCATCCCAGCGGTGATTGTAGTAGTTAGTACTCTGCGTTGTGGCCGCAGGAACCTCCGTTCGAATCTGAGTCACGGCAGGAACTCACAGTTTTATGGATTTCTTTTCCCACTCCAGGGAATGGTAAAATATTCTTTGTTAGCCACAAAGACCTGCATTCTATTGCTAGGCCCAAAAGGGATGGTTTCTAAGGCACCAGCTGCAATCACACCTAGAATCTTCTGTCTACTAGGCAGGCACCTTGGCCAGCATAGCTATACTGTAATACTGAAGCCTGGCTTATTTGCTAATGGCAAATAGCACTGAAGTGGTGCTGCCAAGTAGGTTTGTGGCAAGTTCCTGTTTGAATGTGGGTGTCGCAACTGTTTGAAATGCAGAACAGAACCATATCTGGTTTGTTGATCTAGAGCAGGCATCCCCAAACTTCGGCCTCCAGATGTTTTGGACTATAGTTCCCATCTTCTCCGACCACTGGTCCTGTTAGCTAGGGATCATGGGAGTTGTAGGCCAAAACATCTGGAGGGCCACAGTTTGGGGATGCCTCATATAGAGTTATGACTCTGGCTCAGGATGCAAATCTCAGAGAAGTTCTGCTCACAATGGGAAGTCTGGTTGTTCATTAAAATCCAATTTTTTTTAGATGGGTGCAGCTCTGAAGTTCCTTCAGAAAGTCACCCTGGAGAACCTTTTGGCCAGCAGATCTGTGACAGCAGACCCAGCTGTGATTGCATCTCCAGGCCAGCATGGGTGTCTCTCTCCTCTCCCACCATCTGCTGCCAAGACCTGGGAATGTAGCAGCAAATACTCTGCACTGTGACTGCAGCAACATTGGTTTGAATCCAATCCACCAAACAGGTGGATTTACATTTTTTCATTGCACACAGGAACAGTGTTGTCTTTCTGTGGGCACAGGGAAGGGGTCATGGACATGTCTTGCAAGAAAATGGGAACACTCTGCTCCCACCTCAAAAGAGGAAGCCAGAGGCTCCATTGGGCATCAAACCCAGGATTTCCTGCTCACAAGGCAGGTGCTTTAGCCAACTAAAGCTGTGATGCCTGGCCAGCTCCTCTTCTATCCCTGCTCTACACAGACTTTGGCCAAGAAACAATAGACCTACTTTGCATCTTCAGAAGACCCTGCTCCTTGAAGGCAGTTGTGCCAGCCCAGCCGTGATTGTATAATTCTTAGTACCCTCTGCTGAGGTCACAGCAACTTGGATTTGAGTCATGGCAGGAACTGACATCTTTTTAAAAGTGGCAAAATGTCCTTTGTAAGCCCCATTGAGCTCCACTCCAGGGTCCAACAGTGTTAGCATCAAAAGCACCAGAGGAAAATGGACCCAGGATCACCTGCATACTGGAGTGGAGCTTCAGCCAGCTTAGTTACAGCGCCCCCCCCACTGAAAGCCTGGTCCACTTGCTACCTGAAGACAGGGATAAAGCAGCACATCTGTAACATCTGCTCCTTTTTGCCAGGAAAGCCTGGTGGCAAGCTCTCTTGAACAAGGGCAACATGATGACCCTAAATGCAGAGGAATCTCCTGACTGTCTTGTTGGTCTAGATGTATGATTCTTGCTTAGGATGTGGCAGATCCCAGGTTCAAATCCCAAGCTAAACCTTTACATTGCATTTTAAAAATTTATGCTGGGATGGGTAAAACTTCTGATTTTCTTCCACAAAGAAAGTGAGTAACATCAGGGGTCCATCATGGCCTGTTGGAGTTTTTATCTTCTTCCTTCAGCAAGCAGCAAAAGGTGCCGTGAGCTCTGCTGAGCCACACTCATAAGGACAGGGGGCAAAATACTAAATACCTGAGTCGAACCCAGGATCTCCTGTTTACTAGACAGGCGCTTTAGCCAGATTAGCCATGGTGCCTGATGCTGCATGTCTGGCCCACTCACTCCCAGGTAGCAGGAGATGATCATTGTATAAGCAACATGCACTTCCTTAAAGTCCCTGGGATAGACATATCATGATTCTATGTCTGGTCATCAGTCCTGAAGCTCATGCTTCCCAGCTGTTCCTGGAGGCTAGTATTTGATTTTAAAAGAGAAACAAGGTCAGGCTTTGGAGCATCTCATGGAATTTGGTGGCATTGTAGATCCAAAGTAGACCACATTCTGGCTTAAATTTTAGTTCAGAAGGTGGGCTAATGTGAATCTGCTTTGGAACAGACAAATATACTGTGCATCTTATTAATGCTGCAGGGTCGCTTTTGGTGTTCGCGTGGGGAGAAGAGATACCACCCACATCAGGCTGAACATTTTATCCACACATGTGCATTCTAACATCACCAGGCATCTCTGGAAAATTCAAGCCTGTCTGTCATTAGTATGTGTGGCATTTTGGCCTCATGCTAAGTACCCTTCTGTTTTCAATCTGCTGCTGAACAGAGTCTGTGCCCGTGGTTGCTTGGGTGGATGTAATGGAAAGCATAAATACTTTAGGCCAAGGATGGAGGAAGCCGTGACCTTCCGGACAGTGCTTGACTCTTCAGTCCTATTCCCTTTCAGGGCACTCACAGACTGACTAATTCAGGGTTAACCAACCAAGTGCCCTGCATGTGTGGTTGGACTCCAATTCCCATAACCCAAAGCTAGCAGTGTGGCCAAAGGTAAGGGTTGATGGGAGATGTGGAGGGTCACAAAAAAGATGCAGGGGGTGGGAGAGATCTTTCTCTGCCAAAAATCTTCACTGCTGCTGCTAGTGAGGGAAGACAATCCTGGGCAAGATTTATTTATTTGCTGAATTTATATCCCACCCTTCCTTGCCAAGGAGCCCGGGGTAGCAAACAGTAGTGGGTCTGGCATATTTACTATACCGCTTTCAGTGAATGCTGAATTCACACTTGTTTTACCCTGGCCTTTGACACCTGAGATGTGTGCCTGTTCCTGTGAATTCAATCTGTTTTAATTATAAATTCTAAATGGTTATACCCACATTGGGACTTGCTGGTGAAGGAGAATAATTTTTTAAAAATACTACAACTATTACTACTACAAAAATGGACTGACATGTCTGATTTGGTAGAAGGCCGTGACCTATGCTCCATTTTTACTTACTTATTTCTGCCATGTATTGATTGCAATTCCTTACATATTAAAAAAACACGTGTAGCACAGAATGTTAATGGCATTTCTCTGGTTAGCAAACATCCTATCTAGAGTTCTGATGTCAAGAATGCTTCGCATCATTATCATCTTCATGATATTTCTGGCTGCTAATGGCAGAAAAGTGGGGTAGACTATTGCGGCCCTTCAGCATGCAAACGCAACACAATCTTTCCCTCGTTAATGTTTAAGGCATCGTTTTCCTTTCATCCGTGCTGGAGGAATAAAAAAGAAAAACAAAAACAAAAAGCCAAGGAAATTAAATCATTAAAAACTCCAGTTAGTTGTCACAAGGGACCATAAACACAATTTTTCACTGTTCCCGTGCAGTATGAAATCATGGAGAAGACTCAACTGGGCAACAGGAACATGCTGTTCTTCTCGTTATGTTATTTCGGGGGAAAAAATGCAAACATGTTTGGAGTTTCTCTCTTGATCATCCCTCCTTAATTTATTTGACATTGGCTCATAAATAAGATGGGAAACAGCTGCTCAGGAAGCTAGCAGTGACATTGGTCATAATGGCTGTAATTTTAAACTTGAAGTCAATTGAGCTCATAATGTCATTGGTTCCAGTGAGATCCGCCTACTTCATGTCACCTCTGTCCAGCATGCTTCTTTTGAAAGTAACACCAAAATACATTAAGCATGGTCCAAAGGAAAAACAACCCAAGAAATCCCACAATTCAGCTCAAGCAGTTATCGCTGCATCCATCTCTCACCTTCCTCCTCAAAAGCAGGCGTGGAGAACCTGCAGGGCAGGAAGAGGTGAGGCTGTATGGCTTACCTGCTTTCCCAACACCCAATGTTCCCAATATGAATCCAAAGCAATCTCATATGCAAGATACTTTCATATATTGGACACATTTGGCTTGCTTTAAATTTGAAATGTGAGTCATAAAACACATCCAGTTTGGACAAAACAGGGCAACTCAGTAGTGGTAGGAAGGTTCGTTCTTTAATTTTTCTTCTTTTAAAGTACTAGGGCTAAACTGAAAGTGTGATGAGCAATTACATTCACCTCTCTGAAAATTTGCACTTACATAAAATCCATACTAATCCATGGAGGCACAAATTGTGAATATGGAGGAAGGCCTGTCGACTCCTAATGTGAAACATAAAACTGGTCCTTCCATGTCAGACCCATTTTATATTTATTCCTGTATCCTGTCTCTAGGGGCAACAGAGGCTTTTTTGAGTAGTCTGCACAGAACCACTGGGCTATTATGGATTTAAGCTGTCAATAATCATCCACTTCTGGCTTCCTGTAATAAGACATCTAGGGATGTATACTCTGACAAGTTTGGCTAATAGCCACTGGTGGATTCGGAACCCACAGCTTTAATAGAAACCTGTGTTTCTATATAGATTCTGCTTCTTTCACTACATTTGGCACTCAGGAACAGGTGCAAAATACAGGCACAACAGTTATGAAGATAATGGCGTCTTTTGCATTTAATAGTTCCCAGAGGGGTAGCCGTGTTGGTCAGCTACAGCGAAGGCAAGAGTCTTGCAAGTCCCAATCTGTGCTCTGGTGTGGTTGAGGATACAGAAGAATATGTACCTCCACCAGGCTGTGCTGGCAGAGGGAATCTGCTGCCATGGAGGCCCTTGGTGCATTTGCTGAAAGTATGGCGAAGCACATGTTACAACCACCAGTATTCTGGCCACATACGGCAGCATAAGGCCCCCAAATGGGGCATGTTATTCATCTCCATACATCTCCAAAAAGCTAACGAAGAACAAATCTAAAAAATTCAGGGGTGCATTAATGCAAATTAAACATATTTCGATTGCACTTTTCTGTTATTAAACCATAACATTCCATGGAAAAGGAGATGCCCAAAGCAAAGCTTCTTGGTTTCACGCAACTCTGTTGTGCAGCAAAGCCAGCTTCCTTTATGTGTGGGTTTACAGTGCATATATAAATCAGCAACATTAACTAATGAGAGATACACACCCAGTTTCGCTGCAGGGATACTACAATTAATCATACCAGCATATGCAGACTACTTAATGTGTCAGCTATAATGCATTACTTCTTTGAGATGTCATGGCATATGTTCTATTTATTCTTCCACTACAGTAACTGTATCATGTTTTTTCCTACCACATTTAAGTGAAATAACTGTCAGTTTAAGATGTCCAGAATAGTGTTGGCTAAACAGAAGAAAATAAATATATGGATGACAAAAGCAAATGAACGATGCACCCAGAATAAACTGAACAACAACTGAGGCATGTTGACAGGAAACAAAATGAGATTTTTTTTCATTCTCTAGAGATCCTAAGAAGAGACTTGCTGGATCAGACCAAAGACCCAGCTAGACCAGCATCCTTTTCTTACTGTGGCCAATGAGATGGCCATGGGAAGCTCCAAAGATGACTCGAGTGCAACAACACTCTCCTTGCTTGTGATTCTCAGCAACTGGTATTCCGTACATATTGCCTCTGACTGTGGACGTAGAAATAGGTGTACTCTCTATGAATTTGCCTAATCCTCTTCTATAGTTATCCAAGTTGATGGTCATCACTGCAGATCACGGGTATGAATTCCATAGTTCAATTATGTGGTGCATGAAGAAACAATTTCTGTTGTCCGTTTTGAATCTCCAAACATTCATTGGGTGGCTCTGTATTCTAGAAATATAAGAGACAATTCCCATCCACTTTCTTCACACCAAACCACTATCATGTTCCCCATTTTTCTAATCTAGAATGCCCCAAATGTTGTTACTAATAGAGCAGGGATGGGGAAATCTGTGCCCTCCACGTGTTCTTGGACTCCAAATTTCATCAGCTCTAGCCAGCATGGCAAATGACCAAGGATGTCCAAGAACATCTGGAGGGCACAGGTTTTCCCCCTCTGCTCTAAAGAAATATGGATGATCCAGTTCTTTATTTCTGCCTTATATATTTCACAACTTTCTTTGCTGGATTCTTTGGTAGACGTTCTTGATCTTATTGGCTTCTGAAGCTGTAACAGTTCTCAGAAGAATAAATGTGGAAGATCTATCTTAATGCTCTATGTTAAGGGTGAGCTGATTGAACTGCATTCCGCCAACATAACGAGAAATCGAGGGCAGTAGGTTCTACAGCTCATAGTTCAAGAATAGCTCTACAGATTGATTTGAAACTTGGCAGTGTAAGAAACAGACATTTGCGGGTGGTCCAGGCCAAATCTTTGGTAGAAAGGTTAATAAATGGCTTATATCAAATGAGTTAAACATTGGATGAGTTATTCTGGCATTTCCACACGTATCTTGTGCTTTATTTCCATAAGCTTTGCTTAGGTTGGACTTTCTGTGAAGATTCCTTCATTTGTACTGAGTATTTTGGGAAATGGTTTGTTGTGATAGGTCAAGGGGAACACCTAGTATTTGCCATTATTTAGTGATAATGCAACCTGCTTGTAGTTTTTACTAAAATGGCATTTTCCACAATGAATGTTAAACTATGGAGGAAATTCACACACATGCTCAGTATGAACAAGTGTTGCCTAGTAGCAACAGCTTTAAGGCAGCCCATCTCCTAAGCTGAATTGTAGCCTTTTGGTGGGATCAGCCTCTTCAAAGTAAGTGAAGGTGGCTGAGCATCAGAGTTCTTCGGAAGGGTAGTACAGAGATGGGAACTCTCCATTAGCAGCCTTGGAGCTGGATGGTTGGCTATCATTTGCCTGTATCTTGAAATAGACTCACAGAGTCCATGCATCTAAAGTTACTCTACTGGTAACCAATGTCATTCACATCACAGCAGTCAAGGCTGGTTCATTGGGGCAAGTAGGGCACTTCCCAACCAACCTCAGTTTGCCTTCAGTCAGTCCCCCACCTGCCCTGCCTTCTTACTTACAACTAGCCCAGGGGCTGACACTGTCAGCTTCCTCCTCTTGAGAAAAATGCATTAAAACTACCAGAGAGATTCAGGATATATATGGATCATGGCTAATGTCATGTGTACACAGCTTCTCAAATCAACAGCTGAGTTTTAGAAGAGGCATATTTTAAGAAAACGAGAACCCATCTATTTGGAGGGAACATAGGAGGCAGAAGGAATATCTTTGAGAGGAAATTAGAAAGGTCTAGGCTTAGCACAGTATGGTTTGTGTATATCTATAATGAACATTCACCACCCTCCAAGGTTTGTGACAAACAGCTCTTATCCATCATAACATTGGCTGTGTTTGGAAATAATTTCAGGGGAAGTACTCTTCTGAATTAGCTAAACGAGGCAAGGTTTGCTAGATGAGCAATTATTTTCACACAAACAAATTAAGCAGTATGTCTGGATGACTGAGATTGAGATGAACCTCAGCTGGCCACAATTAGTCACTTACTTGCTGTTGACACATAGTTTACAATAATTGGCTGCCTATTCCAGAGAACTGATGTATACAATTAAGAGAAAAGCAGCATCTAGTCCTTTAAGTATGATAGCAAGCAGATATTTCCTTTGCAGAAGAAATATAGGCAAGTAAAGGATTCCACTACAGACTTCCTGGTATATGTTTTCAAAGGGTTTTTAATATAATCTGGCACGAAGTCTCATTATACCTAGGCATATTTAAGCTCATATATCATAAATGGAAAATGTCATTTAAACAATTTCAGATTTGATTCAATACATCCAGCCCTTGGTGGCTGCTTTAGGTTTTGCATGATCCTTGGGTGCTTCCATACTACTTTGAAATTGCTGCACTCCATTCACTTACTTTCTGGGGCCATCTACATGATGCCATTAACTTTTTTTGTTGTCCTATGATTTCCCCATGCTTCTTCTAGGGTTGCCAGACTCAATAGAGGACAGGACTTCTGTGCCTTTAATTGCTCTGCTCTCTTTTGAGTCTGGGAACCTTAAAGAGAAACCAGCAGACCCTTTGTTTTATTTCCAAGCAAAGGGTCTGCTGGTTTCTCTTTAAGGTTTCCAGACTCAAAAGAGAGCAGGGCAATTAAAGGCACAGAAGTCCTGTCCTCTATTGAGTCTGGCAACCATAGCTTCTTCCATATCCTTTTCAAGAAGACTTGCATTTTGGGCAGCTTAAACTCAGTGCCAAATTATGTGCCCTGCTCCTTTCCAGTGGGACAGGCATCAAAATATTAAGGGTCTCTCCCTAGCAAGCTCTGTTATTTTGACCAATAGATAAGATGGGGGTGGGGAGCTGAACACCACATCAGGTGCCTTATTCCAAGCCAGGTCATTGGTCTGCCTAGCTCAGTGCACTGATTGGTAGCAGTCCTCCAGTGCCTTAGATGGGAGCCTTTTCCAACCCCACCTTGTGATGCTGGACATTGAACCTTGGACTTTTTGCATGTGCTGTACTGCTGAGCCATGTAAATGTGTACACATCTAAATTGCTCCTTTCCTAATACTGAGATTGACTTGAACATATATTACAAAAATAACACACACACACGCATAGCTAGCCAAGTGAGGAAAAAATACCCAGTCAAGCTGCTTGAAAACCAGCCGGTCATTAAGGTTGCTTTTGATAAGTATGAGTAAATTGAATGCAAGATAAGGTTTAGAGTTTACTGCTTGCTGAAATTGCTCATTAGAAGCAGCAAGGTTTGTATCTGACAGAGCAAAAACATGCAGTATGCACTTCTGTTTTTAGTGCATCAAGAAAACTGGATACAGCAGATTTTTCTAATGAATGCATAAACTGTTGGCCAGCAAGATGGTGCTGTGAGAAGAATATTTGATGACAGTAAGGCTGCCTCATTTGAATGCAATGAACATCACCCGTGTTTCCATGTAGCTAAAGAGAATAGTGAACTGTGGATCAGTTGATACTGCCAGATGTCTCTGCTGTTATTTTGGGTGACCCTATTAGCCAGTTTGGCTGGGTTTTAGTTTGATTAACGTAAAGAATGAGGTTGATAAGAGTAATTTTTAAAATCGCGCTAAAGCTAATCTTGAGATAATGCAGAATGTCCTTCAATTAATATTTGGCAATCATATCATGAAGTGAACATGAATCAGAATGAGTTTTTGAGAACCTGGAAATGAATTATATTTTCATCACTGCAACATGAAAATGTTCCTAGGTTATGATTTGTCACCTTTTTCTTTTTTAAAAAACCCGCCACTATAGACTGAGTGCCTTGTAGCAGATGCAGAGTTCCTTTCAAAGTATCAGTAGACAACAAAGCCTGAAACTACCTAAGGCAGGCTTCCTTAACCTCGGCCCTCCAGATGTTTTGAGACTACAATTCCCATCATTCCTGACCACTGGTCCTGCTAGCTAGGAATCATGGGAGTTGTAGGCCAAAATGTTTGGAGGGCCAAGGTTGAGGAAGCCTGACCTAAGGCAAAGTGTCCTTTAATATGAACAGTCCCTTTCCTTAGTGAAGAGAATGTTCCTCCATCTGGCTAGAAATTATTCAACTGTCTAAGGTTACTATCACATTAACAGCTTAAAATGCAGCAATGTCATTTTCCCCTGCTGCATTTCATGCCACCTTTGTACGCTATTCTTCACATCAGAGTTGAGGCAGAGATGTCTTCACCTGACACCCATGACCTTTTTGGTCCTCTCCTGCGACCCCCTTCAGAACTCCAACTCATGAAGCTGTCATTTGCACGTGCACACTCATCTGTGCATGTCACTAAAAGGCACATCTCCCACGGCAATGCACTGCACCTATGATAGCAGTTACTGCGCTTGCAAAAGTGTACTCTTTTGCAAAGGCAGCTGCTGTTCCCAAGTGACTCCTTAGTACACATGCGTGCATTATGACAGTAAATACGTATACAGCTGGATTTTTAATGGCCTTTTTAGTTCCACAGTTCTGGCAACCAAACAGGAACGTGAAATCCTGGCCTGTAAAAATTATTTCTGGATGGAAACCCTACCCCAGATGGTCCAGACAAGAGAGAGCTCTGAACAGTTTCATGACCTGTCATTCATGAAACATGTAGTTTAAAACATTTGCTTTAGATTTGTGTAGCAAGCTTAATTCCTTGCTGCTCCAAAAGCATTGTGCAAAGTGTTCACTCAATATGGATATTGTGAGATGAATCATGGCAGCCCCTGCATTGTATCACACTGGCAATTCTTTGGTTTTAAGTTGTTTTAGCCCATGGATTCCCTGCTTTAAATCATTGTTTATTATTAACTATATTTATATGTTGCCTTATACCTGAAGGTCTGAGGGTGACTTACATAGTAAACATTTTTCCAGTGTATCTGAAGAAGTGTGCATGCACACGAAAGCTCATACCAAAATAAAAACTTAGTTGGTCTTTAAGGTGCTACTGAAGGAATTTTTTTATAGTAAACATTTTTTTTTAAAAAAAATACAGTAACAACTAGGCAGTCACACACACACACACAAACACATTCGTAATGCATTTTGGAAACCACAAATTAATAAGTAGGTTAGAAATGCCCTAAGTAATATAATAATATAAACATTGGCCCCTTAGGCCACTCACCACATCTCAGTTGTTTAACCGACCCTGCAGGGTGGTTTTGATGATAAAGTGGGAGGTGATATCATACAAGCTGCCTTGAGCTTCTTGGGGGAAAGGAACAGTAGCAGTATTGTGTTGCTATACAAAGCCCTGAACAACCTGCTTCTAGGACTGCCTGACCCCTTATATCCCAACTAAATTGCCGAGATCACCTGGATGAGTGCTGCTAGTTGTCCCCCATGTTGCAAAGGCCAATTGGCTTCATCCAGAAGCCAAGCATTTTGTGTCGTCAGTTCCATGTTGAAGAACATTCTTCCAGCAGAGATTCGGCAGGCAGCCTTGCTTTTGACTTTCAAGCATAGACTCCCCCCCCCACCTGCCAACAGGCTTATGCAGTTGTCTAAAATGTCCCTAGAGTAGCCAGTAATTTTAATGATCATTTTGAATTGTTTTTAATATTTTTATATTACTGCACACTGCCCTGCTGCTTTTATGAGAGGGCAGAAAATAAATACTTTAATGAAGAATGTCACACTTTTCTCTCAACTTCTAGTGTTAGAGCGAGCAAAGGGTTTCAAAACTAAAATGCACCTGAAGTCATAGCTGTCAAGTTCTCCCTTTTTTTAAAGGGAAATTCCCTTATGCTAAATAGGCTTCCTCGCGAGAAAAGGGAAAACTTGACAGCTAAGCCTGAAGTGACAAGAGTCTGGAGAGTTAAGGCAGGAGAGGATTCAAAAACCCTCGGCCACGCAACCCTGAATGTAAAAGTTAGAACCCACCCCACTCCACCATCTCTTGCTCTGAACATGAACACACGATGAAACAGAAGTGGCCTCCTCCCAACATATCTTGCTTGGTTCACAGAATGGGCATATTTGTTTGCACAAAAGTCATGTACAGCTCTAAGTTTTAACATTTTCTCCCCCACCCCACCATCCTGCAAGTGGGCTAGAGGAGAAAACGAATAGTTCCTGCTAATTCAGAAAGGCAATTTATTTTCCACTTCTTGCAGAGATTAATCTCATCCACCTCCACCAAGACATACAGTGGGTGAATTGTAGGCAAAACAAGCATAGAAGGGAAAATGAATGTTTCCTTCTCTGCATTGGCTGCTTATAAAATATTAGTGTATTTTTTCCCTCCAGCTGTATGCCAGGAAAAATAGTTCCATGTCTGGGGCTGATTTCTTTGTGTAACATTTGGTATAGTATGTACTCTATAAAGTATTTGATTCTTTTGCTAGGGTTTGCTGGGCCTTTGTTGCTGCACCTCATGAAGGAAGCACACCAGCTGCTATCGACCAGCTCTGCATCTCCCCATGCAGATGGGCAGGGAATGGGGTTTTGGAAAAGATTTAGTTTCACTGCTCCCCAATGACTGAATGAATGCAGCTGGGGGGAAGGCAATGTAGAATATCCCGTGCCAACCATGAAAGAAGACAAAGACTGTGGAGAGTTTATTTTGGGGGTGCACAGAAAGAAGATCAACTGATAGATTTCTGGGTGATCTGAAGTAGATTGGAAAGTATTTCTAGCTCCAACCAACAACCAAAATGACACCACCCAGTTATACAAACAACACAGTGGAGGTTTCGTAAATCAGAGGTGGACAGAAAGAAGACCTACTGAGATATCTGAAGCAGACCTTCTTCCTTGAGAAGAAGGATTGGTTGTTAAACCAATGTGGAAATGGTAGCTCTGTGAGGGCTCTTACCACCTGTAACAAATTACAGTCCCCATGACTCTATGGGAGAAGCCATCACTGTTAAAATTCAACTACGTCAGACCAACACGGCTACCTGTAACTAGAAAAATGGCAGGAGAGTGCTTTAAAGCCCTAAATGGGCTTGGTCCAGTATACCTGAAGGAGCGTCTCCACCCCCATCATTCTGCCTGGACACTGAGGTCCAGCGCCGAGGGCCTTCTGGCGGTTCCCTCACTGCGAGAAGCAAAGCTACAGGGAACCAGGCAGAGGGCCTTCTCGGTAGTGGCACCCGCCCTGTGGAACACCCTCCCATCAGAGGTTGAGAGATAAACAGGTACCTGACATTTAGAAAATACCTAAAGGCAGCCTTGTTTAGGGAAGTTTTTAATCTGTGATATTTGATGTATTTTAATGTTTGTTGGAAGCCGCCCAGAGTGGCAGGGGAGGCCCAGCCAGATGGGTGGGGTATAAATGATAAATTATTATTATTATTAATAAATGTAAGGTGGAGATGTGGCCTCTGACTCACCCAGTACTGTCACCTAGTCATCTAGCCCAGTACTGTCTTCTTTGGTAGTGGACACAGGCCTTTCCAACTGCTATACAGACATACCTCGGTTTAAGTACGCCTCGTTTTTAGTATTTTCAGTTTAAGTACTCCACGGACCCGTCTGGAACAGATTAATCCACTTTCCATTACTTTCAATGGGAAAGTTCGCTTCAGGTTAAGTACGCTTCAGTTTAAGTACTCTACGGACCTTCTGGAACGGATTGATCCACTTTCCATTACTTTCAATGGGAAAGTTTGCGTCAGGTTACGTACGCTTCAGGTTAAGTACAGACTTCCAGAACCAATTGTGTTTGTAAACCGAGGTACCACTGTACTGGAGATCTTTTCAAAGTGCAGGTGCCAAGGATTGAAGCTGAGAGCTCTACCAATGTTAAACGGGTGAACTAAAATCGTACATATTAATAACATCCCCCTGGCATAAGCTACACTTTGTTCCATTTGCATTTTCAACACAAATCTTGTAATGTACACTCTACTGGAGTGGCTGCTGACCATCATAAAATCCAGCTGCTATTCATTGGTTATAATTTCTTTAATGTACCCACTGTTACAATTCCTCCAATATTTCATATTTGGTACACAGACTGCTTTCAAATTCTCTCAAGTGCACTGTGGTTTAATAGCCCCAATTTTACACATGGGGAACAAAGGCCGCAAGAGAATGGCTTGGCCAAACCTATCATATACGGTAACTCTGATGAATAGTCCAAGCTCTAATTGATCGTCCCCCTGGTTCACCTCAGCCATCTGTTCACTGGGCCATGTTGGTTTCTCCAATATAAGAGAATTAGGGGCAATTCTGAACATTCTGAATAAGCTTGGGGGCAAAGCGCAAATGAGTAGCACTTCCTTCATTTCCTTGGTTGTTCAGAAGGACCAAAGCTGATTCCATGCACCTTCTCAAAGTAGGGCTGCCTAAACTTTTTGGTTCTGAGAGCTGCATTGATAGTCACTCCTCTGAGGGACACATGTCAGTAGCAGGAGTGGTGACTAAACATGTGCACACACACACATGCACACTCACCACCTATAAAGCACGCATAATTTCATACTGACTTACCATACAGTAGAGTACCTGCAAACCAGGGATACGGAAAGCCGTCTAAGCATCAGGGGACAGGGGATGCTCGGCAATTTTGCATCTCATTGCAGGGTTGGGGAAGGAAGTGGAATTGTCTTGGGACTCAGGAAACTGAGCCCTAGGACCTTCCTGCGGTGGCATCATACTAAGGAGAGAAGAGCTGCCTTTGCAGAGTAAGCCAAGTGCAGAGTAAATTGAGGCAGAGGCAACCATTTTGTGGCAGGCTGGTGGGCCACCCTACAGCCTCACAAAAGGGGAACAAAGGAATATTGCCAAATTATTGGGGTGGGGTGATTTAGGTGCACAAACAAACTCTGCAGGCCACAGGCTAGCCATTCCCTCCTGAAAGGCAAATGCTGGTGGTGTTTCCTCCTCAGGAGCACTAGAGTCTTAAGAATGTGTATTGACAGATGCTTCAGATATACTTATCTAAACAAGCGTGAGAAGAGGAAGCACAACTTATTTTGTACTCCCCATTTCTCCCATCTTTGGAAAGTTCAAAGCCATTCCCAACAAAACCTCCCTTTAGTCAGAGCTGGAAGAGGTGAAATGTTAACCTTTGAGAAAATTGGATGCTGTGTTTTTGTTTATGGTAACCTAAGATGCTAATAAAAGAAGTATTAGTCAAAAGTAAGACTGGAACACCGGGACTTGAATATCCAGTTGTAGAATATTGAGCCTTTGTTTTCCACTATGAGTTCCTGCTAATTTATCTTCAGTTGTAAATCATTAGTTTTATGGTTACATAACCATAACCATGGGCACTCAGGTGTGCATGTCTGAGTGATGGGTCTAGATAAGACAAGGATTGCTTGCCCTGGTTGGCAACAGCTCTCCGTGGTTTCAGTCTTTTCCATCACCCCCTACTTGATCCTTCTAGCTTGAAAGTCCACCAGAGTTTTTTTTTCAAAGCTGATTTTCCAATGGCACAAATTTTCCATCAGGCGCCTTACTCTAAAAAAAGAAAGAAAAGTGTGCTTTGCTGCTTGCTTAGATCCTGAACTAGTGGACGTTTCCCCATAGGAGTCAGTAGTTCTCATAAGCAGCTGCATTAGTTCCGCAACAAACAGGTGTAAAATCAGGACTACTTTAAGGGTATTTTCAGGGATGTAATGAAGCATTAGCTGCCTGAAGAGGAAGGTGAAGAAGAGGAGGTTCTGGCCAAAATGAAGAAGGGGTTTTCATATGGTTAAATATGGACAGTGGGTACATTTTAGCCATTTTACATGGTGTCCCTGACACTGAGCATCATTTAAGTGCTCCATAAACACACATGTCTAATGTGTCTCGTTCCCGCTCCCTTCATTTTTCAAAGTGGACATTATCAGCTTTTGACCTGGACAAATTCCAACTCCACTTTTGCTGTCTAACTGCACACAAGGAAAGGAAAGGAAAGGAAAGGAAAGGAAAGGAAAGGAAAGGAAAGGAAAGGAAAGGAAAGGAAAGGAAAGGAAAGGAAAGGAAAGCCCTTCCACAACTTTGTGTACTGTTGCTGCTGCCAGATGTGATCCCTGAGTGTGACAAGGGTTCAGAATGTTCACTAGGGCCAGTTGCAGGGAACAGGTGATTGCCATGTTATGACAGCTCCAATCGCTACTGGTCTCTTTCCAAGCACAATTTCCAGAGCTCTTTCCAGACCATGCCTGGCACCATTGCTGTCTGTTTCTGGCACCAGGCAAAAACGTCCTCCTTTACCCAGGCTTATGGTTTTTAATGAGGAGGGTAGCTGTGCTCCTTGGGTAGGACTTGTTCCTTTTAAATATATTGTTTTCATCCATTCCTGTTTTTATCTGATTTTAATGTCTCTGTTGTTTTATTTTTACTGCATAACTTGCTTTTAGGCACTTCAATGCATAAATGTGACAAATACATAAATACTTGTTATTCAAAGTACTGTTTTTTGGTTTTTTTTAAATTTCATTTGTTTGGCAATTCTTAGCCTAACTTTCATCATATAATCCCAGGGTGGAGTCCCAGGAAGCGAAGCTTGCCTAGCTAGAGAAGTTTGTCTGGCTGGGCTCATGGTTCAGGGAAAGGTTGATTGGCATCTTGGGGCACCGCTGCAGAGCCAGCCTTCTGACAGCAGCATTGCTACAACTTTCCAGGACAGTTTGGGGCTGAAGCAGGTGGCAAAGTCATGGCAGTGCTGGGACATTGGCAGGAGCACTGATTTGGCCCCGCTGGTGTGCCTGTGCCACCCTACCAGAACCAATCTGGCATGCCTGCCAAAACGCCTGTGCCTCCCAACCTTGTTGGCCCACTGCTGTGCCCTGTACAAGCCTGGCAAGTGGTAGAAGAATAGTTCTGCAACAGGTCCCTCTCCTGTTCCTAGTGCAGTGTCTGAACAGTCAATTACTTATTACCTGCTTTGTGAATGTGACAGAGCAGTTCTGAATGCTAAAGCATATCAAGAGGGGTATTACAAGTGTTCATACCATTTTCCTCTGATCCTTCTCAAAAGTTTGCTCCTTCCTAGAGAAGAAGCTGCTTATTGCAAACAGCAGTTGCCTTCCCCATTTCTACTGTATTGATGCTTAGTAATCCTAAAATTGCATATCAGTCAATGTAGATTATATATTCTGTTCTTTTTTGGTATCCCAGGATGTGTGCATTTCCATGCTTGTCATATTTAATTTTCACTTTATTGACCAACAGTTTGCTTCAACCACTCCTGTCAATTAAAACTGCGAAGTAGACTGTTGTCCATAGAAGCTCCTGCCACAATTAAATTGGTCTCCAAGGTGCCACAGGACCTTCTAGCCCAATCCTTTTTCTATTTTATATGACAGCAAGTACTATCAATTCCAGGGAAATTTACTTTTAACTAAAACGTGCTTCGAATGAGATCGCCGATTTCCAAGGATTATTTCAGGCTACATCTATTGAGAAAAGCACTGAATTTTTTTAAATGCACACGCAGAAAATAAATAAATAAAAATAAATTGCTACTATTAAGGCAAGCATGAATCTGGTCTGAACAGCACTCTTGCATACTCCAGGTAAAAAAAGAGAGAGATGTTATTACTTGGCTGTGAGAGGGAGGTGTTTTTTTTAAAGGCAGATTTGTTTTGAAGCACTGTCATTTCATATTTGCTTCTACAGATGGAGAGCACTTTTTAATTAGTGAATTTCTGAGCAACCACTTTGAGCAAAAATCACACATATGACAGATTGTAGTAGATAAGGACTCAATCAGAGATCACACATGGGCTAGGCAATCTCAGAAAATAGTCCAAAGGCATTTAGAAAATGTAAAGGGCACAACAATAAGTTTGAAAAACACACACACACCTAAGAACAAATTAAGAAGGCAGTCAATAATACAATTCAATCCAGCACTCTAACCATTACACCCCTTTGCCTCATGAAGAAAGTGGCATGCAGCTAGAGGTTGGTCAGGCCCCTTGCCATGGATTCCACATTCCCAACCATTGCTCACTACACTGGCTGTCTATTTCCAAATTGTTTTACTTTGAAGTCTAAATTCACCATGGCTAAATTATAAAAATACATCACAGGCATTTATTATACAACTCTATTGTGTTATCTCTCTCTCTCTCTCTCTCTCTCTCTCTCTCTCTCTCTCTCTCTCTCTCTCTCTCTCTCTGTGTGTGTGTGTGTGTGTGTGTTTACTTTTTAACACATCATTGCCTAAATCAATCATTTGGTTAACGCTGGCATAAATGATTACCCTTGAGACATTTCTTTGGTCAATGACTGCTGAAAAATATGTTAAGGTCAACATCTGTTATCAAGTATTATTATAAGTCTGCCTCTCTCCCCCAAAGAATTATCTAAAACTGTTCAAAATTCTTAATTTGCAGCTTTGCAGATGTCCTTTTCCTATTCTGGAACCAGAAAATTGGCAAGCATGTATAAAATAACAATGTGATCCACGTTCTCCTTGGCTGCTGATGTAAAACTTTGGGGGAAAAATTCCTCAAATGAGGATCAAAACAGACAATGCTGAATGCATATAAGAACATTTAATGCACAAATGAACTACTTTTTTTCTGCAGCAATTGAC
The DNA here is from genome assembly GCF_965207765.1 of Zootoca vivipara. Lineage (NCBI taxonomy): Eukaryota > Metazoa > Chordata > Lepidosauria > Squamata > Lacertidae > Zootoca > Zootoca vivipara. Next base: position 41,835,505 of record NC_142588.1, read on the forward strand.
ACGCTTCAGTGGAGGACTTCTACTGCATCCTTCTGAAGCAGGTGCCAGACAGGGCTGGCTGTGGTTCCAAGATATCAAAGCAGCAATGGCTGGGAGTCTGCAGGTCTACCTGGAAGCTGATATGCACCAATATTACCACCAGAAGAGATGAGGGATTGGGAGGGCAGCATTAAAACCCAGTGGAAATATGGAAGAAAACAGTGTAATGAAGCAGAGACAGGAGAACAGACTCTGAGGGGTGAATGGAATACCTGTAGAGGTGAAAGATATGAGCTGTAATGCTGTCACTAAAGTGGAGTTAAGCAAAAGATTGGCAGGGCCAGCCCTACCATTAGGCTGTGTGAAGCAGCTGTGCCCGGCAGCAGCTGTTGGGGGCATGGCAGCAAGGTGTTGAAGGCCATGGACAAGCCATGGGGCCTGCTCTGTGTCCTCTAAGCTAACCTGCTGCTCTTCCTTGAAGTCGACGATATTGTCCTTTCCAGATATGTCAGTTTTGCTTTCTCTTACTTTCTCATTTCTTTAATCTTAAAATCAGTTCTCCACATTTCGGTTGGTGTTTCTTTTTCTTTTTAAGTCCTCACGAAAATTCACCAGCAAGTTAGTGCAGATTCCTTCCAATATACCCCCCCCCCCAATTTCCCTCAATAGCATGCATTTCTGTATGCCGTTCTTACAAATATGTTTTTTAATGCACACTTCACTCCAGTATATTTAATTTTGTACATGTTACTTGACTGAAGGACTGCACTGCAAAATTCAGAGAAGTACAAACCATGAAGGACGGCTTGTGTATTGTTTCACTAAGTGCAAATTATGGAAGGTTTCCTTTAAATGTGAACTGAATCACACACACACACAAGTCCCCACCTGCCACCAGTGTTGAAGTAGGATTCAACTGTCTCTCTGGTCAGCTTCTAGACATGGAATGTGGGGGGAGGGGCATGAGAAACCATCTTGTCCTTCTCAGGCAGCAAAATGTGTTGGCTCAGCCCTGAATGGGAGAAGAGATTATAGAAGGGAAGGACAGACGTTTCTGGTTGATGTAATTGGTGTCCAAATGGACAAATGCAGGTTTTAAGCTCATCCTCCCCCCCCCCCCGGTCCCAGATCCCATGACCGATGCAAATACTTTATAGTAAGAGTGGGTAGAAGGGGCTATACTTTCTGCTGGGGCTATACTTTCTGCTAGGGCTATACTTCATCCAGAGTAACCTCAAAACTAAGTAAACAAGTCAGCCAATAGTTTCTGAAGTGAGTTAGCTATTTAGGACATGTGTTCTCCTCTTTTGTGGCAACATCATTGAAGCTTTGCTCAGGTATGCCTACGGGCCCAAGCCTGAAACCTTTGGAGTTTGCACTATTTTTGATCAACAAATCTCTTTAGGGTTCATTAAAGGCAAGCTTCCTAGACACTTCTTTTCTTACAGCTGTCTTCTTAGCTAGATTGGAGGGGCATTAGCACAAACCATTTCTGACAGCTGACAAACATTTTTCCCCTCTCTGAGGTGTGAAATAGCAGCGCTATTTTGTTCTGCCAAATTGCCAGCAGAATGGGAGGAAATAAATCCCATGGAGCCTGATTCTTAACTGCTTCTAATTTAAACCTTTACTAGCGGAGAGTTTATCCACGTCCCTAGCTTGGACTAACTTAGGGGCACAAAGATAAGTTCTCAGAGGCAGATTGCATGTAAATGTCAAGTGAGCAATTTTGTATTGAAAGGGAGAAAGGATGTCCCTGTTTTGTACTCAAGGCAGGTTGCAGGAGTGATGTCATGAGCTTCACCTGGGAACTGAACACCTTGTGATGGGATGTCGTTCCGTCTCCACCTAGGGGTGTTCCTCTGAATATTATGTAAAGCATTTTTCTTATAGGGAAGAGAAGAGAACAAATTTTCTTATAGGGAAGAGAACAAATTTTCTTATAGGGAAGAGAAGAGAACAAATTTTATCTGCAGTGCATTGTAAGGCAACACATATTGTTTTTATTAATATTTAGTTATTTATTACATTTTCTTTTCCCACCTGAAACACAGCATACACACACATACTGTATATCTTCAGATGGCTTGAAACCTTTAAAAGGTAAACTGAAGCAGTATCACATCACTACAATCACACAACTTGCTTACTAAATAATTAAAATGAAACGGTTTGAAAAAATAGGAAACACTGCAGATGGGGGGGGGGAAAGGAAAGGAAATCCCAGGTCAGCTTGAAACATTCTTTGAATACCTGCTGGGATTCATTCATTTTTAAAAGTAGACCACTCCGTTTGGGTATATTTTCTCCCAGATTCTAACTGGTTGTTGACCATATGGAAAAATATTCTTGATGGTGCTACCCAGACAGAGTGGTGATGGTGCATAATTTGCTTGGCTGCCATCGGTGCACCAGAGATGCCTTTAAATGGACTCTTGCTTGTGCTTAATCAGATTCCTCCTGAGTTTTCCATCACTGCACTTAAGTTTGTTACCCCTGCTGCTTTGTTGTTTGCACTTTCCTGAAACACCAACGCTTTTGTATGCAGGGATAGCTCTTCCCATTCTCCCTCTCCTCCTTTCCATCACTCAGCACCATATTTCATTTTTTTTATTTCATTCTTAATTGATGTAACCCTTTCTACATTGCTACACACAGTGCAGTTTACAAGCCATAGAAACAACAAAACACACCGTACAACAAAGACTGAACACTATAACCATATGATCCCATGCAAAAAAAATTATGTAAGCATATATTTCTCTCTCCTTACACACTCTCAATCCCCATCCCTGCATTTGAAAATCACTCTACCAAGCACATCCAGCTGGTGTCAGGAGAGTGGCTCTGCAGTTCCTCCTCTATGTCATTTTATTGCCAAAGTAGATGTCTGAGAAGAAGCTGTAGCAGCAGTGACAGTCCTAGAATACTGCTCCTTCCTCTCTCAGTTGATAACTGGATGGACTCTGGCTCATTTGGCTCTCCAGATGTTGCTGAACTGCAACTCCATTCAGCCCCAGGAAGCATGGTTTATGGCTAAGGGTGATGGGAGTGGTAGTTCAGCAACATCTGGAGTGCTAGAGGTTCATTACAAAAGAGTATGCACCTGCCTTGGTGTTATAGTGTGGTCATCTCCCACTAGCTGCCTCACATATATTCAGAGTGTGTATTCCAGTCAATGTGGCAGAGAATGTATTACACTTTAAAATGCACTACTGTCAATACCAATCTGTCAAATGTTTGCAAATAGTAGCAGAGGCTTTATGGAACAATACATTTACTAATTTGCTATTAACCATACTGCATTGCATTCCGAATATTACAAATAAGTTTGACTAAAATATGGCGAATGAGAATTTTGCAGAGATATTATTTTGGTGATAACTAGGGATGGAGGTTTCTGTTAGTTTCTGTAGCCATTCTTCTAACTAATGGAATACAGTTATACCTCGGGTTACAGCTGCTTCAGGTTGCGCTACGCGCCGAACCTGGTAGTACCGGAACGGGTTAATTCCGGGTTTTGGCGTGCATGCATGCACACAAGTGCTAAACTGCGCTTTGTGCATGTACATAAGTGCCAAGTTGCGACCTGCGCGTGCGCAGATGCAGGTTGTGAACACTGCGGGTTGCGAACGTGCCTCCCACCACAGATCTCATTTGCAACCCGAGTGTCCACTGTATGCAGAAATAGCAAAACTTACCAGAAGAATAAGAAATCAAGATAACAAAGTCTTTAAGTGGGAATGGAAATCATTTATTGAATAGTTACAAACTCATTGTAAACATATTAAGACATTTGCAGGATTAATGTAAAAACGTGCAGTATTGAAAGCATATATGTAAGGGAGGGCTTATATATAATATATAATATATGAAATTGATGGAAATAAAATATAAAATAGATTTCAATTGGGATATGCAGGAAAATAGACTAAATATAGGGAACCGCAGAAAAAGGAGAAAGTTGAAATATGGAAAGATGATTCTGTTTGAAATGTTTGTCATAAATGAAAATAATAAAAAATAAAAAATAACTAGGGATGAAGGAGAAATGGGGTTCAGTTACAGTATATTTTAATGTGAACCTACTCGATCATACTTGCTAAAAGAAACTGAAATTTGCACTTCTCCAAATGTTGTGATGCAGTTCTCCAGCGAAATAATGTATTCACAAAGACATACTGTATATTTAGGTAGAGATGTACATACAATGCATATATCAGTGAAAATAACATACAAAAATTGGAAACGAATGGAAAAATGAGAAACAGGAATTGACAGATTTCTCTTTCCCTTGTGGTGACAGTGACATTTCTTTAAGGTTTGGACTTTTCACTGAGTCCAATGGGGAAATAAATCAATTTTTTCCATCCCAGGTGGCTCCCAAGACCCCACCAATCTAGGCAACAGTAGCAAAGAAAATTGTTTAAAAGTAGACACAGGACTGAGATGATGGAAGGCCAGAACCCTGATGCCTCCTACTTCAACGTTGGGTCAATTATTTGATGCATGGAGAGATCAATCATTTGAGGGGATAACCTTTTCTTATCTGCTCTATTCAAATCAGTGGAGGGAGGTGATTGTGTGTGTGTGTGTGTGTGTGTGTGTGTGAGAGAGAGAGAGAGAGAGAGAGAGAGAGAGAGAGAGAGAGAGATGTCCACCACTGGCATGCTCTGGGGGAGGACTGTCCAAGGATGAATGTGGCTTTTTGGCACTTGAGATATATTGTTTAGGGGAACCCCCCTCCCATTTCTATTGACCGCAATTTGTTTTTAACTGATTTCAATTCTGTATTTCAAAATTATTATGACTTGCCTTGGGACCATATCGTGAACTGTCAAGTCTAAGTAAGGGTTATTAGGGCAAAGCAGAAGACCACTGGGAAAGACCTTGGACAGCTCCCTGTAGCTAAGACTAGCCAGAACTACCCAACAGTGACGCAGGACGTGGGTGGCATTGTGGTCTAAACCACTGAGCAGGGGCGTCTTGAGCAGGTCGGGCGCCCTGGCGCTGAGGCGTGGAGATCGCTCCGGCGCCCCCGCCCTCACAGCATGCAGCATGGCTTCCGCACGGCTTTGCCGTGCAGCATGGCTTCCGCACGGCTTTGCCGTGCAGCGCCCCCCTTGCCAGCCCGGCGCCCTGGTACTCCGCGCCACCGGGACTGCACCTAGAGCCGGGCCTGCCACTGAGCCTAGGGCTTGCCGATCAGAAGGTCGGTGGTTAGAATCCCCATGACGGGGTGAGCTTCCATTGCTCGGTCCCTGCTCCTGCCAACCTAGCAGTTTGAAAGCACATCAAGTGCAAGTAGATAAATAGGTACTGCTCTGGCGGGAAGGTAAATGGTGTTTCCGTGCGCTGCTCTGGTTCGCCAGAAGCAGCTTAGTCATGCTGGCCACATGACCCGAAAGCCGTATGCCAGCTCCCTCGGCCAATAAAGCAAGATGAGCACTGCAACCCCAGAGTCGCCAGCAGCTGGACCTAATGGTCAGAAGTCCCCTTTACCTTTACCTTTTTACCCAACAGTGAGCTGTTGCCTCACCAATGTGCTACACCATTATGAAGATTGGCTGGCTTTATAGCTCCTTCACAAGGGGTGGGTACCTGTTGATTAACAATCATTTCCCTATTCTGCACCTACAGGTGCCCAGTGTAGGCTGCCTAGGAGGGATGTTCCTGAGTGTGGAGGAGTTGAGCAAGGCCACATCCATTGGCCTGGATGGTCTGAGATTGGGAGGTGATGGCTTTAATCTGCAGGCTGAGCAAGAGTGAAACAAGTGGGCTATATTGCTGAGATGGGGAAAATGTGGCCTCTCACACGTTGCCGGACTGCAACTCTCTTCATTGGCCCTGACCATTGGTCATACTGGCTGTGGGTAATAGGAGTTGGAGTCCAACGGCATCTGCAGGATCACAGGTTTCCCATCTCTGCTGTATTGCTTGGTTGACCAGGCTGAGGCAGAAGAACTAGTTGCATTTGTTTATTCCAGGTCTTATGCTAACTGTCACCACAATGGCATGTGTTGCACACACCATTTTCCTACTCTAAAGGAGGAAGAAGGCTGGGGGTGTCTCTGCATAGTTTGCCAGGAGAGGTCCCACCAGCAGAATCCAGGATAAGTAGCTCAAGTGTTGCCTCTGTGTGAATATCAAAAGCCACTGGCAGTTTCTTGTGGAAGTTTGCTTATCTGTTAGAGTTGTGTAAATGAGTTTTTTTGGGGAAAATATACATTTCTCACTGACAGACGTTTTCCCTTCAAACCCATGAAAGAGAAAGTCTACACAGCCCAAGAGAAGTTTGCTTCTCAAAAACTGAACAGTTCCTGCTTTGTGCAGAGCTGTTTCTTGCTGATCCATTCAGATCAATGAAGTTTCTCCAGCCTTTGGAATTTCTGGCAAGGAGCAAGGTCTTTGATTCCTAACCTCTCTGGAAACTGAGCTGACAGGCACTTCTTGTTCGTTTCTGACCTGGCTATTCCTTTTACTCTGCAAATAGTTTTTCTCACTCTGGAGAAAATGAGCACCTTAACACTCTTTTTCAGGGTTTACACTCCAATTTTTAAAAATTGATTGGTTTATTGTTTCAGTTTTTATACCGCTTTCTAAATGGCAAGCCAGAGTGGTTCATAAAACATTTAACATAAGATACAAAATTCTCAAAACTAAAACCAACATATCAGAAACATTAAAACCAACAGCTGCAAGAAAATACATCCGATAGGCTGTGCATTAAATCAAACTCTTCGCACTTTCACAAGGATTCAAAGGCCCTAAAGACAAGATGCATCTCGGGCAAGCTACAGAACTGAAGTATGGAAGACTCCTGATACAGCTTGAGAGGCACCAGGAGGGTGCCACCACCATGAAGGCTCCACACGGCTCACTGTCCCATCAAGCACTGTTTGGAGTATAGCCACAATGCCCTCTCCATAGATTTTAATTGCTAGGCTGGGAAACCTGCTTCTCCTGAAGTAAAACTCCCACCATCCCTGCCCTTTGGTTGTGTTGACTGGTCCAATGGGACTTGCAGTCCAACAGTTTTTGGAGGACCACACAATATATGGAAGGTTACACTAAATATGAATGGTGTGAATATAAATAAAAAGAACTCAATAAGTTCATTTGTGCTTCAGATGAAGAAAAATCTACATTACCCAAAACATGCAACACACAGGGAAGAAATAAGCTATCTCTGCATTAATCTTCTTTGTGTTCTCCACCTAAAATCTCCCATTGTTTGCATTTTTAATTGCTGCAAAGGAACAATAGGGACACTTGCCTCTGAACTAAAATTTATTGTTTTTGCTCCCTGTGGAGTACCTTGTGTTGATTAACACACCAGGTCATCTGATGCAATGTCTGATTGCAATTTCATGCAACCCTCACTATAGTCACAGCAGAATAAAATTATTTGTGGTTGTTGTTTAGTCGTTTAGTCGTGTCCGACTCTTTGTGACCCCATGGACCAGAGCACGCCAGGCACTTCTGTCTTCCACTGCCTCTCGCAATTTGGTCAGACTCATGTTGGTAGCTTCGAGAACACTGTCCAACCATCTCATCCTCCGTTGTCCCCTTCTCCTTGTGCCCTCAGTCTTTCCCAACATCAGGGTCTTTTCCAGGGTGTCTTCTCTTCTCATGAGGTGGCCAAAGTATTGGAGCCTCAGCTTCAGGATCTGTCCTTCCAGTGAGCATTCAGGGCTGATTTCCTTCAGAATGGATAGGTTTGATCTTCTTGCAGTCCATGGGACTCTCAAGAGTCTCCTCCAGCACCATAATTCAAAAGCATCAATTCTTCGGCGATCAGCCTTCTTTATGGTCCAGCTCTCACTTCCATAATCACTACTGGGAAAACCATAGCTTTCTTTCTTTCTTTCTTTTTTTAATAATTATTTTTATTAAGGATTTTTGTGGGTTACAAAGGTAGTGCAGTGTCTCATGCACCATTTTTACACATCAATTTTACTTGTTGAGACATTATGAGGAAGGGGGGAAAGAGGTGGGTGGGATGGGGAGACCATAGCTTTAACTATACGGACCTTTGTCAGCAAGGTGATGTCTCTACTTTTTAAGATGCTGTCTAGGTTTGTCATTGCTTTTCTCCCAAGAAGCAGGCGTCTTTTAATTTCGTGACTGCAGTCACCATCTGCAGTGATCATGGAGCCCAAGAAAGTAAAATCTCTCACTGCCTCCATTTTCCCCCCTTCTACTTGCCAGGAGGTGATGGGACCAGTGGCCATGATCTTGGTTTTTTTGATGTTGAGCTTCAGACCATATTTTGCGCTCTCCTCTTTCAACCTCATTAAAAGGTTCTTTAATTCTTCCTCACTTTCTGTCATAGACAGTTGTAGAGCTTTGTCAAGTTCTTTTCTTGTTATTTATTTATGGCTATATGGATTAGACATACTCACGGTGAACATGCTCATAGTAAATAGTACACTCATCTTTTGATAAACCTTCCTCATGGATGAAGCAAGAGTGTGTTCAGATTTACCTACATAAATGTTGTTAGTTTGTTGGCTCTAATGTCCATTGATATTGCATGGAATTTATTCCCAGTTAGCACCTGGATGTTGCTACTGCTGTTATCTCATTCAACTAAACATGATTGCCATTTCAGGAGGCCAGAAGGGAGGGCAGAAACTGAATCTGAAATGTGATAGTTTACCTAGGTAAAGCATTAAAGCTAGGATTTAACTTTTGTTGTTGTTGTTGTTGTTGTTTAGTCGTTTAGTCGTGTCCGACTCTTCGTGACCCCATGGACCATAGCACGCCAGGCACTCCTGTCTTGCACTGCCTCCCGCAGTTTGGTCAAACTCATGTTTGTAGCTTCGAGAACACTGTCCAACCATCTCGTCCTCTGTCGTCCCCTTCTCCTAGTGCCCTCAATCTTTCCCAACATCAGGGCCTTTTCCAAGGATTCTTCTCTTCTCATGAGATGGCCAAAGTATTGGAGCCTCAGCTTCACGATCTGTCCTTCCAGGGAGCACTCAGGGCTGATTTCCTTAAGAATGGATAGGTTTGATCTTCTAGCAGTCCATGGGACTCTCAAGAGTCTCCTCCAGCACCATAATTCAAAAGCATCAATTCTTCGGCGATCAGCCTTCTTTATGGTCCAGCTCTCACTTCCATACATCACTACTGGGAAAAACCATAGCTTTAACTATACGGACCTTTGTCGGCAAGGTGTTGTCTCTGCTTTTTAAGATGCTGTCTAGGTTTGTCATTGCTTTTCTCCCAAGAAGCAGGAGAAGAACATCCTTCTTTGGTGTCATTTCTAGAAGGTGTTGTAGGTCTTCATAGAATTGGTCAATTTCACTTTCTTCAGCACCGGTAGTTGGTGCATAAACTTGGATTACTGTGATGTTAAAAGGTCTGCCTTGGATTTGTATCGAGATCATTCTGTCATTTTTGAGATTGCATCCCATTACAGCTTTTGCCACTCTTTTGTTGACTATGAGGGCCACTCCATTTCTTCTACGGGATTCATGCCCACAGTAGTAGAAATGATAGTCACCCGAACTGAATTTGCCCATTCCCTTCCATTTTAGTTCACTGATGCCCAGGATGTCGATATTTATTCTTGTCATCTCATTTTTGACCACATCCAGCTTACCTCCATTCATGGTTCTTACATTCCAGGTTCCTATGCAATATTTTTCTTTACAGCATCGGACTTTCCTTTCGCTTCCAGGCATATCCGCAACTGAGCGTCCTTTCGGCTTTGGCCCAGCCGCTTCATCAGCTCTGAATCTACTTGTACTTGTCCTCCGCTCTTCCTCAGTAGCATGTTGGACGCCTTCTGACCTGAGGGGCTCATCTTCCAGCCTCATAACTTTTATATGCCTGTTGTCTTTCTCCATGGAGTTTTCTTGGCAGGGATACTGGAGTGGCTTGCCAGTTCCTTCTCCAGGTGGATCACGTTTAGTCAAAACTCTCCACTATGACCTGTCCATCTTGGGTGGCCCTGCATGGCATAGCTCATAGCTTCTCTGAGTTATTCAAGCCCCTTCGCCACGACAAGGCATTGATCCATGAAGGGGAGGATTTAACTTTAGGGCTTTCAAATGTAAGCTTCATATACTATTTTCTGACCCTTGCTGCTGTTTTCTGGTTCAGGTTTCCTCGCAATTCTGAATTTTCTCCTGGCTTCCCCCAAGAGCCTGGTGGTTAGGACTCTGCACTGAACTGATTCCATTAAGAAAGGAAAAGTATAAATCACTCCGTGCAGGGAGGATATATATTATAGAATCTGTGGCAGTGGGACACATTAAAACAGCCAAATATACAAATTCATAGGTTGTATTTACACCTTCCACCTTCCCTTCCAGATTCCTGACTCCAAATGTATGCAGCTGATGGGAGACTCTTACAGCAGCCAAGCCAAACAACGGAAAAAAAGTAAGCCTGGCAGTCAACAGCTGCTTGAATCATTCATATGTGGTAAGCCATTTCTGCCACTTGGGTGAGACTAATCCCATAAGCAAGGAGGAGTGGGAGTGACATCTATCCTTAATTCATTAATTTTAAAAAGTGGGGGGAAACTGTAAAAGCCCACTGGGTTATTTTTCTATGTAGTATTTTCTCCTACCAGTTAATGAGATATGAACGATATTATTGGGTGGGACACCAAGGGAACTGCTTGATGCCATAATGTGCTGACAGACTGACATGTCAGGTTGAGTTACATGAACAATGTTCTAATATTACTGTCATGATCAATGGAGAAATACAAAAGGGAACAAGGATTCCTAAGCATGCAATTCTGCTGCAGAGCATTTCTTAAGGCAATGCAGCTACCTGGACATGTGATGGCATGCTTTACTAACCTTCAGGATCATCTCAGTCTTTTTACAGATTTCAGAAAGGGAGTGAGCATGTTCTCAGTATTTATTTAAAGAGTGTGATGAGGGAAATTCAGCACAGGCTGGAATGCACTGAACAAACTCTTAGCTTTCCTTTGGCTTCTTTGCTAGGGACTGCATACTTTCTTCCGTCCAATCTGTGGCTGTCTGAAACACAGCACAAAAACTCCTCAAAAGGTAACATTGAGGCAGAACATTCCTACACACATCTTCTTCCTTTACGCTGCTGTTCATGGGAAGACGATTGCAAAGAATGAGGAGAGAGAGAGATGAAGAGCCTACTCAAAATTTATGGAACAGGATTTGCTCAAGGGTTAGGATAATTTACTGCCCTGAGCTTACTTTAAAAACCTAATAGGATTAAATTTTTCAGCCTGCCTTTTAGCAACACAATCTTATGCATGTCTACTGAGAAGTAAGTCCCACTGAATTCAATGAGATGTACTTCCAGGTAAAGTGTATGTAGGATTTCAGCCCTAATTTATTATTTCTCCCCTCACCCTTGATCATTAAAGGGGAAACCAAAACTGCAAATGAAGTGATATTTTTATTTATAAAAGGATTTGAACACTGGCCAATTACTCAGGGTGTAAAAAGTACATTAAGTAAAGCTTTTAAATAATATAATTTAGGATCAATATGTATTTTAAAAGGCGCAGGTCATGGCAGAATGGAGCTAATTTTTTGTAAAGGAAAAGAGAAAGCTGCATTCTGAACTGAGAACTTGACACCCAAATGAAGTTCAAAGGCAATAATTACATATGTATATGTAAATGAAAATAGCCGAAAGCAGGATGCATGGCCTCAAAACTGGTGATGACAACCTTGTTGTTCAAACAATTGTGGATTTAAATGGGCACTGATAATTCGTCGTCGTTCCCCGACATTACATCTATAGGGTTGCCATATTTCCAAGTATAATTCCTGACACCCACAAAGGTTTTTTTTTTAAATGGCCTCGGCCCTATATACCTGAAGGAGCGTCTCCACCCCCATTGTTCAGCCCGGACACTGAGATCCAGCGCCGAGGGCCTTCTGGCGGTTCCCTCACTGTGAGAGCAAAGCTACAGGGAACCAGGCAGAGAGCCTTCTCGGTAGTGGCGCCCGGCCTGTGGAACGCCCTTCCATCGGAGGTCAAGGACATAAACAACTACCTGACATTTAGAAAACACCCCTAAAGGCCCTCTGTGATATTTTAATGTATTTTGGTATTTGTTGGAAGCCGCCCAGAGTGGCGGGGGGAACCCAGCCAGATGGGCGGGGTATAAATAATGAATAATAATAATAATAATTAAAGAAACCCACCAAAAATTGTTGGGCTTTTTTGGGGAACAAATCCAAATTGTTGACACCATTTTTACACCCAAGGAAAACAGGACATGTCAGGAATTTTGCTGATGTATGGCAAGTCTAGCATCTATAAAATAAGTAGCAAAAAACATGCACCCCCACCCCACTCAGACACCATCTAGAGCAGCCTTCTCGGCCTGCAGTTATGGTTGGACTACAACTTCCATAATCCCTGATCATGGGCCATGTTAGTTTGGGAAGATGGGAAATGGAGTCTAAAAAAACTTGGATGGCAACAAGTTGGATAGGCCAATAGAGATAAATTTCTATAGGCATGGAAATCTCAGTGTGAGTTGGAAACAGACCTACGCTGCTCAGAAATCTACACTCAGTGTTAGATGTTAGGGTCAGAACCAGCATCATGGACCTATTTCATCTTAATAGCATAGGTCTCCCTTAATGCAACTGATGTGAAGAGAGCTTTAGAGCACTTAGGATCACTACAAAGATCAGTGGGTTTTGTTTTTTTTGATGCCCTTGCCCTGAGAACTGAAAGCTCATAGATAGCAAATGTCATGTTAGAGTCAAAGTATGCTCTATGTTAAATATGTAGGGTGGAATACTGCATCACACTCTTAATTGTTCCCTCTGCTGAAGCATTTCAGCTTGCCAGGTGGAATGAGGCCCCCTCCTCTCTTTGGGTGTTCTCTGACATCCATAGAGCCAATTTTTTGGGTATGTGTGTGTGGAGCTGTGCATGGGGGGAAACTCCATTGCACAAGTGGAAGTCCTTGCGCAGGGTCCCTGTTGATGGGGCTGGTTAGGTGAATCTTCAAAAAATTAATACTAAGCATATTGGGAGACTTTCACAGGGACTGTAGTGGGCGGGGAGAGGATGTTGATAAGAAGCCATGAGATGTCTTCCTTCTTTCTTTTCTTAAATACATTCATTCAAAGCACTTCTTTTTTGGGCGATCACTCGTAGCTGAATAAGATTGTCTTCCATAAACACGGTTTTAACAATGAGTCCGTAAGTGACTGTGGAGGCCAATTCTGGATCCACCCGTCCTTCCACAGTGGGAACATTGGTTTCTGGGGGGGGGGGAGTTGATCACGGTGTGGATTTGCCAAGCGTGCCTTCCTCTTAGCACGTTTCTCCCTTGCGTCCTGCGTTTGAATGTCTTCAAAGCCCATTACACCTTTGGTAAAGGCTGTTTTCCAATTGGCACACTCGCAGGCAAATGTTGCCCAATTGTTGGTGTTTATACTACATTTTTAAAGATTTGCCTTGAGACAGTCTTTAAACCCCTTTTGTTGACCACCAGCATTATGTTTTCCATTTTTAAGTTCAGAATAGAGTAGTTGCTTTGTATCCAATAGTTTGTTCACAGGCTGCAATAATGGATGTTTTTAGCTTGGTCAAGCACTAGCATCCCTCATCCATCCATCCATTCATTCATTCATCCATTCTATGCACCATACACCTTCCCTCAGGATAGGTCTGACAAAAGTGTCACTCATAAAATGTCACCCAGGTAGCTTTGTGGACAAAGCTGATACTATTATTGATTACAGGACCTGTGTGTATTGAAAAAAGGTCTCAAATCATGTTGGGTGCCATAGCCAGGTGGGGAGAATTATACTGCCATACAAAATGTGGTGTTTACTGTTTAGATATTATAGACACACCTGTTTATACAGACATTCCCTTGATTACCCAACCCCTGTCTCCTGTTTTAATTACTGTGGGTGGGTTGTTTTTTTAAAGGGATTGTTTGTTGAATACTTTAGGTATAGATGTTTATATCTTAATGTTTTATTGGAATTGTGTATCTTAATTATGGAAGTTTATATTTTAGTATTTGTACAATTGGTTTTTATATTTGTAAACTGCTTAGAAGCCTATTCTGGCAATAAGTGGTATAATAATAAACAATATTTCATTTCTACCTAGTTTACCTATTGTTGCCTATGAGTTTATCTAAAAAATGCCACAGTAAAGCTAGCCAGAGGTTGTGGAATGCAGTTAGGAAGAAAATACTTTAGCAATCTCTGCAGGGGACTGCATAAATGGATGAAGACCTTTTGGAAGTTTAGTACCCTTTTGATTTCCATCAAGCTGCTATTATCCATTGTGGGTATTGATCTGATTCTATTTTACCGGCAGCTGATGTGCCAGTGATGATTGGGGGGAGCTTAAGAGGATGCAAAGAGCAGAAGGCAGTGTTTGGATATTAGTTCAGTTCCATACTTTGGATAAACTCCTCTATCAACATTTCAGCTAATGATGCTTGCATGAGAAAACCACTTAGGGAGAATGGTGTTTCAGCAGAAATGTCGAATGAGAGGATGAAGGCAAGGGTGGAAATAAATTCTAACCATACCATTTCCAAAATAATAAAGTGTTAACATTTAGTTGGAATATTTTTTTTTAGTGATTCAGCTCAGCAATATGACCACCCTGCCTATTGAAAGATGTACAAAAGAACCTGCTACACATATCTCTACACCTGGTTTGGGGAACCTCTGCCCATGGGCCAAACCTAGCCCACCAGACCATTTTGGGGAAGCCATGGCTACCTGCCCAACACCTGATATTATACATGTTGCCAAGTGTGGGGTAGGTAGGGTGGGGATTCAAAGGAACAATCAGGAGCTTAAAGTGGTCTCTAAATTGTTCATTTGCTGGAGAAAGACAGGCTCCCAACTATTGGGCTATAGGAGTGCACTTGTTCCAAGAGTAGGAAGTGAGTTTCATTCAATAGAAAATGCTTTCCCCTCCCAGTCCTACTCTTTGCAAGCCTCCCTGTGCTGCGCCTTGAAACCTCTGACATTGGGAGCTTAAAGGAGAAGTGTGGAGAAGCTTGCAAAGCATAGGGCTGGCAACACTCCTTTCACCTTGCCCAAGTGTAAGTGAAGCAATCTACCTGCCTATCGTGTGATGTCACAATGATGCCATGCAACCCACCTCTCAAATTTGCCCCACAAGGCTGATCCTCATACAGATCTAGTCTACAGAGCCAAAAATGGTTCCTCACCCCTGCTCTACACCATAAGAGGTGGCATCGATAAGGAGTAGAAGCATGGACTTTTCTGTTACCATCCTGGACTTGTGGACATAGGGTTGCCAACTTTTAAAGTTACCAGTGACTTGATGTGCAGGACTGGCAGATCATCATAATCCTTAGCAGATGGCTTATCAGGTGAAACAAATGCAGTAAGGATTGTCAATATCAGCGGCGTTGCTAGCCTTCTGGCTGCCCGGGGCAGCAAACCAGAAGGCACCCCGCCGGGGGGGGGGCGGAGCGTCCGTCGTGCGCATGCACCGCGCGTCACAACGCACATGTCGCACTGCGGAACGGGTTGCCGGGGGTGGTGGTGCTCCAGCGCCCGGATCCGAGGCACTGCCGCTGGCAACCCACTCCATAGTGCGACATGTGCTTCTTCCTACTCAGGCAGAGCGGCGAGGGGCTTCAGCGGAGATGCCCCTCACCACTCTGCCTGAATAGGAAGAAGCACAAAGCGTGCTATGGGTTGGCTTGCCATGCACTTTGTCTTCTTCCTACTCAGGCAGAGGCGGAGCGGTGAGGGGGCGCCACGCTGCCCCCCCGCAGCCACGCTGCCCCCCCGCTGACTGGAGCCCGGGCCCCCCGCCCCCTATTGCGACGTCCCTGGTCAATATCAGACTCCACTGACCCAACTCCCAACCTCTGTGTGGTCATTTGACCTTCTATAGAGACCCTTCCCTCATCCAAGCAGAGTGCACAGGAAATTGTGCTTTTCAAAGGACAGGTGAGGTCACCCTGCCTGTGGAACAATCTCCTAAGAAATACTCTTACTCTCCCTTTGAATGCCCAACAACACGAAGGTTGGGAAAAGGGGAAGGGCCACCTCTCAGTAGTAAAGCACTTTACATGCAAAATGTCCTAGGTTGTCTCTCCAGCATCTCCAACTGAGAGTGGCAGTGTCCCCATCTGAAAACCTGGAGAACCATTGCCAGTCAGTGCAGAAAATACTGAGCAAAGGGCATCAATGGTTCAATGCGGTATAAAGCAACTTCCTATGTTCCTCAAAGGTTTTTATGCTTTCCCCGTTCCCTGGTATGATTCATTTCTTTTTAAATTGGAACTCTTGACTATGACTTTAATTTGTAGTAGCTTCTAAAATGATTGTAGTATTGCATTTCCTTCCGTTTCACTGTACCGTCAACTCCTTTGAGTTACTGCTTCCAGCAAAACCAGAACTAAAGTATTTTAAGTGAACTCTTTGTTGACAATGTAGCCACAAAGTGACTACTTTGCAATAAGGGTTTCATGCGCTTATTGCATTATTTCCACGATTACTGCATTGTTTTTGTCCTGCCTATTAGCTGGTCTCGGTGTACACCAGAAAGGAAAAGCTGAGTAACCATAGAAATGAAAAGGTGTGTTGTTGGTTTTTAATGAACCCCCCCTTTTAAAAAAAGTCATACACATTAAAACGAATTCCTCTCGTATATACAATTTCAGCTTGCTCTGTAGCAGTGATTCCTAAGGTTCCTTCCCCCGTAGACCACTTGAAAATTGCTGAGAGTCTTGGTGGACCACTTAATGATTTTTCTGCCTGTGGTGGCATTTGTAATGTGCCGTGCTAGATGCTGTGAGCTTTTAATTGCTATTTCTTTGTTTCTTTCATTTCCTATATTGTGTTACAATTTGAATGCCATCGAATGCAACATAAAATACAAGAATAAATAATAAAATACAAGTCAAGAAATAAAAGAACCAATCAAAATGCAATTTAAATCAATTTGAGTATTTAGGGTGCTGCTCCCACTAGTCTTCACAGTGGACTACTTGAATGAAGCTTGTGGACCACCTGGGGTCAGCAGCCACATTTGGTGAACCCCTGTTCTATAGTGTAATTCACCAGTGCTCAGTTGTCCATAGTCTAAACTGAAGTAACATTGGCATTAATGTTTAATGTTTTAAAATAAATACATTAGGTTACTATTTTAGCTAGGGTGGGGGATGTCAGGTCTGGGGGCCAAATGCAACTCTTTAAGCCTCTCTATCATGCCCTCAGGCCTTTACCCAGGCCACACCCCTCACCAACACTGCTCTGCTTTTGCCTGGCTAGAATAATAATAATAATAATAATAATAATAATTTGGTTTTTGTACCCCACTTATCTGACTGAGTTGCCCCAGTCTGCCCCAGTCACTCTGCAACAAACTGGAAACACAACAGAACACCACACATTAAAACCATCCCGATACAAGGCTGCCTTCAGATGTCTACAGAAGGCTGTATAATTGTTTACCTCTTTGACATTTGATGGGAGGGAATTCCACAGGGCAGGCGCTACTACTGAAAATACCCTCTGCCTGGTTCCCTGTAACTTCACTTCTCAGTGAGGGAATCGCCAGAAATCCCCTGGAGCTAGACCTCAGAGAATATTCCTTCCAATAGCACCTTAGAGACCAACTAAGTTTGTCATTGGTATGAGCTTTCGTGTGCATGCACACTTCTGATACACTGAAACAGAAGTCACCAGATCCCCACATATAGTGAGAGGGTGGGGAGGGGCCGGACTGTTTATGACTGCATTTGGTCTTGCAGGAAGAATCTATGACTGTTTACGATTGCAAATTGGTCCCACAGGAAAATCAATGGGTGAGATGGCTACCTGCCTGTAACTCAGAGAATATGTTACAGTAACATAGAAGCTGTTACTGATATGGGATCATGCCTCTTGCTTGTCAGAATCAAGGAGAGAGAGATGTGTGTTTGTGTGTAGACACCTCTGCAAAGCTGGAATGTAGTGTATTGTAAAAATATGAATCACACTCACTATAACCTCTGGCCATGCCACTTTTGCCTCCTGATCCTGCCCAGCACTGGCAAAATGCCCTTGATAGAATGTGGTCATTGGGTTGAAAATGATTTAATCCAAGATCCCTTCTCTAACAGCAGTGAACCCCAGGTAATTAAGGAAGGTCTTCTCAAAGCCTCAAATAGTACAGCCACCACACGAAAGCTATTTAATATTGTCACCATGTTGTGGTTGCTCTGTATGTGTCAACTAGCTTGCCATGTTAATCAGACTCCATCGTATGTTCACCATCTCCATCACCTCTATGTATGGCTGGGGAAAACCCCTGTCTGAAACCCTAGAAAGCTTCTGACAGTCAGTGGAGATAGAGGTGGAGAACATGTGGCCCTCTAGATCTCGTTGGACTCCCATCAGCCCTGGCCAGGATGGCCAATGCTCAGGGATGATGGGAGCTGTAGTCCAACAATATCTGGAGGACTGCAGGTCCCACATCCCTGGGAGTACGGAGCTAGGTGGACCAATAGTCTGCCTTGATACAAGGCAGGTTCATTGAAAGCATCCTATTGAAATCCTGCAGGTTTTCGAGGGTGAGAACTACTGCACCATGAATAAAAATGTGCTTTGCCCATTTTCATGAGAATTTGCTTTGAGATTAGCAAACTGACCATTAATTATTGATATTACTTGTCCAGCCGCTGCATTCATTATTGCAGCTCTGCCACCCAGGGACTTTGGAATTAAATACATCCATAACCTCTGCTGAAACAGTGCTCAGTGTTTTCACAGTTCAAGCACACAGTTTTTCTTAACACTGCACCGATTTCATGCCTTAGAAAACATAGAATGTCTACTTGCGAGAGCATTTTTCTCATTGAAACGACCCTCTAGGCCAGATTTATTTTTTTAAGTGCTGCTATTTAACTTGTAATGCAAACATATATCTCTGGTAAATGTACACCACTGGTTTTTCCTTTGAAAGTGTTACTTGCTATCCTGGGAAGAGTTTAAACTCATGTCACTATTCCATTTCCTTTCAGTATGAATGTCTCTCCATCACAGGACTCTAAACATATCTGTGCTTTTCATCTATCTAATGTCTTCCAGCTGTGACATATGTTTGACAGGTAGCAATAGATGGTGTGGCCATCGGCAGATGAATCAGCTGATCTATCCCTGGTGCAAGAGGTTTCCTATTTACTTCTGAGATATGTGAGACATGGAATTCCAGACTGAAGGAATTACGTTTCTTTCATTTTTACTTTGTTGATGAAAAACGGACAAGTGATAGATGGTGTATGTGTTTACACATTTCTTTGATAAATTAAAATACTACAGGCACTAATTTAGGATCTCTCTCTGATAAATTGCTGTACAGCTAGAAGTCGTCCTGGAACTAAATTACAAAATCAATCTATTCTATACAAAAATATATTTGTGATGAAATATCTTTTTATGCATTGAAAAATACAAAAGTACATCTGCACAATAAATTAGTTCTATAACTCATTTCAGAATACTTCTAGTTGTATAGTAATGAGCATACCTGAGGGATTCCATTTTTGCAGATTCCAGTATGAACTGACCTGAGCCACACTGCAGCCCTAACACTTATTACATAGGGCTTACTTATGAGCAGACGTCTTTAGGATTATGCTGTAGTATGTGGAATGGAATATCATTTCCTTTTAGATTATGCACTATTTTGAATTTTGTGATGTGGTTTTTGGCTCAAAAAAAGACCAAACATGTGTTACAACATGCATACTTTAGGATAAAATATATTTAGAAATGTATTGGAGAGAAAATAGGTTAATGTGTATGTTTTTAAAAAAATAATCCCCAAAATACATATTTCAATTTTCAGGTTTTTGGTTTGTTTTTAGAAAAAAAGCAAAAGCTGGATTAGCCTGTCCCTATATAATAATTTATCAGAGATACCCCAAAATAGGTTTTCATAATAATCTGTCATACACTTTATCATACTTTTTGGAGGGTTTATTTTTTGGATCATGGCTATTGACAGGTGTTTGAAAGCATAGATTTCCTACTTGGTGCTCAAGAAAGCACAGTTCTGGGAAACACTTGCATATCTATGGTCATTAGGGGCTTCACAAATTCCATTTGACTGCTAATATTTTCATGCCTATGGCGATATGTGTGCCAAGGCACATGATAAATCTTTTGTTTGAAGTGACTCCTAGGAAGTTTGAACAGAATGCCCCCCCCTCCCACTGAACTGCATGAAAGCTGCTTAGCAGAAAGAACTTCACACACAGAGTGATACCCATATGGTTTGTGTTATTGGAAGCTAGCATGCCCCTAGCACAGGGGTCAGCAACCTTTTTCAGCTGTGGGCCGGTACATTCTACTCATGTAAAAACACACTGATTCCCAGACCGTCTGCAGGCCGGATTGAGAAGGCAATTGGGTCGCATCCGGCCCACGGGCCTTAGGTTGCCTAACCCTGCCCTAGCATAATAATAATAATAATAATAATAATAATAATAATAATATATTATTATTATTATTATTAATTTCCCGCCCATCTGGCCGGGTTCCCCCAGCCACTCTGGGCGGCTTCCAACAAAACATTAAAATACAGAAATCAAACATTAAAAGCTTCCCTAACAGGGCTGCCTTGAGATGCCTTCTAAAGGTCTGGTAATTGTTGTTCTCTTTGACCTCTGGTGGGAGGGCATTCCACAGGGTGGGTGCCACTACCGAGAAGGCCCTCTGCCTGGTTCCCTGTAACTAGTGCCTTGTTAATACTGGAGAATGCATGTGATCATTACCCCAGTAAATACTGGAGGGAGACCATATTTGTTTTTATATCCCTATTGTCTGTTTTTATGTCTAAAACCTCCTCTGAAAACTTGCCCAGGAATTAATAGTGTATCCAGCTGGGAAAAGATCTAATAGGAAATATGGGGAATAAGGAGAGAGGAACTCACCCATTTCCCCCAGTCCCCCACACAAGAGAAGAAAACCACCCACTGGATCAGTTTTGCCTTTGAATCAACATAATGACTAAACGCTGCTGAGATAATTGGTGTTATGGCCGTTTGTGCTGGCAGCTGCACTTCTGCATTTTTAAAAGTCATTATCTGTTAGGCCTTTTGTAAACATACAGCATATTCGGCAATGCCTCATTAAAGCCCCGAAGAAGAGACTCTTGGAATGCACGTATGAGTGGTAATGTCACTGAGTGGTTCTGAATGGGCAAATGCCTTTATTTCAGTGGAGCATCTCACATTTTCTTTGAGAAGAATGTAAAAATGATTTCAAGGTGGGGGCAGGGGCGGGCGGGCAGGAGCTGTTAGCATTCAAGTAACAGTGTCTGAGAGACATCATTATTTTAGCCCACACTGAAGGAAATGTACCTGAGAAATCCAGCATGCAGAACGGTTTGTCATAGAATGCTGCTTCATGGAACAGTTAATTCAATAATATCTGTGTAAAAATGGCTTATAAACATTATCTGTGCATTTCTGGCGCTGCTTCATTTCCTATAAAAAGAGGTACTGAGGCACAAGCCAAAGCCTATGCCCTTAAAGCAGCTGTACATAGGACAGAATTACACATTAAGGTGGAAACATGGTTGTCTAATTCATACTGTTGAGCAGGGTGGTTCAAAATAAAGCAGAAGGAAAAATCAGAAAGTTAGACTAGACCAAATGACAGGTCATTAATGGCAGGTCATTAAAGGTGAATTCCATTGCAACAGAAGTGATACCTTCTTTTCAGCAGGTTGTGTCACTCAGTTTAGATTAGAACAAGCAACCACATCTTTCAAAGACTTCTTGGACCCTCAACAGCGACATTTTATCTGGGTTCAGGTTCATTTTGTTAATCCCTATCTACCTATCAGCAGTCTCTGCATGCCCTCCAACACAGGGGCAGAGGAAGGGGTGTGGTGGGTGTGGAATGCCCCATGTGTCACCACTGAGGGGGGTGACAAGATGCCGGGTGGCACTCACTCCGGGGCCTGCAGCTTGTCCAACCCACACATCTCTCCAGGGAGAGATGCGGTGGCTTGGGCGGGCGCAGGCTCTGCGCTGGCCAGATGGTCTGCCTGCTGCCTCCTCCCCAGGGCGGCTGAGTGGGAGGAGGCAGGCAGATTCTGGAGGCCCTGTGGTGTACCCTGTCACTATGAATGGCTTGCCCTGCCCCTGGGCGCACCGTTCCAGGTGCCCGAGCAGCTTCCTCTGACGCTGCTCCAAAATTCCTCCAGTGAAAATAGGGATGTCCCCAGTGCTTTTTTTCTTAAAATATTTAGGGGTACTCTCATTTCCCTACTCATATTGAAATACTGCCCCTCAATGTTTAGGAGTATGCGCCCTCCCCCCAGAAAAAAAGCACTGGCTGTTCCATTCCATCGTGATAATTTTACTATTTATACCCCACACATCTTACTGGGTTGCACCAGTACTCTGGGAAGCTTCCAACATATAGAAAAACATAATAAAACATTAAACTTTTTTATAAAAAAAAACCCTTTCCTTCAGACAGCTCAGGGGGTTGGATAACTCCATACCCTCCAACATTTCTCCCATGAAAATAGGGACATTTTCATAGGGTCTGTCTCTGGGTTTTGGGGTAGAATCTCGAGATGCTGCTTTGCCATGCTGTTAAAGGAAAGTGCCAGTCGTATTCCATCCACTTCCATGGGAACACAAGGCGGAGCCTCTAAACTGAGTTTCTCTTTGACTTTGCCTGCAGGCTTCTAACCTGTGTCCTTTCTGCTTTTCCTTTGGCACAATCTCTTCCCAGCAGTTTTCCAGTGTTCCTCCTGCTTTTCATCCTTATTTATGCTGACCAGCTCCAGGGCAGAGACAGTTTGTTTATTCTTAGCAAACTGACCTCAATAGTCCACACTCCAAGCTCGCCAGCTGCTCCCCCACCTCTTCACCCACCCCCAACTGGGTGCTTTGCAGCTGGGCCTATGAGTCAGCTTTGACCCTTTGTAACTGTTGATCAAATTAGGTTCTCACCTCCTCACAGTGGGACTTCAGGCTTGTTCCCGTTCTATGTATGGGAGGTATTTAGCATCTCCAGAATTGCTTTGGTTTGTCTTGGAATCTGCTATCTTGACAGTCTTATTTTCAGGAGTGCTAGTATTTGCTTAATCTTTGATCGTTTGGCAGCTTGCAGTTCTCTTCAAAGAATCAGTGTATCTCACACCAGTGTTAACATGCTGCCACCCACTTTCCCCAGTGGTGAGACATCCAGGGGCTATGCTGAAGAGTTCAGTTTCTTCTGTTTGGGAAAATACTGGAGATTTGTGGTGTCTTTGTAACATTTATTGTAATTACACATATGCAAGCAATGCATAGATGTAAATAACGTAGGCTCTTGAAAATAGGCAGCAGAATTGCTGATCCTGAATCACATTTTCAGAGAGCCGCAGTTTTAGCCGGTGCTCTAGACCAGGGTTTCCTAAACTTGGGTCTCCAGTAGCTTTTGGACTACAATTCCCATCATCCATGAGCACTGCTCCTGCTAGCTAGGGATTATGGGAGTTGTAGTTGAACATCAGCTGGGGGCTCAAGTTTGGGAAACCCTGCCCTAGACTCTTGTCAACCTCTGCAAAACATCTTAACACTTCATTTCTCTCTATATTCAAACTGCAAAACTGGATTATTTAAAAAGTAAGATTGCTGAAGGATGTGCCCCTCTATAACTGCATCCGTGAAGAGATTTTCCTAGCAATGAATGAACAGTACAGTCGTACCTCGGTTTACGAACCGCTCGGGTTGCGAACAGTTCGGGTTACGAACTCCGCAAACCCAGAAGTGTTTTCGGCGCGCGCGCTTTGCACATGCACAGAAATGGCGCTCGGTTTGCGACCTTATCGGGTTACGAACTGTGACCCAGAACGGATCATGTTCGTAACCCGAGGTACTACTGTAGTTCGTTTATTAAAATGCATTGCTACATATTAGCTGTCCATTCTTTGGTAATCAATAAACCTTAAGCTCATAACAACCTATTTCTTTGGGCAGTGAAAATGTCAAGGGGCACAGTGCTTCTGCACATTTGATTCCCTTGGGCAGGAAATCATCAATTTTCATGGTGTTTTCAATAATTACCATATTTACCGTATACAGAAAGAATGTAGGTAGAGACACAGCCATTCCTCCCTCATCAGATCCACACCCTCCAAGTGTCCCTACCGGTATTTTCCAGGGATGTCCCTGATTTAGAAAAACCATCCTGGGCTGATTCGATCCCTATTTTCATTGGAGAAATGATGGAGGGTGTTGAGCTATCCAACCCACGAGCCATCTGAAGGCAATCCTGTATCGGGAAGGTTTGTTTTTTTAAAAAAAGTTTAATGTTTTATTATGTTCTTATCTATGTTGGAAGCTGTTCACAGTGGCTGGGTCAACCCCGTAAGATGTGTGGGGTACAAATAGTAAAATTACCATTATAGAATGGGATGTCCCTATTTTCATTGTAGAAATGTTGGAGAGTATGCAAATCTATAGGGATGCATCCAGTACCCTAAGATGCTCATAGAGCCCAAAACCTAGCTTCCTGTATCTGTGTCTTTCTCATTCTTGCTTAAACTGAGACACCTTAAGGAAGATCAACTTTTTTGTTGTGATGAATACCAAAGTTTGTTTGTTTTTTGTTTTTTAAATCACACGCCTGTAAGTTGTCAAAATTACAGAATCTTCCATAATGGAGGGACAGGATTATTTTAATTCTGATCTCAATTGCTCTGCCATTTTAGAAACTGTACTCTAATTATTTCATTAAGAGAGCCTTCTCATTTACCACCATACAAGTTGCAACTGGAATAAACCCATGAAAGTAACAGCACATTCATTCAAATCTCTTTAACATTATCAAGCACGGTGATTATCACTTTCCATTAACATAGAAAAAGAAGCCAAAAAAAAAACAAGACACAGTTTGTTCCATCTGCAACCTAATTAATTTGTTGTTGTTATTTTCTGGTTCAACATTGGTCCAATCCAAGTTTAAAATTAAAGCTAATCAGCATTTTTAACTAGAGACTCCCTGACCTCTCATTGATCACATGGGGTCCTGCTTAATCAAAAAGAGCAATCCTGTTTTATGTAAAAGTTAATTTGATACTGAGTGTAAAAAATAAATAAAAAATCTCCTGGATGAGTCACTGTATGCCAGGGAATTCACAGGACTCTGAAGAGTGTTGGCCAGAGGAAGGGGACTAGAAGAGTGACCCGGGAGAGGGGACCACTGATTTATGGGGTTTGATGCTGCCTGCAGGGCCAGTAGTCTCCCCACCTTCCTCCACCCCACTGTCTCCTAGAATAAGGAGGGGCTTGAAGCAGGAAGAGCAACAGCAAATTCTGTGCAGGAAAGTCGCAGGTTATGGGCAAGTAACCCATCAGGAGTGGGTATATAAACTTGCAAGGATGGGGTGTGTGTCTCTCCTTGTTGCTGCAACTGCTCCCCAGGGCCTAGATTTGTGGACAGATGCTTAGAGGCTAGAAGTGTGTGTGTATTGAGCACTATGGAAGCTGCTGCAAGTGTTTTTTTGTGTCAATAAAGAGTTAACTATCAGAAGTGTCCCTTCCTTGGCTGGGGAGGGCCAGGACACTGTAGCATGCTCATGGCACACCTAGCTGAATACTGCATTACATAGTGTCTTTTCTATGACATTTTCTATGTGTTCAGAAGGGAGCCAGGGGCATAAACAAAACATGGGTTGCATCTGTAGAAGATGCTTGCAGTCAATCTTAAGAAGGCTTTTGATGATATGGCCACTAGAGACTGCTTGAAATGGTGCTGCAAGTGTGCTTTTTGAAACTAGAGACTTGTTCCACAGAACATAAGACGTTGATAAGCTATATGAAGACTACTAGTCCATCTAGCTCAGTATTGTCTACACGGATTGGAAGCAGCTCTTCAGGGCTGGCACAAGAGTCTGCATTGCTGAGTTGCACATGTGGTATTACCCCAAGTCAGGCATGGGCAAACTCGGTCCTCCAGATGTTTTGAGACTACAATTCCCATCATCCCTGACCACTGGTCCTGTGAGCTAGGGATGATGGGAGTTGTAGTCCCCAAACATCTGGAGGGCCGAGTTTGCCTATGCCTGCCCCAAGTATTCAGAAAGAGTCAAAACTAGGCATGTGACCCCTACCTAATTGGTAGCAGCTGTAGCACTGAGCTCATAA
Source organism: Zootoca vivipara (assembly GCF_965207765.1). Lineage (NCBI taxonomy): Eukaryota > Metazoa > Chordata > Lepidosauria > Squamata > Lacertidae > Zootoca > Zootoca vivipara. The sequence continues at coordinate 41,861,618 of NC_142588.1, forward strand.
GTGTAGCACTAAGCTCATAGGCATAGCTAGAGAGGGAGGTAATGATTAATACCAGCCACCTGTGTTCCCATGTGACATAGCCTGCCAGGTGCTGTAAAGATTTTGTGCTTCTTTACTTGGGGGTAGACAAGCCATCTCCTTGCTGTGGAGTCTCTCCCATGGAATGCTGTGAGCCAAGTAGAGGAGGAAGCCTTCAGACCTTTGCTGTAAGTTTATACCCTTCTTTGATAAATCATTAGACCTGATCACTCTGGAGGTTTGGGCATCTTCCTTTGGAATTCCTGCAAATCTGAACTCCTCTGAGCCCTTCTCTGGCTTTGCAGGGTGTTTCTAAGCCTAGGTGTTCATTTTGAGCTAAATCTGCACTGGGCAGCATAAGAGCCAAGAAACCAGGTAAAGGACCAAGGAGTTTTCTAAGGGAGTTCTTGACAAGGACTACCTGTGGCTTGAGAACCCTGATTCTGCAGCTGCTGCTTTAGCAAAGATAAATGGTTAAAAGAATTTTTTAGTAAATCATGGGACATATGTAATGAGGTCATCATTTACCTATATTTGAGAATGAATAGCATCTAGAGATTAAGCAAATACATATCAGAACGGGAAAGTAATATTACAAATGTAGGATCAAAGCTTCATAAAACAGGTGCCGAGCCCATAGGGGTAATTAGCTTTCATTTAGCTTTCATTTTGATATAATGTTGGTGGTTGCTAAGATGAGCATGTTTTCCCTTCATCTTTATCACATACATTTTTTTTTTACAAACAAGCCATGGACTTGCCTTACAGCACAAGAATCCTTAGGTCTTGTGATGCCTTGACAGAATCAAAGGCCAACATCCAGCCCAAGTTAGGCATATTCTTTTTGGTGCTGATTTTAATGGAAGAGTTAAATGTGTGCTTAACTCTCTCCCAGGGAACTCAGCGGACACAAAGTGCTTGACTTGGGCTGGATTGTGTCCAGTGCTGGAAGGGTGTGAAAACACCAGTAAAACCTCAGGCTTTTGCTTACAAAGCTTTGGGACTGTGCCAGTGATTTCCTGAAGCAAAAGGGGGTCAAACTCATCTCAGTGCGTTTTAGGTTAGTATTGTTGTAGCTTGCTGAGCTATTTTTTAAACATGCAATTTTACATAAGTGCTGCCACATGTGATGTTAAGTATGGCACGCATTGTAAGACGGCTGGGATAAGAAATAGGACATATGGTTTATAGCTCTTGTAGTTAGCAGGTCTTATCCTTGGACAGCTCAGAGTGGGTGATGATCAGACTGATTAATTAATAGCACAAGAATTTTAAAATAAAAACAGTCAAAGCACTCTAGTAGGAAAAGGCCAATTAGGCTATCATTTCCTGGGGTTTCATTGTTCCCTTCCATCTTTAGGAAGTTTTCACCTTGCTGGTCCTTCACAGCTGCTCTAAAGGCTACTGTCCCATCCTGTACTCTATGACCAATGCCTGTTTGAGATGTTTGAGTATTATGTGTTTCCTTGGATGTAAGTCCCACTATATTCAATGGACTGTACTCTCTCGTAAGTGTGCATAGGATTTCAACCTCGACAGGTGCCAGGGTAGTAGCAACAGGGTAGTAGCAACAGAGCTTGAGACTTAGGAATTTTTCAGGATTGTGTACACTTTTGAGTTGTGATGTCATTGCTTGTTGCCATTATGCTGAATCATAACACAGTGTGTAGTGCAGATAAGAAGTGGTCTGATGAAATTCTGGCTAGTTTAGTACTCTTTCCATAGCTCTCCACATGGATGCCATTATCCCTTCCATTGTTTGTTTTACTCTTATTTTCTATCTGCAATCACATTTCTTCCAGTTAGAATGACTCTATGCTCTAGTCACGATGACTCTATGCAGACACCAGATCCAGCTGCTTTAGAACAACCATGGGGGGGGGGGGGGGACTGCTGCCTTCCTGTTTGAAATGCACATGGTTTTCCAGAGTAGGAAACGGGATGCTGGACTAGATGGTACCATTCAAGGGCGTACCCACCATGCGGCAAGTTAGGGCAGCTGCCCTACTCTAGAAGCAGGGCTGGTGGGCAGAGGCGGAGCACAGCCCGGCGGAGCGCGAGTTCGCCGTTCCCGCCCGCCGCGCTGCGCCCTCCCTCCAGCTCCCCGTCGCGCCCTCTGGCAAGGCCAAGCGCAGCGGGGAACCAGAGAGCGCGGCGCGGCGGGCGGGAACGCTGAACTCGCGCTCCGCTGGGCTGGGCTCCGCCTCCGCCCACCAGCCCTGCTTCTAGGGAGGGGCACAGCCCGGCGGAGGGCGAGTTCGCCGTTCCCGCCCACTTTGTGGCCCCTCCCCTTCCGTGCCTTGGCCCCTCCCCTTGCCCCCCCCCTAGTTTTGATCCTGGGTACGCCCATGGTACCATTGGTTTAATCCAGCAGGGTTCTTCCGATGCATGTCTACTCTCCACTGACTGGGCCCATTCATGATATCCCATGCCCAGAGGAGCCCCATCCGTGACAGTTACATGTTGAGTGTAGATGTCTGAAAATGAACCCCTATGGCAGTTGATTCTCAACAGGGGCTTCATCCAGTTGGGATGCTATGCAACTTCCCAGATCGCTATCTGCAAGCTGTGGCTACTTTATGGGCAAAGAGACACCCTTGCAGAAAGAGAACAGCGACAGCATGTGGAAGCAAGCAGAGAGTTATCCCAGGCAGAGATACACAAATTCCATGGTGTGTGTGTGGAAGTGGGGAGGAGAGCTAAGAGTAAACATACTGGAGGCTGAGAACTTGAAAGGGAAAACTGGTTGTTTGGATTTTAAAAATGAAGGCTGGCTATCACTTTCTGGAACATGTGCTCCAATTCAAGCTTAAGTGTTTTGAGCTTCGTGCAGCACCAAGGGGAAAAGAGTCTTGTTCTTTGTTTTTTTAAATATCTATGAAATGCTTCATTTGCAAAGGTGAGAGCAGGTTCACTGCCCAGAAGCCAGGACAGGATGCCCTGGAGACAGCAAAGCTTCCCTGTCCTGCTTCTGGCTTGTTTTGTCTGGTTTGATACTGTTTGTCTAGAATTTACTGACTGTGAAGTGGCATGAAGAGAGAGTAGCTTGAAATCCCACCAGTTTGCGGTCCTTTGGTTGACATTTTATAAATAAAGCTGAGACCTCAGGCAGGCTGGGTGCTTTTTTCTTTATTTGTTTAACCTGCTATTCTTGCTTCCGAAATTCAAAAGCTGCTTGTACAACAGCAGCTATCTCTGTGAGAGCTCAGTTCACCACCTAGCTTCACATCTATCTAGGCTTGCCACCTGAGTTACATTCTCATTAGTACTAGACCTGGGGTGAAATTCCTTAGAAAATAATTTTATGATAACCTTTGTGATAATTTTCTTTTTGGGGCTCCTCTGAACAGTTGGAGAATTTCACCCCCCTGAAGCATATTTAGCAACATCTCCTCCACCAATTTGACAGCTTGCAGATAGGACACAGTGGTAGATCCAGCTTTATTATTTAAAATTATTTTAATATTGCCAAAGGAAGCAATGGGCATTGGCCTCTACTTTTTCCTCCTCTCTTAGCCCATTTTATCCTTCACCCTCCAGTAAGAGCTAACAACATACTTTCATTTAGAGTTCCATTCAATATAGTTTCATTCATTATTAGTTCAGCTGAACTTAGAAAAGACAAACTGAAATTTCTGCATCTATATTTCTGTAGACATTTCTGCCTTTCCTCCATTTTGCTACCTGCAAATCAGGTAGAGAAATTTGTGAGCCAATTTCAATCAGCTCTAGTTTCCAAGGAGCATCACTCTTGTTCTTTTCTCATATTGCCTTTTAACTAACCCAAAAGACAAAAATTATATGGCACAGGAGCACTTTAATACACATGGGCTTCCAGTTGTTGTTGGACTCCAGCTCCCATCAGCCCCAGAAAACATGGTCAATGGTCAGGGATGATGGAAGTTGTAGTCAACGACACCTAGAGGGCCACAGGAGTCTCACAACCACAGTGTGTGACTCAAGTTGGGGTGTTGTATAGGGTACTGTATTAGGGCAACACAGCAGATCTTCTGAACTCCTTTCTGTCCCAAATAAGCTGCTCCCCTCAAAGTGGGGGTTAGCAACCTGTCATCTACATCTATGTTTGATTTTTTTGGGTCATCTTTAAAACGATGGGGATCTATTTCAGCAATAAATATGGAATCCACTTTGCATGCCTGACTACAGCATTCTATATTAAGAAAAGGACACCCTCACTATTCCTTCCTTGGTTATTTATGCCTGGGCATTTTGTGCTCTGTGGAGAGGGGTGGAAGGCAAAGTTGTGAAGCCGGATATTGGACATGGGGTTCCTCCTGGTTTTGGTCCTGGTATAATGTCTTAGAAAATGCATAAACTCTGACTGTGACGGAGCTTGCCAAGTGCTTCAAAATGTTTTTTCCTGATGACTGAGGCCACTTCACAGTTATATACAGTAGATCAGGGGTCCCCAGACTTACCTGGCCTTGGGCTGGTGCCTCGAGCGCCGAATCATGCGGCGGGCTGGAGCACATGCCTATATGCAATTTCCGTCGTGCTTCCAGGTCACCGAAAATAGCTTGTGCACATGCGCCAGCGTCATTTCTGGTGGGCAGCCTTGCTGTGCCGATAAGAGCGTGCGGCAGGGGTCCCCAGGCCGTAGTCTGGGGACCCCTGCAGTAGATGATGGTAGCATAATATTGCAGAAATGTTTACGTCTTTACAAAATGCAGAACAAAGATTCTTGTTTAAGACTAGAGTTGGTATATATGTTCCAGTTTGCAATAAAACTTAGAAAAGTATTTTAATCAGCCAAGTACCTTTGATTTAGTGATAAATAATAATAACTATGGAAAATATATGTACCTGGTGCGGTTAGATGATAACATTTTTTATGATTGGGGTAAGCAAGTAAGATCCAGATTGGGGGCAAAAATACTTAGAAAAGCATTTTAATCAGCCCAGTATCTTTGATTTAGTGATTGTAAGAAGCATGGAAAATATATGCACTTGATGCTGGTAGATGATAGCAGTTCAGAGAAGAGTGAAATGTGCATTGTTGATTTGGTATGTTTAAAAGCAGACCTTTTAAAAATATGCTTGAGTGCAAAGTGCAGAAGTAAGATAATATCTGTGCACAAATGATAGGCAACATTTGTTTGTTACTTTAAAATAGCTCATGTAAATAGTTTATTTCTTTGAAGATCATCTTGGCAATTCCTTCGTGCTATTTTTTTTTGGTCTTCCTAGGAACATCAATATGTTTTCCACGCTAAGCAAAAGAGTATTTAGGGAATCTAGAAATGCATGGCTGATTGAAAAAGAATAATTTTTTTTTACCGGAGACACTGACCTTTCTCCCAAATGTTTACCTTTTAAATATGGTAAGGTTCATAATTTACCACTTCATAGCTCAAACTCTTAGCATCTAATAGGATGAAGTTTTATAACTTTGTACTACTGTGAACTTTCTCTTAGTTTTGACTGCAAGATGATTTACATGGTCATTTGCCCCCCTCCCCCCAGCAGCCTACAAATATTTAAAATAATGATGGTTCATCTGTGATCTATTTAAAAGAAAAACATTTTTTAAAATAAAATTTCCCTTTGCAACTAGAATAAACGCCAGAGAGCAGCTCTGCTATTAGTACTAATGTACATTATTTGCTCTTAGAAATAGGATCTCCACATTTGTGGCAGGTTAGAATGCAGCCATTCATTCAGGATGCTGATCAGGAGATCAGGTATTCCCAAGCAACAGAAGGGCTTCAACTGGCCAAGAACACATTTCTCAAAGATGGGAGTTCAAAGAGTTGGTCAAGCAGAGTGTCCGCCGCTTTACCACATCTGAGAGCACACCAAACACCAGATTCCAAAGACTTCGAAGAAAACAAAAGGCTAGGGTGCTAACAATAACAATAAGTTCCATGAGAATCAAAAGGGCTGGAGGTACCAGAGATGGTTCTGAGAAAGGGTTGCAGGGGGCTTCTTGGTTGAGCAGGAACTAGATGGGAAGGTTGCAAAGGCACACAGGGCTCTCACTACTGTCCATTTATGAGTGTCTAGGTCTTGTCCTGATTGCCCTGTGGTGAAGGGGTGATTGGGACATCTGGGACATGTGTGAGCTTGGACTATCTCTGCTCTTCATTTCAAAGGAATGTGGATGGTGACTTGGATAGCCAAGCACCATTGCTATTTGCTACTAGCCATTGCCAGCTTGGCAGCTAAAGAAAGACAATCTGAAGGCGTAGGGACAAAATGGAGGTGTTGCGACAATATATCAGAGTGCTAGAACATTCTCAAAGACTCAGAATTTCTGTGACACCCCCGCCCAACAAAGCTAATTTGTTATTTTAGTTTCACATTAAATTATTCACATTTTCCGACAGTGGAATCTTCAGTCTTGATGTTCTTCACAGGTGATCAAATATCACCAGCTCTGTTCCTTAAAATGAGGTGGCGGAGGAAGGATGGCAGACTAGCTCTAATCCACAACTCCATTATTCCAGAATCCACTGAAATCTGAAAGATGAGCACTAGAATCATAGAATCATAGAGTTGGAAGAGACCACAAGGGCCATCCAGTCCAACCCCCTGCCAAGCAGGAAACACCATCAAAGCATTCTTGACATATGCCTGTCAAGCCTCTGCTTAAAGACCTCCAAAGAAGGAGACTCCACCACACTCCTTGGTAGCAAATTCCACTGCCGAACAGCTCTTACTGTCAGGAGTTCTTCCTAATGTTTAGGTGGAATCTTCTTTCTTGGGTTTTCTAGGTTTTCTTCACTATGGTTTCATGAATAAACGATATGATAATAATTTTATAGTCTGTGGAGCCTTGTGCTTTGTTATGACCTTCCTTTCACAGTCTGGATTGGTCTAAATCTGGACATTTGCGTTCCTGCAATTGTTTAATTTCTTCATGTGCTATTGGAGTAATAATAATTTTCTGCCATATATACCGATTTATTTACTTTGTCCTTTAAAAAGAATGTGCATTGGATATTGGCATCTTTCCTGCATACTTTTTTCTTGAATGTTGAGAAGGACAATCCATTCCTTACTTCCTTTTCCCCATGAGCCAAGTCTGAAGCTATTGTCAATAAATTATTGTTCTTATATCAGCTCTCATTGTACTTTATCTCTTGACCTTTCCTCTTTTTTTGCACTCAGAATAGTTTTTTTACTGCTCGTCCTCTGCTAAAAATTTCACTTCATTCTTTGCCATTGCTTCTCCTGTAATTTTGCCAGAGTATTCTAACAGAATTCTGTGAGCTCATCCTGTTTTTATATTTTATCTCTTTTCTGTATCAATGATTACTCTCTTCATCTCATTGTACATCCATATTCTTCACTTTCTCCCCTAGGGTCTGTGCTGCCTAATGAATCCCATGACCTCAGGGTCCACTTGAATGTTAGTCTTTTTATTCTTTGCATCATTTCTTTCCATTAGTATATTCCATTCAATTTCACCTCCCATTTCCACTCTTCGTCTAGAATTAAAGCTGCTGGCTTTAATGCTGCATCCCTTCTAGGCTCTCACTGTGGCTCCAATTAAACCCTTATTTATGGAAGGGCTGAAACATGCCTGTCTCTGTGATTTGAAATCAAACTGGCCATCTCTCACTGTAAAAGCAGGTGTTGACTTTGTACATCGTGTACCATTTCTTTTTCCTTTCTTTTTACAATTCCTAACAACATCTTTATCAGTTTGATTGCTTACTTTGTCTTTTTCGTATCTATAAAATTCAAAACTGTTCATATATTGTGTCATATTTCACAGTGTAGGAATAATAAAGTTAGAACAGACAGATGTTCCTATCTCATTTTACAACAGATCCGCAGACCTATGGCATTTTTATGGCTCACTGATGGATTACTGACAGTCGGGTGCCAAGGCTACTTCGAAGGCTAAAATTCATAACATACTTATAGGACTAATGCACATTTCTCAAACTGGAATTCTATATTAATGTTTTTGCCCTACTGTATTGAAAACTGGTTTAATCCAGTTCATATACAAGTTAGCCATGATGGATTCAATTTAAAACATATATGGAAATGGAATATACCTGTGCAAAAGTTATCTGGCTTTGATAAGCAACAGGATTTATCAGCTGACGTATTTATAAAGAATTATGCCTGTTGGACCTTAAATTGTTTTATATGAGCCTTATAGTGATTCTGGGACGCGGGTGGCACTGTGGTCTAAACCACAGAGCCTAGGGCTTGCCGATCAGAAGGTCGGCAGTTCGAATCCCCATGACGGAGTGAGCTCCCATTGCTTGGTCCCAGCTCCTGCCAACCTAGTAGTTCGAAAGCACGTCAAAATGCAAGTAGATAAATAGGTATTACTCTGGCGGGAAGGTAAATGGTGTTTCTGTGTGCTGCTCTGGTTCGCCAGAAGCAGCTTAGTCATGCTGGCCATGTGACCCGGAAGCTGTCTGCGGTCAAACGCTGGCTTCCTCGGCCTATAGAGCGAGATGAGTGCTGCAACCACAGAGTCGTCTGTTACCTATAGTGATTCTATATGTTACATTTCCCCTTATTTCCTCTACAGCTGCTATGAGGCAAATGTAATGCATGGTTATTACCATAACCAGTTTACAGCCAGCTGTTATGGATCCTAGAATATTGTTCTGGGTTGTACAATATTGTCTATCTGTATGTCCACCAGTGGATGAAATGTTCAACCAATGACTTTTCTCTATTGTGCACACCTTGGCCTTCAAATGGTAGGTCAAAACTAGTGCTGGAGCCACCATTTTCTCCTTTATTTGATTTAGATATCATTTCAGAAATATGGGGAGGGGGAGATGTTAGAAAGCTGAACGATGGCGATGAAAGAAAAAGATGGAGAAAGAGAGAGAGTGAAAGGAGGAGAAAAAGACCAACATAAGGCAACAGTGGAAAGGGGTTGTCTCTTCTTCTTCTTTGGCAATCACTCATATCCGAGTAAGATTGTCTTCCATAAACACGGTTTTAACAATGGGTCTGTAAGTGACTGTGGAGGCCAATTCTGGATCCACACGTCCTTCCACAGTGGGGACATTGGTTTCTGGTCGGGAGTTGATCACGGTGTGGGTTTGCCAAACGTGCCTTCCTCTTAGCACGTTTTTCCCTTGCATCCTGAGATCGAGTTTCTAAAAGCCCATGACACCTTTGGTAAAGGCTGTTCTCCAACTGGAGCGCTCGCAGGCCAGTGTTTCCCAGTTGTCAGTTGGGTTGTCTATGTTACGGGTGGAGGGAAAGGTGGATTTGAGGTTTGGAAAGAAAACTTCTATTTGTGACAATGATTTTGGCAAGTGTAGTTTATGAATCTTTTGTAAGAGTGATGAAGTAAACACAATGAGATTGTTTACTGCTACTGTGCTATGTAGTAATTATGAGGTCTGCAAGGATTATAATATGGTCACTGAAAATTATTAAGCAGAAACTGGTAATGGAAGACGTTCAGAGAAAGGCCCTGTTTATTCACGGCACATAAACAGGCAGAACAACAATCTGGTTCAAATGTACTATTTACTGCAGCAGTAGCAAAAGTTCTTGAAATTGTCAGTTCACTTGAGTTAGCATGGAATTCATGGTCTACCTGCCAGCCAATAAAAAATAAAAACAAATCTTTGATATCTTTGGCATGTCTTTAACTATGATTTATGCCAGATCCTTCATTAAGTTGGAACATTGTGTAGACTAAACACAAGTAAATAAAGCAGTTTACAGAAATGAAGCACTGCATCTAGAAAACTGCCCAATGACCCTTGTTTACTGCTCCAGTTTACCTGAAATTAGATATGTTACTGGTGTGTTTTATATCTGATATTGAATCTTGTTGTCCAATTTATATAGCTGCATCAGAACCACTATCTCCCCCCCCCCCGTTATGTCAGAACAGAGAGATCCTCAATATCACACATGACTAACATTCACTGCTCCCAGTACATCCTGCTCTCTTCGAGGGGGAATAGGTAGCCAGATGCTTATTTATTTGTCCTATGTGAAAATGCATCTAAATAGTGGTCATTTGACCAGACATTTTTCTTCCAAGGACATTAAGCTGGTGTACGTGGTTCTCCTTCTCCCCATTTTAATCTCACAACAACTCTGTGAGGTAGGTTAGGCTAAGAGCTGATGACTGGCCCAAGGTCACCCAGTGAGCTTCATGGCTGAGTGGGGATTCTCCATTTGATCCTTTTACATCAGGCATCCCCAAACTGCGGCCCTAGAACTCCCATGATCCCTAGCTAAGAGGACCAGTGGTCAGGGGTGATGGGAATTGTAGTCCCAAACATCTGGAGGGCTGAAGTTTGGGGATGCCTGTTTTACATGATCTTGTATGTTTTGTGGTATTTCATGCATTGTGATTTGCTGTTATTTCCTTGATTATAGATTAGTAATTCTTTACTGTAATTGGTAAGTGCAAATTATTATTTGCTGATGTTTAATTTTATTGTTTACTATGGGATTCTAATGGATAATTGAATATTGCTTTATTTGATATAAGTTGTTTATTTTAAAGTCATTGTGAGTTTTTATATAGGATCTGATTGTTACTATTCATGTTTGATGTTTTATGATTATTTTATGTGTGCAGGAAGGTGCCTAGAGTGGCTGGGGCAACCCAGCCAGATGGGCGAAGTATACAGTATTTACTCGAGTCTAATGCACCATTGAATTTAATGTGCACCTTAATTTTTGCAATGTAATTTGGCCCCAAAAGGTGAGTAGCTGTATTAGATTTGAGTAAATACGGTAACTAAAAATGATGATGATGATTCAAACCCTGCTCTCCCAGGTCCTAGCCCAACGTTCTAACCACTATGTCACAGGCAGCAGCTGAAGTTTTGATATCAAATAACTTTTTTGAAGGACATGAGGTTGCGCTTACCTTATTTTACTGTATGAGGTGGCTGAGAGGACTTTATTGTTGTTAACACATGGTAAATTTGGGCCAACCTGTTAGGACAAGAGCATAAAGAATGTGTACATTGATCCATTTGATCCTTTTTTTCAGAAGAGATGTACATTAATTACCTGGGGGAAGCCATGTGTGTTTGCTGTTAGTTTTGTTTACCATTTTATTATTTTCTATGATGTTTAATAAACATAAACATTAAAAAAACCACATTGTAGTAAAAAGTTCCACATGTGTTCGTAGTAGCATGAAGAGCTGTGCATGCAGGCTTCTAGCTTTGTAGCACTTCCCTAGATCTCCAAGTGACTATGCCATGTGGTCCTCTGGGCCTCTCTGTCTGGCTCTTGGGATTTTTTTCAGGCTACTCTTTCTCCCCATACCATGCCCTCACTGGCATTGTTGCACATTTTCCTTGAGTGTTTTTGCCTGGCTGGAATGTGTCCTTGAACCCTGGTCATGACTCTAGTCATGCCAGGGTGGAGAGGGATGTGTGAATATGTGTAGAAACTAGCTTACAGTACACAGGTATACTGGTTGCTCTGGCCACTTTTGCCTCTGACTCTGCCCAACACTGGTGTGTGGTCCTTGGCATGTTTCCTTGAAGGGAGTGTATCCAGAGGTGCTATCTTCTCAAGATGATTGAGGGCCCCCGATCCTGATGTCACACGCGCAACGTTGTGAGGAGCCCAGGGGTCAAGCTGAACACCTTCTGAACACTGGGGGCAGGGGCAAAAGTGCCTCAGCCCTAGCAGCTGGCACCTATGAGTTTGCCCCTTGGGGTTCCTCAACCCCTGGACTTTGTGATGTTATATAGTCACATGGCACACCAAGAACTGCTTCCAGACTGGAAGCCACACTGCAGAGAGCTTAAAGTGTGGGGATTCTGAGCACATAGGAGACTATTTGAAAATGTATGTTGATGATGATGATTTATTACTTATACCCCACACATCTGGCCGGGCCTCCCCAGCCACTCTGGGCGGCTTCCAGCAGCATATTAAAAGCACAATAAAACATCAAACAGGGCTCCCTTCTTATGTCTTCTAAAAGTCAGATAGTTGTTTATTTCCTTGACATCTGTTGGGAGGGCGTTCCACAGGACAAGCGCCACCACCGAGAAGGCCCTCTGCCTGGTTCCCTGTAACCTTGCAATAAGGGAACCGCCAGAAGGCCCTCAGCACTGGACCTCAGTGTCTGGGCTCTATGATAGGGGTGGAGACGCCCCTTCAGGTATACTGGGCTGAGGCTGTTTAATGGCTAATACCGTACAGGAGAAGTGGCCAATCAAAACAAACACCCCTCCTCAAAAATAGAAATATGTCAGGCATACTCGTCCCTCCAGATGTTTTGGGACCACAATTCCCGAGTTTGCCTATGCCTGAAATATGTTATGCCTTACTCTTAAATAGAAAACCATTAGTTTAAAGAGGAAAGTCCCTAATGAAAATGATAGGCTTTTCTCAGAACAATGTAAACAATAATCTTTAAATGACCTTTGGTTACTTACACTTTCAGTTGATAAGTCCAATGGAAGTGTTAATTCGAAAACAATGCTTGTGGAAATAAGGATAAAAGGATGAGCTTATATTTCCAAGGCATAAAATAAAGACATGACATATGTTAAAATGTTCCTAGCAAATGTTTTCTGTGGTCCCCAAATAAACCCTCAGAACAGGCACATTTTTGTTTTCTCCCTGAAAAGCCTATGGTGATAGCAAAACTCCCACAGACATATTAGTTATTGCCTTTTTCATAACATCGAAAAGAACTAGCTTAGGTGAAAATTGAATCTGAGACAGGCCTCACGATAGCAAAGTCTGAACATTATATAAACTGAGACATTGAGTCCCTTGACCATCTGGTGTGAAAAAGAAAAAGAAGACAAGAGGCTGGAATCCTTCAGAAGCATAATGTTTTGGTAAGCATCTTGCGGTGAGCTGTTGAGGTTTCATTATCACATATTTCTCTTTTATTGCATTTTAATCTGGGAATGCTGTTTTGCTGGTGGCGTTCAAGTGGTTGTTCTTCCAGGACTTTATAGGCAGCATGTATTGCTTGCCTGTGATCCAGCTGGTAGGGGGTAAAAACATCTCTCTCTCTAGGCAGAAAGATTTGGAAGAGGAAGATTTATTTTTATGCATCTCAGGGGGCTGCAAAACAAGTCTTAAAAAGACATCTGTAGGGCTTTTACCTTTTTATAAATGTTTCCTTTAGGCAACTGTAGACTGTCCAAGTAAGGTTTGTTTGCAAGAGATGTAAGGTTATGAACTTCCCCCTACCCTTCTATACATTTAAAAGCTGACCGAGGAAAGGAATTTCAGAGAAGAACCCTATATCCACCTAAGCTATGATTATCAGACTGATTTAACAATAAATCTGTCTTCACACAAAAAAACTGAGAATTGTAACTCTGTAAGGGGGATTATAGGCTCCTGTAACAACTATTAGCACCCCTAACAAACTACAGCTCCCAAAATTCTTTGGGAGAGGTCATGACTGTTGAAGGTGGCATGGTAACACTTTAAATGTATGGGGTGAATGTGACCACTGACAGGGGTTTCTCTGCTTGCAAATAGGCTTTCAAAAGATGTGATCAGAATACCATTCGGATCATGCCACCTGCACACTGAGACAATTTTTTGTAACTTCACATATTTGTGAATTGTGTTGGAACTAGCATTGACTGACCAGGAATGAGATTTTGTGATTGTGGTTGTGATGGATAGCTCAGTGAAATTTTGACTCCGCATGTGGCAGCTGTAAAAAAGACAAATTCTGTCTTGAGGAGAAAAGGGATTGAAAATGAAGCTGTCAATACTTGGAATATTGCATACAGTTCTGGTCACTTTATCCCCCCCCCCCCAAGCCAATATTGTAGACCTGGAAAAGGTTCAGAAATAGCCAAAATGATCAAAGGGTTTAGAACTGCTTTTGTACAAGGAGAGGTTGCAACATTTTGGACTTCTTAGGTTAGAAAGAATATGAGTAAGAAGGGACATAAAACTGCTTGGTGTGGAGAAAGCAGGGGTGGAGAACCTTTGACTTTTCAGATGTTCCTTAACTACAACTTCCATCAGCAAGCATGGTCAATGTTCAGGGATGATGGGAGTTGTAGTCCAGCAACATCTGGAGGGCCATCTTTCTATCCCTGGGATTGTTGTTGTTTAGTCTTCGTGACCCCATGGACCAGAGCACATGGACCATGGACCTGGGATAGAGAGAGGTTTTCCCCTCTCGTAATACTAGAACCCAAGGTCAATCATTGAAGCTGAGTACTTGAAGATCCAGGAGAGACAAAATGTAATTCACTACCACAAGACACAGTGATGGTTACTAAGTTGGCTAGCTTTTAAAGGGGGGTTAGAAAAATTCATGGAGGAGAAGATTATCAAGGTCATAATGGCTGAGTACGACTACCAGTAATGGAGCCAGTGTGCCTCTGAATGTCAGTGGCTAGGGTGCTCTTGGGTCCATGTCTTGCCTGTGGGCTTTCCATGGGCATCTGGTTGGCCACTGTGAGAACAGGATGCTGAACTAGATGGCTCTTCTTATACTAACCTTCTGGATGCTTTTAAAGGCAAAATCAACCATGGCAAGGAATGTTGACCCTAATGAGATGCTATGGTTAGCAATAAAATTGGTAATAAAACAGTTGGTCTTATTCATGTGCTATCCTTGGCAAATTAAAATGCATTGTTTCTTAGAACTTGCCTAGACACTGCTTAATATGTAGCAGGCAGCTATGTATCTGGTTTTCCTTAATGAATTAGAGGGGCAGGAAGCTCAATTCTCATTGCACATGGGAAGGGCAGACTTGTCACTTCACTCCTCCACCAAGATCAACATGGAGATTGGCTGCTGTGCAGGGCTGGAAGCCTTAGGAAAAAGTTCCCATCAGTGCCAAATGTCAGCTGTATTTGTTTTAGTATTCTATCATGTTTGCTGTGGCTCTAAATACTTGACAGGCTTACAGAAAACAAACAAACCCCACTTGTACATTACAGTTTTGTGTCACACATCAGAACCTAGATAAGATGATGGGGATCTTTGACTGGATCTGCTGACCCTTCACATTTAAGTAAATAGCTGCCAGAAGGAAGCAAGACTATTTTAGATTTTGTGTGTGTGTGTGTGTGTGTGTGTGTGTGTGTGACTTTAACCCTTTCCTCATGTCATTTTCAGATCACATCCCTCCCCTGGCTGATGTATGTTCTGTTAGGAGATATTGCTGCTCTGTGCAGAAATTAGTAGGGACTACTAGGGATTACAAAGCAACCCAGATTGAGGGTTTACTGGATGTACACGGAAAAACTCTAAAACTATTTGGAAGGATAAAACTGGTTTTATCTATCCAAAGCTATACACAGCATTGCTTTCAGTTGTGCCTACTTTTCGAAGGCAAAATGTGAGGCTTGTACTTCCTGTCCTTTGCCACATTGCAAAACACCTTGGGAAGTTTCTCTCAGACTGCTTTTACTGCGGCATTTTTGCAACGGTGCAATTAGCAGAAGGGCATTTGACTAAGTACAATCCTATTGCTTTCATAAGGCCAAATTTGTTAATATTTTATAGCACAGTGCTTTTTATTATTATGTAGAAGCAACCGTGGAACTGAATGGATCATTATTGTTCATCAGAGCTTTCCCTGAATGGATGATGTGCAGCTAATGAGCCACTGTAGTCAGGGCTTAAACGTCTCAAAATCATGACTGCATTTTCCAATGGGAAATCAAGTAGAGTTTGATTAGAAAAACTGACATGCTGTAGTGCAGATGCAGTAAAACATATGCATTGTTTGCATTAAAGTATGGAAGAATATACTTTAATAATACTGTTGATACTATTTGGGCCTGATGGAACAAGTCTAGAGACTTAGGGTCTCTTGTAGTGGAAGTTTCATGTGTCCCCTTTAATACTTATTACAAAGTTAGATTTTGAAAACTACCTTTGGTATTTCCCTAACACTGATGAATAGTGTATACTATTCATTTTATACTAAGTATAAATTATAGATTTATAATATACTAAGTATATTATAGATTTATTTTAAATGATATATAAAACCATCTAAAGCATTGCCACCTACAACAAGGCTCATCTCAGAAAGATAGACCTCTCTAGCAGATTACAGCTGTGTTTGGGATGTCAATATAGCCAGGAAAACACAAACGTACAAAAACTTGGGTGCTTTTAAAACTAACATGCACTGAAAAGGTGACTGGATAAAATACAGTATTTTGCAATTATTTCCAATGTAACTCATTACCAAAGAACCAAGAAGAAAAGAGAGAGTTAGGATAGCATCAAAGTTAACTGGAACCATACTGCAAAGACAACTTTACTGATTCAGATGTTAAATGCTATTTTTTAGTTGTATTGAACCTCAAAAACATCTCAGTGTATAGAACTTGTTATGAAAGGAATGTGTAAATTTTAGAAATGTGGTTTTTTGTTATGCATTATGTTATATAATATAGCATGATTATGAAATGCTAGCAAAATTCTGCCATACATTATTTTTGTCAGTGCTAAAAAATTAAAACTTCTTCACAAAAAGCACATTATAAAATCACACTAATACATGTTTATAAAAAAGATATTGTTTACTAAAGCATTCTTCCTATTCTTAAAAAGATTCTTTACAGTTACTGTTTTATTGCAGAGAATCCCAAATCTCAGGTTTTAAATGCAAATAACATTAAGCTATTATCCTTGCCTGCTGGGCAAGATTTTACAAAGCTATTAAACTTAAACCTTTCACACTCCAGGTGTTCTTTTAAGGATTTCATGATTTGATCACAGTCTGAAAAAATTATCATACAGCATAGCCTGAGTGAATATTTTCCCACCAGCTCTATCTAACAAGCCTTTATGAGTCATATTCATTTAATTTTGTCATTAAACCAGAGCATATCCAATCAGCTGCATATTTAGATAAGGTGGCTTCTTAAGCTTCTAATGTCATAGTTGCACTTATTCCCTGCCGCTACTAGGGTTCAAAAACATATTTTGTAACAACGAGGTGGTTGGCTGTAACTACACGCATTCCTGAGACCATTGATGAAAACGTCTGAAGTTACGTTACACATAAGAATTTTGATTCCTGATCCACTGCCCCAGTTTGCTCTGGGTCTTTGAAATGTGATGCTCATTCAGTTTCGCTTGGTACCCTGGAGGTACTGAATCAGCTCACCTTCTTAACACATGATGCTCATGGAGCTAAAACCGAATGTAATGTGTGAGGGGGAGGGATTATAGAGAACCCCCCCCCATCAGAAGCAGCCCGTCTCCAAGCAGTCATGAGAGCGAGAGGTCTGAAGGGGTGAGTCAGGAAACGGAGAGGGAGTGCCAGGGCTCTGGCAACACTAAAGAACCCCTGCTCCATAGGCAGGAAGAGAGGGAGGTGGAAAGAGTGGACAGGAATAGGTCAGATAGAAGACCCATCCCTCCGACGCAGGAATTGAGAAAGAGGAGGAAAGGGAGGCGCTTCTCAGTTCCGAGGCTTTTATGCTGGTCGCGAACGCGGAAGGAATTAGTGCAGGAATCTGACTCGAGCGGGTAGACATGGAATGAGCAATCCATTACACTGTAAATAATGTGCACCAATAAAAACGTCTGAAAGACAAGCATGTGGATGGTCGTTACTCAAGAGTAGTCACAATAAACCCTGACATAATGTTTCTCAGCTTTGGTCTTTTCACTGCCACTGAAACCGGTGGCCATTCAGATGAGCCTGCTGCTTCCTGTTACCCTCTAGGATTTTGGCTGCAGTAGCATATGGCAAATGCAGAGTTCTTTGGCTGTTATCATCTACAGCACAAGCTCACAATCCACACATTTCTTCCATGCTATTCTGAAATGAATGCACGCCTCATTTACTTAATAACCTAATAATTATGAGTAAAATGCTGAGGGATCATTTCCAGTATATCTCGGACATCCCATAATCCTATAGAGACATAGTAATAGGATATTAGAGCTGTTAAATGAAGAACAGCAGGATCTGCTGAAGCTCACTACCTTATGGGGATATTAACCTGTATCATCTCGTCTACAGTGTGCCATATGCCGAGAGCAGAAGAGGAGTGAGGGGAAGGACAATAGTTGACTGGATGGGGAAATGTTTTGTGTGCAAGAGTGTCCAGATTCACTCCTTGGCATCTTCAGGTAGGGCTGGGATAAGACACCTGTCTGAAACTCTTGAGAGCTGTTGGCGGTTAGTATAGATGACGATCCTGATGGACTAAAGGTAAAAAGCAGTTTCCTATGTTCCTGTGATCACAGTGCATGCTGGGTATCCACAGGAGTCTGAACATGCCTTTTATTCCTGTGTTAATCATGAAGTTCATTGATCATAAGAAGCCACAATGGGCTAAAAATACATCCCCAGTATGATTCCTCACAGTTATGTATCCTGTCTCAACAGTTTTCACTTTGAGCTTTTTAAAAATATTAGAACGGAAATCAATAGAACAAATAGAAGAATATAAAAAAGAGGCCAATGAGGAGCCCCTTGTGCAGGGTTTTTTCATAGATACATGAGTACAAAGATGAAAGTTTTCCATAAAGTAGGCACAATGGTTAGTAATGATGAACCATGACTAGGAAGATCAAATCTAGTTCAGCTTTGAATCTTACTAGGTGACTTTAGCCTGGACTACCTCACAGGATTGTTGTGAAGATAACATGGGGAATGGGAAGAAGAGCCAAGTATGCCATCCTCAGCTTCTCTTTATAACCTGCTCTTCATTGTTCACACCTTCCCAGAGCATAAAACAACTTAAAAATAAATAAAACAACAATCTGTCTTTGCATTGAGCTTTATTTAAATAGACAATATACTCATTTGGGGCTGTAGTACATGAATTTCTAGTGAATTGTTCTAGTGCAGGCACCCCCAAACTGCGGCCCTCCAGGTGTTTTGGCCTACAACTCCCATGATCCCTAGCTAACAGGACCAGTGGTCAGGGATGATGGGAATTGTAGTCCAAAACATCTGGAGGGCCGAAGTTTGGGGATGCCTGTTCTAGTGTATTGCATCTTGAGTAGGGGCCTGAGCAGATCCAGTCACTACTTACATATGCTTTAAATTCAAATGGGTTGAAAAATACATGCATACATTATGGGTGATTTGCAGCCCATGTAATTTAGCAACAAAAATCCCATGACAAGTGGATCTGGGAAGTGGGTATTTTAAGACAGGAGAATCCACTGAGCAGCACAACATCATAAAGCTTGTGAAGAATAATATTATTCCATTCACAACTCATTATATTTGCTCAGATTGGATTTCTAACCATATTGATTATCACTCATAACTTTAAGGGATGTAAGGAAGTCAATAAATGCTCTCACTAGCTGGAAACAGGACCCAAGATTATGTCCTTTGGCTATTATAATTCCCACTGCAATATTTGTATCATTGACTGTGGTCACAGATGTTTTAGAGAGTGCAGCAAGGTTTTCCTACAGCAGAGTCAGAAGGGATGGATGACCAAGCATAGAAATAGTGGAGACTCTTGCTCATATCGAAAAACAGTGTTTCATGCCACCCCAATCTCTGAGCGGTGCAAGATTCCAGGGATTCCAGGAGAATGTGACAATATATTTGGAAAGGACTGTAGTCCTAGAACAATAAGTTGCAGGAGAGGATGTGCTTTTAATAAGAAGCAATGAAGAACATTTGCCATTTGTAGCCACTGGCTCTATCCAGAGGAAGTGAGGTCATGCGTGCATATCCCCGGTTGAACAATCATCAGTCATGTGGATTAGAAATTTAAGGGGATCAGGGGCATTTCATCCATTCTGCTGCTTTCCATCAAGCAATCAGCACTAGCATTGATTGCTTGATGCAGCAGCTCTGAACTCTCAGGCCTGGCTGCCAAATCAGGCTGGGGAATCATGAATGGACAAAGACTGCATGATTCCCTATCCAGCTAGTGAGGACCACAAGGAAGCCTGCATTGGTATGCATGCTGCATATGGCCGATGGCTGAACAGGTGGGCCTGAAACTAATCTGTGCAATGGGATTATGAACTCAGACTTTTTTTTAAAAAAAAACACCTGACAATTCCATCAAGATGTCAGGTGTGTGTGAATTGATTTGAAATGCAGATAATTGCACTGCTTATTAAATGATCCTTTAAATGGGTACTTGATGCAGTTGGATAGCTGATGCAGTTAAACAGGCTCTCTGAAGTATTGTGGAGAGTTCTTAATATTGCCAAAGAGATGCAGCTGTTTCTTTCACCAATCTAACTACTAGGTCTATCAAGTTTCAGAAAGGACTGCATCACCAGCCTCCATTGCTCATTGTTTAGTTAATACAGCTAATTCAATACAGTTAAAATCTCAGAAAATTCCATTTCCTGGTGATCAGCACAGTGTTTAGTGGTTACAAAGGCAGAATTGTTTCAGAAATGAGATGGAAAAGCATCCTCATCTTGTATTGTGCAGTTGAAAATAACAGAGTTGGAATTGTCCTTCCCATCCATTTATTTGCTAATCTACTTGCTGCCATTGACTGTACCATTTTGCAATTGCTAAAGGACAAACTCCTGGATTTAAAATTCATTAGGGATAGGAACATAGGGAACTGGTACTGTCTTATACCATGTCAGACTATTGTACTAGCATTGTTTGTAGGGACCAGCAGGTGGTCTCCCAAGTTTCAGATAGCAGTCTGTCCCAGCCCTACCTGGAGATGCTGAGAAATGAAATGAAGATCTTTTGCATGCCTTCTACCACTCTGTTTGACTTAGCAAAAAGAGACTGGGGTAGTTTTCATACTGTCATGGTATGTAGTTGCATGTTATTACAGCAGCATGTAGAAACGTGTCTCCATGTATACATCTTTGCATGGTGACAAATTAAATAGTTAAATTAAATAGTGACTACAGTGAATTTAAGTGCAAAACTGCTCAAAGATGACCCACAGCATCTCTTCAGGGTTCTTTGGAGGACAAGTTTTCTTGGTTTGATTTCCAGACCACAGAAACGTTTTTTGAAACCTTACTTGTGGCCTAGTTGTGAACCTAGCAAATAAATGTTAAGAAAAAGGGAGGGTACCTGTGGAAAATTTCAGAATTGTAAATGAACTGGATTCCCTTCAATATCGGGAGTGCCCATAATATTTGAGAAAGGGAAAAGGGAGATCTTGTTTATCTGCTGACCTACTTTGCCCATTTCTTCGGGTTGCTTTCACTCTGAAAGCCTTGCTTTTCTGTTTTCAGTTTATCAGCCAACATTTCTATTTACCCTGTCTAGTCTTTGAGAAGTTACACCACCTACTCATGTGCTCCTCAGGCATGTTTATGCTCCTTTGTGCTGTATGATTAACTACAAGGGAGCCCCAGTAAGCCCTAGTAATGATGAAATAGTTTCATCCTCACAAGAAAATAGGACTTTTATGTACCAGGGATGGCTACCTGAAACCAGTAGATATTTACAAGATTCATATATAGAACCTTTTATGTTTTTGAGGGATGGGGATAGTGAATGAGCCTGGTAAGAAAAAAGATCTATAAAGGAATGTAATTTCAAGCCACAAGTGAAATACGTTTAAGCTACAGGTAAGATACATTCGTTAAATTCAGACAGTGAGAGGGAAATTCAACATACTTTCTCTTGATTTGTTTACTTGAATAACTTTGGAATAAAGAGATGTGATGCAGCACAGATGTAGATTCAGGCTTATTTAGCTTTGACTAACGACTAGCCTCAATTATAAGCATAATGGGATTGCACAATTTATCTGACTTCCAAGCTGAGTAAATTCAAAGAACATGAAAGGCCTCAATATGTTTCTTCCTCTCTGTAAAAATCCCCAGACTTGTGTTACGAATTTTAAACACAAGTCTCCATGGCTATAACCTTCTGCTGTACTTGTGCAATGCCAGCTGTCTTCTTTTGAGCATCAATCAGAGTCACAGGCAAATAAGACACAAATCAGAGTTGCTGCATTTGAGCTGCACTGAAAAGGACATATGGAAATGCTAATGGTTGACAGATCTATGCCACTTGTATGGAAGAAAGTTCCACTACAATGAATGGGACTGAAGTCTAATAGAAACAAGTACCGTTCACATGTTGTTGGAGTACTGGGGCTTCTCAGTAGGTTTGGTTTTGAAGATTCCAAAGACATGCCCAAACTCTGATTCCATTATATGACCTGACTCAACCTACTATGTGCATACAACAAACATCAAAATATTTAAAAATGAATAAGGCTGTGCACACAACAAACTTTGTGCCACCCCAGGTCATACTCCAAGTGACATAGACACATATCCAACCCAATGCTTGTTTGGACTCAAGACATCATCAAAAATAGCCAATGGATATAGAAGACAATAAGGAACTGGTGGTATGTCCCCTCCCCCAAAGTATTCTGTACCATCTGAGTGGAAATTGCCATCAGAGGCTTATGACAGGGAAATGCATTAATAGCAGCAGATATATCTTCAACAAAAACTGAATACTGAACTGTGCTTAAGTAAATGTGACTAGGCTGTAGAAGTTCTCCCTAGTACTTCTTATTTGGCTTATGTTCCCCCTGACAACTTCACCATGGTTATGTACTGATCTGAACCATGGTTAATGTTACCAGGACTCGAACATAGCCAGGGTGTTGTTACTAGCTTCAAACCCTGTGTGCCCCCTTACCGGTATACCCTACCGGTATTGCTGCCAGTGTAACCTCAAACTATGGTTAAAGCTGGTGAGAGAAAGCAGGGAAAATGCTGGTTTGAGAGAGGAGATACTGGGGGAAGAGAAAGCCCACTACCACCCAGTCCTGAACCCTTAACCATGGTTAACAGAGTAGCTGTATTAAATCAGCACTGGCCCCAAGGTAGAAATCCTAGTATATTTTGAAATTTAACGTTTCAAAATAGAGTGAATATTGTCAGACCCCTGGGAAGTTATTCGTCCTCTTCCTATTCTGTTTGAAGCAGATATTCATTTCACACAGTACATAGGTACTTGTCAAATCTTAGAAGGCTAGCTGTCATGTATTCACTCATTTGAAACTGCAGGAACTCCAGAGAAAAGCAAGGAGCAGGAAGCGCGGGGGAGAGAGCTCCATGCTCATGAGGTCTGCAATTTGTGATTCTTTCAGTCTGTCTTCTGACTTTTTCATGTTGTTTGCACATGTTCAATAGAAATGGGCAATACATTCACTGGGTAATGCAGGCAGTTTCTGCAAGAAAAAAGCGTCCATTTTCCTAATGTTCTCAAACCAGAGGCCTGTGTTAAGTAGATTAGATGGTTTCTGTCCCCTAGATTGACTTTTGGCTTGTGTTAAGTAGACCGAATGGCTCCCCCCCCCCTAGACTGACTCATGTTGTTCTTGCCCTGACAAATGCTTCTCAAACCAGGCTTCTTCTGCCAAGTGTTCTACACTGAGACTGTGTACACATTACCAGCTTAAATTGCAGCTAGATTGTTTCTTTTTCTCAATTAATATTGAAGCTGGTTTGGGGGGAAAGGCATCAAAATGCAGTATTTTATAAGAAACAACAGGATAGATACTGGATGCAGAGTAAACGATAGAGTGTATGCAGTCAGAGACTACAATGGGAGTTGGTTACCATGTGGATCATTATCACTTGGAACTTCTCCACATCCTTGCTGGATGTTCTTGGCGAGCCCATAAAACAATGGTGATCTATTTGATAAGTTGTTCTATGTGTTAGAGACCTGGTCCCAGAAAATGGGAAGACCCTTGATGGAACTTTGATGAAGTTACACTGCCTGTGTCTGGCTGGTACCTAGATGGAAGGCAGTCTTGAAACCACATGAATGTTGCCTTGGGATTCATGGATGAAAAGCAGAATATACATGAACAGACTAACCTCCATTGTCTATGCTCTGGGAACCTCTAGGCTGGAGTTCTGCAATCTGTTATACATGTGAAGTTTCCAAACTGCAGCTGGTGCAGACTATGGCAGCCAGATTGTTGACTGGGACAGGATAGTCCAAACATATAACACCAATTCTGGCACGACTGCATTGGCTATCAAATAGTTTCCAGGCTCAAATCAAAGTTCATTAGTGGACAGAATAATAATAATAATAAAAGGTAAAGCTTTTTAATTTTACAAATCAGGAGTGGTTATGAAGAGGGACTCAAATGTTTAGGCAACATTACTGCATGTCCCATTTAAAACACCAAAGAGGAATCTCAAGTTCTCAGAGGACCAAATCCCAACCCATTGATCAGCCATCAACCAAATATCCTGGGGAATTGGTCAGGAATCTGTCTAATGACAGAAGTTCAACCAGCAGCTATAGCACTCTATAAGGTAAAGGGTAAAGGGACCCCTGACCATTAGATGAGCGGCGCTCATCTCGCATTATTGGCCGAGGGAGCCAGCGTACAGCTTCCAGGTCATGTGGCCAGCATGACAAAGCCGCTTCTGGTGAACCAGAGCAGCACACGGAAACGCCGTTTACCTTCCCGGTGTAGCGGTACCTATTTATCTACTTGGACTTTGAGGTGTTTTTGAACTGCTAGGTTGGCAGGAGCTGGGACTGAGCAATGGGAGAAGAAGAAGAAGAGTTTGGATTTGATATCCCGCTTTATCACAACCCGAAGGAGTCTCAAAGCGGCTAAGTGGGTGAGTGGGGCTGAGAGACTTCAAAGAAGTGTGACTAGCCCAAGGTCACCCAGGAGCTCACCCTGTCGCGGGGATTCGAACCGCCAACCTTCTGATTGGCAAGCCCTAGGCTCTGTGGTTTAACCCACAGCATCACCCACGTCCCTTCAGCACTCTATAAGAGTGCTCATGATTTGTAGCTATTTCTCGGGGCATTTCAATCAGTGGTGCAGTTTTTAACATACTTTTACCCAGCTGTGTTGGGCTACTCAGTTTTTGTCGTTGTCAATCTGCATAGTGAGTGCTGGATATAGCCACAGGTTAATTGGACTGGCCCAACCAGAAAACATTAGCTTTAACTGAAGGACAAACCGAAGGACAAAGAAGGCCCTTTAAGTTTTAGCAAATTTAATTTTCCTGAGCAGCCTACATGCCATTGCTTTTTCTGTACATTGTCTGGCAAGATGTATCAAATGAGTTTCCAGGCAGAGAGCAGTGTTTATTCTTAAGGTGCCCATTCTAATGCAAACCATCTGGCCCAAACATGAGGTTACGAGCTTGCTAACCCTAAATGTGACAAAGTCTGGATTGTATAGTGCAAAGCTTGCTTGTTTATTGATAGGAAGAACTGTTACAAAGGTATTTCAACTCTGGCCTTTAATAAAAGGCCCGTTTGTGACAAACTAGAAATGCTTCGTTTTATGCTACTGAAAGTGGCAAGTAAAGGTAAATATAGACATGGCGGGAAATAAATGTGAATATTATTTATGTAAGTGCCTTTCACATTTCTGTGGCTTTCTGCAGCCTCGAAAAGCAAACTTGTCCATATTTTCATTTCCTAAGAGGGAGATAAAAGAATCCTGTTTCATGGTGTGTGTGTGTGTGTGTGTGTGTGTGTGTGTGTGTGTGTGTGTGTGTGATATCTTGTGTTGCAGCTGGTGAGGCCTGTTGTCTCTTAAACCACATGAATGAAATGAAATGAGAGGTCTGCTTTCTTCTATTTATGGAGCAGGCAGACACCTCAGACAGTTATAATGAAACTAGACGCTGAATGTTTGTCTCATCACCTCTGCTTGCCCTCTCTTCTAGCCTCCATTTGGTCTCCATTTGGTCTTGCATTCCTTAGGTAGTGAACTGCCTAGGACTACTAAAGGTAGCAGATACCCAAATAAAATCATGCTCTAGAATAACAATGCAGATGTTTGCATGAGAAAACACTGGTGTTGTGTATAATGAGCTTCATTAAGTTACATGCTTTACTCAAATTCTTATTATGCCGTTGAGCAGAGGCAGCACACGGGATGCTCTCCAGATGTTTGCATTAGAGTAGGGAAAGGGCTATGGCTTAGGACAGGCACCCCCAAACTTCGGCTCTCCAGATGTTTTGGACTACAATTCCCATCATCCCTGACCACTGGTCCTGTTAGCTAGGGATCATGGGAGTTGTAGGCCAAAACACCTGGAGGGCCACAGTTTGGGGATGCCTGGCTTAGGGGAAGCTCAGTGGCAGAGCACCTGAGGTCTCGGGTTCAATTCTTCGCATCCTTAGGTAGGGCTGGAAAAGACACATGTATGAAACCCTGGGGACCCACTGCGGGTCAGCGAACACTGGGTAGGAGGCTGTTTAAATGCTGGAAATTTCTCAGTTGAGATTGTATTTATAGTAGGTAACATTTTGTTTTGCTTTGCTTTGACTGAAATATTGGCCTTGCTCCACTGGAAACCTAGCAAGGAAATTATTATTGTTATTATTAAATAGCTGTGTAGATGTTGTACACCCATGCAACCCCTCAGACTTGAAATCTGAATGATCTGTAAGCTAGAACTCTTGAAGGCCGTCGTAGGTTTCCCAGTTATTCAAAGCCACAGCGAACTGCATATTTTATAAACTGAATTAATGGAGTGAATATAATTTTTAACAGTATGCTAACACTTTCAAGTAGCAACAACCGAACTTTTTTGAAAAGACTGAAAAAAAACCCTCAGTCAGCAGTTTGAAGCCGTTGAGGTTATAAAGCTCAAAGCTTTGCAGGGGTCTTTTACTCTGTACCTACCGGTATTATGTCGCTATTCCCCACAGAGGCAACCTTTGACATCTTCATTGTACAACTTGGGTTGTATGTTAAAGATGCACCTCTTTATCTTTGACACTTGAGATATAAATTTCTTGAACCCACTGTAGCTGTGATTGTAATTTGTTTTAAACTGTTTTAAAGGCTGCATTAGTAAATAAATTGATTACATTTATATCCCACCTTTCCTCCAGAAAGTTTAAGGTGCCATCTACATGGTTTTCCCTATCTCCATTTTATCCTGGTTAGAGCGCTGGACTAGGACCTGGGAAACCAGGTTTCAAACCACAATTGCCCATGCAGCTCACTGGGTGGCTGTGGATCAGTCGCTGCCTCTCAGCTATCCTTACCTCACAGGTTTGTGGTGGGAATTAAATGAGGAGGGGCAGAACAGTGCATGCCACCTAGAGCTCTTCGGAGGAAAAATGTAGGGTATAAATGCAATAAATAAATAAAAATCATTAAACACATACACCAAATGTGCCTTCTTCTGCATCTCTACATTTTTCTGACTGGACATGAGCAGTTTCTGAACTGCACATTTTGTGTCTAGAATATATATTCTTGGTAGAGCTTGCTGGTGAGATCCAGTCTGCCATCCCATGTCTTATAGCTTTTCATTCGCCATGCTGATGTCATCGGAAGATAATCTTTAGTGTTTTCAGCTCTCATCTTTTTCGCATTATCCAGAGCAGAATTGACCATATAGGATTTCCTCGTTGGAACGCCTTCCTTTCCCCCTAAGTGTGAGTGAGCTATTATTTCCCTCAAATCGAAATTGAATGCATAAAAATATCTAATCTTCTTGAATCTGTGTCAGCAGACATACCCTTTTCTTATCACCGTCCTCTTACTTTCTCCATTTTTGAAAATAAAAAATTGAAGACTGTAAATGCAATTTCAACAAGTGAATTTCAACAGTTTCAACAAGTGAAAAATAAGAATATTAAAACAGAACAAATATTTCTAATCTCGAAGCAGCAATACATTCATACACAAGTAAGCTTGGGAAACAGGCTGATAAAGCAACATCACAAAAATTGGATGATAAATGGATTTTATTTTATTTTTTAAAAGGACTGTTTCATACTGATACTTTCACAGCTGATTTCTACAATGGAAGAAAACATTTTGGCATGTGTTAGAACTGTTCGTGTTTTTGAGCATATCTGGAATATGTATCTTCCTATGAATTCCTATGAATATTCCTATGAATACTCTTTTCCAAGTATTTTGTGTTGAAGAAGGAAGCTTTATTATGCAGAAGCACACTATAAAGGGCAGAATTGTGCTCTGACAAATGTTTCATCTCTGCAGTCACTGGAGCTTGTCATATGGAATGATTCCCCCCTTCTCCACCCTCTGTGTGCTGTTTTGGGGGTTCTCTCAATCCCCCCAGAGCCAATTCTGGGGGTGATGGGGCTGCATGGAGGAGAAGAGGAGGGATAGCCCCATTGCACAAGTGGATGTAATTGTGCTGGGCTTTTGCTGATGTGGCTCATTAGGGGAATCCAACCCGCAGTTTCATTTCTTATTAATGTTTTTCAGAACTTCCAGGCTTTATTAGCTTATTTGTTACATGTAAATGTGTATACCATTCAGGATGAATGAAATACAGTAGCTCAAGGTGACTTCGAGCTTGCATTCAGAACAGAAGAAGGTCCTCTGCAGAGTGTTCCACTGTTGTGTCCCTACTGTCTGCTGCTGTCCTCACCCCAAGACCCCTATGCACAGAGAGGAAACCTCCGCCCAATCAGCTGAACATGGGCCACATGAGTCAGAGCTATCATCCCACTTGCACCCGGTTGCATGGAGGATTCTATGTGCATTTAGCAGGATGTGTACAGATTCCTCATCAGAACTTTAGCCCAATATGCGAAAGTCTGAGGACAGAGCTGGAAAGGGCAATGAAAATAGGTGCATCTCTCCTCTTTGTATTTGAACATTTGGAGCCTAATTCATGAAAAGGGCTAAAACCAGCAGTGCAGATGCTTCTCATTATACCTCTCCAAGGCCTCATGAACAGATTCCACTCACCTGCTTCCACCCCAGAAGATAGTCACTGGAGAGATGGAACAGAGACTTTGTTACTGTTTGCTATCAGGTATTCCTTTTGCTCCTTACAAAAGAAAAAAGGTGACACACATTGCTTTAACTACTCGGCACATTACGTTTCTCAAACATCTCTTCCCTATTCCCTATTCCCATCACCACCACAGCCCCCAAGGAGCCTATGGGAATATTGCTCACATATCTGTATTAGATTTGAAATTGGCTTTATATATATATATATATATATATATATATATATATATATATATATATATATATATGAAATTATTTCAAGCTGTTTTTATAGGAAGTGATTCATAAATAGAATGAAATAAATAAACAGAGCATTTATTGAAAACAACAACAACACCAACAACCCCCAAACCCCAAGACCATCTCCACCATAGGAAAATTTGTTCCTCTTTTAGGAGAACAAAGGATTACTTTTTGGTGAGTCACAGCATGATAAAAACACCCGATAATCAGACTATCATATGATAATCACAACCATTCATATGAATGACATGGGCATCTGAATCTGTTCAGAGAAGTTGCATTTGGATAAACATCACAAGTGATCATCTGATGTGGTCCGTATATAAATAAAGGTTGCAATCCTGTATGCAATTGTCAAGAATATAAATTCCATTGGACTCAAAGGGGCTCAACTTCATAGTCGACACACACTGTATCGTGCTATTTGTTGTAAATCCTAAACCTGCGGAATAAGGAGTAAGCCCCACTGCACATAATGATGCTTACTGGTGAACAGAATTGAGCTGCGCCTTTGCAATCTACCCTGTTTCTCATATTTTAAGACATACCCATAAAATAAGCCATAGCAGGATTTTTAAGCATTCAAGGAATATAAGCCATACCCCGAAAATAAGACATAGTGATAGGCGCAGCAGCAATGCCGGCCGCGGCAGGAGGAGGAGGAAAAAAATAAGACACCCCTTGAAAATAAGTCATAGTGTGTTTTTTTGAGGAAAAAATAAATATAAGACATGTCTTATAATATGAGAAACACGGTAAGGAACTGTTTTGTTTCAGCAAAATAATTATATTATTTTGGATGGTAGATGGATGAACCACGTTTAGGGTTTTGTGGTGTGTGTGTGTGTGTGTGTGTGTGTGTGTGTGTGTTACAATCAAGCAGTATATAAATTTTATGAAATAAATAAGTAAATGAAAGGATGTGTATGGTCTGGAGGCACATGAAGCCATTACATTTCTGAACTTAAGCAAGTCTGGGTCTGGCCAGTGACTGAATGGAAGACAACCTTTTAAGCTTTTAATGTTTAATAGATTATTGTGTTTCATTTTTTTGTTGGAAGCCGCCCAGAGTGGCTGGGGAGACCCGGCCAGATGGGCGGGGTATAAATAATAAATTATTATTATTATAACCCCAGAACCACATCTATACCACGCTGGGATCAATGAATGGAAGAAAGGTGGGCTATAAATACAAGAAAATGTTAATTTTAAAAATGTATTTATGCGGAGTCGATTTGAATGTTATGCCAAACATTTAGCAGCTGAGGTGAATCCACAGTGTTTGCATCTGCAGTTGAGTCAGTGCTTTGATCCGTTTTAAAGGACTAACTCCATTAGCGCTCATCTTCACAATCTCTTATTTTCATAAATTCAACTGACTATCATGTGTCAATACAATATGACACTAAGGAGTCGAATCTCTGTCTGAACGTTTCTCCAGTTTAAAACTCTGTGTTGCATAGTACTAGGACTCTGGAGAGCTGGAGTTCAAGCTTCATAGATGGCCCTGCTCCAGGACCTCCAGCGGTTGCCAAATACTTTGGAAGGGGAAAAAAATAGATGAATCATTACAAAAGAACAACAATCTTTACGAGGCTGTCTCTGCACATCATAAAAGAGCAATGGAGGGCATAAACAGCCCTATTTTTCTGCATCTCAAAACCTTGAGAGAGTTTACAGTCATTTGGAAACATTCCAAGAAAGCACACATTTAAGAGTGCTATTTTTGTTCTACACCTCTCTTTCTTTTTAAAAAAATATTCATTTCTTCCTCCCCTCCTCCCATCTCTTTCCCTTGACTTAAACTTGCCCTTAAATAAAATAACACATTCAAGTATAGTACATGAAAAAAGAAAAGGAACAGCTTGCCTTTTCTCAGGAAAATACTCCCAGCTGAAGGCCTGACCTATGAAGACGGTGGAAGACATCTATGAATTTCAATGAATTTTGTATCTGGGCCTACTTCCTTGTGAATCCCTCTAGATTACCGAATAGTGATTTGCACAATTAGGCTCTGTGAACTCAACAGGATATCCAGTTAAGTCAATGAAAAGTAATCAATAGAGAATTTGGATGTATTTCAGCTTAGGGTTCACTCTCAGGTTCTTTTAAGAGGATCACAGAACTTTGATGTAATCTTGGTTTCATCCAGGTGGATATTTCACACAGGTCTTTTAAAACTGAGAGGATGGTACTCAGGCTTAAATCTATGCCAATTCTTTTCTCTGCTTTTCTTTTGGTCTGGTCCCTGTAGGTTCCATGGCCCAACCAAGGACAACACCAGCCAAGGATGGTAGCTTTTACACTAAATCTTACACACACAACCTAGATCACATAAGGAATAAGGCATAGACTGGGTGTGAAAACTGCTTTTCTGAGTCTACTGGCTCTGTGAACATGACAAAAAAAGAGCATTTCTTTCAGCCAGTTCCAGAGTGTGCATTGTCACAATTATTCAAGAGAATACAAATGCTTTGGAGGAGGATCTTAGTGGTAGGCTATCTGCTTTTCATGAAAAAAGATCTCAGATCTGATTCAACATAAGGCAACTTTCTATGTTGTTACAATGACTCGAGTTGTACAGTGGTACCTCAGGTTACAGACGCTTCAGGTTACAGACTCCGCTAACCCAGAAATAGTACCTCGGGTTAAGAACAGTTTCAGGTTTAGAACGGACCTCCAGAACGAATTAAGTTCTTAATCTGAGGTACCACTGCACCCGAGGTACCATTGAAAATGCTATGCTACAGATCATTTAGTGGGCTGACTGTGCAACTTGTCTTTGATTCACAGACCTAGATCTATAGTTGTGTTTTTCTTGTCATTCAGCTATGCTCTACTGTTCTGTATTGGCTGTGGAATTGTGTGTACAGTTGACTTTTCTTATTTATTTATTTCATAAAATTTATATATCACTTGATTGGGGGGGAACTCTCAAAGAAGTTTACAAAAAGAATGCCAAGTAGGTTGTGGATTTTGGTCAGAATGGTGGGTAGTTGAAGGATTGTGTCTCCTACCTTCGGACACACCTGGGGTGTCTGAGGTTGCTTGATGAGCCACCAAATGAATTAATTTGCAGTTTAGTTGATATATGTGTCCATTAACCTCAACGGTATGTTGAGGGGATTTATCTTCCCTATGCAAGTTCCTATTTATCCAAGGACATGTCCTGTCCTGAGGAAATAATTCTTCTTACTCTTTCTCCATCATGCAGCTCTACAGCTCTTTAGCATGCCTGCCATAGGGGGCTTTAGCATTGCTCCATTTGCGTCCCAGCTGATCTGCAGCTTTTTCTGCAACTTCAGCTTTCAATAATTCAAGAGCCGTGCTACCAAGGAACATGTGTTTCTGAACACAAGTCAGTGCACAGTCATGACGGCAGTGAAAGGTATTTGTTTACACCAGTAGTCAGACAGACAGACAGACAGACAGATAGACAGACATTTTCTTTAGCAGGTTCCCCACCCCATATGCCAGTAATTCATGAAGGGAGTGATCTGCTAGTCCCATACTCTTTGGAAACAAACAAAACTTCTAAATAAGATTTATGAATGCTATCCTTTTCAAGGCACCACCATCATTACTATTACCAATTCCATTTATGATTTGTTTCCCATGAGGTACTCCAAAGTGATTTACAATATAATAAAGAACATATAAAAACAGCTGCATAGTGCAATGCATGCCTACTCACTCCATTGAGAGCTGAGAATGCACCCTGTTGTTGCTGTCCCATGGATTTCATCCCAAAATGCATCCTGTGAGATCTGTAAGGGCCTTCTGAGGTCCAGAAACCAGTGGGGGGGGGGACTGCTTTCATCTGTTGAAATTTGCCGCTACTCACCCTTTGAGAAAATACCTTTGTCTTGACAAAACCAGGTAAGATCTCTTCTGTAGTAGGCACCTGGGAGAGAACTCTTAATACCCATGCTTAAATTTCTTGAGTGTATGCAAATAAATACAGTGTTTCTTGGGTTTTTCTGCTGCAGCTGCCTGTCACTTTGTCACCGTGCCATCCTTTTTCATTTGCTTTATTGTTTTCGTGATCTTTTATCTCAGTACTGTGGGGACTGTTCATGGCAGATGCTGTACATCAGTGCCATTTCTGAGGTTTTGTGCCTTTGGTATGACACTTTGTGTTTTCCCCTCAGCAAAGGTGTCTAAGTGTTCCTACCGATAGCTTCATAGGTTCGCTAGTACCTTGCTGATGGGAATTGTTTCTACTGGGAGTCTGCTATCTGAAGAAGAACATTGTTGTTTAGTCGTTTAGTCGTGTCCGACTCTTCGTGACCCCATGGACCATAGCACACCAGGCACTCCTGTCTTCCACTGCCTCGAGAACACTGTCCAACCATCTCGTCCTCTGTCGTCCCTTTCTCCTAGTGCCCTCCATCTTTCCCAACATCAGGGTCTTTTCCAGGAAGTCTTCTCTTCTCATGAGGTGGCCAAAGTATTGGAGCCTCAGCTTCAGGAGCTGTCCTTCCAATGAGCACTCGGGGCTGATTTCCTTCAGAATGGATAGGTTTGATCTTCTTGCAGTCCATGGGACTCTCAAGAAGAAGAACATACCTTCATTTAAAATTTCTAAGCCACCTTTCAAGTTTGCCGCCTTCCCAAAGCAGCTCACCAACCAAACAACATAGAAATATCAGAAGCTAGCTTATACTATTGGCCAATCTAGCTCAGTATTATCTATGTTGACTGTCATGAGCTCTTCAGGGTTTCAGGTAGGAAACATTCCCAGTTCTACTGGGGACACCAGAGCATTGAACCTGGGACAAGCCTGTATGTGAGCCATGTGCTCTACAAGCCATCAGGATGGTAACTGGTTCTCATCCCTGTCATATACCATTTTGTTACCAGACTGCAAATTAATAATAATAATAATAATAATAATAATAATAATAATAATAATACCCTGCTAATTTGGCTGGGTTTCTACAGTCACTCTGGGTGGCTTACAGCATATATTAAAACATTAAAAAAAACCCATCAAACATTAAACACTCCCTGAAACAGGGCTGCCTTCAGATATCTTCTAAAAGTTGTATAGTTCTTTATCTCCTTGACATCCACAGGGAGGGCGCCACTACCAAGAAGGCCCTCTGCCTGGTTCCTTGTAACTTCACTTCTCGCACTGAGGGAACCAGCAGAAGACCCTCGGAGGAGGACCTCTGTGTCTGGGCTGAGCAATGGGGGTGGAGACGCTCCTGCAATGTATACTTAAGGAGTACAGAATTTTGAAAGATGAAATTATCAGAGATTAATTGACTATAAGCATTTAGGACAAATGATCCCAGAAGAAAATGCCCAGAAAACCCAACTTTAATTCTTCAAGAGGTTATATGACAAATGCAAGTGACCTGACCACAGAGCCTGAGGATATGATTAAAAATAAACAGATAAATCCACAAACAAACAAGTATTGTGGCGAGACCAACAGGAACACTCTGGATTCTTTGGCAAATATAGATAACACTGGCAAATGCACAGGATTTGACTAGGTATGTCATAGAATTCCGACAGAAATAGAAACGGGAGTCGAAATTGCCAATGTTCACTTATTCATCCTGTGTCTGGAATGGAAATCAATCCAGCAAATACCACCAGTACCGGTATTTGCTGCTGTTGCTTTTAGTCTGCAAACTATATGGAGCCAGGGGTCTTTACTTACAGTGAACTTTCTAGAGTGCAGGCATCCAGAGGGTGTGTGCACACTGGAAGTGTGGCCATGAGACTTAATTGACAAACTCATAGGCATATGATCATTTCACATACATTATGCAGTGAGTCTTTGGTGACATATGGAAATCAAACACATACACACACTTCCTAACCTAGTGTCTCAGCTGCTGGGCCCTATAGATCTTAATCCCTTCTAAAGTAATATATCACTTTGTCTGTGGCTTGGAGCAAAGTTTGCCTCTTCTCTCCCGTATCTTTTCATTTCCCTGCTTCAGCAATTCTCCTTTCATTGAAATTTCATATGAATACATACTTTGTCTCCTGTCAGTATCCAAAAGAACCCTATTCATTTCCCCTTCATGGTGTAATTATTGCAGTGGTATTATCTATAGTAGTTTAAAGAGTGCTGCAGAAGAGCTAGCATGTAATGAACGATTGTGTTTCAGAGTAGGGAAAAAAGAATGTAGGTGGCTGGAAAATAATGTGCAAAGTATTTGCTCTAAGCTTGCCATACACTTTCTTTTAACATCTAAAACACCTGCCTCAAAAAACAAAAAACAAAAATCAGGGCATTGGAGAAGAATATGTAAACTCTTCATTTTTGTGGATCTAAATAGCATACCACTAGGAAATATCTCAAAAGGTACATGGGTGGCGCTGTGGTCTAAACCACTGAGCCTAGGGCTTGCCGATCGGAAGGTCGGAGGTTCAAATCTCCACGACAGGGGGAGCTCCTGTTGCTTGGTCCCAGTTCCTGCCAACCTAGCAGTTCGAAAGCACGTCAAAGTGCAAGTAGATAAATATGTACCGCTCCGGTGGGAAGGTAAACAGCGTTTCCGTGCGCTGCTCTGGTTTTGCCAGAAGCAGCTTAGTCATGCTGGCCACATGACCCGGAAAAACTGTCTGCAGACAAACATCGGCTTCCTCGGCCAGTGAAGCGAGATGAGCGCCGCAACCCCATAGCTGTTCGCGACTGGACTTAACTGATAGGGGTCCTTTACCTTTACCTTTTTAGGAAGTATCTCAAATATAGCAACAGGTTTCTGAACATTAATTGCAGGTGTACAAAACAAGTTGCAGGTGTACAACTTGTTGTATAGCTAGACCAGGCATAGGCAAACTCGGCCCTCCAGACGTTTTGGGACTACAACTCGCATCATCCCTAGCTAACAAGACCAGTTGTCTAGGATGATGGGAAATGTAGTCTCAAAACATCTGGAGGGCCGAGTTTGCCTATGCCTGAGCTAGACTAATTCCACTGAATGAGGGGAGGATGTGCAATAGCCCGACAGAAATCACAACAGCAAGCTGATCACCTATTTGAATGGGAAGTGATAATGAGCAATGGTCTGGCAGTAAGCATAATGACAAACTGGCTCAGTCTTTGAGTGGGCTAACTTTCTTCAGAAATATTCTGACATCATGCAAGATAGCAAGCTGCTCAGCCTATTGAGAAT
Source organism: Zootoca vivipara (assembly GCF_965207765.1). Lineage (NCBI taxonomy): Eukaryota > Metazoa > Chordata > Lepidosauria > Squamata > Lacertidae > Zootoca > Zootoca vivipara. The sequence goes on from NC_142588.1 coordinate 41,897,650, forward strand.
TATCTGAAGCAATGCAAAATCACACACAAGCTAATAATTCTTTAAATCCTGCCACTGTGAAAATTAGGCACCCAGTTTTGTGAATGTCACTGCAGTCCTATATTTCTGTCTGCTCAGAAGTAAGGCCCAATGAGTTTCATGGGAACTGAAAAAAAAATAATTTAGTTAATTCTGCTCTGGACTGTAAAACTTATAAGGACTTTTCATGACAAATGTGAGAAAATCTCATTACATTCCGGACGGATGCTGACACCTGAAGAAATGGACCTAATTTGCAGGTAAGAAGTTGGCTTTGTTATAAGTTACTCCACAGGCAGCACCAATCTGTAAGCCTCCCAGCAATTGTATTGATTTTGGAGGAGCTTGACAGGCAGCCCATGCATTTCTGTGTTAGTCAAAGTTTGTAAGTAAAGTTTTGCTCTTTGCTGCTTTTTGAATGACAGCTCCAAATTTCTGTTACTCCAGCATCCTGGAAATAAAACATGAGATGCATTAATTGGACTGAACCCAAGGGCCATAGTTTTATTAAATGATCAGCAGTCAGGTAGCTAGTTAAAAGACAACCTTCCCTCTACCTCAGTTCTCTGTCAGCACTAGGAAGCTACATTTCTTTTGGCCTGCCTTGCTCATGGTGGGTTGGCTCTTACAAGCTGAACTCTGATGCTCACCTCCAACACACACTAACAGCGTACTGAGGAGGATAAACCTATAATAATAATAATAATAATAATAATAATAATAATAATAATAATTTATTTATTTATTTATTTATTTACCCTGCCCATCTGACTGGGTTTCTCCAGCCACTCTGGGTGGCTCCCAACAAAATAATAATAATAATAATAATAATAATAATAATAAAGTGATAAAACACAAACATTAAAAACTTCCCTAAATAGGGCTGCCTTCAGATGTCTTCTAAAAGTGAGGTTGTTGTTTATTTCCTTGATTTCTGATGGGAGGGTGTTCCACAGGGCGGGCACCACTACTGAGAAGGCCCTCTTTCTGGTCCCCTGTAACTTTGCTTCTCTCAGTGAGGAAACTGGCAGAAGACCCTCAGAGCTGGACCCCAGTGTCCAGGCAGAACAATGCGGGTGGAGACGCTCCTTCAGGTACACTGGGCCGAGGCCATTTAGGACTTTAAAGGTCAGCACCAACACTTTGGCAACCCTGTTTAGGGAAGCTTTTAATGTTTAATAGATTATTGTATTTTAATGTCTGTTGGAAGCCTCTCAGAGTGGCCGGGGAAACCCAGCCAGATGGGCAGGGTATAAATAATAAATTATTATTATTATTATTGGAATTGTGCTCGGAAACACTTACTGGGAGCCAGATTGCCACCTTCACAACCTGTCCCTCTTTGCTATCAAATTAGAGCGCCCTCTCCTACTGGATGCTTTTATCATTTGAAAAAATAAAAATGATGGGAGTTACATTTCTGCCAGTATAGCCTACATACGTTTTTGGTAATTCAAAGTTACAGAACTTAGAGTGCAAGAGAAGGAACGATTCATCATCATTGCTGGTCAATCTGACCTCTGGGAAGATTTTTCTGTGATGACCTCAAATATGGCAGTCATTCAGAACCATAGAACTCAGGTCTTTCCCCCAGCTCTAAACATTTCTCTGCTGTTTTCTGCAATGTGTCTTCTATCTTTGTGACTTGGCAGTATCAGCCTCTGAATTAACGTTTGCTGCAGCCAAACAAGTTAACAACTTGCAAAGCTAGAGCCACAGCAAGATCCTATTCTTGCTTTTCTTGCCAGGCATTCCTGGGCCATGTTCTGACCGTAATGGTTTTTACATCACCACCATTCTTTAAAAATAAATAAATGGGGAGGGATTGACATGAGGAGGAATAGAAGCAGAAGGTGAGAGGAACAGAGACGGATGGGAGTCAGAAAAGGAGACAGATGGAGATGTTACACACACACACACACACACACACACACACACACACACACACACACACAATTGGTTTCCATGTTGAAGGGCTAAAAGTGAATACCAGCTCTGAGAAGGGTAAATTATAGGGATGTGTGTTGGCTGTGCATGTGGGTCAAATCATGAGGTGAATCAGGGTCATTGTGGGGCCTTCCCCATCTCCCAGAGTGCCAATACTGCCTCCCCTCAGATCAGCCCAATCTTGTATTGCTCTGCTCAGGGGCGGAGGAAAGGGGGTGCAGTGGGGGTGAGCCCCCCTGGGTGTTACCACTGGGGATGTGTGACAAAATGTCGGGCGGCACTCACAGTTGGGCCTGCAGTGTGCTAGAGCCACGTGTCTCTCCTGGGAATGACACGGTGGCTTGGGCACCCACAGGCTCTGCCCCAAACAGTCCGCCCACCGCCTTCCCCTCAGCTGTAGGGTGGCTGAGTGGGAGGAGGCAGGCAGACTCCTCAGAGGCCCCGTGGAGCGTCCTGCCCTGGCTGGCCTCCGCCCCTGGGTGCAGGGCACATGCGCTGCCCCAGGCGCCCGATCGGCTTGCTCCGCCGCTGGCTCTGCTGTTCCTGTATTTTTGGTACCTTATAGCTCCATATATTTCTGTATCTCTTATTCATCTGTCATGGATGCTTTAACTGAGATTCCTGCATTACAGGGGTTGGACCTTTGGGATCTCTTCTAACTCTACAGTTCTATGATTCTCTAGGTCCATGAGCTTTGGAGCAAGTGAGGCAGCCCAAAGGCTGCTTGTGGAATAACTCTGGATTGTTTTGCTGCTGTTGCTGTTAAACCACTGAAACAGGATACTTAAAAACAAACAAACAAAAAAGAAGTTGAAATAGTCATTAAAGTTTTTTTTTTAAGTTCTGTGTTGCTCTGCTTTATATTCCCGCTCCCAAGAGCTCTTCAGAATTTTGGAGGCAAGATTTCGTGCAGCCTTACATCATAAGGTTTATTCACAAGACAGGACCAGAGGAAAGACTGGTGTAAAGCTTGTACAGGCAAAAATACACACCTTTAATTAATTTAAGGTAAGAATGGGCAAGAGAAACCTCCCTTCCACCTTCCATATTACAAAGGACAATGGAACCCTTGATGAATTTGCTGCAATTTGGCAGGCATAACCCACTCTGAGGGGGTCCTGTGCTTGTAAATTTCATCCCCCAAAGGATTCTGCACCACAGTGGTACCTCGGGTTACAAACGCTTCAGGTTACAGACTCCACTAACTCAGAAGTAGTATCTCAGGTTAAGAACTTTACCTCAGGATGAGAACAGAAACCGTGTGCCGGCGGCAATGGGAAGGCCCTATTAGCTAAAGTGGTACCTCAGGTTAAGAACGGTTTCAGGTTAAGAACGGACCTCTGGAACGAATTAAGTTTGTAACCAGAGGTGCCACTGTATAGTGAACAGGGGACATGGTGCTTTGTTTTATATAGAGCAGCTTGGAACCTGAAACACAGGTTAGAGAGAGCACAGATCAGCTCAGAAGCAAATGAGAGTTATTAACAATACACAAATACAAGATGGAACACACACACACACACACACACACACACACACACACACACCCGTGAGCAGTGCAGATCTGTAACATTCTTGGGTGGCAAGCCAACACATTTTAAAATTATAATTTCTGCTGAAATTAATACAAGTTACTTTTTGAGAACCCCAGTTAAGGATGAATGGGTTTTGCCAGCTGCATATTTCCCTTGCATTTCCATCATTATTATTCTGGTGCAGTATAAACTAAGCTCTGTACAAAAGTGAAATGAACTTTGTAGTACCTTTGGTGCGGGACATGTTGTGCTCTTTCTGGGGTATTTTATCTACCTCTGTTTCCCACCCTGTGCTCAGCCGTCACCTGTGGCTCCTTGAAGCTCTCAGCATGTGACAGCAGCCACACCTCAGGAATGGCTTTGACTGACCAGCTAAACGAGGTGAGGGTAGTTGATGGGTCTCAAACCCTCAGGGAGTTAGGGAGTCCCCCTGCATGTAGATAGTCTTTCTCACGAATTTGTGAATAGACATTAGCAATCCTGTTAAGTAAAGGCTAGCAAGCAAGCTAAGAGAGAGCTTTCCAGAAAAAAATGGTATGTATATTCAAATGGTAAATTCTAGTTCCACACTGGTTTCTCTGCTGTTACATCCTGCAGCATCCACCCTATTGACAAACACTGAGCATTTCAGTGACCGAACATTTGAAAAAGCTTCTGGGAAACAGATCCATAATTGCCATTTTCAGCTTCTTGAAATGACCACTTTCCTCTCTTGAGAAGAGGTATGACAAAGGAAGCTCTAAATGAATGTGAGAATGTTTTTGAATTCAGCTCTGTTGAATTTCAGATAGTGAACAGAAATGGCAAAAGAATTGATTTTGTTTTCTGAAGCATGATTAATGGAAGCATAACCATTGGACTGAACTGCTTAATTAGCATTTTCAGCAAAGGGCTTACTTATATTAGCATTCATTTCCACATATGTCACATGGTTATTTTTTTTCTTAAAAAAAAGAAGAGAGAGCATTGCACCAAAACCTCCAATTTGTGCATGGAGAAAAAAATTAGAACTCATTAGGTATGCCAGCCCCCTGTTCTCAGTTATGTCAACAGGCTTAAAAATGGAAGAGAACATTACTTTTGACATATTTCCCCAAGTAACATGCTTTCTCTTAGTGTTTCCCCACATCCTGATGAATAACCAGAAAGCTACTTCACTTTTAAAAAAAAATTCAATTTGCAGTCATCTAATTAATCTGCTGAAGAATTGCTAATGAATGTAAAGAGCAAATTCTCTTGTGGGGAAGTTCAAGTATTAATGATTAAATCACAAGTGTAGGTTAGAGCTCTGCCAGAACAAGGAGACTACTCCATGATGTGCATGAGGATACATTTCATACCTCTGATGAAGTGGGCTGTGGTCCATGACAGCATATGCCACATAAATCTGTCACTCAAGTGCCACAGGACTCTTTCTGCTAGCTCAGTAACTTTGCTTTGTTTGCAAACAGTGACAGATAAAATCCTCCAGCCAGTGAAAACGAAGCATTAAGATCACATCACATCTGTAACATCAGATAGTGTACATGGCAAAAACTTGTAGACCATTAGGGACGACTTACCCTGTTGTACTGGTAGTACAATCTTTAATTGTGGGGGTGGCACTGTGGTCTAAACCAGTGGTCCTCAACCTTGGGCCTCCAGATGTTTTTGGCCTACAACTCCCATGATCCCTAGCTAGCAGGATCAGTGGTCAGGGATGATGGGAATTGTAGTCTCAAAACATCTGGAGGCCCAAGGTTGAGGACCACTGGTCTAAACCACTGAGCCTCTTGGGCTTGACAATCAGAAGGTCGGCGGTTTGAATCCCTGTGGTGGAGTGAACTCCCATTGCTCTGTCTCAGCTCCTGCTAACCTGACAGTTTGAAAGCACACCAGTGCAAGTAGATTAATAGGTACTGGTACAGCGAGAAGGTAAACAGCATTTCCATGTGCTCTGGTTTCCGTCACGATGTTCCATTGTGCCAGAAGCTGGCCACATGACCCGGAAAGCTGTCTGTGGGCAAATGCCGGCTCCCTCAGCCTGAAAGCGAGATGAGTGCCGCAGCCGCAGAGTCGCCATTGACTGGACTTAACCGTCCAAGGGTCCTTTACCTTTTCTTTTTAAAAAAAAAACCCTAGTACAATCTTTAAACATCATTGGCACCTGAGAGCAGGGCCATCTGACACAACCGGTGGATGTGGTATGTGACAATGAAGGAGTTCGCTAACAGAAACTATGTTGCAGAGGAAGTGTTTGCCTCACAACAAGGAAAATGAACAGGCTGGTAAAATTTAAACTGTATATTTGAATTAACAACACCAGCCATTACTGATTACATCAGAAGCAAGCAGGAAAGGTGGAAGCAAAGCTGAAATAGGCAACTCAGAAAGGGCACCTAGCTCTCTGTTCCCACATCCTCTAGTACAGGGGTCCCCAGACTTACCGGCGTTTGGGCCGGTTCCCACCGCGCCGATCGTGCGGCGGGCCGGAGGACAAGGGGGAGCGCGCGCCTGTGCGGGCCGGCGGGCGGGGGAGTGCGTGCCCATGCGCATGCGCACGGGTGCTTACTGGCGCGGCGGCGCGCTTCTAGGGTGGAAAAAGCGCCGAAAATCCGTTGTGCGCATGCGTATGGGCCTCCCCCGACCCGGAAGTGCACCAGAAATGACCTCTTCCGGGTCGGGAGAGGCCCATACGCATGCGCACAAAGGATTTTCGGCGCTTTTTTCCTGACCCGGAAGAGCGCTGCCGCGCTGCGCGCTGTAAGAGCGGGCGGTGGCGGGCGGCGGGGGTCGTCGCGGGCCGGATTGGCAGGCCAATTGGGCCGCATCCGGCCCCCGGGCCGTAGTTTGGGAACCCCTGCTCTAGTACCTCATCCCTTCCAGTATTGTGGGTATTAATTAAAGGCTCTTGCTTATTCCAACAAACTGTTGGTTTCTGCTGTGGTGCAAAACACACAGTTGCATATAAAAAAGTTACATTAATACAAAGTTGCTAATCTATGTAAAACTCAGTATCAATTTGTTTTCCTTCTGACATACCCTTCCTCTCAGCCTCTTCAGGGCTTGAAACAAATGTTTGGAGAAAAAGATGGGATATAAATGCAACAAACAAAGAAACAAATAAATAAAATAACTAGCTGTTTTGACTTGCATTAGCAGCTTGTGCCAGATGTGGATTTTTAGTCAGCTGATCCACACTTGCAGTGGTAACAGAGTTGTCTCTTTTATAGTATATGTGGAAATTCCTCACTTAATCACGGCATCGCAATGGCTGGCTGTTCTTACTAGTGGACCATTTCACCGCGTTCCCCGGGTAGGTATTCTCAAAGCATATATTTCTTAAGAGCAAACAATTTGCTTTCCTTTGATTACACCCCAATCTGCTTCTCTCTACCTAATGATCAGACCAGATTTGAGGGACGGATGGACCTACTGTATATTTCAGGATTAGCAACTGCATCTGATGCATTCTTCTCCTGTCTTTCAGGCCTTGATTTCACCGGCAGTTTAATGAATTTCTATTTAATGTGCATTCTAGTACATTCAGCTCATTTCTGATCCTAGGAACTGATGTAGCCACACTGTTTCTTTGGCCTGGGTTAGAGAGGTCATATTTCACTGTTACAGTTTACAGAGATCTTGCATTAACTCTGATGAGGGGGAAACACAGATCCTGTCATAGATTGCACTGTTTCCACCTTTGGCTTAGGCCCTGCTGTTATTTTCCACTCTCTCTGACACCAGAAGTAATGCCTGGTTAAGGATGTGCTCGTTTTCTACCTTGTTCAAAATGCTTTATTTCTTCCTGCTGATTTATTGCACAATTACATGGCTGGGTAAATCAGAAGCAAGAGTTGCTGTACAAATCAGCTGAACACTGTTGCTACAGCACTGTTCTGGGATCGCACTGTTGCATCGCTGGGGAATTCATATCAGAGATGGGGTGCGGGAGGGAGCTGATCCCATGAGAAGCAATAGTTAAGCCAACGCTACCCCTCTATAGCTTAATCACCTGGTATAGTCTAATCATCTTGACATATCACAACACATGCTGTAAAAAATGCATGTAAGATATGGGATGGCATAGACAATGAAAGGGCAGTAGCACTGCACCAGAACATTCTGCAACACGTAATACTCTCAAAATAGTGCTTCCATCATCTGCAAGGAAAAGCAGCCACCCTGGGTTGCAAGAGTTGATATATCCCACCAAAGTCTGAACATTTGCTTTTGGTATTTGCAGATGTGCATATAATTCCAGTGTCTCATATAAATCTAGATCCCAACCAGCAAAATGACCAAAGCTTAATATGGACTAGCTAAGGGCTGCTTCAGACATTCACAGTCTTTGGCAGAAGTGAATCCTAACTATCACATGGGGAATGCAAAGGATGACTTAAGCTGCTTCTGGGTTTGGTTACAGTTTACCTGGGAGTGAGTCCGATTTCTATGATCGCTGGAGCTGAATAATTAAAATGTTCTGCTGTACTGTAATGCCCAAGGGGCTGCTACGGAACCACACCTGTATCTCAGAGTGCCTTGGGTGATATATCCCATTCTCTGTAGGTGACACATCACATTCTCAGGGGCAGTTGGTGCTTTTTGCATGGACATGATAGGAGCAATTCGAACTGGGCGTAAGATGTCACATCTTGAAGAAATAAACACCCTGCTTACAAAATAAGCTGTACTCTAGTTTTAGGTACAAATCTGGTACACAGAGAAACTGGCCTACATTGTAACAAAGTAAGTGTGGCTTCGATCAAATGGTTGACTTTGGGAGTGATGTGGTGTATCAGATACAATGTTAGGCAATCTGGTTGAACATGTCTTTCTGATCTATGTTGAGGCCATCACTCTAGGCCAGGTGTCCAGGAAAGTAGATGTTCACAGTAATAAAGCTGGAATCAACAATCCAGACAACTACAGATGTAATTCCATATACACAATAGGGCTTCTCAGGAGTGCCAACGTGATCCCGCAACCGTGAGTGCCCAGAGCCATGGGTTTCACACAGCATGTATGGCCCTGGCACTGAAATTTGTAGGTGTCCAGTTCCTTTATGGGGAATTTTGTGGGTGCTTGGGCACTCAGGGAGTTAGCACCTTTGGGGCTTCTGATTCATTATAGAAACATCACATGGAAGCTTGTTGTTGTTTAGTCGTTTAGTCGTGTCCAACTCTTCGTGACCCCATGGACCAGAGCACACCAGGCACTCCTGTCTTCCACTGCCTCCCACAGTTTGGTCAGACTCATGTTCGTAGCTTTGAGAACACTGTCCAACCATCACGTCCTCTGTCGTCCCCTTCTCCTTGTGCCCTCAATCTTTCCCAGCATTAGGGTCTTTTCTAGGGAGCCTTCTCTTCTCATGAGGTGGCCAAAGTATTGGAACCTCAGCTTCAGGATCTGTCCTTCCAGTGAGCACTCAGGGCTGATTTCCTTCAGAATGGATAGGTTTGATCTTCTTAGAGCTCTCAAGAGTCTTCTCCAGCACCATAATTCAAAAGCATCAATTCTTCGGCAATCAGCCTTCTTTATGGTCCAGCTCTCACTTCCATACATCACTACCAGAAAAACCATAGCTTTAACTATACGGACCTTTGTTGGCAAGGTGATGTCTCTGCTTTTTAAGATGCTGTCTAGGTTTGTCATTGCTTTTCTCCCAAGAAGCAGGCGTCTTTTAATTTCATGACTGCTGTCACCATCTGCAGTGATCATGGAACCCAAGAAAGTAAAATCTCTCACTGCCTCCATTTCTTTCCCTTCTATTTGCCAGGAGGTGATTGGACCAGTGCCCATGATCTTAGTTTTTTTTTTGATGTTGAGCTTCAGACCATATTTTGTGCTCTCCTCTTTCACCCCCATTAAAAGGTTTTTTAATTCCTCCTCACTTTCTGCCATCAAGGTTGTGTCATCAGCATGACACATGGAAGCTACACAACAAGTTCAATAAAGTTTCAGATCAATTGTATTACAGTAAATGTATTATCGTTTCAAGTTTTTCATAGTTGGTTGGTGCTCTGACCTGTTTCCTGTGTCCCACCAACACTCTCCTGGCTCTGAGCCTTCCTTTTCTGAAGCTTCCCTAGGGAGTTCTCAATTTGGAGCCTCCCACCATTCATCATTGTCTAGCCAGTCCCTGACAGCAAGTGTATATGAGGATTGCAGTCTAAGAATTATGGTCTGTGGCTCAGCAAACAAGGAAACCTTTTGCACATGGGCAGTATCTGGAAGTGGAAAACCAACCAGGAGTCATTTTTTTTAAATATTAAAAAAACCCAGAATGTGCTGTGAAGTACAAAGGGTGAGTAGTAACTTGTGCCTTCAACCCAACATCATAGAAATTGCCGAAGAAGCTGTGCAGTTCAAATGGATAAGATAAAAGAGGCTTGGATCCGAGATCAAGTATACAGGCTCATGGACAAGCGAAATCAATTAAGTTTAAGAAAAGAGCAAAGCAAAGATTGTCCATGGGATACAAAAATGAGACAGGATGTGCTGTGAAAAGAATGATTATGGGTTAGATAAAAAAGGCTGTCTGAAGCAGGATACATCTAAAAGAGTGAGAGTTTCCCTTTTAGAAAGATTCACAATGGAATCTGACTCTGTAATAATGCAATAGACCAGGAGATACAATAAAATATGTTTATTGTGAATCATTCTGAATGTATGCCTTTGAACAAGCACAGTGAACTACCGGTATTTCAAAAGTTGTGAGACAAGGACTGAAAGCTCAGAGACAAGAGACTAATTTTTTTTTTGTACCGATTCAAATATCTGTCTGAGTGATAATAGTTATTGCTCTGAGCTCAGTCACAAAATGAATGAGTTGTGGATTTGCCAGCTGTTGAACTGGCAAACCACCACAAACCATCACATAATACAGCATTTTTCAACCGCTGTTCCGTGGCACACTAGTGTGCCACGAGACGCTGGCTGGTGTGCCGCGACGTGCCGCGACGAGAAGGGCGATTTGTTGCCTGGTCACGTGCCACGACGGCCGACCCGGCCAGAGGGATGCATCGGGCCCTCCCCGCCAGCCTCCTGCCGCCCCGCCCCCAGCTGCCGATCCGAGGAAGCCCCGCTGCCGCCGCCAGTCCCCAAGCTGCGCTTCGGCTCGGGAGACTGGCAGGGAAGGCAGGTTGACAGGCGGCAAGCAGCACCCGCTGAGCTTCGGCTCCAGGGCTGTTGTCGCCTGCCTGCCTTCCCTGAGGAAGCCCCGCTGCTGCCGCCAGTCCCCCGAGCTGCGCTTTGGCTCAGGGGACTGCCACGCCTGTCATCACCGGGGCCAGAATCCGCTCCCCGCTGCCTCTGGTTTAAGCCCCCACGCGCCTTCTCCCAGGGAGCCTCGGTGCGGCGCTTTGCAGGCGGCCCCCTTGGGAAGCCTGCAGCTACGGCGGGGACCTGACCTGGCAGCGGAGGCGGCCCTCCCGGGCCATTTGCACGCACCGCAGATGGGAGCGCATTGATTCCTGCAGGTTGCGCACGCACGCCCTGCCTGCTCTCCCTACAGCCCAGAACTGGCAGCTGCATGGAGCGCGCGGCAGCACCGGGCGGAGCACCCGGGCCTCTGCCTGGCCCGGCTGAGGAGGCCTGCCACCCTGCAGCCCAGAACTGGCGGCTGCTGCAGCGCAGAGCGCTCGGAGAGCCCAGCAGCGCCGCGGAAGCAGAGAGCCTGCGAGGAGGGAGGAGGAGGAGTAAGAGGAGGAGGAGGACTCCTCTGTGCTGCTTGGCGGTGGCACTTTAGCATGGTCATGGACACCCCGGGGTAGGGGCCCTTCCTGGCAGGGTGGCTGTGGCCCCTCAGCACAAGCCAAGACCCAGCCCAGCCTGCTCCATCTGAACGCCGGGAGGGAAGGAAGGCATGTGTGTGTGTGTGTGTGTGTGTGTGTGTGCGCACGGTCTAGCCCGCCACAAGTTCTGAGGGACAATGAACCAGCCCCCCCACATTTAAAAGTTTGCTGACCCCTGTTCTGGACAGTGTTGCATGCTCTCCACCTGCTCTGGCTTCCCATATACGGTATTACCAAGCTAAGCTCAAGTTCTTTTGTAGATATACAAAGCCCGAAACAGCTGTAAGGTACTGTAATAAAAACAGTAATAATAATAATAATAATAATAATAATAATAATAATAATAATAATAATAAGACATCCCCTGAAAATAAGACACCGTGTTTTTTTTGAGGAAAAAAAGTTATAAGACAGTGTCTTAAAAAAGGGGAATCACGGTAGCTCCCACGCGGTCCCAGATGAACAGGAGGCAGTCAGGGCAAGGAAAGCTTAACGCCTGAGAATGTTTGTACTGTGTGGCAAGGGGGAAAAAATTAAAAAGAGCCACCCAGGCTTAAAGTCAACAAAGGGCATTAACAAATGGCCTATATATAAAGAGAATTACTTTATATATAGTCAATATAGGCACAAAGTTAAATTTTTTAACTTTTTTAATGGTGGTATGCCTCGTGATTTTTTTCATGGAACAAGTGTGCCTTTGCCCAAAAAAGGTTGAAAAACACTGACATAATAGATGCTAAAGTCAAAACAAGATTCAGAGAACAAACCAATCCTAACTTTGATTCATTACAATTTTTAGGACCAGAAGCACAGTCCAGGGACACGTTTCAATTCCAGTATTGATGAAAACTTAAACTTTCTGGAATTTAGCTGAGATATAATTAGAAGTATCATCATCATCATCATCATCATCATCATCATCCTGTGCTTCTTGCAAGGAGTTCCTCATCTAATAATTTTTCATACAATTTTAAAAATAAATATTTGTAATGGGTCAGAATGATGTTCTAAAAGTTGAATTAGTATCATCTCTGTCAACAGCATCCACAGATAAAGGATGGTATACTAAACAAACAAACAAACAAACAAACAAACAAACAAAAACAAACAAATCTCAGAGGTGAAACTGTGTCCTATGCTGCTCTTTGTGAATAAGAAACCTTGCACTTAAGGACAAGCAGCACATTATTTTAATCATGTTGTTTGTCCGTAAGTGCAACATTTCTTATTCACAAAGTCCACAATTAGATTGGGACTCTGTCATGGAAGTGGGGGGCAGGGAGCTAATCCTTTGCCCCGACTGTAGTCCTGATCCAGATCACTCACTCACACCTGCTATTTGCATTGGGTGTGTGTGTGGGGGGGGGGAGCTCTTATTGCTGCTAATAAGAGTTTCCCCCTCATTGCAAATAGTAGTCACATCCCTCCAATATGGATTGAGACCATAATGGAAGTGCTAAGGATTAAAAAAAAAACTTCTATCCTACCCACTCCCTGCACCCCAGGGTCCAATTTGGATTAAGGCTCCATGCTGGCTGTTTGTGTCTGAAAAATCCTGCACTGAAGAGCAAACCATGTGATTTCTTTAATGTGTCGTTTGGTCCTCATTTCAGTGAGATTGTGAGATTTTACAAAATACAAACAGAGACATAGAGGGAAGGCAACTTTAATATTTTCTAAGTCCTTCTACTGCTGCTTTTATCACACTGGCAATTGAATAAGGGGTTTCCTTCTGTTTTAATACAGTTATTCCTGCCCTGAACATTCCTGTGTGACAGGTTGAGTCAGAGGTGGCAACATCTGGTTATTTTCCACTTCACACTTTGTTAGACTTTGAAAACCAGCTCCAGTTCATTCTTTTATTATTATTATTATTATTCAGTTCAGTGCTTTCCCCATATGCTCCTATGTGTTCAGCAATGCAAGTCTCTGCATGTCCAGTTCCTGCTCCGGGACTGATTTTAATGGAGAGTTGATTATAAATCACCTAAATAAACAAATACCATTGAGTTCAGTGGGGCCTGCTCCCCTGTAAATGGGCAAAGGATTGCAACCAAATGAGTTAGATGGGTCTAACAAAGCAACAGCTGTTACACAGCACTTGGGGGAGATGGATTTCTTCGCTTGTTGTTGTTAAGGGTAGAACATCTGATGGTTTTGGAAGAAAAACCTGGTGGGTTACATGGAGCCCCCTAACTATTAAAAGGGATGTGTGATGGAGCAATCCAACCCCCCTTTTGCTGGACTGAGGGCAGAGGAATTGGATGGAGTGGGGGCCTTCCTCTGCCCAGTTATGCGGAAAGCCCTCAAATGGTTCTGAAAGTGGGACAAGTCGAACCAGCCTGGGATCTGTTGTGACCTGATCTCACTGCCATTGTAACTCACAGACTTGAACCAGACCTGATTGTCCTGCCATCACCTTCTGCTGTGTCCTCTGTGAGTGGCAGAAGTGTAGATGTGGTGTGGGCCCCCTCCTTCCACAGAACCCTACCAGTAGGGCAGACAGTGGTTAACATTGCAGTTAGCATAGCTGAAAAGGGAAGTTACCAAGTTCTGTTGAATTCAATGGGTCAGATTTCAGCAACTGCACACTTTGAGATGGCAGATATGATGGAGGGTGTATGTCTGGCCAGCATTACCTAGTTTGAAACATGAGATACCTTACACTTACAAAGAAAACATACTTCGAGCAGGAGGTCCGTAGCTCAGTGGCAGAGCATCACTGAAGGTCCCAGATTCAATCCCCAGCATCTCCAGGTAGGCCTGGAAAAGAATCCTGTCTGATACCCTGGAGAGCCATTGCCAGACAGTGTTGACACTACTGAGAGAGATGGACCCTACTTAGTGTAGGGTAGCTTCTACCCATGTATATTAGACCAGACTTGTTGGAAACCATTATAACAATTGCAGCCTGGAATATTTGGCACGCTGTTATCGCCGGCTCAGTAACACATTGCACATAAGATGGCACCAGAGCGTCAAGTGCCACAATTTATGTCACAGTAGATTGTGAGAACATGACACAGCTGCAGCGTTGAAGGACTGCCAGGAAACTTCCATTTAAAAACATGTCCCCTTAAATGAGCCTGGGCAGCAATCCACCTAAAGCTGGCATCTAATCAATCAGATATCATTTGAAAATGTTCCCGTCTACTCATTAGTCAGTCAGCTTCCAATATGTAGTGCATACTTAGCTGGCAGGGAGGGAAAGTCTTCTAGACCATTTCTGTAGACCTGCTGAAAGTCTGGAGAAGCACTCTCTGGTGTAAGACATTTTGGGAGGAATCCAGTGTTGTGTTATTATGATTGTTCTGTTAGTGCAAACATTTCTGCTTGCAGTATGGAATGATCTCTCCCCTCACCTCCCCCCACATGCTGTTCTGCAGGGTTCTCCTGACACCCCCCCCCCCAAGCTGATTTTGAGGTGGCTCAGGAGACATGTGGGGGAAGGAGTTGAGGGAAAGCCCTGTTGCACTATTGCAACTCATTGCATTGGTTCCTACTAGTGCAACTATTTCATTGAATCTGGCCCTTTGATCTGAATGAGCATTTGTAGTTGGAGGTAAGCACACACAGTTAATTTTTACCTGCAGCTTAATTTTAATATTTTTTTATCCTCCAGGAAACATCTATGCTGCATGTGAGTCGAAAGTTTAAAGAAGTAACAAATGGAAAGGGTTGAATTACTGCATCCTGCCTTTAAGAATAAGAGGAAGTGCTAAGAAGGTAGCTTTTTTATTATTTATTGGCTGTATTCTCAGAGTATTAGGGAACTGTTAAAACCCATGTGGAACAACTAAACAACTTCTAACAATGAAAAATGTCTTTGTTAATTAACCCGCAGTTGACCCGAGTAATGGCTCATTCTCCTGTCCCCAGATTGTTCATGTTTTCAATCGGTTTCTGTACCGTGTGATGAAATAAATAATACAAAGGGCTTACCACTTTGAAATGTACAGAATTCTTCTAGGATTCAGAGAAGTATAACATAAATAAATTGGTATATAGTAGAAAGGGATGCTGGAGCGGGAAGAGCATTCACCAAGCCTTCTAAAATCTTTATCCCAGATGGTATGTGCCTGGGAACTGAAATGATTTTATGTATATGCCGCTTGCTGTTGTTATAAAACTGTTTTTATGTTTATGCTTCACACACACACACACACACACACACACACACACACACACACACACAATTATTCTAACTTTTTATATATGCCACTGTTTTAGATATAGGTGTAGTCAGCTTCATGATCAATAAATCAAATAATAACAATATACAGTAATTGCATAGGAACAAACTGGGAATAGGAGATAAGAATAAACAATAATGGTCATGTTATGCAGTAAATAAATTATCTTTATTCACTTTTCATTTAAAAAATATAGTAACTTTAAATATGGTCTCATGGCGGCAAAACATTAGCAGTGTACTGTTCTCTTGAATGTTCTGTCACTTTCTTATTGATTGCATTTCCAAATGTTTTAAATAAGTACGTAGACATTGGCAATGATAGTTAGATGGCATTTGCGTGTTCAGACCCAGAGACCTCCCCCCTAAATAAATCCACACTTGACTCAAATTTTAGTTTGGTTTTTGACAGAATTTAGGCCACAACTTTATTGATTACAGAAAGTGAGTGGTTGCATAGGCTCTAGTTCGTCTAGCTCCCTCTACCCTTGCAGGTAGTGCTGACCCAGGGCACCAGCATATGTCAGCCAAGGGTGAACACCTGGATTGGCGCAAAGCTGGGAACACACTACATCCATCACCCAGATGTCCCCCTAGACTCAGGCATGGGCACAACCCATATTTGGGGTTGACCAAACCATTTGAGTCCCTGGATTCCTTTAATGGAATACCCTTCACATAGGGATGGTGAGAGCGTTTTCCCATCTCTATCACCTGAACCAGTGCCTATCCGCCACAAGAGCACCCACGCTCACTGCCAACCACTCACACCTGTAACCAATCCTTTAACCCCACTGACACATAGGTCAGCCACAAATCATTCCCAATCACAGACAGATGAACCCCATCAAGCCTGTAAAGGGACGCATCACGGAAGGTAATGCCTGGGTGACGGCTCACTGTCCCTGCCCAAGGCCATAACCTTTTTGGCCACAGTGCTCTGGATGTGCATCTTGGCCCTCTCATATATTGACTACCAAAGATCCTTTAAAGAACCTGCAGAGTTAAATGGCAAAACAGATAGCCTGGCACCCTGCAATTTTAGGGGTTCATTGCCCCTGCAAAACCATAACAGAATATTTAATACAGGTTTACCTACCTGGAATTTATGAGCAGGAATTTGCTGTGAAATATAATAATATAAATGTAATATTTAGCATTTAATTATAGGTACATATTTTCATATTATTGTTATAAAAATAATTTAATGTTCAGTCTTCCATGGAGTCCTGTGATGGGCTGTGTTCTACTTGATATAACTCCCTTCTAGAATTCTTCAGAAACTCCTTAATTGGAGAGAGCTCCTTTAAATTGCTGATCATACCCACCTATTCAATAAATTCTGAGATGCAAGGCCTAGAATGTGTTCATTGAAAGATAATTTGCAGCAGCCTTTAAATATTTAAAGTGACAGTAAATCAACAAGATGCTACATTGACATTTGGCTATAAATCTAGAACAGATAGATTTAAAGGTATTACCGCAAGCCTGACAATCAAGTCGGGAATGCATCTAATATAGCATAATTGAATTGGATTTGCTGTGTTTGAAGAGTCCGTTTCTCTATACAAATTGGAGAACAGAATATTTGATACTCCACTAGGCCTAGAAATTCCCTCTTCATTTCCTGTAAGGTTCTTGTATGCTAAAATTCCAATGCAGAATCTTCAAAGCTGAGTCTGGTCGCCATTTTGTCTCACCATAGGGCGGTATTTTCACAGAAGGATATGTCAGCTTTACTCATATAATGTCATACTTTTATTCATTCAGTTGAAAGCTTTTGACTCTTCCAGACCCATCTTGACTCTTGTGCTCGCAAATACATGCTTAAGGTGGGCTGTGTTGATTGCTGTATTGGCACAGCAGGGCAAGCCATAAATTCTAGAAGAACATCATTCTTCTTAACGTCTTCTTGTTTTTTGTCATATCTCCCCACCCAACTGTATATGCTTGGACTGCAGTTTCAGTACATTGTTTTGCCTTTAAAATTTTGTATCACTTCCTACTCCTCCTTCTGGCCTTGAACTTGGGCAGGCACTCCCAAACTTCGGCCCTCCAGATGTTTTAAACTACAATTCCCATCTTCCCCGACCACTGGTCCTGTTAGCTAGGGATCATGGGAGTTGTAGGCCAAAACATCTGGAGGGCCGCAGTTTGGGGATGCCTGAACTTGGGTATTATCCTTTGGGTTGCTTTCTGTTCCAGCAGATTGCTGCCAGTTTGGAGTGTTGACATAGCCCTGATCCCCAGCTAGGAAAGATGCTCTGCTAAGATCTTGGGAGCTCCAACCAGTGCCCCTGTTCTCATTTTCTTCTACCCTAAATATAAGTTTCTGTGCCTTGGGGTAAGAAATGGGGAAGGCACTGGTGGTAGAGGTGGCTCATGCACACTTCCTTTCTGCTTGAATGCTCAGATCAACTTTATTCACGGCTGACTGCAAAGCTTATGTTTAAAGCACCTCACCACAAAGAATCTGGGCAACTGCAGTTTACCAATCACAGAACTACAATTCCCAGCGTCCTGAGCAAACTACAGTACTTGGGATTTGGGGGAGAGGGAGGTATGTGCTTTAAATGTAGGGTACTACACAGCCAAAGTATCCCACTTGCCATTATCCCTGTCTCAAACATGCTTCAGCTCCATGGATCAGCTCCTGGAGAAAAGGAGCATAGTAAAGGTTGCAGGTGGACAAGAGCTGTATTTATGCAGCGATGATCCAAAAAACATATCAGTGTTATGTAACATCTGACCAGAAACAGAAATGTGGTGGGGCTGTTCCTTTTGCTACAATAGTGTCTCAGAGAATGCATTCATGAAGGCAGGCCAAATCTCCTCTGGGCTGTTAGCATTTTGTGGGATACATACAACTGAATCCTGGACATTTAGTTTCGTGCAACTAACGTGGATTAAAATGTCCTTTACACCACTTTAAACAAATCTACTTTAAAAAACCTACAACAGACTTTTGGTGGTTTTTGTGGAAAGCAGTTTCTGTGCAATGTGACAGAGAAATGCACTAAAAAGTGTGTTGGTTACTCTGGGAGGAAGGATGGGGTATAAATTTCATAAATAAATAAATATCAATTGATTCACGGAAAAGCATATAACTTTCACACAAACAAATCAGGATTAGTATCATTGTCAAATAACCTCCTAGCAAATGAATCAGAATGAATGCTCAACAAAAACATTTTCTAACCATGTAAGCTTTGTGCGGGCATATCTGGATGAATGCTCAATAACCAGAAGACTCGAAGATCTGTCTGCTTATCTATAATATTACAGTTGGCAAACACAGCTTATTTCAGCACTGCTTAGCTTCCCTTCCATCTTGAGCAGTGAAGACCATAGATCAGATATTTCTAATAACAAACAGGCTGCTAATTCCTTCTTGTGCTGCATGTTTCCTGGCTACACATAAGAAACAGCTCTAACATATAATTTGAAACTAAGGGCCGTCACTGGCTGTGAAGATGAGGCTTAGAATTAACAAATGGCGAGCGTTTTCATGGCAACTTACATCTGTTATTATAGGGCTACTTGAATAGCCATGGGGGGAAATGAGAAAATGAGCCTGTCAGAATGAAAGCAGAGGAGCAGATATCAGTTCATTTAATACAATTGTAGCCTGCAAAAGATACCAAATTGTTTTGGCTTTTGGTATGGGCATTATTTTGTATCTGATTTTATGGCCAATTTCATGCTTCCATTTCAGCTTCTGAAAGAAGCTGTTTTTCTTTCAAATCTTTCACCTGCCAGCTAAGGATTTAATGGGCAAATCTAGGCTATGTACATGTTAGCGGCAAGTCACATAGGTGTACACACAAGAGAAGGGTCAGGAATGTCTTCCCCCAATGTGCATTACTTGATTTGCTTCCCAGTGTCGGCAATCCTCCCTCCCAAACTCCTGTTTGTGAAGCTGTCATCAGCACATGCACAACAACTGTCTCAAATGCACACAACCTCAGTTAAACTGTGAAGTAAATGTGTCTTGGGTTTTTAAATTGGCTAGAAGCTAGTTTGAGGGGGAACGGCATCAAACAGCAGTATTTCTAAAGAAAATACAGGATAGATATAGATTGCGGATAATGTCATGCGTGGTTTCAGACAGCTTTGGTGGGAGCACACTGGAGCCAGAATAAACAGTTGTGTGCACACAGCCCTAGTCTGCTGACAATGGAATTTGCTCTTTAGTCTTCAGCTCTTCTTCCTTTGCTCCTGTTTGTATTTTGTTTTTCTCTTGTTGACTGAAATCTGCTTTTGTCTGTTGTCAGTCTGAAGCCAAAACCAATATGGTGTCATTGTTTAAGCAGTCAGAATGGGGGCGTTTTGCTAGTTACAAATAAATAAGCAATCAGTGACACGATCCAATACCTATTCCTATTTAGGCTCCTTCAGTAATGCATACACATTGGGCTCCAAGCTGTAGTGGATCTTCTTGGCAAAGCATATTGGTGGGCTGTTTCTGTTAACCTGAGGAAGACTTCAGACTAAATCCAGAAAACATGAAGCAACAGTACTTGCATTTATATGCCAGTTAAGTCCCTTTGAAATCATTGAGACAATTCAACCATGAAAACGAACATGCAAATTTAAAATAGTAGAATTGGTAGACTGACCACTTGTGTTTAGGATTTAGATTTATATCTGAATATTCCGGGTGATATCCAGATTAGACCCTTGAAATTAATGACTATGACTAAGTAGGCCCATCTATGGTATCAGTCTCAACTATTTTGTGGAATGTGGTTGTGAGAGCATCATGAACACAATAGCATCTTTAAGTCACTGGCAGCAAGCTCAGCTTTTAATACATATAATTTTACTTTAGATGTAAAATCATTCTTTAGAAGCTGATCATCCATGCCTCCTTTCTATCAAAGTAGTTGTCAACACAGATGCACTCAGCCTTTAAACATAATAGCAGCAAATATGCTGAACGCTAGCAAAGCTGGTTGCCTCTTCCCCCTCCATAGCAGTGTTCTGCCATTTAATTTACTTTATTCCTGTTCTCCGCTTCTTAAAAAAATGTTGTTGCCCAGAGGCTGTGTATTCACCATTATAGGGCTGGCTTGTAGATCAAGCCTCATTAAAAATAAAAATAAAAAATGCAAATCCTGCCCTCTAGCAAGCCTATCCTTGTACATTGCATGGGTTATCAGAGCTGTCCTGAGTTTGAGACTAGTAACTTAGCTACACTTGCCTTTCAATAGGTTGTAGGTCAGTAAAAGGGATGGGGTGCGGGGGTCGGGGGCTAGCAGGTGCACCCCTGAAATCCCCCTCATTGCGTGAAGAATGCATGAAGAGGACTGATTGTGTATTTTCTAACACTGAGCAGTCAAACCTTGGGGCACAAATTTTACTTTACAAACACAGGCCAGTTTTCTAACACAGAGCAAGCTGGAGTTCCACTTCTTCTTCAGATTTTGGATAGCAAGTAACACATATCCTGTGCTTAGGCTTCCGGTTTGTCCGAGAAGAGAAATGGCAGCTAACTCTGGTATGACCTCTTCTAGACAGCAGAGCTTGCAAACTCTCATTTCTGCTGTGCAGTATCAATAAAGTGTATTGTGTGATTAAAAGGAATGATCTGTGAGTGAAAGATTATGCCTATTGGATCTGAACAACTATCAGCATGTAGAATTATTGCCTAGGCAATTACCTCAGGCTTACTTGATGCCTTAAGTCAGGTAGAATTTTCTGCATGGTGTCTTTGAAGGCTTTCATCCAGCAGATTAGGCATTTTTTGGATGGTAGGTTTGTACCTTACTCATCACTGTATTTGAATCTAGGTTATTTGAATCTCTCAAATACTTGAATATATTCCCATGTCCCTATGCCTGTGTCAGTGCAGTCTTTAAAACAGATGCCTCCTTCTATTTGTTTTTCTTATTTTCTGGATGTTCCTTGGGCTGTTCAGATAAATGATGTTCTACTTCTCATGCCAGGATGTACTTTGCAAGTCTTTCATTGCTCCCATCAACTTGATTTCTTTAGGAAGTTGAATTGCTTGCTCTAAAAGCATGTGGTCTTACCATTATGTCTCCTGGAACTTGTAACGTGAGTTTTTAACATTATAATAGCCCGCAAAGCAATGGTACATGACTATGTCAATATGTAGCCTATCCTGAAACTGAGAACATATGGCTCTCTTCCATTTGTGATGAATCAATGCAATGTGGCATTTAGGATGTCCGACAGCCTTTTCCCTAAACTTGGTACCTTCTTAGTGTTTTGGCACTACAACTCCATCATCTCCAACCAGCCTGGCTGTCTTGGTTGGGTCTGACCCCTGACTCTTCCCCCTTCATGTCACTAGAGTGTAGCACTCAAATTGGACAACTGTCTCAATGACAACAAGTGCAAAATAATTTGCTTAAGTTTAGACACCCCTGCTAAAGTGGTTTGTTGGCGATGCTGTAGTTCTCGAGTTATTTGCTTTTGTTGTGATAAAACTGAGATGATGAGATAACCATCAGTTTCTGTTTGTCCAGCCAATGTGTAGGTGGTTAAATTATGTTCCTTCACCCTGTGGGGTCAATGGGGATTTCCTAGAGTAAGATGACTAAGTTCCCAGCTTTACCGTAGCCCACCAACTCTTGGAAAACACATTTACTAAGCTCCTCCAGACAGAGTGAATTATGTGCTATCATTGCTGGTGGACAGTGAAGGGCTCACAGGTGCTGGGGGGGGGGCGCTGCGGGCTTGATCTTATTGGCAGCTGCACAGTATAACAGCTGGAAGAAATGTAGCACGGTTGCGTTCCTGTCCCATAGCTGATTCTGCACTGGGGGTGGGGAGAGAGGACTTGAAACTCCGCCAAGTGGCTCTCTCCAAGCACTTGCTCTATGGATGTTAATTGATTTGATGGTGAATAGCCAGAACCTGGATTTCTTTTCTTCTTCTTCTTTTGACACAATCCCCTCAACATTCATTAGAATATGTTTGTCGTTCATATTCTGACGTGAGGCAAATGTGCAATAATTTGATTCTGTAATGGACATGTACTACCATGGTGGCCATTACTATGATGAATAGGTTCAGTGGAAGGAAGGCTTGTATATCGGAAGGACTTTTGTGGGATTCAGTGTGCATTTCTAGACAGAGCTGTGGAGGTCCCCTGCCCCACACCTTGGAGAGCTGCTGCCAGTTACTGAGCTAGATAGACCAATGGTCTGACTTGGAATGAGGCAGCTTCCTGCGTTCCTGTGCATCTGCATATTCTGAACTCACAGTCTGTTCCATTCTTCTGGAGGCCCCTCTGTGGAACCTTCAGTGGTTTTCTCTAGCTGTCAAAGTAGCCCAAGTGCTGTGCTTTTGCATTTCCCCATAGAAATGCAAGGTCCCAGGGACCAAAATATAAATGGCTGCACTCATGGATAGGGATATCAGGAAATACTGACAAAATCAGAAATTGCCAGCATTTGCTTATTTGTCCCTGGAATAGAAACCAATCCAGCAAATACCATCAGCATTTGCTGTTGTCGCGTTTAGTCCACAAATGGTACATAATTGAGTATGTCCTTCCCCATTTGCATTGTGTTGCCTCTTCCCTGAAATAAATGGGATGGAGTAACATAATGACAATGTAATTTATGTAATTATGCATTTTTTTTAATTTACAAGAGTGAACAGTGAGATGAATAGCCCAGGTTTTGGGAGGAGATGAAGTGCAGCGGAATGGAGTTGGTGCTGCCCAAGATATGCTGATTACTGTACCAGCAAAATTTGAAAAGGAGTGCTTTGGCAACCTCTTCCTAGAAATGGAAGATGGGAAGTGTACAGAAAGGAAGTCCTAGCTCAGTGGTACAGAGCCTGCTTTGCATGCAGAAGGTCCCAGGTTCAATTCCCCCCCATCTCCAGGAAGAGAAGAGTCAGTATAAGGTGGCTTCCTACGTTCCTGCCCAAAATGTCTAAGGGCACCCAGAAAACTGAAATGTGCTACACATATAGGCTTAGTCACACGGATTGCTAGGTAAGGCTGGAAACAAACCCTGTGCAGACAGTCTGCTCATGCCACTAGAATCCTGTGAGCAAAGATGTTTTAAATCTGCCCCCTCGTCATATCCTTGTTGCCAGACCCCCAACTTTGTAGAGTTCAAATTTACCCAGATGCTTGCCTGGGTACACCAGGCTCCCCACTACAGATATTTTCTTCTCCATGTGTGGGAGGTTGTAGGGCTGTATCAGGGGTGGGGTGTGGGTGAAGAATTGCGTGAAGAATGCCTGAAGAGGACTGATTGTGTATGTTCTAACACTGAGCAGTCAAGCCTTGGGGCACAAATTTTACTTTACAAACACAGACCAGTTTTCTAACACAGAGCAAGCTGGAGTTCCAGTTCCTCTTCAGATTTTGCATAGCGAGTAACATATATCCTAAGCTTGCAGAATGCAGGTTTCATTTCATTGTGCATGCTTGAATGCATGTTTGTTGGATTTCAGTAACTGGCCAAGAATATTTATATTCACATGTGCATGTTGACCCTCCCAGGCAAAGCCTGTATATGTTTGAACTCACTGGTGTATGCCTTCACTTGTCAGCTATACACCAATGAGTACTGACAATCTCATTTCGGTGACTGTCAACATTCACTCGGGTGTATATCTGAGTTTTTTGACATGAACAAAATTTATCTGAAATTGTCAATATTCACCCAACTTTGGACATTCCATTTCAAAGTATCCATCTATTGGGAGACAAGGTTGAGGTTTCAGAATATTTGGGGGACTTCTAAGGTTATGCAGAAATATTACCTTGCAAAACCTATGGAATATTGATTTTTTAAAAGTAAAAAAGGGTGTGTGTGTCTGTTTGACCCCTAACTACTTATAGTAGGAGTTCTATGGAGAAGCTTCATTCAGGTGGTTTGAGATACGTCTGTGGATTTGTGGTTGAAGGCGAGCAATGGCACATCCACCACATTAAATGTCCACATTGATTTTAATGGTTTATCTTATTTCTTATGTTATATTCTATTGTATTAATATTTGAATTCTATGGAATACTGTAAAATACAATACAGAAGAAATAAAAGAAGCAATGAAAACCATGCAGCACAGTGCATTGCAATGGTTTCAACAAACAGAAAAATCATGAAGTGGTCCATCAAGACCCTCAGCAGTTTTCAAGTGGTCCATTGGGGAAAAGGTTTAGGAACCACTGGTTTATAGTATCCTGGAAAGGGCATTTAGATTGGATGAAGGTGCTCAATGAGATTGCTTCCCTTGGTGAACCCTGAATGGCAGGTTCATCCCAGAATGGATTGTTAAAACAAAAGCACTAAACCTATAGTACCTTCATTTATATGCAGTGTTAACAGTTATGGTCAATTATGGACTGGGAAATTTAAAAGTGTTGGTATTTTTTAAATACAGCTTGCTGATTGTTGACACTCAAGCTCTGGTCATTTTTAGTCATAGCTACTGGAGTGAAATAAAAGGCAACAATAAGATGCCTCCATGAAAACTGTTCCATGGAATCAATGTGCTTCTGTGCTTGGTTACACCTGGATACCTTATTGTAGCATAGGTAGGTTGGCTTCAGTCTCTTGCATAAGTTTCCTCAATTAGATTCTCCCCGGACGAATGGTATGTTTCAAACATACAAAGTAAAAGTGCATTGTCTTAACTGTTAAGGCTGAGTTGGGCAACCATTGGGCTGTGGGCCATATGCAAGCTTCAGCTGTTCTCTGTGTGGTCCACTAAGCCCAGGGGAGACCTTGCCACCCTTCCCCACTGCCCAGCTGACCAGCCACCAGGAGGGTGGTGGGGGAAATAATATAGCAGTGTAGGGATAGTAGGGTTTTTTGGTGCACTAGGAGCACTGGGGGAGGACACTACAACTTCTTCCCCAGTGCTCCTGTGCATGCACACGAAAGCTCATACCTATGACAAACTTAGTTGGTCTCTAAGGAGATACTGGAAGGAATTTTTTTTTATTTTTAGCATGAGAACAGTGATACTTTGCATATAGGGAGTGTTGGGGTGTGTGTGAGGCTTTTCAACAATAAGAAATTTTCATGAGTAGCAGCATATGGGCATGAGTCTTTGGCTACCTCCCAGAGAATCATAGAATTGTAAAGTGGGAAGGGACCACAAGAGTCATCTTGTCCCTGCAATGCCAATCGTGGGGCTCAAACCCACCACCATGAGATTAAGAGTCTCCTGCTCTACCAACTGAGCAGTGTAGTGTCCATGCCTGTTTCCCCAAATGACACAGTTCTTTCCTCCTTGGAAACTACAGGCTTATGTGATATGATGAAAGGGCTTCTTCTATCCATCAGGAGGCGAATAGGACAGCCACATTATCAGATTCAGGCAGGGTAACTGGGATCAGCTAGGCCTGGTTCCCAAAGCTTTTCTCTTTTTTCAGGTGTGAAGGCATCCTTTAAGCACTGAACTGAGCAAGCATGAGGCTTTTTCTGGGGCTACTCTGGGGCTACATTTGCTGGAATCCTTGCCTTCCTCAGTAATTAATACTACCCCTTCCCATTGTGAACTACGATTAAACCCAGGCCGTTTTATGCATACAGAACTGTGAATAACACTTAGACAGAACATTGACATTATTTAGTGTTAAGTGTTCAGCTGTAAAACCGCTCACTGTTACAGCCAACTTAAAGCAGACAAATTAGGTGGCTTTAAAGTGTTATCCTCCCCCTGCCTCTTGGTTTTACTGCCAAATCATGAGATGAATCTGGCTATCCAAAAGAAATGTATATTTTCCTTTGGTTGTAGAAGGCTAGCTGCCTGCTATTGCAAGGTCACCAAGGAAAAGTTAGCGTGAATATTGTACATCTGGGTATCCTTTTGGTATCAAACACAGGGTTCAAAGTTGTTCCTTTAAAAAAGGGACAAAGGAAAAGAATCTGAGGAAGGAGCAGAGCACCAGGAGAGGAAAATGAGGCGACAGCTAGCAGTTGATTGACAGAGCAATCCTGTACATGTGTTCTCTGAAGTATGACCTACTGAGTTCAGTGGGACTTACTCTTAAGTTACTGTGTCTAGGAATGTGGCCTAAATGTGAAACACTCACAACATTTGGAAATCTGAAACACCGTTGAAGAATTTACTGCTTTTATTTTAAACACTACTGTCCCTAATCCAGGGAGATCTGCATGCATATTCAACCTACAGTATTTGTGGCTGATGTTCATCAACATGCGAAGGCACTCGAAAATGTCAGTTCCAAATAGGGATTGTTAGGAAAAGGATTGGGGAGAAAAAAGGCTAGTAATGAAATGCCTATACAGAGTCAGACCAATGGTCCATCTAGCTTAGCACTGTCTACAGCAGGCATCCCCAAACTTCGGCCCTCCAGATGTTTTGGACTACAATTCCCATCTTCCCTGACCACTGGTCCTGTTAGCTAGGGATCATGGGAGTTGTAGGCCAAAATATCCGGAGGGCCACAGTTTGGGGATGCCTGGTCTACAGCAACTCTCTAGGGTTTCAGGCAAGAGTCTTTCCCTCCCTGGAGATGCTGGGGATTGAACCTGAGACCTTCTGCATGGAAAGCAGATGTTCTACCACTGAGCCACGGTCCTTTTCTTCCTTTCATTTATACACCACCTTTCTTCCATTGTGGACCTCAATGTGGCATACATGTGATTTTTTCTGGTGGTCTCCATTCAGGTACTCACGAGACCCAGAGTTGCTCATTTTCAGCAAGGTGGTGACCTCATGTGTCTTCAGGACATTTGGGAAAACAATGGAAACTTAGTTGCACCAGTCATTGGGATGCTCAGAGGGTGGTGGGTTTTTTTGGCAGAGCCTTGCTGAATTTGAAGTGACCTAGTAGGGCCAATGCCCAACTAAATTGCCCATCCAAGAAATCCCTCCATGGCAGTAATGGTAAAGGGCACTGTCATAATCTCAAACAGTTTCTATTCATTTCAGTGGGGCTTGCCCAAGATTGTATTCATAGTCTGCTGGTGCTAAATAACAGTCTATATTTAGAGGCAGTAGCATTGCGAAATGCTCCTGGGTTTACTGAAAGGTCTGGTTTGCGGCTGGCAGGGGTCAGCAATTGTTGTAAATACAGGTTTTAAATATAGAAGCCTTTCCATTAATGCTGATTTCTGTGCTTAGAAGAGAACCACGGCATTCTTCTTTTATTAATTTTTATGGTTCCACGGGGGAAATGTTAAAACACCTATAAAGTCTAGTTTAGAAACTCTACCCATTATGTTATCTGTTTAAGTAAATTCGTACGCTGGGAATTTGTAATATGCTGCAGACTTGAATTAGCTGGATAGGGCAATTACTGTGCATAATTTCAGCCTTACAAATATCCTGGCTCCCAGCACAACGGACACCATGGTTCTTTTGAGGGCTGGTTACGCCAAGGCGCACTAAAAGGATTTTTTTGTTCATTGACTCACTCTGACTGCTAAGGGTTCCTTCCGAGCTGCCGTGGATACAGAGTAAATTACAGGGCACCAACCCCTTGTCGAAGGTGGAGCTGCATTTTAAAAACAAAGTCAGGCAGTCTTAAGTATTTTCATGTTGTGAATAACCTGTTCAAAAATATAATTGCTGTTTAGGACGGAGGGAGTGTGCTTATTCCGTGGAGGAAAGGGAAGATGAATGGCGTTTCAGAAGAGGGGGAGAAGGAGGGAGACTTATCAAAGTCAGCTTGCTTAGGCTACATTGGGGGGTAGCCTATGTGGTGCCCTTCAGATGCTGTTGGACTACAAATCTCATCAGCCCCAGCCAGCATGGCCAATGGTCAGAGATGATGGGAGTTGTAATCTAACAAATATCTGACTGTTGTGAGAATGCATTTAAGAAATTATTAAGAACTGAAGCTGATCCCAGGCTGATGAACCATGTAACCATTGTACAATGGTTTGTAATGATTGTAATTGTACAATGGTTTGTAATGGTTTGTAATGATGGTTTGTAATGATTGTAACCATGTCACAATGCCTGGACACAAATATGTGGGGTTTTTTTTGCACACCGCAGATCTCCCTAGTGCATGTGTTGGACTGAGACATGCAAAATTACAGTCAGTCGCTTGGGGCAAACTGTTCAGGTAGCCCATTCAAATCCAATCCCACAGTGTAATTCGTGCTGGCAACAAGTCTCTGCGGAGTGTAAACATAGGAATTTTCCTTTCATCCCATCAGAGGTGGCCTTGCCACTAGGGAAGGTGAGGCTGCTGCCATAGTTGGCACGTTTTGAACACCAGCAGAGTGCGAGGCAGAGATCTAGGACCACATAAGCACAATGTGCTACACAATTCTCCTGCACAAGTCACAGAAGGTATGAACAGGAGCAGTGTCAAAGCACGGGAAGGGCTGTAGCTCAGTGGTAGAGCATTTGCTTTGCATGCAGAAGGTCTATCCCTGGCGTCTCCAGGTAGGACTGGAAGAGATCCTAGTCTGAAATCCTGGAGAGCTGCTGCCAGTCAAGGTAGCCAGGGCTGAGCTAGATAGATCAATGGCCTGATCCAGTATATATGGCAGCTCCCTATGTTTTTATGACTTCCATTGCTTCTGTGCAGGAGAACTCCCTAATGATAAGGAACCATTTTCAGCCTGAGGGTCACATTCACTTTTAGAGAGGCAAGACCAGAGCCAAATGTGAACAGGGCAACTGATGTGACTCTTAGGCTATATTGCAGACACATAAAAGTCAGGTTTATGTGCGCGCGCCCACCCACCCACTCACCACTTTCCACCCTCCATCCAGGCAAATAAAAAGCATTACTACATTTCAAAGATTCAATTCAGCTGAGCAAAAGCAGTACGGGAGGGCATGGAACAGGGTCAGTGCAGGTGGGGAACTGGGGGCAGCCTAAGGAGAGTCCCAAGGGGCAGATAAGGAGGCCTGGAGGTCCCCAACCTTTGCCCTAATTGAAAGTGACCTTTTTTAATTAGTGGGTGCCATTCGGATGTTCCGCGTCAAACTCCAAAGTGTCTTGCGTCTCCCCTGTGCCCTTTTGTCTTTGTCCAGCCCAAACCCATATACTCTGGTTTAACTGTATTGCAAATGAGGCTGTTAGAGGCTGACACTCAGAAGATTATTCAGACAAGACATGCATATCTTGAGTCACCGCTCTCTCCCCGTCACTCGTGAAGTGAGCTTGCAGTATTTAAAGGAGCAGATTGCTGTGGAATATGGTCAAGAATCTCTATTCTGATCTGATCAGCATAAAGTGATGTCTTCCTTACAAGCCTCTCATTCCATTAAGTTATTCATAGCTCAGTTTTCCAATAATGCTTTACACATTTCCCCAAGGTGGGGAGGATCTTTGACGTACTGCTTTGGAATGAAGGCCTTTGTATTTAGGTTGCCATTGGGGATAGTTCCATGTCCCTGACAAAAGCAGGATGAGAGACGTGCAAGTTCTGTGTTGTTCTGTGCAGGGATTTTTTAAAAGGCAGAAGGCAAATGAAAGGGCTAGAACTGAATGGCAGCTCAGTCTCGCTTTGTATGGATCAAAAGGCTTCTTAAGAATCATGCGCTCTGGCTGTCAGGCTTCAGATCAGTAAGGGTCCGTCCAAAAAGTGGAGGACTGCCAAGAGTGCCAAGAAATAGCTCATTGCCACATCCAGGCCCAGGACAGGAGGCAGGGTAGTCAGACTTCCAGGCAGTCTTGGGCCTCAAAGCCGTTTGTCCTATTCCCCCCCCCCAAACCCCTCCATTTGGCAGGTGAAGAGAAAAGATTAGTATGAGCATGCATCTTAGCTAGCTACCTTTGAGATCAGAAGGAAGGATGTAATGAAAGATTGCCATTTTGGAATACTCTGCCCTGAGAAAAGTCAAATAATATATTTGGCACTGTTCATTGACCTAAATCACAGGTGTGTTTTGGGTGGGGACTTGATGATGAGGTGATGGCATGCACATGTGTATTTTCATTTGTTCAGGTATGTAGATTTGAGGCAAGTGTAATCAGGAAAACTGTGCAGCAGGTCCTTCCAGGGCCCCTTGCAGATGTGTCACCTGTGAGATATTTTGAACTTTTAAACAAATGGGTTAAGGTAGTGGTTTGGTGGCCTTGCTTCTTTTGCATGGGAGGGAAAATCTGAATCGGGGAACAAAACTTAGCAGTGATCCTTCTGGCCATTCTGAGAGGCCTTCTGAGGAGAAAATGGCAGCCACTGGTGGCCATCATGAAAATAATACATCATCATTCTAAGACATTCTGAGGAAAACAAAATGACAGGGGACAGGTTAGAGGAGCTGAGGTGTGCGCCAGTGAGTGTCCCCACCTCTCTGGCACTGAAATTTAAAAACCACCCAAATCCCCTGTTTGCAGCTGGTGACTGGGACCCTGAAATTGGAATGCCATTTTGAATGGTAGTAATCAAGGGCTTTGTGTGTGTTGTGGCAATGCCATGGGAATGCATTAAAAAAATGTGCAATGTGTTATTTTATACGGCATCCAATCTCCCAGAATCAGAATATATATATTTCAAAAATAAAGTTTCTAGTTCCTATGGTTGTGAAGAGACACCGAAGTTGTGAGGGCAAGGACTGCTGAAGTCTCAGAAGGCAGAAAAGTAGTTGAAAAAGAATTTCAGCTATTAGAAATGACAATGCATTATACATTGCAATATTCTCTGCCTTCCCAGCCATGAGCAAAACCAGAATAAATTATGCAAAAGTTTAAAAATGCAAAATAAATTATACAAAAGGAGAAATTATTCAAATTTATTGAATTTGCATAATTTATACAGGTTGCCAAATTCAGCTTTCCATGGCAGAGTACTGATAGCCTGCAGACATAATGTCATTGTTTAAAATTGCAGAATACATAGCATACATAGCATCCTGGGCCTATCTATAGAACAGGCTGGAACTGCCTTAACATTTCATTTTTCCATTAAATTCTAAATAGTTCTGTGATCAGAGTTGGTGGTGGCTTGTGATCTCTAAACAACATTTCTCCATCCCTTAACCAACTATACTTTCTGAGATTCTTTGGGAAAACTATGACTGCTAGGTTCTTCTCTTATACTGTTTGGCAGTGGAATTTGCTGTTCGGCAAATGGAATTTGCTACCAAGGAGAATTTGCTACCAAGGAGTGTGGTGGAGTCTCCTTCTTTGGAGGTCTTTAAGCAGAGGCTTGACAGGCATATGTCAAGAATGCTTTGATGGTGTTTCCTGCTTGGCAGGGGGTTGGACTGGATGGCCCTTGTGGTCTCTTCCAACTCTATGATTCTATGATTCTACTCACTAACCAGGGAGGTAGTCCCACCAAACTCAGTGGGGTTTACTTTGGAATAGACACGTATATGATGGCACTTCTAAAGTAGTATAAGACTAACAGAAGGTTCAAGTGAAGTTGTTTGCAGTGAAGGAAGACAGGTAAGCTAACTTGGCAGGAGCGCAACTGGGCAAGTGAGAACTGGCTTGAATTGCAAGCACCCTTCCCTGAGGACCAATCCAAACATGCAAAATTTTGAGTTGGGACCTATCAAAAACCCTTAATAGATGCTTAGGAAAACATGAGCTTGCAATCTCCCCCCCCCCCCCCGCAAAATCTTTAAATGCAATTAAGAACATACTGCTCAGGGGTAGGGGTGGTAAAGAGAGTTAAAGTAACACTGGTGTCATGTAAAAAGGAACAGCAGCAACAAAACCATTCTTAAATCCCCAGAGTATTTTTTAAAAAACCCACGATACTAGGAAGAATTACAAGGCACTGTTTCTGCTAAGCTTTAATTTAGTTAATGAGAATCGAGATGCCGAATGTTCTTTTCCACCAGGAGTAATAATAACCATCCTGAAGAGAGAAACAAGTTGATGTCCTTAGAATCAAAGCAGTTCTATAGGAAGGGCATCTTCCTGTTTATGTCTTCTACTTCTTTGCTGACCGAATTCAGTTCCTGTGTGGCAACAACAGGGAACCTCTCCAAACTGATGAGCAATTCCTGAAATGCATGACTCATGAGGAAGTGTCAAAGGATGGGTCCTTTGCAATCAGTGGCTGTTTCTGAAAATAGTCTGGCCCGGTTGCTCCCACAGGCCAGCAGAATTTGTGCATCTGTGAAGCAGCAGTTTCAGGTTGCTGCAGCAATCGGCTCCTCCCAGGACCCCCATCCCATCCCCATATCTATGCAAAAACGCTCGTAAGTGTTTGTCTGTCTGATCAGTTTGCCCTCCCTTCCCTAAAGAGCGCTCAGCACAGGTCTTCCAGATAATTGAACTTTAATTTATTTTAATGTAATGGAAAAAACATATGAAGGGGAACAGGAAGCTAATTTAAAATGGTGCTAAAAAGCAATCAATATGTTAACAGATGCCTTCATTTTTTCACACTGAGGCTGCTAGGGAGCAAAAAGAAAAGAAAAAAGTTTGAAATGTAAGCATTTTTTTTTCTTGTGGGATTACAAAACAACAACACAGAGATTCTGCCATCTTACACTTAATCCTCAAGAGCCCCAATGAGCCTATGTTGTGAAAATGGAAATGTTCTTTGAAAAATATAAATAGCTTTTTATGGGGTTGGGGTTGGGGTGGGAGAAGAAAGACAATGGTGCCATTTTTCATTTGGCAATGTGCATTTCTATATTCTCTTGGGAAAGCAAATATAAATGCCTATGGATTTGGTATGTTGCCTTTTGTAGGGTCAAGAAACACAGTTGTGGCGTTGCTTTAGAAATGTTATAATGATTGAAGTCAATTTCTGAAAGGCAGAATAAAGCCCCCATTGGTCAAGCTTCCCAGCTCCTCCTCCCCTGGACAGGCAGATGTTCACTCAGAAAGCCTCTCCAGAGTGCCTTGGGCCCTTCTTGAACAAGGTTAGGTACCAGTAGTAGGGTGGCCATTGGCCATATTTCTAAAAATCCAGAATTTCAGTGATTTCCGCCTGGACACTGTTTCCGATGGCAACCCTATGAGATAGGTGGACAAAGCACACTACTGGAGAAGGGAGGGGGGAATTGCCCCAAACTGGTATTGGATCCTAAGATAAATAAGTTTCTGACAGGAACATTTCCTGATTCCTCTTCCCCCAAGCAGCTCATCTGTTATTTGAGAAGACCTGTGGTGATTTAGTATGGAGTTTTCCTTTAAATCTTCTTTGAAGTCTGCTGGGAGTAATAGCCAGGGGAAGGGAGTCAGCCTATAAAAAGAGATGGAAAATAACAATGGGGAACAGTTGGATTAGGCAATCAGTTTTCCTGTGGTTCTTCTTATCTTATAATAAAGCCTTTCCCATTGAGTCCTGCCTTGATGCTTGGACACAACAGGACCCTGCATGGAAGAGGAGTAAGGAGTGCAAAAGCAACACTCTGCCTTTAATTAACAGCATAAGAGCATCAAGTGCAAGTGTTATCCCACAATTTCTAGTATATCTCATCATTGCTTTCCTTATTGCAAAAAAATCCAGTCTTGGTGAGAAATGGGTTTGTTTTGCAAGAATTCCAAATCAGCTTTAATTGAGTAGCCTGGATTTGCCAGGATGTGAATGAATGCCCACCAAAAATAATGGCAGCCTAGAAGCTCCCTAAGATAACAAGAATAGCCCTGCTGGATCACACCAAGCAGAATGCTATTGGAAGCCTACAATCAGGACCTGAGTGCAAGGGACACGCAATTCATATTCAGAGGCATACTGTCTCCAATGGTGAAAGTAGAACCTAGCCACAATGGCTAGTAGCCATTGATTGGGGGGGGAGCAGTGGAAAAGGAGGGGAAGCTCTGGTGCTCACTGGTTGAAGAAATCTTTCATGTAGCTCACTAAAGTACATTCAAGATTTATTGTACCAGTGAGCACTGGTGTTTCCCCCCCTTTTTCCTGCTTGGTTCACTTGAAGTGCTGTTTCCTCTATCCTAGTAGCCATTGATGGCCTTGTCCTCTGCTTCTGCCCGGTTGGTGCTGAGAGTGAAGCAAGATTTTGGATGTGGAGACACATCTGCCTTTAGTTCTTCCTCTCTCCCTCCTTCCGACCCTGTCTTCAGAACTGCAGCATAAGTTAACTTAGAATGCAAACCAGTGTCTTTCGCTTGATAGACAAAGCTTTACCTATTTTGAAACCTCTCCCATGCCACAGCGCTGCACAAGGTCAATTCTTTCCATATTGAAATGTTTGAAAGTCTGTGTGTGTGTAGGGCGGGGGGGGGGGCGCCTTCCAGACTCTTTCTGAATAACTAATATCATACCTCTGCTCTCAACTGTTGACCTCCTATTATAGACTTTCCGAGCCTCGTGTATTAAAAATGCATATACTTTTCCTTTTCTTGGCTCACGGCCAAACACAAATAGATCTAATTTAGTTATGTTTTTATAAAGCTCCAGGCCAGTTTGAAAACCCAGTGCATAATCAAACAACTTCTAATTACATTTGATCCAATGAAGGGACAAATATTAAAGCATATAGTTAATCTAACAGAACAGAAAAGGGTTGGTTTTTTTAAATAAAAAAAAGGGTCTTTCATTTTTACAGGTTTTTAAACAATCAATACCACTGTGAAAATCTGAGCAACTGAGAGAAAAAGGACTCTGTGTTTCTCAGTTCTGTTTATGCTACACTAAAGAGGATTGTGGGCTAGAGCGAGTGAGCTGGACACACTTCACTTTGCAACATATTTTGAATCATTTCAATACGAGTATGATTTAATCTTACTGAGGTCAGTCCTGAGTTTTCTGGCTATTAAAGAGAACATTTCTGTAAATATTTTTATTATATATTACATCCTTATTATAAGCAAACTTTGCTGCAGACCCTCCTAATCCTTGGAGACCTGCGTGGTTTAGGGCTGTGCACAAACCATATGTTTAAAGCACCCTCCAAAAGAACCCTGGGAACTGTAGTCTGCCAGCCACAGAGCTACAGTCTCAGCATGCTTAGTGAACTACAGTTCCCAGGATTCTCTGGGGGGGCATGTGTATGCTGTGTACTTGGCCTAGAAGAACCGCTGACCACCATCTCCATGCCATAGTCTGAAGAATGCAATACACATCTCATTGGCATGGCAAGTAAAACCAGGTTGCGGAAGTCCTGGGAAAAGGCAGGCTGTGTAGTTACTTGGAAGGAATCAGTGAAAAGACCTGCAGTACTCCCATACCATCATATGGCAGCTCATGTAAATGTGAAAGATTTCACTTATGGAGATGCAGAATGACATGTTGGGCTTGGAGAAGCAGAGCTGTCCCAGAGGCAGAACATCAAAAGGCACCCTCTGCCCCGCATCCAGCCAAGGTGCATAGCACTTTCGGCTTTATTGCTAGGGTGGGATTGCAGCAATAGCCTCCTGGCAGCAATGTTGTTGCTGCTTACCATTAGGGGTAGGAGCAAGACAACATTGGGTTTGCAAAAACAGTCACTTGCGCCTCCAACGTTAGTGATGCAAACTTGCTCATTTTAGAGAATGCAAACCTATCCAGAACAGATTGAACGCCATCTCCCAAACCCTTTGAATCTGAACTTAATCTCCACTCATCCAAAGATTCAGTTTATTAGCCTCCATTCCACCCATTACCATCTGCAAGTACTTGTTAAAAACCCTCTGAATTTATACCTGGTCATTGCTTTTGCCAAAAGACTGCTGTGTGTGGCTGGAGAGAGGAAGGTTGAATGTCCTCTCCTCTTGTGTGGTGCCAATGAAAATCCATACCTGGTATTAGACAAAAAAACAGCCCCCACGTATGTAGCTGCTAGACACACAATCAAAGTAATGTCTAGTTTGCTCTTCATTGTGGTGATTGCATGCTATTCAAGACTGGATAAAATATTGTCTGGTGGTGCCATTGGGAGAGCGTGGATTCAAAAGTGAGCTTCTGAGTCTTCTCGGCACATATGGAAGCTTTCTGCACTTTGTATCCTGGCTATAGTAACTAAACAATTCTGTCTCAGAACAAATATTCTACATCTCCCTTGCACAAATTATATATACAGGAAGAGGAAAGTGTTTGTATGAGTGTGATCTGGGGAGAGGAAATGGGACCTGTTTACAAGTGTGCACACTCAGTGGTGGTTCCAGAGCACATCAGTATTTGGAACTAGGTAGCAAGATGACCAAGATCATTTTGTAGAAGCCACAAAAATCTCTTAGGTAAGCAAAATAAATCTGAAGTTTCCTTTTGACTCACAA
Source organism: Zootoca vivipara (assembly GCF_965207765.1). NCBI lineage: Eukaryota > Metazoa > Chordata > Lepidosauria > Squamata > Lacertidae > Zootoca > Zootoca vivipara. The sequence continues at coordinate 41,934,172 of NC_142588.1, forward strand.
GGAAGGTATGAAATGACATCAGCCCAGTCTACTTCTATTTTGCTGCAGCAGCAGCAGAAACAAGAATGCAAAAGGTTAAGCTGCTGTTACACTTCCACATTGCATTTGCAAACTGACATCATCATACTAGCCTTTGTGCCTCTAAACCTTTGAAGATGGCAGAAAGTTGCTTGATTCGCACTGCAGTGCTATACATATATACTCAGAAGTATTACAGTAACATTATGTGACTTCTATACAAGCCCATATCTGTATCCTGTCTCTGTATCCCATGTTTGTAAATCCTGGTAGATTTACATAACTAAAAGTATAGAAGTACAGAGCATATAATTCATGCTAGTGATGAAGGCTTGGCCTCCTTGTTAGGGGAGTCCACTCTGTTATTTAAAAAAGGAAGTTTGCTTTTCAAGTAATTTGCACTTTTAAACTCTTCACTGTTCTTCTTTCTTTAGTGTGGTCCAAGAAGCACTTGATCTTTCACAAGTTGCAATTTGAGTACATAATTTATTCCCCGGAATAAGAATTAAAATAATTGATGGCTAGAAAGAAAGATGTTGTCTGATGCTTTGACCTCATAGCTATAATCATCTCAAGAGAGTTGTGAGTTGCATTTTTGCAGCATGCAGTACCCCAGGACTTCTTCATTGTGACCTTTATCCAATTGCCCTCCCTAAGGTTCATGCCCCAGTAATTACCCTGACTGATCTACTACACAGCACCCACCACAACACTTTCATAGTTCATTTTTGTCCCTTCCTCTCCTATCTGAAGAGTTCCTTTACCTACCAACCTGAAACCACCTCAAAAGACTGTGGCTTTCCTATTCTACCAGGTGTTACTCTAATCGGTAAGCCATGATGTTGCATCCTTCACATAGTGTGAGAAACCAGATTGACATCTGCTTCAAGTGAGCAGGAAGTGGCTGAGACCACTTGAAACTAATTCTTACTGTGAAGATTATTGGCTATGATCAAACTCACTACTTTGAAAGGAGGAAAAAACAGACACTTCAAATGCAGCATTGCTGAATGAAGGGACGAACTCCTTAATAGGGGAAGCTTAGGTGCAAATAGGGATGGAGGAGAATTTCAGCTGGGCTGCACATTTAAGTGAATTGACCTAATATGCACCAGCCAGACGTATACATGGGCTGGAATGTAATTATTCTTCACATGTCACATTTCTCCTAAATTTTGAAATACAGATCTCAGCTAAAAAGAGAGAGAGAGAGAGCTGCTGGTTTGTGTGGGATGGTTACAATGATCTCGGAGACATACTCCACAATATCTGCAGATAACTAAAGGTTTTAATATTGTTACTCAGTCTATGAACAACTGAAATGTCTTTTGTTTCACATCTGAGTTTAGATAGTAGCTTTGGTGGCATGGATTCCATGTTTGCTTATGCTCTCTTGCACCATTCTTTTTCAATAGAAAGCATTGGTGGTAAGCACCAGCTCAGCATCAGACACTTTTGAAACAAGAATGAACACTCAACTGCAGATCTTGCTCTTTAGCTACAGGATTCTGCACTGTCCAATAATGAATTCAATGATCAAGCAACCTCCATAGCTGCCAAGTTATCCCTTTTTTTAAGGGATTTTCCCTTATGCTGAATAGGCTTCCTCGCGAGAAAAGGGAAAACTTTGCAGCTATGGCAACCTCTTGTTTAAGATCAGATTTAAGACTATCTCATGTTGGCTCAAGTTCCACAAAGCCAGGAATTTGGAAGCTAAGTTTGCTGCCTTAACAGGCGTGCCCCATGTTCTGCATTGATGATGTGCAATGTCACAAAACTGGGCTTACTTAAAACTGTAAGAGAATACCAATGAATGTTCAGAATGGAAACCACTATTTGCTGTTACTGCTTTCAGTCTGCAAAGTTCAACTTATTAGTCCAACTTATTAGTCCAACAGATGTCATTGTTAGAAACTATAGAATTTTGGGGCTTATAATGATGGAACTTTGTTATTGCTACTTACCTTAGCTATAGGAGCATTCCTATGTTCTTACAATTGTTGTTGTTTAGTCGTGTCATGTCCGACTCTTCGTGACCCATGGACCAGAGCACACCAGGCACTCCTGTCTTCCACTGCCTCCTGGAGTGTTCTTATAATTAAGGGCCATTATATTAATCACCTTGCCGACAAAGGTCCGTATAGTTAAAGCTATGGTTTTCCCAGTAGTGATGTATGGAAGTGAGAGCTGGACCATAAAGAAGGCTGATCGCCGAAGAATTGATGCTTTTGAATTATGGTGCTGGAGGAGACTCTTGAGAGTCCCATGGACTGCAAGAAGATCAAACCTATCCATTCTTAAGGAAATCAGCCCTGAGTGCTCCCTGGAAGGACAGATCGTGAAGCTGAGGCTCCAATACTTTGGCCACCTCATGAGAAGAGAACAATCCTTGGAAAAGACCCTGATGTTGGGAAAGATTGAGGGCACTAGGAGAAGGGGACGACAGAGGACAAGATGGTTGGACAGTGTTCTCGAAGCTATGAACATGAGTTTGACCAAACTGCGGGAGGCAGTGCAAGACAGGAGTGCCTGGCGTGCTCTGGTCCATGGGGTCACGAAGAGTCGGACACGACTAAACGACTAAACAACAACAATATTAATACGTAACTCTTAATCATGCTAACCATGGTTTATTGTTTTTTTAAACATACAAGGAAATTGGGTGTGAAGGAGGGAGAGCCAGTTTTACTTGCTTGTAAGCAGAGTGACTGATGGGGAAACCATGGTTCTGCTCAGTGAATTTAACATTTAGCCACAGTTAATGCAACATACTCTGAAAATCCATCTTGTGATGATCATTACAAAAGCTGTGCAAAAAAGAACAAGTGCTTGACTTTCCTTTTTGCCCTCTTAATCTTATACTGTATATACATTCTAGTTTACAATCAGACCCGTGGGCACATTTGCATTTTTGAGTGAGTGTCATGCATACCACCTCCCCTGGCCATTCCTCTCCTGGATCAGCCCCTCGCCCCCAGAGAGACAGAAAGTGAGAAAGCCCACACATCACTTTCCCACTGGATCTAGAATTAATCTGAGCCGCGAAGAACACATAGATCAATCAATCAATCAATCAAAAGTTTATTGCATTAGCCATATAGCCATAGCACATATAAAATATCAAACAGGCAACTGTCGCACAACAACATAGAATACAACAAATACAACTATAACATTAAATATAAAATCCAGCTGAGTGCGGCTGGTAAGGTAAAAGACAAAGCGAGGCGTGTCGACTGTGAATATAACAGGAATTTACATAGGACTAGGGCTGGGCAAGTTAGCCAAAAAGGTGGCCCTGAGTTTCAGGGCCTGTAAAATGTAGATGGCCATATCACGTGAAACCAAGGGGTTGGCATCCACCAATAAGTACTTCATGCGGTCGATGTCCTGTGCGATGGTCGTCGGGATTAAAGAGAGAAGCCTGGATCTTACTGAGGCATATAAAGGACAGTAAAAGAAAAAGTGTATATAGTCCTCAATCTTTCTCTCATTGCATAGGCAGAGTCGAAGGTTCAATGGTGTGTTGGAAAAAAGCCATGTAAGAATGCTGTGGGAATGACGTGGAATCGAGCTAGTGTGAAGGTCCTTCTTAACGTGGGGTTTGTCAATTCGCTCAGATAGTGGGCCAGAGATCTAACTGCCTTCACGTGGGGAAGCCACGTGGAGAGTTTGGCCGCTTTAGATTGTGCTAGATCGAAGGCTTCATCCCTAGCTAGGATCCAACTGTGGATTTTATCATTATCCCATGAGGTCAGGGCAGCAAAGTCTGGAAGGGAGTAGCGGTCGCAGATGAATTCCACGGCCTTAGACCAGGTACAGCTGCTGGTAAGGGCTGTAAAAGCTTGTTTAACTAGTCGGGAGTTTTGAATTTCTGCAAGGGATTTGTAATAGATAATTATCCTGGTATGGGCTTTAGCTACTATAGATGGTAATCCCAATTCTAGTCTCAATTGGGCGGCCATGGACCCATTAGGGAGGCCCAAGATCTTTCTTGCCAGGAGATTTTGCAGAGACTCCAGACGCTGGAGTACATTCATGTTCCACATAGAACTGAAAAGGAAAGTGAGAAAGAGCACCACTCTTCCAACAATGAAGTTCTATGAACTTCTCACAGGGAAAAAGGGCAACCATCTTCACCACCTCATGACCAAGAGGGCTGTGTGTGTGTGTCCTCCAGAGGATTTGCGGGTGTGATGGAAAGGGTTCACAGGTGCCATTGTGCCCATAGGTATCACATTGGCAACAGGGATGGCTGGTGGGAGGGGCAGAGCCCCAGATGGGTTCTCCCACTGCATTTGCACCCTTCCCCTCACCCTTCCTCTCCCAGTAAGCACAGCACTGTGGCTGATGGAAAGGCAGATGTGCAGTGCCACCCGTATCCACCAGTCCCTCCTGTACAGTGAGATCTTTTTTTGTTTGTCATATTGCATTGCTTTGCTGCATTTGAATCTCTCTCTCATATTATACTTTGTGGTAAATAGATATGAAGAACCAAAGAGGAAGGGGATGCAAATTGAACTGGGCAGTTTAGCTTCATAATTAGCAATCATAATCTGCTCTGAGATAATTAGACTCCAAAGCAAAAAGAATGGGGACAGATGTTTTCAAACCTGTACTTCAAAGATTTTGCCTTTGATTGTAAGAGTTTTGCATATGAAAAGAAACTGTCTATATAGTGTGTGATAGGGTTTAATTTTTTTGAGGTAAAAATATGTGTTTCACAGAAAAGAGCAATCTTGAAAAGGAACAAATAGCTTGCAAGATTAAAGACACTTTTAAGTAAAAAATTAATGAGTTTTACACTTTGTAGAGTTTAAATTCAGGCTACAACAGAAAGGTTATCAGAGTATATGATAAACTATTAAAACACAGAAAGGGTTTTAAGAAATCAATTATTTTGATCTTTCTTATCTTTTCTTAGTGCTACTAATAATGCTCAGAAAGAGATGAACTGATTTAACCTTAGAAATACCCACTCATACAAATACTTTTGCACTGTGGAATTTTTAATCTTTAAACTTTCTGCAACCTTGTTTTTTAACCTTTTTTTTTTGGGGGGGGGGCTTTATTTTTATGTCAAACCCAGATACCTCAGAGCTTCTTGAAGGAAGGCTGTTCACAATCATTCTCAGCCAAGACAGTTCCACTGAAACAAGAGGGATATATTGGCACACGCAGGGGACAAGTTAACAGAAGTATTAAAACACTTTTGGAAATAAACCAAGGGGGAAACCTCCACCCCAACAACCTATACTACGTTAACAAAGACGGAACATGCTCACCTGCCACTGAATGCTGTGTGTCGGCTGTAAAAAGTACAGTGGGAAAAGGGGACAGTTAAACACCCTCCTTACAGGTCAGTGTTTCCTGTAGGAAGGCAATGTGGCTCTAACTTTGAATGGAAGCACGCCTGCTAGGAGCTGAGGCACTTTGCAACGTTTTGTTGCACATATGAACATAGGAATTGCCTACTGGATCAGGCCGGTTGCCCATCTATTGTAGCATCCTGTCCTACAGTGGCCAAAAAGATACCTTTGGGAAGCTCAAAAGCAGGGTGCCCCCCCCCTTGCGATTCCCAGACACTGGCATTCAGAGGCATACATCTTCTGACAGTGGAGGTAGAATACAACTATTAAGGCTAGTAGACAATGATAGCCTTGTCTTCCATAAGTTTGCCTAATCCTCCTTTAATGCCATCTAAGTTGGTGGTCATCACCATCTCTTGTGGGAGCAAATTCCATCATTTACCTATGTGCTATGTGAATAAGTAGGTTCATTTGTCTGTCCTGAAGATTCCAATATCTTGTGTGTAATAATAATAATAATAATAATAATAATAATAATAATAATAATAATATATTACCCCCACTCACCCTAAAAACTTCACCCCTGGAGGCATAGTCTATTGTCTCTTGAAATAGACAGATGCAAAAAAAATTAAATAAGACAACTTACAACCATAAAATATATGGTTATGTCCCCTTTTGTTTTTGGAAATATTGACCACTTTGAAGGTTATATTTTCAGTCCAACAATTACTTTCTCCAGCTGAACTCTGACACAGGAATGGCTCACTTATGGGTTCTTCCCATTCCACATATTCTTAAATAGTTGGTCTATCTACATCTTGTTTTCCTCTGTGTCCACAATTAAATTAGGAACTCATCAGGCAAAACCCACTACATGAATATGTGATTTTTTTTCCAAGTGGTTGACGCTAGTGCATGAGTTCTTATCTCTGAGATCCAAATTTACATTTACTGAAGCCTTTGACGATTCTGCCCCATTGGAAACAGAGTATTGGTAAGTATGATGTAATAAGCACTAACTGGTAATCAATAAGCCATACCACAGTTTCGAGGAAGAATGAAAGAAAGCAAATGGGAATACCTGCCAATTACAGCCCAGGAAACTGCGTAATCATCCATCATTCAATTATGGGTATGGTGAGACAGAAGAATTGTCAATAGCCAAATGGGAATTTAATTAAACTTTCTAAAGAAGTCACCTTGGAAGAAAAGAAAGCAATTTGTACCCAAAAGGCAATTCTGTGCAGAAGGTTATTCATTTTCCCCAGGAAATGTATTTAAATGAGGCTTCTCTCCTCTAACTGAAGTTATCTTTAGAATGAAAAACTATGGCGAGAGCAACCGAAGTGCCTCTTGATCTAGCTACTAAAATAGAAACTTGTAAATAGCTGACCTCAGTGGCGATTTTGCAATTTTTCATCCTTGTGTCAAAAACAAACCTATCTTCACGAAAATATATATTTATAAACTACGCAATGTCTGACACACACACACACACACACACACACACACACACACACACACACACACACTATTCCTGTAATAGCATTTTTTCTTAGGGATGGAGAAGAATGTTGGGAACGAAACATAGTTCATTAATCCTGTAGCCATTGCCCATCATCTTGACTCCAAATCCCTCTGCCTCCTGGAGAAGCCCATGGCCAGTGGTCGCAGAAGCAAATGGGCCCCCTTCCTTTCCCCACACTTTCACACACCTACTGAAATAGGAGAGGGGGAGGGAGGAGCAGAGAAAACAGGAGCCAAAGTTAAAGCCAAGGGCAACCAAACAGCTAGGCTTTTTCATTTGGAAAGAGGGCAAGTAAAGGAGGACATAAGAGCATGAGAGCCCTACTGGATGAGGCCAGTTGCCCATCTGGTCCAGCATCCTGCTCTCACAGTGGCCTATGGGAAGCCTGCAATTCCCAGCAACTCAAAGTTCTTTCACACATAAACCCACTCCTGGTTATATTAAGCCCCGTCCTTTTTTATTTCATCAGTATAATTTAAGGTAGGTGGGGGAGGGGTGTCATTTTGTTGCTGTTAATTGGGAGTCAGCAACTGTTACTGACCATTGGTAATTATCCGGAGGTTGACCAGCAGATCCAGATCTAATTTCTGCCTGTCTGCTGTAGAGAGCTGGAACAGTGCACATCTTTTGCAAGTCCGCCTAGCTGCTATCGAACCTCCCCGTACCCAGCTCTGTGAAAGGAAAAATGTGGAGTGCGGTGGAGGGGATAGAGAGAACTGGCAGACAAGATGGCTGATCATGTTCCAGAGGGACATGGGCCCCCAGGAAGTTGTTTCACCTCTCTTTAAGCAAGAAATGTTAACAAGGGAAAATCAACCAGACCACTGAATCTCTCTCCCTGTCTCCCTTCCCGACTGCTGATATACGTATCAAAACCCATTACTTGGGACTATGGTAGGTTTCAGAATGTTCTCTAGTCTTGCTCTCTCTGGTTAGCCTTTCCTTTTGACCAGTGCTATTTTTGAGGGAAAAGAGGTGCCTGAACTCACCATGAACACCTCCTTTGTTTTCTTATAATGGCAATGTCACCTACCTGAAAGGTGCCAGAACGGAGTTATGGTGATTTCCGGCTGAAAGAAGCCCTGCTTTTGACATAATAAATAAGCTCAGCCCAATGCTGATCTGTCATCACTTCATACTAGTTCTGATTTTGCAAATATTGCCATTTGGCCTGCAAGACAAGAGAAGGGAAGTTATATTCAATATGGAGATTTTTTTCTCTGAATAAGAATCCTCCTCCATCCAGTAAGGAATTTCATCCACGAGTACAAGCTACATGCATATGTTTTAGGCACTGAGTAAAAGGAGGTTTTGTAATATCCTGTGTGCTGTTGAAATCATCAGGAGTTTGAAAAGCAGGCACACAGTGAGAGAAACCTGGGAATGTCCCCATAAGGGCTGCCAACAGGATCATAATGTCCTCTGTCCTGTTGAATTCATCAGGAGTTCGTTAGGCAGGCACACAGAGGAAGCAACCAGGGAATGTTCTGGGATTGTCCCCACGAGGTCTGCCAATAGTATCATAAGAATATAATACAGAACCCTGATGGACCAAACCAAAGGTCTACCTGGTCTAGTATTCTGTTCCCACAGTGACAATTCACATGCCTATGGGGAGGCCACAAAGGATGGCATGAGCACAATGCCACTCTTCTACTACTCATGATCCCTAGCAACTCAGAGTAGCAAAATGCCTCTAATACTGGAAGTAGTATAGCAGTCATGATCAATGCTTGAAAAGGTAATCTTAAAAAGAAATTAGTTCCAGTTCTAATTTGCCCCTTTCAAAAAGGAACCAGTTCAAGCTCAAGTTTGACCCCTTGGTCAACTGGATTTCCTTTCCAGTCCAATTAACATTTAAAAATAATTTTAAATAATAATTTTAAAATTAAAATTGAGTTGAATTGAATTTAAAATTGCCCAGAGTTCCACCACAAAAGAAACTTAATCCATGTTCAGTTCACTTGGAAATTATAGGAACTACTTTGAGGTATAATTCAGAGGGTTTAAAAAATAATAATAGTATTCTGAGTTATTTAAGGCCAAGCACTGATCATGACTAGTAGCTAAGGCGAGTCTTATCCTCCATGCATTTGTCTAATCCAGGGGTAGTCAACCTGGTCCCTACCACCCACTAGTGGGCATTTCAGGATTCCAGGTGGGCAGTAGGGGGGTTCTATGGCACATGCAGCACTGGTGAGCAGTAAGGAAATTTTACCATCAAGAAAGATGCATTAGAGGGAGGGAGGTATAAAAAGGTTGACTAGCCCTGGTCTAATCCATACAAACTAAAGCCATACAAACTGGTGCCCATCACTACTTTTTTTTCTCAAATATTTTTTTTTCAATTTTCCAAATAAACAAACAACACATAAACAAAACAAATACAAATCCTCTTATCTCCTCCTCTCACTTCAATTTGCTCTGCCGAGCTGTGACTTCCCTCCCTCCCGCCATTCAGCTTTATTGCTCAATCTTATCTTGCAGTTCCTTTTTATGCACATTATAAACCAGTTCGTAGGATTTATTTCAGTCCTGCAAGTGTCTTTAGACTTCTACAGTTCTTCTCCATATAGTCAATGAATTTACTCCATTCCCTTTGGTACTTTGTCTCTCCCTGGTCACGGATCCCGCAGGTCAACTTTGCTAACTCTGCATAGTCTATCATTTTCGTCTGCCACTCCTCAAACGTCGGTATCTCTTGTGATTTCCATTTTTGGGCTAATAAAGTCCTAGCCGCGGTTGTGGCATATATGAATAGTCTCTGATCTCTTTTTGCTATTTCCTCTCCTATCAGTCCCAATAGAAAAGATTCAGGTTTTTTGGGGAAAGTATACCTAAAAATCTTTTTCAATTCATTATATATCATTCCCCCAAATATGGTGCCCATCACTACCTATTGTGGAATTGAATATTCACCATTTCACAAAAAAAGGTAGTGCTTGAATTATAGGAGGCGGGGTAGGGAAATTCTATCTTTTTTATGAAAATGACACTTAGCTACTGTTTTCGAAGGCTGCATGGAAGGAGACCTACATGACCTGGTGTCCCTAAATCGTATTTCTTGAATAGACATAGGGGCCCCAAATTATGCCTTCCCTTCTTGGGGCCTTGCAAAACAGCACCTAAGTGAGGTTGTCTATAGCTTCAAGTCCTAGTCCCTGTAAAAATAAACAGGCATAGGATGCAATCAACTTGGTCATATTCTGGAAATATTTCCACAGTAAATGCAAGTAAGGCAATGCGCTTCTTCTCTTATCGGCTAATAAACCTTTGGAAACTTACCGAGGCAAATATTTATGGATCAAGAAAGATGCTATTACTTAGTAAACCAGGACAATGCTCTTACTCAGATATGCCCTTTCCTTCCTGACCTATTGAGGCTTCCTTATTGAGCTTTAATTTACTCCTTGCAATTCCATCCTTTCTGCCTTTTATGTCAGCTAATTCTTCCCTGCCCCCCGATGTCTGCTTGAAACTTTGCCACTGGAATAATTGCCATAGCTCCTTGCTCCAGCTGCATCAACTTCTTCACTCCTCTCGTCTACCACTTCAAACAGACTATTTATAGTCAACTGCTAGAGCCTGCATCTTGCTGCCACGCCTCATATATGAGATGTATGCATTTGCTGAACTACCCCACCCTGACTTTCAACTTTGCTAGGCAACCAACAATAAGAGGGCAAGAGCTTAACTTGAACCCCATAACTATTCAATTCTTGAATATGTGATGTACTGGTAATATGCCAGTGCATATTGGAGTGGTCTCCACTCTTGCTACTCCTGGATACAAGCAAATAACTGTACAAAACACCTCTGGTGGCTTATTTACAGGTCAGAAAAAAAGCACGACATATCCTTTCAATAACTAACAAATCAGGATAAATGCTTAATACACAGATTGTCTGGAAGTGCTCCCCCCCCCCAATCCTCAATATTTTTCATAGGTTTCAACTTGCAATGCAGCATTGTGAACATGAAAGCAAAGAGCCGGCTGCTAAGCTATGCCCAGGATGGTCAAACGACACATGTAGAAACGGGGAGTCATGAAGTACTTGAGGTGGTTGGCCTGTAATTGGCTACATGTGAGTCGAAATTTTGTGGCGTTCCTCTATGCTTGTGATGCCAGGCTGGGTGGTTTGGAAACTGACATGAAATTCTGGGCTCTGCATCTTCAAACCATTCCAGGTATTTTGCTCCCTTAATCTTATAAATGACTTAAAGGGCGGGCGAAACCCACTAGTGTTCTAAAGCCAAGATCCTACTAGGTCTGGAATGCAAAGGACACATTCCTACAGCCTGCAGCAATCCACAGATTAAGAGTTATCAGATAAACATTGATGGATACTTTTTATTTCTTTTTATGCAGCTGAAAGAAACCACATCAATAGAAACCGCTTACTTTTCAACAGCACAGGATAAGCCTTTTAATGTTTGGTGGATGGAAATAAAAAACATCTTCAACATAAATATACATACAGACCCTTAGAACAGCATTTTACTCAGTCATGCCATCTGATTTAACTTACAGGCTCATGTTTCTATGGTTGTACCAACAGAAGCGTCCTTTAATTTCTGTGAGGAATATGCAGAAATAAAAAAAGGGTGAGGAATTTATTTCTGGATCTGCAAACATACTGGGAAGTAAGATGAATTTGAAGTTCATTTAAGAGCCCAAACAAAAGCCAGATGCATGATCATGACGGGGTGAGCTCCCATTGTTTGGTCCCTGCTCCTGCCCACCTAGCAGTTCGAAAGCATGTCAAAGTGCAAGTAGATAAATAGGTACTGCTCTGGCGGGAAGGTAAAAGGCATTTCCGTGCACTGCTCTGGTTCACCAGAAGCAGCTTAGTCATGCTGGCCACATGACCCAGAAGCTGTACACCAGCTCCCTCGGCCAGTAAAGCGAGATGAGCGCCACAACCCCAGAGTTGTCCGCGATTGGACGTAACGGTCAGGGGTCCCTTTACCTTTATGGGGTTATTGGCTCCTCATGCCTGCACTTAGCAAGTGCGGGGGTAGTGGGGTGGGCAAGCTCCCATTTGAGTGAATGGGAGTTTACTCCCCATTGCATATTGTAGATATAGGGTGCCCAGTCCAGACATGCATTCGCAGTTTTGAAAGAAAATGCTTGAAGTCCATGGCAAGCTGAATGATAAATGTCATATGTATCCTCATTTCCTGCATTTCCACAAAGGTAGCCAAAATAGGGCTCCCTTTTAGCTGAAGTAAATATAGCAGCCCACCTTTCCTTCATCTGCTCCTTTTTCTATGCCAAACTCTGGGTATGTGTGCGCACTTATGATTACCATTGTAGTGGGGGTAAATGGTTAACTATTCCTTTCCTATGCATTGAATTCCCATTTAAAACCACACCCTGCCTGTAACCAAAATTTTAAAAACCTGATATGATGTTACATGCATAGGAGCCAACTCCTATTGGCTGTGGGTGCTTTGGCCCTGACAATAAAATATTTGGGGAGGCTGGCCCCCCACAAAGTTGATGGGCATTCCCATTCAAATGGTGTGCATACAGGGCAGGGCTGACCTGGGCCCCCACAATATTTTATTCAAGTTGGTCACATGCACTTGCTACTTAGACTCTGACAGTGCCCCCCCCACATGTCAGGGATAGAGTCCTATCTCATCACTGTTCTCAAGTATGTGTGGGGTGAATGTGAAGTTTAAGAGGTCTAGTTACGCATCACTCCATCTGAGTCTCTTATCTCACCACTGAACTCTCAGTGTGTGTGTGGGTCAACAGGCCTTATGTGAGTTAGTCCTATACATTGCATCCAGAAGTCCGATCTCCTTTGAGTAAATTAAAGGTTCCTTCTGCTGAGAAAGTTGCTGCTAAACGAGGTGCCAGAGTCTCATATCACTGTGGATGAATGCTAACAGTGTTTCAAAATGTGGTTTTGGGATTGCGAACTCTTATCTCCATTTAACATGTAGTTTGACTTGCACAACTGTGAATGGTATGGCCTTGTGTTTACTCAGTGTTTCTATAGCTGAGCAAAGATAGCTTATTCAAATTAAACCCTTGTCTGTCTGGCTTACCTAGGCTGATCCTCCCTTCCTAAGAAGGAGGACCATAATCTGCTTGATTGTGAAAACGTTCTGTTCTATTATTGGCACTAATTAGGTAATCACTAATGATAATATTTTGACACAAAATGCATATTTCGCTATACATGGGGTTGTTCTTAAAACAGTTTCGGTGCAGATGGAATGCAATATAATATTTTTGATTGATTGATTTTTTAAAAAACTATTTCCTTTGATTTTAAAGAAATATACTGGCATTCAGAAACAGAGGGAATATAGCAAGCAACATGTCTTATTAACATAGTACTTACTCTCATAAGGATTTTTAAACACCTACTCAGATTTATATTTCCAGCCATCTGCTTCTTCCCTAAAATCTGACAAAAAATCTAGCTTTGCAAAAAAAATATAAAATAATAATAATGCTGAATGCCAATGTCACCTGGAATTGATAGCTCTGAAGTCTGTGAGAGGCTGCATTGAAATGTTAACAGACACTAAAATCACGTGTTGGGCAGGAGGCGGTGCCCTGCATTTGGTGTCCCAAATGTTTCTGTGAAAACATGCTTCCTTTATACCCTGATAACTAACTATCAGTTAGTTTTTTGTGTGCACTTCTCCTAATACACACATTTTGACAAGTGTGCGATTTTATACACACTTTACCATGATATATGCCTTTTTGTAAGAAAAGAATAAATGGGTGGAAAACTGCATTGCAATATTTGGAGACGTGTGAATACTAATGGATAGTTGTGTTAGAATCATAGAATCATAGAACTGTAGGGACTGTTTAGGGATCCCGGGGCTCATCTTGTTTAACCCCCGGCAATGCAAGAATCTCAACTAAATTATCCATGACAGGTGGCCATCCAACCTCTGCTTAAGAACTTCCAAGGAAGGAGAGTCCACAACCTCCTGAGGGAGTCAGTTCCACAGTCAAACAGATCTTACTGTCAAAAAGTTCTACCTGATGTTTAGTTGGAATCTTATTTCTTATAACTTGAATCCATTGGTTCAGGTCCTAGCCTCTGGAGCAGGAGAAAACAAGCTTGTTTCCTCTCCCATGTGATAGCCCTTGAGATATTTGAAGATGGCTATCATATCTCCCCTCAGTCTTCTCTTTTCCAAGCTTAACACACCCATCTCCTTCAACAGTTCCTCATAAGGCCCTTGATCATTTTGGCCACCCTCCTCTGCACACATTCCAACTTGTCAATAGCCTTATTAAATTGTGGTGCCCAGAACTGGACACGTAACTCCAGGTATGGTGTGACCAAGGCAGAATAGAGTAGAACTATTACTTCCCTTGATCTTGACACTACTGTTGAGGCAGCCTAGAATAGCATTAGCTTTCAGGTTGTTAAGTTAGCTAAGTTAGCATTAAAACGAGAACCAAGTGGAATTCATCCTCTACCTCAATACCTTACCCCTTGCAAGCTGAATGCAATCCACCCAATGGGTTTGAGTGCCTGCAAGGCAGTAGTTTCACTGCCTGTTTGGGATTGAAATGAAAGGGTTTGTTGAACACCTGGCCAGCCACATTGACCGTGTTGTGACACAAGTTGTGCAGGCTTGGACTATATCGGTAGTAGCCAATGTGTTGCTCTCCAGATGTTGTTGAACTACAACTCCCATCATCCTGGACCATTGGCCACACTGGCTGGAGCTGCAGCCATCATCTGAAGGGCATCACATTAGCTACCCCTGAAGAAGATCAACTCATGCTATCTTCCTATTCATTCTAAAATGCTGGCCTAATTGTGCCTGATTTCTGAGCACAGATGTACAGTACTTAACATCTTTGGAACTGGCTCACGCCTCATTGTCTAAGTTAAGTAGCGAGCACTTTCAGCTGTCAACAAATTGGGCCAGACTATACCTCCGTGTTTAGCAGGAAAACTGATAGCCCAGACCAATTTTGCAAGGCGAAAAGCAAACAACATCCTTGCTACCTGGAGATCAAGGGCAGGCATTTGCAGATGATGTAGTAGAAATTCCATGGTTTCTCTGCCATACTGGATGCTTCAGATGATGAAGTACCCAGAGAGTGACTGCCACCACTGTGTTTCCCTTCAGTCTAGATATTTTGAAAGTAACCTTATCTGGTAATGGAAAGAGCAGCCCCAGATGAAACGTTCCCATTGCCAGCAGCATCTCCTCAACAAGTGTCTCTGTGTTTTGACTTTGAGTTTTGTGGTTCTCAGAAAGACAGAGAGCAAATACATGAGCTTAGATACAGTTGCTTTGCTTAATATGCGGCAACTCTGAGGCACATGGCAACATCTTAATTTTATTTATTTAGCAAAATTTCTCCATCCCAGAATATAGAGCTATCGTGGCTACTGGGGCTGCTGCAACTGTGATCACTGGCAACATTAAGGTCCCCAGAAGGAACAGGCTAGCAGACTACCACACCCCAAGGGCATCAGAGGTATGTGTGGCGGCGGCAAAGGCAAAGTGTATGCTTCTGAGTATTTAACACAGCACCTTGCACGGCTGCAAGACACTGTGATGTGAATTGGAATGCATGGTGGATTTTTTTCTTTGCAAATTCCAATATGAACTGACCTGATCCACATCTCGCAGACTAATGTACAGGTTGAAATGCAGTTGATCTTTGGATTTTGCAGTTCTCAGCTTAAAAATGTACCAAAATGTGTATTTGGGGTTAAAATTTGTTCACAAACATGTGTTTTGTAAAAAACCCCACAAACAACCTTTTTTGTGGTGAAGATTTATTTAAAAATGTGCCCGTTCATGTGGAAAGGGGAAATTGCCCTTGTAGACTAAAAAGCTAGATAGGGAGTGAAAGGAGTTTTTTAAAGAAAAGAAAAGAAAGGTCAGGGTTCTGAGCAATGGACCAATAAAAACCATGTCCTGAGTTCCTCTTTGTCATTCACTCAGACACTCTGCTCTGCCCCTGCTGCTGGTTCATTGCTCTGCCAGCTGTTGGAGGGCAAGCCTCTGAAGCAGAAAGCTTCCTGTCCTTGTGGAGGTTCCTGCACATTTTAGACTTTTCAAGGTTCTAGGGTTGCAATCCCAACCCCTGCCGGGGAGCAACAAGACTCAAGAGTACGGCTGCATCTGCAACCCTGATGGTTTTGCTCGCCCAAGTTGAAGTGGGGAAGGGGGCACAGGCAAACTTCTGCAGAGCTCACCCTGCAATTGGGTTAAAGGCCATCATACAATGAGAGTAGGGCTGGCTCAGGTTCCATTGAATGCCTGGCTGGCAGGCTCAGGTACTCTCCCCCCCCCATGCCCATAAATAAAGCCTATCCAATTATATATTTTAAAAAGTGTATTCCAAAGAAGAAGTCACTATTGGAATTGAATAAGGAGCACTGTGGACAAGAATATAAAAGACTGTAGAAAGATGGGAAGT
Organism: Zootoca vivipara; assembly: GCF_965207765.1. NCBI lineage: Eukaryota > Metazoa > Chordata > Lepidosauria > Squamata > Lacertidae > Zootoca > Zootoca vivipara. Next base: position 41,950,463 of record NC_142588.1, read on the forward strand.
ATATTTAGAAAAGGCCCATATTTTAATACATCCACGAATTGACTTGCATTCAAAGGCTTTCTTGCATACAAATTTCATTGCAAAGATGCATTTGGCAGCTCGATTCAGCAGGGCGTGTTTCCTCACAGTAAAACAGATTTCGGTAACCAGTCTTAAGTGATGTTATCAGCCGCCATCACATGGGTGAAAAGGCTTGAGCAACATGTGAGCGGACATAGTATAGCACTCAGTTCTGCGTCGCTGGCTGTCTTGTTTGCCAGCTGCTTATATTGTGACTAGACTTAGCAGATGAGCTGCATATGACGCCTGGTAGGAGGAATAGCATGCAAATGCAGAAGAGGAAAACATAGCACAATGTTGGTAAACACAATAGTTTTTCTCTTCCTTCCTTCTTTCAGTTCCTTTTTCTTTTTCAGTATTCATATTCCCTTTTCCTTAGGTATTATCTTCTCCTCCCTGATTCTCTTTCCTTGGCACTGTATTCAGTTCACTCAAATGTGATGGTTTTGATGCAGCTGACACTCCCTTCCTACTGCTGATTTTCCAGTAAAAAAAAAAAAAGGTAAAGGATCCATGGACAGTTAAGTCCAGTCAAAGGCAACTATGGGGTTGCGGCGCTCATCTCGCTTTCAGGGTGAGGGAGCTGGCATTTGTCCACAGACAGCTTCCTGGGTCATGTAGCTAGCATGACTAAACTGCTTCTGGCGCAACGGAGCACATGATGGAAGCCAGAGCACATGGAAACACTGTTTACCTTCCCTCCACAGTGGTACCTATTTATCTACTTGCACTGGTATGCTTTCGAACCACTAGGTTGGCAGAAGCTGGGACAGAGCAATGGGGGCTCATCCCATCGCAGGGATTTGAACCGCATACCTTCTGATCAGCAAGCCCAGGAGGCTCAGTGGTTTAGACCACAGCACCACCCGTGTCCCAGTAGACACTTTGCAGACCTGACGGGGAAACATTGACCCTAGTGGGTTTAGGCTAAGTCAGGCACCTAAACAGATTGGCAATTTTCCTTCTTCAACTATCTAAATAGCGACAAAGCAGAGTGCTGTTACAAGAGTCTTCAGTGCCAAATACCTTATTCACCCCACAAGGCCCTATCGTAATTAATCTTTTAGCATCCAGCTTTATCTGAAAACCAGGGCATCTCACGCTTCAACATAGGTAGCGAATGAGGGATTGGCAAATAGAATAAATATAATTTTTTGCAGAAAGCATAAAGCTGGGGCCAGGATCCAGTCTATGGAATCAATTTCATGCTTGATATATTGTTTGTGAAAAACAATATTGTAAATAACTCCTGGGAGGGTGGGAAGTTTCACTCAGAATTTCTGAAACATAACCATAGATTTGCATTTATCTGGGTATGACCAAAGATGGAGGAATCTGTCTGCTAGTTTGTGATTATTATTATTTAAATAATCCTTATGAAATTTCACCAGCATTTCTTGTAATTTGTGCATTTTTGTATTTTTTGCTTATTCACCATTTACCCTAATATTCATATTTCCCTAATATACACATTTTTTGTATGTTATTTTCACTAAATGTACCTTTCAATACACACTTTACCTTAGCACATGCACTTTTGTACACATCATTTTGCTGGAGACCTTCATTGGAAAATTCAGAGAAGTGCAAATTTTGCAGGATAGCTCTCTTTCTGTTCGCATTTTGTTTTAGAAAGTGCAAATTACATAGAGTTGCCTTTAAATTTGAACTGAACCAAATTTATCCCCCATTCACAGGCAAATGCAAACACTTTCTCCACTGATTCATTTCTCAGACTTCTGTCCTGCGTTTTGTTCCAACAGGTCCTTATTTCAATGAGAGAAATAAATTTGTGCTTAACTCTAATTAATCAATAGCTTAATTTTGGCCAGTCGTGGAGGGGGAGCATGTGTCTGTCTAGATGCTACTGGGATACCACTCCCATCGTCCTGACCATTGGCCACACTGGCTGGATCAAATGGGAGGGGTGACCTGCAGATTCCCCCTCCCTAGGCCAGATCATGGCTTTTCTATTCAAAATCTATCATTGAAAGACTTAGATGTGAGGAAAGTTAAACAAGAGTAACTTAGGGGGATGAGTCACTTTCAGTAGCAGAGTTAGGTTTATACAAGCCAAGAAATTTTTATTTTTTTTACAAAAATGTTTTAGGCTTTCCCCAGCCTATAAGACTGGGTGGGGTGCAAATTCCAATTGGTAAAGAGGGATCTAAAATGCTGGCTTGGTGGGTGTTTGCAGAAGTCATGTGGCAGGATTTCAGCCCTGCAGTGGCTCAGCCTTGGATTGATCTTGGCATCGTTCTGCTGCGTGAAAAAACACCCTCATGATACAAAGTGAAAGGAAAACAAGTCAGCCCAGTACTCACAAAGACCCTTGTGAAACAATTCAGGTCTTTCAGCCTCCATGATTTAGTGGTTTAATCCTCTTTTCCAGTCTGGAAATTCCCCTTCACATGGGAACATTACCTCAGACATAAAATAGCTCCCGACAAGCTCTGCCTAACTGCAAGCCATGCAAAGGGTAAAAAACAACTACAGACAGCTAACATGCAGTGCATCCAAAAAAAAAAGAAAAAAGAGATTACACCCCCTTTTGGATCACAGCACCAAAGCTTTTGAGCTGCGCAAATGCTCGTGTGTGTGTGTGTGTGTGCATTTTGGCAGAAACAAAATAACTTCTGCAAAATAGATATATTGCCGCACAATCTTTTCCTCATAAAAGAATGAGGCCTTCATGAATAAGAACAAAAGAGCAGGAGGCAGCTAAAACAAAGAGGCACATTTCATTCTTTTCAGAAAAATAGTAAGGAGAATCACACTGGGCTTGAGGCCGAAGCAGCCTCCTTCGTTTTTAAAATGGTGAACAGACTGTTACGCATTAATGCTGAGGTTGTACGCTGAAGAATGTTCAGTTGTGCCACGCTGGTAATGCAATTGCAATGTACTTATGCTTGCCAGTGGGGTACATGTAACTGACTGCTTAAGAATCCCATTCTCTGATCTGGCAACAACCATTGTGGAATGAAATTCTCAGCCTGACCCATGTTATATTTGCCTCCATGCCACGGAAGGAAGAGAAGAGATAGCATTTAGGTTTAAATTGCTCCAGAGCTTTATCAAACACTACGTTATCTGCAAAAGAGTAGAGTTAGGCCAATTTTATTTAGTGCAACCTAACATGGGCATCTGCAGATACCATATGCCTCATACAGAACAGGGATGTGAGTCATGATGTGGTTTTGTCACAATGTGGCTTCATCTTCTCACAGATTTTTATTGTCTGCTAAACTAAGTTTTGCTACCAGTAGATCCATTTAAATCGATGAACATGGCTGAGTTGAGTTCACTTATTTATTTATTTATTCTTATTTATTATTTGCTACCTCTACACTTTCCTTTTCTTCCAGCGAACTATAGGCAACTGACATTGCTTTCCTTGTCTCCATTTAATCCTCAGAATAACCTTGTGTGATAGGATAGGCCAGGGGTCCCCAAACCTACTGCGCTTCGGCCCGGTGCCTGCAGCGCTGATAGCGCGGCGGGCCGGAGGGCGGGGAGCACACGCCCATACGCGTGCACACACGCTATTTCTGGCACACTTCCGGGTCACAGGAGCACCAGAAATAGCTTGTGCACATGCGCACGGGCCTCCTCTGACCCGGAAGTGCACCGGAAATGACGCTTGTGCATGCGCACAAACTATTTCTGGTGCTCTGCGACCTGGAAGTGGGCAGCCGCGCCGGTAAGAGCGGGTGGCGGCAGTGGGTGGCGGGTCGGATAAATGAGCCCTTCGGTCCGTATCCGGCCCCCGGGCTGTAGTCTGGGGACCCCTGGATAGGCTGAGAGGTAGTAACTGGTTCAAGTACATCCAGGGAGCTTCGTAGCTGAGTGAAGATTTGAACCCAGGTTTTCTGGACTAACTAATTTAGTTACTATGACTAACTAAAGGTACAGTATGTTTTAAAAAGTGCATACAGCACACCCCTGCACATGTTTGGTTGAACACTTTATATTCAATGGGACTTACTCCCTAGTAAGTGTATTTAGGTTTGCAGTCTAAACTACTAACCAGCTTGTGCTGTGGTTCAAAAAAACACATTAAAAGCTTTCTGGGAAACAGATATATGGACACTGGTGGACAACTGCCATTGAAATAGATACTTTACTGCAGGTTCCATGAAAATGAATTCATACTTTAAAATTTGCATTTATGATTATTATCATTGTAGGCAGTGCTCCCCCCCTTAAAAAATGTTTAGGAGTACTCTCATTTTCCTACTCATATTGAAATACTGCCCCTCAATGAGGCCAAACTTAGATTCACAAAATGTTTAGGGGTATGCGTCCCCCCAGAAAAAAAAGCCTAAGAAAAAATATATTAAGTTTTGTCCGAGAGGCATGGAAAGATCTTCCAGTAGGTCATGACTGACACCCTGTCAAAAGTAGGAAGACAGGGCAATGAAAGTACAGCATTTTACTCATAGCAAACTTTCAGGAAACTGAAATAAGCTTAACTGCTGACTCAACCACACAGAGGAAATAATAAACAGGAAATAGGGTGTGGGCAGATAATAGGAGATGGAAGAGGACAAAAATACGAAATAGAAAAGGGTGGAAAGAAACACTTATTTTTCAAGCACTTTAAGCATTCAAATATTTCCAGCCTCCCCTGTTAAAAAATACCCATCTTTTATCCTTAGCCAGTCACAAGGACTTTGTGAAATAGTCAACGATATGATCGCCAAAACTGGCGTTTCCTCCTCCTTCACTCAGAAATAAGTTGTTATGATCTCACAAAGCTGTCTTATACTGGAATTATTTTCCTGTGATAAAATGAAGGACATTTTAATGGGCCGAAACATCTCTTGTGACATAGACTTATTGTCAGTGCTGGTTTTGTGTTGTAGCAAAGATCTAGTCACCCAGAAACTCCTAATTTGGAAAGAGATGATAGAGATGACCCGACCACTGTATTCCATGCACTGGTGCCTTCCAAATTGCATTATTGCAACTCATCTGCCCCCAAAGATGACTTGAAAACATCCAACTGCTCCTAAAGGCAGTGCTACCCAAGTGGCATGTAAAGCTCTTAGAACAAATGTTTTGAAACAGCTGCACTGATTGCCAGCTTGTTTCCACACCCAATTCAAGATGCTCACATTCATGCTCAAAGCCAGATATCTAAAAGACTGCCCCCTTCCCTATGGATTCTCTTAGCTGTTAAGATCGGCAGAGGAGGCCTTTTGTAGTTCTGCCATCTGCAGAATGGAGACCTGGGAGAGGGAACTCTCTGTAGAAATCCTTGAATTGTGAAATTTCCTGTCCACAGAGGTGCATCTAGTATTATCATTGTATATACCCTGCTGTGTGCTGAAGATATACCTTTTCCCCCTGACCTTTGACACTTGATTAGGACCCGTCCTATTCTTCTGGTGGTAAATTGGTTTTAACTGTTTTGATTGATTGTTTTAACTGATGCTGCATTTTTATAATGCAACATGTCCTGGGACCATATGAGGAAGGGTGGGTATGATTTTTTTTTAAAAAAAAAACCCTGATGATGAAAGCAATAATTTTTGCATGGATAGCTGAGTTTTGCATGACTAACTTTTTCTCAAGTCCTAACTTGAGTGTGGGGGGGACAAGGAGATGCTCATATGCAGGGGTTTCCCCAGAACAGCAGGTCAGGGAGTATTATTCCATTTCTTGCCAGTAACTATAGGTGCCTTCTACTGCTCATATTGGCTTCTTCTCCCAATTCCTTCCTTTTCCTTCCTAGCTTAACCCCTTTAATGACAGTAATTGATGGGTGGTGGTGGCTGGCCGGGTTGATTCACAGTCCTGCATCACTTCACATAGACACAATCAGGATGTGCTTTTCGAAAAAGAATGTATAGTGCATATATAATATTTTGGTTTTACAGTATTCTGTAAAAAGTTAAAATGAGCCTATTGAACTTGGGGATATATTGTCAGCACTGAAGGATTTTTGTCTAGGGACTAAATAAATAAAAAGCTGAACCAAGATTTGCCAAATGGGATTCCTATTTAATGCAACAATTTGGGGTGTGATTTACTCAAGTTGTCCATCTCATGCAGCACTAATTCTCAAATTACAGGTAGAAGTTGACACATCAGAATTTGCAGTTCTGCGTCTCCATTCTGTTAACAGTGATTCATGTATATAAAAGTCCGTGCTCAGGCATAGAGATGCACGCAAGTTGCAAGCCTAAAACACTATTTTAAATGCCAAAATGATCCCTTGGACAGCCAAGTGATTGGCTTCGTCTGATTTGCTCTGTGTAGTCAGTAATTTTGCGGTAAAGACAGCAGATGACCATCTGTGGTAGCATATGACAATCAGTGGCCTTTGCCTCTGAATAACTCCAAGCTCAGTTACTGTGCATCTATTGCCTATTTTCCATCTTTCCAAATTGCTTCTTTATGTTTGGGAAATTCACATAGCATGAAGTTAGACAGGGGCGGACCTTGGCAATAGGGCACCCTGTGCATGGCCAAAATTTGACACCCACCCCTAAGCCCTCATGCTGCCTTCCCAAAGCTGGCTAAGTGAGGTAACTGGGCTTTGGGAAGAAGGTGTGAGGCTCTGACAGGGTCCTAGAGCCCTCCCAGCTCCTTCCCGAAGCTGGGAAAGCACTATCTAGGCTTTGGAAAGGAGGAAGGATGACTCCAGGACACCATTCAATCTTCCTGAAGCAAGCACTTACTAGGCTTTGGGAAGGAGGCTGGAAGGTGCCCTCTTGGTTCAGTGTCCCGTGAGGGGGAACTGATCACGGTGCCCTAAATTTGCCTCCGAGTTAGAACAGAGTGGAGTCACCATTTGCCCACCATAAAATCAAACGCTATGTTCCCTGCCTCCTCCAAGTTCTTGGATAAGAATAACGTATCTGTGCTCATTAAATTCTTAGATCCTTTGGCGTAGGAAGAAATGATGAGTCCAGGTCAAGTCATTAAAATGTCTGCTGATTTATTAAACAGAAACTAAAAGCATTGGCATAGCTGCAAGCTCTCCAGCAGACAATGCTCTGCAATGCTCGCCATCCTTTGGCAGCAGGCAGCATGTTCTGATGGCTCTCTTTAAGGCTTTATGACTGTAAACTACTTGTGAATACCTAATACTGGAGTGCATTTCGTTCCTATTTTGGCACACATGTCTGCACCATTAAAGAAGCAATGTGGTTGCAGAGTACTTCCTTCATTGCACATTATGGGTGCTATCCCAAGTCATTTGCACCCTACTGAAGATTGATTTTCCACAGGCATTATGTGGGAAGGTTATATGGGAGGCTATCTTTGTGAACTTTGCTCCAAAATCTGTATTCAAATCATTTCAATTTCTAAGAGTTTTCCATTTCAGTTTCAGTTACAAACAGGACCAGAGTAAATATTTGAAGACGACACCACCTTTGATTATTTTAATAAATTTACATAGCATGAGTTTGGATTCAGAGTCATTACTAACTTGATATATTTCACTAAAACATTCTTAACACTTTGACCAGAATTTATGCATTTCAAATCCAAATCCAAATTTGTTTCAACAAAAGTATAAAAACACACACATTGAAATATAGGTACTTGGATACCCCTCCCCATACATGAGAATAAAACCCTTTCTTATCACAAATAGATCATACCTGAGTTTTAAAGTATACAAATTAGAGTTACAAACTTGGAGGGAATTGATGTGTTCTGTAATGAGAAGCTCATGCGAAGGATCAAGCAGCTCAACATAATACAGAGTGTGTCATCTGTGAAGTAGGGGATAATCTTATAACCCTTTTATTGAAAAAAAAGAAGCATTGTTATAAGATTACAGATTGGAAACAGATTTGTCCCTCTCTTATTGGATAAATGTGCTAATTATCATAGATATCTACTATCCAAGTGTTTTCTGAAGTCCCCCCCTCTCCATTTCAAATATATTTTACTAGACCAAAAGCTAAACATGAGTGATCAGTGTGATGTGATAGCTAAAAGCCTAACATAATTGTAAACTTCATCAACAGTAATAGTCTAGATCACTAGCTTCCTAAGATTTCCCCCTTTTATATATTGTTTGGACCTTTTAAATAAAAAGGGATTATTATTATTATTATTATTATTATTATTATTATTATTATTATTATTATTATTATTTACCATACTTCATCAGGAATACTATGTAAAGTTATGGCACCACAGTTGTGGCAGGATATCAGCGAATTGGATGGAGACTGTCTAGAGGATGGAGACAAAAATGGGAAGGGTCTTCTTCTTCTTCTTCTTCTTCTTCTTCTTCTTCTTCTGTCGTTTAGTCGTGTCCGACTCTTTGTGACCCCATGGACCAGAGCACGCCAGGCACTCCTGTCTTCCACTGCCTCCCGCAGTTTGGTTAAACTCATGTTCGTAGCTTCGAGAACACTGTCCAACCATCTCATCCTCTGTCGCCCCCTCTCCATATGCCCTTCATCTTTCCCAACATCAGGGTCTTTTCCAGGGAGTCTTCTCTTCTCATGAGGTGGCCAAAGTATTGGAGCCTCAGCTTCAGGATCTGTCCTTCCAGTGAGCACTCAGGGCTGATTTCCTTAAGAATGGATAGGTTTGATCTTCTTGCAGTCCATGGGACTCTCAAGAGTCTCCTCCAGCACCATAATTCAAAAGCATCAATTATTTGGCGATCAGCCTTCTTTATGGTCCAGCTCTCACTTCCATACATCACTACTGGGAAAACCATAGCTTTAACTATACGGACCTTAGTCGGCAAGGTGATGTCTCTACTTTTTAAGTTGTTGTCTAGGTTTGTCATTGCTTTTCTCCCAAGAAGCAGGCGTCTTTTAATTTCGTGACTGCTGTCACCATCTGCAGTGATCAAGGAGCCCAAGAAAGTAAAATCTCTCACTGCCTTCTATTTGCCAGGAGGTGATGGGACCAGTGGCTATGATCTTGGTTTTTTTGATGTTGAGCTTCAGACCATATTTTGCGCTCCTCTCTTTCACCCTCATTAAAAGGTTCTTTAATTCCTCCTCACTTTCTGCCATCAAGGTTGTGTCATCTGCATATCTGAGGTTGTTGATATTTCTTCCAGCAATCTTAATTCCAGCTTGTGATTCATCTAGTCCAGCCTTTCGCATGATGAATTCTGCATATAAGTTAAATAAGCAGGGAGACAATATACAACCTTGTCGTACTCATTTCCCAATTTTGAACCAATCAGTTGTTCCATATCCAGTTCTAACTGTAGCTTCTTGTCCCACATAGAGATTTCTCAGGAGACAGATGAGGTGATCAGGCACTCCCATTTCTTTAAGAACTTGCCATAGTTTGCTGTGGTCGACACAGTCAAAGGCTTTTGCATAGTCAATGAAGCAGAAATAGACATTTTTCTGGAACTCTCTAGCTTTCTCCATAATCCAGCGCATGTTTGCAATTTGGTCTCTGGTTCCTCTGCCCCTTCGAAATCCGGCTTGCACTTCTGGGAAGGGTCTAAGGTGACTCAAACCTGTGGCACTTTGACTTTTGCTATTTGCTTCCTGGTTTTGGACACCATGTTTACACAAAAACAATCCTCACCCTTTCTTAGGATGTTTCCACTTATACTAAAATTTGCCCTGACACCCCCCCACTTGATCATTTCTAATAAAAAATACTATTAATATATTTTGTAGATAAAACTAAATAAAGAATGGTGTGTTATGCTGGCACAGTATCTGCTACTGCTACCCAGTTGACGTGGAGGATGTAAACTAATTTATGTCAGCAACAGTGTGATATGAATAAATTGCACTCTTTTGAAAATTAGCCTTTTCCTCTAGCCTCAGAGCCATTTTGATAGCAGCTCTATTACTGTTAGCAAACTACCATGGTTACTAATGCCTGTCAAGAGATGTTCTATGAATAGGCACCATGGAATATATTAGTAATGTTAAAAACTGCTGTTGTCAATTGGCGAGCACTTCCACAGCCAAAGGGTAAGTACATATATCATAGGAGTAAGGGAACAGGGGAACAGGCAAATCCTGACATATCCATTAATTGGCTTCGGGATAATGATCGCGACAAGTGAAATCAGAAAATAACTACTGGGCCTTTACACAAATAACGCTGAAAGGGGAACTCATATGGTACTCCTGTGTTTAATCCTGGCCTCAGCACTAGTATAGGCTAGGAAATGCATTTTTGCTGCAGCAGTAGATAAAGGGGACTTTTTATTCTGAGCACTTCTTTTGTTCCACAGTAAGAATGAGCAAAAAGTGAGTCCCAGTTGAAGTGTGAGTGATAAGAAGCAACATGTTATAAAATGGTTGGGGATGAGAAAAATTATTTTTATTTTTATTTTTATTGAGAAGTGAAGCTGTTAAACTCTCCTGGCTCCCTCCCGAACCAAGTGGGTATGGGATGCAAGAACAGGGAGGAGACAGGGAAATGCTCAGTGCTCTAGGGACTTGTTGTGTTAGCTCCTGCTAGTGCAACTATTTTGTTGAATACAGTACAAAACAGTAAAAATTTCCATAAGTCCATAAGGTAACTGTGGGGAAGAGAACCTGACAGAAGACTTCAGTGGAAGCAATTTGATCAGCCAGTGATTTAACTGGGGTGGAGCTAAATATAGTAATTGGCTAATGGCTTAGTTGTAACATTGGTGAAGTGAAAGTAATTTCACAAACCTTTTATGTTACAGTACGCTTTAATAAATCATACCTGTTTGATTTTCAAACCCTGGTCTGTTTGCCCCATGCCTATAGTCAGCTACTGCATGTGAAAAGGCATTAGAGCCTGGAATTGACCCAGCACAAACCAAGTAAATAACAGGACGCCCCCTCTGCTCTGGCTGGGCAGTTCTGCTTATTCAACCCCACTGCTTCCTGGCTGGGAGTTAGGATTGCTTCATTAAATGCCCTTTTTTGACACAGCACAATGCCTTGGGGACGCTGTACTTCCCTGAGATACAGTGATATTTATCTTGAGGGAGAAAAATGTCCCACAAAACTATTCATGTTTCTTCTTCTTCTTCTTCTTCTTCTTCTTCTTCTTCTTCTTCTTCTTCTTCTTCTCCTTCTCCTTCTCCTTCTTCATCTTCTTCGTCTTCAGGGGTTTGAATTGCTGTTAAGCTTCTCAGAATTTGAAAGGAGCATGTGTTGCAAGACCACCATCTCCTGAAATTCTCCATCCTATGTGCAGTAGGTGAAATGGTGCAGGAGTGTACATTTCACAGTGTATCCTCTTGGGTCATGGAATTCTTCTCCAGTTGCAGAGTGAGGGAGATAACACTCTCAGAAAAAATTCTTTTCTGAGAAGTTTTGGTTCAGTACTGAGAAGTATGCAGTAATGAAGGCAAAGAGTAAGTTCACTGAACTGTATCTTGCATGGGAGAATGCTTCATGGTTTCTTTGTTCTGGGCAGAGTCAGAAATGCTTGAAAACACCAAGGACAAACTTAGCATGTTGTGTCTGTCAGCTTATCTAAGTTTTGGACATGCCTGAGCAAAACATTTTTGTTTTTCCCACTGCCGGGAGATTGCTTTTTGTACAAGACAACATGTGGTACTTCATCTTTATGGAGCATCATTTCTGTCATAATACACTTGGAGTGGGAAACAGGGATTAATTTTACAGCCTTGTCAATGTTGCTGACTAGCATGTATATACATGCAACTAGCAAATCAAAATGGTACATATTTGAAGGCTGAAATACTCCCTAATAAAAAGAGGCAGAGTAGAGGCCTCAGAGTAGCCCAAATTGCTGTCGATGTAAAAGGAGACAACACCTTGCTTTCTTTCTCTTTAGTGGTGCTCTGGTTATGCTGTTTCGATAATCTTTTTGCTTCCCTGTCCCCACATTCGGGCATGGGCATACATCTCTTTTTGGGTAAAGTACAAAATTCCTTACCCAGTAAACATCCAGGGACCATTCTCAAAATGTGCTACAATTTGCACAGGAAAGGTGACAGGCAATCTCTCCCCATTTAGAGGTTGTAAGTAAGAAGATGAGCAGCTGGGGGCTGGTTGAAGGCAGACCCAGCTTGGTGGGGCAGTGCCCCATTTGCCCAGCATCCACTGGGCAAACTAGGGATAACAATCAGGGATTTCCTCCCAATGCAGATACAAGCTTTGAGGTCCCTTCCAACTGTTTGATTCTATGACCTAGTGAAGGTATTTCTCTCCAGGTTGATGCAGGGTTAAATTCCCTCACCATATCTGTTCTGGTCCAGCTAACAATCAGATCCACCAGTTGATGCAATTTCCATTTTTAAAAACCCACCATGCATGTAACATCAATTGTAGTTTGGCCCCAAAGCCCATTTCTGTTTTATATCTTTGGTTGCAAAGAGTGTCTACAGAAGATTAGTTGTACTGGGGAGAATGAAAGCCAAACCTGTAATATGCAAGCAGAAATGAATTCAGAAGGCTAGCCATCTGGGATACACACAGTACAGGCATTTTTTTTAAAAAAAGTTATTCGCCTGCATTACCTACCCATCTTATGCTTAATGTCATATAAATGTGAATCAGCATTTCAAAGAAGATGATCCTGCATTAAAATAGTTTTAAAATGTAATCTCCTCAAAGTATCATTTAAAATGAATTTAGATATAGTAATACATTAGATGTGATATTTGGGGAAATAATAATAAAAATGTTCATAAATTCAAAAGCTATTCCATTTCTCTGCCTAAGAGCTCCTCAGACAAGAGCTGAATATAACAAATTATGGAAATATTTGACATGAAGATTGGTTATTTGGAAGCCAAAGCAAAAAATTAATGAACAAGAATAATGATCCAAGATATTGCATCTTTTAATTGCAGCAGTGTTTGAAACTGCTTACAGTATTTGCAAATGGCTCATCATTGCAGCTATTCATTAGTGAGTAACTTTAAGCCTAGATATTTTTAAATTGATCTGTCTTTGTTGCAGTATGGAGAAGGAAGCTCCACTTGCTTGTTTTGGGAATTGTACCAATATTCAAAATAAGCACGAGGCTGTCGAACTGCAGCATTGGGGTAGGAACCACTTTTACTTAGCTTCACTCCACGGTGTTTTTGTCCCATTCAAAAGGCCCAGCCTCACATGCCCCTCATCCAGCCTACTGGGCGATGATTGCATGGGGGAAGACCTGAGCAGATGGCATGGGGTGCTACAGCTGTGCCATCAGACGAAGGTAATTCCCACATTTAAACTGATTTGGCCTCGCTGAAATCACAAGGATCCAGGCTCAACTATGTTTTGGGCTGAGCTGCATTAGCGGAAGTATAATCTACTTTGAACTGTACAACACCAATCATGCCATGGAGGTCCTCTTTGCTCTTCACTCATTATAGGGGATCATGTCACAGATAAAGCCCATAAAGTAGATGTAAGAGGCTGAAATCTGGAGAACAAAAAGCATCATTAGTTTTAAAAGAGATAGATAATTGTACGGAGGACATTGTTTGATGAATTTTAATCTGATTTCCCAGTAATAGCATCCAGGATCCAGGAAACATTTACTTCCAAAAGTTTTGTACAGTCAATTCCTATCTCTTCATTTAAGCAGTAAAGAATGATGTTCTGAATGCTTAGGCTAATGGGATTAGGGAATTTTCCATCTAGTGGTTTTAGAGGCAATGTTTCCGTCGTGCTTTGCTTTCTCCTTGTGGACGCTTCCCCACCTTTTGTCTATTCATAGCGAGGGAGTCTGTCCCTTTCAAGATCTCCTTCTAGATGCTGTTCACTTTGCCACATTTGTTATGTCTTAGTTGCTATGGAGCAGTGTTAGGGATTCCTCTCCTGCTCCCTAGTTTAATTTGGTTTTGTATGAAATAGCTGATATAGCATTGATAAATTTGCAAGCTGTATCTACAATATGACCAGGGCTGGCTCAAGTCACCTTGGTGCCTGCACCAGAAAATCTGAAAGATAAAAAATAAAAATAAATTGTGTAACTGGAAGTTTACCATATTTAACTGCTTACTCTTCCTCATAGTTGTCCTAAGCCTGGATGTGATTGACAACAGTAGTGAACTAACCTTCTTCTGAAACAGAGTAAGGTGGAGCAAGTCTAGTTGTAGTAATGCTTAATGAATCCTTGATTCCTACACATTCTCTTATTTGTAAGCAAGCAGTGACATTTTAAATGAAATAATACTGCAGGGCAGGTTCTCCCTGAAAGTCATGGAAATCATTGTCTCCTAGAAAAGTACCCCCCCCCCCCGGCATTCAAGTCTTTTTCATGGGCAGCTTGAATATTCCAAACACTTGCAAATTCTGATAAATTCAGCTCTTCGGTGTTATCTTGCTTGGCTCCTCTGAAGCTGCTGAAAAGAATGAGAAATCCATATTATTTTTCCTAGAGGCTCCTTTGCATTGTACTTTGCCACGTTCCATCATCTTACCAATTTGCTCTGTGCATGCTTTCAATGAATACGCATTGTTGAGAAAGATAGGAAGACTCTTATCACATTAACGACTTTGCAATAGTGTAAATGAAAATGAATACTAATAAAGTCAGAAGTAACCTTGATACAAAAGAAAATTCAATGTTGGGAGAAGTGTTCATATTCAAATAGAATTTGTGGCATTCTCCCTCCCTGTCTTCAGTATGCACATTGCATGTGAAAATTTGGGTGAAGATCATTTTGTTAGCTGTGAAAAGAATACAATGAGTATCTGTATGTAATGATTTCATGTGTGCAATAATGGAAATACCTTTGGGCCAGATTCTCTTGTAGAATAATTCCATTATCTTTCAGTGATTCCTTTAATATATTAGTGTCAGAAATGAAATTGAACTGGTGGAATTTTTAATGGAAAAAATTGCAGGAGGTCACCAGCACTTTATGCATCAGCACTGGTGACCATATGCTTGAGATGGAAGGCAATTTTGTCTGCCTGGTTCCACCATACCCGGCAGCTTCTCCATCGATGCTGAGCTGGACAAATGAATTGGCAAGGCAGCTGCAGCAATGGCTCACCTCTCCAAAGGGTATGGGAGAATGTGATGCTAATGTCCAGTACCAAGATGAAGGTATACCAGGTTTACATGTTGAGCATGCTGCTTTTATGGAAGTGAGTCGTGGTCAACTTACAACCATCAGGAATGATGCCACAATGCCTTCCACATCTGCTGTGTCAGGGAGATTGTTGGTATCACATGGCAGGACAGTCTCCTACAAAGATGTGCTCTCCCAGGCCCACATTCCCAGCATGTTCACACTCCTGTCTCAGTGTAGCTTCAATTCTATTTTATTGTACCTCACCCTGGGATTGTGATGAAAAGAGGGCTAAAAATTCGAGCCATTTTACAAATGGCAACATCCAACTCTCTCTCTTTTCTTTTTTCTTTTTGGAAAAAAAGCATCCTAGCACAACCCCTAATATCGGGTTTTCAATAAGTTGACAATAAACAGATTCTTTGCAATTTTTACGTCACCAAATTCTTTAGATGTCTCTGAACAGTTTCTTAGAGACCCGAGAAGCATATCACTAAAGTTCACAGCAAATGTTATAAGGTATTAATTAAACTGCATAAACAGACACCATCCAGTGTATTTCTGTACATACAGTCCGGGTACGCAGTGCTTCTAAAAAGAGGCAAACATTAGAATTTACAAACATTTAAAATTATAGGGCAGATGAGAGCTTCACCATAAGTGTATGAAGTTTTCCTGGCTCTGCTTTCTTCACAAAAGATACAGCAAGCAAGATACTAAGCACAGAACTTTAATTGCTTGTCAAGCTCGTTTACTTTGAGGGCCCCTGAAATTGAGATGGTGGCTACCAGTGTGACCAGATATCAAGGAGGACAGACTACTTCACCTTTGCTGGAGTGGGGAGCTATAGCTCAGTGACAGAGCACATGTTTTAATAGAGAAGATTCAATGCTCAGAAGGCTAGATTCAACTTTTCTACTCCTGTGGCAGAAGTCAGCACAAGGACTCCCGCACCTTCCACAAATCCACTCTGGATGGCCTAGAGAACTCCTAGAACAATGTGCAGGAGGAGGATAGGGGAGATTGTTCCACTGGGCAAACAGTAATGTTTGCACTGATGGAACAATCTCCTTAGTGCTTTGTTGAATTTCATCTGGTGTCTGCCATCTGCAACTGAATGGGTCTGAAGTTGCAGAGGTGGGAAATCCCCTGGCAACCTGCTGTTGGTCAGAGTAAACCTGTCTTCCCAAACCTGCTATTCTCCTGATGTTTCGGATTACAACTCCCATCATCCCTGAAGATTGGTCATGCTGGCTGGGACTGATGGGAACTGTAGGCCAAAACATAGTGTGGGTACCAGGTTGAGGTAGGCAGCAATGACAATACTGGACCAGTAGTGCTTGGAGGTACTTGGAGAAATGCTTCCTTCCATATCAACCTGTGAAGACACCAAGGCAGGTGCCTAACCCATGGTTCTGCCAATGGGCACCAGTTTCCATCAGCAAGACCAATGGCCAACTTTCCACTGCCATGAGCGGCCAAGCTGCAGATATAGTGCAAGCTCGACAGAGCTGTGACAATGGCAAGTTTGGATTGCTCTGCCAATTTTTAAAAAGTTTTATGTTATGTATTTATTATTTCAATTTGTAAACTACCCTGTGACTATTTGGTAAAGAGTGGTCTGGGCATTATTTACTTACCTACTTGAAGGTAAAGTGACCCCTGACCATTAGGTCCAGTCGTGACTGACTCTGGGGTTGCAGTGCTCATCTTGTGTTATTGGCCGAGGGAGCCGGCATACAGCTTCCAGGTCATGTGGCTAACATGACAAAGCCACTTCTGGCAAACCAGAGCAGCACACAGAAACGCCATTTACCTTCCCGCCGGAGCAATAGCTATTTATCTACTTGCACTTTGATGTGCTTTCGAACTGCTGGGTTGGCAGGAGCTGGGACTGAGCAATGGGAGCTCACCCTGTTGCGGGGATTCGAACCGCCGACCTTCTGATTGGCAAGCCCTAGGCTCTGTGGTTTAACCCACAGTGCCACCTGCGTCCCTGTAAGTAAGTAAGTAAGTAACTTACTTACTTACTTGCTTGCTTGCTTGCTTGCTTACTTACTTACTTAATAATGGGGATCGGCTCATGCAGTTTAAAATTGACTGTAGTTTACCAGGATGATATATAATGCATTTTAGGTACCTAAAAAAAAGTTATTTGAAGTTTCTTTAAAAATATATCTTTCCTTTTATTTATTTAATAAAAAATAGAACCCAATAGCATTAACATAAAGAAGAAACTATTCAATTGCATGAAAATTAATTGTGGTTTAGATAATGGGTGTTGCAATAATGTGCAAAAGAAGGCATGGCACTGTGATTTTAGCACATTCAGTACTTGATTACGGATGGAAGCAAGTGATGCATTTCACTTATGGGGTGGGAAATTGTTTCTGAAAGGTTCCAGGCACAGCTATGTTAATGTTTGCACGGACGGGAGGAAGCATTGCTGGCAACAGAGCACTATGCATGTTTCTTGGCAGAGACAAGTGAGGAGGACTAATATGATAACTTAAACAGATAGTAAGCTAGTATCAGTGTCAAAGTGTCATGTCATCTTTGATTGGAACACCACCCATGCAACATTGCAAGCCATAATTATTGAACAGCTAAAAAGAGTCACTGTACTGGGACAGGCAAATTGCATGTATGCCGTCATCTGTTTGTATCTTAGTCTTTTAATATTGTCATCTTCAAAGCACTCTAGCCAGCATAAGTTGTGAGAGCCTGAACATGAGGACAACCAGATAAAATAAATGAGATTGATGAGAGCAGGCAAATGTGTCCGACACCTTATGTTTAATCTGTATGTATACAAGGCTGGATCAAAGAGTTTCCTCAAGTTGAGAACTTGTTCCTTCTCAAAGAATGCAATTCCACCCAGAACTGATTGAATACCACCAACAGTACCAGCCATGCCAAATGGAAACTCCTCAAAGGCATTCAGGATCCCATTGGATTTATAAGAAACCTTCATGGGCAGTGTGATCTAGCTGGTCCTTCAACACTGTGCCACAGAAAAATACCAGATCAGCAAGTAAAACATTTTATGCAGGAGATGGGGAACTCAACGGCTCCTTAAACTCTGCCTATACAACAGCAGCTAGAAAAGATTCCAAATCCTGTTTCTCTGGTCACCCTGGCTTTCAGTTGAATTGCACCAGTAACCTGGAAAATCTCTGGTTCTATGCATGACAAAACAATGATTTTGGCTGCAAGTCAGCCACAGTGCAGAGGAAGCAATCTGACACAATCGTAATATCTTGCCCGAGGTTAGAAAAACTACTTTGTCTCTCTGAAACCTCCACATATCCACCTGAATTGTATATGGTTTATGAATAATGTCATAAAAATACACAAGTTTAGCACTTCCATGTTTAGCATTTCATGGAAATTTTGTCACCGTGGGTCCTGTTGCTTAGAAATCTAGCTGACTACACTCCTTCGGACACAAAGGACTAAGGCCCTTAGACTGAACTTCGCAACATCCCTGTTCTTTTTATAGTACTGTTGCAATACTTCTCAGCATTATAGTACTGTTGCAATACTTCTCAGCAATATACAGCAATACTGTTGCAATACTTAGCATTGTGGCTGCAGAACCAACCACTTCCTTCAATGCAAATGAGTTAAGAAAAGCTCTTGCTACTCTGATTCTTGACAAATGAGTTCATTCAGTGAGGTTCAGTGCAATGCTTTTGAAAGAAAAAGAAGTCCCATGAAGAATAGCTATTGGACCCTAATGAAAATCATAATTAAAAAATAAAGATGGTGTGATGATTCCAAAAATATGCTGGCTTTTAGCAGCCTACATATCAAGATATTAGGCGAGTATATATAGTGATGGCTTGCTAAGGAAGATAAAACCAAAATATTTTTTCTTTGTGACATCATAATAGCTGACTTTGCTCTTTTATTCAAATCCTGTTCAGACCCTCATGGACTGCTGATGTTAATGAGTGGGCCTATGTACCTATGCATAAGGTAAATTGTTGTTGTTTAGTCGTTTAGTCGTGTCCGACTCTTCGTGACCCCATGGACCATAGCACGCCAGGCACTCCTGTCTTCCACTCCCTCCCGCAGTTTGGTCAAACTCATGTTCATAACGACTAAACAACAACAACAATATCTTTAAATGTACTGCTGCTAAAATCTCAGCTAAAATCTCAAAGTCAAACTGCCTATGATGACAGCAGGTGTTGTTGTTGTTTAGTCGTTTAGTCGTGTCCGACTCTTCGTGACCCCATGGAGCAGAGCACGCCGGGCACTCCTGTTTTCCACTGCCTCCCACAGTTTGGTCAAACTCATGTTCGTACCTTCGAGAACACTGTCCAACCATCTCATCCTCTGTCATCCCCTTCTTCTTGTGCCCTCCATCTTTCCCAACATCAGGGTCTTTTCCAGGGAGTCTTCTCTTCTCATGAGGTGGCCAAAGTTTTGGAGCCTCAGCTTCAGGATGTGTCCGACCAGTGAGCACTCAGGGCTGATTTCCTTCAGAATGGATAGGTTTGATCTTCTTGCAGTCCATGGGACTCTCAAGAGTCTCCTCCAGCACCATAATTCAAAAGCATCAAAGGTAAATTAACAGTAGTTATATATGCAGGACTACGGATCTTTTAAAAAACCTTCAATATCTGTGTTTTCATGGTACTCAATGTCTAAAAGGAGCCTCAGATTTCTTCCTGTCTGAACCAATGACAAGCTCCATGAAATACCTTGCAAAAACATTTTAAGACAACATAGGGGTAGAGCTGGATGACCAACACACTTCCTGTATCTTGAATAGCAGAGATGAGCATATGTCAGAGAGGGCAACTTTTTAATGTAGTGGTAGAGCTGCTAAATGTAGTGGTAGAGCTGCATCAGCTGCTAAAACTTTAACATAAACAAACCTCTGTCATTATATAAGCCAATTTTCTGGATTCTTCTCCATTATCTTAAAGTTCTCGTGACTTTCTGTCCGTTAAAAGTTATGCTGACATTGGACAAGTAAGAAAAGGCGAGACAATGCACATCACACAAAAAAGGAAGGAGTCACATGAGACAGTCTGGGGTGAAGAAGAGTCTCCGCCTCCATCTTGCTTTGTATCAAACTTGCCTTTCCAAACACAAGGCAGTCCCAAAGAAACACACTGAACTATTGTGTGTGTCTGAGAGGGGGCAGGCAGGATGGAAAGGAATATGCCTCCTTTACCCTGTGAAGTCAGACCTCCATTTCCCTACTTCCACTTATTCCCATCTCCTTCTTCGCATCGCTCATGGGGGCTGCAGAGGAACTGGACCTGGTTGACCATTTGCCAAGTTCCGATGAGAAGGAAAGCTGACTTTGGTCTGAGGGTAATTTGAAAGCACATCCTGTGGTTGCCTAGCAACTACAGCTCTGATTTCCCCGTTCCCCCTCCTCCTCCCTTGGATGACCAAATGTCTAGCTTGGCTGAATAGAAGCAGGAGAGGCTGGCTGCTTAATATCTGGAATAAATATCCCATCCGTCTATTAGGGAGGGTATCCCTGCATTCAAAGTTCTGTTCAGCAATTGCCATTTCTCAGGCAAGGTTGAGGAATTGCAGAAATTGGATCTATACCAGGCTGCCTGATTCAGCAAGAAATTAGCCACTCTGCAGGAGCCCTTCAGTTCTCCTTTGTTCTTTCAGCCACTAAGTTTGGATTAGCACATGAAGCTGCATTATACTGAGTCAGGTCAATGGCCCATCTTCCGCAGGATTTTCTATTCTGAGCAGAAATGGCTTGCAAGGGTCTTGGAGAGAGTGGGCTTTCCCAGCCACCAATCGCACCCTCCTCCAAAATCCTGCTGCGAGTCTCCAAACTAACCATCTCTCCCTCCCTTCCACCCTCTTAGCTGGTTCTCACTCCCTCGAGCAGCAAAGTCAGAAGGCAGAAAAGAAAGGAGACTCCTTCCTCAGTCCCTTCCATCTCCAGGACCTCTGCAATACCAGTGACCTAGCTGCAAGTAGGCAGTGGAGAATGTAGTTGTCCCAGGGCAACCAATAACCCTCAGGTGACAGTAGGCCTGGGAAATTGTCATTCTCTGGGCTGGTGTTGTTTCTGATGCAGCTGTGCTCCAGATGGCAGGGTTCAAGAGGGCATTACAGTCACCAAGGTTTATCTTCTGAAACAAGGAAGTACAAACTTCATCAACATCTCTAATCTGTACCCAGGGCCTCTCACAGTCTAAAGAGAGAGCCAGGCCCCTCTGAAACATAGCATATACAAATAAGCCAATGCTACTGTTTTCAGCCTATTGATAGAAAAAAATAGCAGCACTCCTGTCCGTGCAATAACAAAACATGAGGCATTTATGGTTTAATCCATTCTCCCACAATCGCCCTGGCAAAACCCCTAACACTCCTAAATTCTTTCTCAATCCCATTTTGTGGTTTTCTGAGAGAAAGTTGAATTTAACAAGAGCCTGCTTTCCTGTGTTTCTATTAATATTCTAAAGAAACACAATTCATGACAACGAGGAATGATATCCAGAAATGACTACATGATTGAAAAGATGTGTCAAAAATTAATAGATATTCAATAAATGCATCCTTGGAATAGTATTCAGGGAACTGTTGCAAAATGAAACTATTTAATCAAAGCTGCTCTTGGGTGAATATGCTGTTCTGAAGGGCAGGGTGGTATATAATGGGGGCATTTTTTTTTGCATGCATCCACCATCTTTTGCATACAAAATGGGAGAATCATACGAGCATATAGGAGAGGGAAACTGAATCTTCCCTTTGCTGTGCCTTCACTTTCCACAAATTGTTGCTTCAAGCACTTTTCTCTCTCTTGGATACAGGAAGTGAGCTGGGAGCAGAGAAAAGGCTTGTTTGAGGTTAGGTTATTGGGTCAGATTAGCCATATTGATTTGTATGTTGTTGGAGTGAGGGGTAGGTCATTGTCCTGCTGTGCTATGTATGTGATAAATGGGAACCAAACTGGGGTGAA
Organism: Zootoca vivipara; assembly: GCF_965207765.1. Classification (NCBI taxonomy): domain Eukaryota; kingdom Metazoa; phylum Chordata; class Lepidosauria; order Squamata; family Lacertidae; genus Zootoca; species Zootoca vivipara. The sequence continues at coordinate 41,972,407 of NC_142588.1, forward strand.
GGTATCCTCCTTTGCCTGTCCCCATGCTAATTTAAGTTTGCTGGTTAACTTTTCTAGGAGGGTGGTTTACCATACATTTTGGTACCAGTGGTCTATGTTCACTCCTGATAGGTCCTTCCAGTGTCTAGTTACAAAATTTCTAGCTGCTGAGAGTAAGTGACGTATGAGTTTGCTTGTGTGTGTGTGTGTGTGTGTGTGTGTGTTGTCCTGGAAGATATTTAATAGGAGCTCAGCAGATAAAGGTAATGGGACCCCTGACTGTTAGGACCAGTTGCGGATGACTCTGGGGTTGCGGCGTTCATCTCGCTTTACTGACATGATTAAGCCGCTTCTGGGGAACCAGAGCAGCACACAGAAATGCCGTTTACCTTCCCACCTATTTATCTACTTGCACTTTGTGCTTTTGAATTGCTAGGTTGGCAGAAGCAGGGACTGAACAACGGGAGCTCACCCCGTCGTGGGGATTCGAACTGCCGACCTTCTGATCAGCAAGCCCCAGGCTCTGTGGTTTAACCCACAGTGCCACCCACTCAGCAGATAGTTGAATCTTATTTCAACATCCTCCACTTCATCCTGAGGGCAGTGAGCTGATTTAGTGGGTTCAGGACATGTTGCAATGCACACACAGAACTCTCCCCACTCACTGCCCTTCAATATTTGCCTCCCAAGGCAGCTGCCTCACTCGCCTCATGGTAGGGCTGGTCCTGTGTACAGCTCATGGGTCTGACTGGGCTTATAAAGTGGCTTATGAAAGGAAGATTGGCATAGAACCTGAGAAATGGAATATGCATTTTGCTAAGATTTAGTTTAGAGGTATTTTGATTATTGGGATGATTTATGCATCTTAAATATCCAGATCCCTCACTAAAATAAATGGAAGAGTGTTCCAGAAGCAGTCAAGCCACGGAAAAGAGAGGCAGAAAAAAAATACAGGACAAAAATTGTTGCAATACAAAGTAATATATAGAAGGCATCACATAGCTATGACTTGAACAAGCATGGGCAGAAGGGGTTAAGGAATGATAGGCAAGTGGCAGGGAGGTGGGTTGGTGGATAAGCTGTGCTATTCAAGGACAACTCATAATACATCTCTGATCAAATTTTAAAGGCAGAATTTTGTATTCAGGAGATGGGGAGGAATAATAAATGAATTAGGAAGGACAAATTATGCTGGGTACTGAAGTGCACACAAAATGGCCCAATGACCTACAATTCCTTACCTGGGGCACAAGATTAAGTACACACACACACACACACACACACACACACACACACATTACATTTCCATCCGTGGAAATGAAAAGGCTGCACAAATGAGCGGAACACTATTCCAAAAAGTGTTTTTTAAAATAAAAAAGCTGCATGTCTCAAATTTTGTATTGCTGAGAGAGAGAGAGAGAGAGAGAGAGAGAGAGAGAGAGAGAGAGAGAGAGAAAGAAAGAAAGAAAGAAAGAATGCACTGTGTGTCCTTCCAGCTGTACCGGTATTACTGACATAAGTGTTGGGTGTTGCTGTGGTATATCCCCCCCCCCAGCTTAATGTTGTTGTATCAATACCATGTGGAGTGACATCAAAGCTTTGGGGAAGCCCTTACAGAGAAGTAGAGATGGGGATGGCATTAAATTTGGTTTGCTTTATAAAGACAAACTTCCTAATTTGCACTTCTAAAACCTTTTATTTCTCATGGAGAGAGAAAAAAACCCCAAGTGGGGATGATATGAACAGATGAAAACAGAGAAGGAAAGGGTTAAATAGCTTCCCTCCTCCCTCCCAACTGCAGCTGCTTTACATGATTAAATGAAAGCCCTCTGTAAACATGGAACTACATGCCCTTATTCCACAAACATAACAAGGAGGGTAGGGCAAGTAGTTGGCTGGTGTGATTCCTACTTGCCCTACCCTCCTTGTTATGTTTGCTGTTTTTGCTGCCTGGGGGGCAGAGCAGGTAGGGGAGGTGGAAAGAAAGTGTGCTACAAAAGTGTTTATGCTTTATGTGCAAGCAAAAGAAACTGTTTATGATGTTTTACTAAATTTCATTCGTGCACAGTGCAAAAGATAGGTAGTGATAAACAGCTCACGGTCACCGATGGGTGGAAATTGCAGGGAAGCACAATTCAGCAAAATATCAGGAGAAACTTCCTAAGTGCAAGAGCTGTTTGATTAGAGCAGAGTAAAGAAGTGGTGGACCCTCCTTTGCTGGAGGCATTTAAGCAAATGCTGCATCTCCATCTCTCAATGATGTAGCTGCACCCTGCGCTGCAGATCTTGCCCTGAGCACATATCTGGAATAGAGGGTCTCCAGGTTCTGTGTTTCTGTGATGGACTTAACAAGGCAGACAAACCTGTTTCATTCTGTTAAAACCCTTGCAAGTTTTCCTGTTGGGAAGTGCAGGAAAACACCTGTTTAGGAAACCCTTCAAAGCCACTGCAGACAGCCTTTTGAAAAAGCAAGGGCTGTGTTGTTGAACATGCAGCATTTACAAAAGGTCACTCCACCCTCACACGTGTGCTGCTGGAAAATTGGCAGCGTAATTTTTTCCCCAGACTGTTTTTGAAATTGCCATGCTCGCTTGGCCAAAGGAAAGCTGCTGCATGTAAAGGGTTCAGCAGACAAACAAACAAAACCCACTGTTTTATTCAGACTGCTTCTCTCTGATTAACAGCAACAAAATATAAAATGTTTTTGGACTGAACCATCCGTAGGACTTGTTCATACTAGAAACCACCTTGGGGCAAGGAGGGGTCAAGAATCTGAGCTGGTTTCTTCTGCCTTTGTAACACCATCCTGTTCCCAAAGCTTCAGCAAGAGACTGCATCACCCTTCCCTTCCTCCTTCCAGGCTTTTGGAGAAAATGTCTCTGAATGTACACATGGCTGGCCAGGGTCCACAAATGGCTCACAACTAGGTGCTTTAAGAAAAGAGCATCAGCACCAGACAGGCTTCTTCTTCACTGGTAAGTACCATTTCTGGACAGTGATGGAAGAATAGATCTTTAGGCTTTCATATGCTCCCCCCCCTTTATTTTTTAACAGACAGTCTTGATGTTCTCATAATTGTCCTTGGCCATCACTATTCTTACTTTGGATGGGGAGTTTGGAGGTACCTTTAAAAGAAATGGCTATTTTCAACCCAGATCTTAGCCACCTCTCCTGGATCTACAAAAGTAAAATCTAGGTTGATGCCCAGACGATTGAGTTCTCCATTACCACACTGCTTCAGGTAGTTGAAGAAGACCTGGCTTTTTTTAAAAAGGCTGATGGTTTATTATGCAATTTTTGTTGGCTCAGGGCCAACTTTGCTTCTCATGTAGGATATTATTAACTTGTTAATCTGAATGCATATTGGGGTGGATTTTTAAAAAAAAGCAATTCACTTTAGCAGAGCTCTGCTTTAGCTTCCCAGCAAATGGATTGCTTTTGCTTAGCAGGAGGGGCGAGCAGGTCAACATGATGCAACAGCAACACTCAATCGGCTCCACCAATGTGTTTGCACCATGCAGACCTCTTTGCTCCTCCTCTTCTTTCCAGTAAGCAATAAATATCCATCGGCTGGGATGCTAGTGTAGTGGGTCTGCCCCAACCCACAAACCACTTCTAGTTTTCGTTTTGAAGGAATTTTATTCATTTTATTCTATCTAGTCGCCTTGATTTGTGGGACAAAAAAAGATGCTTCAAAATAATAAAGGAATAAGCAAAAAAGGCCAGAGGAAGACAATAGAATGAAATAGAGTCTTTCTCCTTTTTTCTCCTGCTGAGCCAGAGTCCTGCAAGTAAGCATCCTGAACATTCTGTGGTGCAATGGGCCAGTGTGTCTGGCTGCTAAGAAGAAGGTTGGTGGTTCGAGCCCACCTAGGGACAGCTGTGGGTCGGATTCCTGCGTTGCAGGGGTTGAACTTGGGTTCTCTTCCAACTCTACAATTCTGTGATTCTATGTCTGAATGGAAGTCTCTGGCTATTACAAAACATTCCATGTATTAGTCAGGAAATCCTTCACAACCTTTGCTTCTGGTTCTTGGACTAGTGCTATATCTAGGGACAATCATACATTGCATAGCAACTACTACCTCTGCTGGTGCCCAGAGTGATCCTATCCGGCGCAAAGCAGCTGAGCAAGAGCTTGTCTCATTACATTAATCCAATGGAATTAGCACATCTACTTCAGGAGGGCTGCTGACATGTCATGTTGCCACCACTGAACATCTGGAATGGGTTTTCTTGAACCTTGTGGAATGCAGCTTTGCCCTGGCAAGAATCTGGCTGGCCATAGTTGAAGGAAGAGTACTGTACCAACCAGATGGAGCTCAAGCAATGCATTTCTCAGTCATACCATCCTGAATATGCAACCACAAAAATTCTATCTGGCCTGTGTTGATTTGGTGCCAATTGTAGCTCCATATAGTAACTATCCATATTCCTTCAGATGGTCATTCTCAATTTCTTTGGGATATTTCTTAAGTAGTAAGTAAGTAATACCTTTATTGGCATCAAACAAACTCCCAGACAAAATAACAACAAATTAAAAATGTCACTGTGGCAAACGCTGTGTTAAGAGAGAGAAGGGAATAATCCGCTATCCTCTTTCACGACAATGGGGCTTCAAATAATTCAGATGACTGCAGAGTATAACAACGGGAAAATAGTAAATTAAGATATTGAGCCACCATCTTGGTGAGGACCTGGTCCTTCCCCAGCAAAAGGAATTGTAAGATTTCCCGCTCTGGTCTCCTTCTGGGGATGCAGAGCCGGTCCAGGAACTGATGACGAAGGTCGGCGTAAAGATTACAATGAAAAACCATATGTAGAAGGCTTTCCACCTGAGCGTCATGACAGAGACAGATCCTCTCATCCTTCACCCTGCCTGAGAATCTTCCCCACAGGAGGTTCGATGGATTCGCGTTGAATCTGGCCAACGAAAATGCCCTTCTTTCTTGTGGGTTCAATAGGAAGTCAAGATAATTAGGTTTTGTTTCATGAGCCCACGGGAGGTGGAAAAGAAGGGGGGAACATGTTGTGCCTGCTGCCGCTATAAGATCCTGCCTCTCAATGTCCCACAACCTAGTTATGACTGTGGCTTTAGCAGATTGTAAGGACATTGAGCGGAGGAGTTCTACTGAAAGCCCCAGTTGCTGTACCTTCCTGTTGAAGTGTTGCAGCCCTGGGGGGCGGAAGGTGTCCGAAAGCATTGCCTGAAGGAAGGGATCTCTGTCAGAGTTGAGGCAGATTTTTAGCCAGAATATAAGGAATCTTGCCCAGGCGACAGATTCTACCTTGTGTTGAGCTCCCTCTAAACATAAAACTACATATGGGACGCATCTTGGAACAGAGAAAATCTTGTAGAGGAAGGCTGATTGCATTTGCTCTACTGTCTGGGTGAACCCTGGGATCCAGATTGGAATGCCGTAGAGCAGTTGTGAAATGGTCTTGGCATTGAAGATCTTGAGCGCAGAAGGGATATGCGAGTTGCCCCTTGTTGTAAAAAATCGCGTAATTGCCTGCATGGATATCTTACTGGCGTTCACCGCCGCGTCTCGATGTGGAGACCAGAGGAGCTTGTGGTGAAAGGTAATTCCTAGATAATTGAATTTAAAGACCTGCTGGATGGGTTTACCTCCAAAAACCCAGCTATAGCTCTTGCGTGAGTTACCAAACACCAGGATTTTGCTTTTTTCAAAGTTCAAGCATAGGTTCATTTTGGACATGTACTCAATGCAGGCAATTACCAGTCGCTTTAGACCTATTCTGGTCCGCGAGAGCAAAACCATATCGTCCGCGTACAGGAGGATGGGAATGTTTATGGCCTGGAGTTTTGGAGTGTGGGCATCCACCTGCTTTAGTAATGGGGCTAGATCATTGAGAAAAAGATTGAAAAGTGTAGGAGCAAGTACTTGCTCCTATTTCTTAAGAAGTAAGTAAGGGTGCTTCCAGAAATCTCACAAGTGGGTTTTTGGTGACAAGATGTATGTTTCACAACATTTAAATGCCATTTGGTTGTAATGAAACCCACTGTTAGCTTCATCAGAGAAAACATATCGTTTCCTTTTATGTTTCCACCTGTAGAAATAACAGAGAGCACCTGTGTTGTATACGTGTTGCTAGAGAGAGCTGGGTTCAAATCCCCACTCAGACATGATCTTAGGCTAGTCATGTTCTCTCAGCTTAACCTATATCACAGCATTTTGAAAGGTTAAAATGGAAGAGGGAAGAGCCAGTACATTAAGTTCTGTATTAAGCAGTCAATTATGATAATGTTATAGTTTGATGAATCTTAAACAGATAATTTTTCTTTGATTGACTGACAATTCTGTGGTCCTGGATCACAGCCACCGCTGGTATAAGTCTACGCACTTAAGTCTGTAATGATGCCATCAGCACTTAATAATTAGAATCACTTAAATCGGATTTAAAACCAAGATTTTTTAAAAAATATGAATGGGCTTTTCTATTAATGAAGTTATTAAGGCTCCTATCTCTCCACTTGCACATTAATTTTTTTGTTTTTAATAGTATTTTATGCCATTGAAAAAGGAGTGTGCAGTGTTCCTTAACATAAGCGGAGCCCTCAAATCTCTACAGCATTTATGCCATCTTTATCGCTTTGAAGCTTTTTGGATCAATTCCCACTGACTCTATAATTCTAAAACACTGATAAAATTCTAATAATTAATTAAAGGTCTCTTGAAAATAATGCTCCCTGTCTATAGTGATGTGATGAGATTACGTCAAGTATGTCTTATTTTACTCTGGGAACTTTATTGCCTGCAAGAGACAGACAAATTGAAGTGAATTCATGTAGCAGCAATAAAAATGATTTAGGGTCTGAGGACAGTGGTTTAGGAGAAAAGATTAGAAAGGGCTAAATATGTATAACTTCTCCCAGTGAGGGCTATGAAAGAAATGATGCTGATCAACAAGTTGTTGAAGGATGTAAACATTATGTCAAAGGAATTACTTAAACTGCCGGTCTATAGCCCTTTACCTGGGAACAATGGGACTGACTTCTGAGTAGACGTGTATAGGGTTGCGGTTTTAGTGTCGTTGTTATGAATAAGGAATAAAAGGATGAAAATAAGCACCATATCATGGAAAGTGAAAGCCCTTTAAAAACAAGTGATGGATTTCATATTGGATTTTCCTTGTTACATTTTGCCTCAGCCTTTGTTTAGAACAAACTTCCACAGAGTTTGGATTGAATATCTAGGCTCCAGGATTCAGTCCAGAATTTACGAGCCTACAAATGTAATTCCCAAGGGCAATTTTGTAAGGGAAAAATCTGGTTTTTAAGATTTAAAACATTTCCACTGAAAGAAGGCTAGTAACCTGTCTGGAGTTTGCTTATTACATTTCTCCCTGAGTGAGGCATAAGTAGTGGGCATAATTTGCCTCAGTGACAAGGAAGTCTATGTAACTGTACTGAGAGAAGGAAAGATAGACAGGAATTCCCTTTCTTTCAATTTTTGTAGCACCAAAACATTTGACTGCTTCCGATATATTAACAATTTTCATTCACAGCAAGTTATTTCCTTGGTGTACATCATAGCATTCGAAAGGCTCTTAGGCTCCATTTTGGCTTGTAAATGAGACATGGGTAGGCTGAGGGACTTGTGGGATTCTCACTTTGCTCATTTCTGCTCCACAAATAAATCTGAGATATGAATCCTTTGGTTCTTATTTTCTTTTCAGGGGAAAAACAATCTCTCTCTTTCTTGCTGTCTCTCGGTCTCTCTTGTGCTAGATTTGTCAGCCATCATTCAGTGTGATGAAAATTTGGTTTAAAGGTGGGATACTCTCCTTTTCTGAAGCATATCAGTATGGTTGTGTCTGTGGACAAACAACCTAATGACAGTCCTCCAAGAATACCGATGGAAATAGTTGGATCTACATGATGGGCACCAGGTTGGTGAAGGCTGATCTAGAGTTACAGGTTGCAAGAAAGCTGCTAGTAAACTTGCCTCTAATCACTTAATGTCACCACTGGCTGATGCAGATGTGTGCTGGTCTCAGATCAGACTTATAGCACGTATCCTCTGCTATCTTTCCCCTACTCTGAAGTGCAGTTGCCTGTCTAAAGTGCCCTTGCACGCTATCACTGTGGTCCATTTGGACAAGGAGCCACTTTCAGATGCTTGATGCTAGTCTGAGTACCGCAATGCTGCACTGAGTGTTATAGTATTGTGTTGGCAAGTCATGGGACCCTCGTACCTACTGGACCACCTCTCCTGGTATGCCCCGCAGAGGACCTTAAGGTCTACAAATAACAATATTTTGGAGATCTCGAGCCATAAGGTGGCTAGATTGGCCTCAACTAGGGCCAGGGCCTTTTCAGTATTGGCCCCAACTTGGTGGAACGTTCTCTCACAGGAGACCAGGGGCCTGCGGGATTTGACATCTTTCCACAAGGCCTGCAAGACGGAGCTGTTCCGCCTGGCCTTTGGGCTGGACTCAGTCTGACCACTATGTTCCTCCTCCCTTATGGTTTTGATTTGGGCCATTTTAAAATGAGGCTGCATTTTTAAAAAAAATTAAAACCTGGATTGTATTTTAATCCACATTTTAATTGATTGTTTTCTTTCTTTTACGTTTTGTTGTGATCTTGTTGATGTCAGCCACCCTGGCTCTCACTGAGGAAGGTGGGTTGGTCCACTATCATCAGGATTATATCATTGCAATGCTTTATCAGCCCCACAGTTCATAGCACCAACAAATTAATGCTTAGGTGGGACATAGACTGCTATGCAAAGCCACAATCAGGGCCAAGTTATTGTGATGCTAAACATATTTGTTGATGTGGATTTTTGTTTATTCAGTTGCTAGTAGCAGAAAAGTGTGTGTTTGTGTATCTGGAATGTGACCTGCTGAGAGAGGATGTTCAACTGAGAGAGGATGTTCTGTTAAAGATGCCTCCATGGTTGCTACTAGCAATTAAAAAACAAAAGTTCCCACTCAAAGTTTAGTGGCATGCCTAGTTTGTTTATTTATATTTATTTCATAATTTTTTTACGCCACTTGATTGTACAAAAACCTCAAAGCGATTTACAAAAAAGGATAAAATTATCAATTTTAAAAAATGACAATAATTTAAGGCAGGGGTCCCCAAACTAAGGCCCGGGGGCCGGATGCGGCCCAATTGCCTTCTCAATCCGGCCCACAGACGGTCCGGGAATCAGCATGTTTTTATATGAGTAGAATGTGTCCTTTTATTTAAAATGCATCTCTGGGTTATTTGTGGGGCCTGCCTGGTGTTTTTACATGAGTAGAGTGTGTGCTTTTATTTAAAATGCATCTCTGGGTTATTTGTGGGGCATAGGAATTCGTTCATATTTTTTTCCAAAATATAGTCCGGCCCCCCACAAGGTCTGAGGGACAGTGGACCGGCCCCCTGCTGAAAAAGTTTGCTGACCCCTGATTTAAGGCCAAGGCATGCAGAAAATCATCAGCTGCCTCCACAGTAATTCAATCAGAAATCTGCAGTAGTAGAATATGGTGTTCGGAGGTTCTTTCAGGATTTAATGCACCATCTATCAAGCTCATGACCTTTGCATGCATGTGTGCATGAACATGTAGATGTGCATTCTTTGCTCTCAAGAAGCAGACACAGAACAGGTTGCTACATATTGTAGAGGTTTCTTTGAGCAAAAAAGAAAGAAAGAAAAGTATGGTAAGTATAATGAGAAAATACAATTAAGCAGTGCTTAATTTAGCAATCATTGGCATTTAGCAATCAATTCAAACTACGGCTCAACTTTAGTCACCTCCGTTACAGAAAAGGCTGATTCATCAGACTTTACTCCTTGGAACATCTTAACAGATTATGAAACATTTTTCAATTGCTGTACAGCAGCAGAGACATACTGCAAACTGATTATTGTTTTGCCCTTTTTAGGAAGGATATCATTAGTTTGGCCTTAAGAATCTATGGTACTGCAAGGATTCTATGGAGTTATCTGGCTCCTGTTAATTTGTTTAAATGTTAAAAGCATACTTATTCACTGAAATATTCTCAAATTGGTATCTCTCCTCTATCTTTACACGCCTCTCCTTTTCTTGAGTGTCTCTTGTTTCAAACTGTAAGTCTGAGAAAAAATATCTTAAATTTTGTTTCATTTTCCAGTACCTTGTTAATCTATGAACTTCAGAAATAACAAATACTGTAGTAATCAACATTATTACTCACATATTTGCTGTGAGTCCTGGTAGACCTATTCCCTGCCTTGCTGGCCTTTTCCCACCTGGCCGTGGGCGGTGGGACCCTGACCAGCTCCAGCTACAAAAGCTGAGGCTACTTGGGTTGAGGTATTATTTAGGGTTTCTTTGTTGCTGCTGTTGTTGATTTTATATATAGATTTTTAGATCATAGAACGATTTATGCTGAAATTGATTATGGTTGTATACTTTTGATGTGTTTTGTTTATTGTTTAAGACTACTTTTGTTATGTTTGCAATTATGTAAATTGTCTCATGTTGTGAGCCAGCTTGAGCATGGTTTGAAATATGAAAAGGCAGCATACTGTACATACAAATGAAATGTTGATGGTCGTACTAATAATTAGTGCACTGCTGATACCAATGTGTGCACTGGGTGTTTTAGATGAGAGCTGCAAAAGGTGGCTGCTCTATTAAGTGGATTTCTTTACTAGTAAGTAATTTAAATTAAAGAGTCAGTAGCTGCATTGGGATTATTGTATCCTGGTTTAATAAGCTGAGATATCAATGATACTTTTGCCCATGTGCACAACCCTTAAACTTCTCCCTTTCATTCAAGCTGGCAAACAAACCAGGGGCGAATCCACAGTGGTCGATTATAACGTTAAAAATGCGTTATAGAAATGTGACACCAGAGGCGCTGCAGAGCAGTGATTCGTTGGCAATGGGAAATTGCTTTGAGAGCTATGTATATAATTTTTTAAATATAGCCTTTAATAGTGTTTTTACAAATCAGTGTAGATCCAGCCCAGGAACCCTTTAATTAACTATAGTTTTCTATTTCACTGAAACTTATTAACGACTTTAGAGCATGCCAGTATAAACGAGCTGCAAACTGCTTTAACATCCTAGTTCATTCTGAAGTTTTTAATTATTGTTTCTCCACAGGTTTGCCTGCTTACATGAAGGGAGGAGTGAAGGTGTTGTATGCATGGACAAAAGGATTATTAGGCAGAGGGATGATCATTCACTCTCCTGCTATGGTGTAGTGCAGGCATCCCCAAACTTCGGCCCTCCAGATGTTTTGGACTACAATTCCCATCTTCCCCGACCACTGGTCCTGTTAGCTAAGGATCATGGGAGTTGTAGGCCAAAACATCTGGAGGGCCGCAGTTTGGGGATGCCTGATGTAGTGGTTAGAATGTTGGATTAGGATTGGGAAACCAAGGTTCAATTCTTTACTCAGCCATGAAGCTCTCAGCCTAAACCGCCTAACAGGGGTGTTGAGAGGAAAAGGTGTGTGTGTGTGTGTGTGTTTGGGGCAGGGGGGGAAAGAAGAATTGATGCTGCTTTGTGCTGTTTGGAGGAAGAATAATATAGATAACAAAACAGAATTAAATACATGTTCCCAGGATTGGTACAAACAACCTTAAGTGGTATTACATATTTTGCTCCAATATGATTTAGGGAAAATAGACTTTCTATCACCATTATTTTTTTAAAAAAAATATCAGAACGTGTGTGGTAAAATATGTGTATATAAGTTGCTTTCTAAAGAATAATCATGTTCATGATTTATTCTGTGATGCACACCCTTCTTTTGAAGAGGCAACATATTGAATTCAAAGCAGGAACAGAAAAAAAAGTTTTTCAAATTACAGGTTTAATTAGTGTCGCAGTCAGGTGTTTTACTGAGAGACGAGAAACTCGGCTACACAATTGCAAATAAATGTTTTAAATGTGTTGTGAAGTGCAATATACAAATGTCAAACTAGATGGCGAAAGTGAGCTATGCCAAATTCGATATATTTTTCAAAATGTTTTTTTAAAAAGCATTTTCACAGCTTTTTAAAATATGTGTGTAGATTTCACCTAAGTAAACTTAAACTGCACTGTGGTAAATGTGAATTTGATCCTACCATTTAAACCTTTTTTTAAACCATGAGAGTAGGTGGCAGCTACTTTTCAAACAAAGTTAGTCTGATCTTGACCCACCCAGAACTATACATAACCAGAGGGGGATGAAAGCTGAATTTGTGGGAATTGCAGTTATTGCAAATGATTTTTGTAAGCAAAACACTAACTTAAAATGTTGATTCTTAGATCAATGCTATAATAGGAAACAAAGCAGTGATATTATTAGTGTTGCAGAGTGCACAGCATTTTATGAGATGGGATGAAAAAGTTCAAGTTTCAAATCCATACCCATCTCTGCAGCTCAGTGGGCAATCTCTAACAACTCACTCTCAGTTGTTTGTGAGGATAAAGAAGTTTGATGATGTGTTTTACATGCTATCAAACATTTCATCTGTTTGTGGTGGTAGCAAAACAATACTGAAGGGAGGAACCCACTTCTGCCACCAGCACCTGTTAATCTTTCACCCCATGAAATTAATTTTGCCCTGCATCCCTGAAAAAAAAGTTTCTGAAATGTTTCTGCAATTTCACCCCCTGCAAAGGGGGTGGTGATTTTGGGAGGGGCAAAAGGAAGGCAATGAGGAAGAGATGAGGGAATGAAGCCATGGGGAAGAAGATTTCCAGGTTTGCGCACAGCAGCAAGGACCTGGGTGGAGTGAATGGGTAGGATGACCTGAGTAGGATGAATGCTATGAAAAACAGAATGACTAGTGTCTGAGCAGAAAGAGTTATTGCGAGAAATGATAAGAGAGAATCGGGAGCACTTCAATCATTCATTCTGCTCTGCTTGCATAGCTGCCTCCCTCCCATACAGTTCCGCTGTATTCTTTTACAGCCACTTCCTGGGATCTGTGAATGATTATAGGGTTTATTTCCACATTGGCATTGCTGCCTCATTCATTTCTTTCAACAGCATCCCATGGCACTAATTCCATCATGTATCAAATTCGTATTGGACATTTGTAAAGCATCAGCTTCTTTCCTCTAAACCTGCAGAGAAAGAGGAATGGAAATGTGTGGAAATGAAATATATAAGGAAAGCAGGGGGTGATGGTGGTTAGGAAAGGAAGATGAAAGTGCCCACCGGCCCCGTGCTCACCCCAGCCTGCAGAGAAACAGGATGGGAGCTGAAAAACCAATGCAAAGTGTAGGTACATGGAGCCAGGGCAATATGTGAGATGGTTGAGTACTTTCATCAATCACTTGATGTGCAAATTTAGGCAGGAGTCCTTACATTCTCTGTGAGCAAAATGGTACGGGTTTGAAACTCTTTGCTGCAGGAAGTGGGTTTTAAAAAAGAAAATATGCTAGAATTTGTAAAATGCCTTTTTATGCATACCATTGCAGAAATAGTTATAATGGAGCTGGGCTGCACAATTCCCCTTGTTCTCGCCTCCTATGTAGAGCGAACTAATTTTAGTCAGACTTGTGAATTGCATAAAGAGAAGCCTTAGGAGCCTTCAATGGCGCCAGCTGTTTCCATCAAGATTTTCGGGATTTTTTGAAAGTCTGCTTCCCTACCCACTCTATCCTATGGCTATCGAGAAGTAGATTTATCTTTATATCTCAGTGCTGCATTATACCCATTACAGCCCTCTTTAGGCATCTTTCAGAAGTGTGTTAAAGCATGATGGGGATGTGTGTGTGTGTGTGTGTGTGTGTGTGTGTGTGTGTGTGTGTGTGTGTGCCAGCCCCACCCCAGCATTCTGGTCCCATCCATTTCATCCCTGAACTTTCTGCATTGAACAAAAAAGTCTGAAGGTATCTTCTACCTGGATTCAAGTGAGTGTGCTTGGGATCCTTCTAGTGATCAGGAACTCTGCATTATCAGGGGTGATTCTAAGCGTGTTTGGATACCATGTGAAGAATCACCCTTCAGACCATCCTACCCAACATGCAAAGGAATCAGCAGGAACAGAAACAGTGCCCAATGGGCTGCTATATGCAGCCTTGCACTCCAAGGCTCTATATTCCCACACACTTATGAAGAACACATAAAGAAGGCTCAGGCTGCCTTGAATTAAACAGAAATAATATTTTGGCCTTTTCCTGAAACAAAATTGCATAGATTGGGAGAAAGCCCCATTGAACTTAGTGGGACTTACTTTTGAGTGGACATGGTATAGGATTGCACTGTTGGTAAGGCTGAAGCATATGTTCTCTGATTAGCAGTGATTTCCTTTGTTCTAAGGCGCAAAAGACTCAGACTGGTAGGTTACAACTTGTGCATGTGACACAATTGACTTTTATTGTGCTTTGCTTTCCACTGAACTGCTGCTTTTTGAAGAAATGTTAGACTGCTTTGTTTTGAGTGATCTTTAATGCCAGAGGTTAAGTTTGTGGTGTTCTGTTATGTATTTAATATAGTTATCTGTTAATAGCTCTTATTTGACAAACACTGTGGTTTTCAAATTATGGTCTGGTAAATCCTGAATTTCCTTGAAAGTGTATTGGAGTTATTTGTAGTGCTTGAAATTCCCAAGGTGCCAGGCACATTTTGCAAGTGGGACAGGTCCAGTTGCAACCATGTGGAGATTTCTGGATGCCGGGTTCATGACAGACATCTCCACCTGGCTTGCTCCTCCAGCTTTCTTAAGTAGTTTAGCAGAATAGGTTACTTATTTCATTTGTATCCCACCTTTGTCTCCAAGGAGCACATGGTTCACCCCCCATCTCAGTTAATGCCTACAGTGACCTTGTGAGATAGATTAAGATTAAGAAGCTGTGACTGGCCCAAGGTCACCCAATGAGCTTCATGACTGAATGGGGATTTGAACTGTGATCTCCCAGGTCCTAGACTGACACTCTAAACCACTACACCACACTGGCGGCCTAGAGTACTTCTGCTATGGGGCTGCCATATAAATTAAATAGGTAAATAAATTTGGGGGGAACAAAATGTCACTTAGAGAAATACCTAAAACATTTTCCTTGAAGCTTGAATTTGTTTTATTCTGGTTTGTTTTATTTGCTGTTTCAATGTGTTGTAAACTGCTTTGAGTTTTTTCCCATTAAAATATAAAGTGGTATAGAAATGAATCGAATAATAAAAATAAGAAGAAATTCTACTGCAAAATGAAATGGCACCTAGACATCCCATTGTGATGACAGTAACCTAGATTTGAGGTGCCATTTGGCAATTAGCTTATACACCTGAGTTTCTAACACTGGTTCATTGGTGGTGGACATGCTTCCTTGAAAGAAGCTGCGGGGGAGTGTTGAGCAGGTATACTCTCAGCCGATGAGTGGCAAACTGTTGACAGTTGAGTTGCTGCTGCTTACTAGGAAAGAGAGGTAGCAGGGAAGCAGTATCAACTCATATGTTGGGAGGATGCGAGTGCCCAGGGGTTCTTCATCAGCTGTATAGGAAAGGGTTTTCAGAAGGTATACAATTTCAAAACTGGGCCAAGATTTTGGCTAAGGCCCAAAGTTGAAATGGTTAGATAGAAACATGGAATTAATCGATGGCCTAATAAAAACCTTGTGTTGTTTAACTTTCTAGGATCAGATGCTCTTCATAACAAGTACATTCATTTTTGTGCTTTTACTCAATCTTTCATGCTGTTACTGTGCTTTTCAAATTATAAAATGGAATTGATTTTCTTCAGAATGGAGACATCTTGTTTCTTATAAGGATTACATTTGCTTTGCTTTCAAACGGTAATCCCCGAAGCAGGAATTTAAAGCAACACAAGAAATCACATTTTATGGTATTTGCAGCTGGGAGTCACTGGGACAGAGACATATGTATTCATCAATAAGAAAGTGGTTTATAATCAAAAGATCCCATTGGACTGATGGCTCTGTAGCAAAGGACCTAAACTGATAAACGGAGGTATACCTGTAAGACAGAAATACTTCCACTTAGTGGAATATCTGAACTGGGCTTGAGGTGAAGGCCTATGCTGGGTGGGGATTTGCACCCCTTGAAAAATCAGATTCATCATTTGGGAGTGTTGTAGGATGGCAAAGACCTTTTTTATTTTAAAAAAACACCCCAAAACACCACTGCTATGCCTTTAACATGTGCTAACCTGCTGTGGTAACAGGGCTGTCTTAAGCGTATCTGGCGCCCTGGTGCGAAGATCCCTCCGGCGACCTCCCCGCCCTGTTTTGCAGTGCGGCTGCCCCCTGGCGCATTGCACCACCCAGCCTTGCCTTAGAGCCGGTCCTGTGTGGTAACATATGTATTTTTAAACCAACCCATTTGTTTTATGCTCCTCTCTTGCAGCTGTTTTTAATGATTTAAGTGGTGTATTTGTTTTTATCTCATTACTTTTTAATGTGTTTTTGCATTTTTAATCTGGAAGCTGCCTTGGGCACTGAAAGGTGGGGTAGAAATTTAATACAATAAAATAAAGGCAAGGGATCCATTACGTGACAAACGGGGTGGAAGCCATTGCATTTGATCACCCAATATTTTAAATAGACATTTGGCTACTGCAGATTTCACTTTTCCTACCACTAGGATAGAGAACCAAGGAAAAAATAGCAAAGTTTCTGCTTGTTTGAATAGATATGACATGCAAAGGCAGCTTCAGGTGTTCTGAAAGTTATTTTCAAAGTGCAAGTACTGAAGGAGCGTCTCCATCCTCATCGTTCTGCTCGGACACTGAGGTCCAGTACCGAGGGCCTTCTGGCGGTTCCCTCGTTGCGAGAAGCCAAGTTGCAGGGAACCAGGCAGAGGGCCTTCTCGGTAGTGGCGCCCACCCTGTGGAATGCCCTCCCATCAGATGTCAAAAAGAAAAACAGCTACCAGATTTTTAGAAGACATCTGAAGGCAGCCCTGTTTAGGGAGGCTTTTAATGTTTAATAGATTATTTTATTTCATTTTTCTGTTGGAAGCCGCCCAGAGTGGCTGGGAAACCCAGCCAGATGGGCGGGTTATAAATAATAAATTATTATTATTATAAGAGTAGCATCCAGAATGGTCTATGGATGCTCAATGAAGTTACAGTGGTACCTCGGTTTATGAACACAATTGGTTCCGGAAGTCTGTTCATAAACTGAAGCGTTCATAAACTGAAGCGAACTTTCCCATTGAAAGTAATGGAAAGTGGATTAATCCGTTCCAGACGGGTCCGCGGAGTACTCAACCTGAAGCGTACTTAACCCGAAGCATGGGTGTAATTGGTTCTGGAAGTCTGTTCATAAACTGAAGCGTTCATAAACTGAAGCAAACTTTCCCATTGAAAGTAATGGAAAGTGAATTAATCCGTTCCAGATGGGTCCGCGGCGTTCGTAAACCGAAAATTCATAAACCGAGGTGTTCATAAACTGAGGTTCCAATGTAGTTTGTAAGGCCATGGTTTGGCAGGTTGCTTGGTCTTGATTAAGGAGATTTAGTTAGCACAGGGATGCCTATCTTTCTAACTAATTCCTTTGCATGTTTCTATGGAAATAAGTCAAACTGGGGCTTATTTTCTAGTTAACCTATTGCAGCCTTAGCCATTAAAAATAAATAAATGACATACAAGAAAGCAAAAGGAATTTTCAATTTCCTTTGCACACAGTTAAAATTGGTGAACAAATACTTTAATAAACACTGTTGAAAATAGTGGATGCGGTTTAGAGCAGTCATCGATGTGTGTCTTGGGCTGATTCATCTAAGATGAAGAGTTGGTTATTATTGACAAATGGCACCTACAACAAAATACTGCAGTGTAAAATACCCTCTTTCCAGGATTCAAGCCACTAACTGGCCCCTCCCCCCAGTGTTCTGTGGCCACTTAGCATACTGAGACCTTAATAATATTTGTTAGGGTCTCTCTGTTTGGGGCTTTTTTCTAAGGATATTTCACACTTCTGCAAACCTTGCTGTTCTCTCAGGCCTACTGATTCCTCTGTCTAGTATATGGATCTCAGCCAGCGTACCAGATGGAGCTGGTAGACAGCTGCCCTGGACACAGAGTTAACCTGCTCTTCCATGGACAGCTGTGAAGCCAAAATGACTCCTAGGAGCAGCACATCCATTCAGGACTAGGGAGTCCCCCACACCTGCCCGTCTCCTATCCCCCATAAACAGTACTTCTGTCTTGTTGGGATTCAACCTCAATCCTAGTCTTTTACATCTGTTCAGATGCAAATTCAGATAGCGGGTGACAGGGAAATATAAACTAATGGACAATATCATCTCGCCTTGCCACTAGGCCCATTCTATTTTTTTAACAAACAAACAAACAAACAAACAAACCCATGCATATCACTTCCATGTAGGCAAAAAGAATGCACATGAGATACATGGGCACAAATATTTTCTGCCATACATGCTTTTGCCAATTGTACTGACATTTGACAGTTCATTACACTTAGTTATGTATACTTTTTCCTACACAAGTGAAATATCCCTGCATGAAAATCACCATGTACCGGTATGAAGTAATCTTCGCTGCTTAATTCTTAAACAAGATATGACTGAATGTGTCACATTCTCAGTTCCAAAACTCTGTACCACTAATCCCCGGAAATCTATGCTTGCTGAGGCAACATGAATGTGATTGGAAGGAGAGCATTAGTAATCACAGCATCCTTTTCTAAGTGCTCACAGACTGGCCATTCTAGGATCTCTCCTGGTATCAGTCTCAAGGTGACTGGTCAGTAGTTACTTGGGTCTTCTCTCGCTCCCTCCCCCCCCCATTTGAAGATGTGGAAATCAGCTTTGGGACTCCAAAGGGAAGCTAAGGATATAATTATAATAAAACCACAATTCATGCAAGCTATTGGATTAGACTTTTTGTTTTTCAATATGGGGGGACAAAGTAATATTGACTCACTGAATTAATGAATCATTAAAGAGGGCCAATCATAAAGAAACTGCTACTAAATCAACAGCTCTAACTGAAACGAGTGTACTGTAATTTGGAGAAAAGGCGGTTCCAGGTGAACTTTCTTTTATTTGTTGAGTAAAGATAACATCTGAATGGATTTTCAGATTTTGCTTCCAAAATATGCACTCAGTTTTAAGTTTTCTCATGCCCTTGAAACTTGACAAAGCCGGGCATCTTCCAGAAGCAGTGTAAGACATTTCGACTCCAAACTTTTGGTGGTTCAGAATAGAGAGGCAGAGCCAGAGAATTCAGGAATTGCTGTATTACCACCCCAAGCCCATGGGATGGGGCTGGCCATACCTTTGGTTGAACTAAAACAAACAACCAAAAAGGGTTCCTTTTTCTGTTCTTTGCACTGCCCAACCTAAGATGCCTTGTACCTATTCTACCCCATTGAATTTCCTGCACAACTGTCAAATGCACTGAACAAGCATTTCTACACAAATAGTTCGCCTGCGTGCTGCGTTTAGATCATTACCTATGACACTTAGATGATTTTTGTTGTTGTTGTTGCCTGGCCGTTCAGCAGCATCTTATACATGTCATAGTGCAGGCATGTGTTGCATGCCAATTCCGACTTTTCAGTAAGGATCTTGTGACAGGTGAAGCAGCCTTCAAATCTGCTCTCCTCAGGCAAAGATAACGAAACCACTTTCAGGATTTTGACATTGCAATCGGTGAGTGGAAGTGCTCGAAAAGAAGGGCGGCGGCGGCAGCAGCAGTAGCTACAGCTTAGGTTACGCGGCGTGTATATCTCCTCGCACACGCGCTGGGAAGAGGTATATGGCGCTGGGAACTCTGGATTGGCCCAGGCTCCCAGCATCTCATGCCTTTGCTTTCCTTCCTCAGAGCCTGGGCTTCGGCGCCTGAGAGTAAGGGTCCAAGCTAGCCTCTCCTCTCCTTCCCTTCGCGGCACTGTGGCGAGGGTGCCACCCTTGGGTTTGGCAGCGGCGGCTGCTGCTCCGAAGAGCGCCAAGGAACTTTAATCAAACTTCTTTATTTTTAGCCTCGCGGAGACTCACTCGCTCCCCGTCCTCTGGGGACTCGAGAGCGGCGGCCGCGGGCTCGGAAAGTATCAGCCCGCAGCTTTGGGCTGGGCTCTCTTGGCGCTCGGCTCGTGGCACTCGCCGCCGCCGCCGGTAACCGCCTGAAACGCCTTCATTCTTTCAGCCCGGAACGAGCGTGAGGGAAACGAGCCCCAGCCGCCGCCACTCTCCCTGTAACAGCAGGCAATTAGCTTCACGCCCGTTCGCTGAGGGAAGGCGGCAGGTCCGAGGCACCACGTCTCCCTCCCTCCCTCCTGCTCCTGCTCTCGCCCCGCCCCTCCTTCCCCTCAGCCGCTGCCCGGCGTGTGGTGCAGAGCGCGGCTTCGCGAGCTAACAAGCGGCTGGAGGCGCGACAGCAGCACCGCCGCGAGCCGGAGCCGGGAGGCTTAGGCTGCGCTGCCTGCGAAGCGGAGCGAACTCCTCGAACCTCCTCCTCCTCCCCATCCCGCCGTCCCCTCGCCCGTAAAGTGTGAGGAGAAGAAAGGAAGGGGGCGAAAAAGATCTAGGTAAGTGGAGGCGAGGCGGCGCGGGCGGCGAGAGATGCTGCGGTGGAGGCTTGACGAGGCGAAGCTGAGGGGAAAGAAGTTGAGGGGAGGAGGCCGCGGCACGTGCCCGCCGCCGCCGGGTCTAGTTTGGGACCCGCATTGTTGAGCGCGCGGCGCCGCCGGGGAAGCGCCCCAAGGTCAGCAGCGGCAGAGAGGGGGCAGCAGGCGAGAGCTCCTGCGTCCGCGCGGACTGGGGCTCCACCCCGGCTCTCGTCTCCACTTTGTGGGAAGAAGTTGTGTGGAGCAAGTCGAGGAGGGGGTGGGGTGCACGGGAGGGGGGTCGGCCTCAGTGCGCAGGCGTAGGAGCGTGAGACCTGCCCGGGAAGGTGACAACGCGCGATGCCCCTCTGGAGAGCCCAAGGGGCACGGAGGGAAGCGTCGCGACTGCGGAGCCCGGCACGAGCGACTGGGCGTGGGGAAGAGGCGCTGAAAACGCCCGGGGCGCCTTGGGAGTCGCGTCTGCACCCTTCTGGCAGGAGGCGCAAGCTGGCACAGGTGTAGCAACAAAAGGAAACTTTGCCCCTGCTGCTTTTATTGTACTCTGCGCTCCTTCCCAGGAGCTGAAGGCACTTTGTATGATCTTAGCCCATATTTCCGTTTCTCCAGAGCCTTTTGCCATAGGCTGGCTTTTTGAGAGACTAATTTACCTAAAGCTACCCAGGGAGTGCAGGAATTTTTACCAGGGTGCCCTCTAACCACTATACCGCGCTGACAGTCAACAGGCTAAGGAGATGCAGTAGCTGAGATTCTCATAAATTAAAAGACGTTAGAATAACCATGCACTCATCCAAACAGGGTTATTGGGGTACTGTAAGGAACATGGGCGAGTTATTTTGGCAGAACTCTGTCATAATGTATTGGTTCTTTCTGCCTTTCTTCTCCTGCCCGCTTAGTGCCACTGATAGTTGTACTCCTGACATCTATTTAGCACCAGCCATATCCAAGACAGGCTATAGGGTTTTGATAAGTGCTGCCCTCTCTTTGGAGTTCCAAGGTATATTAGACCAGTATGATGATAAGGGATGGGAGCAAAGGCATAATGCATGCACATGGCAAGTTACCAGAAGCACAGTTGTGATTGGGATATTTGTCCTGACACTCACAAACGCTGAGTTGGCATGCTGCAGGCTTGACTGCTTGTAGGAGTTCTTTGTACAGGAGAGTGGTCGATAGTATTTGTGTAAAATCCTTGGGAAGCATGTAGATTAGGCATTCTGTCAATGCAGTAGCAGATATTTAAACAGGATCCTATAAGCCCTCACTGCTTCATAAACCTATATGACTGTATTTTACTGCTATATATTAGAACAGGCATGAAACATACTGTATTGCTAACTAGAAGCATTTACTTCTTTTTATTGCCTTGAGGACACACATGTTTTTGGATGAGGTTTTGCTAAATCATTCTGGTTTTTGAATGAATGCCAGTCTATCCGAAAGAATAATCAATCTAACATATCGTTTGATCTGACAAGTGGTTCTATTATAAGGATATGGAAATATCTGTATGGACCCATCTATATATGAATGCATGTGTGTTTGAGTCGGTGAATGTGCCTATAAGTGGCCTTTATACATTAGCACAGTTTGTGGAGAGCTGTGTTTCTTCACATAGTATCGTTCGGTTGCTTGATTAGTCTTCTTGCCAAAAAGCTTTCTGTCATGACAATATCGGCCACAGTATCTATAGAGAAGACGTGGTTTCATCTGACACAGAGACACTGGTCAGTCATTGTGCTTTCTGCTAGTGGTAGTCACTGTTCAGCGACAACTTTCTGATGAACTTGAAATGCTTTTAACTTTCCCCTCATTTCCGTCTTCTCCTGTAAAGCAACACATGATAGCAATTTCCTGGGGGGAAAAGCATTGAAAAGGCAGGAAAGCAGGCACATTATTTTGCATTTGGCGTGTGAACCTTTTAAATCCTCTTTTAAGTAGAGTTTTAAAATTGCCCTTCTTACTGCTTCTTAAATTATTGATAATAACAGTGAGGCGTGCAGTGTGTTGTGTCTGTTTAATACACAGCCTGTGGTACTCAGCATTTACACTCTGTGAAATGAAAGGGGTACTTGATTTTTTTTAAAAGAAAAAACTGTGCCCCTTCAAAATGTTATGTGTCTGAAGCAAGGCCTTAGAAGAGCTGCATAATAACTAAGATAATGCAATTTTGTTGCCATCTCGCTGGGTTGCCTGTTGGGCTCAGCACTATATACTGTAACAGAGAATTGCTGATTGGCTAATTACAGCATTTTTATGGTGATTTGTTAGGAAAGAATTCTGAAGTAGCCTGTATCTCAAGTGCAGCATGGCTGTTCTTCCTGCCCTACCCTCATTTAACTCAAATCAAGATAGATATGTCTTCCAGGAAAAGGTTGTATGGGGATAAAACTAGTAAATATATTCTGATAATAATGAAATATTCACATCAAACTGATGAGTTTAATAGTTGTATGTTGCTGCTTAAACTGGCTTCAGAATTCATTAACTATTTCTTATGTAACACAAGAACTTTAAGCATCTAATCACCATTCAATCATTCAATTTGAGCATTGATGTATTGGTGATAAATGTTTTCATTTTACTATTATGATACTTTGTTCTGTAGACATCTGACCCTTTAGATCAGGCATCCCCAAACTTCGGCCTTCTAGATGTTTTGAACTACAATTCCCATCATCCCTGACTACTGGTCCTCTTAGCTAGGGATCATGGGAGTTGTAGGCCAAAACATCTGGAGGGCCGCAGCTTGGGGATGCCTGCTTTAGATCACAATTATTGGTAGGCTTGAAAGAAAAATACTGGTATCTTTAGCAAAGTCATTCTTGAAGTCTTCACATAAAGAATACTGTCATTTATTGTTCATTTCATAAACCATGGCTTCAATACTTCTTCCAACAGTTTCAGATCTTATGTCGGTGAATATCCATTCTGAATTTATATAGCAGTGAATTACCTTCATTATGCAGCATATCTAAGATATATATCTCTTGTTTCTGACATATAAAGCCATTGGCAACTTGTAAATCTGGGCTAATCAAAGAATGACTCAATTTTGCACATTACTGGTTAGCAATGATTTTTCATGAAGAGTAAATATTTTGGGGAGATGACAGAATCAGATGTGCTTGTTTATTCATTTCTGTAGACAAACATTTCATTGAACAACATTAGTCTTCTGCTTACCGTAATTACAGAGGGGAATTCCTGAAATCACCAGTCACTATAATTACCAGTGTTCATTAAATGTGCTGAAGATAATTGCTCAAAACTGGCTGTCTTATGATATCTTGAAAGTTTCAGTCCTACTCTCTTCCACTATCTTACTTTCTCCTACAGTTGGGCACTGAGTCAAAATAGTCATTTGGCTTGTTACAAGCCAAGAGAAGAAAATTAATTTACATGCTGAAAAGAATGCTTTGCTTATATAAAGGTCACCGAACACAACAGTATTTATTGTGCTTGGACCCTGAGGGTATCCTGAAAATCATTCCAGTGTTTATAAATATACTCAACATGGAGCCGCAGCCTAAAGTCTGAAATCAGTAATTGTACAGTTTGGAACAAGGATAAGGAATTTCAGGCTGGATAAATGTGCCCCCCACAAATCCTTTCTGTCCAGACTTTGGGACTCCTAGGCCATGCCCCTCTCTCCAGGCCATGGTACTCACTGGCCCTGCTCTTCATTCTTGAGTATTTTTTTCCTGACTATCATGCATCCTTGAAATGGTGATGTTTCTTCCTTGTTTGGATGGAAGCTGGAGGTGTGTGAGTGTAGAAACCACTGACTTTTGCATGACTGGAATGTAGTCATGTTCAAAGATAAGAATCACCACCTGTTGCTCTCACCACTTTTGGTTCTGGCCTCCTTCAGTTTTGCATTTGGACATACCCACCAATGACACGTGGCTCCCAAAAGGTTATCCAGGAGAAAATGTGGCCCCAAGGCTGATAAAGGTTATCCAGCTCTTGTTTAGAAACTAATACAAAATTTAACATCAAAACCAACTTTTATTTACCTTAAGACTGAAATAAGAATATGGTTAAAACTTTTGAATTTGCATTATAAAATGCTTCCAATTGCAATATAAAATCCTGTAACAGGTTTTGTTATCTTTGCCCAACAAGAAGTGATTTAAGGCTAGCAAGTGAGTAAATTAAGAAATTTCAACTATGATATTTCAAATATTTCTTAACAGTTAAAGAAAAATATGAAACTGTATAACTCAAAAGCATTATAAATAAAACCTACATTTTAAATATATCTCTTCCTAGATAGAAATATGCATTTGCAAATAGCTTTAGTTAACTTGACTAATTCTCTCCTGCATGTGCTGTACTGGTTTTGTTGACATTGGCTTTTGATACAATTGATATATTGATAACTTTGCATTTAGTTCTTTGTTGGGGAAGACAAGAAAGTAACAGAAAATGTGGAAACACTGTGAAAATAATATTCAACATTAGGGTAGTAGTAGTTTTGAGGAACAAAATATTGAAAGTAGTTTCTGCATTGGAGAGCATTTTCCATGTCTACCAATATGTTGATGACATAAAAAGGATTAAAATATAAGTAATTGAACTGAGGACAGGAGATACTGATGAAAACTGCTTATCATCAAGTTGGTGGAGAACAGTCACCTATTCAGTCTTGCCTATGTTCCACTTGAAATGCGTATTTTGTGAGAGAATATGCTCAAAATACACATTTAAATGTAACTTTTCATGCAGGCCAAAGAAAAGCTGTCAGATTAATGTGAAAATGGGACAGAGAGGATTTGTGGATGGACACATACAAATGTGACATGAACTGGAAATAGCTTGATCCATCCACCTCTACTTTTAACACTCAGAAATTACTATATAATTGCTAAGTGGTGTTATAATTATAGAATGCCCAGTAGTTCCAGCTGACGAAAAAACCTGCTTGTTTTGAGGATAGTACTGGTAGTTCTCAGTTGGCAGCCAAAGGCATCATCATCAAATTCTGAGGCAGCAGTTGTGACAAATCACCAGGGATTGATTGGGGGGGGGGGAAGAGAATTATTTTGAATAATAATTTACTAGCTTCATCCAACATGATTGCAGTGTGCTTTATTGAGGTGATAATGATGTCCCTGGTACCTTTTGGCTGAGCAGATGCTATGCCACAGAATGTTCATATATATTCTGTCTGCTGAGGGAAGTTGTCTGTTGTCTGTGATTTTGGCTGAGGAAACCACATTTCAAACCCAAAGGACAGGTTGATCTGTTTGGACAAGGCAGGTAGACTGAGTACTAGGAGGCTCAAAAGGAAGAGGTTTTGGAAGAAAGGGAAGGTAGTGGCTGGGAGAAAAAGGGAGTGGTGGCTGGAGGATAGTAGTTCAGCAGGCACTGAAATGAAAAATAAGATCTGGAAGGAACATATATTAATACTACTACTATATTTAATTAATTATTTTCTCCAATATGAGCTCAGGTTAGAACTATTTAAAAATGCAGTATTAAAACCTAGAGGTTACCAGAGCATAGGCAACAGACATTAGGCTATCCCTGTTCAGATAGATGTGTAGCTGGGCCACCAGCCAAGGTCGATGGAAGGCACTCTACACCATTGAGATCGTCTGAGCCTCAAGAGACAGTGATGGTTCCAGAAGAAATGCCAAGATATGAACCTACTCCCTCAGAGGGAGTGTAACCCCATCAGGAGCAGGCCACCTCCTAGCCATTCATTCTAGTAGGGAACCACTCACTAACATTGCTTCAGTCTAGATTGTGCTTCAGTTTATTGGCCCTCATTGTGTCCATTACCAAGGCAATACATTGGTTCAGCACAGGGCCGTCTTAAGCATGTCTGGCGCCGTGGTGCGCAGATCGTTCCAGCACCCTTGCCCTGTTTCTTGCCGCGGCTGGTGGGCGGGCGCAGCGTGGCTGCCGCGTGGCTCCGTTGCACAGTGCCTCCCTGGCACCCCAGCGCCCTGGTGCCCCACACCACCCAGCCTTCCCCTAGAGCCAGCCCTGGTTCAGCACTCACAAGTAGGTCTCCATATATATATATATATATATATATATATATATATATATATATATATATATCCCCCTGTTAATATCTTCTCCTGTCTCCATAAATCTTTCCCTCCATTTCTGTTGCTGGGGTGACAGATTGCTCCAGTGGACAACCCTTTACTTGCTCCCAAAGAAGTCAATAGGAGCCATTCACTTTTGTTTTAGGAGGAAATGTACTGAAGACATTATTTTGATGAAGACTGAATTTGCACCTCACATCTGTGACCTTGGAAGTGTCAGGGACAACCCCTTCCTCCTCGTAAGTGCCCTCAGTTGAATCTCCTTGTGTTTTATCTGAAAAGAGTGACTTGTTGATTTATGGGCAAGAAAATAATGTTAGATTGGCATAAGGACAATTAGCTTGCTATTTTTATATACGTTTAGCTGCATATGTCTAAGTATAATTAGAATCCATCTAGCGAAAAACTACTTATATATTCAGACTAATAACATAATCTCTCTTGCATCTGTGCAGAACCTGTGCATGTTTATCTCTTACAATTACCCTCCCTTCACCCTAAGGTCCCAGGGCTGATTACAACCTTGAAACACAGTTTTAAAACACCTTGCAATCTGAAAAATAATGTGACCTAAAGTGTCAGAAGCCCAGGGTAAAGAGGTACATTTTAAGTATTCACCGGAAACTGTATAATGAAGATGTGGGGAGGGAGTGCCACAAGTCATATGTACATATATCTGATGTGGATCTCCCTCCTTCCTACCTGCCCTGAGCTTGGTTGGCTGTCACTATGCAGGTCACAGTGGATTATGCTCAGTGGAGCTGACTAATAACTTTGCACCCTTCACATCCAACCATCAAGCAGCTCAATTCTCTTCAAATTCCCAATACATGTTGGCTGTTGGGTTGCTGAATATGGGGGATAGGAGTACCATGTGTGCACTGGCAGGGTGTGCTGCATTGCCCTTGGAGAAGTAGCACACAGCTTCAGAATGGCAATAGGGAGGGGAAGGATCATGCTGTCAGGTTGTCAGCTAATTCGTAGCATTGTTGTGTTTATAGGAAGGTTGCTGATTCTAATCTGCCCTTTGCGTTCCAAGTGCAAGTGATCCTTGAGAAAGTAAATCTGTTAACCTTAATGAAATGATTATTTTTCTTGGCAGTCCCATAAAAACAGTTTTTCCACATGGCATTTATTAAAGGATGCTTTCTTGGGGAAAAAAAAGTTTTAAAATAATAATGCAATGGAAATAAAAAATTTTTAGGTTCCTTCAATATCATCATTACTGAAACATGGTGAATATCCATTTAATTGCTTGGGCTTTAGTACAGCAAACACATTTGATTTCCTTGTATCTCCTGTAATAAATTAAAGTAAAAAAGGTAAAGGGACTCCTGACTGTTAGGTCTAGTTGCGGATGACTCTCGGGTTGCGGCGCTCATCTCGCTTTATTGGCCGAGGGAGCTGGTGTACAGCTTCCAGGTCATGTGGCCAGCATGACTAAGCTGCTTCTGGCGAACCAGAGCAGTGCACGGAAACGGCGTTTACCTTCCCGCTGTAGCAGTACCTATTTATCTACTTGCACTTTGACATGCTTTCGAACTGCTAGGTGGGCAGGAGCAGGGGCCGAGCAACAGGAGCTCACCCCATCGCGGGGATTCGAACCGCCGACCTTCTGATCGGCAAGCCCTAGGCTCTGTGGTTTAGACCACAGTGCCACCCACGTCAAATAAATTATAGTACAACATTTCATTCAAACACTGCAGGGAATGCTACTTTGACCTGCTACACTATGATTCATGATATGGTGTTCAAAATTAATTTTATTTATCTCTCATGATAAAAGGAAGCACTTTATAAATGAGTTTTCAGTCTTACGGGAGCTTTTTCTTGATTCAAGTCATCTACTCCTACTCTACATTTACTTCTGACTTAACTGAAACTTCTCACTTCTTACCTTCCTTAGTGCTAACTTTTCCATTGTTGTGTAATCAAGGCATAATTAATTTTGGATAAAGGGAGTAGGTGTGCTTCTCCCTAGCAGTCATGAGAGTCAATTGGGTCTACTTCTGATGTTCCTTAATCAAGTTAGTTTTAATGCCATACTTAGTTGGTAACTCAAGGTTGGTTGGCTGTTGGTTGGAACTGTTATAAAATCAGTGTGGTTTTTCCCCCTAGGTGCTTGTAAGCATATTGTCAGGGAATCCTCACTGCTAGAGCAATCCCTGACACATATATCATAGAATCATAGACTTAGAGAGTTGGGAGCATGAGGGTCATTTAGTCGACCCCTGCCATGCAGAATCTTTTGACCAACATGGGGCTCCAAACTTGAGATTAGGATGGGGTTAGTGTTCAAAATGCTGAATGATGTGACAAAGATTGTGAGGCTCATAAGCAGTCCTGTTGTTTATTAACTTTGAATTTCTGCTTGGTAAGTAAAAAAATTACCAGTAGGTGCCAATAAGGCCTCTCTTCATTTATTTATTTTTTGTCATTTCCCAGAGCTGTTATTGCTCTTGATGCCATTCAGGTCTCCCCCCCCAAGTATAATTTAGTTGTTTCTGCAGTTGTACTGTGTCATGGTTTGTGAAGGGCATCTTGTGTCATCTTATGACTGTCTGCATTGTTTCCTTTGGTATATGTAAGGATCTGGTAGTTGAAGAACCTTTCTCAATAATTATATGCAATCAAATAAAAATAGGCAAAAAGGAACAATTTTTGCTGGGAGTGATAGGGAAATCTCTAACCAACTACTGTAATTATATGAGCTTACATTCTAACATTCAGAAGACACATGGAAGTTCATTTATTACATTCCTGTTTTCAACATGTTATTGATAATGGTGTGTGAGACACACACTTAATGTTAATATAACCAGGGCACAAGCTGTATTAGTTGCACAGGCTTGCTAGATGTTTTGGGTTAGTGCCAGCAGATTAGGTTTGTGCCTTTTTTTGCCACTCATACAGCTATTATGTGAAGGCAAACTTGCGCCAGATGGTAAATGTTATTTCCTGTGAGGTTAGGGGCTGGGATCCATGATGCTATTATCATGGACATTAAGAGGAAAAGACAAATATATACTGCACTTTCCGGGGATTACTATTAAAAAATACATCCTGAAAATTATTGGCAGATCTCTCCCATCCTCTTCCCTTCATGAAATTCTGTGAAAAATTGTGACTCTTTTAAGAAGAATGAGTTCTTGAGAAGACACACCAACTCTAATGGCCATAGTTTTAGAGAATTAACTGTTTGGGATCTAGGGAAGGTAAAATGAATGGATGAAAATGGCTAAAACGTAAACGTATGGTATGTGCCTGGAATGCTAACATCTCACTTGCTATATATGTGTTCTGCTTTCAAAGGGTGGAGAAGCACTCACACCAGTGCAGTAGGCAAGCATTTGATTTAACAAAGGTGCTGCCTTGTTCCCATCCATGCTATCTGCACACTAGAAAACATAATCAAATAAGTTGCTTATTTTCTTCAAAATGCTAACATAATTCAGATGATCATCCAGATATGATCTTCTATCACATTTGCCGTGAACATGAACTGTTTGTCTTTGTAACTTTGCATAGTTACAAAGCATGCATGACAGTTCTTTCCTTTATGCTGTGAAGGAAGATGTCATCAGATTCTGTTAAGTCTTCTACATTTGATAACAACAGTAGCTGGAATCTGCAATGTCTTTTTGCCAGTTTTTGACAATAAACTCTCTATTGGTTTGAAATGTGATAGTTTTTGCATTGAGTTGCTGACTTTTATCCACCCTGTAATGTGTGCATTTTGGACATTGGTGTTTCATGATATGAACACATCGTGCAATTCCACTCCTCCTTCCTCTGTTTTTCCTACCATGGGGAATGTGTGTTTTGACCAAACAAGAAAAGAAAAAAAAACAGAAATCTGGTTCAACCATTAATTTTAAAATAGATTTAGGAGCTGATGTAACAGTTATTTCAGATAAGGCCTACAGAGGGTTCAAGGATCCAAGACATGCATACGGCAGAAACCATTTTACATAGTTCTGGATAATTCACTACAATACTTCTTGTAAGGTTTTTCGCAATACATTCTCCATCTGTTCAAATAGTTTCGATATTATACACACACACACACACACACACACACACACACACACACACACATTTAGAAGGCCACAAAACAACAGAGTATCTCAGGTTGAAGAAATGAGTCAGAATAAATCAGGCTAGCAGTAAAGAGTTTACATTAGTGAATTCACTGTCACACTTGACAGTTTTCCCTTGTAGGTGTTCCCCCCCCCTTTCCAAAACTATATTGGCTTTTAAACTGTTTCAGTGAATTGCTAGATATGTGATGTGTAATCAAGTAACATGAGCTTCAGGTGACTCAGAGATGCATACAAATATACAAACTAAAGTGCATTTTGTAAGGCTATTTTAAATACATATATTGACTGTAATCTGCAAGGAAGTCTTCAAACATATTGGATAACAAATTCTGAAAATATGCCTAAGAAAGGTACGGCTATTTTAGTGCAAAGTAAAGCATATTGGCATGCATATATGAATCAAAGTTTCCTTCCACAGTGGTGCTATCACCACATACCCCAAAAGCATATTGTACAGCAGTGGCAGATCTTGGGGTCTCAAATTTCAGCAGCACCATGTGCAATGCCAAAATCCAGCACCCCCACTTCTCATTCTGCCTCTCACCTTCCAATCCATATAATAGTTGTGCTGCCCCTGTGATGCCCCCAAAGTTCTGGACCCAGTGCGACTAAATCGGTCATGCTCCCCTCAGTCTGCCTATGGGTACAGACCTGCTCCCACAGTACCACATCTCCAGCAATTATCTGAGGTTGGGTCAGAGGTGATGAAGTGATGAGGCTTCCAATTGACTTTTTAATTCACCATCCCCATCCCCCCCCCCCGATTAACCTGACTTTTAAGAACCAGCAAGGAAACCTTTATAATTGATGCAGACAGTGTAACGGAGTATGGGCTGGCATTTTGATGATAACGACATCTCATTTCTGTGAAAAACGTTTGTGCACAAGCCACACCGAGTCCACAATAAACTGCCATGTGGAAGCATCCAGAAGACAGCTTTCTGTATCCTATACACAGACAAAGATACTAAGAAGGATCACTTGTAGCTTAGGTTTGTAGTCCCATGCTTCAGAACAAAGTGGGATAAAAAGATAAAAAGAACAGAGTGATAGAAACAACAGAGGGTGAAAAAGAAAATAAGTGGAGTTATTTTTTGATGCATTGAGGTATGCAGCTTTAAGTCCAGTAAGAAGTCCACCGCAATAACTAAAATACATATTGTGCAGTTACAATGTTTAACTTCAGAAGCCAGATATGGTGTTACCTTTCAATGTGGTCTGATAGATGGCATATTTCACTTTTTGCTACAGAGCATAGCACCAACACTTAAAATGCCACTTCTCTGCTTCATCTCAGTCCATATGCCTTTTGTTTCCCCAGTCATCAGAGATGGTCATTTTCCATAACAGAATTTACAGCTGCTGTTGTTTCCCAGGTACTATTTAGTTAAGTAGTTGTAGGCATGTGGATACAAACTATTGTGGGATTCCTACTTGGCCGGGGGGGGGGGGTCTCCATCTGTGCTATAGCCAGCTTTTGATTACAGAGACCTAAACTCTGTGCACATAATGTGTGATGAATTTACTGTATAGACTTACTACGTGTCTCAGAAACATCATGGATTCAGTGGCAGCTGATAAGGTGGGGCAGTAAACACCAGTGACCAATATCAGGCAGAGACTGAGCGGCAAGAGAGCTCTTGGACCCTTTCTGATGAGCATCAGTTGGGGGAAGGAAGTTGCTTTCAGGATGGCACAAGAGCACAGCTTGTGAATAGCCAGCAGCACCCTGAAGTTGTATGGTCCAATGGTCTTGGGGACCTGTGGCCGCTCAAATGTTGTTGGACTTCAACTCCCATCATTGCCAGCCACCATGGCCAAAGGCTTGTGACTATGAGAGTTGTAATCCAGCAACACCCTCACCATTGATGTAAAGGGTGTTGCCTGAATTGCCGCCAGCCTTAGTTCCCTTAAGGTACTGGTAAATTCATAGGGCTCTTTGCATGTCGAGACCCCACAACCACCCCCTCGAGGATGAATAAAACACAAGGACACAGATATTTGGTTTAATTTATTGGGCAAAATTTGGCCACAGCTTTATTGGTTACAGAATGTGAGAGGTATTGGCTTAGGCATTGAGCAGACCAGACTATATCTGATTCCTGCCCGTTGCACAGGGAGTCTGGTAAGGGTAAACCACTGGTAGGGGGAGCCCTGTCAATGCAAACCAACTCGAGCTCCCCCCATGTTCCTGAAGGGGTAGTGGCATGGCCCTAGCCCCGCCCCGGGCTTCGGACTAGATCCACCCCCCTGGATTCCTTTAATGGAATACCCTTAAGCTTGGAGGGGCAGGTGATGGCCAGACCTCCCCTCCCCCAGCAACCTTACAAAGTTGTGACAATTGCTATGAGGTAGATGAAAACCAAATGGACTAAGCCAATTTGCCAAGTGGAAAAATTCCTACCATGCCCCTCAACGGTGACCAACTAAGGTCCATAGCAAGACCAGAGAAACAAACCTGCAAATAGGGAGGGAGGGTGGGCGATTGAGGAAGCGAGCCAAGAGGAAGTCCTCTGGCTCACGCCTCTGCTTAAATGGGTCCTGGCCACGCCTCCCCAGCCTGCCGATTGGGTGGCTGGCTGATGACATGGCTGGGATCCCCCAGGCAATGGGGGACTATGTCCCCCACCCCCAGAGGAGAGTAGGTGGCCACGCGGTCCACCGCAACTCCTCCCTACAGCTAAGTGGAGCGGACTTCCCCCTCTTGTAGCCACTCAGTGGCTGTGGCTGTTTACCATTTCTCCCCCACCCCATGGGCTGCCACTGCATGAGTAAAGTGCTTGTCTTTATCAGCAAGGTAGTGAAAGCATAAGAGCAGTATGTTGTAACTGTTCTTTTAGGTTTCTTGATATTTTATGAGTAGCTTTTAGCTGAATGTCACTGCAATTCAGTTTTGTTAAATCAAATTTAAGTAATTTTATGATTGAAGTATTTTCCGTGAATGTGTCCTCCACAGCCACTCACTAACAATTATCCAACACAGTTTTAGCACATCAAAATGTTCTCACCAAATAATATATAATTTTTGGATGGCACAAGCTACAATTTGGAGATATCTCATTCTGGCACGATACAATGAAATGTATAAAAAGCTTCTGCCAGGATTTAATAGTTACTTAATAGTAGCCTTTTAAGTGGGCACAATAATTTCCTAGTCTTTCAGGCTTTTATCCTCCAGCACTGGAACATTGGGTTGTAAATCGCGAAAGCATTCCAGAATCTGTTCTAAAATATTTTGTGTTCGTTTGTATACTCATCCCTGAGGAGGTTTTTTCTCGTTTAATTTTATCCCCTTTATTTTAAAGTTATTAGGGGTGGGGGATAAATGTAAGATAAAGACAGAACACATCATTGTCTCCATTAGCTGGGAGTACCACGATAATGTTGTGTTTCTGTTAGACAGTTGCAGTTATCAAAATAATTTTCAGTGAATGAACAGTTACACCTTTAAAAAAGATATTTGCATATATGTTAGGATGTAGAATTATTTCACAATATCTACACAATCTAGAGTGGTAGAACTGTGCACTTTCCAATTGAATCAAGATTTCTTACACATTAGGAATATAGGAAGTTACGTTCTACTAGATCAGATTATTTGTACATCTGATTCAGTGCTGTCCCCTTGACAAGCAGCAGTTCTCCAGGGTCTCTGGCCAGGGATATTTCCCGTCATTTGTTCTCTGATCGTTTTAAGTATAAATGCTAAGTATTGATCTGCATGCAAAGCACATGTGACTCCATCAAGCTATGGTCCCTTGCCCTGTTGTATCTTAAAAGAGCAATAAAAATATAGCCACAACACATAATATAATATTGCTAGAATGGCTAACTTGGATCTAACTCATTGTTTTGCACAAGTTGCTATATTTTAAGAATATTAAAAATCACATTTATGTATGGAATCAGGAACAGAAGTATTAGTCATGTGTCCCTGTGGTGCCAGGATTATTGAGGTGGCATTTCTTGTTCTAATCCTTGGCCTTCACCAGCAGCGCCGGTGACTTGTGTATTTTTGGCAGTATTTTTTGGTAGAGGGAGTGCCCCCCCCATATTGAGAGGGCTGCCACAGTCCCAGCTTCCACCCAGTAGCCCAGGAGACAGGTGGTGGCTGGGACAAGTGTGGAAAATCTTTGCTTCACTCGTCCCAGCCATAGCCCGGCTTCTGAGCTGCTAGGCTGTGGCTGGGACAAGCAGGCACAGCATCATGTGACCTGACATGTCACATGACTGAACCCTCTCAATGTGGAAGGCAAATCGGCGCCCATGGCCTTCACTGTGGTTGTCCTTTTACCTCCTCTGCCTGCTAGCTGGTAGAACCCACTGAGGTCATGTGAGGCAAGGGATGGGGCTGAACAGCTAGGATTCGCTTAGCCCATGATGGAGGCTGATATTTCCTTGCAGCCATTTGCTAATCTCTATCCTCAAAGTGCCAGGGCCTTCAACAAAGTTACAGTTTTGTAAATCAGATTTTAAAATGTTTCACTAAGTGTCACCCGGATTTGCTGACATATCACTCTTGACATTCTCTCTCTCTTTTTCATCACTTTTCTTTTAATAATTCTCCTTGTCAGCTTCTCGCCTTTTGTGCCCTGCTATGGTGACTATATACTGTGGAAAACATATGCACATAATTTAGACCTGCCTGTGACAGCACTAAGGAATGAGACATTAATTTATAGACATAGTGCTCCAGAACTGATTGTTGGTAAAGTGCCCCCCCCAAAAGCAAGGTAAAAACAATTCCATGCTTCCATTGCAGCTAAGCCTGTGAAGTGAGTGGGAGGTTGCTGAGAGAGCAGAAGTGGTGGATTTGGATGTCTTCTTTGTTTTGCAAGAGCCAAGGCCTGGACCTGTGTCTTGCAAGTGTTGGGAACAAGTGACACAATTGGGACTTATACAAGCCCACTTCCTGCCTTTTCTAGACATCAGTTAGGACAGGTAAGCTTCAACGTAAAAATGATAGCTAATTCCAAATAAGTGGACATCAATCTAAAGCAGTAATTCTACACTTTGGGCAGTCCTCTCGGAGCTGCCGTACAGGGCTGCTGTGATCAGACTTGGGTTGGTAAGCTTTGACAGAGGAGCAGAAAGAAATGGTGGGTACCTGGTTTGGAGTAGCCCAAGAGGAACACTGTGGTGTTCTTAAAAATACAGCTTTATGACTGGGTTTTAAATTCCATGTGGCCAAGTATTTGAAACAGGTGAAATAAACAGAGAAAGAGACAAAATGGAGCAGGATATTGGAAGAACACCAGGTACGTCCTATGCTAGATTTGCACACCTTGCCTTCACAAGAAGGTTCCAGGTGGATACAAACTCACCCACCAACTGTCTCATATTTCTCGTTCAGCCTTTGGCAATTTAGTTAATTTTCTAAATTGCGTTTGAAAGAAAGAACAGGGGATGTGACTGTGGACACATTTATTAGCTTAGATTTTATGGTGGGTGGTGGAGAAGGGACTGTGAAATCAATATAGGGAATCAAACAGGGTTTCAGGGGGAAGATCAAGAAAGAGAGGAAAGAGGAGCAATATTTTTACCTGTGTGTCAGGGTTAGTTGAGGACATTAGGGGTTACCTAGTTCAGGAAAAGGATTTGGGGACTGGCCACCAAGAAAGACACACTCATGGTTGGAAAATCCCATGAATGGGGTTGCTATTCATGGTTGTGGAGGTTTGTCCCAGAAGAGTTGCAGGTTACTTCAGCTTCCCATGTGTAATCTATCTAGTGTAGTTTCAGTTTTATCTGAGTTGTGCTGAAGGACATCTTAACTAGCAGCCAACGGCAGTCCTTCCCAGCATTTAGCAGGATAAATTGCACCCACTCTTCCACATACCAGTTTTAGTAGTAGTTAAAGGTAGGTAGCCGTGTTGGTCTGACGTAGTCAAATATATATAAATTCCTTCCAGTAGCACCTTAGAGACCAACTAAGTTTGTCATAGGTATGAGCTTTCGTGTGCATGCACACTTCTTCAGATATACTGAAACAGAAGTCACCAGACCCGTATGTATAGTCAAGAGGGTGGGGAGTTTTAGTAGGTAATGGTAGTGGCCCTACCATTAGAGAGTGTGAGGCAAATGCCTCAGGCAGCAGATACTGGAGGTGAGGATAAAGGTAAAGGGACCCCTGACCATTAGGTCCAGTCGTGACCGACTCTGGGGTTGCGCGCTCATCTCACATTATTGGCCAAGGGAGCCGGCGTATAGCTTCCAGGTCATGTGGCCAGCATGACAAAGCCGCTTCTGGCAAACCAGAGCAACACATGGAAACGCCGTTTACCTTCCCGCTGTAGCGGTACCTATTTATCTACTTGCACTTTGACGTGCTTTCGAACTGCTAGGTTGGCAGGAGCTGGGACCAAGCAACGGGAGCTCACCCCGTCACAGGGATTCGAACCGCCGACCTTCTGATCAGCAAGCCCTAGGCTCAGTGGTTTAACCACAGCGCCACCTGGGTCCCACGGAGGTGAGGATAGGGTACCTTTTTTAACCAGGTGTTTTGGGACTACAATTCCCATCATCCCTGACCACTGGTCCTGTTAGCTAGGGATGGTGGTAGTTGTAGTCCCAAAACAGCTGGTGGGCCAAGTTTGAGGTAAAGGCATGACTTAACTGTAGTATATTTTGTTTCTTGTATCAATGGGGAGCCTGATCCAATCATGTGTGAATGAGTGTGAGAGAGCAAGCGTTCATCTCATTGTCAGAATCTGACAGGAAGAGATGGTGAGTGGGAGACCACACTCCAAATTCCGTCTTGGAGAAAGGAGTTTGGAAGCCGAAGAAAACCACTTCTCTTAGATAAGATATCTTTATTGTCATTGTCCCCTTGCAGGAACAACGAAATTACTCAAATGACTTTTATTACTTAAAATGACTTTTAGTATAAAGGAGGAACAGAATAACTTTTCTCCGGCATAAAATGCCCTTACAGTATCAAATCCTGCCTCGTGCAATAAACTAATACTGCAGTCATTTCCCCCAGTCCACTTCCTTAGGATGTTGTGATATTCCCTGGGTGTTCCTGTGAGGCAATGCTCTTATGCTGCTCCTTGGCCTTGCTGCTAGCCAAATCCCAATTCACCTTACAGCTGTTCTCTCTCCCGTCATTATTTTTCCTCCCTGCCTCTATTTACCACAGTCACACCTGGAAATTGGCTGCAGGGTCCCCTCCAAGGTTGCCAGACGCAATAGAGGACAGGACTTCTGTGCCTTTAATTGCCCTGCTCTCTTTTGAGTCTAGAAACCTTAAAGAGAAACCAGCAGACCTTTTGCTTGGAAATTAAACAAAGGGTCTCTGGTTTCTCTTTAAGGTCTCCAGACTCAAAAGAGAGCAGGGCAATTAGAGGCACAGAAGTCCTGTCCTCTATTGAGTCTGGCAACCCTAGGTGAGGATTGCAGCAAGGTGTTGGAAAATATGGCTGTTCTGTATCCACTAAGCCTGCCCTGCATCCTTTAAGCTGGAGTGCAGAAATATGACCTCTTGTTCCTAGTCTGATACCAGTGTAGTGGTGGAGACGGCGTTCCAGCACTCAGGCAGCAAAATATAGATACCTATGTTGCTGGTGTATTCTGCCATGCTTCTTTATCAGTACCACCTGTTGCTTTCTACCCTTTTATTCCTCCCCCTCCCTCCAAAGCAATTCTCATTTGATTTGGAGCAAAGATATTTGTAAGCATGACAGAAGTCCTTGTCTCTTAGCTGTAGCCTTTGCTCTCTCTCTGTGTAATCAACACTACCAATGTTTTTTTTAATCATAGCCATATGTTTAGATTTTTATGTTGATAATTGCTGCAGAACAAGGTATAAGTGACAGAACATTTAGGTGAGGATATCTTTTAAAACATAGATAACGTTTGCAAATACTAAAATATATCTATAAAGTCAGCAGTATGAAACATCACATTTCTAGGCTATCAGATGAATGAACACCCTGTTTCTTTTCCCCATCTCTGCTATAACAATACCACAGACATGCATGCCTCTTGATCTACTTATGTGGCAAACATATGAAGAAGCTAGTTTCTGCATGTGTATGCATAGCTGAGTGACGATGTTCTTGCACAAATGGGTGATGCACATCAATGCCACAATTAAATACTTGTATACCCTGCATGGGCTACCAATTTTGCACACATGTCCTCTTGGTAAACATGGATTCAAAAGGATTGAGAAATTATATGTGTAATAGAAAAAGTGCACAACTTACAAAAGTCTAAATTTAAAGTGTACAACTAGATTTAAGCCTGGACAGACTCTACAGGGATTGATTGGTAAAACCTGTAGCAAATTAAGGAATTATATATCTTTAAATGTACTGCTGCTAAAATCTCAAAGTCAAACTGCCTATGATGACAGCAGGTATTGTTGTTGTTTAGTCGTTTAGTCATGTCCGACTCTTCGTGACCCCATGGACCAGAGCACGCCAGGCACTCCTGTCTTGCACTGCCTCCCGCAGTTTGGTCAAACTCATGTTCGTAGCTTCGAGAACACTGTCCAACCATCTCTGTCGCCCCCTTCTCCTAGTGCCCTCCATCTTTCCCAACATCAGGGTCTTTTCCAGGGAGTCTTCTCTTCTCATGAGGTGGCCAAAGTATTGGAGATTCAGCTTCACGATCTGTCAGGTGTACATGTGCCAAATTACATGTAAAGCAGCAGTTGTGATTTATAGCTCAAGAAGTGTGTAGATAGTGCTGTTCTTTCTCCACCTGCTGCTTACAAACTTCTGGCTTGTCTCCTGAAGTCATTTGTACCTTTTCTGCTGGTCTCCAGTGCTAGAAGCGGACAGAAGAAAAGCAGCTGAAGGGATGGTTTCAGAGAGTGGTAGTCAAACAAAGTGTCCCACTGAAATTAATGAATGTAAGTTACTCCTGTCCATTAACTTCA
Organism: Zootoca vivipara; assembly: GCF_965207765.1. Taxonomy (NCBI): domain Eukaryota; kingdom Metazoa; phylum Chordata; class Lepidosauria; order Squamata; family Lacertidae; genus Zootoca; species Zootoca vivipara. The sequence goes on from NC_142588.1 coordinate 42,011,934, forward strand.
ATGAGTAGGATTAGCATTAAGTTTTACCTTGCATAAGTATGTGTGATGTGGGGAAAGGCTCATCAGCTTGCCTGACATGCTGTCCTTACAGCCACTAGTTTACATGTTACTTGGTTCAGTTATTGCCATTGTACTCCTCCCCAAGACATAGCTTAGTATTTCCAAGACCACAGCCTCCCCCATGACCACTGGGCTCCTCCTCCTGGCTGAATCCACATTCTCGTCAAATTTATCTTTCCCCTCTGACCAGTTCCACCAAGATGTCTTTATAGGAGTCATGACTCACATTCCTTTTTGCACTGTAAATCTCCCCATCTTCAAGTTACCAGGGCAGACCCACGATTAAAGAGCAGGGTCTCTTGCCAGCGTGAAGTTTGGCTCTGAATATATGAACTTAGAAGGAGGCCATCATCTGATACAATACCTAATTAAACAGATAGCGGCGGGTGGGGGGGGAGTTCAATTTTAGCAGTGGTTTCAATATATACCACTTCATACTTTGGAGCAGGGTGCATTCCCACATGCAAGGACACCTTGCTACAGCAAATGAACAATTGGGAAATGACTTTAAGCTAAAAGAATTGTTCTGCTGCAGCCATGTTGGTAACTACCTCACAATGATTTCACTTCTAAATTCATTTTCTTTTAGAAGTGAAGCAATCACAAAGTATAATAAATCCATCATTCCACATCCTTTTTTTTTCTTGTAAGGAAAACATCTTTGGAACCTTGAGAAATGTTTTATGTTAAATTGCTTCATAAATTGTATGCTTTGGGAGGAATTCGGGGAAGTAGTCTCTCAAGGGGTTCCAGAAAGGAGTTCATATAAAGTGGGATAATAGAGGTACATGGGACTATAATTATTACAAGTGTTAGTTTTGAAGCTATCTCTGTAGAAGTAGAAAGTTAAGTAACAATGAGAATGACACTGTTGACAATAGTAGCTTAAAATATATCCCATGCTTCAGCTAAGTATAGTGAAAGTTTATTTTAGAAAGAAAAGAGTAGAGCAATTTTCACTATGCTTGAAGATATTCTTCTGTCACTTTATATCCATGTAATAACATTACCAGAGCCTGATAACTGTTGTTTCCCTTATCTGCCACTCTTTTTTTCTGATTGTCGCTCTTTTTACTCACATGGGTGAGTAGTGCAGCCCAATCAGGGATTATATGGTGAATGTGATGACATCACAATGCTATAAAGCCAATAAATTTGGGTATACCTGCTGCAATAACTAAGGATAACTACGGACAGCTCAAAGTGAGAGAGTAGGTAATACTTTGATTTCAAAGCAATTATGAGGAAAGGTCAGAAGGGAAGGAGACAAGCTTTGAACCTGTCAAAAATGTTCACAAAAAAATCTATACAGGACATGACATTTACTATTTTGTAATATATAGCGTGTTTGGCTTTACACTTCTATATATCACTGCAGTACAGTAGTTCTCTTGTATGAGTTAAAGTGAAATAACTTATTATAGCCAGTTTAGTTCTTAGTTCAGCTCGGTTGAGATTAGTTAGAAATGCAGTTGCAGTGTCTGGTTTGATTTTATTGTATGTTTAGTCTATTACTCCACTGTGTGCTAAGAGGTTTGGTAGCTTTAAGTGTTGTGAGTCTACAGAAACTGAGATTAGTGTGAATGAGGCTACTGCAACTATGCATGTTACCAAAAATGTAGTAAGTATAACCATTGTAGGCCCCACACTGGCCATGCCTGAATGTTGCACTAAACTATAGCACGACCAAAGAGCAACAGTGAACCTTGAGCTGATATGATCCCCTTTCTCTGTCCTCTGATGCAGCTGTAAGGAAGGGATTTGAAATTTCCATTTCTGATTTCCATTAATCACAATTTAGTGTGTTGTTCAAGCTGTAAACTGTGTTAACTATAGGTTGTTTAAAGATGTGACAACTTGTTTCAAATCTTTTCACTTGTTTCAAACAATTACTAGTTAACATTAAACATGGTTTGTTGGGTTTGATGATGTGTGTGCCTAAGCAAAACTGGAAGTGAACACTTCTGAACTGTTCCTTGTGACTGTGCTGGAAGAGAAAAGAGGAGCACATAAGCCTGAGTCTTACTGAAGTTTATTCTTTTCATAATAAACTGGTTTTGCATGATAGACTGCTTACTTTAGAAATGTGTTTGCAAATGCCTTTCTGCTATTATTTGTTATATTTTATATCATGCCTTTGCTGTTTGCTGGATGAACATGAATCTTGCTTGAGCTTTCTTTTCTTTTCAGCAGTAGGTAATGTTACTGTTCTGCCCTGTGACTTCAGATGTGTCTCTTTCAGGGGGAAACAAAACACTTTCTTGAACTCCTTTCCCTTTTAAATTCGATTCACATTAGTTATTTTTTGCCACTCCCCTAGCTCCGTTAAATCACATTTTTTAAAGAGAAAGGGAACAAGACTTCTTCCCTTTCTTGCCTTCTTCAGTCATCACATGATTGGATTTGTCCCGGCTACATTCTGTCTTTTCAGTTACCAGTTAATCCTTATTTGTGAGAACAAGATACATAAAGTTCTGCATCTTCAGACCATCTAATACAGCTCCATCAGTGTGTATGGCACTTTGCAGAGTACAAAGGGGAAGAGGATCTAAAATTCAGAACAGTCAAGCTATAAAGGGAAGGGGGAAGCAAGTGGTGGTAGTGAACAGTGGGCTGGACTCACTAAATAGTGATACTACCAGGAGCCAGTGCCATAAGTCCTGCTAGTGCAACAGGGCTGCCTCCCTCTCCTCCCCCATGCCCCCGTCTCCCCCATGGTTCGAGGGCACACATGTGAACACCCTCTGAACAGCATGTGAGGGGAGGGGCGAGAGTCCATTTCATCTAGTAAACAGAACTGCTCACTGAGGAAACAATGGTAATAGTGTGGTATTGAATTCCTCCGAGTGAAGCAATCTGTTTCAGTGTCACATGCGTAGAATTAGTTACGGACCAATTTACAGGCCAGTTTGCAGCAGAACATGGGGATTTAGGGGGTTGTGCCAAAAGCTTCATGAAAAGTGGGTTTGAGGGAGGATTTCAAAAAATGAAGAGTTGGCATCATGCAGGTGTTTTAGGATGCAGATGCAAGTATATGAGGAAACGAGAGAAGGCGTGGAGTCTTTTGAAGGAACAGGGCATTATGGAGAGCATGGGCATTGTGGCTTAAAAATGACAGAGAAAAGGGGGCAATTGGGAAATTGGTGTTATCACTTTGCTGTGTCGCTCAAAATTATTAGAAAGGTTCATGGGGTGGGGGGAAAGACTTGACAACCCTGTATTGGTGTAGACATTTTTCTGCATTAATAAGAGTGAAGTGGTTACACCACAGGAAAAGAACCATTTAAAAAACACATTAATGAGCTTGCCTTGGCTTAGTTACTGATGACAAAATAACTCTACCTGATCTGCTGTTGTGGAATTTGTCTTTTCAGCAAAAGGGCAAGCCAGAATCTTTCTGGCTCATTAAAATCTGTGCAGAATTAGTGAAGCTTTTCCTCTGGCTTCTATTCAGCTGCACTAAGTGTGGAAGAGGTCAAAATATTAATAGTTTGTAATAACATTTATTGTCCTGTAAAGTCAGCCTCTCTTAGGCTTCAGATCATGACATGCTCAGATTTAATTCATAATGTTATTCCATACGTGTAAACACATTTAATTAGACACATGTAAATGACATTACTCATCCAGAGGGTTTACTTCTGATGGAACAAGCCTCCCCTCCCCCTTCTAAGCGTGCTGAGGATTGTAGAAGGTGACATTAGGACCAGAAATACACTGGTAAGTGACAATGTTTGATAGTTGTTTTAGAAATAGGAGTGTGTTGCAGCATGCAGGGAGAGGCAGGATAAACTCATGTTTGAACATAAACATAAAATTGCAGCCTGAATGTGCCTACCAGCTATCAGGATAATATGTTAGTCTCTAAGACATATATCGTACTACAACATATTTTACATGCTTCATTTCTATGCCTTTGGAAAGACATGCATAGGCCAAGCAGTTGTGGAAAATTATGGTTCTCACAACATGGTAAGCAAAACCATGGCTTACTTAGAGTGTGTGAATGTGCAGAAGCTGTAGCCAAGGCTTATCCTCCAATGTGGATAAGGCTACTGTGACCTGTCTTTAAGTGAAATTTTGCTTTGTGCTGCATTAAACTGTCTCAGTTTATGTTGCAGTTCAGTTCATAGCTGGAATGAGTGTGGTGCCTAAAAATGCACACCATATTTTATTTTGACTATTCAGCAGTGCATTGAATTTTGTTTTGTCTTAAGAATTGATGCAGAATTGGGGAGGGGGTCAAAGCTTAGTGGTAGAACACATGCTCTGCATGCACGCAATGACTCTTGGATGAAACCTTGGAGAGTCACTGCCAGTCAGAGTAGACAATATTGAACTAGGTGTACTCGTGGTCTGACTTGGTATAAGGCAGCATCATGTGTTCAAACTGCAGTTTTCACAAATATGGAAAGGGTATTGAGCACGTACTTCACCTTTTAATTCTGACCTTCAAGGCAGGTCTGGCATTGCATTCTGTTTTTGGATTACCACACCACTTTGAAGATGCACGTAGAGGCTAAGGTGGTGATTGAATCTGAAATATGTAATTTAGTACTGAAAATGTTTACTGAATGTCATTCTAGTATCTTAAGTTTTCAACTGAGTTTCATTGCATTGCAGACAAACAGAATGTTAATTACCTATGCATGTATAGAAATCAAGCTCAGGATTCAAAAAGGGGGAGAGGGAGATTCATAAAAAATATCTTCAGGTCAGGAAATGCCTTGAGTAACTTAACGCTTTTGTAGCAAAAATGCAAAATGAACACAAGGGATTGTTCAAAGCTAATATTACAATATGTCAAATCATGGGTGCTACCAATACCATGTTGGTGCTATTATATCACTTCCAGAGCTAATCATAGAATCATAGAATCATAGAGTTGGAAGAGACCACAAGGGCCATCCAGTCCAACCCCCTGCCAAGCAGGAAACACCATCAAAGCATTCCTGACAGATGGCTGTCAAGCCTCTGCTTAAAGACCTCCAAAGAAGGAGACTCCACCACACTCCTTGACAGCAAATTCCACTGCCGAACAGCTCTTACTGTCAGGAAGTTCTTCCTAATGTTTAGGTGGAATTTTCTTTCTTGTAGTTTGAATCCATTGCTCCGTGTCCGCTTCTCTGGAGCAGCAGAAAACAACCTTTCTCCCTCCTCTATATGACATCCTTTTATATATTTGAACATGGTTATCATATCACCCCTTAACCTTCTCTTCTCCAGGCTAAACATACCCAGCTCCCTAAGCCGTTCCTCATAAGGCATCATTTCCAGGCCTTTGACCATTTTGGTTGCCCTCTTCTGGACACGTTCCAGCTTGTCAGTATCCTTCTTGAACTGTGGTGCCCAGAACTGGACACAGTACTCCAGGTGAGGTCTGACCAGAGCAGAATACAGTGGTACTATTACTTCCCTTGATCTAGATGCTATACTCCTATTGATGCAGCCCAGAATTGCATTGGCTTTTTTAGCTGCTGCATCACACTGCTGACTCAGCAGCTAAAAAAGCCAATGCAATTCTGCAATCATTTTTGTTACGTCTTGTTCTTGTATGAATTAAATGGAATCCAGTTAGTTGAAAAATGGAAATAAATGTATTTCCTCAAATTCATTGTAATATCTTCTCTTTCTGTCCAACTTGTGTTTGGACTTCATGTACATACCATATGCTAGGAAGAAAAGGGACAAGAAGTTTATCATGTATAACTAGGTGTCTATATAACTGTCAATTCAAAATTGCCCAAACACTTCAAGAGCTGATGGCAGCTATGGGTTGTATGCTACAGATATCTTTGTAAAAGGCATGATTCTAAGATCAAATGCTATCTCATTTCCCCAGCTATTAAAAGTTTACGTATTCAGCTCATTAACTCATATCATATGAAGTCAGTCTAGGTTAAAAATCCCTAGTTAGCTGTCTCCTAATCTTTATTCTTAACAATTTAATGGGTTATTGTGAGACTAATGAATGATAATTCTGTCTCTCCAGAATTTTCTTTTAAAAAAATGGAATTAATACCCTTTCCCGGTGTTCTTCTCCTAATGGCTAATGCAAATGAGCAAAACTGCTCTGCATTTTGGAGGATCTAGATCTATGTTACAGGGTTAAAGCATACACCAACTAGTCTCCAAGGTTCAAATAAAAAACAATGTCCATAGGTCCCACTGCTGACTTCTTTGCTAATGAAAAATAATAAGAATGCAACTGGAACCTGTATGTAGAATAAGATACCACTGCATATGCACCTGCAACATTTATAGAATAGTGCCAGGGATGCAGGTATTCAAAGATTCTAGTCTAGAACAGAATAGGGGATCCACAGAAGAAGTGGGAAATGAAGCAAGAAAGAGGCAAAATAATAGGATTCAGTCTAGGAATACAAAGATCAACAGGCTAGTAAATAACCAAGACTCAGAAGGAATATAGAAAAGGTAGTATGTTCTGTGGAAGAATTCATAGAAACTGCAGAGGCTTGTAGACACTTTCAGGCTTTCAGTAAAATAGACTCTTGTGCAATTTTAATATAGTGGTACCTCGGGTTAAGAACTTAATTCGTTCCGGAGGTCCGTTCTTAACCTGAAACTGTTCTTAACCTGAGGGACCACTTTAGCTAATGGGGACTCCCGCCGCCACCGCGCAATTTCTGTTCTCACCCTGAAGCAAAGTTCTTAATCCGGGGTACTATTTCTGGGTTAGCGGAGCCTGTAACCTGAAGCGCCTGTAACCTGAAGCGCCTGTAACCCGAGGTACCACTGTACACAACAGTGTGTTTCCCCCCCTACATGGGAAAATATCTGTGTGGGCAATATGCAGTACATGAAGCAGCTCTAAGGTCCAAAAGTTTTTCCAGAAAACAACAATCATGTGCCCCCTTTGCACCCCTTGTTAAACACTATAGGCCCTCTTCCTTCTCCATGTAAGCACAATATTTTTCAAATCTTTTAGTTGGATGGGTATATCGGTCATTGATTTCCCACCCACTGGCCCAACCCTGGTATAGATCAAGTGGAAGCCCTCTGAGCGCAGAGCAAATGAAGTGCCTCACCTTTCATATGAAAATGAGTTAACTAAGGGGGAAATGTTACATTTTGTGCCAGTTCCTATAAAAGATGTGCTTTAGCTATCCTAAGGAACTGTGTTTGGAGACTTGAGAACTAGAGAGTGCTCTAGATACCTATTGGAATTCACGTGCTGTAATAGGTCTCAGAAGATGCAAGCGATTTTATTCTCAAAATGCTTTGCAAAAGATTTGCAGTGGGCCTGGCCCATGAAGAGCTTGACTGAGGTCCAGGGCAGGAGTCTTGTTAGAAACAAAAAAGCAGCCAGTCCCTGGCGGAGTCTTCCAGCCAGCTTAGCCTCCTGACGCCCAAGGCAAGTGTACCTGCTTCCTCCACACTGCCCTACACGGGCCTGCAGTGGACCACCATTGGTTCCCCCCCCTTCAGGCCAGACTTTAAAAGACCCCATACTGCCCACATACTGCTGAATGGCATAGTGAGCATACAAGGAAACAGTGAATTGCTGCTTCGTTGCTGCTTTCTCTGCCACTAAGTAGGCTCAGTAATGGGTTCTTACCAGTGATCAGTTGCATTCTTCTGGAGTTTTCCTCCACTTGTTTTTTAGCCATATCCTAGCTTGTTTCATTACTCTCCCCAATGTATACCAGGTGTATACCAAGGAGCCAGTTAGGCTACATCAAGTGGGGGAGGCTGCTCATGAGCAGCGGCGAACGGTGCTGCTTGGCTGCCTGGGGTGGCACCCCCTGGGGGCGGGGCGTTGATCCGCAGTGCGTGTGCGCCAGGACAGACTGTGCATGTCCGTACATGCGCAGTCTGCCCGGGTGGCTGGCGTGCTCTGAAGCAGAGCGCGCTACGGAGCGGTTTGCTGACGACGACGCCTGGCAACCCACTCTGTAGCGTGCTCTTTTTCTTCCTGCTCGGGCGGAGGAGGCAAGGGGTGGGCTGGGGGCGCTGCCCCCATGTGAGTGGAGCTAGTATGGAGCTAGGGGCGGCCTGCCCCCTACGCCCCACCCTTGCTACATGCCTGCTCATGAGTGATTATGTAAATGGCCCAGGTCATCTGTGTATTCCACAGATCAACCAGGACTTCAACAGCAGTGCCAGTTATATCAGCCAGAAAATCCCCCCCCCGGGCCATCTGAAAATCAATTAGTTCCATCAGCTTCCAAGGATGATCCATTCTAATATGTCTCCCAGCTCTGTAGAGCAGGAAAACCACTGAAAGTCTAAATCTTATCCGGAGGTGATCTGACCATGACAAGGGATAGTTGCTAAAATCGCTCACCCCAGACCACTCTCTTTTATACTGATGGAGATTATAATCACAGAGTATAGGAATAACAGGTTCTGAGATTATATATCACAAGTAGGGTAATAGTATTTTAGAGACCTTTCAGACAGTATTGCAACTTCACAGTGTTTTTTATCCATTTTTGTCCATTCCAGTTTAATCTGGCTTTTGAAAGATCTCTATCATTCTGTTTCATTCCAAAAAACAAAAAACAAAACAGGAGATAGATTTGCGTAAAACAGCAGCACAACCCTCAGTAGTACTAAACTCATGAATATGCAAATTACTTTGGTATAATTTGTATCATAATTTGTTTCCAGTTGGTCTCTGTGCATTTTCTAGCTGTCATTCTGTATCAGTTGAATACTTCAATGAGTAGGGAGTGAAAATTAATTACCATAAACAGCATATTATAACATTTAAGCCTGTGGTGTATTTAGTTTCTATTGAAGAGGAACTGAAATATTGCAAGCTTTCAGCACTGTTTAAACAGACACAAAGTTTGTGCTGTAAAAATGTATGGTTTGTTATGAATTTGTTGCAGCAATATATCCAAGCTGTCTTTGTGAGATTGCAGATGGAATGTGTTTTTAACCCCAACCCCTAGCTTTAGTGTATAATCTCCAGGGTAGTGTGGGATGCTTGGGAAGATTGCTCAGTGTGGCTGCAGAAGTAGGAAGTCTATATATATTTTTTCAAACACACATAATTTTGAGCATTTTTACCAACATGTGCCAATTGTGCTCTTTCATGAATTTACAAGCTGAAATAAAACCCATGCAAGAGGTGAATATTTACTACACTATGCATTTTTAATGTTTAGTTTTAATGGGAGTTTTTATTTTAAAAAAATGTATTTTTGATGCCAGGGTCAGTTAACTTAGTTTATACCAGGCATAGGCAAACTCGGCCCTCCAGATGTTTTGGGACCACAACTCCCATCATCCCTAGCTAACAGGACCAGTGGTCAGGGATGATGGGAATTGTAGTCTCAAAACATCTGGAGGGCCAAGTTTGCCTATGCCTACTTTATACTTTAGTATCCTGGGTGAGTTTTAATTACTCTATCAAGCAATGTGTAGGAGACATGTAAAGGTAAAAAGTAAAGGGACCCCTGACCATTAGGTCCAGTCGTGACCGACTCTGGGGTTGCGGCACTCATCTCACATTATTCGCCGAGGGAGCTGGCATACAGCTTCCAGGTCATGTGGCCAGCATGACAAAGCCGCTTCTGGCAAACCAGAGCAGCACACGGAAATGCCATTTACCTTCCCGCTTGGAGCGGTGCCTATTTATCTACTTGCACTTTGATGTGCTTTCAAACTGTTAATCACCCTGAATTACAGGCTGATATGGCAGCTGCCACAGAAGGTTGCATTATTGAGGCTTTGAGGGACCAGGGCAATAGTTAAGAACAAGTGCATTTTGGGGTGTGTGAGGAGAGGTAGTATACACAATGCTCCTTCTGGGTTCGTTCGTCCACCTCTGGTCCTCACCCTGCACTTAGCTCTCACCTGTGGCTCCTAGAAGCTGTCAGCATGTGACAGCAGCTTTGACGGACCGGCTAAACCAGGTAAGGGTAAGGGTAGCTGATGGGTCTCAAACCCTTAGTTTGAGCGTGGTTATGACAAGACCAAGGTCACAGGTTTGATTCCCTATATGGGACAGCTGCATGTTGCTGCATTGCAGGGGGTTGAACTAGATGATCCTCAGTGTCCCTTCCAACTCTACAATTCTATGATTCTCCTGCATGTGAAGATAGGCTCAATTTGGTGGATTGAGCCAACGAGAGCAATAGTGGATCCAATTGTGAAGAAGGCGGTTTCTGCTGCAGAGGGTAGTGAGGGGCAAATGGGGCTTATCAACCTGAAAAGGTAGTCCTTCTAGGAGAAGATAAACTATTGCCCTAAGAAACATTTGCTGCCTTGTGGGATATCTCTGGGAGAAAAAAAGGCTAAGGAGTAAAGCCTACACAAATCTGGAGTGGAGTCCCTAAAACGGTTGGATGGCACCTTGTATGCCTCTTTCCAGCAGCTCCTACAGCCAAGCTTGTGCCAAACATATTGTTCTGTTTTCCTTTGGACTACATCAGTGAGACCAAGGGGGGGGTGGTCTTGTCTAGGCAGCCCAGGACCTCCATACACACTGACTATGATGCTGTTAACTTACTCCATTGTCTCTTGAAACAGGAGTATGCCAACAATAAAAACAGTGCATTTTGAGTGTTCAGAACATGAAAATATAGAGCTCAATTATGTAGAATGCTGGGTCAGAGGTTTGATATTAAGTCTGATATTAATTAGAAAAGCTTAAGCTAAATCTCCAGTTAATCTGACCTTTCTGACTTTGGGTGTGCCGTTAAAACTACTCATTTATATCCTAATAGGAAGTATATTTTTTGAAAATAAAACCAAGCAACAGAAGAATGGGTTCTAGAGAAGCACAGCTGAGTAGGAATTTGTGGCAAGAGTAGTTAGTAATAGAAACGAAACTTCTGTAACTTCCTCTAAAAGGAATGAATTTAGTAACAATGATCCTGAGTAGCAGACTTAAATAGCTGTTTTTCCTCTTGATAACTATGAAGCTATGCTGATTTACACAGATGGCTTCTTGTTCTCACTGAATACAGCAGTGATGGTAGGTTTCAACATACTATTTGGACTGAATAGTTTAGGGCAAATGTAACAAGTTACAGTGCAATCCATAAAACTATTATTTAAGTGAAAATGCTGTGTTTTGTAGCCTTTGTAAAAACTTAACTGTGATGGCAAGTTTATGTCTGAACAACTGTTAGACAGGCTATGTATATATTTTCTGACTGTTACCAAATGTTCTTTTTAATAGCCGTCTTAAAACTCCACTAGCTGTTAGTTTTGCCTTCAAGGAAACAGTTTGACAGACATCTTACAAATGCCCCCCCATAGGCTGAATTTTTAGAAGTTTTATATCGAGCCAGAGTGAGGAAGTGCTCTAGCTGGAGAAGGTCACTGACCAGCATAACATGTCATATGGGCTTTCAAAACCATTACTCAAGCCTTTTTGTGGCACGGTCACAGAGGGTAGTGATTTCTCATATAATGGATTTTCTTTTTTTTGGCAGACTGTTGATTGCTCAGAAGTAAATAGCTACAAGTTCACACAAAGTTTATTAAGAAAAAGTTAATCAGGGAAGCCCAGTACTTTAAACATTCAGCTGAGTATTGGTCTACTGATCTACGGCATCACATTTTTTAAAACAACAACAACATATACAGCTCACTTTTTATTATTCCTGCAGTTCATTCGCAGAAGTTGCAACCTGAATAGCACTTAAACTCTTTCAAATGGTGGTGGCTGCTTCTGCCCCACCCCCTTTGGAATACAAATTTGAAAAAAGCTCAGGTCTTTTTGAATGGATGAATTTATGGGAACTATATAAGCTACTTTTGAATGGGGTACATATGGAATGGAATAGACAACGCCATCAGGGAGGTCTTCTGTAAAGTGCAGTGAATGTATTGTAGCTGCTCCTGCATTTTGGAATGAGCCCCAAACATTTGGCATCCATTATACTGATGATGTACTACAACAGAACATGATGACATCCCTCATTGTAGGATTTGGTCTAGAGCTGTTCACAAATGACTCTTGAAATTATCCACCCTGTTTGTGGTTGTAGAAAAACTGGGGGGACCATTTCACCAATTTTTATCAGGGAGATGAGAAATTCTCTAACAGTTTTTTTTGGGGGGATGTAAATTAGCAATGGAAATAGCACAGCTTCTTTCCCTAAGGTTCTGGTTCCATCACTCCTCCTCCTCCTCCTCCTCCTCCTCCTCCTCCTCAGGTGGCGGCAATTGTGTTGAGTCATGATTTTGCATGCTCTACAATGCCCTGGACCTAGAGTCATCCTAGGGCATTGGCCGGGGTATGGTTGATGGCAATCTTCACAAATATTCTGACAGAATTCTTCAAAGCAGGTTTTTTTCTAGACGAGTGTGTGTGTGTGTGTGTGTGAGTGAGTGAGAGAGAGAGAGAGAGAGAGATGTTTTTTCTGAGAAGTATTCACTCAGCTTGGTCTCCAGGAACATATTTCGCAAGTTCTCCATGTGTGCATTTCACATATATGGTACTATGGCCAGTGAAATTTCTTCCACATTCAAGTCAGTTTATTGCCATACATGTTAAATATCAGGCTTATTTATTCACAGTAAGTGCTGGCAGAACAGTGCTTTGCCATGCTCTAAACCTAAGACAGGAATTTGGAAAATGTAAAAAAAAAAAAACCCAGTCTTTAATAATAATTTCAGGTCTTCCAATTTCTACCCATGAACTGCTATTGTTAAAGGACTAGCCCCTAGTGTCCTTTGCATATTATGACCTGGGAAGTACTTGTTATATGGTCAAATTGTCACAACAATATAGATTAGTAGCCCACCAAATAAAGAGGTCAGAGCTAATAGCTGGTATCAGAACACCTTTATCATATGACTTCCCCCAGTCCCTGGGATTAGTGAAGTTCTCTTTCATATTCACTGTAAAGGAACAAGATTCCCCCCCTTTCTATTTCTGCACCCACACTGTGGGACATACTCCTAAAGGAAATCTGCTGGACACTTCCCTTTTGACATTTTGCCAGCATCTATTTTGTTTTAAAAAGCTTTCTTTGATGGATGGCTGCTGAGATTACCTTCTTGGAATGTTATTGTTTACTTCTGTTGCTATTACAATTGATTTTTCTTTTTCTTTTTGAAGTGCAAGAAACTGACACAGAAAGAGCTTAGGAGAGGTAGGAATGCTGAAGAAATGAAGCTAACACAAGATTGTAAAAGCTGCAAAGCACACTAGGAGCCAAGAGCTGGAGTGAACCAGTAACACCAAAGTGCTCAATACATTAAGGAACTGATTAAATTTCTAGTGAAATATTGCTATTTGTATAGGCAAAGCCCTGATGATCATGAGTGAAGGGGGTGAGTCAAGGAGAATGTAATCTAGAAACGTGCCCTTTATAGAAGCCTTCTTTAGGGTGCTTGTGCTCTGGCCAGCATAGGGAGGGGTGAGGGTCTATAGCTGGCTGGGGTATGCAGTAGAGGCCCCATTCGGGGTCTTCAGCCAGGCAAGGAAGTAGGGGTGGAGTTGGCTGGCTGGTAGCAGCAGGAGATACCAGGTAATGCTGAGGGGAAGAAGTGGCTGAAAGGGTCTAACAAGTATGCTCCTGACCATATCTACTCAGATGTAAGACTTGTTGAATTCCATGGGCCTTACTTCTGTGTAAAATGATTTAGGAGTATGCCTCTGTATACCAGTTGCTGGAATTACAAATGGAGAGAGCACTGTTGTTGCAATAGAGGACTGCCATATCAGTCAAAATCTGTTTTACTCTAAAGGGGTAGACCAAGAGGGAGGAGGAATGTGTTGGTTAATTTGGTCTGCTTAAAGGAAAATGTAGGTTTATAAAAGAAGAGTTCCCTGGATAGCAAATGTTGCCTTGCCTTACATCAGGAGCCTAAATATTTCAGAATTCATAGACAAATATGAACAAATTCTATCACCAGTGACAACTGCCACTCCAGATTGGGGGCATAGCTGAGCACCAAATGGAAAAAGCAGTTCACAAAATACTGTGCAAATTTCAGAGAAATTGAGGGTGGGGGACGAGGAGCTTTCACCACATTTGTAGAAAGGTGAAACCACCTTTCTGTATAAGGCATTGAGAGAGAGATACACTGCTCTTGTCCTTTTTCCAAGTATATTGTCTTTATCGGCTTTCTTGGCTTCAGAAAATAATATTAAAATACTAAAGAATGCAGTTGTACGAAAGCCTTGATCACGAAAGCCTTGTGAGTGGAATGTTTTGGCTCTCGAACGCCACAAACCTGGACGTGAGTGTTCCAGTTTGATGTTCTTTGGAACCTGAATGTCCAACACAGCTTCCACAGTTTCTGATTGGCTGCAGGAGCTTCCTGTTGCCAATCGGAAGCTGCACCTTGGTTTCCAAACGTTTTGGAAGTCAAACAGATTTCCAGAATGGATTACATTTGACTTCTGATGTACAACTGTACTAAAAACAAGCTTGCATGTTCCTCCACGCCTTTTTGAAACCAGAATAGCACTAATCAAGCAAACTTGTTATTCTATTTAATTGACATAACTTATTCTGGTCACATGACTTGAACTTGAAAGAATTCATTATTCATACTCTAATATAGCTGTGAGAAACCTTTTCACTTAGTTACTCATATAGTTTTTGTAAATTTATTATCACACTGAATTCACAGTAGCTCTTGAGGGGAAAATATTAATAAATGGAGAACATTTGCTACTCCAAGAGAGCAGTTGATGTCTACTGCATAACTTAAGGGACCTCTGCACAGCAATCTGTAGTATAAATACTACAGACTGGAATCTTAATTGCACAAATATTTCTGAAATTGACATGTCATACAATAAGGCATGAATAAAATTTGCATTCCTTGCATAGGACGGTTAAAAAACTATTGACAAACAGTACATTTGAAATCTGGCAAAGGGCACCAGTTGAGCTAATTAGGAATTGTGTATTCTTGTGGGAGCTATTGAGGAAAAAATAAATGTTTCATCTCATAAATACATAACACTGACATAGCTGAAGGAACTGAAGGCAAGGGCTGGAGAAGCAGTCATCTGGTCGTACTGAGTGCACAGTTTCCACACTAATGGGCCAGAAGGACATGCCTTATAAGAACTTCCTTGCTGGAACAGTCCAAAGTCCATATGGTCTGGCATTAAATAAAACAGTGGCCAACCAAATGTTTCTAGATCAGCCTTCACTAACCTGGTGCCTTCACTAACCTGGTGCCTTTCACTAACCTGGAGCTATGTATAACCCATTGCAGTATTCTATCCTAGAGGTTACCAGAGCATAGACAGCAGAAGGTGGAACTATCCCTTTCCAGATAGAGGCACAGATAGGACACCAGCCAAAGCTGATGGAAGGCACTCTGTGCCACTGAACCCATCCAACCTTCAAGTGACAGCAAAGGATCCAGAAGTACCCCCATGCTGTGAATCCAGTCCTTCAGAAGGAGTAACCCCATCAAGAGGGGCAACCTTTCATCCAGTCTAGGGAAACGCCCACTAACAGTGCCTCAGTCTTCTCTGGATTGAGTCTCAGTTTATTGACTCTCATCCAGTCCATTACTGAGGCAAGATATCAGTCCAGCACATGCACTACCAAACCTGTAGATGTAGGACCAGAACCACCGCAAAGTGGTGCCACCCACCTCTAACTTGGACAGCTGCTCCAGAAGGATACCATCATTGATGGTATTGAAAGCTGCTGAGAGGTCAAGGAGAATCAACAAGGGCACATGTCACCTGTCTTTCTCCTGGCAGAGGCCTGGTCGAAAATGAATGATTTTGCCTAAATGTGTATAATGAAGGTACCAGGCAAGCCTCCCTTGGGAGAGCATTTCACAAACCTTAATAAATTAATATAAATCGTCTAGGTCAGTCTTTGACTGCCTGGTGTCCTTTCAATGTTTTGGACTACAACAGCCATCACCAAAACTACACCTGCTGTGCTGGGTGGGATTGATGAGGGTTGTAGTTCAAAACAACGAGAGATTTGGACATGTGTTGCTTCCCTGTTATATTGCATCATTCTACTAGTGTAGCAATTAACTAGGGCTCTCACACCAGTTTGTAATATTCTATATGAATGTTTCATTTTTAAAAAATCTAATCAAGCTATGGATATCCACATGTGTATCTGAATTAGGAACTACAGACACAAATTAGATCCATATTGAAACAAGCTCCAACTATCAATGCCATCTATCATCACTGCATTGCATGCACACATTCAAATGGTATAGTTCGTCAAATGCAAATACCTTTCAAAGCATTCCAATAAATTCCAGTAGAGGTCTAATAAATTATTATTCACTTTGTTTCCATATGAAGTGTCACAATAAATTTGCTTATGTGGGGAACGGGGGCAGGGCTTAGAAGCATTATGCAAGATTCGTAGCTCTGCATTCTTTAATATAGTTTTGACAGTTCATTTTTAGAAGAATAAGAATTAATGTCAGTCATAGAAGCTTTGTCTGGCTTCAAGAATGGAGCTTCCTAACAAGTGTTGGATTGATGGGCCTTGAAGATAAATTCCAAATCTCCTCTTTAACAAAGGGATGTTATTCATAGCATCTTTGTAGCCCCAGACAAAGTTGAGAGCAGGCTGGTGGATCAGGGTAAGAATTCAGTGGCTTAGATTCCATCCCCAAGTCAAGTCTCATACCCACTGGCATTTTTCACATTAAAAATAGCTCTATTCTGGTCTTCCTCCCATTTTAAAGACATGGACCAGTTTTCTGAAGTCACAGCTGTATATTCAGGTGTACAAAAACATAATAGTAAGAACAGTTATGTAGCTCAGTCTGTAAAATACAGAATATTTGCTGCTGCTGGGTGGGGGGTTACCTGGCTTGGGAAGGAGTGTTTAGTTGACCCTATTCTATTAGATTTGCAGCTTGGTGGTGCTACCCAACTGACTTCTGTGGCCTATAGCGTATTTCACCAGGTATAGCTGATGTACCAGCTTTGTGCTGTGGTAATCTGATAACATCCTTTATTGCATTTACACCCCCCCCCACTTTTCTCCAAAAACTTCAAGATGGCATACATGGTTCTCCCCTCTCCACATTAATTCCCACAACAACCGTGGAAGGTAGGTTAGGTTGAGAGGCAGTGACTGGCCCAAGGTCACCCAATAAGTTTCATGGCTGAGTGGGGAATTGAACCATAGTCTCCCACGTCCTAGTCCAGCACTCTGACCACTTATCTACACTGGCTGTCAGTGTCTCTCTTACTGGCTATTCTTACTCTCTTACTGTGTTGTGGGAAGTGCTGTTGGAAAACTACCCAGAAACTTATACAGTATATTAATATGTACGTATGTATTATTTGCAAAATTACTCTTCAGAAATGTAGTACTGCATGGGGTCTGGTCCTTTTATAACCCCCCCCCCCAATAATTTTTCATATAATTAATTGGGCTGTAAACTCACGCATAAATGGGCACTCAATGCAAGATGCAGCAATGCTCAGTTTGATATGAATCCAGCTACAATGGATTCTTCCTTCACCCTGTTCTCAGGCTATTAAAGTTTTCTGCTGGGATTGCTACATACGGTTTGCCATTGCTGTATGCTAAAACACCATGATATTCAACATGTACAAAAAATGTTCCATGTCACTGTTAAAGATTGCTGTTAATAGTCCATTTTAAAGGGTGAGTAATTTCCTATTCTCTAACTACTATAGCAGTTTACAGTATTTCATCATTCTTGGTGGGCAAATATACTACCTGATCACAGTGAAACAAGCCCTTGTAAAATATGAATCACATAATTGTCTTGTTTATTTAAATAATCCATCCCATTTATTTAAATGTTCTACAATCATAATATGCAATCATTATGAAGAGAGCTTACTATTTTTGCCATTCTCTTTTCTTTCACTTCTCTTAATATCTTAGTTTAAAGCCTGCAGGGTCATTAAAACCCATCCATGTGTTCCTTTTACTAATGTAAATCTAATGTAATCGTATTGAAACTTGAAACTTATTTTCAGGAGTTGTTAAAGGAAGCACATAGATCTCTAATAATGCTTTTGAACATTTCTGAAGGCTCCTTCTGGGTTTTCTAATTCTACTCAGACATAAGCGGGTGCTCAGCACAAGAAGCAATTCAAATGCTCCACTTTCTGTCATTTGCTGATTTTAATTACAAACTTTTTTCAAATATACAGTAATTATGCCTGTAAGTTAGTGTTAAGTCCTTAGGGAGTCAGCTGGTTTTCATAAGATCTGTATAAGAAAACGTTGTGAGCTTGAAGCAGCAGCTGGTAGTTGAAGACTTAGTTTGGAATATTGTAAGAAGACTTCATGGTAGTAAGTTTTACACAGTAAAAACTGGAATGTATATGTTTCCAGTGCCAATGATAACATAAATCTGTGTTCTTTATATGCTGTGTTCTTTGACTTTTTTTAAAAAAAATTGCAGACTGAAAGATTTTATGTAAGTCAAAAACACCTGTAAATGCAGGCGTCTAATAACATGTATTCTATGAACCATATTGAATCTTATCTTATTTCCTCTGTGTCCTATTTAGCAAACCCTGTTCTCACTACTGTGGAACCAGAATAATTGGTTGAATCAGAAAAATGCAGTCTAGAAAGGAGGTTTACAAATAACATATAAATAGTTTCTTCCTGAGCTTGGACTGGAGATTTCACTGATCTTGCTCCGACAAAGTTAGGAGCACTACTTTAACTAAAGGTTTGGGTGAATAACAACTTTTGTACCTGGCATAGAAACTTCCAAAAATGTCTTGACTTGAGAGGCCACTACCTTCTCGATCACCTTCTCATGGAAAGGGACACTTATGACTGTGTTAGCTATTAAGATCTGGGTCCAATCAGTGTTCAAGAGTTGGCACAAAAAGGAGAAAAAAAGCTTGGTATTTGCACAAGTTGTTTTTAGGCGTTCCTCAAAAGGTTATCTGTCATCAAACATATAAATTAAACTCAAGGGATTTTTCTGCTGTAGTGGAAAGTGTTTCCTGCACTTCTCAAACTCCATAGCCAATTAGCCAGCATAGGGGACCCTACTGGTAACTAAGTTCTTATGTGCACAATTTTCATTTTATTTCTGTGGTTCAAGAGTTAGGGATAGATGGATGTCTATTTCTGGTCCATGTGTATTTTGCATCCATAAGCCCATTCCTAAATCTAGTCCACCCTGTTTACATGTCAATCTGCATTTTAAAACAATGTATGAATATTCACATTTACTGACGTTTTCTCCCCAACAAAACATGCATTTCTGTATGTATAGTCTCCTAAAACACATTTTATATGCATTTTCACATGAATTAAACATATTTTTATATTCATCTAAACATTTTAATGCATATTTTGATACATTTTCTGAGCCAAGAACAGTATCCCTAATGGAAAACGGAAGGATATCTCTAATGCAGGCATCCCCAAAGTCTGGCCTCCAGATGTTTTAGGATGCATTTCCCATCATCCCTGACCACTGGTCCTGCTAGCTAGGGGTGATGGGAGTTGTAGTTCTTTGGCTCAAAATTTGCCTGTGGAGCCTTCACACAAACCACGGCTGCTGCCCCCTTTCTAAACAGCTTTCTTGCCCCACAGATCCATTAGATTGGCCTTTAGAATGTCCCACTGGATAATCTTGACCCAGCTGATTGCTTAGCCTTAATCTTTCTTGTAATCTGTACCATAGTCTTCAGAGTATCCCAGCATAAAATTGTCAGTTGACATGCTCACCACCTTTTCCTTCCACGCACCTCATCTTTCTATCTCTTTATTGCAAATATTTATATCCTGCCTCATAATCACAAGGATTCTTCAGATGGCTAACAATACCACAAAAGAACCAAGGAAAAATCAAGCAGATAAACACACCAACAAATTCAGTTCAGAAGCATGCACCAGATGGTATTAAAAACCAAAGCAAAAAGTGGAAATTTACCCCCCCCCCCATTTAAATTTTTTTGGGGAGAAGCCTTATGGTTTGGTGAAGGCCCTGACTCTTGTTGCTATCCTCCTCACCTCAGAGGATGGGGCACTGTGGATAGATAACACCTCAAAAGGGGCTGAGTAGTTCAGCAAGTTCATGCAAGTAGTTAGTCCTTCAAGTTCCTGTCCAAATCATTTTCAAGTCATCTATACTTATTCCCAGTACTCAGAATTTACTTTTCCCCTTAATATGCATTTTAGTGTAGATTCATCAACCAGGGATAATATTTCAGTAGTCCATTGCCTAATAAAGTGAGTAACACTTTGGTCTGACTTTTGGACAGATAATTTTATTCACGTTTTCTCTTTGTTCTCTTCTAGGTTACACAACAGAATCCTCCAAAGCAATTATAAAAATGAAGAGCTCAAGATCATTTCTCTATCTTGGAACCTACATTTTAAAGGAATATATTTAAATCTTAAGAAGAATCTATCCTCTCGCATACCTAAATTTGTTTCATTTTGATGAAAGGACAATGAGCTCCTTTTGTTTTTTGTGTCTCTTCACTCTGTACAGTGAAATCCCACTCTCCTCATTTTGTTCAATGGGAAAAACCTGAACTCATCATCATCATCATCACCATCGACTTAAAAATAAAATTTTGTATGTCCAGATCAAGTATAATGTGCCTCTAATTACATTGCCATATTAATTTCAGTAGTTGCCATCTATTTTGGTTAGTCTGTTTTGGGCTTTTTTTAATTAAAAAAATACGGTTTTGGACAAAGTTTCTTAACTGCTTGTAGAAAGTGACTTTCATCCATTTGAAATGGCGCCTTACACCAATTCTTTAATTGTACTAATATGAAGCATTGCATTCAACGTTGCATAGCATTGTTATCAAATGACTTGCACAGACAGTGTTTCAAGTGCCAGCAGCCAACTCAGAATATTGAAGAGTGTCCTTCTCTGTGCAGAGATAAAAATAAAGTTCTGTTGCACGTGGATAGCAAACAGATGAACTTGCTTGCAGTGCTAGAAGTAAGGACTTATCACAGTGAAAGCTGGACTGGATTGTTTTGCTTGAAGAAAGGAAAACTATGCAGTTTAATATTTGGATTATTAATAATGATGCTAGTGATGGCATCCTATATACTGACTGGAGCTAAACGTGGCCTCTTGCTGATGCAGCCAGCACTACGTTATGGAGCTTTTACTAGCAGTTCAAACTTAATGGACAATGAGAGCCTCTGTGATATGAAAGACCATTACCAAACATCTAAAATGAATATTTCATATGCAAAGGATTATCCAAGCATTAAAGTAATTATTGACACAATTACTACAAACATTGAGTTTATAACTAGACATCTTCCAGACTTAGAAGATTTGAAGAAACAAGAGATGCATGTGAGTATACAAGAGGGAGAACTATTTGCTTTACAGTGGTACCTCGGGTTACAGATGCTTCAGGTTACAGACACTTCAGGTTACAGACTCAGCTAACCCAGAAATAGTACCTCGGGTTAAGAACTTTGCATCAGGATTAGAACAGAAATGCGGTGTGGCGGCAGCAGGAGGCCCCCATTAGCTAAAGTGGTACCTCAGGTTAAGAACAGTTTCAGGTTAAGAACGGACCTCCGGAATGAATTAAGTTCTTAACCAGAAGGTACCACTGTATTAAAAAATGGTAACCTTGACCATTACTCTTTGTAGTGTCTACTCAACACCAACACAGTGATGCCATTGCACTCTTAAGTTAACACTCACTGAGGAATCAAGGCAGATGCACTTCAGTTTAGGTTAACATTGACATTTAGCAAGGTGTTGGGACTCCCTATCAGTTCATTCATGCTTTTGATATGACCCAGTAGTAGATATGATTGAGAACAATAGATAGTCTCAGAAGCTGGAACACACATGTTGGAGCCTAGGGAAAGCCACTGTGGTGCTTTCTAACTTTCCTCTGGAAATATGGGAAGATCAGATCAAACAGTGAGGTAGTTAGCTGGATGATCATACGTAGACATTCTGCTAGTCAGATCAGACCCTTAAATGAAGTGATTTTTATCAATTGTATATACAATAGACTCACAAATTGCACAGGGGTTGCATTCTGGAGGATTGCGAGAAAAGCCAAAATTGCATATAGTCAGAACAATTCCAGAACTGCCCATGCGTGATGCTTCCTACCTTTCTGAAGCTGGTGTTGCAAGTGGGCCTTGCCCCCCCATGAAACCAGGCTTACTGGGTTGTGGGAAGGTCTCATGTAGGCTCTGGGAGCTCCCAGGGAATCTCATGAGATTTCAGATGGCCCCATGGGATCTTGAGGGAGCCTCCCAGAGCCTAGTAAGCAAGTATGAGAACTTAAAAGCTCTTTTCATGTTGGCAGAGCCCATCACAAAAAGAGATTTTACGATTTCCTCCTTGTATGCATCTAATTTGTGCAATTGCTGCTATATAAATACCAGACATGAAAACTGGCTTATCACTACACAATTTCTCATAATTTTTACTGTTGTACAGGAAACAGAGATGTGGTTGCCACTGCTATTGGTAAATCAGACCTGAAGAGAGTGAACACAGAAAGTTCTAAGAATACGTTATCTAGATAAGTCTAATTCTTCCAAGGAGGTTTCTTATATGCAGTTTGTAGATGCTCAGGAATGTAGAGTGTTAACAGATGTTTGGGAATATGTGGGAAGAGAAAATTATTGGATGGGGACACGCTTAAAGGTCCATATGAACCCTTTGAAGCACAATCTACTCATTATACTTTTATGACTAAAATGCTAAAATAATTCTGAGGGATTTCAGGAAGGCATAGAACTTATGTTAAACAACTGGAAGTCGGTGTTTCTCTACAATGAAAGTTGTTGTTGTTGTTGTTTAGTTGTTTAGTCGTGTCCGACTCTGTGACCACATGGACCAGAGCACGCCAGGCACATTCAGCCCTTTTGCAGCCACACACTCCACCAGTCCTGGTTTGCACCCTTTTTGAATCCCTTTCCCCGCAGGAAATGTATCCTTGAACTTTGATAATGCTGTTTGCTTGTCTGGATGGAGGAGAGAGTGTGTGAATGTGTATAGAAACTAGCCTACTGTACAATGCTAAAATTCGCATTTGTTGCTCCATCTACTTTTGCTTCTGGTACTGCCCAACACTGGCATGTGGGTCCCAGTGTTGAGCTAAAAAAGCTTCCCTACCTCTCATATTTAATAGAGTGGCTGCCATGCAGAAGCTTTTTGCAGAGATTTGCTGTATTATTTAGTGTGTGCTGCTTATCTCAAATTATTCCTTCTGTTGATGCATTATAATTTTGTTATACATAGATGAATTCCATCTGCTCTGGGAATTAATTTCTTAAAATACAGTTCTATCTATGGAAGTCTGTATAGATGCAATACTTAGGTTTAGATAACCATATCACTTCTTTCTGTGTTTAAGAGCTGGGCTTTACAAATATATCCATCTTCTCTGCCAGCTCTACATATCCTCCTGGTCTTATATCTGTGCAACAGCATAGGTTATCGGAACATTAAAATGTCTGGAATGTGTAAACAATGGGATTGTTTTAACCGGAAGTGCTACCATATTCTTTGTTTCCTGCCTTAATGAGAGCTTTTATTTTCTGTCTTGCAGATGTTCTCCGTAATTCCTAACAAGTTTCTTCCAAACAGCAAGAATCCTTGTTGGTATGAAGAATACAAAGGAAACACTACTAGGGATCCTTATGCTACAAACTCATATGTGTTGTATTCCAAACGTTTTCGGACAATATTTGATTACCTTAGAAAGGTGTTTTGGAGCCATTTGTATCATTACAAGGAGAAGCACTATCGGCTACGCTGCCTTCCCCATTTCTACATCATAGGCCAGCCAAAGTGTGGAACAACAGACCTTTATGATAGGCTCAGGTTACATCCCGATGTGAGATTCTCAGCAATTAAGGAGCCTCACTGGTGGACAAGGAAAAGGTTTGGTGAGTAAACACACACTCTGACACAGAGTTGTTTTTTTCAGAAATGAATTCTTAAATCTTCCTTTGGAAGCAGCATCTCTTCATTTTTAAGTTTCTCCGTCCCCAGTTAGCAGTAGACCTAATGCTGGAAACTAAAAGGTCTAGCCTTAATGTCTGTATCTGTGGCAAATTGCCTTGGATACACACCGGAAGTGCATGTAACAAGCCCCCAAATCAGCAGCCTAATATCAGCTGGATTGGTATAAACAACAGCCTGCCCTAATATTAATTAATTGATCTATATAATGCCCAGGTTGCTTGTCAGCTGTGTGCAGAGCAAATCTTAACATTACACAAATTTATAATAAGCTGTCATCAACTAGAAAAACCTAGGATGGGTAGCACTGTTTGTTGTTTGGTCATAAGCAGATGTCTATGCAAATCTGCCTTTTTGTGTAGTTCTTTCAAAATACCTGGTCTAGCTTAGGTAAAGGAGTTGATGCTAAAAATCCATTTCAGGCAGTAACGTAACATGAGAGCTGCTTTTCTTTTTGACATTTTCATGTGGCTTGATCAATACCAGGTTTAGTGGGGCTCTTGGTTTCCTGCCCCCAGGGACTCTCACTCCTTAACCTTGAAAGTGACAGTTATATGCAGCAGCATCATAAAAGGGGAGGCAGTATAGTGAGCAAATTCTGCTAGTCTCCACTGTTTGAAGCCCCCCTCTTAGTGTGTGAGGTCCCTGTGTAGGAGTAGTTTATTTTGTGGAGTTAATATGCTGGGTGTTTCAGTTGCTAAGGCCTGTAGTGCTGGAGAGTCAGTGGTTTTCATTTGCCCAAAGCAAAGGGCTCGTGTCATGGGCAGCTGCCCATGGGACTTTGGTGCTGGGCCTGTGGCTGGCATATGGATGATGCATCCACAAGGATAAGGCAGATTGCATGGGTTTTCCTTTGGAGGAAAGGTGCCAGTTGCATAGAATAATAGAGTTGTAGTGTTGGAAGGGACTGCAAGGGTCTTCTAGTCCAGCCGCCTGAAATGCAGGAATCTTTTGCCCAAAATGGGGCTCAAACCCACAGCCTTGAGATTAAGAGCCTTGTGCTCTACCGACTGAGCTATCTCACAATACAGGCATGTGTGATTAGCTTGCCCAGATGCTTCAGCTGCATAGTGTTGTATAACAGAGCTTGACTCCACAGTCTGTATTGGCCTGGTTTGAAAGGTGAACAGACTTAGTGCTAGTTCCCATCTGATGATGAGCTCATTCAAGGACATAGTGACAACAGTATCTAATATCTACCTTGCTTGAGTGCCAGTTTGGCAGGAATGAGGGTTGGAAGCAATTACAATGATTATCTGAAAGCAGGACCAACGTCAGCACCTGGAATCTTTGGGCTTCTGCCCATATGGTGACACTGACCCTGCTACCATTCTGCTGACAGGTTTCCTAGGATTTTTAGTTCAGGAAACAGTTTTATTTTTATTTGCTTTCAAGAGTTGCAAATATTAAAATCTTGAAATATCAAAGCAGAAGAGAATATGTTTTCATTTTTTTTTGTTATTGAAAACTGAGCTTCCTCCCCGCCAAGCCTGGTTCTACTCACTTTAGTCTGGTTCTGCTCAGTTAGCCTCTATGGATTTTAACACCAGTGTTTTGGCTTATGATTAGTGATATAGATGGCCTAGTAGGCTGAGGTTTATACCACACAGGGGATAGGATCATTTGTGCATGCCCTCCCCCTGCTTCAGCCAAAGCCTTAGAATGAATACACAACAGAGCTGCTTCTGTCTGCAAATTGGTTTGAATAGGAAACCACTGCTTTTCAGATTACATTTGATAATGCCTTCAAGTATGAGTGAAGTCAATCTAGTTGAAATGGACTAAATTGGTACAACTGGTTTCCTCTACTAAGGCAATTGAGACAACAAACTCAATAAAATTGAGCTGAACTAATTTCAGAGGGATTTTAATTGGTATGCAGTGTTCTTTCAAGCATATTCTTAGTGGTTTGTCTCTTCTACGAGTTCTATACTTGGCCCGATAAAACAACTTCTGAATTTATTTCAAATAAAATTCCATGTTCTGAGGCCAAATGCAAATGACTGTTTTAGAATTATTTGAAAGGACCAGGCAGGTACATCTCCAAAGAGGAGAAACTCTGGGCTTTGCCATCTGGCTGAGAAGACTATGTATGCCACTCTGAGTGGAACACAGGCATGCTAACAAGTTACATGTTATATTGTTACATGTTATATTGTTATATGGAAGGGTACCCACAAACCAGCCTTCTTCTGCTACTTCTTCCTCATTAAAGTTATATACCACCCTTCATCTGAAGACCACAGGGAGGCTTACAACATAAAAACACAAAATAAGAACATGAAACATTAAGAACATTAACATAATAGCAGAAGAAATTAACAAAATAGCAAAAAATACACTTTCCCCCAGAATTCCAAGTTATATTATAAGTAGGCTTGCTTCCATATTTTGCAAATATTTGGCATTTAGCTATGGATTTGGAGTTCTGACAGGGCAGAGCACACTATAAAAATTGGGAGGAGCTCCTAAATGCTAATGCAATGATGTGTCTTGATACAGCTTGGGGTGCCCACCATGCCATGCCTTGGATTATTTGTCCAGAGACCTCCAAGGCCTTTTGAGGTATATTGATGTCATCACTGCTATACACTAGAAGCAAGACACCTTTATGCATACTGTGCCTGGCACAGCACAAATAAAATCCTTTGGGCTATTGCTGCAGCAGCATCCAAAAGGAAGGAGGCCATGAAAAACTAATCCATGCTTATGTACAGGAGCACTGTGAAGTTTGCAGCCTGCTCAATATGAATCAGGTACTCACTTCCTTGCCTGACTCCAGGACCCAGTTTACATCTTTATAGCAGCTTCCTGTCTATTCACCATCAGGCCTAGATGTGCCAGGACCTAGATATTTTGCGGCAGCTTCACAAACACTGGCATTATAGTAAATACCTGGTTAAAACCAGAATCCTCTGGACCTTCTACATAATTCTCTTGGTTGCATTTCCCGGTTCTTTTGCTCTGAGGTCTTTGTAGTTTGCTCTGACCTATTAATATCTCCTTATTCATTCATTTCTACAGTGGCAGACTGTGCTCAGTATAGAAGATGCTAGGCAGACTTTCTTTGGCTCATGGTTCTCATGCACTTTTCTGCCTAATTAAACAACCATAATCAAGGAAGAGAAAGAGATTCCTTTTATGGGAATCTTCCAATAAAATATTTTATTGGACCTTCCTTGTACTTTGTCTGCTTCTGGGTTACTGGGCTGGTTCTATAATACAAAGGTTAAATGTAAAGGACCCCTGGATGGTTAGGTCCATGCTGATTAGCACTTCCTTATTTGACGTCATCCTGTGGTCTTCTTCATAAGGTCACACCATTTAGATTTTTCACTAAGAGCTTCCCTAGCAAGCACCAAGATGGCTTCTGTTACTATGTGGCCAGGATGTAAATAACATTTACACTCATGTGTAATAATTACACAGTTTTCAATGTCCGTATTTATACACACTCACATATAATTGTAATTATGTATTTATTTATAGTGCTGCCTTTTCCCCTGACAGGAACTCAAGGTGGTTTAAAGAAAAAATAAGAACAATTTATTCATGTTCATGTAGACTACAAAGAACTTGCTACATGGAATAGATTATGTAGAAATTAATCATGAAACCATTCAGACTCTTTTTATCATATCCTTATTTATTTAGGGTTTTGAACTTTTTTATTACTGTTAATTTTACAATAAAAAAGAGCTTGAAAAATTAATAAACTTATAAAGTAAGTTGAAAAACAAAATGAGATTGATATACTGAGAGTAAATCAGTTCTTTAAATTTCAGAACATTTCACAGCAGTAGTTTTATCATTTGGAGAAAATAAGTTCTTTTGATGGTACTTAACCACATCAGATCCAGTTTGCTATATTGCCATTTTGTCTCTGCCCTGGTTCTTTTGACTTCATGAAAAGGAATTCCCAAATGTTATGTCTCCACTAATTCAATACCAGGTGTTATTTGAGAGCTCTCTTTCCCTGCAAGCAGTATTCCTGCTGCAGCTACCATGCAAGAAAATAAAAAAATTCCTTCAGTAGCACCTTAAAGACCAACTAAGTTTTTATTTTGGTATGAGCTTTCGTGTGCATGCACACTTCTTCAGATACAGTGAAATAGAAGTCCCCAGGCACTTATGTAGAGAAGGGGTGGGGAGGGGTGGGGATGGGGAGGGGAGATCACTCAGAAGGGTGGTGGAAGTGGGTGATTGACTGACTGATAGCTGTTGATGACCGAAAACGACTGCAAATGGTTTTGCATGAAAAAGCAGCTATCAGTCAGTCAATCACCAACAGCTATCAGTCAGTCAATCACCCACTTCCACCACCCTTCTGAGTGATCTCCCCTCCCCATCCCCACCCCTCCCCACCCCTTCTCTACATAAGTGCCTGGGGACTTCTATTTCACTGTATCTGAAGAAGTGTGCATGCACACGAAAGCTCATACCAAAATAAAAACTTAGTTGGTCTTTAAGGTGCTACTGAAGGAATTTTTTTATTTTACTTTGACCCAGACCAACACGGCTACCTACCTGTATGCAAGAAAATAGTTACTCATGTTACTTCCTTGTTGAACCATCAGTATAATTGAATAACTATCGTATTCTGTTTATGATTATGCTGTTTGAACAGGGTCTTCCACCAAATAGTCCAAAAGGCAGAGCAGTAAACATCTCTACTATACCACTGTAGATTCCAGGCTTACTTTATTTATGTATTTTTGCTTTCAGGGATAATTCGTCTGAGGGATGGATTTCATGATCGCTACCCAGTGGAAGATTACCTGGACTTGTTTGACTTGGCTGCTCATCAGATTCAGAGTGTGTTGCAGGGGGACACTGCAAAAGACTCCAACAAGATAATTATTGGTACAGAAACTACTGCTTATAGGGGTTTGTGTTGCTGGTATGAGACTTGCTTTAATAATATCAGTGGTTATCTGTACTAAGATAAGAGTTCACTGATCTCTGTATCTTAGCAATGTAAGCTAAGTATACGATAGCAAAAATGTGGATAATGCATGTTATTAGGACAACTTCTGTTGGCAAAAGGGTAATGCAAGCTTTACAGCATCATGAAAGTGTGCCTTCAACTAGTAATGAAAAGTTGAGCAAACATCTGTCTGAAAAGAAGAGCATTATAAATTTTGCGCTTTGTTTTCAGTGTAAATAGAGGCTGTTTAAAAATGCATTAATATTATTTAGTTATTTATAACACTTTATAGCACCTTGACAACAAGACAGTGTTCCATGCAACATGCTGTCCATCTAAAATAAAAAAATAACTACAAAGAAATACAAGAATCAAATCCAAATATGCAGAATCGGGCAAAAACATTGTGAATAAAAAATACCTTCACTTGCTAGTGAAATCTGGATGCATTCCATCACTATAAGTCCCACTGATTTAACCACAGTAAATGACACCATATGAAGCAAATAAGTAATCTAATGAACTTGATGGATATGGAAGAACATATGAGATAACGTACTCCAAATATATATGGGACTTTAGCTCTATTGTTTCCCTTAGGATGCATTCAGTGCAGGGTTGACCAGATGCCAAAGAGGACAAGAGTGCTTGTACCTTTAATGGTTGGGTAGGAGAGGGAATTTTAGGTGGTGTAGTTTGCATGAGAAGATATATCTGCTGAAATATCTGTTTCTACACAATACTAAAGGCACAGGTTTCCTCTTTTGCATCTGGTCACCCTAATTCAGCAACGGCGCTTTGTTTTTGGGAGGACAGCCCAGGTTAGTTGCAAGTGTGGCATCAGCAGCCCGGAAACACAGTCTGCTCAGACTCCACAAATGCCCCAGGAAACTTTAGCAAATAAAACTTTTCATGGGATGGAGATGTAGCGTTAATAGGAACCCCCATCTGTAATTTCTGCCTGCTGTGCTGCTGTTTAGTTATATAAAAGAGCCAAATATAGCGACACTAAACATTTGCTAGGCATAAGAGATGGGATAGGTTGAATATCCTTCAAGGGACCAATTTATTCTACTGTCTACTGAGACTGGGGAAAGTCTAAGCTGTTGAGACCTATGAAAGTTATTATGACATTCTTAACATATCCTGACTTTTTAAATCAAGAAGCTATTAAGCCTCATTATTTTGTTGTGATATGAGCAGGTTCACTGCTCTTTCTATAAACAAATATTGTGCCTCAAGTGCTCTTTGTGGACTTTTATTATCAAGGACACGTACAAGCTACAGTTTTTATTTTATAGCTCTCTTCTAAGGGGAAGAATGCTAATTCAAATGGCTAATGTACTTTTTTTGAGCAATTGCCTTTGCAAGGAGCTGAACTTTTTGTTAAGGAAAATGTTTGCATGGCCTCTTCTTAATAAAGTTTACAGGAAATCATCTGAATTAATCATAGCTGCCAAGTTATCCCTTTTTTTAAGGGATTTTCCATTATGCTGAATAGGCTTCCTCACGAGAAAAGGGAAAACTTGGCAGCTATGGAATTAATATGCCCATTATAGTGAACTTTTTTTAATTACCTTGTTAAAATACAATTTTGTCAAGAATCCATCTATAGGAAATATGAAAATCAGAGATTTTCTTAGGGAGCCACATTATTAAACGTCAAATGATTAAAAAGGAGAGATATAATTAAAACTATAAACATCCCTCTAATTTTACCAGGGAAAGTAATTTTACAATCAAAAACATCTCTGAATCAAATCTTTATTGGGTTGTAATTATATTCCCAGATGAAGCCATGGAGGTTTCAGAAGCACAACACAAGACCCTTGCAGCTCCAGGCATTTTAGAGAGGGTTTATTTATTTTTGATCCTTATTATGATAAATTTACCAGAATGGTTTATGAAAGCACAACTTGATTTTCCCCCATTAATCTCTGGTTAAGGACATTAAAGAGCCATTTGTAATGAAAGTAGGCAGTTCCATCATATATTGTGCGCTTTTAGCATCTATGAAAAATTGGTATATTTTAGACTGTGCTGTTCTCATTTGATATATAAATGCAGCAGCATTTAATTCATCATGGGTTAAATATGGATTCCTCCTCACAAACATTAATTCGTGTTGTGGTGCTATGGGGTGTGGGAGAGAGATGATAAAACAACAAAATCATGGAATTTTTGAGTTGGAAGGGATGTCAAGGGTTATCTAACCTAACCCCCTGAAATGCAGAAATAATAGCTAAAGAATCTCTGACAGAAGGCCATCCAACCTTTGTTTAAAAAAGTCCTTTGAAAGGGCGTCCATTACCTTTCAAGTTGTCTGTTCCACTATTGAATACCTCTTACTGTCATAAAGTTCTTCCTAATGATTAGTCAGAGTCACCTTTCTTGTAATTTGAATCTATTGGTTTGGGCCCTACCCTCAGGAGCAGCAGAAAATAAGTTTGCCCCTTCTTCCATGTGGCAGCCCTTCAGATCCTAGAATTGTAGAGTTGGAAGGGATCCCGAGGATCATCCAATCCAACCCCCTACAATGCAGGAATCTCAATCGTATTTCCTTTCAGTCTCCGCCCAAGACATACCCAATTCCCTCAGCTATTAAGAAGTGTATTTTTGGCTGCCATAGCCAAGAATAGGAAGTGACCTAGCATATTTCATTTAATGTTCTGGTCCTGCAGTGCATTTACAACAGTGCTCAGAATGAGCCAGTCATCTAGAGTGATACTAATCTGCAGGTTTTTTTTGTCATTCCTAGGAGAGGCGAGTGCTTCGACAATGTGGGACAACAATGCTTGGATTTTCTTCTATGACAACAGTACAGAAGGGGAGCCTCCATTCTTAATACAGGACTTCATCCATGCCTTCCAGCCAAATGCAAAGCTGATTGTTATGCTTCGGGATCCTGTTGAAAGGTTAGCCAGCAATATTTGCAAAGTATCAAAGAAATGTATTTTATTCTTTTTATTTGTTCTTATGGACAGTGGCAGAGCTTCATGCTCCGGCACCGGGGGCGGAGACCACTGCCTACAGGGGCGGGGCACACAGCAAGGGTGGGGAGCAGCCATGATGGTGCCCTCGGGATCGTGCTGCCCTGGGCGGAGCTCTTCCTACGCCCCTGCTTATGGATAGTTGACAGATGCCCCCAGAATTGGTCAAGAGCAGCATAACTCACCCCCACAACTCGACTCCATAAACACTCTTACTACCTCATCGAACCCATTGTTTTTAAAAACTTATTTCTAATATGGCTGATCTGGAAAGCTACAGTGTTTTTAGTGTAGAATTGGGTTCTTTAGGAAGCTCTAGAATAGAGATGGCTTACCTGCAGCCCAGTAGCCTGATGCAATCCCCCAAGACTTCAACAACATTGGTGACAGCAATAGAGAAAAGAAAATTTAATGTAGACATGGTACGACAGTGGGCAGAGAGGTTTGAACCTCTATACCCAGCCCTGGTGCAAATTGCTGATTTCCATATATTGGAGAAACTTTGAATACCTTTAATTCTTGTGCATGGTCTGGGAAAGAGTTAATACAGTATGCAATCGGAACTGATACGAGTTGTAAAATTGAACAAGTAAAACTCCCATAACAGATAATCTTTCATCTTGTTGACATTAGCAGAGATGCAGGTAACTATGGAAACTGGGAACTGTGTGGAGATCCCAGTTGCTTAGGGCAATTTCAGTGTGAAAAAGGCAAATGTATCCAATCTGCTATAAGGCATGGAAATTAAGGTCAACAGGTTTCCCCTGCACAATGGTAGTGTGTACAGTCAAAGAGTCCACTCCAAGTTGTAGTGAAAGAAGAGGAAACACAGTTCTTCAGGCTTTGCTGGCATGTAGTCCTTAGCAGTAATATGGAAATAAATATTTTAACCTTCTTCACAGGATTCCACCGGCTTCTTAATATCCCTGATTTTGGTGAGATATAAGGACTTCTTTGCCTTGTATTGCATGGCCCAATTCTCACCTTTATAAATGGTAAAGTGATTTATTTCAACTGCCACATGGTATTCTATTATTATTTATTCGTAACATTTCTGTCCTGCTCTTCTTCCTGAAAGAGCCCATGGCAGCTGGTAGACAGTTTTATAGAACAATATAGCACGGTCTTTTCCTAAGGATTTAAGTAAAAAAGCCTTGATGATATGGTGAAGCTCAGGTCTCATTAACTATATTTAAAAGATGTCTCATCATATGTAAAATGACAGATAATAGCAATATTATATTAAGGTGACCACATCCAGGCTTGGCATTAGCATTTGGTGCTCTTAGGCAAACTTACATCCTGGCAAGGACCACTAATGCTGAGGTCTGCTTTTTATAATTAGTTTGGGATAAATCAGAACAAAGCTTTAAAACAACCATTCCTCTGAATATATAAATCATTATTAGGAGTGGATTCCAAGACTCTCATCCTTTTACTGTTACGGCAGAAAGAGGTGAAACTATAAAGAACTTTGGACATATGAGGAATGCAGGATAGCTGAAATGGTCAGTTCCCAACCCCCACCTGTTATTCCATTGGTTTTTGGACAAAGTATTGCTTATTTCTAGCTTGAAGTAATAACATTTGTTTTCTGGAAATATTTAAGTTTTCTCAGTTTACTAAAGGCACGTTCAGTTCTTTTCTTGTGTATATTTTAGGCAGAGGCTAGCAACATATATTGGAAGGCAATATATGTTGCTCTGCAGGCCCCAGGCAAGGATAGTAAAGGAAAATAACGCCTGTAATACTCAGCCACATCTTTTGATGTGAGCTTATGCATTCAAAGGCAGTGGTTTCCAAACTGTCCACACTGCACCCCATGGGCCCCTTGAAGATTGCCCAGGGTCCTGGTGGCAGACCCAAATGGGGAGGGGGGGACCATATGGGCCA
Source organism: Zootoca vivipara (assembly GCF_965207765.1). Classification (NCBI taxonomy): domain Eukaryota; kingdom Metazoa; phylum Chordata; class Lepidosauria; order Squamata; family Lacertidae; genus Zootoca; species Zootoca vivipara. The sequence continues at coordinate 42,045,684 of NC_142588.1, forward strand.
CTTGGCCCAGGCCTCCGATTCCAAAGGGGGCCTCAGTCAGCATATTAAAAAAAGGGGGGGCACATTATCTAACTGGCCCGGGCTTCTGCCTGGCTCTGCAAGGGCTTGCTTGGTGGACTACTTAATTATTTTTTCTGCCTGTTGTAGCAATGGAAATGTGCTGTGCTAGGTGCTATATGATTCTCAATTGTATTTTTATTGGTATTTTTTCTCATATTTTGTACTTCATTGCATTGCAGTTTGAACGCCATAGGATTCAGATTGTAATAAAATAAAATGCAAAATGTCAAACAAAAGAAACAATAAAAGTACAATTCAAAAATCAATACTTCTGTTTAACGTGATGGATGTGCCATCTTCAACTGCAAATCCACAGACCATCTGGGCAGTGGTGGAGCTTCATGCTCCGGCACCGGGAAGCGGAGAGAAGGCGAGGCGGGGCTGGTGCATGTCCTTTGGACAGGGTGCGCCTCCCACAGGGGCATGCTGCGTGTCCTGGGGGCGTGGCACCCAGCGCGGGCAGACGGAGCAGCCACAATGGCACCCCACCAGGATTGCGCTGCTGGGGGCGGTGCGCTCTCCCTGCACTCCTCTTCCTCTGCCAGTGCATCTGGGTGAGGTTTATGGACCATAGTTTGGAACCCCCAACTCTAAGGTGTATTTGTATTTGTGATTGTGGTTCTTATTCTTGGTTCTGTCAGCTATGATTTCTGTGCCTTCTCCATTCCTACCACAATGCTACATGGGCATTTGTGTAATCCTTAAAAAGAAAAAGTGGTGCAAGGGAGCACATAGTTGTCTCCCACAAGTCTATGTGCTCCTCCTCTCTAGCCTCATGGCACATATCTCCCCCTCTTTGTATTTTAAAAGAAGCAAGCAGGCTTCCCTACCACTGCAATATCACTTTTGTGCAATGAGAATACTACAGTTGCAGGATCAGAAGCTTATTCTGCTGCTGCAAATATATGCTTTTCTCTAAGGTGGCTTGAACAAGTCTCGTGCATCAGTTCTGTTCCCTTCTTACCCAAGGCTTTACTGTGCTTGCTTCAGTTCCCAAGGAATAGTCCTAATGTTTCTTAAATAGTGTACTGCTTGTTGCCCTCCTGCCAGATGTTTGAGAGAATGCCGCAGGTTTATATCTGCCTATTGAAACATTAACATATCAGACCGCTGGTCCATCTAGCTCAGTCTTGTTGACAGCGACTGATAACAGCTCCTCAGGATTTCAAGCAGGAGATGCTCCCAGCTGTTATCACTTTTTGTCCCTCATCTGCCATTTTGGGGTACACAACAGGTTTCAATCTGTCTATTAAAACTAATGGAGGCATCATGCCTGCATTGAGTTCAATGGGCACACTGGATTTTTGTGGACATTTTATTTTCAAGCATTCACAAAAGCTCGAAGGCATTTGTGAGTGCTTGAAAATAAAATGTTCTCAGTGGAAATGCTTGGAAAACTCCAATGATTTTCAAGTGGAATGTGGGGATTTTTGTTCATCTCTAACTCAGTGGTGCTGGTTAGAACAGAGCTGGAAGGTCAAACTCAGCAGACCGAACAAGAGAGACTCTATATATAGGAGGGCTAGCTTACCACATTTGTGAAGTAATACACATTAGCATCTGAAGAGAAGGGGGTTGGGGGTATAAAACTATTAAAGAGACTATAATTACTTGCACCGCTGGTTGAAAATAGTAACTTGTGGAATTTAGGAATGAGATTATTTTTGTAGGGAAATGATAACTTTTATCCCTATTTAAAGGTTTCGTTCATATGCTGTTTCTGATCAGCTTATACTTAGGGAGAGCTGTGGATTCATGCAAGATCACCACATGCTCTTTTCCTCACACAAGGGAAGATGTAAATCTTAAACTGGCCCATTGTGTACATTAAATTCCTTGTAAGAAGTTTTAGTCATGCCATATTCAAATAAATGGAAGAACTTATGGTTCATTCATTTTCCCCATGTGAAAAAGGAGGTACGATGGGAAGTAGGGGAGGAAGTAAAATCTGATCAGGGTCATATATTTGCCTTGTCCCATTTGATTTGTGTCCATAGGCTCTGCCTCTTTCAAAATCAGTCAATTTTATAAAATGGGAGAAAAGGTGGTAATTCAGTTTCCAGTGCCACATATATAAAAATCAAATATTAGAATGTAAATTGGCTTTTACTTTTTTTTTACTTTTTTGAAAGATAGTAATAGGGAAAACACACTACCGCCTGATGTGAATGTTTTCTTTATTAGAATTCTATTCTCATCAGCAGCACTACATAGAATAAGAGCTGTCAACAGTAGTGCTCCCCATTGCCCAAGTCACCTCATGGCCCCCTGTATGGCAGACAGTGCACTGTTGACTTGATAAATCTATTTTGTTGCCTCTGAATGTTAACAGATGGTAATTGTATGCAAGAGAGCTGGATGAAGTGGCTTTTTCTGTAAATGATCTGGAAATGCTCTGCAATATAACTCTAATATTCACCAGCTGTTGCTTTAGTGTCTGTCTCATATCGTAATATGCCCCTTAACTTGGGAGATACAATTTTGTCCACTTGTAATGGATACAGTCTCCATTACAATAGATTGTGCTTTTTCTCTCTCACCACGGGATAAATCTAACCCTATATACTGCTGAATTGTAAATTCTTTATTCCTGACAGCCATGTAGCATAACTGTGCCTTGCCATACTCAATGTAAATATTTGATGGGTAGAGTAAAGACCCACATGCTGGTTTCATCTTAACCTAAGGGAAGTTACACCAACATTATTGTCACTATTTATTTAATTGTTTTGGGGTTTTCTTTAGAGGAATCCTGTAGGGATGGAGAAAGAAAAACTAAGAGTCCTAAACTGGGCTGGAGTTTAATATGTGTTTTATGTCTAGGAAAGTTGTGCACTGATATACAGCATTGCTTTCCCCCTGTAAACTAATTGACTTCCAGTCATTTTGGGCCATGGAATTCTATAATGATGGATCACGTAGCTCAGCTGTAAAATATCTTCAGAGATATTAGTATTTGGCCAAAAAAGAATCTTGAGTTATCTTGGGTGCTGGAAGAGAATACAATGGCCATGGTTGTGGTAATGCCTAGATATTCCTCATTGGTTCTGTTCCCCTTAATATTCCAGCAGTGGCTGCAGTGCACTTTCCTAGAATCTGCACAAACAAAGGGATTCAAACGGCAATTTATTAAATAGTTTAAACTTAGAAATGCAACATAAAACTATGGCAGCTGAACTTGCAGTTGCTCTTCTGCTACCCTAGCACTGCATGTGACTGTTGTGCTATGCAGTTGCTCTTCTGCTACCCTAGCACTGCATGTGACTGTTGTGCTATGGTATGCCTGCTCACTCACTTTTCTTTTTCAAGGCCTTTGTTTTCCTTCTCTTTCCCTTCTGGCATTAGAGAGACAAGGAGGCAGCTACCATGCAGCTGCATGTTTCCTTAGTTGTGGAAAAACACATTTCTGTACCATGACAACACAGAGGGAAGAGGAACAGTCACACTGTTGAGAGCTGCAGGCCCATGTGATCACCAGTGAACATTTATTTAAAGCCTGGTTCAGCCTTTCATTTTTGCTATCATTAAACAGCTTCTGCAAAAATTGTTAACATAGGGAACACATCACGAACCAGGTATTTATGCTGTGAGAATTGAAATGTGGAACTGTGCTTGAAAGAAATTGTTCCACTTTTTATGCTAGGTTCCATTTCTTCTGCAATCTTTTCTGATGAAGATTCAGTCATGTGCACCTACACTTAATTGTGATAGATCATGGCAGTCGGTAACAGCATCAAGTGAGTCATAAGTAGCAAGAGCAGCTGAAATCCTCATCAGCAAAGATTTGGTTTTTATAAAGATTTCCCACAAAGCAAAATAAATAAATAAGGAAATATCCTACAACTTATACAGATTTCATCAGAATATGAGAATCTCCTGACAAGGGGTTTGTGGGCACTCCACTGTCTACATGGAGTTCCCTTACATGTAGCTGTACCATGGTTTAATCACTAAACTGTAGGGTGTGCTTCAGTCTTGCACACTCCCATCGCTTCTCCCCTGCACCTGGGAGAAGGACTTCCTAAGCTTTTCATTTTAATAAACCCTTAAGTTAGCTAACAATTTTAACCTCATTTTCTCTGAGGCAGGGATTGTAGTATAACTCTAATCATGGTACGTCTCAAAAACATAGGAAGTTGAAACCTTGGTTTCTGAAGCTGTACTGCTTAAATAAACCATAGTTATTGTGAACCAGGTTCCCTAGTTCAGCAAAATCTTGCAAAGTCCCCCTCTTGGCCATGCAGAGGGAGGGGAGTTTTGAGAGCTAAAGGCTTGTGCATAAACCATATTTTATCTGGACATACAAACATGACATATGTATCTCTAACAACTCTTGGGAAAATAAATTTCATTCCCTTACTAAGCTCTTTGGAGAAATGTTCTACCAAGAGAAACTAAGGCTGCAGTCTTAATCCATACTTACCTGGGAGTATGTCCCACTGATCTCTGAGACTTAATTTTGAGTAGACATGTATAGGATTCTGTTGTGACACACATACATAAACAGACTATTCAGGAAAAGGTCATCAGAAAGGAGATTGATTTCAGTTAAGGGGTTTGGAGAAGGAGATAAGAAGACCCTTTCTAAAGGCCATTGTACTTAACCAAGATATAGGCATGAGTTTTCTGTAATGGGAAAATTGGTTATAAGAATCTGATTGGTCTTTTAAGATATACATTTTAGTAAATTGTTGTTGTTTTAAAAAAGTATAACTGATAGACCATTGACAGAGCATACTGGGCTAGGCATAGTTCTGCTAATATTATAACAAGAGAAAGAACACAGAGAAACAGATTTAAAGTTGATTATAATGGAAATGAATGACAGATCCCCAGTTTTTTGAGGAATGTCCCTTGATATCAAGATAAGCAAAATATTAGCTGTTATGGGTTTAAGTGCAAAGATTACCATTGCATAATAGTCATCACGATTTAGGGTTGCCATATTTCAGAAAGTGAAAATCTGGACAGGAAAGTTGTTAAGTTTCCTGCTCCCCCCAAAAACTTTGTTTTGAAGTTTTTGATCTATTTTTAAATGACACTCCCAGCACGGGTTTCCATATGTCCAGATTTTCCCAGACATTAAAACGATTTCTGCCCTATCACAATTGTGACTAGATTTAGTTGCAATTCTTATTTCTTGATCCTAAACTCTAGGGGGTAATTTCATGGTTATTTAAATATAGAAAGCTGCTGCCCTCCTATAAGATTAGATTTTAATTCTGAGACAGAATTTCATACTTGTGTTCTATTTTGGAATGGATATTCATGACCATGTTGTTTATTTTTATCTGTTTAAGTTTCCTACCATCTTGAGCAAGCGTAGAGAAACTGCAGTCCTCCAGATCTTGTCGGACCACAACTTCCATCATCCCTAGCCAGCATGATTGGTAGCCCATCAACATCTGGATGGCCACAGGTTCCCCACCTCTGATCTAGAGCAGGGGTCCCCAAACTACGGCCCCTGGGCCGGATGCGGCCCAATCGGCCTCCCAATCCGGCCCGCGACGACCCCCGCCGCCCGCTGCCGCCGCCCGCTCTTACGGCGCGCGGCGTGGCGACGTTCTAAAAAATCGGCAAAAAATTGCCGAAAATCCTTTGTGCGCATGCATATGGGCCTCTCCCGACCCAGAAGAGGTCATTTCCGATGCACTTCCGGGTCGGGGGAGGCCCATACGCATGCGCACAAGCGATTTTCGGCGATTTTTTCCCCGCACGGGCGCGTGTGCGCATGCGCACGGGCGCGCACTCCCCCGCCCTCCGGCCCGCTGCGCGCGCACTCCCCTGCCCTCCGGCCCGCCGCGCGGTCGGCGCGGCGGGCACCGGCCCACTGCGCGGTAAGTCTGGGGACCCCTGATCTAGAGAATGTGATTAAATAGTGCAAGAAAGAGCCATCTAAATGAGCTGCATATGCCAAGCATCCTTTTGGCTCACTTTCTTGGCCACCTTCTCATCTGTCTAACCTAGATAGCAAGCGCTATTAGCTAGCACGGATGTTACTCAAGGCAGAAATTGCAAACTTCATCTTTCTTGATTTCTTTTGATAATGTGCTTTTAATGAGCTCTAACCTTTTTCTACACACACATTTCTGCAGGGAAAGTTGGGGGAAATTGTTTATGTTTCAAAGTGCCGCATTTAATGAATTGGCTGGCTCCATCCTTCCTGTTTTTCTCATATCTTCCAGTTTCACAGCCAACTATTTCATGCACAGTAAAACAGGAGGCTGCCTAAGGCAGCAAAATATTAAGCACGGCCAAATATTCAGCACGTCTGTATTGTCAGCGAAATATAAGTTGGGAGTGGCACATTTTTTCTGTTTGTTTTCATTACACCTACAGACAGAACTTTCCATTCGTACATGGCTCTGTTGTTATAACATACCACATAGAGACGCAGCAGTTAGTGAGACCCTCCTTCCCCACCTCTGGCTGTTCTGACATCTCTGCTGCACTCTCTTTTCCTCCTTCTCTTGAAAATCAATAGTTTTTATTCATCACATGAAAGGAAGGGGGGGGAATATCTTTCAAAGTAAACAAGCCTGAAGCTGCTAGCAGGTGTTTTACCTTAAAATATCTTTTAAAACAAAAGGTGACAGCGGGCTGAAGTAAAGTGTATCAAAATTCCAAGGTCAAAGTACTTCCTAGGGATGAGTGTGACTTTGTGTAGCAGGCACACAGGTCAGGGAAGGGGCCACAACAGGGAGGAATCAACAGATAGTGAGACCAGAGGAGAGGTGGCTGAAAAAGAGTGTTCAGTGGACACTGGACTGGAAAATAAGAACCTGAAGGAAGGGTATTTGGAGGTGAGGGAGGGCTTGAGAGTAAGATAACTGAAGATGGGGAATCGAAGAAAGGAGTGACTAATAAGCAAGCAAGACTAATGAGAGCGGCCATGCGACTGGGATAATAAATATAAAAGTGGTAGCAAAAGCTACAAGAATGAATAAGAGCAGCAAGGAAAATAGTCTACAAGGAGCAATAGATCTGAATCGTGTAGTTCATATGGCTAGTTTGAGAGATAAAAATGGTAAGTTAGCAAAAAATGGTAAGTTAGCAAAGAGAAGACAAGTAATAGTATTATTGGATCTTGTTCCTGTAATATTTTTTTCCTCATCTGACACCCCTGCCAAGACCAAAGAGATGGTGGGAAGATGTTTGGGAAGTACACTCCACTAAAGTGAGGTATTTGTAGGATTCCCTTGCCAGATAGGCAACTTGGATCAGCCTGGCATTTCAGTTTAATTTTCTTTGGAATGGAGCTGTGAGAATTCTGCTGGAATAAACAAGAAATTAAAGCAGAGCCCTACTATACAAATAGCACTCTTCCTTTTCTTTTCTTGTCTGGACAATAGCTATTGGTTTATTACTATGATGATGATGTGGGATGGCTTAGCTGCAATTGTGCTTCAATTCTTCCTGTGTTGTTTCATTTACAGATTGTATTCTGATTATCTTTACTTTGCAAGTGCTAACAAATCTGTAGAAGACTTCCATGAAAAAGTGGCCGAATCACTGCAGGTCTTTGAAAATTGCCTGGCAGATTACTCCCTGAGAGCCTGTGTGTACAACAACACAATTAACAATGCCATGCCCGTACGTACATTTCAGTTCTCACTTGATATGATTCTTAGACAATAGAATTTCATGAAGCTGGTATTATCACATATTAGAATATGTAACAAATACATTATAGAGTGAAAAAACCCACTATCTTCATGAACTTGTGTTTGAACCTGGTGGTTCATATGACAAAGTCTTTCTGCTTAAAAATCCATCCATCCACATAGAAGACAAAAGGCTAAATTGAGGATTTAACTGTTTATCTTTGGTAAGAAGGGAGCAAGTTGAGCACCCAACTAGAGCATTAATGGGTGCATTCATGTACTATCATCTTTCTCCCCTGTGAGGAACCTTTACAGCATTTGGGACTTTTTACTCTGGGGGGAAAGGGAAAGGGAAGTAAAGGGGAACATGACAGAGGTGTATAGAATTATGCATGGCACAGTGAAAATGAAGACAGGGCATTTTTCTACTTTTCTCATAACACTGGTCTAGAACAAGAGATTATCCAATGAAGCTGAATGTTGGAAAGTCAGAAGTACTTCTTCACACAATGCATACTTAAGATATAAAATTGCTGCCACAAGATACGGTCATGGTCACAGATTGGGTTTCAAAGGGGATTAGACAAATCCAATGGCTGTTCGTCATGGTGGCTGCATGCTGCCTCCAGTATCGGAGGGTAGCATACCAGCTGAGGGAGAAGTATCCCCTCCCTGCTGGGCTTCCCAGATGCATGCATGCCAGGGTTGCAAACTTTTCTGGGTCCGTGGGCACATTTGCAAACCAGATAAACTGTTATGGGTACAATGGATGTGCTGCAGCTGTACACATGAGCCCTGCAAGTATGCACACCACATGCACACTCACTTTCACCCCATCTCCATTTAGGCTTTAAAAATATTTTTTGCTGTTTTTCAAGCCTAATACGGGTGCAGAGGCGGAGGCAAGAAGTTAACCTTCCAAAGTCTAATTTCAGGTATGAGCTTTCGTGTGCATGCACACTTCTTCAGATCATACCTATGACAAACTTAGTTGATCTCTAAGGTGCTACTGGAAGGATTTTTTTAAAATTTTGTTTCGACTACGCCAGACCAACATGGCTACCTACCTGTAACTAGTTCAGGAATGGGAGTCCTCTGCTATAGCACATATGGTGACCCACGAGTATGTCACACCCCTGCAATAAAGCTATGGCTTTCATAACCTCACTTATTGTTGTCTGCCATGGCCAATTCATTTGTAGTGTTTTCTTAAAACAAGAATTTATTTTGTTTTTCATTCTTTTAGGTAAGGCTCCAGGTTGGACTGTATGTTGTTTTTCTCTTGGACTGGCTTGCAGTTTTTAATAAAGATCAAATACTAGTTCTCCGCTTGGAGGATCATGCATCCAACGTTAAGCTTACTATGCACATGGTGTTCCAGTTTCTGGATTTAGGTAGGAAATTTTCTGACCTTTCTGATTAAAGCACATTCAATGAAGTTGCCCTATTTTTCCAAGGCTTCTGCTTCGGCCCCCTCCCTAAATCTGCTCTCAGACTGTCCCTGGTAATTGCTCTGTAGTTAGATCACATATATTCAAACTTAAAGATAAGTTGCTTAAATTTAGCCATTCTTTGTCTTTTAACCAAGAGATATGCTATTTTAAATTTAATTTTAATCTGCAGGTTCATGTTACCTTTGGGTCACTTGGCACATGCTTTCCTATACAGATAATGTAAGAACATTTCATTTAAGAATGTTGCATGTTCAGTGTAAGAACTGGCAGATGTACAGACCTATGAAGTAGTGCAGTTGCATCAAGTTATGGCTGCACACTTTCCGCCCCTTCCACATGGAGCAATTCAGTGATCAAAAATGGCCTTCGGTAAACCATTTCTATGTGGAAACTGCAGCCTTTAGGTCAGGCTAAATCAGGTCTTTAGGTAATAGCAGCCTTTAGGTCAGGCTAAATCAGGTCCACCAGGGATTCCAATTTGGCCCATGAGGCCATTTTTTCTTTCGCCATGTTCACCTGCTGTCATCTGTGGGTGAGGGAAAGCTGCAGCTGCAAAGGAACAATTGGGAGCATTTGAGTGTGGTTCCAATTGTTCCCCTACAAATGGGACTTGGGTTTGGTGTTTATTATTATTATTATTAAATGGCACCACATGTAAGTCCTGCTGGGAACTGCTCCGCTTAGGAGCTCCCAAGTGGAGCTGATCCCTGGGCTTGTATTCAGCTGCCTACCTCTGCTTTAGATCACCAAAAGTAGCAGCATGTAATGTATTTCAAAAGTGAATTGCTATCTTTTTTGCATGAGGGTGTACTGGACCTCTATGCATGAGTGACATAAATGCTTCCTGACATCAGGAGCTCCATCATAAGAGGACAACTTTTTAGAAAAAAGGAGAAAGGATGTACATTCATGATTATTTTATGCTAAATTGTTCTGAGAAAACAATCAGCCATAAGGATTTATTCTGTTTAGATGAAGGTTGGTTTAGACATTTTAAAAATAGATGAACAATTCATGCTGCTTACGATGCAAAATGATTTAAGTGATACATGGGGGATGGAATCATCTTATGTTTTAAATGCAATTAACTTTTAAGTATTTAAAAACTGTCTAAATACTACAGAACATAACCTGGAGTAGAACTGTTGCATTAAACAGGAATTAGGGTGTTGAGCTAGAATGATCCAGCACCAGCAGGGATTTTTTTTTTTTTTAACATTGTGTAAAGAAAAGAACACATATTTACTTAGAATGGCTTGTACACTACAGCTTGCAAATGGAACAGGAGCCACACTCTTCATGTTTTCACATGGTCCCTTAGCTGGATACAACCTTAGGTATGTTAGTGCTAGACTCACTGAAATTAAAAGCCCAAAGTTAATTATCTCCATTCTTTTCAATGGGCCTCCTCTGAGTAGGACAAAATGGCTAGAACCCCTATTTCTGCATCTCAAGCTCACACTCCTAAGGGGCAAACAATGTTCTGAGGTTAAATGCATGCAAGCATTCAATATGCGTGAATTCCCTTCCTTAAATAGTATGAGAGTGGGAATGTAAGTGAACATAACCAGAGCCATTGTGCAAGAGAAGGGGAGAATTAAACCTTTCCTCACATGATGGAATCACACTGAAAAATGTCCTTAATGAAAACTTCAAGGAGCATAAGGCTATCAATGGCTACTAGCCATGATGACTATGTTCCATCTCCACTGTTGGAGACAGCATGCTTCTGAATACCAGTTTCCGGGAATCACAAGTAGGGAGCGTGTTGTTGCGCTCAAGTCCTGCTTCTAGGCTTCCCACAAGCATCTGATTTGCTACTGTGAGAACAGGGTGCAGGGCTAGATGTGCCTTTGGCCTGATCCAGCAGAGAGCTCTTCTTGTTCATAAGCATTCTCTCCAAAGCTGCTTATTAGCCCTAGCAGAGAAGTTTCCATTGGCATCAAAAGCAGTTGCAGATGGGGAATTTTTGGTGCATCACAGCATGTACAGAAAAGTCTAAGCTGACTCTCTATCTTGCTTATCCCTAACAGCCGAAAAGAACAACAATTAAAAAACCAAAATCTTGTATATTAAATGCTTGCAAACATTTCATGCCATGTATAGTTTGGTCCTAATAGAAGGGATGGAGTGTGCTTTAGGCGCTGCCAAGAAGTCATGCCTCCTGTTCAGACAACAAGCTATAATGTCCAAAAGCCACGTTTATACATCTCATGTCACTTAACTTGGAAATGCTTGAGGAAATGCATAACAGAAAGTTATACAAGCATATTTTGTGATTATCTTTTTCCTTTTCTTAATTTTACTACAGGTGCTCTAAGTGAAAAAGAAGAAGCTCTAATTACCAAAAGTCCTGCATCAAATACCAGGAGGCCTGAAGATCGCAATTTGGGCCCTATGTTACCTATCACAAAGGAAATTCTCCGAGATTTCTATCAGCCTTTCAACACAAAATTGGCTCAAGTTCTTTCTGATGAAGCTTTTTTATGGAAAAAATCCTGATCTGTCAATTCTGGTGCCACCAATACAGTGCTTAGGATTATTTTTTAATCTTGTTTTCAGGTGCAAGCAATTGCCCACTCTGAGACCAAGCAAGCCTACTGCAGTTAAATCCATGTTCAGCATACAATATGTCAACAAAGTTATATCAGATTTGCCATAGAAGAACATAAAGCTCTATCAATGTCTTTTGTAAACTTTTCTCTCTCTCAGCAAACAGTGCACCAATAGCCTCGATATGAAGCAGTCTTGCATTCTGTGGTTATGGTTTTTGAAATGCCATTTTTAAGCTATTGTTACAGTACAGAAAGCACTAGCCACCTAAAAATGCACACTCATTCTAATTTTTAAGATACGTCTTGCATTCTTTTGAAACTATTCAAAACAGCTTTTTAACCATTAAAAGTTAATTGATTTTCATCTGGAAGTCTGTTTTTAATTTCAACAAACTCTTCAATATGTGTTCCCCTTGCCCATAATAAACCTATTAAATCTGCCTGAGCTGTGTAACTTAAAACATAAAATCAAAACCAAGTAACTTTTTAATGCATGATTGTGTTTTAGTAAGCCCAGAATGAATCCTTCCCCTGTAACAGTAATCAAGAGAAGAATTTTCCTCAAGGGTGCCTTACTCTAAAATATTAATTGATAAGAGGGCTGACTTTCAAACTGATGTAAGAATAGGATACAATCATAATAAGTTTACAATCAAATAAAATAAAAGAAGAGGGAGGGAAATTATAGCTTTACTTTTTGTTTGGTATAGTTATGTGCTGTTTCTATATGCAATGTGGGTCTCATCCAAAAGCTATCGAAAGTACTGTACCAGGAGTTTGACTTACAGAGCAGAGCTAGCTATAGAATTACAATATTCCACTATAGTACACAGCCTAAAATCCTGATGATTATTTCCTGTACTGAACAATACAAAGCTTAGGCCAGGTATGGTTAACATTTTCAGCCCTAGGGCAGCATTCAAGAATGGCCACATGCTAGGACAAAGTGGTTTGGGCCACCAAACATGCACTCGCTCTCACTTGTGCATGCATACACACAGAATACAAATTCGCCACACATACTCATACACACACAAATTCATGCATACACATATTGAGCTGGTTTCCCTCCCTATCCATTCTAGACCAATGAGCTTCTTGATTAGTGTTGGTGCTGACCTTTAAAGCCCTAAACGGCCTTGGTCCAGTATACCTGAAGGAGCGTCTCCACCCCCATTGTCCAGCGCCGAGAGCCTTCCCTCACTGCGAGAAGCAAAGCTACAGGGAACCAGGCAGAGGGCCTTCTCGGTAGTGGCGCCTGCCCTGTGGAACGCCCTTCCATCGGAGGTCAAGGAGATAAACAACTACCTGACATTTAGAAAACACCTGAAGGCAGCCCTGTTTAGGGAAGCTTTTAATTGTGATATTTTAATGTATTTTGGTACTTGTTGGAAGCCGCCCAGAGTGGCAGGGGAAACCCAGCCAGATGGCCGGGGTATAAATAATAATAATAATTAGCGCCTTGACCCTTCCAGGCAAGGAACTGCTCAGTGTCCAAGTAATTCATTCTGAAGTCACCTCCCTGGGGTACAAGACTGGGCAGTGTGTATCGAGCTCCTGGGCTGCACAGATGACAACTCCTCCCCCCCCTCCAGCCTCACTGATGTGGTCCAAAGGAAAGCAGAGCAATATCAGCTTGGCTACAGAAGTTGCTGGAAGGAGGTGTACAAGACACCATATAACTGTCTTAGGGATTCCACTCTGGATTTGTGTCAGGCTTACTCCTTAGCCTTTTCTTCTCCCAAAGATATCGCACAAGGCAGAACAGGTTTAGGATCAGAGTTTTCCTTCTCCTAGATGGCCTACCTTCCGAGACTGACCTCCACCTGCCCCTCACTTCTCTCTACAGTATGTGCAGGAACTGCCTTCTTGACTGTTAGACCCACTATTGATATCATCTGCTCGGTTTGGTGGTGCCTACCTTCTCATGCAGGGGAAGCCCCTATCCGAAGAAAGGTTTGAGACCCATTGGCTACCCTCAACTGGTTTGGTTGGCCAGCCAAAGCAGGTTCCTGGGATGTGGCCACTGTCACATGCTAACAGCTTCTAGGAGCCACAGGTGAGAGTTGAGTGCAGGGTGGGAACCAAAGGCAGACAAACTACTCCAGAAGGAGCATGATGAATTCCCCCACCAGAGGTACTACTCCTCCCCAACACCCCATACACCCGTCTCAATGGCTACTAGTTAAAAAAATGTTCTGTATGAGGAAGGAAGGAAGGAAGGAAGGAAGGAAGGAAGGAAGGAAGGAAGGAAGGAAGGAAGGAAGGAAGGAAGGAAGGAAGGAAGGAAGGAAGGAACTTTCCCCCAGGAAGGATTCAATAGAAGTAACACAGCCCACAGTAAAGCAAAACGGTGCCACAGCTTTCCCATGGAAGGGGGCAGGATGCTTATCTGAGATGTGTATCTGATACAACCTGTTGTGAATGCAGTACAACAGGCAACAGACCTATGACTCTCAAGCCGACTCTGTTATTGGCTTCTCAACCACAAATGCTGAGGGTTAACTACTCTGAAAACCTCTGGGGGTTACTTTGCACACCTTGCCTGTCAATAGCAGAGTGGTTCCCCCCCCTCTCTTTTTGCCACCACAAACATTGCATTGTTGGAGGTCTTGGGGACCACCACCTATCACTTAGGCTAAATACAGCTTGCAGAGTAGACACCCCTAGGCTACACAATCAAACAATATGCAAGCTAGGCCTACACTACAATTACGATAGCTGCCATGAGACCTAGCTTACATCAGCTTAACTAGTTTACAATCTATGCTCTCCCAACAGCAACATCATTAATAACCACAGAAAAAAGAGAGGGAGTATCAACACTGGCATCCACCTAGCAATGCAGTTTATCTCCACTTGACTTCAAAGAGATGGGAAATCGTGTCCTCCCTCAAAGAGGGCATGTATTGCGGTGAGACCTGGCAACCAAACCCTTGTGGGTGGATACGATTGGATAGCCACAACACCCTATTGGTAGGTCCCTTGATGCTGGGTCCAATCTGACCAATGGGACGCTAGCCAAAATGGATCAAGGGACCTATATATGACTATGCACATGACCCTGAGCTTTCCCTCTTGGTCAGTGCATCAGAACACCCACCCACCTCTCCCTATATTTAGGGCTTGCACACTTGACCTTGCTATGTTGTCGTGTGTCGTCTGTCATTGGGACAGGGGCACGGCAGGAATTTTCCCTACTTGGCTGATTAGCTGGTGCCATTTGGGTTTTGCCTGCCATGTAGCAAATTGTCACAACTTGTAAGGTTGTGGATAGGTTCTGGTTCAGGTGATAGGGATGGGAGAACGCTCTTGCCATCCCTATGTGAAGGATATTCCGTTAAAGGAATCCAGGGTCTCAATGGTTTGGTCAACCCTGCGAGGGGTTGTGCCCATGCCTGAGTCCAGGGGGACATCTGGGTGGTGGTCATAGCATGTCCCTGGCTTTCCACCATCCCAGGTGTTCACCCTAGGCTGACCTATGCTGGTGCCCTGGGTCAGCGCTACCTGCAACAGTGCAGGGAGCTAGTCGAACCAGAGCCTATGCAACCAGTCACTTTTCTGTAATCAAGAAAGTTGTGGCCTAAATTCTGCCAAAAACCAAACTAAATTTTTTTAGTCTTGTCTGGATTTATTTAAGGGGGAGGTTTAAAGGTCCAAACACGCAAAGAATGGGCCCAGGAGGGAATGATCATCGCCTGCCTTCCCACACCACTCTCTTGGGAAGTGTTTTTTGTCCCTAAGAGCCAGTTAGCCCTAGCCAGTTAGCTGGCACCAAGAAGCTCAACCCTAGCCGGTTAGCTGGCACCTCAGTTACATACAGTACATGAAAGTTCTGAAAGACAAAAAGAGATGGAGAAT
The DNA here is from genome assembly GCF_965207765.1 of Zootoca vivipara. Classification (NCBI taxonomy): domain Eukaryota; kingdom Metazoa; phylum Chordata; class Lepidosauria; order Squamata; family Lacertidae; genus Zootoca; species Zootoca vivipara. The sequence continues at coordinate 42,061,218 of NC_142588.1, forward strand.
TTCTCTCTCTCTCTCTCTCTCCCCCCCCCCCCCAAGGTATTGGTTCCAAAATGGAAAGGGAATATTAACTCTAGCATTCAAAATACTAATGCAAGGACATTGGGAAGATCAATTTTAACTTAACGCATAAAAAGTATTGTTGCCAAGCAGGCACATATAAAAGCATACCACACACAACACACACACACACACACACACACACACACACACACACACAAACACAAAACAAAACAAAACCACCACCATCACCATAAACCCCAAAGCTAAACATCCCTGCAGGACCCTGGAGCAGTGTTAGGCTGTGATGAGATCTTCATTGTAGACATTCATTCTTGAAGCTTTCCTTCAATATCTCCCTCCCTTACACCTCTCCTCTCCCTCTGTCACACCCCTACCCATGAGACTCTCATCTATTTTGTTATATTTTTATTTCCATTTTCTCTCCTACAATTCCCAGTTTGCTTCTTGGAGACCTCTTTGAAAGGCCTCTTTCCTTCATTATTATTGCATAGAAACCCAGGGATACCTAAGAGCATGAATCCCACTCAAGGGGAAAAGCAAAAGCAGACAGGTAATATTTCTTGGAGTGCAGCTGTGGATTAAAGGTATGGGAGGATGTTGGGGGGGGGGTAATTCTCTGCAGATCTCACACATTCCTCAGCATCTTTGTTAGCCATGACGCTAGAGAGTCATCATAGGGCCAAACTACCTGTTACATAAAGTACTTGTGCAATGCATGTTTATGAGATGCTTTGTAAGAAAAGCAGCTGTTAAGAGGTGGGGGTGGTTGGGTCAAGACTAGATGGGGTTGTGGCATGTGGGGTAAGGGGGTTAATCCTCCCTCCGGTTTCTTTACCACCAACAAAGACATCTAGAATGTGCTATTTGCTTCATCAGTACCTTATGGGGCAAAGAGCAGCTGGAGGGAGGGTGATTTTAGAGAGGGAGCAGGAAATGGTGGAGCGGGGAGGTTAATTCTGCCATGGCTCTCCTGCATTCATTAAGGAGCTGAAGTGGCAGATCCTAACTGAATGTTTAAACAGTGTGCTTCATGTAATGTGCAGTTTGGCCATTAGGCTGTGGTTCTATTTTTCTGCCAAATCTCACACCAAGTTATGTGACTCAGCCCATCATGCAGTGAAGAGAAGTGAAATAGATTAGAGGCTGAAAAAATAGATTGACCCAATGCATTGTGAATTGATGATGCACCACTAAATGTAAGCTCAGGGGTGATTTGCTTAGGGATCTAGTGTTATAGGGAGCAATGAGGTAGCAAACGTCTAGGCCAGGCATCCCCAAACTTCGGCCCTCCAGATGTTTTGGACTACAATTCCCATCTTCCCCGACCACTGGTCCTGTTAGCTAGGGATCATGGGAGTTGTAGGCCAAAACATCTGGAGGGCCGCAGTTTGGGGATGCCTAGTCTAGGCCAACAAGCAGCAGGGCTGAACAAAATGTTGGATCCACTGGCATATATGAAGCCCCACTGCTCATGCCATCTAGGACAGAAGCTTCCCTCCCTGATTTTTTTGCTGTGCCAACTCCAGGCTTAAGATCTAGCAGATCCTTTGGCCCAACTCTTCCTCTCCCTGCCTCCATTCCACTGCAGTTCAGATGCACGCCCTGATGGCAGAGCTTAGTGGAATCAAGTGGATGTATCCCAGATCTCTCTCCCCTCCATTACTGGTCAGGATAGTCTACCCTGTATATATCTCTCTATATATTATTTATAACATTTCTGTGAAAGAATGATACCCAAGGCAATGTACAATCAAACCTGCACTAATGAGTAATAAAATAAAACATCACACCAAACAAGCTGCTGAGTAAAAAGTTTTAACAGCATGCCTAAAATTACAAAGTCCAATTGTGTAGTGAGTTTCCTCAGCAAGGTTATTCCCCAGCCCTGGGGCCACCAGTGAAAATGTCTGACCCAGGGCCTGCTTGCTGTCCTTTTACAAAGAGATCATAAATGTAAGGGAAAACTTCCCCGCAAGTTCTTAAAACTACCTTCCCAACATTATATGTCCCATGTTCTGGTACTTGCCTATGGTCAAGGATCATCTTGTTCCCACCAGTCTCAGAGATTTGACCGTACTGTTCTCAAGGGTAAGGAGATAATGAGTAACCTACAGGGCACTGCAATCTGGTTTGGACTAAGACCAGTTGAAGAAATCCCAAATATCCCAGCAGCGTTATCATTCAGAGTGGCGCTTTAGCGTAAAAGACCAGCATTTCCTGGACCAAGGTTTTGCACCATTGCCAGAGTAGGCCTACTTGTCAAGCTTCATACATTGTCAAAATACAAATTAATTAGGACTTATCATTTAGTTCCACTCATTTCTCTTTAACTGCGGGAATCGAGGGGAGGCTGACGATAACATAGATTCAGGAAAGGGTGGATTTCAAAACATCCTTTAACCTCTTATTTTGTGCCTTTGGTAGCAAAAAATATTTTAGTAAAGCTTTGCAATATATCTATGAGTTTTGGAAAGTTGGAAGCAGAAACAGAGTATAATCATACCACAAATAATAAAAAAATAGCCTTCAACCAGGACAAACAGACTTTTATATTTATGTAGAAAACAAGACATTGTTGCCTGTTGATCCCAGGGCTCAGGCATGTCTTTTTTCAACCTAATAATCTCAAGATAAACAAAGAAGTTCCTTCAGCTATGCATTTGTCACCTTGCCAAGAATTAACAAAGTTTCCCAACTAAGCCAGAGGCATTTTGTGTGTGTGTATAAGAAGACATTAAGCTCTTTGCAAGAAAGCAATTTACATTAGATACCTTGTCAAGGGCGTACCCACCATGGGGCAAGTTAGGGCAGCTGCCCTACTCTAGAAGCAGGGCTGGTGGGCAGAGGCGGAGCACAGCCCGGCGGAGCGCGAGTTCGCCATTCCTGCCGCGCCGCGCCGCACCCTCCCTCCAGCTCCCCGGCGTGCCCTCAGGCAAGGCCAAGCGCGGGGAACCAGGGAGCGCGGCGCGGTGGGCGGGAACGCTGAACTCGCGCTCCGCTGGGCTGGGCTCCGCCTCCGCCCACCAGCCCTGCTTTTAGGGAGGGGCACAGCCCGGCGGAGCGCGAGTTCGCCGTTCCCGCCCGCCGCGCTGCGCCCTCCCTCCAGCTCCCCGTCGCGCCCTCTGGCAAGGCCAAGCGCGGCGGGGAACCAGAGAGCGCGGCGCGGCGGGCAGGAACGCTGAACTCGCGCTCCGCTGGGCTGGGCTCCGCCTCCGCCCACCAGCCCTGCTTCTAGGGAGGGGCACAGCCCGGCGGAGCGCGAGTTTGCCGTTCCTGCCCACTTTGTGGCCCCTCCCCTTCCGTGCCTTGGCCCCTCCCCTTGCCCCCCCCTAGTTTTGATCCTGGGTACGCCCATGTACCTTGTGCAGATTGAGCACGTACATGTGTTTAACGTTACCCTGAACAATGCCTGTCACTAGTGAAAGCACTTTCTTTTTCTGCTGGCCTTTGAATAGATTCAAGAGGAAAAGCTAGTGTTGTGCTGCCACCTTGCGTTCATGGATAACACTGTTCTTTGCAATAAGTTTGCAAAACAGAGGAGTTTCTTCTCGGCTACTTCAAACACTTTTTGACTTTCTGAAATTATTTCAAGTAAGTTTAGATCTGTATGGTGGAAAGGAGGTTGCTGTTTCGATATTCTCTGAACTCTTGAACCTAAATATAGGACATTTTTGTCACAATAAAGGCTGGATCTACACTACAGCCATGAGTACTGAAAATTGCTGAATTGCCATGTATCATATTAGTTTATATTCTATTGGTTGCATCCAACTAAATCAGAGTAGGTCCACTAAAGTAAATTGATCTCACTGGGTCTATCCTTAACTATGATTTAGATTAAAGTGGCGTCGGCAGGGGGCTGGTACAATTTCAAAAATAGGGCCTGCTACTCCCATAAAATAACACATGAAATAAGGCAACACAAAATACCTATTGTGGTATCTAAACACTAACACATTAATTATGATGCAAGCTTTTGTGGGCTACAAACAAACAAACAAACTCTGAGCCTGTAGAGTTTCACAACTGTCAGCAAAACACACACAGTGAGGTTACAGGTAGGTAGCCGTGTTGGTCTGGATCGAAGTAAAATAAAAAAAATTCCTTCAGTAGCACCTTAAAGACCAACTAAGTTTTTATTTTGATATGAGCTTTCGTGTGCATGCACACTTCTTCAGATACAGTGAAATGGAAGTTTCCAGGCACTTATGTAGAGAAGGGGTGGGGAGGGGTGGGGATGGGGAGGGGGGATCACTCAGAAGGGTGGTGGAAATGGGTGATTGACTGACTGATAGCTGTTGATGACCGCAAACGACTGCAAATGGTTTTGCATGAAAAAGCAAGGGCTGAGATGGCTGAAGATCGCTTATTTAATTGCTCATCCTCTAACATTGTGTATGCCATCAAATGCCAACAGTGCCCTTCAGCTCTCTATATTGGACAAACAGGCCAAACCCTACGCCAAAGGATAAATGGACATAAATCTGACATCAGGAACCAGAAGACAGAAAAACCAGTAGGAGAACACTTCAATCTCCCAGGACATTCTATACAAGATCTCAAAGTAGCTGTCTTACTACAAAAGAATTTCAGAAATAGACTGGAAAGAGAAGTTGCTGAATTGCAACTTATCACCAAGCTCAAAACCATGGAGGGACCTGGTTTGAACAGAGATATCGGATTCTTATCTCATTATACATGATAAGCGATCTTCAGCCATCTCAACCCTTGCTTTTTCATGCAAAACCATTTGCAGTCGTTTGCGGTCATCAACAGCTATCAGTCAGTCAATCACCCATTTCCACCACCCTTCTGAGTGATCCCCCCTCCCCCTCCCCACCCCTCCCCACCCCTTCTCTACATAAGTGCCTGGAAACTTCCATTTCACTGTATCTGAAGAAGTGTGCATGCACACGAAAGCTCATACCAAAATAAAAACTTAGTTGGTCTTTAAGGTGCTACTGAAGGAATTTTTTTTATTTTACACACAGTGAGGATATTCAAAGAATAGCTGTGTTCTGATCAGCTGTTCTTTGTTTCAAACCATGACAGGAAATTTTTTCATGCCATATGTATCCGTGTATACTTTCTTTTTATTTTAATGGTATCTCTGTGGTCTAAAGACCAATAGCTCAGTGGTAGAACATATTTTTTTCATGCAGAAGTTCCCAGGTTCAATCCCTGGGAAGTTCTGCTTGCTTCCTGAAACCCTGGAGAACTGCTTCCAGTCAGTGGTGGCAATGCTGAACTAGGTTAACCCATGGTTTGACTCCATATAAGGCAGCTCCCTGTATTCCTATGCTTAGAACATACAAATAAAGTGTCAAGGAATGGACAGTGGCCTGGATTGAGCCCGTAACTGGGAACTAGGAGTCAGGACTAAACAATCCAGAACAGAGTGGAAACCCCAAGGCAGGCTTGGTAGAACGAGCCAGGAGTAGGGACCAAAGAGAAAACACAACCTGAGCAGGCAGAACCAAACAAGTCAGGAGAGCAAGACCAGAAACACAAAATACACTAGATCTCAGGTAGAACTGGGCCAGTTTGCCAGTGATTTAAAACGTGGAGGGGAGAAGTGGCTGTGCCTGCAAGTCCTGACCCCAACATGAGGGTTTGTCTTACATTACATGCAAATGTCTGAATACAGCTTTGGTTGAATACATGTAGAAACCTCCCCATAATCATGAACCACAATCACACAGGGTTCTGGACTGCTGGAATTTTTGAGCGCATTCAGCACATCTAGAAGCCCTCTTCAGACTGAACATGTCTGACGAGGAGGACTCTGCATGCTTGGCATAAAATGGTTTCCCCGTGGCTTAGTTAGCTTTATATGGGTGTTGGACTGGATTGCGAGATGCTTGAAACTGCTGTTTTACATGGCTGCATTACAGTGGAACAGGATGTTGTCGTGTAATGTTCTATGTTCTATGTCAGCCAGGGTTTTCCTCTGAAAAGCAGTCCAGAGATGTTGAAAAGGAATTAATGGATGTAATATGAGCCCCTGATATTGTATAAGAGCAAGCATAAATTTGGCTTGGCAAGATCAGCCCCCTTTTATCCTCCCAGTCAACTGGAGGGCTCAGCTAGCAAGAGATGTACTGGGAGATTTCCCTAGTACGTTAACAGAAAGTGGCAATCTTGCCATGGCCTCGTCTGATGATGATAAGTAACTAAGTTTCCAGTATGGCTCTTGGGTGTGAACCTTCCCTGCCCTAGGCTGATGGTAATCATTATTTTCAATAGTGACAAGCTCCTCTAGCCCCTATCCAGGCTTGCCTTTGAAACATTAACATTTTATGAAATAGCTGCCTTGTCCCTGTGCTGTATCAACATAATGGTGCTTAAAATGATTCATACACAAGTCAACTTGGTGGGGGTTTAATAGACCGCTGAGCTGAAAGCTGCTAGAAGCCATTGGGATCCTGCAGCGTACAAGATCAGAATTTTGGAAACCAACGACAACAAAGGGCTTTGTTTTATGAATCTGTGGCATTGGATGGTTCTGTGCAAATATGGGGCATCTGCGGTGCAACAAGGCAGCCTGTAATTAAAAGACATACCTTAAAGGCACAATTGGAAGTCCTGACATCAAGGCATCATAAATAAACTCCTATTTTCTTTTTGGGGAGGGGAGATATAGATGAAATTATTCAGAAGCCAAAAGCTTTTCTTTCTAAATATATCTAATAAAATTATGTGTCTTGGATAGACTTGCCTTTAAAAACCTTTTCAGCAGATGTGGGAAACAATACAATGAAGGCACCTGCCTAATCCTAACAGCCAGGGAGCTGCAGAACATTGGTGCTGCTACACTGAAGGATTGGCCAGGAACTGATGTTATGTGGCAATTGCAAAAGGTACATTTCCTACACACTACATCTGCACTTATGACTGTATATTGTGACTTTAACAACCCTGAGCTCAATTTATAAAGACAGTAAATAAGTACGTACGTACGTACGTACGTAAGTATGCACCATGGCTACATTCTGAATACTAGAGAATATCAAAAGTAGCTGCTCTAAAAGTTTAAGATCACCACCTTTCAATTTATTGCCTAATGACGGACCTTTGTCTCAGAGGGGAAAGAACATGCTCAGCACCTATCACTACCTAAATTGGCTTCAATAGATTCCATTGCCTTGTGCATCACCTAAAATTAAACTTCAGATTTGCTAATATAAAGATATCACCATTTTTCTTTGCTTCTGTTCTCTGCTGGCCTCTAGTTAATGCTAGTGGCAAAGCCAAATTGCTGCTGGCTTTTATATTTTGAGAGGTAAAACAGCTGTTGCTTCTTCATCCCAGCATGCCTTGCTGCAACAGAGATCTTTTTACAATAAGCATACTCTAACCCAGTGTTTCCCAAACTTTCCTCTACAGACCACTTGAAAATTGCTGAGATTCTTGGCAGACACTCAATATTACTGCCTGTTGTAGCAAGATGCTGTACGATTTTCAGTTGTGTTTTAAGGGACATGTCATGGACCCTCTGAATGAAGGGGTTCATGGACCACAGCTGCATGATATTCTGTCTCCATTGTTGGAGACAACCTCCCTGAATGCCAGCTGCTGGGAATAATAGGAGGGAAGAATGACCCAGGTCCTGCTTGCAGGCTTCTCCTTATCCCATAGGCTCCTGGTTAACCACTGTGGGAGCAGAGTGCTGGATTAGATGGGCTATTGGCCTGATCCCGATGAGCTATTCTTATGTATTCTTGTAGTGTGTGCTGTTTTGGCTGCTCCAGAAAGGTGGGTGTAAGGGTGACTCCTTACAGGAAGCCAGCCCCCATCATCCTGACATCCACCTCGTCAAGTACAGAGAGCACCAGTGGTTCTGAAGCAGCCAGAAGGGGAGGGAGAGACTTGGAGGAGGAGAGAAATCAGAGGGAGGAACAATGGGAAAGCTCAGGGGCGGAGGGATGCAGGCAGATGCTCAGGGATGCTGAAGAGCCAGGGCACCGACCGCTGAGGGAGGAAGCTGAAAGGGCACCACTCCTTCCAGCGCCAGAAGTAAGGAGAGCGCCGCAACGCAGGTCAAGGGGGTGGCGTTTTGGGGTGCCCAGACTACTTTGCTGGCGTAGGAACAGACGTACGCCATTGCCAGATTCTGATTCGGGATGAGAGGTCATGTTTTAAGCTGTCTCTACACTGTAAATAAATAGCACAATAAATGTCTTTGAAGACAAACTGGACTCAGGCGGAGTTACTCTAGAGTAGCCACGACAACCCTCTGACAGCAATCCGGCAATCATTGCGGCTACTTTGGAGATGGATAAAGAGGCACAGGCGCTATTAAACGTGGCAGAGACCGCTGCCCAAATTGCACAGCGGGAGGCTCATGACGCTAGAAGGGCAGCGGAGAGATTACAGGATGAACTTGAGGACTGCAAAAAGAGAGAGAGGGATCTTATGGAACACGTGGAAAAGCTCCAGGAACGGCTGGAAGAAAGGAGGCTGGGAGACAGACCTCAAGGCGCGTACCGGCTCTAGTCAGCAAGTTCAATGGGGACCCCCAGCAGTACTTAGGTTTTAAAATGGAGGTTAATTATGCCCTCAAGTTGCAGAATGGGGAAGTTGTGGAGTCCCCAAGCAGCGGGGACGACTTCAGAGGCTCCCCACAGAGTGATGGGGGGGGGGGAGGCAGACTGGGAGGGCTCTTCACCCATGGAAGAACAGGAGTGGGACACGGAATGTAAAGAACAGGAGTGGGACAGGGAATGTAAAGTATTTGGATGGGTTTTAGTTGGGGGGGGAATCAACTGAAATGGGGAATGAGGGAGGCATTTTTGATGAGGAAGAATCAGGGCATGTGGATTTGTCATCATTTCCTAGTTTTCTCTGATCCTCAGTCAGGGCAGGAAATCTTCAATGTGCTGAAGAAAAAAGCCCCCCCCCCCATCGCCAACCTTGTTAAATAACTACAAGGAATCTAAATTGTAGTCCAGCCCACCAGCTGGCTAGAGAAGCAGATTTGGCAACCCAGATGACTGTCTCATTCACTACATGGGTGTCAAAATCTCTGGAACGAACCCTCTAAATTTTTACATATGCCACTTATTTTAAATACTTAATTATGACGCATCAAGGATAATTATGAAAGTGAATCAAACTAGTGCAGTCAAGAAACATTAATTATAGGGTTTGCAAATAATCTCATACCAGTGTGAATTTTTTGAATTGGATATAGTTTACATTAGAGTTATGACATATAATCAAATACTAATCATTATATTAAGAATCTTTGGAATGCCATCAACTTTCCTGTATATAATTTTACTTCTGCTCCTCTTCCAATTTACATATGTGCACACATGAATAAATACTCCTTTAAAAATCATGTGTACAGTATTTAGGATTGGGATGGAGGAAGCCAGACCCAAATTAACATATAATGATTTTTTATAGCTCAGAAACAACTTCTGATTTCCACATAAGCACAATTGTTTTAGATTTTTTTCTGTGTTTCAGTATTTTGTTAAAAGTGCCTATTTTTAATATATTTATCAAGGGCGTAGCCAGGATCAAAACTAGGGGGGGGCAAGCCATGATCATTCAGGGGCGGGGCCACAAAGTGGGAACGTGGGCGGGGCTACAGGGCCAGCTGGCCTGACGACATCGTGGTGGCGGCAGCGGCGGCAGCGGCCACCTTGTGCTTCTGGGGCTGGCAACGGCGGCGGCTACCCTGCTTGGCTGGAGAGGACGGGAGGGTCGGGCAGGCAAGAGGGGGTGACAGGATGGGCGAGGGCAAGGCAAGGCACGGCCGCAGTCACGACGGCTCCGAGGCGTTGCTGCATATCAGCATAATATTTCAACCATGTTGTGGGTTCAAGCCCCACCTTAGGAAAAAATTCCTGCATTGCAGGGGGTTGGACTAGATGACCCTTGTGGTCCCTTCCGACTACAATTCTATGATTCTATTGATTTTTGCCATAGCATATGCATCATTCTGCTTTCTTGAATTGTCCTACTCCTAGGCATAGCAGCCAACTCCTAGAGGCCTAGGTGCCTCCCCCCCCCAAATACTAGTAAATACCGTATGTGAAAGAGTCATCCCCCCCATGTTGATGGGCTTTCTATGTGGGGCTTATCTGCCCCCCCCATATTTTATTAAGAATGGAAGAGGGAGGGAAGGAAGGAAGAAATAGAGAGAGGGATACCTCATATTTGTGGGTGCCTCTGGGTGATGCTGTGAAGCTGGAACTCTGCAGCAAGAGGATGGGAGGGTCGGGCAGGGGAGAGGGGGTGGCAGGGCAGGCGAGGGCGAGGCAAGACAGGGCCGCAGTCTCGCTGGCTCCGAGGCGTTGCTGCATTTCAGCATAATATTTCAACCATGTTGTGGGTTCAAGCCCCACATTGGGGAAAAATTCCTGCATTGCAGGGGGTTGGACTAGATGACCCTTGTGGTCCCTTCCGACTACAATTCCATGATTCTATTGATATATTACCATAGCATATGCATGATTCTGCTTTCTTGAATTGTCCTAGGCATAGCAGCCAACTCCTAGAGGCCTAGGTGCCTCCCCCCCCAAAAGAAATTACTGGTAAATACTGTATTTTAAATAGTCCCTCCCCCCCATGTTGATGGGCTTTCTATGTGGGGCTTATCTGCCCCCCCCAGTATTTTATTGAGGATGGAAGAGGGAGGAAAGGAAGGAAGAAATAGAGAGAGGGATAACTCACATTTGTGGGTGCCTCTGGGTGACGCTGTGATGCTAGAACTCTGCAGCAAGAGGAAGATACCGGTACACCTGTACAGGAGCCTTGTAAGCAGCTTTCTCTCTGCTTGATTTACAGCAGGCACGTCCAACAGGTAGATTGTGATCTACCAGTAGATCACTGGATGTCTGTGGTAGATCACTGCTAGATCACTGGCACCCCTAAAAAAAGCTCACCCAAATTTTTCCTCCTCCCTAAAAAAAGCTGAACTATGACCTGAAGCCCTAAACAAAAATGGGCCTCCCTCCCTCCTAAAAGAAGCTCAACAAGTTTGACCTAAACCCCCCAAAACAGGGCTTCCCTTCCTTAAAAAAACTCAACAGCTTTGACCTGAACCCCCCAAAAGGGGGTAGATCACTCCCAGTTTTTAACTCTGTGAGTAGATCAGAGTCTCTTGGGAGGTGGCCACCCCTGATTTACAGTATACAGATGCAGGAGGAGGGGCAGACTGGAACACCAATGCTTTTTATAAACATCACTGTGTCTATCAAAGCTACAGCCCCCCCCCTTCTTATTCACTTCCTTTTAGCCTTGCAGGGCCACCTTAGTCAAATTGAATCCTCTGCACCCTCATTAAATCGCCAATAGAACTGTTAATGTGATCCCTGAATGCCCATTAACAACTCCCACTGAATAACAATAGGGTGAATAGGGTGGACCTTGCCTGAAGGGATATTCTGCTCCATTGTCTTAACTGCTTAAGTACTGGTAGCCACTTTGCTTTATTTATTTGATGTGTTTTTGTTACAGCTGTGTTCCCGCCCCCAGCAAGTGGAGAGCTGCTCTTGCTAAAGCAAAGCCCTTTCCACTTCAGTTTTTGGAGGGGCAAAGTATTGGTTATGGTCTGTAAAATACAATAATTTTTTGCTTCTAGGGGGGGGGCAGCTGCCCCCTCCTGCCCCCCCTGTCTACACCCATGATATTTATCTTCTTGTAGTTTAATTGATTATTTCCTTTGGTAGGTCAATTTAGTTAACAAAATAATTTCCCAGGACTTCTGTCTTAATATAGGGGCTTTTCTTCTTTCCATAATTGTGAGATGCATACCTTAGCTCTCAGAACTAAGCTGGAAACAAGCTGCAACTCTGTGTCTCTCACCCTTTTTTTTTTAGTAAACAAAAAAGTAAATATTTTGGGTTTCTTGATATGGTCTATCCTTTGTATTGTGTTAAGGACTTTGCCCCAGAAATTTCTTATTTGATGCACCTCCAGAAGATGTGATATAATCTGCTTTTAATTTCCTGCATCTCCAACATAATAGATTCAGCTGATATATCTTATTTAATTTATGAGGAGTAAAATACCTTTTATATATGGATTTTTTTGGAAAATCTTTCAGATTAGCACTTGTAACTGATTTGAATAACCAGGACTGTGATATAGACAAATTGTAATTTGACATATCACAATGATATTCTGCAATTTATGAAAGATACAGTGCAGTGAGAATTGCACAGTCCTGCTATCTGTTATGCAACAAATCAGTAAATTCTAATCCATTTATGGCCCTAAATTAAATTCCCTAGGATGCATTATTACACAGTTCTGCTCAGTGCTTGGAAAATCACTAATCACTAGAGGGCACTATTGCCTTCTTTTTCACCAGTTTAAAAAGTTTGCTGTTTTTATTTATGTACAAGTTAGAAACATACAGTATTTAAGTCAGTGTGGGGAAAGGCATTCAGGTATAACAGAGACCTACAGCATTAGATATTCTCCATTGCAGGTGTAGACACATGTAAGAAACAGAGAGATTGAGGTTGTAACCCTATAAAATGTAAAGGTAAAGGTAAAGGACCCCTGACAGTTAAGTCCAGTGGTGAACGACTCTGGGGTTGCAGTGCTCATCTTGCTTTTATGGCAACGTTTGTCCGCAGAAAGTTTTTCCGGGTCATGTGGCCAGCATGATAAAAGCCGCTTCTGGCGCAAGGGAACACTGAAACCAGAGCAGCGCACGGAAACACCGTTTACCTTCCTACTTGTAAAAGGTAAAGGTAAAGGGACCCCTGACCATTAGGTCCAGTCGTGACCAACTCTGGGGTAGCGATGCTCATCTCGCATTATTGGCCGAGGCAGCCGGCGTACAGCTTCCAGGTCATGTGGCCAGCATGACTAAGCCACTTCTGGCAAACCAGAGCAGCACACAGAAACACTGTTTACCTTCCTGCTGTAGCGGTACCTATTTATCTACTTGCACTTTGATGTGCTTTCGAACTGCTAGGCTGGCAGGAGCTGGGACCGGAGCAACCAGAGCTCACCCCATCGTGGGGATTCGAACCGCCGACCTTCTGATCGGCAAGCCCTAGGCTCAGTGGTTTAGACCACAGCGCCACCTGCGTCCCCTATAAAATTTAGTTTTGAGTAAATGCCACCGAACTACCAGTACGTCAGAGTAGATGTCCATGGGTTGTGCTGTGAGAGAGACGACCGCAAACAAGCTGCTACATGATCAACCATCCCATGTAAAGCCACCTCTTCAGACTACTTCTTCTGCAGCTGTGAGCAAAATAAATGCCTCTCCAAATCCCCCAACCTATTTGCAAGTGGCAAAATAGGTTTAGTGATGGATTCCCCACCCACCCACAGCCGAGGTAAGCAACAAAGAAAATTCTGTTCTGCAAAACTGGCATTCAAAATTCTCTCCTCTATTTGGGGACAAAGGAATTGTGAGTTTGAGGTTTTGATGGAAGTTGTAGTCCAACAAGATCTGAACAAAGGAAGCTGCCTTAGAGTTAAGTCAGACCAATGAACCCCCTAACTCTATACTGTTGACCCTGACTGGCTGGCAATGGCCCTCCAGGGCAGGGGTCAGCAACCTTTTTCAGCCGTGGGCACACATTCTACTCATGTAAAAACACCAGGCAGGCCCCACAACTAACCCAGAAATGCATTTTAAATAAAAGGACACATTCTACTCATGTAAAAACACTCCGATTCCCGGACCATCCGCGAGTGGATTGAGAAGGCGATTGTGCTGCATCGGGCTCCTGGCCCTTAGGTTGCCTACCCCTGCTCTAAGGCCTAAGGCAGGAGTCTTTTCCAGCCTTCACTGAGCACGCTAGGGATTTATTTTTACTTTTTTAGATTTATAAACCACTTAATCACAAAACTCACCAAGTGATGTGCACAATAGAATTATTGATAAAACACAGCTAAAATCCTCAAAATTGTTTTAACAATTATATAAAACAATCATCAATAAAGCACATATAAAACTAGTAATACTTTTAAAAAGAAATCTTGGCAACTAAATTACATTGAACCTGGGACTTCTTGCATGCATAGCATATACGCTAACCCCAGAGCTATAGCCTTTCCCCTTAAGAGCTATGCTCTTTCTCTGGAAGACAACCTATTGGCTATCTGTGCTCTAAGGTAGCCTTCCCCAACCTGGTGCACTCTAGATATTGCTGGCTACAACTCCCATCATCTCTGGCCATTGGGCAGGCTGAGTGGGGCTGATGGGAGTTGTAGTCCAAAACATCTGTAGGGTACCAAGTTGGGAAAGGATGTGCAAAAGCCGGTTTTCCACAGTGGCAAGATGAGCAGCTGGTCCTTTCAGGAACATACCTGATTTTGAAGGACTGTCTATTAGCCTTAAAAACATTTCAGCTCACTGGAAATCGTGTGTGTGCGTGTGTGTTGAGAGAGAGAGAGAGAAATAGATCACTGGGGAGAAGAAACAGAGAGACCACAAATATTTACCTTAACTGGCGTTATCTTTCACAGATACTTTAAAGCTGCTTGCAGAGAACATCCAGGGGTAGACACAAACAATTGTCTGGGAATCCTTGTAGATGATAGTGATTCCTAATGGTTAGACAAAGAAGCAAGTCATTGAAGCTGAACCACAATAAGCAGCAGCAAAAGCACACCATTTGTCTTTTAACCCTCAGCTTGACTTTGAAAGGACAGCCATTTTGCTGGGGCAAATTGAAGAAATAAATGTAATTTATGTAATTCTTAGTGCATTTCTCCTGAGTCAATGTGGCTTTCAGATTCTATCTCTCTTTGAAAGGCTGGATTGTTTTGCCATCGCCCTCCTGAAGTTTCCCACAGAGCAACGAAGCCCAGACATGTGTTACAAGTAAATCTTGCAGTTTCCCAAAGTCTCCTTAACTGATTTTTCTTCTTTGTGCATAGTACAAAATGAAGTTAGCCATTAGTGACACATTACAGGCATATAGGAAATTGATGGAAACCTGTGTGCTAGATTCTAGGAGATCTCAGCTTGCTCCTTGTTACTGAAGTAGCAGTTGCCATGGTAAATGCTAAGCATGTGCTACTAATGGCACCACAAATCTCTTCCACACAAAACACTTTTATATTGTATGTAAAATCCGAGTTCTTCCTGTAGTAAGCAAAGTTATTACAATTTTCTCAGATTCATGGGAGCAGCTGCTCTGCTTTAAAATACCTATTTGTGATGCATTTGCAGTGCTTCTTCTTATTTTTAAGAGAAGGTGCACAAGTTACTTTTCAGTAAATTGCACTTTCATGGCATGTGCCAAAGATGTTTTAAGAGAAGGGAAATGACTTCTGTTAATATTGACTATTGACTTTAATTCAACCATTTTTTGAACATTTTGATCCATTTTTAATTAAAAGGGGGGGGAAGATCATTAAAAGGCTAAAAATATGGAGAATCACCCCTGTTGTTATTTGTCAAAGCAAAGCTCAATGATAGGGTTACCCACTCCCCTCTGGGGGGTGGGGACGTTGTTCTGCGCCGCCCGGGGGAACCCGGCCGCATCATCCATCGGCCAGCCAATCAGCTGGCTGGGGGGGCATGGCCGGGACCAGTTTAAATGGCCGCGCAAGCCGAGAGACTTCCTCTTTGCTCGCGCTTTCAATCTCTCACCCTCCCTCCCTATTTTGCAGGTTTAGTCTTTAATGGCCTTGCTATGGACCTCGGTTGGTCACCGTTGAGGGGCCTGGTAGGAATTTTTCCACTTGGCAAATTGGCTCAGGCCATTTGGTTTTCGCCTACCTCATAACAATAATCACAACTTTATAAGGTTTTGCAGTTAGGCATTCTGATGGGGAAGGCGAGGCCTGGCCATCGCCTGTCCCTCCATGCGTAGGTGTATTCCGTTAAAGGAATCAGGGGGTGTGGATCTTGTCCAAAGCCCGGGGTGGGGCTAGGGCTATGCCACCAGGGCCGGCTCTTGGTAGAGTCCCGGTGGTGCGGGGCGCCAGGGTACTGGGCCGGTAGGCAGGGCGCTGCGTCCTGTGAGGGTGGGGGCGCCGAAGCGATCCCCACCCCTCAGTGCCAGGGCGCCCGACCTGCTCGAGACTGCCCTGCATGCCACAACCCTTCCGGGAACCCAGGAGGGAGCTCAAGTTGGTTGGCATCGATGGGGCTCCCCCTACTGGTGGTTGACCTTACCAGACTTCCTGCACAGCGGGCAGGAGTCAGATATAGTCTGGTCTACTCAATGCCTAAGCCAATACCTCTCCCATTCTGTAACCAATAAAGTTGTGGCCAAAATTTGCCCAATAACAATAACTTTATATCCTGTGTCCTAGTGTTTTTATTCCTCCTCGAGGGGGTGGTTGCAGGGTCTCGACACGCAACACCTAAAATGTAGAGTACAAATGCAACGAAATAAGCTTTTGCAAACATAAGTGCTCAGCAGTGTTTGCTTCAGCTCTATGTTTGGGAAGCTCTGATTGGCTGCGGATCTGCATTACAATTGTGACAAACGTAGGTTTGCTTATGCAAAAGTTGTGTAAGTGGAGGTGAGGAGGGGAAATGCCTCAGTTTTTCACTGATATCTTGGCTCACAGCAGACTTTGTATGAAAGGATGAGTGTATTGGGCACTTTCAGCTTGCTCCTATTTTGTGGAGGAGCCCAACTTTTTGCCTGCAATTTGCTAGTTGAATGGAAACTTTGAAATGGCTTCCACGCCCAGCAGCTGAATTTGATTATTTAATTTGATTTGGTTTGTTAAAAGTATTTATAATCTTTCATTCACCCAAAGGTCCCAGGGTGTGCAAATTACTGTATATCTTATCCATACTGTCACGTGGGACTTCAGTCTACAGATTTCCCTAGATTTTGTTGCAATTCCCAGTGCTGCAGATGCTTTGACAGTGGAGAGCAAGGTAGGTGGCAGGGGAGATCCTTTTCAATGCAGAGAATTAGAGGGGGGGGGAATCACTTGAGGGTCATGAGGAGCTGTGATATTTTACTCCTATGGAGAAGGGGGAGAAAGGGAGCATGCTGTAGGCTGTAGAACATTCCCAAACTGAGATACTGGTTTTCAAATTTCTCTGATCAGGACCACTGGGATACCAAACAACTTTCCCAGTATTCTCAGAGATTCATATATAGCCTAAAGTAATTTTATAATGGCCATCAGGCTTTAAAAAAACGTTGTCAGGGTCTGATTATTGACACTTGACATTTGGTATCTTATTCTATTTGATAGGAACTAATATTTAATATTAGATCTTTTACTTGAGATTTGGAAGTCAGTATGGCCACAATTCAGGCTTTTCTGCACATATTGAGAAGTCAGAAAAGCAGCACTCACATCATTATGCTGATGTTGACTGACTGTAGCACTCCCAGAAAGGATGAGCTCTTTGTGTCTATTTAATTTCCTGCTCAAATTAAATCATATGCAAGGCTATGCTTATGTGCATAGATCAAACCAGATGAAGAGCTTGGTGTTACAAAACAGCTCAATTCATCCAATTACAGAGGTTTCTGGATATTATGTTAATGGCATGGTATTCACTGGAATGTAAGCAATGCCCCGGGGACATATTATTTATACAAAAAAGACCTAACCTCTTTGGCCAATGTTAACCAACATCCTGATATAGAAAGAGAATATTCCCTGGAAAACTCTTTATTGGATTAAACTAAATTTAATTTGAAGGGAGGTCTTAACTCCACTGAAGTCTCTGCATTTCAGTAGATGAGTGAGACCAAAAAGTCACTTTCTCCTCACATTTCTGAATCCAGGGGGTATTTCACTTGGTTTTTATTATGTATTAGATGTATTTTATAAATAAACAGGCCTCTCCTCTCTTCAACATGACAGCTACTTTTGAAAAGCTATAGATACAGGTCTGTTGCAACTGTGTCCCTGTAATAGTAACAGGTGTGATGTGTTGTTGTTTTTTTAAAAAAAATTACTGAGAAAAAGAAGATTATGTGAGCTATTATTATTTATTACATTTGTTAGTTGCTTTATAAAAAACAAATCTCAAAACAACTTAAGATAAAATGCAAACAAATAAAATCAATTAAAAGGGGAAAAGGGGGGGGAAGTAAAGGGCAATTTACTTTACCACCAACTTTGATGACAGCAAAATGGTAATGCTCTATTAAAGGGGTGGGGAATTTCAGGCCTGGGGGGGGGGGAAGCGTCATCCTCAAACTTTCTGTCTGACCCACTTCCCATGTCACATCCTCTTCCTCTCATCCCTTGCCAGCTTTGGCCCAGCTGGAATGTGTCATTGAGCCTCTTGTTTGCTTGTATGGAGAGTTGTGAGTGAAAATGGAAACCTCTGCCTTGGGAATGTACAACCTGTTGTAAGAGCCACATCTGTCCCCCTTTTGCCTATGGCCCCAGCTGCTACTAGCATATGGCCCTTGCAAGGTTGCTTAAGAGCAGGGGTCAGCAAACTTTTTCAGCAGGGGGCCAGTCCACTGTCCCACAGACCTTGGGGGGGGCCGGACTATATTTTTTTGGGGGGAATGAACAAATTCCTATGCCCCACAAATAACCCAGAGATGCATTTTAAATAAAAGGACACATTCTACTCATGTAAAAACATGCTGATTCCCGGACCGCCCGGGGGCCGGATTTAGAAGGTGATTGGGCCGCATCCGGCCCCCGGGCCTTAGTTTGGGAACCCCTCCTTAAGAGGCTGGAGAAAGTTTCCACCTCTACCCTACAGGAACTACAACTAAATCCAGGTAAGGTCTTCCTGCTCAGAGGAAGGTCCCATTGTTGGCCCTAATTCCTATATAGGAATCAAGAGGGGGTCAGTGGAGACTGATCAACCTTCTCATATATCACCAAGGAAAGTGTCACACTTGTAGGAATTCCAGATTTTAGGGGGCAAATGCATTCTGGTTGGTTCCACCTCTCATCCCCAAATTATCCCCACAATCCTGAGAATAGAGATGAAAGGGTGGTCAAGCAGAGTCTTAGACCACAAGGAACAAGACTTTTGGGAAAGGGTGCAGTAGCCAAACACATTGTCTTGATCAGGGCCCAGCTGATGTTCCAGGAAGGAGTTGAGTGGCAGGGTTAGTTGGGGGGCAGAACTAATACCAGTGGTGCATAGACAATCCTGGTGTACCATCTTATCTGTCTCTGCTCCATGTGACCCTATAGCTGGAGAGCTTCCTGTTCTCTTAGAAACCCTTTCTGACCTATTGGACAGCTCCTCGGTCCTGCTAGTTAGAGAGGATAATTTAATCCACCCACCTGTGTTGGCAAATGCAGGACAGGAGCAAATCTATTTTAGTCACGTTCCACAGTCTGGTAGTTGGCTAGTGAGTTATATTCAAAAGTAGCTTTAAATATTGTTACACAGTATGCATGCTTAGATACTTTACTCGTTTTTAAATGTCTGAGATACTATGTACTTTATCATCAAGGATTTGAAACAAATAAAAGAAAAATCAGTTCTACCAAGATTAAGAAGATAAACATATTGCAGAAATAAATGGGGATATTTGCTCCTCCCTATCTGCATGCAAGAGTAACACACCTATTACGAGAACAAAAAAGAGAGAGTTCTTTTTGGAGGCTTAGGCCGTGCATGACATACACAACTTTGAGTTATTAACCCCGCTGAGAAATTCCACTTGCCATATTCTACATATATGTACCACCCCATTCAGGGGCTCTGCTCACAAGACTAATGACCCCATGGCCCCTTTCCTTTCATGTACTGATTCTGACAGGAGGCCCCAGGCAAACACCTGAAGGCACAGGTTGTTCTGTATAGGTGAACAGGTGCCCAATCAGTGGCATATTTGCCACTCATGCAATAGAGGACTACTGGTATGTACACATATCATTCTATGAGTGGGGGCTGCTGGGATCTCACCCTACTTTTTTTCATCACATGAGTGGGACACCAGAAGAGGAACTGTAGTCTTCTCTTCAGGACCAAATCCCAGAAATCTGATTCTTCCTGTTTGCAACATAAGCCAATTGCACAGGGCACTGGTTGACTGACCCCTGTGATGTGTCTTCCCACAAGCAGTTTTTCTAACTATTAAAAAGGTAGTTACTGTATGACTAAAAACCAAAACCAACAAACCTGAGCAAACATGCAAATACAGGAAGATGATGAGCCCACCTGAAGCTCAGATGGAAAGACACCTGTATTAGTGCTGAGTTTGTTAATCAGTTCACCTGCTAGAAGGGCTATGAAGTCAGGGGAGATTTGGGCTTGAGCTTTTGGAGAAAGAAGAGTCAATGTTGATTTTAAAGTGCATCAGTATACAGCCTTAATTGCCAGAAGACTTGTCAGTTCTGAAGCTAAGAACACCACAAGAGGGCAGGCTAATGCAAGAATATATAATTTAAAAGTATCACACACACAGATTTCATGCAAAGCAAAGTATGTATATAGAGAATGATTAAAATGAGAAACAAAGGAAGCTGCCTTCCACCGAGTCAGACCATTGATCCATCAAGCTCAGTATTTTCTACATTCCTGCAGCTCCAGGATTTCAGACCAGGGTTACCCCCAGCCCTACCTGACCAGCAAGAAAATCCTTTTTCTAATAACATGCACTTTATACAGGACTGCCCTTGAAAAACATTTTAAAACTGCAGTTCCCACCCACCCACCCACCCCAGAGCAGCAAACAGGCTTTTAATAGGAACCCAAAATTCTGAGTACATACCTCTGGTGATGATATTCTCCATCTTCATGCTTGTTTCTGAGTGCAATTCAATCCCTGACACTGATCTTTGAAGCCTTAAACAACCCCAGCCCTCCAACCACATGTGAAGGTTCTCCTTGTCCCATGTAAACCTAACCACAATGCTGAGTTCTTTAGGAGAGGCTCTGCTCCAAGAGATGACACTATTAGAAGAAAGGTCGGTAGTGTCAGGAACAGAGTCTTTTCTGTGGTGGCACCCAGATTTTGATTTCCCAGCAGAATTCATTTGGTTCCTTACCTTCCTGTTGCTACAGGTGAAAACAATTTAACTTGCTTAAGCTTTTGAAAGGGCAGAGGAGAGTCCATTTCCTCTCTCTCTTTTAGTTGTGATATTTACCCCTGACCTCAGCTTCAGACCTAAATTGCAACATACTTTTTCTTAAAAGAAAAAGGCAAAATGTGGGTGCACGGAGGCAAAGTTGTAAGCTAGAAGAAGCATATGACTAGTTGTAGAACATGTTTACAGCTCACATGGCATTAAAGTTAAGGTCTTCACTTGCTATTTCCATATTCTTTGGAGCATGAATGGCCATGTGCCTTTGCTCTTCTCAGAAGAGCTTTTGACCTTTAGATTAATACTAATGCCAACATGCTCGATCTTTTCTACAATTAATTCAGAGTGGAAGAGTTGCAATGAGTATACCGCTCCTGCAGCCAATAGATTAGTTGCGGGAAAGATTTTTTCTGTTGAAAGCCACATTCAGGCAGTAGGTGGGACCATAGCTGACTGTGTGTGTGTGTGTGTGTGAAACTACTAAGCAAAGATCGCAAAACCCCTACCATTGGAGATGGTACTTGGAAGCGTCTGAGCAATTTCTCCATATTTGAGGACTTCCACATTCCCAGGTTAGAATGACTGATATCCCTTTTTGCTTGTTTAAACTTTGGGCACATGTGGCCTGGTTTCATCTATGGAGCAATTATTATTATTTTATTTTAAATGAAAATTGTTTGGGGCATGGTATGCTTTGCTTGTTCCTACTTACACTGAGTGATATCACCTACATTGAAGACAGAAGTGCAGTAGGGAAATAGACAGGATGGCTAAAAATCCCCCTGGACTCTAGGAATAAAGGAAATGTAAAGTACACTTCCAAAGCTAGAATTTAAAAGAAAAATGCAGCCCATTTTTTTTAGGACTTAAGGAAACTATTTTCTTGAAGTTCAGAGACTGGAGATCAAATCTGGGGCAGTGATAACCGCTGCAAGCTAGGCATCCAGTTTTGACACTCTGCAGCCACACTTTAATTGCCTGCCATAAGTTGCTGTCACCTGCTGCCATGTCGATTACCAGGGAGCAAAAAACATGTGTGTGACAGCACAATGTGCCATTCTGTTGCCGTGTTCCTCTTTCCCACCTCCATTCTCACCTACCTAAGACCAAGATAATTACGTGCAGTACAGTTTTGGTTTGCTGTGGAAAGTTAGGTTGATACAGGTGGCAATGTTTTTTTAAAAAAAATGATTCTATTCAGTCCCGTGAAAGATATTTCTTTCCCACTCATCCTTTGGTGAATTCGTTTAATGGTTCAAGTAATTTCCTCTCAGTGAGGATAAGCTGTCAGACTCAGAGAATCCCTCACACAAGTTTGGTGCCAATGAAAAGCTGAGTTCTTATTTGACCACCCAGGCAAGATGGGTTTTTAAAAAATAGATTCTCAAAAGGCAGCCACGGTGGACTGTCCTCATGCTGCTCATGCCCCCCCTCAAAAAAAACCAGGCATAAAAACACTGCCTTAGAATGGAATAGTAGTTGTGATGTTATAGCCAAGCACTTTTTGTACTTGAATAATGCATCCCTTGAATCAAGCAGGCCTCCCTGCCTTAGGGAACCTTTCTAGCTTTCGCTTTATAACACACCATGCTCTTCATGAGGTGGAATGGCAACATCCAAGAATGTTTGGAGGAATCTGCCTCAGGGAAGAGGTTGCCCTAAACAATCTTACTGGCCTGCGAACCATTCCATAGCACTGACAGGATAATTTGAGAGGAAGCGAAAGACCTTAAAGGAGCTGACCAAAATCGCAAGGAAATATCAGCCCTGTGTATTTGGGATTTCAAAGTGCTATAGCCGACTACAGCATCTTTGTGACAAATTGGTTTTAATTTAGCATGAGATTTCATGGGCAACAGCCGACACAAGCAGTTTTGTCTTCAAAGCATCTAAGAAAGAAAGTTAACCTTGTTCTGTTTGCTTCCCCAAGGGACTGCTCTAGTGCTTTCAGGAGCTTCTTAACTAATGCTGCCGTGTTTAGAATGTGCCCAAGGAACAAAATTCATAATTTACTTATGGTCTGTAACTTATAGAAGTGGAAAAAACCATCACCTGATTTCTGCTTATGCGCATTTTGTTCATGATACTTTTCTCCTATTTTTCTTAAAAGAATCCAGAGATAAAACTTTCTCTCTTTTTTTTTTTAGGTTTTTAGGTTTGAAAGTACATTGTGTTATCTTAGAGAGATCCTTCAGACTGACCTAAGGCTAATGAGCAAAACACATCCAGATAACAAACTGTCAGGCTTACAAAAACAGGCTTGCAAACAGTTGCAGAACACGAGTGTTAATCAATAGCTCTCTCTGGTTGAACTCAGAAATTGCTGAGTTAAAGAACCTGGGAAACTTTTGTTAAGCCACACTTTTGAAATGTGTTTCCGGGTGCTTCCAGGTGGGTGTTTCTTGTGGGGTAGGCTCCACATGACATCATTGGCATCAAAATGCCAGCCTGGATTTCCCCCCCCATTTAATCTGGATTTACTCTTTCTGCCGATAATTCAATGCTAACACCACACCCCCTAGCTGCAGTTGTGACGACATTTGAACAACCCATTTGCAGTATGAATCACCCCATCTGGAAATGCCCTGAGACAGATATAGTCATATTTTCAAATGAGATGCTCATTTAACATTTCTGTTTTGGTCTTTGTGTATTTCATAAGGCTAGTTGCCTGGGGAAAAACAGGTGTGTGTGTGTGTGTGTGTGTGTGTGTGTGTGTGTGTGTGTGTGTGTGTATATATATATATATATATATATATATATATATATATATATATAACTAGCTGAGGGCAAGAGAGTTCTGGGCAGTCATGGCAACTGTTGCCAAGGGAATCAGAATGTTGGGAAAGTGACAATTGGGGCAGTTAGGCAGGGGGAAGGGGAGAAGAGAAGGAAGGGTAGGCTACGAAGGAAGGAAGAAGAAAGTGTTGTGAGTTTGTGAAGCACATTCAGTGAAGGGGCTAGGGTTGCCAGACTCAATAGTGGACAGGACTTCTGTGCCTTTAATTGCCCCACTCTCTTTTGAGTCTGGAAACCTTAAAGAGAAACCAGCAGGCCCTTTGTTTAATTTCCAAGCAAAGGGTCTGCTGCTTTCTCTTTAAGGTTTCTAGACTCAAAAGAGAGCAGGGCAATTAAAGGCACAGAAGTCCTGCCCTCTATTGCGTCTGGCAACCTTGGAGGGGACCCTGCAGCCAATTTCCAGGTGTGACTGTGGTAAATAGAGGCAGGGAGGAAAAATAATGACGGGAGAGAGAACAGCTGTAAGGTGAATTGGGATTTGGCTAGCAGCAAGGCCAAGGAGCAACAGAAGAGCATTGCCTCACAGGAACACCCAGGGAATGTCACAACATCCTAAGGAAGTGGACTGGGGGAAATGACTGCAGTATTAGTTTATTGCACAAGGCAGGATTTGATACTGTAAGGGCATTTTATGCCAGAGAAAAGTTATTCTGTTCCTCCTTTATAATAAAAGTCATTTTAACAGAAGTGGTTTTCGTCGGCTTCCAAACTCCTTTCTCCAAGACGGAATTTGGAGTGTGGTCTCCCACTCACCATCTCTTCCTGTCAGATTCTGACAATGAGATGAACGCTTGCTCTCTCGCACTCATTCACACATGATTGGATCAGGCTCCCCATTGATACAGGAAACAAAATATACTGCAGTTAAGTCATGCCTTTACCTCGAACTTGGCCCTCCAGCTGTTTTGGGGCTACAACTACCACCATCCCTAGCTAACAGGACCAGTGGTCAGGGATGATGGGAATTGTAGTCCCAAAACACCTGGTTAAAAAAGGTATCTCTTTTAGAGGTGTGGAGTTTCAAAGATGCATAGTTTGCTATTTTGACCATGTGCTGTACACAGGCTAGCGTACCAATATGGCAAGAAGCACAACAAAAATGAATTTATAAATATTTGGGGTTTGAGACTTGAAATAGCAATCACAGAATGAGTCAAGCATTTTTGAGAGATCATATTTGCCGGATTGCTATTTCTAGTTCATCTGGTCTGCATGTGAAAGCTATAAATTTCAGTGGGACGTACTTTTATCAAAGAAGTCTACCTTTCAAACATATATACGTATCATCATCTTGTAGGCATTAGCAAAGAAGAAGATGCTGGTAGAAGGGGTGCATATTTCCAGCTGTCCAGCTGCAAATACTGAATTATACTTTCATCCTGAGCAAGGTGGAAAATGCAACCCCAAATAAGCAGCTTTTTTCATTTGCAGACTTACAACACTTGTTCAGCTTGGAAACAACTTTGCAGAGAAATAATGTTTAGGGCAAGCTTCTTCCCTATCGGATCTTTGATGGGTCAACTGACAGCACATTCTTTGCCATGCTCTCCATGGTCCCTATGAAATCTTTTTGGTTACTCACATGACAATACTCATGTGACTTGATTAACCAAGATCTATTGGATTCAAGAAGTCTCCTCAAGAACATAAAACACAGCATAAATGGCCAAGGTCACACCAGTAAGTCGTAAAACTGATCCATTACATGCATGCCCTAGTGCAGGGCTCAGAAACCTGCTGCTCCCAGTCTAATTTAATGCAGCTCTCTGGGGCACTGCAGGTTCACTATAGCTGCCCAGTTCACCTCCTTGGGGGTCATTTCTTCTCCTGTTTTGTGAATATGAGAGATAGGGGTATCTCCTGGGGGGGAGGGGGGACGGTAGAAAGGGGGAAATGGAAATGGACAAAACAATGGAAGGAAAGCCAACTGCAATCAGTCACTTGTAATCTGTGTTAATGGAGGAGGGAAAGGCAGTACAGTGGTACCTCGGGTTAAAAACTTAATTCGTTCTGGAGGTCTGTTCTTAACCTGAAACTGTTCTTAACCTGAGGTACCACTTTAGCTAATGGGGCCTCCCGCTGCTGCCGCCCTGCTACCGTGTGATTTCTGTTCTCATCCTGAAGCAAAGTTCTTAACCCGAGGTACTATTTCTGGGTTAGCAGAGTCTGTAACCTGAAGCATCTGTAACCCAAAGTACACTGTATGAGAATCTAAACTGGATAGAGAGAGGGAGGGGGAGCAAAGAAAGGAGGAGAGATATGGGGTGGCAATGAGCAAGTTTGCTATGCAATCCTGCAAACTGCCCACTTTGGGCTCTCATCCTACACAAGTGGCATGTGGCCTTTGACAGATTACTTCTGAAGGAATGGGTGACCAGTCCTGCTTTAATATAAGACCTACCATTAGCATCTGCTGACTCTGACTCTCTGGGAAGCAACTGGGATCAATGCCTGGATCTTCCAGGATCAGATCCTGATAACCTAGTTTTCAAGTAGTGCACAACCCACAGTTTCTTGGTTCAGACCTCACAAGGTACTGCAACTTAACAAACCACAATATAGATGTCAACATCAAGCAGCTTGAATAGAAAATATTTTCATGAAACACCTTGATTGAAGACACAGCACAGTTGGCCAAAACTTCTATTTATAAGTTACTGTTTTTCAGACTTCTGTTTAAAGGTGAACTGTAGAATCAATTTACTCCCACGGGAATATAAAACCTCATAAAATGTTAATATAGCCTTAGGAGACTGGTGTTTCTAACAACAACAAAAATCAGATGGTTGCAGCAACAGAAATGGCATCAGAGAGACAAAGAGGTAAAAATACAATGGGAAGTACAGTCTGAAAAAGCATATTCCACAGAAACTGAGAAGCAAACAAATATTTTTTTGCTATTGATCTTCACCCTGCTGCAGCTGTCCTTTTTATTCCTGCTTTCTTCTTGTCTTCCAGGAATGTATCATGTGGTGGTGTGTTTACAGAATACTTTTGCCCTTTTGTATTGGTTCAGATAAGTGCTGCACAAACAATTCTTCATAGTTAAACCAGTATTACAACATAATGCTAGAACTCAGAAAAATTTTCCTGCCACTTTTGTTCATTAGTGAAATAGTGTAACATCTTCCATTTTGAACAAAGAGTTATGTGGCACATTAAAGATATTTTTGTTATTATTGTGGCATAAGCCAGAGGTAGTCAATGTGATGCCCTCCAGATATTTTTGGAACTCCCAACACCCCCAACATTGACCATAGTGACTGAGGCTGATGGGAATTATAGACTACTGCTGGCATAAGCTTTCATGGATGAGATTTCTTGGCACTGGATGGACTCAAGCCTACAAATTCTTGTATCATTTAAAATAGTTGGTCTTCACGGTGCCAAAATAGTATCCTTTATTGATTATGTTGTAACTAGGGATGGACAAATCTGTCAATTTTGGTTCCCTCAGTTTCACATTTTTCCAATCTTAAATTCTGTTTTAAGGGACACAGTTCCCTTTCCCCTTGGGGCAGGAATTTAGTGCTTAGGTGCAGCAAGTCAGATATGGAATCCCTAGGATCATATCAGCCATTCCCATGGTCTATGAGCTCAGTAGCAGAAAAGACAGTCACAGCAACATACGTAAATAGAAACATCATTCAAGTCTTTCAAGTCATCATTTGGCAGTCTTTGCCAAAAATTAGATCATGGAGCTCTCACAACTCAGACTTTGAGTTTTTCAGAAAGCTATATAGCTTAATTAGAACCCCTTGTTTGCCTGCTTTTCAGGCCTTGAGAATGCAAAATCTGAGTTTTCTTACCCTTTATCTTTGAATGGTGTTGACATAGCCCAGGCTTTGAGTTTTTAGAAAGCTATGTAGCCTAATTTGAACCTCCTTTTTTCTCTGCATCTTAGGCCTTGAGTATGCAAAATTAGTGTTTCCTTACTCTTTATTTTTGAATGATGTTTATTGAAAATACAGTTCTTTCAATTTCCTTTTGAGGAAACTGTTAATTGCAGTGAAACGAGGTTGTAGCCAGCATCCTGTTAAGGCTTTGATTATTTCCGTTAATTATTTCTATATCAGTCGTTACTATTAGTTTTCTGATAACCTTAGCTCCTTAAATATTTTTATTTTATCCGATTACCTTTCATTTCAGCGAATTTCACAGTATATTTGTTTCTGTTACATTTGGTTTCTATTTACAGGGTCTGTGAGCTGGCAGCTGTTGGCACTTCTGTTTGTATTCAAATGAATACAAGAATTGGTTTTCCTGAGAAGATGGCTGCTAAGATGGCTGTGCTAACAAGCGTGCCCTTCATTACTGCTCCAAACAAATCTGAAGCCCTTGCAGCTCTTAGTGCCCTAGTTGACCTGAGTGGGGCAATGAATTCTGTGACTTGCAGGCTGCTGAAGATAGCTAAGGACATCTGTTTTCTGGGTTCTGGACCATATTGCCTGAAAATGAAACTGGAAACAGCATTATGCCAGAAAAAGTGAAGCCTATTCAATGTGAAGCCAAGGTGGCAGCTTAGGTGATGGGAAATCATGTTGCTGTTTTGGTAGAGGCAGCTCTGGCCACCTTGAGTTGCATATCTTTAATTATTATTACTCTTTTAGAGGCAAATGCTGTTGCAGCCCTGCCTCAGCTTCACTTGTTATCCTTGAATTGTTTTGCATGTTGATTATTGATGTGGCTCCCGGGACCTCAGATGAACAGTAGAAGCACACTGATTTAGAGATCTCTGACTGTCCTGCCAGATGAATGCATCACAATTGGCAGCCTTCTCAGATGCTTTTCATTAAGTTCCTTCTTGCTGTGCTTTTCAAGGATAGGCTGTGTTCCAGCAACACGGGCCCACCTAAGGCACATTATCATAAGGATGGTCTAGTAATCAAATCAGAACTTCTCCAAGTCAATTTACACAAATCAGAAGAAAAGAAGCATACAAAAACTTGGCAAGTTTTCTCAAATCAGCATGCCATATTTTCTGTTCCAAATTTCTATATGTAGCAATCAGTGGGTTTCAGTACATTTTGATTCCCTGCAATGGACAATATATTCAGTAATATTAACAGTTCCTGGAAGAGAAAACTTGTTTTGGCCATGGTATCTCCTAAGAGAGCTATAGAAAATAAATCTCTTTCAAAAAAGGCCTGTCAGATATTAAACCAGAAAAGAATATTAAACCAGAAAAAGGGCAGAGGGAGGGGAAAAGAAAAGACGTTTGACATCCTTTGGATTTTGATCCAAAGCATTTGGCCTATGAAAAGATTTCTAGGATTTTGTCTAGACTAGGAGTTAAGAGACACATTCTTAGAGATATGCAGTTCCAGATGCTAAGTAATATGTTCTAAAAGAACAATATATGAAATGTGATCTTTTACATTTTCTATAAAACATACTAATGTTTTCTTTCCAAAAACAGTAGAGGCCAAAGTAGACATAACAGAAAAGGCAGATCAAGGGGAGCATGATCGGTGAGGTCACAGGGAGTGCAGAGCTTCTGGAATGCCACAAGGGGTGTCACAATTGTGACATCAAATGGTAGGTGAGAGGTGAGGCACGGGGTGCTGGATTTGAGCATCACACAGGGCACTACTGATATTTGAGACGTCAATGTCCACCACTGATTACAATGTGGAAATGTGTGAACATCTCACTTGTCTGTTGAAAACAAGCTAATTTTTCAAGATATGTGTGTCATGGTATATGAGTAATTTTTTAAAAAATACATTTTTGGGTTCTTGTTTTTAAGGAACATACAAAACCTTCTGGCAGCCATATATAGCCCATGGGTCCCAAATTAGCCACCTCTATTATAAATCATTGCTCGTTCTGAGAAACAGTTTCCTGAAAATCACATTTTAATTTTAGAATGGTTAAAGCTCTATAACATACAGTATCTTTTCCAGACCCTGCTGACTAACTTTACATTGCTATAGAAAGTTTAGACAGATGAACTAGAAAAATCTAGATGAGCCTAGAAAATCATGGCCACACTACATGTTATGGTAGCTATATAGCTCTGTCTTTAATATTTCACCTCCCAAGAAATTCCCCTCCCCTAAGACTTTGCAATTTGTTATTAAAAATGACAGTGTATTATTGCTTTTAGTTTTTAGTTCCTTTACCCATTCCTATGATTCCACACTGTGATGCCAAGAGGGTTGTGTGTGTGTGTGTGAGAGAGAGGGGGGGGATTCCCCATAAATAAAATAAAAACCTAAAAACACAATTCAAATAGAAGACACACAGCTAATCAAAAAGCAGGACTATAAATCCCACTCTGTTAAAATAGGCCACAATATCTTTCAGCAGAAGACCAAAATCCTGGGGGGAAACGAAAGTTTTTGTCTGGTACCTATAACAGGATAAAAATTGTTCTAGGCATGCCTCCCTGGGGAGAGCATTCTACAAGCTGTGCTAGGGAGCACCAATGAAAAGGCCTGTTCTCATCTGTCACCCTCCAAACCTCTCATGGAGTGAATGCATTAAGAAGGGCCTCAGATGAAGAATACAGGATCCAGGCTGGTTCATGTGGAGAGAGGTGGTCCTTGAGGTACAGGGTTCCTGAGCAGCTTAAGGCTTTATAGGCCAAATCAAACTCTTTGAACTGAGCCTGGAAAGTAATTGGTAGCCAGTGACAGTCATGCCATAATTGGTGTTATATGTTCTGATCATCTGACCCCGATCAACAATATGACCGCCAAATTCTGCACCAGCCGCAGTTTCCAAACAGCCTTCAAAGGCAGTCCAACATATGACCTATTAAAGGACAATTGTCTTCCACCAAATAATTGTAATGTTCTAGACGTATTTATAATTTCAAGTCGTTTATTTAGTTGGGGTTATATATATATAGGGACACAGGTGGCGCTGTGGGTTAAACCACAGAGCCTAGGGCTTGCGGATGAGAAGGTCGGCGTTCGAATCCCCGCAACGGGGTGAGCTCCCGTTGCTTGGTCCCAGCTCCTGCCAACCTAGCAGTTCGAAAGCATGTCAAAGTGCAAGTAGATAAATAGGAACTGCTACAGCGGGAAGGTAAATGGCGTTTCTGTGTGCTGCTCTGGTTTGCCAGAAGCGGCTTTGTCATGCTGGCCACATGACCTGGAAGCTGTACGCCGGCTCCCTTGGCCAATAATGCGAGAGGAGCGCGCAACCCCAGAGTCGGTCACGACTGGACCTAATGGTCAGGGGTCCTTTTACATATATATATATATATATATATATATATATATATATGTGTGTGTGTGTGTGTGTGTGTGTGTGTGTGTGTGTGTGTGTATGTGTATATATATATATATATATATATATATATATATATATATATATATATATATATTCCACAAAACACCATCTTTTCTTTGCTAGGAAGAGGCTGCATTTTCCACTTTTGCTTCAGTGAAAGTGTCTGTTGCTGCTTATAGCATATATGGTCATTTCCTCCTAGGGTTATACTTTCCATACTGGAACATCATGCTGAGAGGCTGATTGAAGATCCAGCTTCCAACTTTATTACCCCCAGATGACAGAAAATGGAAATAGAATTTTAAACAGCAGAGACAATTTTTTTCTCAGCTCTCTCTTGCACAAAAGATCACCCTCGTTTCAATGCCTTATCCTCTCTCCTATTGTGCACACAATTATCACTTTTACCCCCTTCAACCTCTCTCCTTTTTTCAACTCTCCCTTGCACTCAGATCACCCCCATTTCCATACCTCCTTCTCTTTCCTGTTTTGCAGTCCCCTTTGCACACACAAACCATGCTGATAAATGTTACTGTATATTTAAGAGAAATAGAGTCTCAAGGGCAAGCCTGCCAGTTAGCTTAGAGAACGTTAAGTTCAGCTTATGTATATTGTACATTGTTTCATATTGTTCCATATTGTAACCATGGAAAAATTGCAATAAATAAATAAATCCTAACCTCATGTTGGGAAATAGCAATAAAATTGAACATTCTTTTTAAACAAACAAACAAATAGCAATAAAATTGAACATTCTTTTTAAACAAACAAACAAACAAACATCTTATTTCCATGCCAGCATCTTAATTTGGAAAGAATTTGTATATACTGCATATATTGTTTACATTTTTAGTTTTGTGCTGTTGTTGCATTAGAAGCCGGCTAGTGATTCAGGTGTTTTATGTGTTTGTTTCCGCAAATGGGTCATACTAAATCTTGCATTCTATACAGTATTTGTTTCTTTGAGAAACTAATTACTTTGCCATTTGTTTATATCTGCAGCTCCTTCACAGTGGGCTGCATCTGATTAAGCCATAGCCAGAGCAGATCCATTGAAATCAATGGCCTTAATGGTCCACTTTTGATTATGACTTGTGATGGTCTGATTTGCCGTTCAAAATATACATATTCTGCTAGCTTGAAAAATGAAGGCTCAAAAAACACACTTAATCAACATATATCAAATAAATGAGCCTCAAAAGATAGTGTTCTAGCATATTTTAATTTCGTATATTTACCATATTTATATTTTGTTGTAGTAGATTTATCTGCATGGTCCAGAATTGCAGAATGAGCATTTTGTGGCAGTACTAGACAGCTAGGGATGGCTTTCACATATCACTGCTCCTCACCTCATGCTACTGATTTGGGCTCTACATTTCAAACACATTTAAAGCACACCATCTCTGCAAAATACCCTGGAAACCATGCCAGTTTGCTAAGGATTCTGGGAACTGTAGCTCTGTGAGGGGCAAACTACAGTTCCTTGGATCCTTTTGGGGGAGGTGCTTTGAATGTGCTTCACATGTGCAGTGTGTACATAGCCTTGGTCCTCTTAATCAAGGTACTATAAAAGTGTGAGCTAATGCTCTAGAGTAGGCAGAAACTGGAAGCTCAATTAGAGTTCTCACTCTGACCTCCCCACCTAATGCTTAAGGATCCTATTACCCAGTTAATTTAGCAGGTGGCAGGGCAGCTTTATATTTTTTGTATACTTCAGGGTAGATCTAATCGTAGTAGTAAAATGAAGTGCCTGGACTCCCATAGTACCCTACATAGTACATGCACGGCAGCAGCACACCTGAGCTTGGCCTCGTCTTGTTATTTTAAATTTCAGTGTCAAAAACATGAGAACAAAAACGTATTTTGACAAGAGATATTCACGTGCAAGACACTACTCCTTCTTCTACATGTCCAGACCCTCCAAATGTCCCTATTTCCCAGGGACTGGTTTCTGGTCTGATCTTGGAACATCCTGGTTTTCCTTAGGACATCCCTCATTGGATAAATGTTGGAGGGTATTGTAGGACGTCCTGATTTTCATAGGAGTTTTTTTTTTTTTGGAAGGTATGAAGTTATGTGACCTCTGAGCCAAGGAGATAAGTAACTACACAACCTTTAGAAGGCCTTTGAAGGCAGACCTGTATAGGGAAGTTTTTAAATGATTAATGTCTAACTATGTTTTGTATATGTTGGAAGCTGCCCAAAGTGGTTGGGGCAACCCATCAGATGGGTTGTTGTTGTTGTTGTTGTTGTTGTTGTTGTTAAAAGGACATCCCTATTTTCATCAGAGAAATGTTGGAGGGTATGCATGTCTGCAGTTTCGTTTACATGGAGGGAATTCTCTATAGAGTTTACAGAGATCTCTCAGGACTCAGTGAAGTACAAGGCGATGTACTTGGCTATTCTTGTTTG
This sequence comes from Zootoca vivipara, assembly GCF_965207765.1. Taxonomy (NCBI): domain Eukaryota; kingdom Metazoa; phylum Chordata; class Lepidosauria; order Squamata; family Lacertidae; genus Zootoca; species Zootoca vivipara. The sequence continues at coordinate 42,094,620 of NC_142588.1, forward strand.
GGCCTCTCCTGCACCAAACATCCTGCTGTTCCTCTGGCCCCAGGTGCAGAGGTTGCGCCTCAGAGAATTGCCCATATGCTGCACACCAGGGGCTTGGAGAGAATCAGGCTGATGGATAGCTATAAGAGAGAGCTGTCAGAGGCCTGAGAAGAGCACCTTGCATTGCATACAACGATATGCTCTCAAGACAATTCTTGAACTGTGATGACATTCATCTGAAAACATGTCATCTGTGATGACATTCATCTGAAAACCATTTTGACCAATTTAGATAGGCCTTACACAGTAAGTTTTGCTTCTTGGATTCACACTTTGTGCAATACATCAAGCTTTGGAAGCTGCGCAGTCAGGAAATGCTTTAAACTTTACTGCAGTTCTGAGTCTTTGTGGCACCGTGTGAGAGAACCGGAGCTTGCAGCTGTGTTTTTGTTCCTCTTTTATCTCTTTCCAAATGGTGTTATGTCTCTTTCCAGCTGCTCAGTGAGGGACAGTTTGAGGAAAGATGACAGCCATTACTAAAGGCTCTGACAACAGTTGAAAAATGAATTGAGATAGATCTTCAGAGCCCAACTACAAGCTTATATGATTGTCTTCCAGAAAGCTTTAGTTGCAGTGGCACTAACACTTTCATGAGACACTGTGACTGGAGAAGGGCTGTAGCTTCGTGGTTCCAACTAGCAGGTCCAAGGTTCAATCCCTAGTAAGACAGCTGCCTGTCTGAAACACTGAAAAGTCACTACCAACCAGTGTATACCAGGCATAGGCAAACTCAGCCCTCCAGATGTTTTGGGAACCATAACTCTCATGATCCCTAGCTAACAGGACCAGTGGTCAGGGATGATGGGAGTTGTAGTCCCAAAACATCTGGAGGACCGAGTTTGCCTATGCCTGGTATAGACAATACTGAGCTAGATGGACCAAGGGTCTAGCTCAGGCATCCCCAAACTTCGGCCCTCCAGAATGTTTTGGACTACAATCCCCATCTGTCCGACCACTGGTCCTGTTAGCTAGGGATCATGGGAATTGTAGGCCAAAACATCTGGAGGGCCCCAGTTTGGGGATGCCTGGGCTAGCTTGGTAGAAAGCAGCTTTCTATGTTCCTATGACTTGCAGGTAGGGTAAACCTCTCTAACTGCACCCTACTTGCCAGAAAGCCACACCCCCAGGGGCATAGCAGGGGGGCAGGGATGCCCACAAACAAACATAGAATGGGACAAAACAGGACAGAACAGCACCCAATGGATTGATGATTAAAGGCCAATGAGACTGAAATGGGAAAGAATGAGCTCCTTAGCCCATCCCTCCTTTTCCACCACTATAATTGTCGTATTTACTGCCAAATCATGTAGTTTAGTAAGACACTGTTAGAGATTTGTAGTCCACTGCTCCCCAAATTGTAGTTCATTGTATTCTCTGCTCTGCAGAAAGGGAAGCTCCGCTGTATTAGTTCAAGCCTGTGGTGTGAATCTTCCCAAAATCATTTCCCCCCCTTTAAATATTTTAATGTCACAATGACTTAAAAAGGCCCACTGAAATTAATTAGACAGAGTTGTCCACTGTAGACCCATAGATTCCAAGGGGACATGAAAACAGTCAGGGTCCCCTAGATCCCATTGTATAAATAAAGAGGGCAAAATGTTTTTACCAGATTCTCTCATATGGCTAGAATCTACTCCAAACAATTTGCCTCAGAAAATAATCTCAACCTCATGTCAACACAATTAAGACAGAGAACATATATACTTCTACTTGTATTCAAGCTTTCACTTTTTATTACAGTATTTGTTACCAGTAAAATAAATAGCCCTATAGACCCAGGTTATAAAAATATTACTGCAGAGGGCTAAGAACTGAAACTGTAGGCATTATCATTACCCTTGCTTGTTCTAATAATTACCATGTTACTGGTGTGGTAATTACTTTTTAAGTAAGATAAATCTCATGTTCTTGACACTGAAACAGCTATAAAATTCCAAAGCCTTTTAACACTGTATAATGTAAAAAGAAAATAATTCCATTAGATCTTGGGAATATAGATTCTGGGCTCCTAGTTAACTCTTCCTCAATTGAAATCAATGAAACATAGTGCTTAACTTTTACTGGATCGTGCCCTTTATTTGATCCACATATAGTCAATTTACCACTCATGCATCTCAGAAAATTGTTTTCTTGATGAAGTCATCCAACCTAGTTGGTCCAGGTACACATGCATTTTTCTGATGTGAAAGCATACTATTTTCCTGCATTGGTTATAATATTATGCTTTATACTGCAATGCTATGTGTCTGCACTCAAAAGGAAGCATCACTTTGTTTAATGGGACTCACTCCCAGGCATGTGGTTATAGGATTGCACCTTTAATCTTCCCTTCTAGATTGTACAACATATGCTGACTGCCAGTAAGTTTAAACTTTAGATTTATGTAGCACATTTCAAGTGTTTAAAGTATTTCACATCTAGTGATTTATTACACCAAATTTCAAAGCAAATGCTTGGTTCTATTACTGCTGTTGTTTATCTGGTTGCTCAATGCATGGATCTATAAAAGTGTTCCGATGCAGATCACTAAAAGTTCAATTCTGTTTAATATCAGCAAAAAGAAACAAAGAGCCTGGAACTCTTAGGCATATCTGCCAAGTCCCGGACTGCAGAATCCGGGACCAGCAGCTGCGCGACACCGGAAGTTGCATGGACACAACTTCCTGTGTCTCTTTGCCCATCTATGGGCACCAAAAATGGCTGCCGACGACACCGGAAGTCGGGTCTACGCATGTCCAGAAGTGCGTAGACACAACTTCCGGTGTCGCTCTGCCCATCTATGGGCACCAAAAATGGCTGCCGCCAACACCGGAAGTCGGGTCTACACACTTCCGGACATTCAAGTTCTAACCCTGCATATACTTTGTTCCTCCTCCTAGAATGCTCTCCTCATTCTAATATAAGTTTTGGAATGGATTGACATAGCTCAAACGTTTTGGGTCAAGGAATGGATCTGCTACAAGCACTCTAGGGTCATTCACACACTATCCTCTTAATGATGGAACACATATATCTAAGCCCTTCCTTCACCTACATCAGGGGTGTCAAACTCAAATTCATCGGGGGCCGCATCAGCAGTTTGGTCACCCTCAAAGGGCCGGTTGTGTCTGTAGGACTATGTGTCCACTCTTTATTATCATAAATTATTGTCACTGCATTCAATTATTACTGTTTTTTGTAATAATGTAAGCTCATTCCCGCCCCCATGCGGATCACATTCCTGCGTCGTGGCGCGTGTGTGGGAGGGGATGTAAACGAGGGAAATTTGAACAAAAGGTGGGGATCAACGGCTTCCAGGGGGGGGGGGGGGGCTCAACTAAACCTTCGGCAGGAAGGAGAAAGCCACGGCTGGGATTAAAAACCTGCAGATGGAAAGAGGGCTTCCCTCTCCCGCCCTGCGCACACCCAAACCCCGCTAGGCAGGATGCCACACGCTGCAACCCACCCCATGCTTTGGAGAGGGGCAGGAACATGCGGTGCAGCGCCAACTCCCTGCTTTGCTTTTGCATCCTCCCTCCTCAGCGCCAGAGTCCCTTCCCCTCGCGCTGAGGGAGGGCAGCGGATTTCCTGAGGAGGAAGGCGGCGGCAGCCCCAGCCCCAGCGGACGTGCATCTTCGCCTCAGAGCTGCTCTTCCCCCCACTGTTGTCGTCTTCGCCACCGCCTCTCCTTACCGGGACTGCAGGCAGAGGAGGCTTGAAAACCTCCCCCCCCAAAAAAATCCCCTCCCACCTACTCAAACCGTGAGGCGACTCCATCTGGAGCCCTACATCACGAGGGGCTGAGAGGAGGCGGCGGCAGAGCGGGAAGAGCAGGAACCCGTGCCGCCGCCGCCTCCCTCCCGGCCGCCCCCCGGGGAGCAGCTCCACTGGAACTGAGAAGCCAAAGGGTGGCTCGGGGGGTGGGGGGCAGAGCAAAAGCCAGGCAGCCTCCCGAGTGTCTATGAGGAGAAAACGGGGGAAGAGGGAAGAGAAACCCGGCTCCATCAAGAGAACGGCTGTTGCGCTTCGCCTACTTCCCCCTCAGGCTCACTCCGCGTCCCTTTCGCCCGCTCGCTCGCCCACCTACCGGATGCAGCCGAGGAGAGGAAAGGAAGCGGCGGGCGGCGGCTCCCCAGTGCCGCCTCACTCGCTCTCGGAGACAACAGCAAAGCCCGCCAAAAAAAAATCCAGCGCTGCTCCATCCCGGCACCAACTTTGCCGGCGGCGCCTGTAGGGCTTTCCTACCTCCTCGGCGGGCTTCCTCCTCCTCCTGCTGCATCTCACTTCCCCGTCTGGCTGCTGTGCCACCGCCTCCCTCAGCCTCATTCAAAATTGAAATTCTCTGGCCAAGGCCGTCAGCGCGGCTCCAGCGCCCCGGCCTCCGCCTGCAGCCCCGCCCCCGGTTTTGACCCTCGGCCAATCGCAGGCTCCAGAACTACTGTCAGCGGCTATTGTCGGCGGCGGCTACGCGGGCCACATGACGAGGTCTGGCGGGCCGGATTAGGCCCCCGGGCCTTGTGTTTGACACCTGTGACCTACATCATTCTCCAAAAGAAGTAAGAATATTTCCAGAATTAAGTTATTCTCTTTCCACTTCCCACACATCCAGCCAAGAGATATCTATTGCTACAATTCCTCCCATCTGCACATAGCTGCCTTCAGCTAGCTGCTGATTTGGTGTAAGAGACACAAAGGAAAAAATAAAACAGGGCTGAGTGAAAATAGCCTTCTAAAATTCTCCACACAATCTGTGGGTGGTGGCAAAATTGGAAGCAGCGGGGTGGAGGCATCATGTTAAATATTTTCAGCAGTGGGAGGTGAAATTCTTTCAAATGTTTCCTCCAGAAAATATCCTTATGAGAAATGATTGGCTCACTCAATGCTGAATAAAACTCTCTTCTTAGTTAATATTTGGTGGCTGAAAGAAGCAAAGGGCTAAAAGAGGAGGATTGCAAGATGAAGAGCCCATGGTTTTCTTGCAATGATAATAAAATAATATTAGACAATGTTAAACGTTGATCCACAATGATCAGCTTTTGCCCAAAATTCATGGATGGTGAAACTGAGGGTGCCATTTCATTGAATATTCTCCAAGGAAGAACTCAGATTCTCCAGAAGTTTAGCCAGTTTAGACATTTAAAATATTTTTAAATGATCAGAAGATTATTTACTGAACAATTTCAGCTCAGTCCTAGAATAAAGTTAACGTTACAGTAATGTGACACACACCGTTTGCTTAGCTGCTGTATTAGGCAATAAAAGAATGTGGGGAACTGGGAGCCAGCATTGGCAAGACAAAGCTTGAGAACATGCATTCCTTCATTAAGAGGTTCAGATGGTTTTATTAAAATTGGATGACTGTGGTTTCAATTTGCTGCAGCCACTGAACATTTTGTTTTGCTTTGCTTTGTTTTACTCCGGAAATATTAGGGTCACTTAAGGGTAGTACTTTTTGTTGAGATGGATCCTTCTGGCCCTTAAAGACAAATGGGCAAATCATTCTTATTGAAATGGAGACATTAAAGACTCTGAGATTTAATATGGTTTTGGTTGTTTCTCACTAGGGGTCCTCAAGTGTTGCTGCTGTTGTTTTTCTCCCCCCAGTGGCTGTTTATTTATATACTGTCAGGGACTGGGCAGAGGAGGAATGGCGGAGACTGCGTCCCCAGCCTGACCCTTCCAGAGAAGAAGACGGCAGTTCAGAATTCCAACAGGAGTTTGAGGGAGATCACAGCTCAGAGGAAGATGAGGGGGAAAGCTGGGAAATAATGGGAAGGGGGAGGAAGAAGAAGCACCAGGGGGGCAACAGCTGGCGGACACAGTGTCTTTAGAAAGCATTCCAGACCCACCTCCCAGAATCCAGCGAGCATTGAAAGTAGGAGAGCAAAGAGCTCAAAGGTAGAGGGAGCTTCTCAGCACCCATAGCAATGACACATGAGGAAGTGGGAGAGACAGAGCAGGTGGAGAGTCACTCAGGACAACACCATTATTCCAAGAGGCTGCATTCCCAAGCCTCTGTGTGTGAATATTGAATAAAAAAGCAGATGGTAAGGACTTTTCCTTGTCTCGTCCGTTCCCGGCAACCTGTCGTGGGGGTCGGTTCCTCTGCTGCCTAATATACACTGACCTCTTGGGGAAGTATACAACATGATGTATGCAATCAGATATAAAAAAACCATTAAAACAGAACAAACTAATTATTTGGAGGGGTGGGCAGGGGTCAGGGGTGGTGACCAAAGCAAGCAGGGGTGTCGGCCCCTACTAATGTCATATGCAGAGCAGGAACTTTCCACTGCAGCTGTACCCAGGCGTGGTGCAGGAGTGCTGACGGTCCTCCCTCTGATGGCCTTAGCAGTGGCAGCTAGTAGATAGACACATGAGGCAACCTGCTTATGATATACTCTTGCTACTGGTTTAGAGTTATACTTGCTAGGATGTCTTGTTTCTTTTTGTGAAGGAAGTTCTTTTAGCGCACAGTAACTCAACCAGGGGTGCCTCCCCCCCCCCCAGGCTGGCAATTGTACTCCTTCAGTCTCCCTTCTAGCCAAAGACAAACTTGTGGCTCTCTTTTGGTTTCTTGTTTAGTTTGCTAGAGTGAACTGAAAGGAATGAAGAATGTTTGGCAGTCAGTGGGAGAAATATAAGCTCAAATGCTAGATTTTATAGCTTCAGTCAAACTGTTCTCTCTGCCAAATGCATGCATAACTATAAAAGGACTTTGGGCGAATATAGATATATTCTTCCTTCTCACTGGGTACTCTGTAAGGAGCTGTCAGATGACGCTAAAAGCGTTCTGTACAAATAACACCTATTTGTACAAGTCTGAGCCTGTGGCAGCGGGTTTCTTTTGTCTATCCCTGAAGACTTCCAACTAGGGATGAGTGAACTGCCATGGTTCTGTTACTTTATCTTCCTGTGCATTTCTTATGCCCTGTGTTTTTACCTGTCTTGGATTTAGGACCATGTCTCATTAGTTCTGGAACTGGAGCACATGCAGCTTCCTACAGCTTTCAGTTCTTTGGGCTAATTTGCATCTTTTCTGTACCTTTACAGTACCAAAAGGCATATCTTTTAGATATGGCATACAGATTTTGTATGTGTAGCATTTTACTAATGAGTAGATGTGAATTTGTGAAATACCATAAAAAAGAATCTTAACAGTATGGGAGTAAAGAATAGAATCATTTGGGATCCTAAAGCACAGTTGTGAAGGGTTTGAGAAGTGGTCCTTTAGAATCAGTTATCTAAAGATGAGTGGAGCCATCTCCAAGTAGTGTCACTGCCTACAACATCCAGCTTAGATAACCTCCTGGAGGACACCATGGCCAATGGTATTGAAAACTGCCATCAGCTCAGATAATCTAAAGGGTCATACTCCCCTCATCTCTTTCAGCAGTGGTTATCTCACAGAGAGGCCAAGGTGATATCTGCTACAGAACAAGGTCTGAAGCCCAACTGAACTGAATCTAGAAAGGAAGTTCATCCAGGAGCAACTGGAGTTGGCCAGCTGGTATTATCTTGAGCACCTTGCTCAAAAGCAGGTGTTGACCACCAACCTGAAATTATTGACGTCTCTCAGATCCAAAACAAGTTTCTCCAAGACCAGTGAAATGAATACTTTTTTTAACAAGAAGCTGGAGTTGCTGCCTCTATCAACAGGGTATTTACAGCCTCTTAAAGGTAAAGGGTAAAGGGACCCCTGACCATTAGGTCCAGTCATGACCGACTCTGGGGTTGCGGCGTTCATCTCGCATTATTGGCCGAGGGAGCCGGCGTACAGCTTCCGGGTCATGTGGCCAGCATGAGAAAGCCGCTTTGGGTGAACCAGAGCAGCACACGGAATCGCCGTTTACCTTCCCGCTGTAGCGGTACCTATTTATCTACTTGCACTTCGACGTGCTTTCAAACAGCTAGGGTAGCAGGAGTTGGGACCGAGCAACAGGAGCTCGCCCCGTCGCAGGGATTCGAACCGCCGACCTTCTGATCTGCAAGCTCTAGGCTCTGCGGTTTAACCCACAGTGCCTGGACCCAATCATATATCCTTTCCCTGTATAGTTTAATAAGCCATGGGGCCAAGGGTTGAGCATAAGAATAGTTGATTGGATTTGACCAAGCTCCTTGTTCCCATCTTCAGACATCAATAGCTGGAAACGCTCCAACATAGCTGGGCCAGATATTTCTCTGGACACCTCTGACAATGACATTGCATTGAACAGGGAGTCCAAGCCAGGATGGATATGAGGGACTTTATCCTCAAAGTTTCTTGCAAACATTTCACAACAGGCTATGTAAAGCCTGCAACATACCACTGTTTTGTCATGCTGGCTCGCTCCACAAAAGTTCCCAGGGCTTTCTGGTACTATTATATCTGATGAAGTCCTGATACTTAGATTATTAATGACTGGAGATTATTCCCATATGGATGGACTGACAGACAGGGAGACTGACAGAATCTGCCTGCAGGAGAGAAAGCAGTTTGTGGGACTCTCTCGGCTGCTCAGTGCCTTTAGTTTTATCTGGTGTTGGAGAAATGGGAGATTGTCAGCAGCCCCTGGAGGACAGAGTGTATTTTGAAGAAACCAAACTAAACAAGGGGGGCGGGAGGGAGGGAGAGACATGCTGGTTAAAAAAACAAGTGATATGCTCCATTAAACAGCTTTATGAAAGAAAAGTTTATTACAAAAGTGTTGAAGTTAGCTTTTTAAAAAAATCCAGGTTTGTTCTCTCTCTCCCAATTAAAACAACTTTCTCCCCCATCTAAGATATTTCAGACCCCTGCAAAAGGAAAGACCAGACAATGCCCCAGGGAGTGTCAAGGAGCAACATGTGCAGTGCTCTTGAAGAATTTTGTCTGAGCCAGACCCAAAGCCCAAGAGTTTAAGCAGTGTTTACTGACAGGAGTCTTTATTAGAGTACTCTCTGCTCTTGTGGTTTCCACTAACTGGTTCTCAGAAGCACGCTGCCTTTCTCTAATGCTTAACAAAAAACACAATCAGTTTACAATTGCATTTCAGGGTTTCGAAGCTGTCAGCGAAAGTCCAACAGGTAGAAAGTCTCAGATTTATTCCAAGGTACCTGCAGTTAAAAGGCTTTTAGGTAGCATGGATAGTCATAAGGTTGTGCAATAGGGATTATGAGTGTTCAGTGCATTTGTTTTCTTCTATCATTCTATTTACCAACAGGTTTGTTTGTTTTTTGGCAAACAAACTTCATTTCCACTTCGATTTCAAGGGAGACCAATGTCAGCTTAAAGAGACTGGGGTCTCTGGTACAGTTCACAAAATACCCCCCCCCCAAAAAAAGGGTATGCAGAAAATAAGATACCAGTAAATACAACTTGAGATATCTTACAAATGAACATATTTATTATTTCATAAGTGAAAAAACAAAACACTGAATATTCTGAGCATGTGCAGTTGTACAACTCTTAACCAAATTACAAACCAGAAACGTTGTTAACCTTCATTAAGAAAGAAAGAAAGAAAGAGAAAATGTTTTAAGCGCATGCAGTTTCCTATTTTAAACTCACTTCTAATTGATTTTGTTCACTTCCAAACTTGGGTCAGTCATCAACTCTCTGCCATCCTCCCCCACAAAACACCCAGGTGACCCCCCCTTCCGAAGAGGACCTGGTGGAGGAGGATAGGGAGCCTGCAGAAATTTGGAAACAGAACATCGGCCCGGGGAGACTGGCAGGGGTCCCTCCCCACAGAAAGGGAACTTGGCCTCTGAAGCAGAGGTGGGACAACACAAGCCTCTGTCTTAAAAACCTAATTCCAAGACTGAGGGACTAGCTGGAACAGCATCTCACACTTGAACCTGAGTGTGTGTTTACTTGGCGTTTGGGATGCTCCTTAACCTGACTTCTGCTGGAACCCCTTCTGACCTGGAGTGCCTCTCGACTGAGACTGAGCCCTTGTTGGAACTATTGCTTTCCTGGGACTGGACCTTGGATGGACTTGGATGTTGTTGCTACTAATGCTCAAGAATGGCCAGGCTGGTTTAACTGACCGAAATTACTAAGAAGTCTGCTTACTTTTCTTAAAATGAAAGCTCGGAGTCTGGCCCCTTAGCAGGCCCTGGCCCTGGTACAATTGCACCGTTTGCACAATTATAAATCCATCCATGAGGGAGACTTGTTTGATTGTCTACTCTCTGTAATGCTGGCATTTTCATCCAAACGGCATGACATTTGCACACTTCATCTTATTCCCTGAGGGGATAATGCCTGGCAACTTTCAGGCATGTTTGACATACCGTGTTTCTCATATTATAAGACACGTCTTATATTTATTTTTTCCTCAAAAAAACACACTATGGCTTATTTTCAAGGGATGTCTTATTTTTTTCCTCCTCCTCCTGCCATGGCCGGCATTGCTGCTGCTCCTATCACTATGTCTTATTTTCGGGGTATGGCTTATATTCCTTGAATGCTTAAAAATCCTGCTATGGCTTATTTTATGGGGATGCCTTAAAATATGAGAAACAGGGTACAAAGGATGTGACAAAAGAAGACCAACGTGAAAACCAAAGTGCCCACCTTTGCTACGCTATTACATTAAAACAAATATCTATTTAGTTTTTCAGTCACTTCAGACTATTTTTGTGCAGAGCCTATGTACACAGAGCAGGTTTCCAGACCTTTGGGCACCAGTGTGTGAAAAGCAGCCAGGCTGGACATCAGGGACATGGTGTGTGGTGTGTGCGTGTGTGGGTGTGTAGGGGTTTATGTATTTATGTATGTATTTATTATTTGCATATCTATAAACCACTTCACAACCCAAAGCCACCAAAGTGGTGTAAATAAGATAAAGTATAAAATATTAATAAATAAAAAATAAAACAAATTCTACAATTAATTGTGCGGTTAATATTCTATAAGATAACTGGGTCACACTTCAGGAAACACCTTCTTAAACATAAATGTCTTCAGTGGCTACTGAGATGTCAGTTGATGACTGATTCCAGAGGGCTGGAGCTGCAACACTAACATCCCAGTTTATGGCACATAAGAAAGCATACCTCTGGGGCCTGTGATTATCTCAACAATGCCCACTCTGAGGAGTGCAATTGTCAGGCAGGGATATATAGACACAAGGCAGTTCCTGAATAACTGAACAGGATTCTGATAAGTGGATAAGTAGTTTTAAGCTTAGGGAATGCCATTGCTAACAGGTTGCATGTACACGACACAATGAAAACATTAGGTGATGAATTATGTACTCAGAATTTTTATAAAAAATAAACAATTTTATGGTGTTTTCTGTCAAATTACATTTATTAATAATGTATGTTTACTCTTTTCCCTTGGTTATTTCCCATTATGATATATAATGAAATTTTAATACGTCTTAGTGGAAGAATCTCCTAATTTAAAACACATTTAATATCTCACCCACCCTGAAAACCCATTAATTTGAAATGTTTGGCAGTACTGGGAATTCATTCCAAAGAATTAACCTCTAGTTTAAATGCTGTCACACATGACAAGAGCAAATCCAGCCCGTTCATTATTTGCTTTAGAAATGTAAATTCGAACAATTGAGGTGATTACAGTTTAGAACAATCTAAAATGCTTTTCTTCTTTAAAAAGGATGACTCCCACATGTTGGACAATAGTGCTAATATACAGTGGTACCTCGGGTTACAAACGCTTCAGGTTACAGACTCTACTAACCCAGAAATAGTACCTCGGGTTAAGAACTTTGCTTCAGGATGAGAACAGAAATTGTGCTCCGGCGGCAAGGCGGCAGCAGGAGGCCCCATTAGCTAAAGTGGTACTTCAGGTTAACAACAGTTTCAGGTTAAGAACAGACCTCCAAAATGAATTAAGTTCTTAACCAGAGGTACCACTGTAGTTCGCAGAGGTTCTGTAATGTTTTCATTCTTAGAGTGACTCTTACAAAGGAAGTAAGACTCCAGGTTCTGTGAAGAACTTAGGAGCCGTGGCGGAGAGCAGGTGCGCTGCCCCCAGTGACGTGGCGCGCGTTCTGGCGGCGGGGCTCAGTGCGCGTTTTGGAGGCGGGGTGCACCGTGCGCAGTGACGTGAAGCGTGATTTGGGGAGGGGCACGCCGTGCGCAGGGGCAGGGCAGGGGTTTGGGGGCAGACGGGCAGCAGAGATGGTGCCCCTGGGATCACGTCACTCGGGGCGCACCGCCCCCACCGCCCCTATCTCACTGGGTACTCTGTAAGGAGCTGTCAGATGACGCTAAAAGCATTCTGTACAAATAACACCTATTTGTACAAGTCTGAGCCTGTGGCAGCGGGTTTCTTTTGTCTATCCCTGAAGACTTCCAACTAGGGATGAGTGAACTGCCATGGTTCTGTTACTTTATCTTCCTGTGCATTTCTTATGCCCTGTGTTTTTACCTGTCTTGGATTTAGGACCATGTCTCATTAGTTCTGGAACTGGAGCACATGCAGCTTCCTACAGCTTTCAGTTCTTTGGGCTAATTTGCATCTTTTCTGTACCTTTACAGTACCAAAAGGCATATCTTTTAGATATGGCATACAGATTTTGTATGTGTAGCATTTTACTAATGAGTAGATGTGAATTTGTGAAATACCATAAAAAAGAATCTTAACAGTATGGGAGTAAAGAATAGAATCATTTGGGATCCTAAAGCACAGTTGTGAAGGGTTTGAGAAGTGGTCCTTTAGAATCAGTTATCTAAAGATGAGTGGAGCCATCTCCAAGTAGTGTCACTGCCTACAACATCCAGCTTAGATAACCTCCTGGAGGACACCATGGCCAATGGTATTGAAAACTGCCATCAGCTCAGATAATCTAAAGGGTCATACTCCCCTCATCTCTTTCAGCAGTGGTTATCTCACAGAGAGGCCAAGGTGATATCTGCTACAGAACAAGGTCTGAAGCCCAACTGAACTGAATCTAGAAAGGAAGTTCATCCAGGAGCAACTGGAGTTGGCCAGCTGGTATTATCTTGAGCACCTTGCTCAAAAGCAGGTGTTGACCACCAACCTGAAATTATTGACGTCTCTCAGATCCAAAACAAGTTTCTCCAAGACCAGTGAAATGAATACTTTTTTTAACAAGAAGCTGGAGTTGCTGCCTCTATCAACAGGGTATTTACAGCCTCTTAAAGGTAAAGGGTAAAGGGACCCCTGACCATTAGGTCCAGTCATGACCGACTCTGGGGTTGCGGCGTTCATCTCGCATTATTGGCCGAGGGAGCCGGCGTACAGCTTCCGGGTCATGTGGCCAGCATGAGAAAGCCGCTTTGGGTGAACCAGAGCAGCACACGGAATCGCCGTTTACCTTCCCGCTGTAGCGGTACCTATTTATCTACTTGCACTTCGACGTGCTTTCAAACAGCTAGGGTAGCAGGAGTTGGGACCGAGCAACAGGAGCTCGCCCCGTCGCAGGGATTCGAACCGCCGACCTTCTGATCTGCAAGCTCTAGGCTCTGCGGTTTAACCCACAGTGCCTGGACCCAATCATATATCCTTTCCCTGTATAGTTTAATAAGCCATGGGGCCAAGGGTTGAGCATAAGAATAGTTGATTGGATTTGACCAAGCTCCTTGTTCCCATCTTCAGACATCAATAGCTGGAAACGCTCCAACATAGCTGGGCCAGATATTTCTCTGGACACCTCTGACAATGACATTGCATTGAACAGGGAGTCCAAGCCAGGATGGATATGAGGGACTTTATCCTCAAAGTTTCTTGCAAACATTTCACAACAGGCTATGTAAAGCCTGCAACATACCACTGTTTTGTCATGCTGGCTCGCTCCACAAAAGTTCCCAGGGCTTTCTGGTACTATTATATCTGATGAAGTCCTGATACTTAGATTATTAATGACTGGAGATTATTCCCATATGGATGGACTGACAGACAGGGAGACTGACAGAATCTGCCTGCAGGAGAGAAAGCAGTTTGTGGGACTCTCTCGGCTGCTCAGTGCCTTTAGTTTTATCTGGTGTTGGAGAAATGGGAGATTGTCAGCAGCCCCTGGAGGACAGAGTGTATTTTGAAGAAACCAAACTAAACAAGGGGGGCGGGAGGGAGGGAGAGACATGCTGGTTAAAAAAACAAGTGATATGCTCCATTAAACAGCTTTATGAAAGAAAAGTTTATTACAAAAGTGTTGAAGTTAGCTTTTTTAAAAAATCCAGGTTTGTTCTCTCTCTCCCAATTAAAACAACTTTCTCCCCCATCTAAGATATTTCAGACCCCTGCAAAAGGAAAGACCAGACAATGCCCCAGGGAGTGTCAAGGAGCAACATGTGCAGTGCTCTTGAAGAATTTTGTCTGAGCCAGACCCAAAGCCCAAGAGTTTAAGCAGTGTTTACTGACAGGAGTCTTTATTAGAGTACTCTCTGCTCTTGTGGTTTCCACTAACTGGTTCTCAGAAGCACGCTGCCTTTCTCTAATGCTTAACAAAAAACACAATCAGTTTACAATTGCATTTCAGGGTTTCGAAGCTGTCAGCGAAAGTCCAACAGGTAGAAAGTCTCAGATTTATTCCAAGGTACCTGCAGTTAAAAGGCTTTTAGGTAGCATGGATAGTCATAAGGTTGTGCAATAGGGATTATGAGTGTTCAGTGCATTTGTTTTCTTCTATCATTCTATTTACCAACAGGTTTGTTTGTTTTTTGGCAAACAAACTTCATTTCCACTTCGATGTCATGGGGATGCCTTAAAATATGAGAAACAGGGTACAAAGGATGTGACAAAAGAAGACCAACGTGAAAACCAAAGTGCCCACCTTTGCTACGCTATTACATTAAAACAAATATCTATTTAGTTTTTCAGTCACTTCAGACTATTTTTGTGCGGAGCCTATGTACACAGAGCAGGTTTCCAGACCTTTGGGCACCAGTGTGTGAAAAGCAGCCAGGCTGGACATCAGGGACATGGTGTGTGGTGTGTGCGTGTGTGGGTGTGTAGGGGTTTATGTATTTATGTATGTATTTATTATTTGCATATCTATAAACCACTTCACAACCCAAAGCCACCAAAGTGGTGTAAATAAGATAAAGTATAAAATATTAATAAATAAAAAATAAAACAAATTCTACAATTAATTGTGCGGTTAATATTCTATAAGATAACTGGGTCACACTTCAGGAAACACCTTCTTAAACATAAATGTCTTCAGTGGCTACTGAGATGTCAGTTGATGACTGATTCCAGAGGGCTGGAGCT
This sequence comes from Zootoca vivipara, assembly GCF_965207765.1. NCBI lineage: Eukaryota > Metazoa > Chordata > Lepidosauria > Squamata > Lacertidae > Zootoca > Zootoca vivipara. The sequence continues at coordinate 42,109,813 of NC_142588.1, forward strand.
GCAACACTAACATCCCAGTTTATGGCACATAAGAAAGCATACCTCTGGGGCCTGTGATTATCTCAACAATGCCCACTCTGAGGAGTGCAATTGTCAGGCAGGGATATATAGACACAAGGCAGTTCCTGAATAACTGAACAGGATTCTGATAAGTGGATAAGTAGTTTTAAGCTTAGGGAATGCCATTGCTAACAGGTTGCATGTACACGACACAATGAAAACATTAGGTGATGAATTATGTACTCAGAATTTTTATAAAAAATAAACAATTTTATGGTGTTTTCTGTCAAATTACATTTATTAATAATGTATGTTTACTCTTTTCCCTTGGTTATTTCCCATTATGATATATAATGAAATTTTAATACGTCTTAGTGGAAGAATCTCCTAATTTAAAACACATTTAATATCTCACCCACCCTGAAAACCCATTAATTTGAAATGTTTGGCAGTACTGGGAATTCATTCCAAAGAATTAACCTCTAGTTTAAATGCTGTCACACATGACAAGAGCAAATCCAGCCCGTTCATTATTTGCTTTAGAAATGTAAATTCGAACAATTGAGGTGATTACAGTTTAGAACAATCTAAAATGCTTTTCTTCTTTAAAAAGGATGACTCCCACATGTTGGACAATAGTGCTAATATACAGTGGTACCTCGGGTTACAAACGCTTCAGGTTACAGACTCTACTAACCCAGAAATAGTACCTCGGGTTAAGAACTTTGCTTCAGGATGAGAACAGAAATTGTGCTCCGGCGGCAAGGCGGCAGCAGGAGGCCCCATTAGCTAAAGTGGTACTTCAGGTTAACAACAGTTTCAGGTTAAGAACAGACCTCCAAAATGAATTAAGTTCTTAACCAGAGGTACCACTGTAGTTCGCAGAGGTTCTGTAATGTTTTCATTCTTAGAGTGACTCTTACAAAGGAAGTAAGACTCCAGGTTCTGTGAAGAACTTAGGAGCCGTGGCGGAGAGCAGGTGCGCTGCCCCCAGTGACGTGGCGCGCGTTCTGGCGGCGGGGCTCAGTGCGCGTTTTGGAGGCGGGGTGCACCGTGCGCAGTGACGTGAAGCGTGATTTGGGGAGGGGCACGCCGTGCGCAGGGGCAGGGCAGGGGTTTGGGGGCAGACGGGCAGCAGAGATGGTGCCCCTGGGATCACGTCACTCGGGGCGCACCGCCCCCACCGCCCCTATCTTCCTACGCCCCTTTCAAAAGGATAAAATATTTTCCTGGGGCATATGATAAGCTGAAAGTGATTTTTTTTGCTTCTTCTTCACTTCATGCCCAGATCAAAGAGAGGCAAGAGAAGGTGCAGGCCCCAGGTTTCAGGTTAGGGGTGGCAGCGCAACATCGGATAAAATATGCAGCCACGAAGGAAAATGCAAAAGCTTTGAGTGAGCTCCCCACTGGGGAGTTGGCTCACTTTATCCATTTAGAAGCAGCATTTTAGATTCAGCTGACTGGAGGTTACACATGTGCCAGTCACATGTGCCAGTCACCTGGTGTCAGTATGGATTGCCCAACCCACCTGTCAAAGTTGGCCCATGGGATTATGTGTGCGAGACAACTAAGGATTGGACCTCCTGCCCAGTTTCCCACCTCTGGTGGAGTAAAGTGGCTCCCAGGATTCCAGAAAAGATTTTTTTTCAACAAAGGATGGAGAATAAATTTGATTCAGTATGCATTTAGAGCTGAAACTATCACACCTGCATTTTCCAAAACAAAATGTGAACCAAAACACAGCTACCTTAGCTGAATTTTGCAATGCCAAACCATGTTTACAAAAATGCAGATATTAAGGTAAAAAGTGCATGGAAATAAAGATATTAGTGAAACAAACAAAAATGAAATGAATTATAGGGAAATGCCACAAAAACAGTATATAAAATGTGTTTAGGGGAAATTCACACTAAAATGCTTATGAATTTTCATGAGTTGTATTTTTAAATCACAAATTTCTGCAAAATGTGGGGAACTGAATTTAAGATTGGAAAAAAGAGAAACAGAGGGAACTGCAATTGACTGATTCTTCCAACCCTAGCTGGAAAGTAGCAAACTTGAATTTGATCCTTCATGTCATGTTGCAGCACAGTATATTTTGATACCCTTTACAACAGGACAGGTAGAAATACTTTCTCTCTAGGATGAGCTTTAACTATAAAGCAAAGTAACTATAAAGCTATAAGAAATAAATTACACATTCAAAAACATCATGTGGCACAGTCCCTCCTGGGACCTTTGAGGTACAGAAGAATGCAATCATGTTTTGTTCCTTCGGGTAAAAAACACCTTCTTCGAGCCAAATTAGCACAATAGGAGATTTTTTTCTGGGTGTCACTTTTGCCCTGACACCGTTGTTGTGGATATGCAGTGAGGTTGTTTTAACTGGTGTGGCCATTCAAGCATACAACATCAAGTCTGCATTTTGAAGCTTTCTGATCCCAGGAGATGGGTTGCTATTATTTGTTATAAAGCAAATTATTGCACAGTTTCTTTTCTATCTCAAAATTGCAGATAAACTGAGGTTTCTGTTAATATGCAATGAATCATTTAAACAAGCAGATGTTTGCAAACTAAGACTGGAATCCTAACTCTTCTTGTTGTTGTAGTTGTTTAGTCGTGTCCGACGCTTCGTGACCCCATAGACCAGAGCATGCCAGGCACTCCTGTCTTCCACTGCCTCCTGCAGCTTGGTCAAACTCATGTTCATAGCTTCGAGAACACTGTCCAACCATCTCATCCTCTGTCGTCCCCTTCTCCTTCTGCCCTCCATCTTTCCCAACATCAGGGTCTTTTCCAGGGAGTCTTCTCTTCTCATGAGGTGGCCAAAGTCTTGGAGCCTCAGCTTCACAATCTGTCCTTCCAGTGAAAACTCAGGGCTGGGCTGATTTCCTTCAGAATTGATAGGTTTGATCTTCTTGCAGTCCATGGGACTCTCAAGAGTCTCCTCCAGCACCATAATTCAAAAGCATCAATTCTTTTGCGATCAGTCTTTTTTATGGTCCAGCTCTCATTTCCATACATCACTACTGGGAAAACCATAGCTTTAACTATACGGACCTTTGTCGGCAAGGTGATGTCTCTGCTTACCTGTAAATAAGCCCCACTGAATTCAATGGAATTTACATTTGGGTAGGCATGGTTAGCATTAGGAATATTGAGGTCTTGTGATAGGGCACTTTTGGTGCCTCTGAAGTTTTGGCAACTCTTACCAGGGACTGAGCTATTAGTGTGGCTGGCCTTAACCTGTGGCACTCCTTACAGGAGCCACTCTTTCTCGTGTTTAGATGTCTCCTGAAATTGTATCACTCAGACAGGTCTTTCGCACCTGAGATTCTTTGTGGACCAGCTTTTACTCGTTTGTGTCACCATCTGGTGGCACAATATTATACCACACATACCATGCCTATAAATCCCTTTTTCTTTACCAATCTAGCTGAGTCCTACAATCTAATACAAACCTGTGCATTTAAAAGCTGCAGTCCAGTGCATTCACTGGCACACCTGATAAAAATCAATGCAAATACAAATTGTTGAAATGTGCAATTAAGGAAAAACAGAATGATATGGAAATGCTGCAAAACATCAAGGTTTCTTATAATGATTTGGGGTGGGGGTGCCAGAGAGCAGAATTACCACTGGATGAGGCTAAAAATATCATCACATTATTTCTGGAGGTTTAGACTTCACTTTTGTACAAAATCCCATACAAGTAACAAACCATAATTGCTTTTGACGTTTCCCTTGGTATGTGAAGTGGAAATTCACAAGGAACTGCCAAAAGACAGAAATGATAAGGAGCCAATCTTTGTAGATTCTCTCCTTCAGTAACCTAGTTTACCCCTCCCCACTTTTTAAAATAACCTGGAGGAAGGAAGCAGACAGAGAGCTAATTTCATTAGAAGGCACAACAGTGGGAGAGTTCAGACTACTGAGTGAATGGATCAAGGCATACGTATTTATGGATTGTGGACTATCTCAGCCTTCTGCTTGCACAAGCGAGTAGAAAGATCAGGGACAAACATGCTAACTCTGCCACCCATCACTAACCCCATTGCCCTCTAACTTTTGAATTTGGATTTAGAAAGATGCATAATTGGCACGGCCGTCTTAAGCACATCCGGCGCCATGGTGCAAAGATCTCTCTGGCGTCCCACTCCCTTTCCCAGAATTTAGAACTCAGGGCCCAACTTGCGGACCACCTTGCAGCCCCGGGAGCCGCCGCCCACAGAAGACACCGCTGATGTGGCCGTGGCATGGCTGGCCATACCGCCGGAACCCCATGCTTGCTTGTGAGGCTCTGGGGCGCCTCCTCCTCCTCCGCTGCCTGATGACGACAGCCCACTGCCGGCACTCTCACTGCTGTCCAGTGGCTTGAGGAGCAGGAGGCAGTTGCCTCGCCACCGCCTGTGCCCCAGGGAGTGGTAGTGGTGGTGCGGCAGGCACCAGTGACACATAGGAGGCCCCTCAAGAGCTGCTCCCTTAGACGACAGAGGCTCGGCGGCTGGCGGCTGAGGGGATTCCCGTGGCCGAGGGAGAGGAGGTGGTGGCTGCGGCAGAGCTATAGGGCTTAGTGGCTCGTTGTGCCACCCCCAACCATCTGGCAGCATGCAGGGAAAGGGTAGGCCGCTGGCAAAGCCGTGCAGCTCCCCCACTCACTGGGGTGCCCCTAAGAGGCTGGCGCCCTGGCGCAACGAGCCACTAGCCCTTATGGGAATGACGCTTCTGATAATTGGGATTCTAAATCACATGTGGAGCCTTCACAATTAGAGAAGGCTCCTTGCTTCAGACTTTCACCGTCTGCGTGTTGGAGGGCAATAGGGTGGTGGTGATAATCGGGATGTGTGGGAAGGGGAAACCAGTCCTTCAGGCCCCAGCCACAGGCTCTGCAGGCAAGGTTCCCAAGCCACAATTAGGTTTCATGTGTAGGTTTGTAAGCAGGGGTGGCGTGGTGGTATTATACTGGCTGCAATAGAATGATTTTTTTTCCCCAGGTCTAATTGCAACAGGGGAAGAGTGGGCCAAGGAATCCAGATGTGGAGGCCCAAGGCTTACATCTCACCCAATTTCCTACCTCTGCAGTTAAAAAAGAGGGAAAGTTAAACCCAGACAGGATCTGCTGCAGCAAGAATTTATGCATGTCTGAAGCTTGAGTGGACAATTCCACTAGTGCTTGCACAAGCATTTCTGGAACAGCAGCACAAGTGGCCATTTACCAGATTCTTTATACAAAACACTCGGTTTTTACATGGAAAGCTCTTTCATCTTACATTTGAAAAGGCTGTATAAATATATTGAAAATGCTTCTAATTAATTTCTTCCCTTTTGTTTCTTTCGGTTGCATCTGTGGTTAATGTAACACATAGCCACAGATGATGAAAGAAGATTATAAAACATCACGTAAAGCATTAGAAACAAAATTTATTGGGCCTGTTCCTCATGAAAAGGCTTATGCTTTTACGAAGTGCAAAAATATGACAGGAAATATAGTAATACCACATGTTATCGGTAAAAAGGCAACATCTGTATTTTAAGCCAGTTTTGCTTTGGGATCCAGATGGGAATCCATAGATCTAGGCTTGTTTATTGGGGGGGGTTGCGTGTGTACACACGCACGTGTGTGAGAATGAGAGTTGGAGAGAAAATGAATGTACGCACACCCACACCCTCAAGAAAGAATTTATAATCACTCAGACAGCATGAACGACTCTAGTCAAATCTTTTTACAGTCAATCAGTCCCTTAAGAGTATATGTAGTTTCTTCACTCAGCCCGAGCTGCTTAAGAAGACATATTGAGAGAAGCCACAATTGCATATGCTCAGGTTATTAGTATAATTTTGAATTCCTACATATTTTTCTTCCTTGTTCAGAGAGCTGGAGGAGTCGCAAGACTAAGCTGCAGGTGGGCACCACAAAATACCCATTTCGCAAAAGTAAAAATTGTTGATACTGATAACCTCCTCCCCAAAAGAAAATCCAGGCAAGGTTCTTACACCTCTAAAAATTGATGAAAAATGTAAGCTACCCCCCAAAAAACCATGCAACCCTCATCAAAATTCCATGCCTCCTCAGAACTCAATTTAAATAAAAATAAACATGGGGGGCAGGGGGCCTTGGCAGGTGCCAAGGATCGTGGGTTCTGAGGGTGTCATGGTGGCTACCTGCACCATGGTGTGAAGACCAGAGGCCTAATAGCTGAAGGTGAGCTGTTGCTGCTGCTTTTAGCCTGATGGAGGCATACTTAAGCTTTTGATCCACACCTGTTTTTTTGGGGGTGTGTATGTCTTACACCTTGGTGTTCTCTCTCATTCACAGGCACTCTCAATGGATCTGACACTTTCCTCAGCTAACTAGCAAATCTCTACAGGGGACGACCTTACAGGTAGGGGAAAGAGAATGTCACTTCCAGGTCCATGCAAAATTGTTCCGCCAATCATTCTCCTGAAAAGCTCTTTATACTAGCTTATTATGCCTTGGCAACCACTATAGTCACTTGAGAGTATTGAATCCTAGTAGGTATTATAGAGCAGGAACGGTGTCTCCTGTAATCCTAGAGATTTCCTTTCTTTCTGTGTTCTGTACTGTTTGTGTTACAGAGGAACCGGAACAAAAGGTAAACTGTCAGCATAGATGTATTGCCAGGGCTATCGTTGATTTAAATAGCACAGGAGTGCTATTTGGTGGGAGTGACAATGCACAGAGAGATGCAAATTCAAAATTTAGATGAATGTAATGTACTGTAATTGAATTATTATTAATTTAAATGACAATAAAATAATAAACTGATGCCATTATAGCAGGGGTGTCAAACTCAAATTCACCGGGGGCCGCATCAGCAGTTTGGTCACCCTCAAAGGGCCGGTTGTGTCTGTAGGACTATGTGTCCACTCTTTATTATCATAAATTATTGTCACTGCATTCAATTATTACTGTTTTTTGTAATAATGTAAGCTCATTCCCGCCCCCACGCGGATCACATTCCTGCGTCGTGGCGCGTGTGTGGGAGGGGATGTAAACGAGGGAAATTTGAACAAAAGGTGGGGATTGACGGCTTCGGGGGGAGGCTCAACTAATCCTTCGCAGGAAGGAGAAAGCCACTGCTGGGATTAAAAACCTGCAGATGGAAAGAGGGCTTCCCTCTCCTGCCCTGTGCACACCCAAACCCCGCTAGGCAGGATGCCACACGCTGCAACCCACCCCATGCTTTGGAGAGGGGCAGGAACATGCGGTGCAGCGCCAACTCCCTGCTTTGCTTTTGCATCCTCCCTCCTCAGCGCCAGAGTCCCTTCCCCTGGTGCTGAGGGAGGGCAGCGGATTTCCCGAGGAGGAAGGCGGCGGCAGCCCCAGCGGACGTGCATCTTCGCCTCAGAGCTGCTCTTCCCCCCACCCGCGCTGTTGTCGTCTTCGCCGCCGCCTCTCCCTACCGGGACTGCAGGCAGAGGAGGCTTGAAAACCTCCCCCCCCAAAAAAAAATTCCCCTCCCACCTACTCAAACCGTGAGGCGACTCCATCTGGAGCCCTACATCACGAGGGGCTGAGAGGAGGAGGCGGCAGAGCGGGAAGAGCAGGAACCCGTGCCGTCGCCGCCTCCTCCCTCCCGGCCGCCCCCTGGGGAGCAGCTCCGCCGGAACTGAGAAGCCAAAGGGCGGCTCGGGGGTGGGGGGCAGAGCAAAAGCCAGGCACCCTCCCGAGTGTCTATGAGGAGAAAACGGGGGAAGAGGGAAGAGAAACCCAGCTCCATCAAGAGAGCGGCTGTTGCGCTTCGCCTACTTCCCCCTCAGGCTCACTCTGCGTCCCTTTCGCCCGCCCACCTCCCGGATGCAGCCGAGGAGAGGAAGGGAAGCGGCGGGCGACGGCTCCCCAGTGCCGCCTCACTCGCTCTCGGAGACAACAGCAAAGCCCGCCAAAAAAAAATCCAGCGCTGCTCCATCCCGGCACCAACTTTGCCGGCGGCGCCTGTAGGGCTTTCCTACCTCCTCGGCGGGCTTCCTCCTCCTCCTCCTGCATCTCACTTCCCCATCTGGCCGCTGTGCCACCGCCTCCCTCAGCCTCATTCGAAATTGAAATTCCCTGGCCAAGGCCGTCAGCGTGGCTCCAGCGCCCTGGCCTCCGCCTGCAGCCCCGCCCCCGGTTTTGACCCTTGGCCAATCGCAGGCTCCAGAACTACTGTCAGCGGCTACTGTCGACGGCTACGCGGGCCACATGACGAGGTCTGGCGGGCCGGATTAGGCCCCCGGGCCTTGTGTTTGACACCCGTGCATTATAGCATGAGCAATCTACTGCAGAGGTAAGCATACATAAACCCCTTTATTTCAGTGAGATTCAAGCATTCCTAACAATGCGCTGGATTGAGCCATTGGGAATGTACTTTAGCTTCTCCCTGAAACTCTAAATACATCAACTGAACCCACTGATCTTCTCAACAAATGCCCCACCCTACAAACCTCTTTGGATTGGCTTCATAGATTCTTCCCGAGAGCTTCTTCAGCCATTTTTCTGTCATTTCCTTTCTTAAATTAGGTAAGGGTATTGTCTCAGGTTTTTCCTTTTATAATTTGATACTATGTTTTCAACATATTGACAGTAATGCTTCTACCAGTGAACACCCAAATGCACTTGAGTAATCCCTCCATTCTGTTGACACTCCTTGTGATTTTTCTAATCTCTCTCTTTTTCCATTTTCTCCTATTTCCCCCCCGCCCCCAAGTGCTCAATTGCTTGACTGCATTGCAGAGAGAGATAATTTAATCCCTGGGCAGCTAATGAATTTTTGATTTGTCTCTTAAGTAATGTATTGTTTCACATACATATTTTCTCCCAGTATAATTACACTCTCTGCGATTTTTCTAATCTGTCCTTTTTTCAACACCCCCTCCACCAATCCTGCTCCAACACTTAATAGCACAACCCTATACATGCCAACTGAATAGTAAGGTAAAGGGACCCCTGACCATTAGGTCCAGTCGTGACCGACTCTGGGGTTGCGGCGCTCATCCCACATTATTGGCCGAGGGAGCCAGTAACTTGTACTAAATCCAAAGGGATTTAAGGTGGTATTCAACTAATTTTTGCTTAGAGTAGACCCATGGAAATTAATGGATCTAAATTAGTCATGGCTATTCATTTCAGTGGGTCTACTCTGAACAAATGACAGTTGATTACAAACCTTAATTTCAAGTAAATGTGCATAGCTGCATCTTTAAGCTACTATAAGAAGATAGAATTTTAAAAATCACATCTGTTTATTGCTTTCACATTCACATCTGTTGAAACTCCAAGTGGTTCTTGGTCTTTTCAGAGTGTTGACACTGAAATACAATAGGGATTTTATGACATGTTTTAGAACAATAAATTCTGCTTCTATACATAGGGAGCAGTGAATTATTTTTTGCCAACACAAATGCTTATCCAAACATACTAATATTTGCAAGGGTCTGAAAGATATGCACTGAAATAAAGTTAGTGGCCCTTGAATTATTGTTGTGTTTCCTTTAAAATCAGCAGCATAACATTTTGCCCTTGGGAGAACTGTGCTTTGTGGTCCATGCCCCCCCTTTGTGTAAAAATGGTAGTGAGCCCCCGCCTTGCCTCTGCCCTTACCTGCCTCTGCAGCGGCTAGGTAAAAGGCAGCAAAGCCATGATCAGGAGGGGAGCTCTACAGCATCTCCTTCTAGCTGCTGTTTGGTGGGAGGAACAGAGTGCAACCTGCACACCATGTTCCTGATTGGATGTTCCCACTGTAGCTATATACTTTTCTTTTTAAAGCATGTTAATTGCTTTTAAATTAACATCACATATAGTTTGACCCCATGACCTCAGCTGAAGGGGCACTTTATGAGATTCCAATATATGGATCTCGTGTGTGTGTGTGTGTGTGGTTTTGTGTGAAGTGCTCAGCTGCTGATATTGGAAAGGCATTATATAAAACTTAGAAATGCACATAGAGAAAAGTTAACTAAAGACACTCTGAGAGGAGACCCAGATGGCAACTGTCTATAGTCTACAGAGTACTGCCTGGGGCAGTGTCATAATTTCCTTGAGGGCATTCTTGCACATGAAGCAGCAACGCAGCAGACAACAACACATAGCCTTTGCTGGGGTTGCAATGTTTAACACATGGTTCTTCAGTATACAAAATAAAATAAACACACACATAATTCCTGGCCCACCTTGAGTTTACCCAGGGCATTGTATGTATTATGTGTTCTATCTATCTATCTATCTATCTATCTATCTATCTATCTATCATCTATCCATCAATCCACACACACACACAACTTTTCACCATGTAGGCTTCAAAGCAGCTTACAACAACAAAGCATAGAAATTTAAAACACAGACCTCCAAAATGGTAAGGATATAATAACATTAAAAGAGCCCACTGGATCAGACCAAGGGCCCATCTAGCCCAGCATCCTGTTCTCACAATGGCCAACCACATGCCTATGAGAAGCCCACAAGCAGGACCCTCAAGTACAAGAGTTCTCTCCCCTCCTGTGTAAGCCAGCAGCTCCGTATCATGAATCAAACTGATAGGAATATGGCCAAAAAGTGCCTATTCCACCCCCAAATGCCAGTTGATAATAATTATTTAAAACCTGGGAGTGGGGGGAAGGGTTGATGAAAGAAATAATGTGACAGATGGCTGATCAAAGAGCTGTCACTGAATAATGTAGCCCAGGAAATTGCTATGAAGACCCTTCATTTGATCACAGGAGGTCAAATGCATTATTAAATGCTATGATGAAAGAACCACCTGATTGGTACCTAAGAGCAAGTACCATGAAATCATTTAATGACAAACTGGTCTTTGTTCTTTTAGCTTAAATAAAAAGCAGGCATACCAAGTTTGACCTGTAATACTTCCCACTGGAATTCTTTCAGGTCACCTACCCAGGTGCTTGTGATTTCGTTCAGATTTCATTCCTAACACATGCTAACGGGAAGTGAATAGTGACCATGCGCACAGGACCGTGGGTTTAATTCTTAGTGGCCTGATCTTGTGTAGTTTCTTCACTATCTTAAATAACCATACACTCTGGTTCGTTTTTGTTTCAAGAATACAAAAAGTTCTACCTTGGAAAGCTACTACTAACTGTAGTAAGGAGCTTGGCTTGTGAATAAATCCATGAATGTGATTAGTAGCACGTTGCTTCTTGCGTCAAATAACTTGATTGGATTCCATTTAAAAGCACAACAAAGGCTCAATGGCCTCTGGCTGCTAATACATATAATCACACACATTTAAAAGCATAAGGGATTTCCTATAAAGTGTCTTATGTTTCAAATGGCCCAGTCCTATAAAGAGTTAGATGTGCCGATTGCTGAAGCTCCCTGAAATCGCGGAATTTCTGTATGCCTAGGTCAGTGTCAGATTGGTCTGTAAATATATAATCTATTATGGTCTCATCCTCAGTAAAAATAATACATGTATTTCTTTAATGGGCTGGTGCCCATCGAGACCGATAGGGAAGAGGCAGGGAGACCAACAGAGCCAATAACAGAGCCTATTAATTCTGGTTTTGTTCCACCACCGCCACCCCAACCACCTTCCTCTCTGCTGAGTTCTAGAAGGGGTACCTTCCAGTACTGCCCCCTGGAATGGTTGTAAGTAAGAAGACACTGGTGGGGAGTGGGTGAAGAACAGCCTCCATTGCAGCGCCAGCTTTTCTCCAGGGCCAGCCCAAGATGCCATTAATACCCAGCACTTCCAGGCCACAAATTGCACCTGGCAAATGTAGAACCTTTCAGATAAGTTTAAAATTAATCACCATTCAGCTGAGACAGGGAAACATCTGGACTACATTTATGACCACTTGCCTCATGTTGTATGAATGACATTTGGCAAAGAGATGCACACCAGGCAACAGCTGAAACTTTAAATACTGCATGTTTGTTCAACTATTTTTTAATTTTTTAAAAACAAAATTGTCTTATTTTGTCACAAAGTGTATGCTTACATGGTTATCCATTTGGAAAGCTGTGTTCACTGGAAGATCAGCCCACAAGACTTGGACAACTTCCTGAAATTAATTGAGAAATTACATCTTTCCTGAAATTCATTGGCTGCTAAAAAAAATACACTGGAATGAAAATAAATATATTTTTCTTGCTATTTCATTGCCACCTTTCTGCCAGAAGATGCCCAAGGCAGTGTACAACCACAGCTCCCTTGAGAAATCATATGTTTGTAATAAGAATATGAAACACAGCAATATTAGATCATAAAGAATGCATCAGACAAGGAGTGCAGGAAACAACTTTAATGTATTAATTTGGAAATAATTGGTATTGTATAGTTGGCTTATAATTGAAAAACTAATAAAAGGAGTTACTGAGTGTGGCCATTTGGCAAAGAGAGAGAGAGAGAGAGAAATCATATCCTTGAAGAAAGACTTGGCACGCAACCAGGTTCATGGTCCCTGCCCACAACATCACATGGGTGGCATATCCTCTACCCACCCAGATGCCCACACACTGAGCTGCTCATAGGTAGAGGTTCAGACATGTCATCAGCATCTACTACTTGCTTCATGTGTGGCCTAGGGCTTCCTAATTCCCACTCCTCAAACCAACGCACAAACTCAAACACAGCTATTCTTCAAAACTCACACCCCTCTGAATTTTGCAATGCATTCTCCAACCAAAAAAGTATACAAAAATGCATATAAAAGTGCACAGACTGCAGATATTGCCGAAACTAATAAACAATAAAACATTATATTAGGGGGAATTGCTTGCAAAATAATGCTTCATTGTCAATGCTGCATACAATAAAAATTGTTTATTGGGAGAAATTCGCTCTGAAATGCTGACAGATGCTCATCAAGATTAAAAAAAAGATTCACAAGTTGTGGAGATCTGAATTTAAGATTGGAAAAATGAGAAATGGGGAGAAACTGTCTGTATTGTGGATCCCCTTAACCCATGTAGTGTACGATGGGGGCTTAAACTTTAAACAGTGGAAATATTGGAATAATAATAAATAATAACCTGTGGGGTAAAAGGTTTTACAAGTTTTCTAAATTGTAAAATGGAAGCTTCCCCGGGGAGGAGTGTAGTCTACAACTGCCTTGTTGTTGCGGAAAAGATCCTGCTGGGTGCAGCAGCAGCCTGACAGGATGACAAGGCCTTCTGCTCTTCCCTGCTAAGCTGCATTCTGAGTGAAATAGGACTCCGCTGCAAGAACTTTCCCTCATCAACCTGGCAACTATTGGGTTCTGCTAGAACCTGACAATATTGACTGGCAATTATAACCTCCCAATTGCACATCCTCTCACATGAACCACTCTGTGAATATGAGAAGCCTCCCTTTTCCCCTGCTGCAAGAGAAGATTGTCTGAGCAATCAAGCGTCTCAGTCCTATCACTGTTGGCATGCTGTCATCTTTTGTGTCCTGTACTGACATCCTCTTTTGACTGAATGTAACCCTGAATCAAGCAGCATTCAAACATTTGCCTGAAAGTGGGAGCTATAAAACTAGGGGACACCAGCCCACCCCTGAATGTCCCTGGGTGTGCAGTCTGCTCTTTAGACCTTCACAGGACTAGCATGAAGGCCTGAAGAGGGCTTTTAAGGGTGCTTGACTGAATGCACTAATAATAAACCCTCCACTGAAAATCATTGGAGCTCTAAAGAGCACATTCAGGAGTTTAAATTGTATTTGAAGTTATGTAAGTAGAGGTCTGACCAAACTGCGGGAGGCAGTGGAAGACAGGAGTGCCTGGTGTGCTCTGGTCTATAGGGTCACCAAGAGTCGGACACGAGGCTCCCTTATTTACATAGTCCCCTCAGTCAGGAAGAGCTGAAAAATGGCTAAAGAAGATATGCCAGAGGCTTGCCAGACCCCTTTCTCTCTCTTTTTTTAATTTAATATACTTTATTAAGATTTAAAATTAAAATACAATCCACACATACTCAAAAATCGCAATCATACCAAACAAAATCAATTATACAAAGTCATATAAGTCATACCATACAGATCATACGAAACCATAAAGATTGTAATATACAAAATCATATAGATTGTGTAGTGATAAGAGGGGGAGAAAAAGAAAAAGAAAAAAGAGGGGGGATAAGGGCAGGGAGTGAAGTAGGAAGAAGAGAAGAGAAGAAAGGAGGAAAGAGCAGAGGTAGAGAAAAGAAAGGCAGATAGAAGGGAATTAGGGGAGAAAAAGAAGAGAGAGAGAGAAAGAAGAAACATACATTTATTTCAACAATCTCATCCAAAAACAATCAATAAGAATATCATCTAAATTCCTTAATAATCTCAATCTAATACCCTTATTTCTCCCACTGAAGACTTCCACTTACCCCTATTCTCAGATTTCTCTAGATATTATTTCCTATTACTGCATTCCCCAATAAAAATAATTCAGTACGCATGTCCAATATCATTTTCTTAACATATCACATCAATAACGTTTAAGTTATAAAGTAAAATAAAATAAGATAATAAATCTCTCCTTCCCCTCAACACCATATGTTTTGTTTTCCTTTAACTCAATACGGGGTACTAGAAGTAGACCCAAGACTTTATCATTGGGCACTGTCCCCTCATGTATTCCCCAAACTTATCCCAGTTTTGTTGAAATTTTTTTTTTGAATATCCTCTAATTAAATTAGTCAAATTGTCTAAATCCAAATAACTTAATAATTTCTCCTGCCATTCCGTTATGCTGGGTGTTTCTTTCTGCTTCCAATAGGATGCGATCAGAGTTCTCGCCGCTGCTGTTGCGTATAAGAACAATGTCTCATCCTGTGGTTTGATTGTGCTATCTGTAATCCCCAGCAGAAAGGATTCAGGACTTTTCTTTATGTTATATCTAAATATTTTTTTCATTTCTTCAAAGACTTGATTCCAGAATTTTTTAATTCCTTCACAGTGCCACCATGCATGTATGTACGTCCCCGTTTCCCCCCTGCATTTCCAACATAGATTATCTCTGGTCTTGTACATCTTGTGGATTTTAACAGGGGTTAAGTGCCACCTATAGAACATTTTGACCATGTTCTCTCTGACTCCCTCTGAGGCTGTAAATTTCCACGTTGTTTTCCATAAGCGTTCCCATTGATCAACTTGTATGTTTTTTCCTATGTCAATGGCCCATTTTGTCATTGTCTCCTTACCCAATTCATCTTTGGTTTCCCATTCTAACAGCACATTATACATCTTTGAAATAATTTTGATTTCTGGTTGTACTAATTTTTTTTCCAATAAAGAAGGTTCTACCAAAAAGCCTAATTTTTGTTTGTGTTCTTTAAATTTACTATGAATTTGGTGATATTGATACCATCCATTTAATTGGTGTTTTATTTCCCCGTAGTCCTTAAGTTTGATTTCTCCTTCTCTGTCCTCTAATAAGTCCCTATAGCTCCCCCGGTTTTCCCCTGAATTTAATTTTTTGACTGTGATTATTTCTATTGGTGATGCCCACCTGGGGGTTTTAGGCTCCAACAATCTTTTATATTTAGTCCAGATTTTTAAAAGAGATCTTTTAATTACATGATTGTTGAAGTCCTTATGTACTCTGACCTTATCTTCCACCAGGTAGGCATGCCATCCAAATTTATTCCCCACCCCTTCCAAATCCAGTAATTTATTATTTTCCAATTTAATCCAATCTTTCAACCACACAAAGCCTGCCGCATCATGATAGAGATTGAGATCGGGCAATGCCAGGCCTCCTCTTCCTTTAGTATCAATCAAGAGTTTATACTTTATTCTAGCGGGTTTGTGTTTCCATATAAATTTCATCAGATCTTTCTTCCATTGTTGGAAAATATTGTTTCCTGTACCTAAAATCGGGATCATCTGAAACAAAAAAATCATTTTAGGGAGTATGTTCATTTTTACGGCCGCGATTCTACCAAGCAGTGACAAATTTAATCGTTCCCAATTTTCCAGATCCTTTTTTATTTCTTTCCAAATTCTACAATAATTATCCTTTATTAAATTGTTTGTGTTGTTAGTTATCCAAATCCCAAGATATTTTGCTTTTTCCACCACCTTTAGCCCCACTTTCCCTTCTAATTGAAAAATCTCCTGTTTTGTTAAGTTTTTGGTTAACATATTTGTCTTATTGATATTTAATTTGAAACCCGATAGTTTCCCATAATCATTTATTACTTTCAAAACATGGGGGATGCTTTCTGTCGGTTCCTCAACTGTAATGATGATATCATCTGCGAATGCTTTTGTTTTATAGACATTTTCTCCAATTTTGATTCCTTTGACTTCCTCCTCTTTTCTTAAGTTTTCCAATAAAAACTCAAGACTCAATATAAACAAAAGTGGAGATAGAGGGCAGCCTTGCCTGGTACCTCTTTGGATGTTTATCTCTCCCGAAATTTCATTATTTATTATTAGTTTAGCTGTTTGGGTCTTGTAGATTGCCCCTATTCCGTTGTTCATTTTTTCTCCAAATCCGAGGAAGTTCACACATTTTTTCATAAACACCCACGATACTCTGTCGAAGGCCTTTTCGGCGTCCAACAGTAAAAATGCAGCTTTTTTATCGATTTTTACACTAAGATATTCCAATAGATTAATAACATTTCTTAAATTTTCATGCATATATCTTTTTGGTAGAAAGCCCGACTGATCTTTATTTATTACTTTCCCTAATTCCTGTTTCATTCTGTTAGCCAATAGGTTCGCAAATATTTTATAATCATTATTAAGTAAGGAGATCGGTCTAAAATTTTTAATTTGGGTGTTATCTGTTCCTTGCTTAGGTATTACCGCTATATAAGCCTCTTCCCATGTTTTGGGGATTTCACCATAATCAATGATTTTGTTCATCAGTATCCTCATAGGATCTAACAAAAGTTTTTCGAACTTTTTATAATAAAGAGCTGAGAGCCCATCTGTCCCCGGTGATTTTCCTATTTTTGCTGTTCGAATTACCTTTTGTACTTCCAGAGATGAAAAGGGTTCATTCAATACATTTAGTCTTTCTTTGTCTAATTTTTTTAAATTGGAGTCCTGTAAGTATCTTTCTATTTCTCCTTCGTCTACCTCCTCTTCCTTATATAATTTTGTGTAGAATTGGACAAAAGAATCCCTGATTTCCTTGGGTTCTGTTATAACCTTCCCTTCCTGTGTTAATTTGTCTATCACTCTTTCTTTCTGTTTTTTCTTCAATTGCCATGCTAAATATCGGCCTGCCTTATTTGAGAATTCAAAACTTCTTTGTTTTAAAAATCTTATTTTATTCTCAATTTCCTTATCTAATAATTTAGAAATTTGATCTTTCAATAGTTTTATAGCTCTATTTATTTCCTCCTTCTTTTGTATCTTGGCCTTCCCTAATTCTGCTTCCTTCTTTGCTATTTCTTTTAGCAAGGTGTCTAGTTTTTTCTCTTTTTCTTTTCTTTTCCAGCTACCTTGGCTGACAAAGAAACCCCTGATCACCGCCTTTCCTGCATCCCACACTACATTTACTGATGTCCCTCGATTTAAGTTTTCCTCAAAGTACTCTTTTAACACCTTTTCCGCCTTTTTTATTATATCTTCATCTTCTAATAAGGATTCATTTAATCTCCACCGTCTGGTTATCCGGTCGTTCCCTTTTAATTCCATTAAAATTGGGTTATGGTCCGACAAACATTTAGGCAGAATTTCGATTTTTTTACATCTCATTGCTAGTTCTCTAGAAATCCAGATTAAATCAATTCTACTTTCAGTGTCGTTTGGGTGGGAATAGTATGTATATTGTTTCTCAAGGGGGTGTTTATATCTCCACATGTCTCGTAAATCCAATTTTTCAATCATGTTAAAAAAAGTTTGGGGTAACTTCCCTTCTTTTTTCCCTACACCTTTACTCAGTTTATCCATCTCTGGGGAGACCACCCCATTGAAATCTCCAAGTAGAATGATTTTTTGGTCTATAAAATCCAATAATATTTCTTCTAATTTTTGATAGAATTCTGTTTTATTTTCATTAGGTGCGTAGAGTCCCACCACTATTATCTTTTCTGCTTTCCCTTGGATTTTCACCATGATAATTCTTCCTTCAGTATCTTTATAAATTTGTTCCGGGTTCAATTTAGCGTTCACATATAATACGACCCCTCTTTTTTTAACTACATCCGAAGATATAAACTCCTCCCCCAGATTTTTCTTCACTAGTAGTCTGCGGTGTCTTTTGGTGATATGTGTTTCTTGTAAACAAGTTACGTCAGGTTTCCTTTTGCCCAGTAGATGTTCAACTCTATTCCTTTTCGTCTTATTATTAAGGCCATTGACATTCCATGTAATAAATCTTAAATCCATTTTTAAGCTGATAAAATCTTTATTCTATCTTTATTAAATATCCTCGTTTGGGAGTAAGAGAGAATTTTAAATTGACGGGCAAAACAACGAAGAGCGAGAGAGAGAGAGTTGGCTTACGGGAGCAGATCAGTAAAGAGGAAGAAAAAAAAGGAAAAAAAATTAGAAAGAATAAAAAAAGGAAAAATATCAAAAATGGTCACAAATTTCTGCATACAGTTATAGTGATTTCTTACTATACTAGAGATAGATGTATCTTAAACAGAGTAGGTATCTTCCTTATTTATCATTTATTAAATTTCCTTATTCTTCTTCGCTTTCTGAACTATGTTTATCCCCTTTAGCTTCTTTCTTGTCTCCCGGTTTCCCTCCCCCCCCAGAAACTTTTCATATTTCCTCCAGAATTTCTCTGCGTCTAGTCCTGTGGTCAACTTTCTTTTGATTTGCTTGTAGGTGAAGGTAATTCCTTCAGGGAATTCCCATTTAAAATAGATGTCATTCTTCTTTAATGCCTCAGTCAGGAAGTTGTATTTTGACCTTTTTTTCAATAGTCTTGGTGGTATCTCTCTCATGATTGCTATTTCTCTATCATCTATTTTCAGTTTTTGGGTTTTCTTACGTATCATAATTTTGTCTCTCAATATCCTTGAATTCAGAAAGACTAAGCAGTCACCTGGCCAATTATTCGCACGGGCTTGTTTCGATCTCAACCTGAATGCTTTATCCAGGCATATAGAAATGTCCTCCTCCTGCAAGTCCATCCACTGCGCCAGAGCTGTAATGATGACATTCTCTATATTTTCATCTGCTTTTTCCTTCAATCCTCTGAACCTCAGGGTCAAATCATTTTGTTTTAATTCTTGCATCGCAAGAGCATCTAGTAGTGCTTCCTGACTGTCTTTTAATTTTTGTATTTCTTCCCTCATTTTTTCTTGACTTCTCCTATTTTCTCTACCTTCCTCTGCATGCTTTTTAGCCACTTCTTCCTGCTTATTTAACCTTGCTGTTAAGTTCTGGATTTCACTTTCCATTTCTTTATTTTTCTCTTGTAAGTCCATGACATGTTTGTCCAAATTTTCAATCGCTTTGGTATTCTCTTCTGTCTTTTTCCAATTTTCTTCAATTCTATTCCCCATCTTATCCATCTTGTCATTCAATGAGTCCATCTTTTCTGTAAGGTCTGTCTTTAACCCAAGAATCAGTTCCTTTATGTCCAGCGTATCCGAATCCATATTTGATCCTCTTCTTTGGGTACCAGCCGGCGTAATCGCAAGTTGATTCTTGAGTCTTTTATTCTCTCCCATTTTTACGTAATGTAGGGTATATCCCCAAAGCTTTAAAGTTCAAAGTTGTAAGAGTCCTTTTTCCTCGACTTCAAAGTGGAAAGAAGTTTATATTCAACCTTAACATTTGGGGGGGGGAGGCAAGTTCTTACGCTGGTATCATATCTCTACCGCTAAAGTCAAGGGGGAGACTGGATGCAAGTCAGAGAGGGATTAAATCCACTTTCCCATACAGGGCAGGAGTGTGAAGAGTATGGGCTAGTATGGGCTGTCACTAGATGTCACTCTTTCCTTACTTTTCCTCCCCTTCTCCCAGCCTTTTTCTTATAGTCTGCCACTCTTCACTTTCTTCTTCCTGCTTCTTGTATCACCAACTTCCGTTTCTCAGTGACTCAACAATTTCTCACCGCCATTAATCTCTTTTGCTGCCGATTTCCTGTTGTGATTACCCCCTTCTGGCAGCCTCCAATGTCCCTCACGGTGGTTCAAAATTTAATTTTCCTTCCCTCCCCTTTTGTCAATTCAGTCCTTCTTTTGTAGCCCCCTCTATTAATCTACTCCGTCCAGCACTCTTTCCTCCTCACTTCTTGCCTCCTCTCACCGCCCCTCACTTTGCCTTCTTGTCTCTTTGTAACTCTCTTAGCGTTTCTTTGTAATTCTTTGTAGCAGTTCGTATAGGAGGAACCACCCCTCGCGCTCCCCTGTTATCCCGCTACTCACAGTCTTTGCGTTTGTCACCTCGTCCCTTCCCCAGAAGGTGGGTACATCCAGACCAGGCGTTGCGGGGGGGGGGGTCAGTTCCTTCTTTTCTTAGGGCTCTGCAAATATTATAGTCCCATATCGCTTTTTTGACGCAGTTCACAAGTCCTCTAGAGATAGGGGTAAGCTCCGTTTGCAGTCCTCCCCAGTTTCCGCTTGCCAGTCGTTTTGAACTAGTTCAGCAGAGAACTTGGCAGCACCCCTTTCTCACTGTAGCATGTATGTTTACATGTGAGTAGTATAAGGCCATATCCACACCACACCATACATTTTAAGCAGTATCATACCACTTCCCCCAAAGAATCCTGGGATCTGTGGGATAAATCAGCTTCCTATAACCAACATGCTTAACTTAATGCATGAAGGGTGGTGGCCAAACTCAGCCCTCCAGTTCTTTTGGGACTACAATTCCCATCATCCCTGAGCACTGGTTCTGTTAGCTGGGGATGATAGGAGTTGTAGTCCCAAAACATCTGGAGGGCAAAGTTTGGCTACCACTGGGTTAAGACTTACTTTGGAGTAAGCCATCCTACCAGGCTTCACTTGGTCACAGCCCCTCACCTTGGGAGGAAGGGTTACTAAACTCGTTCTCTCTGCTTCTACTATGTCAGTAGTAAAGCAGCTGGAGGGCCAAGTTTGGCCATCACTGTACTATGTGAATCTTGCCAGTAAGGATGTCTAAACTGGATGCTCCAAGCTTAGACCGCAAGGCTTTAGCAAGCCATCTCTGTATAATTTAGAAACTTACCATTTTTGAAACTAAGTTGCACTACCTGTCCTTTCTTGCTGCTGTATGGAAAAGCACATGAATCTGACCTTTGAAGAGTTTGCAAGTAAACCATTTTTCACTTATCAAACGTGTAGTCTCTTTCTATGCTAAGGGAAGTGGAGAAATTCAGAAGTCACTTAGGGGATATTTTAAAGGTCTAACAGCCTATATTTCCATGCTTTACTTTGCTGCATGTTTTGTGATTTTAAATCTCTGCTGGGGCTCTTTCACCAAAGAGTACTTGCCCCAAACCTGAAGCTAGGCATCAAGGGAATTCTCCTTTTATTTTTCCCTATCTAGTATTTATTCTTTTAACCAAACCAAAATATTAAAACCAACAGGAACAGTATTTTGTTCAGGGTACTCAGAAGTATTCAAAGACCCTGTTCCCCTCACAGAGCTGCATTTCCCAAAGTGGTTGAACAATCCACCCTCTTCCTCAGGGAAACTCTAGAACAGGGGTCAGCAAACTTTTTCAGCAGGGGGCCGGTCCACTGTCCCTCAGACCTTGTGGGGGGGGCAGACTATATTTTGAAAAAATATATGAATGAATTCCTATGCCCCACAAATAACCCAGAGATGCATTTTAAATAAAAGGACACTTCTACTCATGTAAAAACACCAGGCAGACCCCACAAATAACCCAGAGATGCATTTTAAATAAAAGAACACATTCTACTCATGTAAAAACATGCTGATTCCCGGACCGTCCGCGGGCCGGATTTAGAAGGTGATCCGGCCCCCGGGCCTTAGTTTGGGGACCCCTGCTTTAGAAGTTGTAGCTTTCTGAGCAGAACAGACATCTAACAACTCTCAGCACACCTGGCAAACAACATTTCCCAGAATTCTCTGTGGTCCAGATGTGTCCGAAGTGACCAAAGAGGACTTCTGTGGTCATGAATGTATCTGGCTTTGACCCAGACTGGTGTAGTCCTCTAGTCGTGGTATATGTGCCCATTCCCAGACTGTGACAGTGAGCGGGCTTCATCTAACAATATCTTCAGAATATCTCTCTAACCAACAATTGCTGCCCCTTGAATTCTGCAAAGATTTGCTCAGCCCTAATTCTGATGTTCATCTCAGTGAGATTAATCTCATTGCTATGGACAATCCTTGGAAGTTCATAACTTTTGAAAGGCAATTATTATTTATCAGTTATTTCAAACGCACACAGAACTCAAGGTGTATACTGTACTGACATTCAGTAATAAATGTGGGATCCCTCCAGACATAAGTATAAATTAACATTTATCTAAACTGCAATTATAATTTATTATGAAGGCAGCTGCATGGCATGTATGTGTGTTCAGTTACCCAGGATACCGCATGGTTCATGCTGGGAACCACCATTTGAGATCCATAAGCCCAGACAGCATGCTGCTTTAAATTAATTAGTCCAATATGTCATACCCTCTCAACAGGAAGTAGAAGAATGCAACAGAAAGCTGCTCTTTTTCACATGATGCATATGCAACTCATAAGGGCACAGCTGTAGTGGTTGGTTGAAGTTGTGAACTGATAAAGGGGGATGGTTAGCCCCCAAAGCCAGAATAAGTCAAAGAAAAGGCAAAACCTCAAAATGGAAAGAATGAATCTTCATCAAATCATAACTGTAAAACAATAAAAGGACCACAACATTTTTATCCTTCCAGACATTTGGATACAATTCATGGTGTGGTTGGTTGTTCATTCTTATTTGAGTAGTGTAGATCATTGTGGAGGAACATTTTTAGTGTATTTGTGATTTATAGAAGGATCTTTTATTGCATATTATATATTTTGTATACTGTTGGCCTTGTTATCCTCATAGCAGCCCTGTGAGGTAGGCAAGGCTGAGATACAGTGACTAGCCCAAGGACACAGTGAGCTTCATTAATGGGTGGTTATTTTGTCCCTTAACTCCCCGGTCCTAGTCCACTTAATATCCCTCCAACTTATTCCACATTACTAAATGGTGACATGTAAGTGAATAAGCTGGGAAGGGAGAATAATCTTTTCCCATTGTCTGGAAATTGTTGGGGTCCCTTGTTAACAGTCCTGCGTGGCACTTTTAAGATTAACCAGTTAGGTTGCAATCCTGTACATACTAATCAGGAAGAAATCCTGGTGGAATTCAGTGGAACTCACCTCTGAAGAACAAATGGTTACATTGGAATGAATCCGCACTAGAAATCATGACAGCAGGGACCCCTTCTGAACCAAAATAGGACACTCAAACATTGCACTTTTATTAATGTTTATCATTTCAGTGTCCACTGGGTTTCTTTGGTGTTTTTTTTTTGCAAAAAAGGAGGGCAGAGAGAGAACCAAAAGAGGTTGAGGATACACACACAACTTTTCTCCCACCAGAGTAGCAGCAGTAGTGACAGTAGAGACCCCATCTGAACCAATGTAAAGATACTTCAAATGGTTTGGGTACAACTGCAATCTTAAGTGTCCACAGTATCTTTGCAAGGAAGGAGAATGAAGAGAAAGCCAGAACTAGGAGCGTAGGAAGGGAGTGTGGGGACACCCTGGGTGTCATCCCTGAGAGGGTGACAAAATGGCACACTGTGGGGGTGGCACTTACCATGGGGCGCCTGAGCCACCCGTCTCTCCTGGGAGTGACACGGTGGCTCAGAGCCCCGCGCTGCCTGAAACGGCAGCGTGGGGCTTGCGTCCGCCAGGCGGACTCCATGGGCAGATTGCCGTCATGTCAGAGCAGTGCCGGTGCTGGAGCAGCCGGAGCAGCTAGCTATACCCCTGGCCAGAACAACTTGGCCGCACCTCTGTGACCTCCTAGCAGCCCTACAAGGTCTAGTGGGCACCAATGTCACCAGGTAACTGTCCCCGGCCTCTGGGAGGCATCAGAATGAAGTCCCGGCTCCGATGCCTTCATGGAGGCTGGGGCTTCGCTCCGATGCCTTTGCGGAGGCCAGGGAGCGCTCCCGTGGCTGCAACCCAGTCGCGGAAGCGCTCCCCGGCCTCTGGGAGGCATTGGAACGAAGTCCCGGCCTCCCCGAAGGTATCGGACGCTCCGGTGTCTTCGGGGAGGTTTGGCCTTCACTCCGATGCCTTCGGGGAGGCCGGGCCTTCCCTCTGGGCCTCCAGGAGCCGTTAGAGTGAAGGTCCGGACTCCCCGAAGGCATCGGGCGCTCAGTAGGCCTCGGGCACCTTGGTTTACTAACTTCCGGGTCAGGAGTGTTCGTAAACCGAAAATTCGTAAACCGAGGTGTTTGTAAACCGAGGTACCACTGTAATATACATACTGTATTTTGTATTTAGACTTTTTTTAAAAAACAAATCAACAATGTGAAAGTGGCTTAGACAGAAGTTGGTGCTCAATGCAAGAGCTGCTCTGATGTAGGCAAGGCTCAGTTGGGTCAGAACAGCTACATTTTGTGCATAAATCCATTTGAAACTGATTCTTCCCTCATCTTCACTAACTTTGTCACTATATGCTCATATGACATACAGATACTTTTTGTTTTTTTATTTTTAGTCATCTTTCTTCAGTGTCTGCAGGTGTTCAACCATGCTGGAGCAACTGAGCTATCTCTTGGGGTGCATGGTCTAAAGTTTCTCTGACAATTGCCCTCTTCAGTTCAAGGGAACACAAGGACAGAATCAGCTCTCTTGAGGTTCCCTCTCCAGGTATGAGCTGTCATGGCCATGTTCCAAGATGAATGCTAGGGCATATTTTGGTGTGGTGAACTGTAATCCCTTTTTGATTTGACAGCTTTTAGTAAACTATCTGAGGGATTATGCTTATTAGGATCCATGCTTCTGCAAATATAGCAGATGAAAGGCCATTAAGATCCCTTTATAGAGAAATTAATGCACTGGAAGCCACAATGGCAAACATGTCTTTAAGAAGAATGTTTCAGGTTGTGAATTTTCTGGGCTTGTTAATGATAGGCTCATTATTTTGGCAAATGGGGCTTCGAAAAAGAGTATATGCAGTTAAGGCATGCTCTGTCTTGCAGCTGTGATTCCAGGTTCTCAAGATCCCCATGGATAGGATCACTGAGGAGTGCAAGAGTAGTCTAAACAATGCTTCATTAGACTGTTAGAAAGTTAATCCTTGCAATTTAAGGTTTAGAATTTCGTGACTCCAAAGTTTACAGGTGACGGTGCCATTGGATGGCGTTGCATTGGCTGCTAAAGCTTCCATGAATCCAGGATAACCACAAATTGAATTCTACCAATTCTTTCTTCCCTAGTGCCTCCTGCAAAAGCTGCTCTGGAGATGTGGAGGAAGTAGGATGGGGGAAAAGTTGGGGTGGGGTGGGGGAATCAGCAAAAATCACTTTCCCTCTCCCTCCAGTGGGAGCTTTTGCTGGATCAGAGTCCCTTCTGCAAATGGGGGGGGGGACTTCTGTTCACAGGATGGCATGTCTTGCCGAATCTCGTTGCACCTTAAAGACTGTGGTCTGGCATACACAAAATCTGATAAAAATGGTTTGCAATCCTCCTTAAATCTTTAAGGTGCCACAATATTATTGTGTTGCCTTTGCCATTGTTACTGCTCTGGAAGTTCATCTAAAGCATGTGACACCCCTTCCCAGTAAATCCCATAGTACTGATATGTCCAGATGACTGTCAGGTCACCAGCTGTTTTAGTTGCTACCAAACCAGGAAAGTTAATAGGGCTTCTGCATAATAACAATTGAATGTACAGCAGTTCAATCCACCCCACTGCTTGTTCAGAAGAAGAAGAAGAAGAAGAAGAAGAAGAAGAAGAAGAAGAAGAAGAAGAAGAAGAAGAATTCTATCTAGGGAAGGCTTAATTTGCCTTCACTTTCTGGATAACATGAATTCTGATACTTAGTGACCCAGAGGAAGATCTGGGGAATAAAAAAAAGAAAGGAAAGGTTTAAACAGAAAGAGACAAATGGAAGACCTAGCAATTTGCTGCACTCCCCCTGCTAGCATTATTGAATGCTTCCCCCCTTTCCTACAGTTCAACTCCCTCATCTTATATCTGAAATTAAGACATTGTGCGGGAAAGTGGAAAGATTTTCTCTGCTACCTAAATTGAACTTGCAGGGAGGTGGGAAGTCTACTGAATCAAGCAATAAATCTGTAGCTGCCTTCGCCTCTCAACAATTAAGCCTAAAAGAAAGAGTCCTTGACAACTGCACAGGGATTGCAGAGGCTAGTGGCTCACAAACCACAAGGAAAGTATTATTGTTGAACAAAGACGCTTACGTTCATTGTGGAACCCTACAATCAGTTGTATAACCTGATGGTACGAGTATTAAAACCACATGGGCCATTATCCAACACAATTAAGTGACAAGCACAATTAATTAAAGCTAAGAGCACATTAAATTGAAATCAATTGTATTAAGCTCATACATTTCCATTCTAGACAATGGCTGTGGACTTGATTACAGACAACTTAAAATATTACAAAAATACACAGTTACATATATATTTTTGGGGTGTGTGTGTGTGTATTCACTTCCTTCTGACACCCCCCCCCCTCTGTTCTCATCCAGGGTTCAAACAAACACTCAGCTCATCGACAAAAGTCTCACAATGAGAAGAATTTCTGGAAACAGCAGACTGTTAGGATTTCCTACACACGAGTAGGACCCTGGCAGAGACATATGCCCGACTGGCATGTTCCCTCCCTCCTGGTCAACCGTTCAGGAGCTTCAAAAGCTTTCTCTAGCCTGAACATCATAGCAACTAATGCCAAGAAGCATTAGCACACTTAGGGATCCACAGAATTTGCACAGTTGTGTAACAGAACTCAGCAACTCAACATTTTGGCTAATCTACATTTATTTACATATAAACACACACGTAGCACTGCAACATGGCTCCCTCTCTCTCTAGCATCAGCTAGCAAAGAGAATGAACAAAGGACAATAGTCCCACTTCATGGAACACAGTAACACAAACATCCTGTCTTCATCACTTCCCACTGTGTGGAGTCAAAACATACACAGTCATGCGAAAGACAACAATCCCATGACAGCAGACATGGATAATGAATCTCCAACACAGACACCAGCCTAGTCCAGGCACCCCCAAACTCAGCCCACCAGATGTTTTGGGACTACAATTCCCATCATCCCTAGCTAACAGGACCAGTGGTCAGGGATTATGGGAATTGTAGTTCCAAAACATCTGGAGGGCTGAGTTTGGGGGTGCCAGGCCTAGTCTCTCACCCTAGCCTTATTTTTATTTATTTATGGGCAGGCTCAAGGTGGATTGTACTTCCCCAGGGTGCCTACAGCTGTGTCCCATTCAGCTAAACTCCCCACACTCATTTGCAGAGACATTCAGTTAAACATTAGGAACGTTCAGATATTAGATTTTAGTAGCAGGTACAGCAGAGCCATGATTTGTGCCTCTGCACAGCCACAAAAAAACAGGGTTCAAATGTGCAATGGGAAAGTGGGTTTTCATGGGTTTGTACCTTTCTGCCACAATGCCTGCCGGTCTTATGTTTTTCATCGGTGAAAATGGAACATCCTGATTGTCATAGGACTTCCTTTGTGGAGGAGCCCTATACAGACACCTAAAGAATGGACACTGCTGCAAATATGTGGCTCTCACATTGAGCCTGAACATGTGGTTGATGGGGCTTGTGCAAGGGGCATGGCCGACAGCCCAAAACCTTGCTTCCCTGACATGAATTTGTGAGTGCAGGAATGGGGTCATGTGAACCCTCTAATGTGACACCACAATCAGTGACACAATAATCTCAGCTGCGGCCAGGTTCATGCACTCCACATTGATCTGCCCATGAGCAAGTTTTATGACTTGGCCCTAGACAGATGAAAATAAATCGTTCAATGTTTTCTAGCTCTACATGAAAGCATATATTTAAAAAACCAACCTTAACCACATTTTCTTCTTGGTCATGCTTTGTTCCCCCCACGTTCCTCTGGTTTTTCTCACTGTGGTATTTCTGGACTTTTATCTACAACTCCTTTTTTAAGGGTTGGAAAATGTGATCCAAAATCTCCTGAGGAATCTTGCTACCTCCTCGATGTTCACAGAAACAGCAATCTGAATAAATAAGTGGATAAATAACAAATAACTGTCAAATTTAGTCCACTAATGGCCCACATCTGTCACTTACATGGGCCTGCAATGTTTTTGTGTAATTCCTTCTGTATTAAGCATCAAATAATACATTAGGAAATATTTTGTCTTTAATGGATTTAATACTTGTCTGCAATTTCACCTTTTTAAAAACAACTTCATCTGACATGCTGGCACAGGCCCATGTTTAATGATTCTTAAGTCAGGTCTGAGCACATTTGTTACACAGCTGGAAAATTATATCGTCATATAATTTATTATGTTGTATGACATGCAAAAGCCTATTTCCCCAACTCCCTCCCACACGGATCACTTGAAAATTTCTGAAGGTCTTGGTGGAACACTTAATTATTATTTTTCTGCCTGTTGTAGCAATTGAAATGTGCTGTGCTCAATGTTCGGTGGTTTTAAATTGTATTTTATTGCTTCTTTTATTTTTTTATATAGTATTTTATTGTATTACAATTTGAATTCCATAGAATTCAGATTATTAGTGTTCTTCACAGACACTCCATGGATCACCTGCATGAAGCTTGTGGACCATTGATGGTCT
The DNA here is from genome assembly GCF_965207765.1 of Zootoca vivipara. Taxonomy (NCBI): domain Eukaryota; kingdom Metazoa; phylum Chordata; class Lepidosauria; order Squamata; family Lacertidae; genus Zootoca; species Zootoca vivipara. The sequence continues at coordinate 42,138,496 of NC_142588.1, forward strand.
GTGAATTACTTTTTGGGAACTCCTGCCCTACACTCCCTGGGACAATACATAAATGGAAATGCAGCTAGCCTTCAAAATTTGTGGTTCTCTGAATTTTGCTATGCAGTTATCCACCCCCCCCCAAGTGTTACAAAAATGTCTACATTAGGGGTGCAGTCAAATGCATGTACAGTGGAACCTCGGTTTATCAACACCTCGGTTTATGAATTTTCGGTTTATGAACACTGCAGACCCATCTGGAACGGATTAATTCATTTTCCATTACTTTCAATGGGAAAGTTCGCTTCAGTTTATGAACGCTTCAGTTTATGAACAGACTTCCAGAAGCAATTGTGTTCATAAACCAAGGTACCACTGTATTGAAAATAACATACAAAATGCATTCTATCAAGGAAAGTTACTTGCAAAAATCTGTATATTAGGTAAAAGGCACTCCCAAATGCTGGTCATTTTTGAAAGCTGTGTTGAGATGTAGGCAACCTTATCCAACACCCACCCAAGGGCTACTTGTCAGTGGTGGGCACAGCCAGAGGAAAAAGTGGTAGAGCAATGAATGCAGATTTTACCGTCAGTACAGTAGTCTAGTTCCTTCACACTCAAATATCCCTCTCTATCCTCCATCTAGGCAAGTAAGCAGACTTATCAGAATTCAGAGACACATATAAGCCAGACAAGAGCACTCAAGGAGGTTGTCAAGGCGGGAGCTGGGAGCTGTTCAGCAACAACTTGCAAGGTATCAGTGAAGTTAACTCTTTATTCAAAGAAATTGAGCAGCTCAGGCCTAGTGAGCACAGCTACTCTTCCCAGTAGGCCTGGGGGCCAAATCAGTCCTCCAGTGAAGCAGTTGTGGGGACTGAAGGCCCCCACTTTCCCACAGCTCTCCAAGTCTCCTACTCCCCCAGTTCCATTACAAGCAACCTGAGGCTCTATCATCTTGCCTGTCTCTGCTCCACCCTCTTCATACCTCTGTGGGTTCTGAGAGACTGGGGGGTGGGGGAAGCTGGTTGCAGCAGGAGGGGGACACCCCCCCCCCAAATTCTTCAGAAGTCTGCCTCATGTCTGCCTCTTGGGATCCCTCCTCTCCAGCCTCAGCTTCGGCTTCTGGACTGCCCTGTTCCCTGTTCCCCAGCCTCTTCCTGCTTCCTAAACCCTGTTACCTCTGCAGCTTCTGACAATAACTCTCCCTGGCCTGATGCTCTTCTCCCTCTGACCACTCTTCATCATCCCACCACCAACCCCCTGGCTCTGAACCTTCTTCCATTGGGGGTTCCCCAGCTGGTGCCTTCCACCACTCCTCTGCATGCAGGCAGTCCATGACAGAGGTTGCATAGTGGGGCTTGATAATGAATGTGGCTTGATTGTGGCTTGTCTGTGATCAGACAGTGAGCCTGGAGGGCTGATTTGGCCCCCAGGCCTGAGGATCCTCACTCCTGTTTGAAAAGGAGTGGGATAAAAATGAAATGCCCAAATGCTTCTAAAGCAGGCTTCCTCAACCTCAGCCCTCCAGATGTTTTGAGACTACAGTTCCCATCATCCCTGACCACTGGTCCCGCTAGCTAGGGATCATGGGAGTTGTAGGCTAAAAACATCTGGAGGGTTGAGGTTAAGAAAGCCTGTTCTAAAGGTATGTTTGCTGTAGGCAGGTATAGGCACTCCTGTACCACAGGTTTTTCCCCCTGACGCCTCGCATTGTGGGAGGTGGTTTTCCCAGGCATTCATTCATTCAGATAGGTCAATTGATTGAGCAGCATTCAGTCTGTGAAGCATACCATTCCATGGAGGAATTGGCTTTTCTCAGGATCCTAAAATAGAAACACTAGATCCCTTCAAATATGCCAGAAGAAATGTTAACTGTGTTCACAGCCTTTGTGAGGTCATCACAGGCACAGTGAGCGGCATAATGTTCCCACTCCCTTAAATGGTTGTTTTTCCTACACAGTTTGTCTAGAATAGTGTGGAATAATAATTAAATATAAAAATACAGTAGGGCTGTGCTGTGAAATATTCATTCCTTCTCTCCCCCAGCTGCTTGCTGCAGAGAATGACACAACACCATCTATTAGGGGCCTCTCCATCAGGCCTTCTGCTGTATGAAAAATAATAGCTTAAATTATACAACCCAAACTATCTCTTTAAGAAAGTTTAAAAGTCAGGTGGTGATGGCATCTGTGCCTAAGGTGGAGATAAAAGTACCAGGAAGTTTTTTGTTACCATGGCAATTGGGGCTCCTTCATTATATGAAAGTAGAAAGGCAATATAATGAATTATTTTGTGGGGAAAGGTAAATACAATGCTATATTTTTACCCAAACCAGAGTTGTGTGTCCTTGAATAATTTAAGCAAGCTTCAGTATTAACCTAGAGGCTTAATTAAAGCAACATATGCTGCACCCCCCCCCAAAAAAAGAGAGTCAGAATGTTAAAAATAGGACTCTTTCACATCAAGAGCAAATTTGATTCATGAAATGTTGGAGGATATGGAGTCCAGGGCTGCCTTCAAATGTCTTCTAAAGGATGTTGAATGTTTTATTATGTTTTTTATATGTTGGAAGCTGCCCAGAGTGGCTGGGGCAACCCAGTCGGATGATGGGGTATAAGTAAAATTATTATTGTTGAATAGGATGTCCCTATTTTCATCAGAGAAATGTTGGAGGATATGAACCCCGCTCCCTTCACTTGCCCACCCCAACCCCCTTCACCAAGCCCACTATCTCCTCTCTCTTTACCCCTTGCTGAAACATCCTTCTCCCTTTGCCAACTTTCTGTGGCTTGCCTGGACCTTGCTCACCTGGGGCAGACTTGCCAACACCCCTCCGTCACCAAACCTTTGCATATTATCTCTGTAGGATCCCAAGCCCAGCCCCCATCATTCTCCAGGGCCTTGCTAAAACTTTTCCTCCTTCCTACTAAACCTCTGTAAGTGGCCAAAACACCATCTTCTGCTGGAATTTTTCAAAAATTCCATCCCCATCACAACACCACATTGGCTGGCCTGCTCTGGCTGCTTAATTGACTCTGCTTGATTCCTAACTTCTCCTATTGGGCAGTTCACATACTGAAAAAACTGTTTCTTCCACTGGCTTGCTCATTCACTTACTTCCCCGTGATGTTCCCCCACATGCTGTTCTGTGTATTCGTATACCGTAAAACCTGCACTTTGGTAAAACAGTTCCACTTCAGAAACCAGATCAGTTAATGTAGCTACTCTCTCTTTCTAAATCCAGACTTCATCAACTGCACATTTTCAGAACTAAGCTAATCACTGCAATTTTAAATACCTTGGCATTCTATAAGGAAATTCATCATAATCAGTAATTTTATTCGGGCATTCATTTTCTGAACTGAAGCTGGCTTTGGGAGACACAATTAATTTATTTTTGGCAAGCAGGGAGTGAATGTTTGAACAACCTTCAGCTATGAATGGGCTACACATTGCTGAGAGATGTGGAGAGTTGGCTCTCATAGAGTGGCCCACCATCTGAGTTTTATCCTTCTATACCACATGATTGTGTTCTAGCCCATGTCCAGTCATCTGATTGGTGAGTTATCTGCCATTTGTGCTCTGACCTTTATCAAGGCTGCTACATTGTCCAGAGCTCCATAGAAAACCAGGTGGAATTATGGGCTTGGCAATGTGGGAGGGAGCACTCAGGAGTGACTGTGCTGCTGCCCTTTTCATCACACTGTTCCACAGTGAGACCTCCAGCACCTCAATGGGATGGCCACCAGAAACTCACCATATCATTCAGAAATTCATCAGATTCCATAGGTTTCGGGGGTGGGTGTGTCATCATATTGGGGGACAAAGCTACCACCACTGCAAACCTCATGAGAAAATGATCTATGATAATGAGGTTGCATCTCTTCCCACCCCTATCCATGATGGTTTCATCTGGGCTGTCTCTACCACCCTCCCCTCTGGCATCATCCAAGCACATAATTCACTCCAATAAAAATCACAATATCAGACAAACATTTCTCTTACGAGCTGTAACAGCATCACAAAGTCTTTGGTCGGTGGTTCGAATCCCCGTGATGGGGTGAGCTCCCGTTGCTCGGTCCCTGCTCCTGCCAACCTAGACGTTTGAAAGCACATCAAAGTGCAAGTAGATAAATAGGTACCACTCTGGTGGGAAGGTAAACGACGTTTCCGTGTGCTGCTCTGGTTTGCCAGAAGTGGATTAGTCATGCTGGCCACATGACCCGGAAGCTGTACGCCGGCTCCCTCGGCCAATAACATGAGATGAGCGCCGCAACCCCAGAGTTGGTCATGACTGTACCTAATGGTCAGGGGTCCCTTTACCTTTAGCAGCAAGCAAATAACGCACCAGGACCATGATAAAGTGTTCTATACTAGAAGACTCCTGAAGAGTTGCTATATTTTGAAGTATAGCTAGTTGGTGCATGCATGCTTCCCTTCTTGCATTTTGTAACAAGGCATTGCATGATGCAATCTTTCACTGATCAGCTGCAAAAAAAACGTTTTAGGTCCCATTAGGTTCATATCTGTATGCTTTCACAGTTGTACAGCTTCTTGTATGATTGACCCGTTGATATAGATTGATAGAGACCGTGAACCTGACAGACCAACCCTCTTACATTCAATTTGGTGGTTATTTTAATGACTGCTGTAAAGAATTTGCTGTCCAAGGTGGAGGTTAAACATGCCTGGAATGTGTGTCCATATACATGCAGGGCGAGCCAACCACTGACATTTTTTGTTCCTAGAGATGAGCTCTGTCATGAAAGCAAGTTATATTCACAATACACTCAAATCAAGGCAGTGAATGCATGGACCAGAAATTGAATTAATCTATGTATAGAAATATGCACTTTATCGCCTCTTATGAATTTCTGGCTCCAGCTGCTGACACACCCTTTTGGCCAGGTGTTTGCTTAATCTTTGTATCTTTAAGTACCTTTAAGCAGTAGTTTTATCATTGTGCTAGTTTTCCAGTTGTCGAGTGGATTGATGTACTGTTTATAATCTCTATTATAAATCCACACCGTGATCAACTCCCGCCTGGAAACCAATGTCCCCACTGTGGAAGGACGTGTGGATCCAGAATTGGCCTCCACAGTCACTTAAGGACCCATCATTAAAACCGTGTTTATGGAAGACAATCTTACTTGGCTACGAGTAATCGCCAAAGAAGAAGAAGATAATCTCTACTGTTTGTTTCTTTTTGTCCTCCTGCTGCAATAGAGAGCGAGTAATAAAGGGTTTAAGTATAAGTAAGTACATCAACATCTACATCATATGAAATCATCCCAAAATGCATATCCATGAAATTCTGTTCTACAAGAGAGCTGATTGGTGAATTACTGGTTCCATTTTGCATTTCTACATAAATTCAGGAGCACCCCTGCATTAAAACTCTTTCCCATGCTGCGTGTGCCATAGCACAGACTACTCCCATCACTGACATCTGCTAAGAAGCAAGAGCAAATTTGGGAAGTTGAAAGTTGTCTGTGATTATGCAATTAAAAGCTGATGTCACTTAATTTCTTTGCAAGACCATTTATACAAATTCCATCTGGACATAGGTGGGGAGGCAGGGAGCAAGCTGAGAACAGTACTTGATTTATTTTTATTTTCCAATTGATGGAAATGAATGTGAAAATGGGCTTGTCATTTTGGCTCAGGATTAGCAATGACACTGACTTGCGTAAGGCAAAAAGTTAAATGGGATTTGTAGTACTTTTCTATTATATTGGTACAGATACAGAACTCCAGTAAAGAGAAAAGTCAGCATTTTATATTTGCTGTTGAAGTGTGTTTTGGAAGGTGAGGTAACTTTCCAATGCTTTTAACTCATTCCTGTTTTGAAAAACCTTCAAGTGGAACTATTTTACATAGTTGAGGGAGAATTCAGGCTTTTGGTATCTGATCCCTTATCCAGGGCCACCTGATTGAGGTGGGTTCAGAAAAAATAATGCCTGAAATAAAATAAAGATGAAAATCTGGAAAAGAATCCTGATTATTAACCTTTTAGTCTAAAGGTAAAGGGGCCCCTGACCATCAGGTCCAGTCATGTCCGACTCTGGGGTTGCGGCGCTCATCTCGCTCTATAGGCCGAGGGATTTGCGGCGTCTGTCCGCAGACGACTTCCGGGTCATGTGGCCAGCATGACAAAACTGCTTCTGGTGAACCAGAGCAGCGCACGGAAATGCCGTTTACCTTCCTGCTGGAGCGGTTCCTATTTATCTACTTGCACTTTGATGTGCTTTCGAACTGCTAGGTGGGCAGGAGCTGGGACCGAGCAACGGGAGCTCACCCCATCACAGGGATTTGAACCACCGACCTTCTGATCAGCAAGCCCTAGACTCTGTGGTTTAACCCACAGCGCCACCTGGGTCCCTAACCTTTTAGTCTATCAAGGGTTTTTGGGTTTTTTTTTTTAGCGGACAGATTATAAATGTAAAATGTAAACTTTCTATGCTGTTGACGGTCTGCACCTGTTTTTTATCAAGAGCTGGAGGAGTAGAAGGAATTTTCACAAGCATGTTTTCCTTTCTGTTCCATAGAATCTGAATGCAATCTTAATATTCTGTAAGGGGGAGCAGGAACCCCTAAACCACAGGAGAAAACATTTTCCGCTTCCAAGTTTTCATCCAAACACACCCCACTGCATATAGTCCTGGCAAGAAAATAGAGATACATTTTTTTTGTACAGGGATTTCGAGAGTGGGGCTCATGGCCAGTTTTTCATTTCTTTGAATATACAGTATTTAGACTCAGTGTTAATATCAGTTCTCAAAACACAGCATCTTAGGTGCCAAGAGTTGGATAAAAGTTTTTAATTGCCTGGGGAGCGGGGGGGAGGAGCAGGAGGGAAGAGAAAGCAGAGAAAGGAGCAAAGATCTGTAAAGGATTCACAGAGTCCAACACCTGCCAAATGCCAGCTCTTTCTTCTCCCGTATGTCTGCATGTGTGTCTGGCTGGTGAGCCCTGACGATCACATGGACCTCAGGCAACCACCTCCCTCCCTCCGATTCCAGCCCTCACTCCCACTTCATTACTTGCAACTTTTGCAAACTACTCCAAAGCAGAAGCACTTATCCCAGACTCTGCTCTTGATTCTGGGGTTTGCTAACTGCCAAGATCTGTTTTTCCCACTCTGCTGATCCTACATTGGATATTCACAAAGGAACTTTCTACTGCAAAAAAAAGCAAAAAGCAAAAAAATAATAATGACCTCCTTTGTCGAGAAAGCTTCTTTTGCTCAGCTCTGCCTCGCGCTGTGTGCTTTTGATCTGACACTGCTTGGGGATATAGCCTGGGCTCTACCTATGGAAGAGCAGGATTACTATCTGCAGGAAATCATCAACAGGGATCATTATTATTCCTTTCCAGATGCTGAAGAGGAGTATTCACCTTTCACAGAACAGCCAAGGGAGGAAGAAATCGAGCCCCCTTTGGAGACAGAAGAAGAACCCCAAAGATTCAAGCTGGGCAAGAAGGAGTTAAAAACGAAGAAAGGCAACAAAAAAGATAAATCCACTCTCGAGACCCCACCAGGTAACTTTCTTCTTTCACTTCCGAAATTTTGAGATTCCAGATGGGTCTCAAAGGATTTCGCCCCCATAAGTTAATATCCGAAGCAGAAAAGCAGAAATAGCAACTGCACTGCTAATGACGTTAAACACCCTCGTACTAATCGCAGCTGCTACACTAACAGAGTTAGTGATCATGCTGGTCTGAAAGTCTAATTTTAACCCCTGCCTTCACTCTTTTGGGAAGCCTAAAATTTTCTTCCACTTCCTTTTCTCTCTAGCTCTAAAGGTTTTCAGGGAAAGTTTTCTTGAAGAAGTCACACATCCTGTGTGCAGACTCTTGCCTCTAACAAACAGCATCTTTCTTTTTTTGCTTAGTAAAATAGTCATGTTACCAACAAGGGTAGAGATGGGCTGAGTTTTGTTTGCAGGTTGCCCAGGTTCATTCATATAGGGGTTCTGGGATTTGCTTCTAGGAAGTGTGAACTTCTGATTTCATAACAAAGCCTTGCCTGCCTCCCTGGCAAAAGCCAGATCTCAGTGGATATAAACTAAAATCAAATTGTGGTTTTTATTGTGAATCGGAACTTAGCATAACCCAGTTATTAAAGTCTGGGCCTTAGAGTCAGGACACTGAGGCTGCAGTCCTAACTCCACTTCCCTGTGAGTAAGCCATGCCGGATTCTACAGGACTTACTTCTAAGTAGGCATGGTTATGATTGCAAATCTGACCTCAGCAAACACTACTATGATTATATTATTATTACTATTGCTTTTATTATTTTATAGCACCTTATGTAGCATAAGTTGCTTATTCCTGCATCAACACTTAATTTAAGTGTAGTAAACTAAGGCAGCTGAAATATGGCCCAGAATATTGAAATATGGTTCAAATATTTGTCCAGAACTGCTCAAGGCATTCCCTGGCTGAGAGAGAATTTGCACCTGGATTTGTTGCTTTAAACGTCCAGATTTTGGCAACTGTATCAGTTGTGTCCTTTGCTTATTTGCATTCAAGACATAAGCACAGGTACCCCCCCTCTTTTTAGGACCATAAAGTGCTTGAATGTTGGACAGAAAACATATTAAGGACCTATGCAGTTATGCCCTCTTAGACGTGGGTTTATGAGATAGAGGGATGTGCTCTGGGAGGAATATGCTGATACAGCATACTCTGCTAGGGAACCCTTGCACCTTAAAAATGTGTCTGCTTGCACCAGTCTCACTTCACTGAAATGTAGCAACATGACGGCTGCCTTTCTACATGTCTTTTGATGTACGGGACTTTTAGATAGACCTTTGTGAGATTCTCCTATGCAGATTAACTACACAGCATGCCTAGACGAACAACTATTTTCCTAAGGGCAGGACAGCATAGGGCAGTAGCAACAGGAGATAAGGAACCTTAGTTTACAGCTGTGAATTTTTGCACAAGGAACAACAGCCTGCCTATGTAAAATGGGATTTGAGAAAACAGATTGTGTACAGAAGAGGAAAATTGAACTGGCTAGCATTAAAACCACCTTTTGTCTTCAGTTTGGCGGAACTAAAGGCATGTGGGATTAATTAGGTGTTTGTAGCAAGCAATCAGCTGGGTCTGAACCGGAATGAAGCAAAGCTGACGGACAGGAATTAGGAACATGTGATCTGCCCTTTGGCTGAGCAGCTGGTAACAATCCATAGTTCCTTTGAATCAGTAGGGCTAAAATTCATTGCAGTCTGAACACTATGAACACGTTTGGTTAATGTAAAGTAATGGGGATAGAAAGTTCCAATGCAGCTGTTTCAAACACTAGCTTGCCTTTCATTTCCATTGTTTCACTTTACTACCATGCATAATATGAATTGACAGAACTATTCTTCGCCTTCCCACCAATGACACATCGTGGATCACATCATATTTGAAGTGATAAATGCCATACAGCCCCTGCTCCACACACTTCCTATAGTGCCTTCCTCATACTTCCTCATATAGTGGTACCTCGACTTATGAAGGTGATCCGTTCTGCGGCGCTCTTCGGAAATCGAATCCTTCGTAAGTCAAAACGTCCATTTTGTGCATGCGCAAAGCGCGATTTTTGCACTTTGCGCATCCGCAAACCACGTACATGGCGGAAATACTTCTGGGTTTGTGGACTTCGGGAGTCGAGGCATTCGTAAGTCGAGGTACCACTGTATTTATAATTCACTTCTGGGAATTATACAGATGCAGATACTATAGCAGCCACTGGGAAGATATTGTTGCTACCATGAACTAAGTAGGTGTCCTTCACTAATTTGTGTATCTTTCAGCTTCAACACTCTATGATTTATACAGGATGCATGGAGAATCATTTGGTCCATTTACAGGCAATCTTATTACAGCACCAGCAATTGATGGCTTGAGGTAGGTGTAGGTAGGTAGAGGTGTGTGTGTGTGTGTGTGTGTGTGTGAGAGAGAGAGAGAGAGAGAGAGAGAGAGAGAGAGAGAGAGAGAGAGAGAGAGAGAGAGAGAGAGAGAGAGACCAGACAGGCATGGAATACACACATTGGCAAGACCTGTGTATATATCAGGTCTTCTTAACCTCACACTGCATATGTAGTGCAGAGGTTGAAAGATAGGTTACCTACTAAATTCATGGTAGATGAAAAATCAGTTGGCGGGTGTGTGCCTGGACCCCAGGCCCTGACTACAACTCAGCTGGCAGCAAGGAAGGTCCCCAAGTGGCAGACAACACCTTTCTGAACCACAACAAAGCAGGCCAATGCCCAAGTGGCAAGCCAGGGTTGCTACTATCAAGAAAGAGTAGGTAGCAGGTCAGTAACTAAAGAGAATGGCGAATGCTATGTTGCTATGGCCTCGACAGGTTTACCACCACCACCTTCCCAAACCAGGATGCAATGCGACATGCTTTGCAACAGTGGTTCCCAAACTCCAACCCCATAGACCACCTGAAAATTGCTGAGGGTCCTGGAATGATTTTTCTGCTCATTGCAGCAATTGTGCTGATTTGCAATTGTTTTTTTTTCCTTTTATTTATTCCCCCACCCCCGCTCTATCTTTCCGGCCTCCTCCCACCCACCAGTGGTCTATCCTGCTCACTTTGTGGGTTCTTTGACTAATGGAGCAGCCGAAATGCTATGTCCTACAGGGGGAATAGGGCCACTGAGGGGGCTCACAAAGCATTTTTGCACAAGACTCTAGGACGATGTGGGGCAGAGGAAGAGGAACCTGGGTGCTCCCTTCAGATTTAAGGCCCTGGCAAGTGCTGTGGTGGGAGAAGCCCTATGGGAGTTGGGGTGAGTCAGGGTGTGCACAGCTCACTCTCTTCACTGCATCCTGAAAGGAGACTTTTTGGTTCATAGTAGCTGTGTGTGCACATTATATACCATAGCTCAGGCTTCCTCAAACTCAGCCCTCCAGATGTTTTGAGACTACAGTTCCCATCATCCCTGTCCACTGGTCCTGCTAGCTAGGGATCATGGGAGCTGTAGGCCAAAAACATCTGGAGGGCCGAGTTTGAGGAAGCCTACGTATCTGCATCCATCATAAATCTATAGGCAGTGCAATATAGGATGTGAATATGAGGAGCGTATGACGTATGTGCTTCAGTGGGTGCATGACACTTTTTGCAAACAAGGACAGGATAAGCATTTAGTTGGTAGACCCCCTCCACCAACTGTTTCTGCTTCCTGTATAAATCAAGTATAAATCAGGTAGTTGCAAGTAGGACTATGATAATACATGTGAAGCAGCCTTCGCCAACCTGCTGGCCTCCAGAAATTTTGGACTACAACTCCCATCAGCAGCAGTCAGGACATCTGGGCTAGCTAAGGCTGCTAGGAATTGTAGTCCAAAACATCTGGAGGGCACCAGGTTGGTGAAGGCTAAGCATTGTTCTTCAAATAAATAAATCCTTGGTGCACCAGACGAGAAGTAGCCAACAAAATTGTATTCCCTCCACCCCTAATATAAAGATTTTATTGGCAGGGAAAGATTGCATAGAAAGGCTTTTAGGATGAGAACTATGTTTTCCATCTAAGTAAGACTGGGATAAAAATATCTTGCCGGAGTTGCCAGATGTAATTTATTTAAGGGAACATTCCTTATTCCGAAATGCCTCCATGCCAAACGTCTCTTCTCCATAGCATTCCTGCGAAACACAAGCCTTTCAAACTGCATTATGTTTCTAATTTCTGAAATCTTAATGTGCCAAACCAACAAATCTTGACTGTTCTGCATTTTGTATATACATCAGGAAAATTTCCTTGGGAATGTATTCATCTTTAAGATAGTTCTGAAAGTGCTTACCTAGTTTTGTGCTCGTTTGCATGAGTGTCAACACGTGCCTCCATTTCTGGTTAATTTCTTATGAATGCTGAGGATGAAATGTACATTTTTAAGCATTTCAATGATTGCTTGGAATAGGAATCTGCCATGCAGCTAATGCACTGTCACCACCACACACAAGTTATGCAGTCCCCTCCCCTCCAACTAGTGCAGATACTCCTTCTCATGCCTATCTTGGATTCTGGTCTGCAATGCTTTGTAACTAGACTTTGAAACAGAACCACAATGCATTGAGTTGCCCCATCATCTGCTCAATCGCTCCTCTGCCTTAGCAATGCAAAGCAATTATTTTCAGGGCTACCCCAAGACATTTTGCTGGCTGAGTGAGAACAGCAAATGCTGCCCCCTTCCTGGTCCAAGTCATGTTGGGTAGCATCCAAGGCTGGTCATATTACGTTTTTTCCTCAGGCAGGAAATCCTGCAAGCACCTCCCCCACCACCACCTCAAAGGAAAAACATAACATTGATAACAACAATGATTTCATGGCACCCAAAATCTGCTGTCTGAGGCAGCTACCTCCTTATGCCTAAAGGTAAGGCTGACCTTGATAGCGTTGCAATACAAGGCAAGCATTTTTGTCAACTTAACCTCTCACTGCTCGCACAGCTATAGCTTTTTTCTTTTGACAAAACTGGATGTTTCTCCAAGCACGATACCCTCTAAAAAGTCTTGGAACAAATTTGGCTGTTTTCTGAAGCACTGAGTCAGGTTCTGAACTGAATCTTGTGGTTGGTGTACACTGTCAGTAGTTTCTGCTGCTGTGGTGCTCTTCTGCTTTGCTGAATGACACACACACACACACACACACACAGAGAGAGAGAGAGAGAGAGAGAGAGAGAGAGAGAGAGAGAGAGAGAGAGAGAGAGCTCGTGTGTGCGTGTGCACACTGTTCTTTTTCTTACTTCCTCCCTCTTCCCTGCCTTGCTTTGAACTAGTGTCTGGCTCTGAATCAGGGCTTCCTCCTGCATCTTTTCTTGTCTCACTTTCTTCTTTTTCAGGCTTGCTCAGAGAGAACAGCTGCAGCAATACAGCAAGCGGGGATATCTTTTCCCTTCCTTGTCTCTCGCTATCTCCCTGCTGCATGTTGTGTGTGCGGTTGGTAGCAGCAGTGCTTTTGAGCAGCAAACCTCAGCACTACAAACCTACATGATAGCAATCTAGGATTGCTGCAGTGGAAAGTATTGGCAGGGAGGCAATAAGGCTTTCTAACTTTCCTAAGATGGTACAAATGACTAAAGAGAGGGGCTCCATTCAGAGAGGAGAGCTTAAACTATGCATATGCTCATTTATGCTCATTTAAGCTCATTCAAACAGCAAGGAGAGACAAGAGGGTCTTCTTAAATGAGCAATGCAAAGAAATAGAGGAAAACAATAGAATGGGGAAAACCAGAGATCTGTTCAAGAAAATTGGAGATATGAAAGGAACATTTCGTACAAAGATTACCATAATCAAGGACAAAAGTGGTAAGGACCTAACAGAAGCAGAAGACATCAAGAAGAGGTGGCAAGAATACACAGAGGAATTATACCAGAAAGATATGGAGGTCTCGTACACCCCAGGTAGTGTGGTTGCTGACCTTGAGCCAGACATCTTGGAGAGTGAAGTCAAATGGGCCTTAGAAAGCACTGCTAATAACAAGGCCAGTGGAAGTGATGATATTCCAGCTGAACTATTTAAAATTTTAAAAGATGATGCTGTTAAGGTGCTACACCCAATATGCCAGCAAGTTTGGAAAACTCAGCAATGGCCAGAGGATTGGAGAAGATCAGTCTACATCCCAATTCCAAAGAAGGGCAGTGCCAAAGAATGCTCCAACTACCGCACAATTGCGCTCATTTCACACGCTAGCAAGGTTATGCTTAAAATTCTACAAGGCAGGCTTAGGCAGTATGTGGACCGAGAACTCCCAGAAGTGCAAGCTGGATTTCGAAAGGGCAGAGGAACCAGAGACCAAATAGCAAACATGCGCTGGATTATGGAGAAAGCTAGAGAGTTCCAGAAAAACGTCTACTTCTGCTTCATTGACTATGCAAAAGCCTTTGACTGTGTCGACCACAGCAAACTATGGCAAGTTCTTAAAGAAATGGGAGTGCCTGATCACCTCATCTGTCTAATGAGAAATCTCTATGTGGGACAAGAAGCTACAGTTAGAACTGGATATGGAACAACTGATTGGTTCAAAATTGGGAAAGGAGTACGACAAGGTTGTATATTGTCTCCCTGCTTATTTAACTTATATGCAGAATTCATCATGCGAAAGGCTGGACTAGATGAATCCCAAGCCGGAATTAAGATTGCCGGAAGAAATATCAACAACCTCAGATATGCAGATGACACAACCTTGATGGCAGAAAGCGAGGAGGAATTAAAGAACCTTTTAATGAGGGTGAAAGAGGAGAGCGCAAAATATGGTCTGAAGCTCAACATCAAAAAAACCAAGATCATGGCCACTGGTCCCATCACCTCCTGGCAAATAGAAGGGGAAGAAATGGAGGCAGTGAGAGATTTTACTTTCTTGGGCTCCTTGATCACTGCAGATGGTGACAGCAGTCACGAAATTAAAAGACGCCTGCTTCTTGGGAGAAAAGCAATGACAAACCTAGACAGCATCTTAAAAAGCAGAGACATCACCTTGCCGACAAAGGTCCGTATAGTTAAAGCTATGGTTTTCCCAGTAGTGATGTATGGAAGTGAGAGCTGGACCATAAAGAAGGCTGATCGTCGAAGAATTGATGCTTTTGAATTATGGTGCTGGAGGAGACTCTTGAGAGTCCCATGGACTGCTAGAAGATCAAACCTATCCATTCTTAAGGAAATCAGCCTTGAGTGCTCCCTGGAAGGACAGATCGTGAAGCTGAGGCTCCAATACTTTGGCCACCTCATGAGAAGAGAAGAATCCTTGGAAAAGACCCTGATGTTGGGAAAGATTGAGGGCACTAGGAGAAGGGGACGACAGAGGACAAGATGGTTGGACAGTGTTCTCGAAGCTACGAACATGAGTTTGACCAAACTGCGGGAGGCAGTGCAAGACAGGAGTGCCTGGCGTGCTATGGTCCATGGGGTCACGAAGAGTCGGACACGACTAAACGACTAAACAACAACAAGCTCATTCCAGCCCTGTGGGGGGAAATGGTGGAAGGGGAGCTGACGATGTTCTTCAAAAAGAATGTCAATTGGTTCACATGTGATACAAAAACCACAGGAAACTCACAAACTGATTGCAAATGCACCTCCCTGCATGATAATATTTTAAAAGTCTTTTACACACAAGCTGCAGCAGAAAGTGAGAGGCTCCAAAGAATCTCTACTGAAAGTTGGGCTGAGAGGTGTGACGAAAGTTCACATTCTCAAATTTTTGACTTGGAATTTGAAAGGGGGGCAAAAATAAAATTGAAAAGGGGGATAATAAAATAAGACTAAGGCAGGTATCCCCAAACTGCGGCCTTCCAGATGTTTTGGCCTACAACTCCCATGATCCTTAGCTAACAGGACCAGTGGTCAGGGGAGATGGGAATTGTAGTCCAAAACATCTGGAGGGCCGAAGTTTGGGGATGCCTGGACTAAGGGTTCGTGGACTTACAAGTGGCAAAATGGCATATTGCAGTCTTCCCTTCTTTTTGCCACTGTTATTATCAGCTGCATATTCTAGTGGCATGTGTGAAATCAGTATAAATTATTCGAATAGTGGGTAGTTAAGAGGGTCCAGAGAAATGGACCTTGATTGAATCGCCGTGTTTGTTTCTTATTCATTTAAAATATTTATATCCTGGCTTTCCAACCTGTCATCAAGATGCCTAATATGGCTAAGAACTTGGGATTGGTAGACCCATTAAAATCAGGCCCATCCTATTTCTTGGTTACAGAACGAAGTCTGTCCTGACCTGCTTTGATGCAGATTGTTAATGAAAAATCCTTTTCAAAATGCCCAGAAACACACTTAAAAGACAAGTACACCTTTTAAAGTACTTAAGAGGTGGTACAAGGCTTGTGAGCTGCCTTTGTTCACTCCCAGATTTTTCTCCTTTAAAACATTTGAAAGATCCCATGAGTATGATGGGATTTGGAGATGTTCTATCCCTCCCCAGGGGAATTATATGAAAAAAATGGTTGGCTTCTGGAGCAGACACAGCCTGCCAGGTGGAGTGGAGCCATTACACCAGCTATCAAACACATGGGTTGTTGTTGCTTATTAGGAGGAAGCAGTCCTTTGTTATCCTAAAAAAAATGTTTAGGGGTACTCTCATTTTCCTACTCATATTGAAATACTGCCCCCCTCAATGAGCCCAAACTTAGATTCGCAAAATGTTTAGGGGTATGTGCACCCCTGCGACCCCCCCCCCAAAAAAAGCACTGGAAGGAAGAGAGACAAGGCATCATGGGACTGCCATTTCTGCACTGGGACTGCCATGCTTTCTTCTGTACAATTGCCCCTTGTAGCAATATAATGCTACCATGTTCTATAAGCACCTGTTTCAAAGGTTTTAAAGGGGGGATTGGTGGGGGGGGCAGTGTGATATCTTCCGATCACCTGATAAAAGAATATACCAAACTGTGGATTCTGAAGCTGACCACTGATCTCATCTGGGTCAAGATGTATCTTGACTGGATCCGATGAGTCTGCTCTGGAATCCATGTACAGCGGATTCCTCCTCCCTACGAGCAACACAATTTAAAAACAAAAATATCAAGATCAATGGGATTTACTCCCAGCTAAGTGTTTACAAGCCAAAACTTCCTTGAGATCACTAGATGTGAATCATATGCCTTTCCTGAATCTCTGTATGAGGTTGTAAGAACTTAAAAAGGACCCAGCTAGATAAGGCCAAGGGCTCATCTCATCTAGCATTTTGTTCTCAGTCTCTAAACAAATGCTTATAGGGAACTCACAAGCAGCTCATGCACAATTGCACTCTCCCAAGTATAGTCAAGCTCCAATACTTTGGTGAAGACCAGGATCTAAATTTGCACCTTAATTTGTCTATGGATAATGCATAACATGTGAAAGACACTGTCTCTTTGTTTTCTGCCCCAGATGAAATTTAAACCAATTCACTGGCTGTGTCTGGAAGATAAAAATAGGAAGCCTGCCATGTTCCTTTACTTGCCAGTGATGGAAGAGTGTTTCTAGCTCGCAGCTTGTTCCACTCTTACAGCCTTTATTAATGCTACTCCTCAAGACTCAAGACTTAAGATCTACAGCATGCAGTACTTATGGGAATTTGGGTCATGAACTTCTGCAGGAAATTGTCTGCTCTCTATGAGTCATGCCATGAGTACCGAAAAGACGACAATGCCTACAAAAACATAGGTCACAATCAACCCATTGGTCTGTAGGGCTCCTAACTTGCATCCTCACTGATACAGATACACTTGATGTCTGGAACTGAGATTGTCACTGTTAAGAATCCACTACAAGCACCTGATTTCATACAGGAACCAGGTCCTGACATGTGTTGGTAAAACTCTGCCGCAAGATAAGCAATTTCACACCACTTTGATTTTCAGGGAGAAACAGCTAACTGTGTTTCTTCAATCTTCAGCTGAAAGTAGAATTAAAATGCTTGACTTTGGCTAGATTGCGCACTGTGCCATTAATCTGTCTCTCTAGATGTTTAGACTACTGGTTGGAGAAACTGTGCATGCTTCCCAGGGAGCAAGTCCTATTGCAATCTGTGAAATTCACTTCCAAATAAACACTCACAGGATTGCACTGCATGTCCCATGGGAATTCATAAGACATCTCACTTTTTTCAGAAGTGTATCAAATATTAGGAACTTAGCAAACAGCCTTAAACAGAAGACATCTGGAGGCAGCCCTGTTTAGGGAGGCTTTTAATGTTTACTAGATTATTTTATTTCATTTTTCTGTTGTAAGCCGCCCAGAGTGGCTGGGGAAACCCAGCCAGATGGGCGGGGTATAAATAATAAATTATTATTATTATTATAAACTGAGTCAGACCATTGGTCCATCTAGCAGAGTATATACTGTCCAGCAGTGGCTCTCTAGTGTTTCCAACAGGGGACATTTTTAGCCCTACCTTGGAGGTGATGAGGACCTTCTACATGCAAGTAGGGATGGGGGAGAAATTCCATTAAGATTGCTTCAAAAGGCAAGCTCACCAAATTTGCAATTTTCAGAAACAATATACAAATCACCCTTCACACTTCTCTGAATTTTGCAGCCCAGTTTGACAGCCAAGTAATGGGTACAAATATGCAAAAGTAACCCACAGGTATGAATTATATGAGGGGGGAGTACTTTGCAGGAAACGTGTATATTAGGCAAATCTGCATAAAAATGTGCTTTTTAGGAGAAATCCACAATGCCCACAATTTGTAAACTGCTTTAAGGTTTCTCTTACAACCAAGTGGTGTATGAATTTTATGAAACAGTAAATAAATATGCATGAATTTTCAAGAGGATTTCCCTGTCCCAATAAATAAATAAGTGTGGAGAACTGAATTTAAGAGTAGGAAAAATGAGAAAGTGAGAATCCTGTAACTGACAGGCCCATCTATCACTACATGCAAGGCAGGCGCTGGAGCACTGAGCAATGCCCCCCCCCAAGTCATCTGATTTGGGAGGCCTTTGAAAAAGGCATGGGAACATTTTTTTTGCTGTTGGCAGAAAGAGGAAGGGATTAAAGTATGAGGGTCCCCCCCCTTCATTTAGTGGGTTGTGTCTATGTTTCAATAGTCTATATTTGGGGGAAAACAATACACCATATTTTTCTTTTCTCCTAACAGTTAAAAATGGGAACAAGAAAGGTGAGAAAAACAAGAAAAGCAATGAGAGGACACCAGATGGCGACTATGAAAGACGAACCACTTATGAGGAGAGCTGGGAAAGTAAGCTAGAATCCCCTCAGATGGCATCTTACTTTTTTCAGTCTTTGGTGAACATTTTTGTGAGAGAAATGACGAGGTGAAATGGTACCTCCTTGAAGAGAGCCTAGCTCATTGCAAAACACTCTTGTCAATTCCAGATATGTGTTCTGGAACCTTCTTATGAGCTGCTGACCAAAACTACAGGCTCGAATCATGCCACTTTTGCTGTTGTGTTTACTTTTAATTTACACCTCAGGCCACGTTGATCAGTCCTGGGAGTGGTGGGAAACCTCTTTTAGCCTGAAAGCCACATTCACTTCTGGCAACCTTCCAAGGGCCACATGCAAGTGGTGGGCAGAACCAAGATGCTAAAGTAGGTGAGGGGGGGGGGGAAGAGTACTCACCCAGCCATCTCCATCTCACATCCAGACAAGCAACATGAATTAACAGAATTCAAGGACAAATTCCAGCCAGGCAGAAAAAAAAAACAGGGGATGGGGGAGAGCTAGTGAGGGTTGTGGCCTGGGGAAATGGTGAAGGTGGTCTAGGGAGAGTTCTGTGGGTCAGGTAAAGAGGGGTGGAGATTCATATTTAACCCTTGAGACTGAGTTTCCCCACAGTTTTTGCCATTGAACTCACAAAAAGGGAAAGGGTGGATGAATAAACTGCCTAGTTATTTGCGGAAACCCACATTTTTAATGAGAGATTTTGTTCAACAAAACTAGTTTTCCATGAATATAGTAAAGGTACTTGATTGGTGGGTCTCTGAAACACTAGCAGGATTGAATGTTGTATCCATTGGGCAGCATGGAACAGATGTAGGTGGTAGCTTTCTGAACTGAACCGCTTCATTCAGCAAAGGGAAGGCATAATATTTTTGAATGATTAAGTGAAAAAATTACCTGCTTGTAATCCAGCATATCAGGGAAACAGAAATCATATTGTAAGAGAATATCATATTTTTGACTGGATTAAAAGAAGCACCCTGCAGGTAGTGAACTGCCACACAACAGAGAAGAACTTTCTTCCCAAAGTGCTTATTTATTATCGTCTGGGAGGTTCTTTTTATGATGAGACGGCATTCAAAAATATTGGCCTTCTTGCTGTAGGAAGGAGCCAGGCTCAAAATTACATTACCTCAGTCTAGTGCAGGCATCCCCAAACTTGGCCCTCCAGTGGCCAGGGATGATGGGAATTGTAGTCCCAAAACATCTGGAGGGCCGAGTTTGGGGATGCCTGGTCTAGTGCCTCACTCTGCATTATGCACAGAATGGCCCTCAGGAACTAGACAAACTTTTTAAAAATATATATATATATTGAGTTGTACTTTACATCTTAACTGACCCTTGACATGTATTTTTTCACATTCTCCTTAGACTCCTGTAGAAAAATTGCAGATACACTTCTGCAGCAGTAAAGTTTACTTTTGCATTAAGTACTTCCATCAAATCTAGAGTGTCTTTAAAATAAATGCCACTAGCCCACCCCACAATATAGAGTTGAACTATCTCAAAAGGTAAATTCCAATGGATGTTGTATAACCCTGGGGAAAATATTATTTAAGTGCCATAGAACAGATGAAAATGAATCATGAGGAAATGATAGGCCACACCAAACCAATTTCAAACTATTCTCCAGAGATTTACACCGTACTGAACAAACACTTGTGGGTTTCTGAACATTCCCTGGTTGGTTTCCTCTAGGGAGCTGTGCAAAGTTCATCTTTACACAATTGTACATCTGCAGTAAAAATAGGATGAAAAAACACCCCCCCCCCCGGTAGGCCATAGTATTTAAGTGCATGCTTAGTACAATGCAATCTTATGTAAGTTTATTCATAAATAAGGCTAATGAACTCCATGGGACTTACTTGCATGTATGTGTGTGTGTGGGGGGGGGGATTGCAGCCATTATCTTAAATATAGGTCAGTCTCAGTTGTATTATCAATATACTTAGACCGACACTGATGTATTTTGATGCTTTTGAATCTCATCAGGAAATTAAGAATTCAAGTACTGCTAGGAGGCTGACCCTAAACATTTGCACCATCATGAATATAGCCATTGCAGCTAACAGTCAATGCTTTTTTCTTCCCCCTTTTTTGTGGGGGGGGGAGGAGGGCGGGCTGGGCAAATGCTTCCTAGGCTTGGGGAAGGAGGTGCATGCCTGTTTTCTGGCAGCACGTTGAACAGTATGACATGCACAGGTGTTGGGTTACCACTCCATCATCCCTGACCAGCAGCTACGCTGGCCAAGGCTGATGGGAAATAAGAGTCCAACACCACCTGGAGGCCCACATGTTTTCCAACCCTGCTTAATCCTTACCTCAATTTAGGTCAGATCATACAAACCCAAGGATTCTTAGCACCTTTGTTCAGGTGCTTCCTTGGTTAACTTGGGATACATGGCTCCCTAGAGCTTGCATGGCTGCTTGGTTATGTTCCTTCTAGTATCCAGGGCAATTTTGAAGGATCACTGGAAACAGATGTTAAGGCTTGTTTGTTTGGCAACAGTGAAAGCGAAATCAAATCTGAATGGTTTGCATTTGCTCCACTCTAGCCAAAACACCACCACTGTTTATGTGTAAAAATCTGGCAAGAGATTCCTATTATTGCATCCGCATGGAAACCAATAAATATAATAATATAGTCTTTAAAATAGCCAAACACATCTTGACAGTCAGGTGTCAAATTCTGAATCATGCTTCTATTTGTCACACTTCATGGGACTATGGAGTGGGGGGGAAGGACACCCCCCCATCCATCACCTAGGGGACCAAGGGCCACAGAGAGGTGGCATCTCTTGCCTTCTAGAAAGAATATCTACACTAGGGAGGGGAACCAACTTGGCCTCATCCATCATCCAGACCAGGAACAGTCATGGCAGATTTCCTTTCTGTTGCCCTGCCAGAAATTATATTTGGTTCTAACTGTCAGTTGCTCTGAGATAACGTAGAAGGGAATCATGCTGTGGCCCAACCATTGGCCAGGACAATCAGTTTTTTTGGGTTGAGTTACATTCACTCCTGACCAAGCAAGAGCACCAGCAAGGAAATACTATGCTCGTCCCAGTTTGTTTACATCTCACTGCTTTGTTCTGGGCATGTCAAACCAATTAGCCTGAAGGTCCCAGGTTCAACCCCATGCCTTTCCAGTTAGGGCAGGAGACTTGTCTGCTATTCTGGCACTCTACTTTGCACTCTGATCTCGCGACTCATGACCCCCCTCCTTCTGGGAGAGACCAAGTTGAGTCTCTTTCTCATGGGGGGGGAGAAGGGGGGAGGCAAATCTGCCACTACAGAGAGCAGGTACATCATTATTAAACAGTTTGATCTTTGGAATGAAGCATTGTAAAGTAGCTACATTATATATCAGGAATAAACCATCAAGGATTGACTGGAAAAATAAGCATTGAATAGCATGTTTAAACAAGTACAATGAAGAGGAAAAATGAATACAGTGGTACCTCTACTTACGAATTTAATGCGTTCCGAACATTTGTAAGTCGAAAAAAATTGTAAGTCGAATCCCATAGGAATGCATTGGGAGAAAAAATTTGTAAGTTGAAGCAACCCTATCTAAAAATTCATAAGTAGAAAAAATCCTATCTAAACCGCATCCAAGATGGCGGACGGAGCTCTGTTCATAAGTAGAAACATTCGTAAGTAGAGTTATTCGTAAGTAGAGGTACCACTGTACTTTGTTGTTCTGGGCTCTGACATGTACCTTAAAAGAGACGGGGGTATTGCTTTATGATGGAGAAGGGAAATAAAGTAGAATCAGGTGAACTGGAAACAAAGCTTTCATCTGAAATAATGTTTGACTAATACCTCTACAAAGTTTCTAAGATTCCTGTTTCAATAACATTGGCAGATTTTGAGTTAAGGCTATTCATTGCCCCATGAGATGCGAAATAGGATCATAAGAGGTACTTTCAAAGAAAGCATTTGTTTTATAATGGAAGAAGCCAAACCATATATGACTAATAGTTTGGACTGGAGCTTTAAAGAATTTGGCCTGATAGGCATGTACTGGCACAACTACTGTTATGGAGCATTTTGGCTTTCCAAATTCCATCCTCCAGGGAATCACAAATCTTTGCCAAAGAAATCTCTCACCCAGCATAAAAATGAATTTCAAAGCATCTGCTCTCTAGAAAGAAAAAAGGTCATTGTTTTTTGATACATTGATTAATTTACATGTACGAACATTAGAAAAATAACCTAGCTTCAAGGCTAAGCTAGAGATTGACTGTTCCAGAAGCAATGAAATTTGTCAGGTTCCTGCCTAACTGAAGTGGCAGACCTCTCACAGAGTGAGAGGTGTGGTGTAGATCATGAGATTCACCCAGCTAGCTGACCCGTGGCTCTCCAAATGCTATTGCACTACAACTCACATAATTCACGACCATTGGCTGTGTAGGCTGAGAGTCCAACAACATGGGCTCAGCTCTATTGCAAAGAGGAACACTTACGCTATTCTTCACTTATCCTGTGTCCTGAACCCCTGGCCTACCTGGTAGCAAGTCAGCAGGCCAAGTCCAAAGTTTAAAGTCCAAGAGTCAATCCACACATGCAAAATCCAAAGGTCAGGAAACACAGTCTAGGATCAATCCAAGTGGCCAAGTCTGAAGTTCAGCAGTCGGCATACAGTCCAGAGTCAAACCCGAAAGGGATCCAGGAGCCTCCACAAACAGTTGTGCAGAAACAGCACCTCAGCTCTGCTTCCCTTTTGTACTTTGCAGGCTGATTGCAGCATCTGGGCTTAATGAGGCAGGTGACCCTCACCTGTTCTGAGCCTACTCCAGCTGAGGAATCACACATCTCCTCCCAGAGCTAGCGAGCCCCACCTGGCCAGCTAGGCCCTTGCCTGCCTCAGCTCCTGGAGCACCCTGACTGCTGCTCCCTGTGCCTCAGAGCCTGCCTTGTTTGTGGGGACAGGAGTCCCTCTGGCTCTGGTGATGGGTCCTGCTGCTCTGGATTCTGTGCATTGACCCTCATCCCCTTGCCATCCTCTATCATGCTGTGAGCACTTCCTTCTCCATCCCCTGTTTGCCCTGGTGTGTCCCAGTGCTGGCTGCCCCCCTCACTGGGATCCTCTTCCCTGCCATCCTGCCAGTTCATTACATCCTGAGAGGCAAGTATACTAGTAGCTAGGAATCATTGGTGGGAAGAGTGCTTATGGGCTCATGTGCTGCTCACTGGTTTTCCACTGGCCTCTGGTTGGCCACCATGAGAGTAGGGAGCTGGATTAGATGGGCCATGGGCCCAATCCACCAGGCTCATCTTATGTTCTTAAAGCAGAGCCAACTTGTCCATGAGGCCTCAAGCGGCAGAAGCCCAAGAGGTGTCGCCCCTGCAGCCTCCATCATTGGTGGAAAAGTGGCAGTGAGATTTTGCCAAGATCTCATGAGATCTTGTGTGCTCTTTGAGATCTCACAAGAGTTCCACAAGAACTTATGGGATCTTTCCAGAACTCACCGTTGTTGCCACACAACCCAGGCAAAGGAGGCTTTGGTGGGGGTGGGGCGGCAGCACAGTCCCACTTTGCCTCGGGTGGCCAAACAGGATGCACTGGCCCTGTCTTATAGTCCAGGCTTTGATAAACTGACATTATTAGCTTCCCTCATTTCTTTGAAGAGGAGCTTACAATTAAATCTTAAGATACAAATTGCATGTTACTTTCTAATTGAACTTGATTACTGAATGTAAATCATATTTAATTAGCTATAGTAGTTGTTTCTGTTGAAAAATAATAGACTCCATTCTGGCCATGCTATACATGGGAATACGTGAGCCACAATCTTTGAGCTGGCATAGATATGGGCCTATGCATTTTTATACAACTTACTTATATAAGTCTCATTTCCTATACTCAAGGGGAGAAGAGACACTATCATTCACGAGGGTTCTGTAGGGAAACAAGAATGATATTTTTCTTGTTGTGCCTGGCAGAATTGAAGATTTGTTAAAGCAAACTAAAAAAGAAAGCATTTGTTGGCAGAAAGCAAATGGAAATATTTTTGAAGAGGAGAAACGATCCAGTTTTTCAACTGATTGGTATATTGGTTACCTACTTTAAAAAAAGCAATTTTCCTTTCCATCTTTTTCTTGCTCTGCTTCCTCATGCATACCACACTGTGTAAAAATCTGCTTATTTTGCTCTCCCTGTATATGTGTGTGATTCCTTCAATCTACTGATATTTATTTCTTTTCAAGAGGATCTTGACTTGTAAACCATTCCATCATTGATTCCATTATGAAAACTGAATATTTGGTGGATTGTTGTATGGAGATTATTATAGTCAAGGTGTCTTGGCAGGAAAAGAAAACCATATATTTAGCAATTGTATATAAAGGTAAAGGGTAAAGGGACCCCTGGCCATTAGGTCCAGTCGTGACCGACTCTGGGGTTGCGCACTCACCTCACATTATTGGCCGAGGGAGCTGGCGTACAGCTTCCAGGTCATGTGGCCAGCATGACAAAGCCGCTTCTGGCAAACCAGAGCAGCACATGGAAACGCCTTTTACCTTCCCGCTGTAGCGGTTCCTATTTATCTACTTGCATTTTGATGTGCTTTCGAACTGCTAGGTTGGCAGGAGCTGGGACCGAGGAACGGGAGCTCACCCCGCCACAGGGATTTGAACCGCCGACCTTCTGATCAGCAAGCCCTAGGCTCAGTGGTTTAACCCACAGCGCCACCTGGGTCCCATAGCAATTGTATATATATATATATACCGCTAAATAAATCATTAACTGGTTTACATGAATGGTAGAAAGGACAGCCATATGCATCTAATAAAAATAGCATGCCTGAGTAGATTTGTATTGTAAAAACAATACAATGAAGGTACCTGCCTAATACTAGTAGTTGCATAGCTTATTACCCCCGGACAGAGGGGGCAGCTTCTGCAGAGGATAGGCGGAGGGGGCAGGAATGAGGTTGCACAATGTCATGTGACGTCCCCTGAATATTTAGGGGGCCTGGCCCCCTTATAATTTTTTGGGGGTGGGCAAAACTGCCTCAGCCCCTAGGAGTCAGTGCCTATGTCCCTGGAATAGACCATGTGGTGTCCTCTAATGTTATTTATTTATTAAATGTATATATCTATCTTTGATACCAAGGGAACCCACGGTGGCAAACACATCCATGTTAAAACAATACATTTTAAAATAAAATAAAAACATATTTAAAATGTCATACACTCCCACAGCTAGTGGTCGCCAGGACTACAATGCCAATCAGCAGCAGCCAGCATGGCCAATGGGGAGGGATTATGGGAATTGTAGTCCAGCAATGTCTGGAGGGCAGCATTTTGGTTAACCCTATCTTAACCCATGATTGTTCTGATATTTGTCTTTCCTTGGCAAGGATCATAGCTACCAAGTCTCCTGTTTTTCGCAGGAAACCCCCATTTTTAAAGCCCTTTCCCGCTGTTATCCCGAATGGCGAAATATCCCGTAATTCCCCCAGATTTTCAAAGCAGCTCCTGCCGGCCAGGGAGGCTCCTTCTGCGCATGTCTGGACATGCGTAGAAGCGACTTCCAGTGCCGCACCACTGCTGATCCCAGATTTTTCAATCCGGGCGTTGACGGGTATGGCAAGGATCCAAAGTTCTGGTTTAGCCATGGTTGGACGCATCCAGTGGATTTTTTTAAATGAAAAATTCTCTATCATTTGAGCTGCGTGAGTGAGAGGGTAGAAGTCACTACGGTGGATTATGTGAGGATAACTTCTAAGGCAGGCATCCCCAAACTTCGACCCTCCAGATGTTTTGGATTACAATTCCCATCTTGCCCGACCACTGGTCCTGTTAGCTAGGGATCATGGGAGTTGTACGCCAAAACATCTGGAGGGCTGCAGTTTGGGGATGCCTGTTTTAAGGTGATGAACCACACTACAAGCCCATATGGGTTTTTGTTTGTTTGTTAATTTTGGAACTGCTCTTAAGTCTTCTAACAACCTTAACCTGTCTTTGGTCACTAGTGGTAAATGCTTTCATTTCCAGTTGTATCTCTGAGATGTCCAGGGATTCTCCTAAAGTTAGGCTGCCTATATGAACTCTCTTTGTACGAGGGTGTTCCTAGGGTTGTCCTCTTTCCCTCTACTCCACAGGATCAGATTACACTGTAGTCTTTTTGTGTTGCATGCCAGTATGGAAAAACATATTGATTGTGCTGGAAATGTTGTCAAGTTCACTCTGATCTAAAGCATTTCCCATCACTGGTTCTACAAGGGCTAGAGACTTGGATTTATTTATTTTTTCAAAAACTGGAAGCTGGAAATTTAGGTCAGCTGTGAGGTCCCAACTCAGGAAGGTCAAGAGCTCCAATTGCATTATTATAACCAGGGCCTTGTTAGTGGCATAGCCATTGCTGTCAATTTGTTCCAAGGCTTAGCTTAGGCTATAATCCCGAAACACATGCACCAGGGAGTGAGCCACAACAAAATCCGACTTACTTCCTACTGCTGACTTAGATCAAATGGTATCCTAGTGAGGAGGACATAGGGGCTCTTATATCAGAATTCTGGCTTTGGTGATAGAATTCCTTCAAGCATAGAGATTTCAGAAAAGTATTCTTTGTAAACTAAATAGCAGTACATGGAAAGATTTGTAGTGGAGTCCTTGTACTTTATTTTGAAAGCAAAACAGTTTCAAAAGGGGGCTTCTTTTTAAAGAAGAAAAGTTCTTAGGGAAGGTGCTGCTTACCCCATTTTTTCCTAACATTTCTCTACACCATATTTATCATTTAGTCAGTGGTGGCCAAACTCAGCCCTCCAGCTGTTTTGGGACTACAACTCCCATCACCCCTAGCTAACAGGACCAGTGGTCAGGGATGAGGGGAAATGTAGTCCCCACAGCTGGAGGACCGAGTTTGGCCACCACTGAAGGTGTTCTGCTCCTCCAAGGAGCTCATAGTGGTATACCTGGTTCTTCCCCCTCCCCATTTTATCTTTACAACAATCCTGTGAGGTAGGTTAGTGTGAGATCATGACTGGCCCAAGGTCACCCAGTGAGTTGAATGGTTGGTGGGCATTTGAACCCTGGTCACCCAGATCCTAGTCTAGCACTGTAACTACTCAGCCACACATAGCATCTACCTTCAGTGTCTTTCTTAACACCTGCAATTTCTCTGCTCAAAGAATCCCTTCTGATTCTTGGTTTTTTAATAAATATATTGATGCTCCATTACATTACTGCTTTAGAGATAAACATCACAGCAATATACTTGGAGGAACATGATAATAATTTACCTGCATTTTGGCATTGGGTTACCGTGCGTGCAGGAAAGCAACCTCTTTTCCAAGCTATGTTTTTAATCATTAGAACAGTTCGAAAACAGGATGTCCACAGGGTCTTCTGAGATATACAGCATTCATTTTATGAGCATCATAAAATTATATTGCTTAAGACAAGATAAGGCGGCAGCAGTAGTTTCAAACATACCCGTTTCAAAGATATCCTGTTGTATGTTATCTAAAGCTTAACTGAACCTCTTCAGTCTGAAAACTTGGAGAGGAAATCTCATGAGAACAGATTTACTGGAAATTCCCACTTTCAACCCTGCCAAAATAACAGAAGCTCGACGTTAAATGTGCTTTTTTAAAAACAGGAAAAGTTGGCAGCCACACAGCCAGCTGGAACCCAGAAGTGCAAAGGAGCACTCCTTTGGAGACTGATGAATAAACAATTCAGCCTTTCTAAATATCCAAAATGTTTGCTTCAACAATTCCATGTTTGGAGTAGAGGGACCACAGTGATAATTATCTCCCTGTTCTTTTGCTATCATGCAAAGAATGAGGAAATGATCAGTGGGAGGAGAGGGCATTACCCCCAATACTGATACTGCACTATTTTCAACAAACTGAAGCATTCTGATGTGTCTCTGTGAGCGCAACATGATGCAGCTGGTTTCAGAAAAGGGAACGATATCATTAAGCTCTGAAAAGGCGTAAGTGAAGACCTATGAAATTCCAAACACAATGAGAGCTGAGGGGGGCCCATCCTGCTTTTCAAAATCCACATTTGTGCTTTTCTAGGGAAAGGCTTCCAGAGTGTGGCTGTTTTAGAAGTATTTTTATTTAATTTTATTTATTTCAGCAATTTATACATGCTGCTTACACCATTGTTTCTACGGTAAGCAGCATACACTGAGGTCACTAAAGAGATACAAAGGATAAAATCAGTTTAAACCATGAGTAGCCAAACTAAGGCCTACAGCTACAAAAGCTGCTGCCGAACACACCCTTGGGCTGGGGTATTGTTTGGGGTTGTTGCTGTTTTTTGTTGGGCGGGGGTTGTTGCTGTTGAGTTTTTTCTTTTGGGATCTTTGTATTTTTCTTTTAAATCTTGCTGTGATTTATGTGGAAATGGTTCAGTTTGGTTGGGTACTTTCTAATGATTGTTTATGGCTACTTTTGTTATGTTGCAGATTTATGTACTTATTTTCATGTTGTAACCCTCCTTGAGTATGGTTTGAACTGTGGAAAGGCGGCATACAAAATTATTTATGTGTGTATGTATTCATTCATTCAACTCTTAGAAAGAAACTGCGGGTAGCTCATTCTGGGCGAGGATATGTTAAACAGGGTCTCCTTGTGGCTTAAGAAAGATAAAATTTCACACAGAGATCAATTTCTCTTTCTTTCCAATGCTGATATTTGACAGTTGCTTTAAAAATATAAGAAACAATTTAAGTGTTTAACTCTGGCCCATAATACACAAAACATCATTCCAAAAGTCAACAATGGCTAAGTGTGAAAATGTTAGAACTTGATTCTTTGCTGGTGACTTGTAAGGGGTATTAGAGATGCCCAAACTTCCATGTTCGGAATTTAAGCCCTCAAAACTCTAGATTAATATACCAAACATATGGTATAAATTTGGGACAAATGTGGAAATATCATATGAGTGGATCCATCCTCAAGGTGGCAGAATATAGCTGCAATTTATCCTCCGCCCCCTATCAATTGTCTGCAGCTATAAATAAAACAGAATTATTTCAATTGTATGAAATATGTTGTTCAGTCTCTTCCAACCTCCACAAAGCCTGTCCACGGCAATGTTTAACAACACTAAGTAATCAAGCCATATTTTCAACTCAAAAAAGCTCTGTGGCAGGAAAAGGTGCATCTATTGTTTTCTATACAGAGAAAATCCTGTGGGTCACGTGACAAGATTCAGATGCATTGTAAGTCAACCTTTTGAGTCCATCACTTTTTTTTGTGTGTGTGATAGTGATGAGAATAGAATGAGAGGTTTCAGGAAAGGCAAAGGAAATGGATAGGATAGACTGCAGCGCAATTATAAATTAACTGGGTTTTTTTTTTAAGATTGACACCAATGGGAGAGAAGCTAAGTATTGCCAGCAGCAGGCTAGGTTACTGAGAGGCGGCAGGGTCCAATCTGTGAGCACAGGAGACTTTTGATCCAGGGCTGGTAACAGGATGGCCATGGAATGCCTTGTTTTGGCCATTACATCGTGTGGGAACATCATTGGCAACAGATTTACAGTATACCCATAGAGCTGTCCCGGAGAGTGGCAGTTCAGCCCCATCATATTGCTCTGATGGGGTAGAAATCTTTAAATAATCATAATCCTGGGTTTATACTGCAGATTGTTTTTAATGAGATTATGTATGTTGCCAGAGCTGCAGTACTGGCTACAATCTCCCTCCACTGTTGGAGACAATATGACTCTGTATGGGAATCACAAATGGGGAAGATGCTCTTGTGCTCAGGTCTTGCTTGTGAGCTTCCCATAGGCACCTGGTTGGCCAGGAGGGGAGCAAGATGCTGTGCTGGGTTGGATAGTCCCTTGACCTAATGCTCTTATGTATATTTGGAGGTCCAGTCCAACACCACTCTGGTAACATTCAGAATCAGAAGCCATGTGCTTTCTTCTTACAGACAACGCTGACATATGAAACAGCCATATGTTATAGCCCAACATTATTACATATGCTACCAAAATAACATGGGAGGATCATATCACTGAGAAACATCTCTGAAACTACTTCAGCAACACAACAGTTGAGTTCTCCCCACTTCTTTGAACAGTGAGGAGTCCAGAGTTCAGCGCTAGGGTCTTTGTTCCAACTGCTTTCTTCTCTTGCATCACCACTTACAGAGTAGACTCTACCATGCAGATAAATGGCCTATTCAAGGAAACATCTCCAGTCATTTGTTACTTCTTAGGAAACATCAATTGATCATCCTTCCACTGTTTCACCCAGGATGCTTTATGTAGCAACCACTATGATGCTGGGCTGGTTGACACCTGTCCTGAATCTGCCCCACGTGTAGACACAGCAGTGACATCATTCCAGGACGTCCCTGCATGAAGGACCATAAAATCCTCCATTCGGTTTCGCATGTTCAGTTATTTTAGATAAAAACTGATGATTCACCACACAATCCATTGTATATTGGATTTTACTTACACCAGAGCTATTCAGACATTAGTGCCCTGTGTGGACATCCTAGAATACTGAATGCAGGACAGGTGTGACAGGTGAGCAGGCAAGGCACCGCCTCCTCTGTCTCCTCCATGTGTGTGGGTCAGATGAGAGTTGTTTTCTAAATCCAGCCAAATTAATACAGGTCATGCTGCAAATGGTTTCATTTTGCAGAAGGGTGCAATAATGTGGCTGCAGTGATGTCATGAGACAATTGTGAATAAATTATGGATAATAAAATGGGAGAAAACCTCTGTTAGCATCGCACCAACTTTGTTGAAAACTTTTTCAAACTGTGTCCTTTGTATCTCCAGCATGTTTATATCTACTCAAGGGCTCAACCCTTTCTTTGGAAAACTTTGTGCTTTTCAAATGGACTGCTGAGAGGTCGGGCCCTCATATGGGACTAATAAAGACATTGCTATGGATTTTAAATAGCTTTTTAGACTGAAGACAACACAGTTCTAAATCATTACTAACTCCTGGCGATTGACCTTAGAGGAATCAAGATGCCGTGGTTACTTTGAACACAGATATTATTCTACTGGTATGTTGACTAAATGATAACTTAATAGTTGGAAGTGGATGAACTAGAAACAAAGATTAAAGAACTACGATTTGCAGTCTTGCTTTTTACTTCCTCAGTTGGCCCAGAAGCCCCAGGGAAGGGAGATTGTGAGTGGAAGAACTTGAAATGCTTGGGCTGTGGAAAACATTTTTCAGTCTAAATCTGGATAGATATGACTGAGTTCATTTCAAAGGAAAATGGAAAGAAGGATAAAGGACTTGATAATTGGTTTTAATGAAAAACAGTAACCTGGGATGTACGGCAGCTTGCTAAATTGAAATCAAAAGACAATATGAAGTTGTAAAACTAATTAATCTATCTCTGAGATGCATTTGTCAGAAAATATGTTTATATTTATACACATATAACCTGTGCATATACACAATCAAATACAGTAGTTCATACACTGTTTTCTCAACTTAAGATATAAATCCTTGCTTTCCAGGTTGCCCTCCACTTGGTCTTGAAACATTAAAAATTACTGACTTCCAACTGCATGCTTCTACAGTAAAGCGATATGGCCTTGGGGCCCACAGAGCACGGCTAAATATTCAGGTAAGTTCACCTTTCCAACTGGTCAAGAAGATGGGATTACTCTGCAATTTCCCCCAAAGGACACTTACAGATTTTGACCATACTGATGGCTAACATTTTTTTTAAAAAAAAGAATATATGCTAGTTACTTTTGTTTCTTTACTCTGAATGTTCTGGCATGAATGTCCAAAAGAAAATTTAATACAGATGATTAAAAAAATGACTTTGGGAACTATTGGTAGGGAGGTTTACAAAAGTTGAACAAGTTTCTCTTGGCTTCCTGTTTCCGGTGTGCCAGGAACGGAGTCTTTCCTACTACCACAGGAGAGAGACAGACAGAGATAATCAGATAATGACAGGGTTGGAAGAGGAACCAGTCTCTCATCCACAGTTTGCATGGCGGTCTGGCACTCGCTTCCCCATGGAATGTAAGGACAGGCAAAGACACTGGGTGCAAGGAGCACTCCAGTTGCCACGACCCCCATCTCCCTGATCCCATTCCTGGAAGCACAGGTTATCCTGTTAATTGGACTTTAATCAGGCATGTGCGAGAGACAATGAGATAAGAAACTGCAAAAAAC
Organism: Zootoca vivipara; assembly: GCF_965207765.1. Taxonomy (NCBI): domain Eukaryota; kingdom Metazoa; phylum Chordata; class Lepidosauria; order Squamata; family Lacertidae; genus Zootoca; species Zootoca vivipara. Next base: position 42,171,295 of record NC_142588.1, read on the forward strand.
AACCCAGCTACAAGGATGTGAAAGGTTTGGATTGAGAGCGTGTTTCATTCGGTGAAAGAGACGGTGCAGGGAGGGGAGCCCATGGTTTGCTTACTTAATGTTTTTCTTGACATTTATGATACAGCAACCCCTTCCCTCCAGGAGGGAGATAGTGAAAGATACAGGAAATTGAATGCAGATTTCCAAAGAATAGCAAGGAGAGCAAGAGGGCCTTAAATGAGCAATGCAAATAAATAGAGGAAAACAATAGAATGGGAAAAACCAGAGATCTGTTCAAGAAAATTGTAGATATGAAAGGAACATTTTGTGCAAAGATTACCATAATAAAGGACAAAAGTGGAAAGGACCTAACAGAAGCAGAAGACATCAAGAAGACCTTGGTCAAAAGTGGAAAAATGAAGAGGCACCTACAATTCAAGAATAGCAGTTAAAATTAGTGGATTTCATGAATTTAGACAGGATGACTGCGGCAATCAGGAACACCCCGAAACAATGGTCTAGGAAGAAATGGGAATATGTAGAAGATTATTTTAGGGGAAAAAAATTAAAACGGAATTAGTGATCTGTTTAGACTAGAGCATCACAGGGAATTTAAGAGGAAATTGTGATAAGAATGAAGCATATAATTGATTCTAGTTTTAGGAGAATAGTAACGCAAGAAAAAGGGGGAAATTAACAGCAAAGCGATGTGCTAGAGTTTGGAAGTAAATTTTAAATTTATTTATGTATAATAATTTGATTTATGAATTGTGATATTGTTATGATGGGGAAACCATATTGGTTTTTCGTGTTTGCAATGTTTTTAAAATGAATTAATAAAGTTTATTTTAACCTTAAAAAAAAAAAGAAGAAGACCTTGAGCCAGACATCCTGGAGAGTGAAGTCAAATGGGCCTTAGAAAGCATTGCTAATAACAAGGCCAGTGGAAGTGATGACATTCCAGCTGAACTATTTAAAATTTGAAAAGATGATGCTGTTAAGGTGGTACACTCAATATGCTAGCAAGTTTGGAAAACTCAGCAGTGGCCAGAGGATTGGAGTGGACATCTCAGTCCCAAATAATGCTCCAACTACTGCACAATTGTGCTCATTTCAAACACTAGCAAGGTTATGCTTAAAATTCTACAAGGCAGGCTTAAGCAGTATGTGGACCGAGAACTCCCAGAAGTGCAAGCTGGATTTAGAAGGGGCAGAGGAACCAGAGTACAAATTGCAAACATGCGCTGGATTATGAAGAAAGCTAGAGAGTTCCAGAAAAACATCTACTTGTGTTTCATTGACTATGCAAAAGCATTTGACTGTGTCGACCACAGCAAACTATGGCAAGTTCTTAAAGAAATGGGAGTACAAGAAGATCAAACCTATCCATTCTGCAGGAAATCAGCGCTGAGTGTTCACTGGAAGGACAGATCCTGAAGCTGAGGCTCCAATACCTTGGCCACCTCATGAGAAGAGAAGACTCCCTGGAAAAGACCCTGATGTTGGGAAAGATGGAGGGCACAAGGAGAAGGGGACGACAGAGGACAAGATGGTTGGACAGTGTTCTCGAAGCCACCAACATGAGTCTGACCAAACTGCAGGAGGCAGTGGAAGACAGGAGTGCCTGGCGTGCTCTGGTCCATGGGGTCACAAAGAGTCGACACGACTAAACGACTAAACAACAACAACATTATACCAACACAATTGAAATCACAAGATTGTAGCTGTTCCCATCTGAATTGAATGTAACAGAATTATTAAAACTTTGGAATGCAGAAAAAATGTAGAAGAATGAACTCATCAACTCTAGCATGCGAGGGGGCCAGTTTAATTAAATTGTATAGTTTGACATTTGAATAATTGGCATTAATAATTGTATTAATTGGATAAAAATGGTACTGTGATAATGAGGGTATTATTGGAACAATATTGAAAAATTATATATATATATATATATATATATATATATATATATATATATATATAGTGTGTGTGTGTGTGTGTGTGTGTGTGTGTGTGTGTGTGTGTGTGTATTTAAAGTTGCTCTTGGCATGAGGTATAAAATTATACAGGTTTTCTTGTTCCAAAGTGTACTCCCATAATAATGGCAATACCAATAAAGCTACTGATAAAAACTTCAAGAAGACTCTATGTAGCCCACATATGCTGTAATAAACTAGAGGTGGGTTAACTCCACCATCATGTGGAAATCTCAGCTTTAAGTTACTTTTTAGATTGAGGATCCTCAAATCAAAGGCTACTGAAACATTTACATCCTAGACTTGACCTACTGTTTCTCTTCTCTGTGTGGTCAAAATTCATGTGTCTTTTTGAAAGCCATTAGCCACAACACTATACACTATGGCTTCTCATAGGAAACTGTTCAGTAGTCTCTGTTGCTTCTGACTTCTAGTTCTATCAATTTCTCTCTCTCTCTCTCTCTCTCTCTCTCTCTCTCTCTCTCTCTCTCTCTCTCTGTGTGTGTGTGTGTGTGTGTGTGTATGTATATATATATATATATATATATATATATATATATATATATATATATATATAATCCCATCACTCAGGAGCACATGTTGATAAATGGCGCTCAAATTCATAATCCATGGCAGTGTTTAATCATTTGAGTTTATCTGTTTGGCTTTTCCTGTTCAGATATTGCCTATTTTCTGTGATATAACTTTATCTGCAATGAACATGCCCAGTAATGCTAGAGTCCCACTCTTCCTGCTGCGTGACAGCCAGACAACCAGGTGCTAATCTCATAATTCTGATCAACCATTCATGTGGTGCACCATGACTGACAGTTTGTGTCTATGGGAGGTTTTTTGCTACTCTTTTCTTTATCCTTTCCATTTAAGATCATTCTGGTCTCAAATCAATCATTTCCAAGTCACTTCGAACTGGGGGGATTTCTAGATTTATTGAAAACACTTTGTCCTCTTTCCATTCCCTTAGGTTTGTCTTTGCCAGTTTTGGCACTTTATGATAGCTGCTACAGTATTTTAGGAGGCAGCGAGAGATTTTAGTTTGTTGGGTTCCATGATCACTGCAGATGGTGACAGCAGTCACGGAATTAAAAGACAACTGCTGCTTGGGAGAAAAGCAATGACAAACCTAAACAGCATCTTAAAAAGCAGAGACATCGCCTTGCCAATAAAGGTCCGTATACAGGGCCGTCTTAAGCACAGCTGGCGCCCTGGCGTGAACTATCCGTCCGGTGCCCCCCTCCCGTTTCCGAGTGTGGCTGCCGCACGGCGCCCCCTGGCGGCCTGGCGCCTTGCGCCACCCAGCCTTGCCTTAGGGCCGGCCCTGTCCGTATAGTTAAAGCCATGGTTTTCCCATCGCCGAAGAATTGATGCTTTTGAATTATGGTGCTGGAGGAGACTCAAAGAAGAAGATCAAACCTATCCATTCTGAAGGAAATCAGCCCTGAGTGCTCACTGGAAGGACAGATCGTGAAGCTGAGGCTCCAATACTTTGGCCACCTCATGAGAAGAGAAGACTCCCTGGAAAAGACCCTGATGTTGGGAAAGATAGAGGGCACAAGGAGAAGGGGAAGACAGAGGATGAGATGGTTGGACAGTGTTCTCGAAGCTACCAACATGAGTCTGACCAAACTGCGGGAGGCAGTAGAAGACAGGAGTGCCTGGCATGCTCTGGTCCATGTGGGTGATGAAGAGTTGGACATGACTAAACGACTAAACAACAACAAAATAATATTGCCCAAAGAAGAAATTGCTCAAACTCATCACATAAACATGATTACAATGTACAGGAAACTTGTACAATATTTAAGAAAACAAAATTTAAGTATTTCATTGTACGATTGTCAGCAAAATTTAAAATCACATACACAGCATTTGTAAAAACAACAAAGAGCCTGGTGGCACATTAAAGGCCAACAAATGTATTGTGACACCAGCTTTCATGTGCTCCCAGAGCCCACTTCGTCAGATGTATGGAGTGTTGTCCCCAGATGCCAGATACCCAATATATATAGGAATAAGGGAGAGTGCGCCATTAAGTTTGATGTAGGCTGATTAGGAGGACCTGTTGCAGTATGCTGAGAGACATCCTTAGTTCTTCTTTTCTAATTATATTGACGATGACAGCAAGAAACGTGTAATTTTGCTGAGTGTTTGTGGAGCAAAGACATCTGGCTTGATTAGAAGCTTGGTAGCACCTGAAAACCCCTGCATCAAATCATTTGAGGAGCTAATTGGGATTGTTTCAATCATCACAATTCCATGCCATCAGAGATTGTGCAATGCTTTAAAACTTCTCACTTTAAGCTTCTTGTAGAACTGTCCTGCCTATCAGAGGAGCATTGTGGTTTTGATGACACCTTGAGTCATGCAGAGAGACAAATGAAATTGTGGGTCAATGAAGAGGTGGGGTTTTTTGTGTGGCAGACTCTAGTTTAGTTGTTAAGAAAGCTCAGGATATTGCACAATGCATGGTAGTGACAGCTCTGCATGCTTTAGATGTGCAGGGATCCTTTAAGCACTCCAAAGATGCCTAGTTTTTGTGCATAATTGTCCAAAACAACATTAGATTAAAAGAGCTCTGGGTAAACAGAGATGTAAACATAGTGCATGATGGCTGCCTGTGCCTCAGCCTTCTTCAACCTGGTGCCCTTTACTATGTGTTGTTGAACTATAGCTTCCATCAGCTCCAGCCAGTATGGCCACTGGTCAGGGATGATAGAATTATAGGCCAAGCCACCTGAATAATGTAATGACCGACTTATATTCTCATTTCTGTTTTGCATCCCACAAATTTATGATTGTTCTGATTCTTTTAAGTCTAAAGGGTATAGCATGGGGCTTTTACTGCTAACATTAGCCTCAAAAGATAGGCAGAAGTGTACATCTAGGGAAAGGAGAATTCTTGCAAAAATTTGTAAAATGTGTACAAAAAATGTGATTATTAGGATAAATTAGCACTTAAATACTGGCAAATTTCAATGAGGATTTTTCTTTTTTCTTTTTCTTTTTTAAAAAAGCGAATTTAAGCTTTGAAAAATGTGAGTGAGAGAAAAGGCAGTTCTAACTCTTCAGTCTTGACAACTATCTTAAACATGGCTCCATGTTCCCAGCCCTGACTTACCAGTCTTGACAAAAAGTGAAGTGAGAGTAAACAATATTTTCATGTTCTCATTGTTTGTATATATTTTTTTATAAAAAAACAAGAACTCAAAATGTATCCATTCGTATTTATAAAGACAGCTTTGCCTTCTTTTCAGGCAGGTGTTAATGAAAATGATTTTTATGATGGTGCTTGGTGTGCAGGACGGAATGATCCGTACCAGTGGATTGAAGTGGATGCTCGGAGGCTAACAAAGTTCACAGGAGTTATCACGCAAGGAAGGAATTCTCTCTGGCTGTAAGTGCATGGATTCTTTCTGACTTTCTACAGAAAACCCAGAAATTTGGGTGATAGTTTTGTGCTATATAAAAACAGCGCTGGAGGAGAAATTAGATTCAGAACATATAAAGGCAAATATACCACATTCATACTTTCTGGAACAATATGGAAATTGAAATACTGCCACCATTCAAATTTCACACTTCTCTGAATGTTGCAATGCAGTTCTCTCCCCAGGTAATGTGTACAAAAATCCTTATATTAAGGTAAGGTTTGCATTGAAATGCATAAAGTGAAAATAACACAGAAAAATGCATTGCTTTAGAAAGAATGGCTTTGCAAAAATGCGTGTATTAGCAAAATTGAAAACAAAAATGTGGATATTAGGAGATATCAAAATGCTGGTAAATATTCCCAAGGGCTTTTTAAATTGGGGGGGGGGGAATCACAAGATGATGCAGAAATGTGGAGAACCAAATTTAAGTTTGGAAAAATGAGAAACTGAGAGAAACTGAAATTGACAGATTCGCAAATGCCTAATAAAGTCAGTAGCGTGCATAATAATGACACTGACATAATTAAACACAAGAGAAATAATGTGCTAGGGAAAGACAATATTTTAAAACAACCAACACTACTTCCCATCATGGACAAAAGTTCCCCAACTTTAGCTTCTGGGATTTGAAGGCACACATCTGTTAGCTAATGCTCTTGGCAGGTTGCTAAGTTGGGACTGATTATTCTCTTTCACTCATGTTGATTGGAGCTTAACTTGAGAGAAATACGAAGGACAGACAGACCTAATTTTGCCTGTTGGCTGGAGATTACCCAACACTGCTCTATCTCTTTGGGCAAATACAGTGGTACCTTGAGTTACAAATGCCTCAGGTTACAAACGCTTCAGGTTACAAACTCCGCTAACCTGGAAGAGTTACCTCGAGTTGAGAACTTTGCCCCAGGATGAGAACGGAAATCGTGTGCCAGAGGCGCAGTGGCAGCAAGAGGCCCCATTAGTAAAAGTGTGCCTCTAGTTAAGAACAGTTTCAGGTTAAGAACGGACCTCCGGAATGAATTAAGTTCATAACTAGAGATACCACTGTACATTTAATTAATATTAATTAATTAATATTCTGACAATGTGGTTGTCACCATGATTTTAGGCTGCATTTGCAGTAAGTAAACTTTCATGGGCACCACACAAACACAAAAGCACACCCCCTCACACACACACCCCTTTTGCTACTGGCTACAACAGAATGCCTCTTCCAGGTCTTATTTCAGTTGGTGAAAGACAGAGGAAAGGTGCCTGGGAAGGTGTCTGTGGTTGCATGTGCAACCATGGGCCTCACATTGGTGAAGCACACCACTGACAGGTGTTTCAAATGGGATGAAGGCGATATTGTTCAGGCAGAAAGCAGGGAGGCTGGTCCTATGTCTTCTTTCAGGATAGTCACATTTGTCAATGTTTGGTGCAGATCACCAAGTTAGTGTGCATGGCCCCTTTAGATTTACAGTGGTACCTCTAGTTACGAACTTAATTCATTCCGGAGGTCCATTCTTAACCTGAAACTGTTCTTAACTAGAGGCGTGCTTTTGCTAATGGGGCCTCTTGCTGCCACTGCACCACTGGCACCATAGCTGCCAAGTTTTCCCTTTTCTCACGAGGAAGCCTATTCAGCATAAGGGAAAATCCCTTAAAAAAAGGGATAACTTGGCAGCTATGACTGGCACATGATTTTCGTTCTCATACTGGGGCAAATTTCTCAACTCGAGGTAACACTTCCAGGTTAGCGGAGTTTGTAACTCGAGGTACCACTGTATTTGAATACAAACCAGTAAATATTTAGATGTATCATAGCACCAAAAAGAAAGAAAGATCAACCTACATCAAAATGTAGAAAATGTGGTGCTGTGGTTAGAATGTCAGAGTAGAACCAGAGTGACCAGGGTTCAAATGAACCCACAGAGTAACCTGGGGCTAGTCACCAACTCTCAGCCTAACCTACCTCAAAGGGTTGTTCTGAGGATAAAACAGGTAGAGGGAGAATGATGTACCCCACCTTGAGCCCCTTGGAAGAAAGTTGGAATATAAGTGTACCAAGAAATAAAACTAAAATAAAATACATTTTCTTTTTCTTTTCTTTTCTTTTTTTTAAAAAAACCTGACAACGAGTTCCTATCAGGGAATAGACTCCTCTTTCTAGGAAGACCGCAGAAAGAAAGAAAGAAAGAAAGAAAGAAAGAAAGAAAGAAAGAAAGAGATTTTAGCATACAGTGAAAAGTCCTGGTCATTGGTGTCTGATTTTTCAGGGGAGGCATGTTCAACAGCTCATTTGCCACTGCACTCAAGGCTCCGGGGCAAAGAGTCACAGAGGAAACCTCTGGCACATGCAGTACCAGAAGGAGGGCCTCCACAAATGACCATAGTGATTGAGCAAGGAGACAGGGAATCTTGCTCTTGATTACTTTAGGGCTCTGTAGACCAACAACAGAATCCGGAACTTGGTCTGGTGGCATACTGGCAGCCAGTGCAATTTCCTCAGCACCAGTGTCGCGTGCTGACAGAGGGCAGTGCCAGCCACAAGTGACATTACCCAGTTCTGCACTAGCTGCAGCTTCTGGACATGAAGGTAGCCCAACATAGAGTACATAAAAAGGTAAGGGGACCCCTGACCATTAGGTCCAGTCGTGACCGACTCTGGGGTTACGGCGCTCATCTCACATTATTGGCCGAGGGAGCCAGCGTACAGCTTCCAGGTCATGTGGCCAGCATGACAAAGCCGCTTCTGGCAAACCAGAGCAGCACATGGAAACGCCGTTTACCTTCCCGCTGTAGCGGTTCCTATTTATCTACTTGCACTTTGACGTGCTTTCGAACTGCTAGGTTGGCAGGAGCTGGGACCAAGCAACGGGAGCTCACCCCGTCACAGGGATTCGAACCGCTGACCTTCTGATCAGCAAGCCCTAGGCTCAGTGGTTTAACCACAGCGCCACCTGGGTCCCATCATGAAGGTAGCCCAACATAGAGTACATAGAAATAATCAATTGTCAAGGTCGCCTGTTCATGGGCCACTGTAGACAAGCTATCTCTTTCCAGGAATGGTCATCGCTTGCATATCAGCTGAAGCTGGTAAAAAGCATCCCTAGCCCCTGAGGCCACTTGAGCAAACTATGTACTTATCCCTTCGAGAGGGAGTGTAACCCCATCTAGAATGGGTAATCAGTGGCCAGTGGCAGTGATCTACCCCCTTTTGGGGGGTTCAGGTCCCCCCTTTTGGGGGGAGCCAGTGATCTACCAGTGATCTACTGGTAGATCATGATCTACCTGTTGGATGTGCCTGTACTAGACTGTGGATCCTACAGGGCCTCTCTCTTGACAGGATTTGGTTTCAGTTTATTGGCGCTCATCCAGCCCACCACACAGTCAAGACACTTTATAACCATAACTCTGCCTCATGTCTTCACTCTAATGTGTGTGTTGGGCCGGGAGGAACAAAACTATATATTTGGCTGGGGAAAGAAGCTTTGTTTCACATATTATAACTTTCCAAACAGAGATTAGAGCTTTCTTTCCCATTATTGCATTTACCCAAAACATATTTTCTCAGATGCAAGTTGCTGATTTCAGTAAGTTTTATTCTAAGGAAGCATGTTTAGCATTGTAGCCTCAATCAAAATTCTAATTTAAGATGCTTAAACAAAAACACTTGTGCTCTATAGAGTGCTGATTAAAATGCAGCTTTTTTGTTCAGACTAATGAACCATAATGGGAAGTCTTCCTGATTAAACCTGGAGAATTATGTTCTGTGCTGGTTTGCCTTCAACAGCCACATGTCAGGAGATGTAGTTAAATGTCCTGTTAAAACACCATGCCGGACATCCAGTTGTTAAAGGAGCTATTAGCCATTTAATAGGCTATGTGCTTCCTCCATGGTCAGAGGCAGTATTCCGCTGAATACCAGTTTATGAGAAAATGGGGGGGGGGACTATTGACATAACAAAATTACCAGCTGACAGTTTTAATTAAGAGCTGAAACTATTCATCACCACCCAAGCTGGGGTTATTACCTAGGCAAGAAGAGCTTTTACTGGCCTTGTCTGTATGGTGCTTCTGCTTTGTCCTTTAGGGATGTATTTGTGCAACAGTAGATACAGTGGTACCTCGCAAGATGAATGCCTCGCGCAACAAAAAAGCTTGCTAGATGAAAGCATCTAGCGATTCTTTGTTGCCTCGCAAGACGAAGTCCGCGTCTCGCAGGACGATTCCCCCCCTGCTCTTTTTTTTGCCATCTGCCATTTGTTTCCGCAAGATGAAAATTTTCGTAAGACGGCACGACCTGGGGAACGAATTATTTTCGTCTTGCGAGGTATGACTGTATAAGGTATTGCAATAGCCAAAGTATTACTTCATTCGGCTTGAATGCTGAGGACTTTATCTGTCTGGAAGTGCCATGCTAGAGCTGGCACAGGGGAGATGCCTTTCCAGCAGCTGCATCACTGCTGCTTATGGGGATGGTGCAGGATCAGGTCAAAGAAGGGGCAAGGCATGAGACTGTGCAGTAGCACAGCTCCAACCTTCACCCTCCCTTGGTCCTGCCCGGTCCAGGTAAGCATCCTGCTGTCAGGAGGACATCTGTGCAGGCCTTCCCATTGCCAGCTGCTCCTGAGCCTCAGAGATAATTGGGCTCTTATTATTTAAATACTGACTACCTGATTGGCTTTGGGATAAGGTTGTTATATAGGTTATTCAATGCTGCAACATTGGAAAGAAAACTGGATGCCATCCAAATATTGTACATTTTGCAGCAATCTTCCTTCCTTCCTTCCTTCCTTCCTTCCTTCCTTCCTTCCTTCCTTCCTTCCTTCCTTCTCTCTTCCTTCCTTTCCTTCCTTCCTTCTTTTATTTCTTTCTTCAAATAAATGTGTTTACTTGAAAACTTAAGAAAGTGCATTTAAGAATTTCTATGTGTATGCGCGCAAGCACGCACCCACACCCACAGTTTCTATTGTCTATCCAGCAATGGCACTTTGCCAAAGGATAGCTACATTCTTTTATAAGAGGCATTCATTTCCCAGTCAGATACTCAATGCTTGCTGGTGGCTCCACGAAGCTGCTAACAGACATCAATACTGGCCATGTGCCAAAAAGCCTTTCCAGCAGGAGGTTAAACCTGAGGAGGCTGGCTAGAAAAAAGAAGAAGAAGGCACCAATGAGAACCAGATCTGCAACCTGGCTTGAAGAAATTCATGTATTTTAAACTTGGAAGGGATTGCCAACCCCGCCTTGAATATATACTAAGTCTCAGGTCTCTAACATGGTGCCCATGGGCACCATAGTGCCCTGAAGCTCCCCTCTTGGCACCCTACCCCTCTCATTTCTTTTTACATAATTGTTTACTTTGGGGGTTGTTTTGTTGGAGAGGTGGACCTTTTAAAAAAACGATGTGTGCTTTATTTCTTTTGGTGAGTGTAGGTGCTTTGCCTGTTGCTTGGTGAGGGGGAAGTTTCTGAGCATCACAAATTTTATTTCTATCAAATAGGTATCTTGTGGTGCCCATGTCACTGAACATAATGTGCCCCAAGCAGAGAGTAGATGTATTCCCAGACCAACTAACAAATGAGTTGAGCTATTACTCTCGATTATAAAGGTGCATGCAGAATCCAGGTATGATCAGCTGTAGTAATAATAATAATGATGATAATTTATTATTTATACCCCGCCCATCTGGCTGGGTTTTCCCAGCCACTCTGGGCAGCTCCCAACAGAATATTAAAAACATGATAAAACATCAAACATTAAAAACTTCCCTAAACAGGGTAAGAGTGAAGGCCATCTAGTATAGGGAGGAGGCCAGTTTAAAAGAGAGTGTTTGAGCATGGGAGCAGAGACTATACCCATACCTTTCAACTAACCTTACTTCTCTACTCAACCACATGTGCCTTTTTTCTTAATTTTATGTGCAACTAGAAAAATAAGTTGAGTGTCCCCTTTGGTTTTTTTAAAAAAACAAAACACAATTGCTCAAGAGGACCAACTTCATTTCAGGCACAAATTTATTTAAATCCTGGTGTACTTTTTTCTTGCCATTTGGCTGTGCACATGAGACAACTACTAAGTTAAAGTATTAGAGAGAGAAAATCTCAACCTGGTCTTTGAGTTTGATTTGCTTCAAAGCGTTCTAGTTGTAAATGTTAGGAAGCTTATGATTAAGGTGAAAACCTGTTCTTTTGACTATTTAGAATTTCCATTCATTCATTATGGCTTTGTGTAGTTAAATAGGGTTTCTGGGGCAATGAAAGGCGAATTCTATCTGCAGGTGCTGCATATATTGCGATGAGCGTTTCCCTGAACTTCCCCAATGAATAATCTCCAATATTGCTATTTCAGACTTGACCCTCTGTTGAAGAGAAACTGCCAATCATGTTGAATTGCATTGAGGTGTGAGGTTATGTGGTGATAGGGACAAATCCTTTAAGCACTTTGGGGATTAGAGCTAGTCTGACAAACTCATGAAGCCAGAAGCTTTGCTTGGGTATTCATCTCTGGAAATTTCAGCTTTGAAACTTCCCATGTTTACAGATGAAGGCCCTATTGGGAAGTTATTGTGAGCACACACAGAGGAAGAAGAAGCAGGATCATGACCCCGTGCATGCTCATCATAAGGTCTAAAGGGGTACAAACTATACAGGTGTGTGTTGTGCCTATGTGATCTGGAACCCTGCCTTTTCTAGGTGGTAGGCCAGTAGTGAATGTGATTGTGTTTGGAATATTGTATCAAGTGCATGACAGCATTTAACGTGTTTGTTTCTTATTTTAAAAATAGCAGTGGTGGGGAAAAGGGGGCAACTGGGATGGGAACTGCAGTGTGCAGGGAATGGTATTAATAGTCCTCCTCTTGTGCATATCCTATGATTCTGACAACCCTCTCCACCAGGGCTGTTTTCCAGAAGATATAGGAAGCCGCAGCAATTGAGGCAACATGGAATTTAATGATTTTATTGTCAAAGTAGCATGCAAACAGGTCACAGCATGCCAGCAAGTACACCAGAGGCCCTTCTGCCACTGTGACTGCCCAAAACAATTATTTGAGGATGCAACACAATGGCAAAGTAGTTCTGCTTTGCCATCTTCCCTGTCATTTGGTAGGCAGAATTATGTAATCTAACGAGTGCCCAGCCAGCTTTGGTGTGAATTTCCCACCACCTAAGTTCCAGTTGTCCCCCAGTTTGCTTCATTGTCTGACGTGTGGGTTCTGCGACACCAGAGAGGATCCTTGGGAATGATCATGTCAACAGCATAGGTTCAACCCCTGGGATCTCCTGGTAGGGTGGAAACTCACTGCCAGTCTGTGTGGATATTACTGGGGTAGATAGACCATTGGTGTGACACAGTGTCAGGCAGCTCCTTTTGCTCCTATGTACTGAAGCTAAGCCAATTGACAAAAAAGGGACACAAACGGAAAATAGAACATTATTCGTACCAAGTATCTGAATCAAACAGGATTCCAAATGACCCCAATTGGTCAAATAGCTAAATATTTAAATATTCTTTTCTTTTTAGATTCAGCTTTTTGTGCAGAATTATGAAAGGGGTAATCCATTTCATGCTTGCACAAAATATATTTGTGACAACATTGCTTTTTAAGCTTTTAAAAATTCAGATTTGGACTGTCTGTTCTATGCTCAAAAATAGCCTTGATAATGAATTCATTATTCTTATGCAGATGGTTGATTTTCCCTCCTATATTTTTATATAGCCATAAATGGGATGCATATCCCTAATTTTGCATGCTACAGGCATATAGTAGTTTTAAACTAATTTAGTTCAGCCCCTCAGCATGTTTTCTGTGATTATAAAACATCTTTCATTTTTGAAAATTACATGAAAAATCTCTTTAAGATTTTATTTATTGCAGCTTATTTACATAAACATGGGTGAGCTATTTTTGATATAGAAGACTATTGCAATCAGAGCTGGGTCAAAACCTCTCAAAATACATTTCCGCCCCTCAAAACATTCAAATGATTGATCTTTTTCTCCCTCCCCCTCAACAAAGAAAGAATTTTTTCTCTGAATATTCTCTACCATGTTTCTGTGCAACCTCTCCCAAATGCCTATGAATGACACTAGGTCCTAGAGCATTGTGGAAGATCCAAGATGTTGCTTATTATGGAGAAGGCCAACACAGTACCTCTTGCTACCACTTTCAGAAGAGGTAACACAAATAAACAGAAAATGAAAAACCAAGGAGGAGGAAAAAGCTGTGCTAATGGTAAATCCAACCCCTGATCAATTGTTGGAGAAATTATCTCCCTTCCCCCCTGAGAAAATCAGTGAAATGGTCCTCATAATTTCTCTGCCCAAAAAAGGAAGGAGATTTTTTTTGGGGGGGGGGATCTGTACACAGTTTGATGTACTTCACTGTGTGTATATGTATTGTACTCCACAAACTACATTTTTAAGCATAAGCCAAACCCAAGATCCACCAGGATGTGCAAGTTTGGAATAAGCAGATCTCTGGCTGATCTGGACTAAGCTTGACTCAGCCGAGGCTACACCAGCTGAAGTCCTCCATCCTAGTTCAGCTGGATTTGTGCCATGGTAAATCTTTCACCCCAGCTCAGCCAACACTCAGTCTGGACTCAGCAGAAGCTGATTGAACTGAGGCTGGTGTAATTCCTGAAATGGGTGTTCTGGGACCATGGCTGGGAACAGGACAAGGGCAGATTTACACCCAGTCTAACCACCTTTCAGCTCAGTTACATGATCCAGCAACCCAGCAGAACATATGAAAATGGTGGTGTAAGTCAAAATAAAGACTTTTTTTCCCTCTGCCAGGCTCAGGCCTGATCAACCTGCTGGGAGTTTGGATCTGGGGCAACTTTTTCCAACTTAACTTAAGACAATGTATCTTCTGCTAGCTTCCTATAGTTAGGATTTTTTTGGCTGCTGTGTACGTGGCACATTTTACATTTTGTAAGTGAGTCCCCAAAACTGTGTTTGGCCATACCCCCAGTGTGTGTTTGGAAACATGGAGAGCATGCATCTGTTTTCTAATAGGTAAATATGACCACAGATTTATAGGAAGTAGGGAGAAATAAATGAGAAGACAAAATAGTGCTTACTTTTCTTTCCAAAATGCTTAACCGTGAAATATACAATCAATCCCATGTTTTTTCCTGGTGGGATATTCAGACCTGCACTCTGATACGTACACCTGTTTAGGAGTAGGTCCCATCAAATTCAGCAGGACTTCCTTCAGAACTATTATTCCAAGGATGCCAGGCTCCAAAATAGACATACCTAAGACTGATGAGTAACAGGGCAGTCTCGAGTAGGTCGCGCGCCCTGGTGCTGAGGGGCGGAGATCGCTCCGGTGCCCCCGCCCTCGCAGGGCACAGCATGGTTTCCGTGCGGCTTTGCCGCGCGGCGCCCTACCTACCGGCCCAGCGCCCTGCCGCACCGCGCCAACGGGGGTCTACGTAGAGCCAGCCCTGATGAACATGGCCAGATGTTTTTTTACATGTTCCTGGTAGTTCTAAGTCTCCTTGAGCTGATAACATTGTGGGGGAATGGTTATATAAGGCAAACTAAAATCTGGACTGGCCACTGCTTATAGAGTTTTAAAAATTCCAGTTGCCCTGCTTTTAACTACAGTAATTAGGCAATTTCATCCATTAACAAATTCAGTAGTGCTGCATCTCATTAGTGGCGGTATTTTGAATGTTTTTTTGTCTGCGTTTTCTTTTCTCCTTTGCATTCTACTACTGGTTTTCTCTTTTAATTGGCATTTGGCTTGGGTTTCTCTTCTATAACACTGCTAGATGGAATATTGCCTCCAAAGCAATATTCATCTTTGCAGTAGGATCAGGTAGGACAATAATTTTCATTAATGTGGTTGGGGAGCAGGGAAGGAGAAACAAATTGAGATTAGTTACTGAACTTGTATGAAGCTTTGAAATTGCTCGCACTTGCATTGTTTTTGTATCACTTTACATCTAGAAAGACTTGAGACGCCAGTCTGTCCCCCCCCCCCCGAGCTAAAGCCCTAGCAAAGTTATGCCCTTAGAGATTTCTAAACAGACAGAAGTTTAGGAAACTGTTTAAAGGGCTTTGGGGCTATTGACGTCAAAAGATTGTGTGACAAGCATTAAACCAGTGTATAAAAAGCCTTCAGATTCCAGCTTTTAAATACAAACATATTCCACAAATCTGTTTCCCCCCCCCCCCGAATATCTTCAGCAGATTTCTTTTTTAAATACCAGATTGTTGAAATAATGGGGAAGTTACCTATTCATTTAAGTGGAATCATTCTTGCTATGTTAGTCCAATGTGATCTGTCAAGAAAGAGACCAAACTCTGCCGCACAATAGAAAAAAGAGAACATATCTATGTTCAAAACTTACATTAATTTTATATCATTTATCCTTACTACCTGCCCCTCAAGAACCTAAGGGTCATAGTATACCGTGTTTCCCCTTTTTTAAGACGTAGTCATTATATAAGCCATAGCAGGATTTCTAAGCAATTGCGCGATACAAGCCATACCCCGAAAATAAGACATACTGATAGACCCTTCACCCAGTAGCAATAACCCCCCTCCCGCCAGCCAACCCCCCCTTAAAAATATCTCCATTTTGCTGTCGCTCCACAGACACGTATTTCCTTTAAAAGCTTGTAAAAATGCACTGAAGAGCCGTAGCTGCTGGCTGCCGAAGCCTCGTGACCTCCGTGAGCGCGTCTGTCTCTCTCTCTCCCCCCGCCCCCTGCGTCTCTCTCTCTCTCTCTCTCTCTCTCTCTCTCTCTCTCACACACACACACAGAGAGAGAGAGAGAGAGAGAGAGAGCACCCACCTCTCGCTTCCCCCCACCTTTCCCTTCCATTCTATGCGCCCACCCCTGAGTTGCCTGTTGATTTCCTCTTGACGGGAGAGGGGCGATTGAATGCAAAGGCTGTTTTCCCTTTAAGGGAGAGATCTCCGTGTGCGCGTCTGTGTCCTCTGTCTCTCTGTCTCTCTGTCTCTCTCTCTCACACACACACAGAACCCACCTCTCGCTTCCCTCCACCTTTCCCTTCCATTCTATGCGTCCACCCATGAGTTGCCTGTTGATTTCCTCTTGACGGGAGAGGAGCGATTGAATGCAAAGGCTGTTTTCCCTTTAAGGGAGAGATCTCCGTGTGCGCGTCTGTGTCTCTCTGTCTCTCTGTCTCTCTCTCTCTCTCACACACACACACACAGAACCCACCTCTCGCTTCCCTCCACCTTTCCCTTCCATTCTATGCGTCCACCCATGAGTTGCCTGTTGATTTCCTCTTGACGGCAGTCTCCTGTGTCTGATTGTTGTCTCCTTGCAGCCTTCCTTTCTACCTTATGCTTGCTTGTCTGTGGAGCTGCCCCTTTAAGGATTTGTAAGTAGTCTGGATCGCAGTCCTTGCCTTGGGGACTTTTTTTAAAAAATTAAGGACTTTTTCCTTCTTGCTGTTTGTGAGCACAAAAGCTAAACTGCCGGTCCTAGCTTCCTTTACCCACAAAATTTTACCTTGCTAGCTCAATTGCTTCTTAATTGCTACCATTTACCAAGTCAGCAATCTTAATTGCTGTTTAGCTGGCTTCTTTGTTCTCAGCAGGTAGCTTCTTTGCTATCAGTGATAGCACTACAAAGTTCTGGTTACAGGTAGGTAGCCGTGTTGGTCTGGGTCGAAGTAAAATAAAAAAATTCCTTCAGTAGCACCTTAAAGACTCATACCAAAATAAAACTTAGTTGGTCTTTAAGGTGCTACTGAAGGAATTTTTTTATTTTAGCACTACAAAGTGTTACATTGTTGGAACTTAAGTCTTGGGCAGCTGGCTAGTAGAGATCCTTATTTGCTTTACTATAGGCTACTGCTAGGACTGTATCACACAGATAGATTCCATTATACTGGTTTAGATTTAAGAAGCTCCAGTGTAGCAGATTGCTATTAAGTGAGTCCCCACATCAGAGGAGAGAGAGAGCAGCCCTTTGAGAACATCCCAGGGCTGGGGAGAGAGGGCTGGGCCAGGGACGCACACACCTCCCTTCCCTCAGACTCATAATAAAAATACGAGTAAGACATCCCACCAAAAATAAGCCACCCTGTGGTTTTTTGAGAAAAAAAAGTAATAAGACGGTGTCTTAAAAAAGGGGAAACACGGTAATGAGAGACAAATTAGATGGCATAGTTCTGTCCTTGAGTGAACAAGATTTTTTGCTTTTGTTTCCACAGACTGTCAGCGTGGGTGGGTGGCGGGTGCACACAGGGCCGGTGCTAGGGCTTTTTGCGCCCTGGGCAAAAAAGCTTCTGGCGCCCCCCCCCCCGGGCGCATGCGTCATGACGCACGCACAACACAGCTGATGCCCCTGCGTCCCCTCCATTGGTGTTGTGGGGGGCACGCTGTGAGCTCAGTGAACGGGCGGGCGGCAGCAGTGCCCATAGCTGAAGGCTTCAGCTGCGGGCGCTTGCCGCCGCTACCGCCACCGCTCGCTCGCTGCAGCCACTGCTGGGGGGCTCTCGGCATCCCCTCCATAGGCGGGAGGACGCTGAGCTCTCCTTTCGGCTCGTGCTCCTCCCGCCTATGGAGGGGACGCTGTGAGATCCTCAGCGAGCGAGTGGGTGGGCGGGCGGGCAGCGGCGGCGGCAACGCCCATAGCTGAAGGCTTTGGCTGCGGGTGCTTGCCGCCACTAGCGCCGCCGCTCGCTCGCTGCAGCTGCCGCTGGGGAGCTCTCGGCGTCCCCTCCATAGGCGGGAGGGCGCTGAGCTCTCCTAGAGCCAGCTCTGCCGCCTGGCTGGCTGTAGAGCGCGGAAGCCCGCCCGCCCCCACTGGGCTCATGGCGCTCGGACGGCGCTGTCGCTGCTGCGCTGGGCGCGGCAGCGCTCAGGTTCCCCCGCCTCCCCGTCATGTGGCGCAGCCCTGCGCCCCCTGCAGAGCATTGCAGGGAAGCGCCTCAGCAGCAGCAGGAGAGAAAGCTGCGAGCGGAGGGCAGCGGGCGGCGGGCAGGGGGCAGGCTGGCAGCGCCCCCTCCATGACGGCGATCTAGGTGGTTGCCTAGCTCGCCTTTATGGACGCTCCGGCCCTGGGTGCACAATCGATAGGTTGGAGACTTTAACTTATTGCATCCTACTATGATTCCAATTTGCACCCGGGGCTCTACTGACTGCAGCATTGCAAAAAGGTTCACATTCATTTCCGAGTGTACGGAATTTTTTTTGTTATTGATTCCTTTCCTGTACAACTACAAGGGGTGATATGGCTATGTGCTATCCAATTGTAAAATAGAAGCCAAACCAAGTAGCCCAGAACCATCTCACTTTTGCAGTGTAGATGACAGATGCACATATAAGTAATTGGCGTATTTGTTTGCTACCCAGGGCTCCTTGGGAAGGAATGATGGGATATAAATATGCCTCTGAGCCTTTATTGCGTATGGGGCAATGTGTAAATGGGGATGATTGTATTGGCGGCTACCCTCTATGAGTTGAAGTGGGGAATCTACTTATGTGTGATCATAATGCCTGAATAGAGCTTTAAAATAAGGGAAATGGTGGATGAAGGAAAGAGCGCTGATTCAGTTCAAACCCCACCCCACCCCTGTTGCTTTTATCTAAAGAAAAAGATTTTGGAAGACCTATTCATTGACCTTTCCCATCCCATTTGATTGGGAGCAGGGTGTCATTCGAAAACACAATGATGGACTTGATGCATTTTGATCTGATTTGGAAAAGCAATTTTGATCCTGTGGATCTTTAAATGTAGTTCATTTAGCACCATTAAATTCAAATAGTGTGCAAGCAAGACCATGTTCCGGTGAACAGCTGTTTCAACTCAGTGAATACATCAAAACTTCCTCTGCAAGCCATTAGTATATAAGTAAGCAGAGTTATAGACTTTATGTTGACATACATAGTTTTATTGCAGTAAAGATAAAGAAAAAGATGAAAAACAAGAATGGGCCCAATTTCTCCAGGGAGTTCTCCCACTGAAATGAATTTAAACTCTGCAAGCACTCTTGTATAGCTCTCATATATGTTGAAGGTGCTTCAGCATGAGAACTTCCCTGAGGAATTTGTCCACATTTACTTTTCTTACCCCGTGCTTCTCATAAGCTTAGGTTTTCTTGCATTGTCTGCTAAATTTACATTTCTATAACTTCCCTTGTTTTGATTTATTTTACTAGAATATTGTGTGAGCCAGTAAATCAATATTCATTTTTTAACAAAGAAAACCTTTTGATTCTTTCTAGGAGTGACTGGGTAACGTCCTACAAAGTCATGGTGAGCAATGACAGCCATGCATGGATCACTGTCAAAAATGGTTCCGGAGACATGGTTAGTATCACAAAACATAATATATATTTTTTTCCATTGCACTTGTTTATCACAGCTCCATTTTAATAAAATGTCTCAAGGGTAACACTCACTCCCTCTGAATATACATAAGGGTCTGGTTGATTCTGTTTCAGTGTATCTGACGAAGTGTGCATGCACACAAAAGCTCATACTAAAATAAAAACTTTAAGGTGCTACTGAAGGAATTTTTTTACTCACTCCCTCAATTTCAGTGGAGGCTTTTCTGCCAAGTTCTCATGAGCAGAATAACTGAAATTGGCAAAAGGCATATTCGGTAGTTGATACTGGATTCCAGTTACATATCCTGTGCTTCTGGTTTCTTCATTCTGTTTGGCCAGATTTAATGATAAGAACATAAGATGAGTCTGCTGGATCATGCCAATGGCCCATCTAGCCCTGCATCCTGTTCTAACAGTGGCCTGTGGGAAACCAGCAAGCAGGATTCAACCACAAGACCACTCTCACCTCCTGTGATTTCCAGCAGCCAACATTGAGAAGCATTACTGCCTCCAACTGTGGAAGCAGAACATAGCTGTTGTGGCTAGTAGCCATCAATAGCTGCCTTCTCCAGAAATTGGTCCAATCCTACTTTAAAGCCATCCAAATGGGTGGTCATCACTGCCTGCCGTGGGAGACAGTTGTGTGAAGAAGTACTTCTTTTTATCCATCCTGAAAATTCCAACACATAGCTTCATTGGATGTCCACGAGTTCCAGTGTTATGAAAGAGGGAGAAAACCTTTTGACTTATTCCAGGTCTTGTGACTAATGATGCTCACTTACTTGTATGCTGAAATAGATTTTTGAAGGCAACAGTGAAAAGGAGATCCCAGTCCTCAATGAGCTGCCAGTACCTCTTGTTGCACGTTACATTCGGATAAATCCTAGGACATGGTATGAAGATGGAAGCATATGCATGAGGCTGGAAATCTTAGGCTGCCCTCTCCCAGGTAAGTGACAGGCTTAAGACCAGGCTTGGCATAATAGCAAAGTTCCTAGGCCAGATCCAGTGGGAATTGTCTGAATTATTTATTAAAACAACTGTGCCTGATGGCAAGCATCCTGTCTGTCTCCCTTGATTCAGGAGATGTGCTGGAGATGTTTTTTCAGAGCACATAATAATTCTTCTGTATTACTCTGGGATAAAGTCAATGAAACATCCTTAATGAAAAGCCCCAGATTCCCCAGAAAGTTTTCTGGAATTCCTCACTGAATCACCAAGCTAGTTAAAGGCAGGCAATTAATGTTTGAGGGTTTTTTTGGGGGGGGGGGGCTTCAACCAGTTCATAGTCCCAGCAGTGGATAATCAGCAAAACGGTCTTCAAAAAGGAAAGAGGAAATATGACAGGCAGAGATTGAAGAGGAAGATAATGAAGGCTCAGAGGAGGAAGATAAAGCTCTTCAGATTCCTTTCTGGTTTCCAGAATATTGCTGTGCAGATGGATACAGAATAACATACAGAGATTTGCAGTTGCCTGAAAGGGATAGATGTACTTTTATTTCTAGTTGTCTCACAAATTGAACACAAAGGGGGGGAGGGGGGAAACCACCCGGAAATTACTTTTAGAAAAGAAAGTATCTTGATATAAGCAGAGAAGGAAATGTCTTTGAGCACACACATTTATTTATTTATGAGTATGTCATAGAATTGGTAGCTTCAAGGCAGGGTGACATTTTTTGCAGAATGAGAATCAGTATGCACCTGTAGGCACTTGGTAATGTAGCAGATAGCAATGCAGATCCAGATCGTACTTTAGCTGAGGACTCACTGGGTGGTCTTAGGCATGCTGTGGTCTCCATAACAATATAGTCACACAGCCTGCAACTTGTCTGAATCAGAAGATCAGAAGATGACTACTAGCATCTGTTCCTTCTCCATAACCACGCTCAAGTGCCAACTCTCTGGGTGCCCGAGCACCCACAAAATTCCCCAGGCACCCACAGTTGCAGGGCCAAGCTGGCACTTCTTCTGAAATGGTACTTGAGGAGTTCTCCAGTACATGTCTTGACTGCTGCATTGGCTGAAGGTGCCTATTCACTCTTGAAAAGGCAATGCAGAATTCAATCTCCCCCCCCCCAAAAAAACTCCAGCAGTTATCATAAGTAATACCAGCTGATTAACAGGTGAGCCTTTTCCTGAGGAAAAAGCCCTACAGGTCAAATTACACGCTCCAAGGGGCCTATGGGCTACAGGTTCTCCATCTTGATAGATTTGTTTTGTTTTGTTTTTTGTTAAAAAACCTCAACCTTTTTGGTAGAAACTGATGATGCTCATATACCCATCCCCCCAAAAAGTAGGCAAAACACTTATATCCCCCTCAAAATAAGTACATCACAGACAATAAAGTAGGGAACCCTTCTCTGATACCCCCATTGGTATCTGCCATCAACTAACACCTCCTCAAACTAAAATGTCTGGATATTTAAAAAAACAAAGGGAAAGGGAGGGGTTTGGGGTGGGTTTCAAGGGTGTTGTTTTAGGGTACCATTGTAGAGTTCAGTTTTAGAGGTGGTGGCAATGTGGGTATCTGAGAGTCGCATTGGGGACCCCAATTTTAGATTAAAAGTATTTTCTGTTAAATTGTTTTCTGGTTCTTCATTGTATCCTCCTGGTTTTTTTAATCATAGACCCAAATAATTATTACCACAGAAGAAATGAAATGACAACAACAGACAACCTTGATTTTAAGCACCACAACTACAAAGAAATGAGGCAGGTAGGACACAACAAATAGAGGTTCTGGTGCAAATGTGTTTGTGTGGTGACTTTAGAAGAATGGATCCTTAGCACTGCAATAACAGGCCATCACCACCTGAATCACTTTTCAAATCCAGCATGTTCTGAAACAATATGTGGGTTTCAGAGCACCCTACATAAAAACTATTTCTGTTGGATCTTATCCCACTGAAATTCACTTATATTCATATGAAGATTCATCCTTCGTCTGTCCAGATAATTTAATTTTTTTGCATTACGGCTGGAGTGTGAGGTAATTACTTGTTTAAGAAGAAAAAAGCTATGCTTGCTTGCAGATTCCTCAGTTGTGAACTTTGGGTTGGATACCTATGCATGGATCTATACTTCCATGAGCAGAATGTGGGTTAAAGGACCCTCCAGAATGCCATGTGTCTTAGTGATATGTGAACGAGAGAGAAAGGCAGAGATTGAACTGAGCCAAGGCACTTTGCATAAGTGGTTGAAGACAAGAACACAAGTCCTCACCTCCACAAGTGGAGAACTCTCCTCATGCCACAATTTTTTTTTGAAACTGTTCTATCTGAAATATGTTTGTCAGGTTGGTTCTGCACATGTGAATGGGGGATATTCATCCCACTTGTATGAGATAAAAGGAAAGTCTGCTGGCGCCAAAACCACTTAGATGTAGACCCTTGTGCTCCACACAAGTCCATTAAGAACATTTGCTCCACTGATGAGTATTAAAGAAGAGAAGGGTCTAGAATCAAAAATATCATTTTGGAGTGGATGGGACTTCCTGTATGCCCCACACCCCAAGAACATAGTTATCCATTGGACTTCACACAACCCAAATGGTCTGATGTAGTTATTGGCTCCAAAACAACAACAACAACAACAACAACAACAACAACAACAACAACAACATATGAGAGAAATATATATATTTTAGCACCTGTATTTTCATGTAATTCTTTTAAGTAGCACATTAATGCAGAAACGTGGTAGAACATACTTTGGATGAACACATGAAATGGATTAGAAAAGGACTGATTCATCGCTCCCTTCTCTCCTTGTAATACAACACAATGTTGACCATTTATGTGAATTTGTGGCATGGATTTGGGTTAATGTGTGGAGCATCTTAGGAAAGGTACTTCAGGAAGCCTTACAGTTCTATAGCTATAATTTTATACCACTGTAGACGTGAACAGTATCTCATCCAGAGTTGACAGGTACTGTGACTGGCAACAGAAGGCTTGTGCCACACAAATGACCGAGATTCACATAGGCATTAATCCCTGCCAGTCTACATTTAGACCTAACAGCTATAATTATGGTCCTTTAGCTTCAAGCACATGGCACTGTGGACAGATTTATATCACCACAGATGTAGGTGTACAATGTGTTAAAGATATCTCTTCCTATCTTTTTCTTCAAATATATAAAGGTAATATGTTTGGACAAGAAGTATGTGAATCATTTTTAGTGTGCTGAATCTTCAGCGTATTTATACTGAATGAGTCATCATTCATTTTTTATTGAGCAATTGTGTACTGAGTCACACACTGCGCTCACAAGAGATTTCATGGCCTATATTTTCAGCAGACAGATTAGATGAGTAGAAATGCAATTGGCATAATTAGTGTCAAGAACAATAAAGTTAAATGCATTTCAGATCCTAATTGTGCAAAGATAAGTTGTTCAGGTTTGAAATATATTTGGGGGAAACTAATAGCTTAAAGCAGGAGAAAATTATTTCCTCTGGTCTTATATAATGAGCAAAAAGATATGTGATTAAATAGTAGCAGCAGCTTAACTGGCCAGTGGAGAGCAAAATCTTTCATCAGAGCCTTCCACATTCTCTGCTTCTCTGATCACTGAGCCTTTGGAGAGTATTATTATAATTGGGCCATTAAGCAGCATTTAGTTGTCTCTTTTCACTGATATTGATTCTGCACTATCCAAATGTTAGCTATGGTGTAATCAAAGGGTGATTCGCTAATTCTAAGAAATGTGTGTGTTTAGAGGTAATATTTGCTTGTTTTGATTTTTAAGGCAGAACTAGATATCTCAAAGGGGCTAAAAAGTCTCACGATTGACTTAATATTTACCTTTGTCGCTTGCTGACATTGATTTTCCTTTTGCTGATGTCTATGTGCCACCTCTCAAAAAAGAAAGAAAATAATTGGGTCCTTTTCTTCCTTCATTTATCACATGGGTGATACCAGCCATTCTAGGATCACATACTCAATATGATGGGAGATTAATGCTACATAATCACTTTGGACTATGTGATATTTTATTTTACTTATTATATTAGTTATTATCAAAGTGTCTTGACCAGCCTTCAAAAACTACCTTACAGTGCAATCAGGGATAGAGAACCTGTGGCTCTTCAGATGTTGTTGGACTACAGCTGCCATCATCCCTGAAAATGCTGGCTGGGGTTGATGGATGTGGGAGTCCAACAACATTTGGAGGGCCAGAGATTTCTTCAAATGTGTGCTCAGAAGCAAGCTCTATTGAGTTCAGTGGTACTTACTACTTCCAGGCAATTGTGAATATAGGTTTAGTAGGCCTGTTTCGTAGACTTGTTATAGTCTATCTGCAGGTTCCAGGAAGCAATGCAATGGGGGTGGGGGGAACGAAACAGTTTCCCACTGTATATCTAACTCTATCTAAATAAATTGTCATAACAAGAATGAAAAAGAAACCCTGAGCCAAGAGAAGCCGTGTTGTGTTTTGTGACCACAATTGAATGTTAGCATGTGCTGCATATTGCAGGGAAGAGATATTGAAATGATCTCTGCATTAGTCTCATATGGTTTGTAACAGATAATGTTTGGCTTCTTGAAAGAGAAGACGAGAATGACAGAGATAAATAGATGGAATGAGTCTGGCTAAGGACCTAGTCAATAACCTGAAAGAGAATTTGTCATAAATTGGCCCCACAGCACTACATTCTCCTCAAAGGTTGCGACAACTGGCTTAGATTTGCTCTCAAAATCCTTCTGCAGCCTTGGGCACCGTATGAGCTGAGATTGAAACTAATGGGTTCTCTGAGGGAATTTATGCAGCTTTTTTGCCAGAAAGTTAATAGAAGAAATAATTGCTGCATACAACTCATAATAATTGTCTATTAGCAAATGTACTCTGGGCATGATTTATAGTATTCTGGTTGTTAATAGCTTTGACTGCATATTATCAGAGGCTTCTCTGTTTCTGCAAACACAAGCAAAAGTTGTTGGGGGGGGGGAAGGCAGGCATTAACACATCACATTGCCAAATATGCAATTTGTACCGCACAGCTTTGGAAACGAGAGGGAAATAGGGCAAAAAATGCTCTCTTATTTACTGCATTTCTTGGGGGGGGGAGTCATTTTACCATAAGACCAAACAATTGCTATTGTCATTTAATTTAAACATTATATATCTATATATCACCCATGTCAAGGTCACCCACATTTTGGCCCTGTGGGTACATTTTCAAACTGGAGAAATTGTTGTAGGGAGTACACACACATGGTGGGAACTGTTGTGTGCACTATACCAGTGTTTCTCAACCAGTGTGCCTCCAGATGTTTTGGGACTACAACTCCCATCATTCCTGACCACTGGTCTTGCTAGCTAGGGATGATGGGAGTTGTAGTCCCAAAACATCTGGAGGCACACTGGTTGAGAAACACTGCACTATACACACAGCCCAACCAGCCACATATTTCGTCTATTAGCTAAGAATCAACCCAGAAAAAGAGGTAAGGGAACATGAGAAGAGCTGGCTGGATCAGGCCAATAGCCCATCTAGTCCAGCATTCTGTTCTCACAGTGGCCAACCAGATGTTTGTGAGAAGCCTAAAAGCAGCACCTGTATGATTAATCAACGAAGCACAAAGTTTCTTGAATAATGTTTAAAATCCTGCATCCTTCTTATTGGTCTATTCCTCCCTTTTACATAATTATTTCATTTTCATAAACATTAAGCATAATCCTACACCAGGGGGTGATTTTTTTAATTGCATACTACCTCGAGCTCTGGGGAACCCACAACCCTCTCAGATTATGTTGAATTCCAACTCCCATCAGCCTCAGTCAACGTGGCTTATAGTCAAGGATGTTGGGCAATAGAGTCTCTCATCATCTGTAGGCCTCCCATCCCTGTTGAGTGCTATCTTTGTCCCTACACCCTGCAACATGGAAACAATCATGGGGCGAGGTATACGCTTTTATATATATCACACCTATCTTTAATTTGTACAAATGTCTTTCTTTCTTTGATTATTTTACAGCTGATGAAAGTGGTGAATGAGATGTGTCCAAATATCACAAGAATTTACAATATTGGGAAAAGCCACCAAGGGCTAAAGCTGTATGCTGTTGAAATCTCAGACAACCCAGGAGAACACGAAGTTGGTTAGGACGATATATTCTGACCAAATAAAATCCCGGCTGGCGGACTGGTGGATGAAGTGGTTTTGAATGTTTAAATTTTTAACATTCCACATGTCTGCAGCACTTCGCAGTGGAGGCATGTGCCTACAAGCAGTCATGGTGTTGAGTACACGTGGGAGGAATTTTGATTATACTTCTTCTAATTAGAGAAGAAGAGGGATATAAATAGAAGCCATCCAAAGAGTGGGATCAAACTCCTTTATGCTAATCATATATTCTTCTTTTGCAATAATAAAAAATGGAGCCAACTTTCATGACGAAAAGTATGCACTGACAGTCCTTGTCAGAATAGACAGCAAGAGGTGTATAAAGTAACTTGGCGGTTTTGTAGACTAATAAATAAAATCTAGATTATGAATGTTTGCTGGTCATATTGTACTATAGTTTTAAAAACTATTAATGATAATGAGATAGTTATTAGTAACCAAATTGTTACAGTGGTGTGAGAAGAAAACATTTGCCCCAATATTTGTGTGCTTTGTGGTGGTTCAAATTGCATAATCACGTAGGGGGAATACATAAATGTGGAGAGAAAGAGTTTGTGGTCCCAGTCAGTAACAATTTTGACTGTGCAAGGAAGCAACACTGTCTGCCAATTGACTTACCAACAAACAGCCCTCTAGCCTGTTCCTCCATGTGAAGAGCAGCAGAGGCTTTAGTGGGCTCAATTTTTACCACACAGAAATTTCCCTGTCTTGTGCATAGGGGTGGGTGAGAAACTTGATTCAGTTTGCATTTAAAGGTGAACCCACCCCATCTGCCCTTTGTGAAACAATATGCCAACCGAAACACAGCCAGCCTTTGAAATTTGCAATTCTCTGAATTTTGCAGTGCAAAAGTTCTCTAGCCAAGGAATGTGTACAAAAGTGCATAGAATAAAAGTGTGCACAAAAATGCATATATTCATGGAAATAACACAAAACATGCATTACATTGGGATAAATTGTTTTGCAAAAAATTCCATATTGGGGACAAATGTAAAAGGTAAAGGGACCCCTGACCATTAGGTCCAGTCGTGACCTACTCTGGGGTTGCGTGCTCATCTCGCATTATAATACAAATGTATACAAATGTATACAGAGACAATTACATTAGAAGAAATTTGTGCCAATTTGCACTGAAATTTGCAATAATAATCGCAAACTGATAGGGAAATGTGGAGAACTGAGTTTAAGATTGAGAAAACGTGAAGCTGAGGGAAATCAAAATTGACAGATCTCTCTTTGTGCATTGGAAAGAGCAGCTGATATATGTAATAAGGGAAGACTCTGCTAAAGCTTCTTGCCTG
The DNA here is from genome assembly GCF_965207765.1 of Zootoca vivipara. Lineage (NCBI taxonomy): Eukaryota > Metazoa > Chordata > Lepidosauria > Squamata > Lacertidae > Zootoca > Zootoca vivipara. The sequence continues at coordinate 42,199,450 of NC_142588.1, forward strand.
CTGTTCAAAGCGCAGGAGAGGGAGTTAAAGAGACCCCTTTGCCTCCATTGCACATTTAGAGAAAGTGACCAAGATAGGCTTGGGAGACGAAGTTTCGTTGGAAACATAGCTTTGTTGGTTATAAAACTATTAGAGACTGGATTTTGTCCTCAGACACGTAGTTGCCTATCCCTAACATATGGTATCGAAGAGGCATGAATGATACGCTGGAATGTACCATGTTTTGTTGTGTCTTCCTTCTGTGCCAGACCCTCCAAATCCCATTACTTTAGCTGGATTCTGTTTTTGGTGTGCTCACATCTTCCTTTGTTTTTTGAACAGGTGAGCCAGAATTTCGGTACATGGCAGGGGCTCATGGGAATGAGGTGCTTGGACGTGAGTTACTCCTTTTGTTAATGCAGTTCATGTGCCAGGAATATCTGGCTGGGAACCCACGTATTTCACGCCTTATTAAGGATACCAGAATTCACCTTCTTCCTTCAATCAACCCAGACGGATATGAAAAGGCCTACGAAGTGGTAAGGAAGAACTGCACTGGAATGGAGCTGATTGATTAATAGAAGAGACATATGCTGCCTTTTGAGGCATAGAATCATGGGCATTGTAGAACTTGCAGTGGGAGTTTTGAGTCAGAAGATTATTTCCTGCTATTTGGTTACATGAAAAAATATAAAATAGAAGATAATACTGTAGAATAATATGTAATTCATGTTGATACAGTTTCAAGAAGTATGAGAGTGTAGATACCATGAGATTACACAATAGTGGTCATAAACAGAGTTGAGTTGAAATGTTCCCCATCGCTACCTTTCTTCACCCTGTTCATGGGCAGTCAAATGCAATGCCATTCTGATAACGTTTTAAGGGAGTGCAATGCAGGCAAAATGAGGGGCTTACTGGCAGCAGCACTTTAATAATAATAATTTAATAATAATTTATTATTTATACCCCGCTCATCTGGCCGGGTTCCCCCAGCCACTTACAATATATGATAGGTGGCATGCAACAGAATTTGGTTAATGTTACATTGCGACTTTATTTAAATAAGCAGAATGTGTGATTTCTGGTGCCAAATTTAGAATCCGAATTTCCAGCGTCATATTTTAAGGTAAAATGTCCACACCAAAATTGAGTTTTCAAAATACAAACACCCTGAAACTTTGAGAGATTTTGTTTCAGCTCTGATTTGATATCACCTCCTCGACTTGCCTTTCTTCCAGTAATTCACTTAACGTGACATCTTGATCAAAGCACCAACATTTCTTAAGACCTAAAAGTGCCTTGGTGGCATATTGTGCAATTTAAAAGAGTGGTTGGGAGAAGCAATAAAGAGAGTCTTTAGATAGATTTTTGCAGTTAAGTGATATTGAATTTATTTCTTCTCCTGCTGTAATTAAGTTAATAACTGAAGCTGTATATAAACAATGCTTTATTGCACCAGAGTAACGTTTTAAAAAATTACAGCTCAGCACTGATTCTTTCTACACATTAATTAGCGTTTTCTCTGAATATTATTCAAGTTCAGCTTTTATAAATCTCCACTCAGCAAACCACAGTCTTTAGCCATAAGCCATGCAGTGGGATACATTTTACAAAGGAAACAGGAGTGCCATAAAAATTGTTTTAGAGGAATGTGAGCTTTCTAGAAAAGGGGAATATAACTTCATCACCAAGGTCCTGAAAACGCTGTAGCTCTGCCATAGTTGTAGACATTCAGGAGACTTGTTTTATTACTTTAAGAAAGGCACACAGAGTTTGTCACTATAATACAACCTAACCTAATTTGTTACAGGGTTCAGAATTAGGAGGCTGGTCTTTAGGAAGATGGACTCAAGATGGCATTGACATCAACAATAACTTCCCTGACTTAAATACTCTGCTTTGGGAATCTGAAGATCGTAAAAGGGTTCTGAGAAAGGTCCCAAATCATCACATACCAATTCCAGAATGGTACCTGTCCGAAAACGCTACAGTGAGTAGAATCAGTGCAAATGGGAAGGAAACTCGCCTTCTCTGTTTGAAATCGTTTAAAGTAGGTTAAATGCGGCCTTCCGTGTTTCCCTATCTGGCCCTTGGGACTCTCTCCAATTCATACCTATCCCATTTACATCCCTCAATGGACCAGGAAACTACAATGTTTAAACTACGACTGTTTTCTGCTTCTGTAGATGTGCTAGAAATAGCTGCCATTTGTTTAAAAATGCCTTTGGTTAAAAAAAAATGTGGTTAATAAAAAAAATGTGGCAATTGTTCCGAGATGAGTTTCTCATACCTCTTGACCTGATTTTATTTTTCTTCCTTCACTTCCCAGGTAGCAGTTGAAACACGAGCGGTGATTGCATGGATGGAGAAAAACCCTTTTGTGCTTGGTGGCAACTTACAAGGTGGAGAACTTGTTGTTGCCTACCCCTATGATATGGTCCGGTCAACGTGGAAAACCCAGGAGCACACGCCTACCCCAGATGACCATGTTTTTAGGTGGCTGGCATATTCTTATGCCTCCACCCATCGGCTGATGACAGACGCTCGCAGGAGAGTGTGCCATACGGAGGACTTCCAGAAGGAAGACGGGACTGTAAATGGAGCTTCGTGGCATACTGTTGCAGGAAGTAAGTGTCTGTAAAGCAGAATACCCCTAAACGTTCAAAAATAAAAAAGGCTGCCTGTACTATTTGTTCTAGCACCTTAACTTAAACTGAATGGCTGTCACCCACCTACGCAGCGCAGAAACAATACTTTACTAACTTTTTCTCTTTGTGTTTTACAATGCATCCTGGATTGATGCAGAGCTGTCAGATTTTCACCACGGAGGTTTTGGTTTCTGTTGCTGATCTCCACAGCTGTGCATACTACTCTGCTTTTATAGTGCAATGGGTTTAAATAGTACCTGTCGAAGTGATTTAATACAGTAGGGACTACGCATCTGTTTAAGCAACTGGCAATTGATATGAAACTAAGGGCTTGGCTACATGTAAACTGTGTGACTTGCAACCAAGTTGCAAGGTTCATTCAAGGTGCAGGGGCTCATTTCCCATCACAGCTGCCATGTAGAGAGGCGGGTGTTTAATCCTTTTCTCCTTAACCACAATCCCAATGGAATCTTTCCCCCATTTGCAGTGGCAAATGCGGCAATTAGCTATTTAAAAAAGGTCCCATTTGCATCAATGGGAAGTTGTTGCTGTTTTTCAACCACTAATTATGGTGTGGGGCTAATTTCCAACTGAATCATTGCAGGAGATGGAAGAGTCAAATCTCCCATCATCACTTGCTACTGTCCTGATAGAAATCAAGGAGGAGGACGCACCTAGGATTATTATTTCTTAAATCATTCTGTCTCTCTATATATGTCATCCTCTGTATGACACTATATATTGATTGATTGATTATTTCTTTTTTTAAAAAAAAGTTCCTACACATGGCTGTAAACTTTGCAATTAATGTAATATATAGCTAAGCCCTAAAGTACCTAGTTGCCAAAGCTATATATTTAGGGGACCGTAAGCTATTTGCCTTAGGTGTATACTACTGCAGTTTATTTCTTCTCTAATTACAGTCGTGCCTTGGAAGTTGAACGGAATCTGTTCTGGAAGTCTGGTCGACTTCCAAAATGCTTGAAAACTAAATTGCGGCTTCTGATTGGCTGCAGGGTGTTTGGGATCCAAGGTACAACTGTATTATGGAATCATAGAATTGTAGAGTTAGAAGGGACCAATCCAAACTCAGCAGTGCAGGAAACTTTCCCCAATATAATCTTGCCTTGCAGTGGAGGAATTTGGTGTTTAAAGCATTAAATCAGGCATCCCCAAACTGCGGCCCTCCAGATGTTTTGGCCTACAACTCCCATGATCCCTAGCTAGCAGGACCAATGGTCAGGGAAGATGGGAATTGTAGTCCAAAACAACTGGAGGGCCGAAGTTTGGGGATGCCTGCATTAAATGATATAACTAACACATACAAGTCTGGGGGGAAAAACCCCTCTTCTTGAAACCTGACAATACATTGAAAATCATGCACCCAACAACTAGCTGCATATATGTACCTATATATTGATGAATTCTAACTGCATCATCATTCTAGAAGTCATTTAATATATTTTGGGATATGAGCTGGAGATATGAGCTGTGTTGGGTGTAAAGGCCTTTCCACCCCTTGTGCTCTCCTGGAGTGTCCTTGTGATGCACTCAGAAACAAGAAATGATCAGTCACATCCAACTCTTTTGTTTCTGCCTAACAGCGAAAGAGAGAAGAGATGTTCTGTTATACTTTTGCCTACAGATAATAATAATAATAATAATAATAATAATAATAATTTATTATTTATACCCCGCCCATCTGGCTGGGTTTCCCCAGCCACTCTGGACAGCTTCCAACCAAATATTAAAAACAGTACAGCATCAAACATTAAAAACTTTCCTAAACAGGGCCGCCTTCAGTTGTCTTCTGAAAGTAGAATAGTTACTTATTGCCTTGACATCTGCTGGGAAGGCGTTCCACAGGGCGTGTGCCACTACTGAGAAGGCCCTCTGTCTGGTTCCCTGTAACCTCACTTCTCGCAATGAGGGAACCGCCAGAAGGCCCTCGGTGCTGGATCTCAGTGTCCGGGCTGAATGGTGGGGGTGGAGATGCTACTTCAGGTATACATGACCGAGGCCGTTTAGGGCATTAAAGGTCAGTACCAACACTTTGAATTGTGCTCGGAAACGTATTGGGAGCCAGTGTAGATCTCTCAGGACCGGTGTTATGTGGTCCCGGCAGCCACTCCCAGTCACTAGTCTAGCTGCCACATTCTGGATTAATTGCAGTTTCCGGGTCACCTTCAAAGGTAGCCCCACATAGAGCGCATTGCAGTAGTCCAAGCGGGAGATAACCAGAGCATGCACCACTCTGGCGAGGCAGTCCGTGGGCAGGTAGGGTCTCAGCCTGAGTACCAGATGGAGCTGGTAGACAGCCGCCCTGGACACAGAATTAACCTGTGCCTCCATGGACAGCTGCGAGTCCAAAATGACTCCCAGGCTGCGCACCTGGTCCTTCAGGGGCACAGTTACCCCATTCAAGACCAGGGAGTCCTCCACACCTGCCCGCCTCCTGTCCCCACAAAACAGTACTTCTGTCTTGTCAGGATTCAACTTCAATCCATTAGCCGCCATCCATCCTCCAACTGCCTCCAGGCACTCACACAGGACCTTCACCGCAATCACTGGTTCTGATTTAAAAGAAAGGTAGAGCTGGGTGTCATCTGCATACTGATGAACACCCAGCCCAAACCCCCTGATGATCTCTCCCAGCAGCTTCATATAGATATTAAAAAGCATGGGGGAGAGAACGGAACCCTGAGGCACCCCGCAAGTGAGTGCCCAGGGGTCTGAACACTCATCCCCCAACACCACTTTCTGAACACGGCCCAGGAGGAAGGAGCGGAACCACTGTATAACAGTGCCCCCAGCTCCCAGCCCCTCTAGACGGTCCAGAAGGATGTTATGGTCGATGGTGTCAAACGCCGCTGAGAGATCCAGCAGAACTAGGAAACAGCTCTCACCTTTGTCCCTAGCTCGCCGGAGATCATCGACCAGCGCGACCAAGGCAGTTTCAGTCCCATGGTGAGGCCTGAATCCCAATTGGAAGGGATCCAAATGGTCCGCTTCTTCCAGGCGTGCTTGGAGTTGTTCAGCAACCACTCGCTCAATCACCTTGCCCAAGAATGGTAGATTTGAGACTGGGCGATAGTTGGCCAAATTGGCCGGGTCTAAATATGTTTTTTTCAGTTGGGTACCCAATTAGAAGCACATGGGGTTCCATGGATATTGTGTGCAAAGTAGAGGATTCAGGGTGGGCAAGATCTCAGTTGCTTTCAAAGCTCCTGCTTGAACATTTGCTTGACATGAATCTCATCAAGATGAACCTTGGTAGAAACAAGCTAAAAACACCTCAAGTGAATTGTGTGTGTTGGACACAGAGTACTGTAATGAAAGGCTCCACAGCATTGTCTCTTTAGCAGTAATAAGGATAACAGTTCCTGCAGTCCTTTTGTTGGCCTGTTTTGTTGCTACAAGCTGCGCTTTCACTGAACAAACAGTGTACAACTTGGAAGCTAATTTTGTAATATTTGCATTGGACCACATGAAGTTAGTCTTGGCCTGGACATAATGATTCACATGCCAGCATGCAGAATATTTCTTTTGCTGTCTACAAAAACTCTTTGAACTCAGGAAATGGAGATAGTTTCATGTTTGTGGTACAGCATAAAAAAACCACACATTTGAATAAGTTGGCCCAATACATGTCCTATTCCTCCCCCCAAATACAATATGCATTTTAAATTCAGAATTGACTGCTTCATTAATTTATGACTTTCATAAGTGCTGTGCAAACTTGATAATGAATTGATCCAGCATGCTAGAGTTTTAACCACAAGAATAAGTACTACCTTTATTTCTTAGCAGCAATTATTGCTTTGGATTTATTTCAACAAATTCATTTTTACAGCTATATTATATTCTGATGTTTTTAATAATAATAATACGCATCCTAACCCTAACCCTAATGCAATGATAAATTTCGGATCATTGTGTGATTATGATTCTCAAATATTGGCTTAAAATTCCATCTATTTACTCTTGACATACAAGAGGAATTGTCTCAGATTAATGAACATAAAGTGGAATTAGCTAAAAGGTGTTAATTGAATGAGAGCAGCTTTTACACAGCATGTGTTCAATAAATAACTGACTATTACTTCGCAGAATTCCTGCTACATTTTACTTATGATCTTCTTAGCAGTAACGTTTATCCAAGCTGCCCATGTAGCTTGCTCCGCCACTGGATCAGGGTTTCCCAAATTTGGGTCTCCCTCTGTTTTGGACTACAGTTCCCATCATCCCTGACCATTAGTCCTGCTAGGTAGGGTTGATGGGAGTTGTAGTCCAAAACAGCTGGAAAATGAGGTTTGGGGACTCCTGCTCTAGATGATGCTAGACTTCAACTCCCATCAGGTTGAGCCAGGATGGTCAGGGATAATAGGGGATGTAGTCCAAGAACACTGGAAGAGCCAGAGGTGCCCCATCTCAGGATTAGGACAGTCTAAAAAACTTAATGAAACTTTGTAGATAAAGCATCTTTGGGAAAATATTAATTCAGACTGAGTAAAAATGCTTCTTACTCTTAACTGGGAAGGAGAAAAGCTTTAGCATAGCAGCAGAACCCGACACTCTGATATTTCAATCTTTCCCTATCGACAAGCTTTAACTTCTGCATTACATAATCCTCCTACAGAGAAACCAGAGGTGTTTTCAGGCTCATTAAGTGCTTGGTAGCAGCTGTATAGTAATAGATTCCTGCCCCCCACCCTCTCTTCACTTAGTTCCACCCATGTTCTTCTATATTTGGTCATTATAAAGTAAATGAATTAAAACAATTAAAATTCATCTATAAGCTTAAAACTCTCCATATAATTTGAAATTTAGTTTGCTCACGAACAAAGTATTCCTATTCCTACTAAGAGAAATAAAGAGACAAAAGTACCAAGGTATGACTGTATTTTGTGCGCGTATTTAAGTACGCTTCGGTTTGAGTACTTTCAGTTTAAGTACTACGCAGACCCGTCTGGAACGGATTAATCCACTTTCCATTACTTTCAGTGGGAAAGTTCGCTTTAGGTTAAGTACGCTTCAGGTTAAGTACAGACTTCCGGAACCAATTGTGTACTTAAACTGAGGTACCACTGTAATAATAAAAAATGAATTTCCAAGATACAGTAACAACTGTTTAAGGAATAGTACACATACCTTTGGCATCAGCAATTTAGTTGCATTTTTGTGAATAATATTTATAAATTAATTTCAGTTTGACAGTAACAAGTGTTTCTGGAACAAAGCACCTTTCTTAACCAACCATTTAACATTATCCTGGTGAGCTGCAGACTAAGTTGTGGTGGCCTGACATTATCCTCTTTGGATGAGAAAGTAATAATATTTAGAATTTAATCACATGCATGTCAAGACTTTTGAAACTGAAGGCTTTTGTAACATTGCCATCTTAAAACTCATGACTTTCTAAAAAGTTCCTGGAAGTCCATCCAGATTCCGAAGCCTCTGACAGAATACAAGGCCAGGCTAAATTTCAAGATGTCTGTTATATTTTTAAAAATGAATATAAATCTTCACCTTTTACTGGCAGAATGTTTTATGAGTTCATTTTAATTAAATTATTGATATCATTACAAAATGCATGCATTTCCATAAAAGCTTTTTTTAATCAAATCTATTTTAACTCAACTATTAGGAACATTTAATTATTTAAAATGATTGTCCCTAGATTAAATAAAAGCTGTATTTCTTTATTACATTATTTTTATTTATTCTTTTCATTGCATTGACAGGTATAAATGACTTCAGCTACCTACATACAAATTGTTTTGAACTATCCATATATGTTGGCTGTGATAAATTTCCCCATGAAAGTGAATTACCTGAAGAGTGGGAAAATAACAGGGAGTCCCTTATTGTTTTCATGGAGCAGGTATGAAATAAGAACACTTGGGATGATTCAAATCTAGATCTGTTCCAAGTGAATTCCTTTTCTTTAATTGGGGTGTTTTACATCTGGTTACCACAACTCACTGTTTTCCATTACTTGCCTATGAGATTATCAAGGAGGAAAGCTAAATGCAAAGTCTTTCCAAAGAAACTGGCAGTTGAGTCAAAATCTGGGTCATGCTCCACTAACTCAGAACAGGATGGTATATATTTGGCAGATCACATTCTGAAAAGTCAAAACAAATTACTTCTGTGGGGCGTGCCCCGTGAAACTTGAGGTTGTGTCTAATGCTGTGCAAATGGAGCTCCACTCATGCAATGGGAATTCCCCTTCCTCTCCAACCCCCCCGTGTGTCCCCAGAATCAGCTTCAGAGCATATTTAGAAGGTGTGCGGGGGCTGCAGGGGTGAGGAGGAAGTTACATTGCACAAGCAGAAGTCTGATACGTGAGCAGGATGGCAGCTTTGGACCCAAGACTTAGAGCTTTCAATGTTCATTTGAAAAACATGAATATAACCCACAAGATTCATGTGTCAGGGGACCACCGGCGTCAGCAGGGAACCCGTTGGGTCGGTGGTAGGGCTCTGAGATTTTGCTGCTTCAAGGCATCTCCCAGAAGGTGGGGCTGAGGCTCTGTCAGCGGAGGAGAGCCCAGGGGATGCTGGCAGATCACAGGAGCAGTGGGGAAGGTCTGAAGTGTCAGACCTGAGCGCTGTAGAGGGAGAAGTGTCAGCAACCAGAGAACCTGCCCAACAGTTTAGTAGTTCAGGGGGGGGGAGGCAACGTTCCCACCCCTCCACCCCAGGAGTGCAGGGGGGGGGACGACAAAAATCGGGAGCAAAAGTGGAAGCTGAGGGCTCCCAGGTTCCTTTGTTGGCACCAATCGAGACGCACGCCACTTCCGGATTCTGATTCGGACTAAGACAGTCATGGACTTTTTAGCTCTGTCATGTACATATGTATATAATAAAACTCTGTAAAAACCAGCTACGGAGTTTGAAGCCTCTTACTTATGAGAATCCAACAAACGCCCTTACACCATGTCATGTTTGATGCTGGAAATATGGCACCACCCAATACTGGCAGAAAATGACTTTGTTCATAAACTTCCAGTAAAATATCATTCATGGGCACCTCTGACATTCATCACTTTACTTGTTTCTTGTTTCTAAGAGCCTATGTCTCTTTTCAGGCTTTTGACCTGACGTGAATTACATAGTTTTGGAATAGCATATATATCATGCAAAAATACCATTCTCTATTATTTACTGGTAGTTGACATCATTTGGTTCATCATGACGGGCATGTCTCCTCTTTTTTCCGCCATTGCCTAATTCTTCATTTCCATGTACTTAATTTTACTGACAGGTGCACCGAGGCATTAAAGGCATGGTGAGGGATCTACACGGCAAGGGGATTCCAAATGCTATTATTTCTGTAGAAGGCGTTAACCACGACATCCGCACAGGTAATTGCATGCTTCTGTGTCGCAAGAGAAGGGTGAAAGGAGGGCTGGAACACACAATGCCAAGTTAATTAGCTTGCGGCTTTATTAATGAGCCACTTTGTCGGATTGAGCATGGGCTTTGGTACAACATCTGCACAGAATTATTGTGGTCTAAATTTGTCGTGTTGGTGGAGCTGCCCACTTGACATCACAATGGGGGGAGGTATTGGTTTGTTCTGGTTCCTATTTTTGTTATGGATTTTGTGTGGTTTTTTTTTATCTTGTATTTTTATGTTGGGAACCACCCTGAGAACTATGGAGGAAGGGTGGTATACAATTATCATCATCATCATCATCATCATCATTACCTTGCTCATCTGACTGGGTTGCCCCAACCACTCTGAGCAACTTCCAACATAATAAAAGCACAGCAAAACATCAAACATCAAAGAACAGGGATTCCTGCAGATGTGTTCAGAAAGTGGTGTAGTTGTTAATCTCCTTTACATCCAATGGGGAAGCTGATGGGTGCCAGTGCTGAGAAGGCCCTCTGCCTGGTTCCCTGCAACTTCACTTCTTGCAGTGAGAGAACCACTTGAAGACCCTTGGAGCTTGACCTCAGTGTCGGGCAGAATGATGTGGGTGGAGACGCTCCAGGTATACAGGGCCAAGGCTGCTGGATTATGGACCCATAAGTATGCGTGTCAGCTATCTACTGTCTTGAAAAATCAGGTTTTGCTTGTTTGTTGTTGTTTTTTAAAATGAAGCATATCTTTACAGTGCAATCCTATGCATGTCTACTCAGAAGTTGAACCCATTGAATTCAGTGAACAGCAAAACCAGGCTTTCTTGACACCCTCCTTTGGACAGTGTATAGTTTGTGACACCATAGCAAAGGAGGAAGTCAAGTTGCACCGGCATTCCCTGACACAGCCTATATTACAGCTGCTAGGTATATCATCCCAGAAGCATCATCACTGTTGCCCAGAAAGCAGTCTCCTCCTCAAGCCCGGACTAGAAAAATAAAAGAGGGCAGGATAACTAACCCACTGAGAGAAATTGGGGCAGAATGTCTGCCAGTTGCTGCAGATTGAGAAAATACCTATAATATTTTCGAAGTGGAAGACTGACATGTGCCTCCAGTTTTAATCTGGAAACAAAACCCCTGTGCTTCAGGTATCAAATATTTGGGCAAGCTTTGTTTGGGATGTTTACCTGCTTGCTATATGCTGTTCTTAAGCAAATAGGTTTTGAGGGTCAGTATGAAAAGTGAGTGGAGCTGAATACCAATGAGCCTGCTCTGTGTGTTCTAAATTTCAACAATTTACTATAATTTGCCAAGGTGCTTCAGGTTCACTGCTATAGTATAGATGGTTTAGTCTCAACTCTCAGCTGCTCACAGGAAGTGGTGGAGGAGTTATCCTGGTTAGGTTAGGCATAAACTTTTTTTTCGTGCTACTGGGGCACAATTCATATCCTCTCAAATGTGTGCAGAACCAGCCCAAAAATGATCAACATGCATTCCATTAATGTAACTTGTCTTTTTAGTATAGTATTTCAGGGCATTGTAAGTTACCCACGGGCAAGACAAATATAATAGTAATGGTGTCATTTTGCATTAGTGTGAAAACAGGGAGCTATTTTGTTGTCTTTGTGTTTTTATGTAGCGTTACATGCTCAGAAACATGGAGAAAGGCTCTCAGCGGGCTACAGGTAATCTGCAGGGGAAGTCATTGGCTTCACAGGGAATAACCCAGATTGAACATGTTGACAATACTTCAAAACAAAGTGCAGGCAATTTACCTGTCGAAATGCCCTGCATCGTGAGAAATGTCAACTGCAAGAAACTTTCTACATTCTTTATAGGAATTGTTTATAGGAAACTTGAAAATATGTTCAAATATTTGCCTACCTCTGTCACTTGTAAGCTAGTATTTTGATGGCAACCCCTCCAGAAGAAGTGCAGCTTGTATTGGGAGAAAAGGCAGCTCAGTAGTAGTGAACTTGACATGTATGCAGAATGTCAAAGGTTCGATCCCTGGTGTCTTCAGATAGGGAGATAGGGACTGGAGAAAAAGTTGTGGCCTAAAACCCTGGAAAGCCACTGCCAGACTGTAGATAATACTGAGATGCCTGAACCCTTGGTCGGACTCAGTATAAGGTAGCTTCCTGTGTTCCTATTTTGCACTCAGAAAAATAAAGGAGAAAAAAAATACATAATAATTTATCTTATTTTCTAACAGTTAACATCCTCTTACACAAAGCTCACAATAGTTAAATCATGATATACCGTACTAACTCCACCCTAAAAGAACCCCCGTGTGTGTGTGTGTGTGTGTGTGTGTGTGTGTGGCTGTGATCCACAACAGGTTCCCAGCCTGCTAATTAGCAGCCCAATTCACAATATTTAGATTTCAGCCAATTGAGTCTCATTGGAATCAATGGGTTTGAAACAGTTTAATCATATGCTTTAGTTTCCCAGGCAGAAGAATCACTATTGTGGAAGGATAGAATGAGACATAAACACTGTAATGGTGGCTATGTTCACATCAGTGGCTTAAAACACAGCAAAGTCTCTCTCCCCCCCCCCCCCGGCTGAATTTCAAGCTGCATTTGCATGGTGTTGTTTACATCAAAGAGGGGGCAGGGATGTCTTCTCTGATGCACCTGAGCTTTTTAGCTTCCCTGCCCCTGCAAACCCCCCCCCCCCCGGAACTCCTATTTGTGAAGCTGTTGTTTGCACATTTGTGGCAGCTGTCAGTACAAAGTGAATGCAGCTTAAGTTTTCTAGTCAGATTGAATCTGGTTTGAGAAAAAAAGTGCATCAGACAGAAGTAGTTGTTGATAAACTACAGGGTCTATATGGTTGTGGCTAAAGTTGTGTGAATGCAGCTTTAAAAACTAGCACTGGGAGAGCACTGGATGTGGAATATGTGGTAATGTGAACACACCCAGTGTTACATGATGGCAATTCACATTTTTACTAGCCATACAGATTCTTCTTCCACATTTCCCTATTGAAGGATGCAGGAATCTATTATCAAATGAAATGCAGTGCAGAGTGTTGAATCTTTCCTTTGTTTCTTTGGATTCTTCAGATGAAGCCTGTTTTTTCTTGACTTTTGGAAAAATGAATCTCCAGAACTACTGAGCAGTGAAATCCAGATCTATCTACCTACTCTTCCATTGCTAACAGTGGAGTAGGAAATGAATTATTATCATCATCAAAACTTGTATACTGCTCTTCATCCTTTCTGATGCATTGTGGAGGTTGATTTTGAGGGAATGATGATGCTGTGGATGCTCACACTACATGTGTGTTAGTACCTACAAGCCCTAAGTTATTCTTCAACCTGTATATTTTCAGATTATTACAAAGATGCCTTAAGTCTCCAGTGTTCTTTCCATCAGATGAAAATGGCTCCTAACAGCTGGTTAGAACTTTCTTGGGGAAGGTTTGGGGAAGGAAAACTATTGGAGGATGTAGTCTTGGCACAAAGGACAGTGATCAGACCAAAATTATTTATTTAAAACAAACTCAAACAAACATAAGACATGAGGAAAACTATACCAGAGGTCCACGTCTCCAGCTGCCCCAGTCTTGGTTCTAAAGCTATTGAATGAAACCTTGACTGGTACTGTTGCAAACCTAGGTGGACTGGTATGAAACATGGTCTCCCTAGTGTTATAAATTTGAAACAATAAATTGAACAAATCAAGCCTATATAACTAGAACATGGAAATGCACATGAAAATGGTAGTTAAATCCCCAAGGTTACCAGTCTGAGATAATTAAGTTTTTTCCTATACCAATCCCAAAATCCCCATCCTAGAGCAATCATTTCACATGCAAGGATGGATAAGCTCTTTGGTACTAAATAGAAAGATGGAAGTTAAGGCTAAACAAAAATGTATCACAGTATTAATTCTTTCCTTCTTCCACAGCAAGTGATGGAGATTACTGGCGCCTTCTAAACCCTGGAGAATACGTCGTCACTGCAAAAGCAGAGGGCTATACTGCCGCTACCAAAAACTGTGCTGTGGGTTATGACATGGGTGCGACCCGGTGTGACTTCACCATCAGCAAAACCAACTTGGCTCGAATCAAAGAGATCATGGAGAAATTTGGGAAACAGCCCATTAGTCTGTCACTTCGGCGGAACAGACAGCGAGCAAGGCAGAGGCGCCAGCAGTATAGACAACTTTCTACAGTGTAACAAATTATGCTATCATGCTCTGCATTTAACCTGGACCTACTCCCGTAGTAGAATATATAATATCAACCCTGTCCGGCAGTATTCTAATTAGGGATATTTTATTATTGGATATCTTGGGATTCTACTACTTAATGTTAGATTTATATGCTCATCTGAAAAAATGTGGAATAAAATATTGTCTTCTAAAAAGATCTGATGTGTAACGATTGCATGTGGCATCGATATTCTCTGACCCAGAGGAGAGGCTTTATAACCAGAAGAAATTCCACACATACACAGCATCAGACCATGTACTTCCTTGAAACCATTGAACTAAAGATTCTGTGAATACAAGCTTTGGTTTTGGGGTTCGGAAATGAGATTTCAAGATTCAGCTCTGAAATACTTTTGAGCTGGGAGACAGAATTCAGATTCTGTCTGAGATACTACCTGTCTGTTTCAGCCAGCATCTGTTCTGTCATTGATCCAACAAACAAAGTGCAAAAGTGAGCAAAGAGATGTCTAAAACAAAAGCAATTAAAATGGTGCCCTTTTTTCTTGGAGGAATGAAACATTAGATCAAGGGGTTCTTTCAAGAGTTATTTCAGGTATCACCTTTGTGATGCCAGATCAGTCCAACTTGGGGCCATGTTGGAACAGATTTCAGCATGCTGTCATGAAGGCAACAGCTTAGAGGTCCATATAGCTCTGCAAAAATGGGAACACTGAGCTTCACCTCTTACACATCACCAGTCACCATATTGTTGTTGAATGTTTAACAAATGCATCACCCTTGCAAATGTAGTGACCTCAATATTTAGTCTCACTATAAAGTTAACATCATCTTTAAACTAGTGTTGCATATTCTTGCTACTTCCAGGTTTACTGGACAAGTGACTGGGAGAAATCTTTAGCAGATAGAATACCAGGGAAACTTTCACTCTCTAACATTAATAGTAGCTTGAGTTTCCTCCTAGTGATTCGCAGGATGTAAACTAGTTAAAATTATTGAAGAGCAGGCTTGTTTATAGTTAGATTGTGATGGACCAAAAAGATGAGGAGGTGTGGAGCCCAGCAATTGGGCCCTGAATCAAGACATCTCTGCCATGAACTCAACAGGTGATCTTAGAAAATGGATTCTCTCTCAGCTCTGCGTTACACCTGCAACACAGAAATAACAGTATTTACCCGCCTTGCAGAGATGTAAGGATAATGTATGTGAAAACTATAGATGCGATATATAAAAGGTGTGTTGGTACTGTCTTTATAAATGAATGAGATCAGCTTGTAAAACAACAAACCAGTCAATACTGGACATTTTCTTCAACTTATGTAACTTGATGTAAGCTCGTATCAGTTATATAGGGTTTGAACATTATTATGCCATTCAATGGCAGAGCCTCATCCCTTCTCTTATGTCTGACAATAATCCAATTGTGTCACATATAGAATCATGCATGGCAACAAGACTTTACTGAGCCTTTCTAATTACACTGTTCGTTAGCCGTTATGATTTTTAATTGCAGTGGTTGTCTTATTCAGTATATATTTGTGAGACGTGTAAAAAATAATAATGATTGTCTCAGTCACATTCAGAACTAAAGAAAATAAAACTGCTGCAAGTAGGAAATTGACAGTGGATGTGCAACATACTTGTTATATTCAATTTATTAACACTAACCAACATATCCTCTGTGATGAACAGAAGCTACAAAATGTGCAGAGTGACTAAATCTCATTAAAAGCAAGCAGTGCGTACATTCCAACCACTGCAAATCTTCATGCTGCATCCATCTGATGAGAGTGCTTGTTTACAGGTAATGAGGCTGAAAAATGTTTGCATGGATGTCATAGAATCACAAAATTGTAGAGGCGGAAGGGATCCTAAGGGGCATCTATTCCAACCCCTCACCATGCAGGAATCTCAACGAAAGCATCCATGACAGATGAACACCCAACCTCTGCTGTGTGCACGCATCATAATACCAGCACAAAGCATTGATTATGAAGGGCACATATATACAAATTCCATTTCTTTCCCTTTAGATCACAAGGAAACGGGAAACTTAAAAAAAGATTGTCTTCCCTTTCATGTATTACTGCATGGTGAACATACCTTATACCAGGTGAGTATTTTTGTCAGTCAACACCAATGTTGTCTACTGCTGACTAGTTGTGGCTTTGCAGGACTTCACATCATCAGCTACCTACTCCTTTTAACTGAAGATACCAGGGATTAAATCTGGGACCAGTGCTGGATATAGGGCTGTGTGGGGAAGGGGGTACAAAATTGAGAAGTTCTATAATGGAGAAAATCCATTTGGAGGTGCCAAATTTTAGCCTTGCTCAGGGCAACATATTGCCAAAGGTTACCAAACTACACCTTGTGCATGTGCTGGACCACTGAGTGATGATGCCACCCCAAAAGGGCTATCTTTATACAAAATAACTGTGCTCTCCATAATGGATGGCATCTATTAGGGCTGTGCATTGGAGCCAACTGGATCCCAGGTCCCAAATGAAATCAGGCAGATTTGGGTCGATCCATGGTTTGGCTGGATCAGGTTGAGACAGTCCTGGGTCACATCAGGTCCACCTGGGGAGATCTCCTTCCCCCTCAGCCTTCTCAACAGCAACACATTATATGCATGAAACCTCCCCTAGTCCCACAGACTTCTCACTGGGGTTGCCAGCTTTTCAACTGGCATCCATAGCTGTGCCTTTAATGAGAGTGTAGCATAATCCTCTGGCCACATCAGGGTACCATTAAGCACTGTTCCTATCCCCTGGTCAGTTGTCAATCCTAACTTTCAGTAGTGCATATAGTGAAAAATTTCCCATCACCCCATATCTCTCTCCCTAAGCCCTCTGCTTTTCTGAGAAAGCATGCTCACATGACTGACACAGATCAGAACTGCCACCTTCTAATGAGGCAGAAGGACATAAAAAAATGGTGGGTTGCTAAGGAACACCCAGCATGCTCTCCCAGAAGGCTGTTCGCGGTGGTTTAATTTTAATCTCTCCTCTAACAACCAAGTAGCAAGTGGCATGTCCTGTGAACCAGAAGACATTTGGCACAAGAGGAGCAGTGCTGAGCACTGACCAATGAAGTGCAGAAGATTGGAATGGTTGTTGTGGTAATTAAACGTGGTCAGAAGCGGGAAGTACTCATTTGAGCAAATCCCTCAAATTGGTTTGGGTCTTGGATCTCTCCTGCATCACCATTATTATTTATCAAATTTGTATACCACCCTTCATCCGAAGATCACAGCGCAGTTCATAACCGGGGGAAAACAAAATGGGAATACAAAATACGTAATAAAATAAAATAAAAACCGATATACCCACTCCCACAAGCACATTTAAAAAGACATAGAATGTTAATAAGCCAAAGGCCTGGTTATAGAGAAACATGTTTTCCTGGCACCTAAAGATACGTACTGAAGGTGCCAGAATTTTCAGAATTTCCCAGACATACCCAGAATACTGCAGTTGGAAGCAGTGTCCTGGTGAAAATCGGCAAAATGTTTGGGAAAATCCAGCTAAATGGCATCCCATGTCGGCAATGTTGCTTTGGCTGCCCCCCCCAATAGCTCAGAAACATATTTTTTGTGTGATTTTGCAGGGGGGGGGGGACCTCAACAACCTTTGTGGAATGTGGTAATCCTAATGTAGACCAAAGCATGGAGCTTTTAAATACAATACTGTCTCATGAAGTACCCATGTGGGTAGGTGCTTTTTGTGTAGCTATTGTCATATATGAATCATTTCAAAGCCCTTGCAGAGTAAGACAATGCTTTTCTTAAATGGATCTCAGTTCTCAGGATTAGGGACTTAAGGCACAGTCTTGTTCTGAACATAATGTAAATTATTGTATTGATATTTCATGAAAAGGCTGGAATCCAGAATAGGATTGTTCCACTTTGCTTTGACACAGCAAGAGAGTTTCTGAGCAATAAAACTGTGCCCAGAGGCAGTGAATCCATCAGGTTTAATGCAATCTTGTGGCGGTTCAGCTATGAGTAAAAAAATCAGAATGTCCAAAGACTTGCTCTCATTCAGGCATTTACTTCGTCACCTGAATTGACTAGCGTTTGTCAGGATGTATTATTGCTCGACGTCACTCTAGGTTTTGAATTAGATATTTATAGAAGAGTGTGGTGTGCGAGTTTTGATTTATCTACAAGTGGCTGCTTAATCCACTTCTGCTGGTTGCTGTGACACTGTTTCCTGCTAGAATGGCTATATCTACTGTGAATCTGTTGACTGCTCTTGACGAAGGAAAGGTATGTTTGCATTCTGTAAATCTAAGACTGTTTTCAGTTTTACCTCATCCGCTGACTCAAGATAAGCACTGAAAGTGGCATCCCTTTTGCTACGTAGGCCAAACCTCAGAGGCTCTTTCCATTTTCAACCTCACAAAAGGGGCCTTTGCCTCCGTTCCTTACTCCTACATACAAAATAAGTCCATATTTGCTCTCTCTGCCTAGTGCCACTTTGTGAAGTACTTTAGGAGCAACTTTCTGAGGGGAGAGTTGTTTGACAGTAGAACAGACTACCTTGGAAGGTAGTGGGCTTTCATTCAAAGGAGCTTTTAAAATATAGGTTGGATGACCACCTGTCAGGGATTATTTAGCTGTGATTCCTGCATTGCAGGGGGCTGGACTAGATGACCCTTTGGTCCCTTTCCAACTCTACAATTCTATGATTCTATGATAAGAAACAATGCAAATACAACAAAAATCATACAGCATCCAGCCCAATGCACAACAATTTCTACAACAATTTTCAAGTGATCTATGGTAAAAAAAAAAATCTTTAGAAGCTGGCTCATGAGTGCACATAAAATTGCTTCCTAGCTCCATGCAGCCACAGCAGTGACTAGAGGATCAATGAGCTCTGGCAGGGGTGCAAAGAGAATAAATGCCATGGTACACATGCATCAGCACAACTGGACGCATTCATCTGCCACAACTGCAGCAAAACATCTCTCTACTACTATATCGGTCTCTACAGCCACAGCAGGTGCTGTAGCTCTCCAACATTTCAGCTCCTTCAGCCCTGAAAGAGAACTTTGCCATTGTCTCCCAAAACTGATGGATGCCAACCAAAGTCCCACCAACCAGTGGTGCTAACCTTTGTCCATAGAAATGACAAATATGGTTGGGCGGAGAAGTCAATTACTCCAATGCTGGAGTTCTAGATAAGGCCAGTAGTGGACAACATGGTGGGGCAGTGGGACTTACCTGACCTCCAGGAGGCTGAATTTCTGCTGCTTATCAGGAAAGAGAGGAGAGGGGATAGGCATTGGCAAGGTTAGCACAGTGCAAACACAGCAGCAGAAACACTGGTTGGGCTCCACTTGTGTGTGTGCACTGCACTGCACTGACCTCCCTACCAACTTGGTCCTCTGCTTCTTCTCAGTAAGCGGCAGCAATTCTGTGCCCTGGAGGTCAGGTGAGGGCAGCCCCATCACACAATCTGCTACTAGGTAAGGCCTCAATGATAGCCTGGGAGTGAATCTTAAGGAAGAAGTTGCATCCACTCCAATGTCTCACCCCTAGAGGCCTTCTGGCACAGCCCATTTGCTCTGGAGGAGAGGTATCAGCTACTACATGACTTGGCAACAAACACGCCTAGTTCATCACCAGCAGTGCCAGTGCCAGGATTATCTCCTCGCTCTTTTCCTCAACTGGCTCTCTTGGTGAACACAATAAGGAACCCCTAGAAAGCCAGGACCAATGGTGTGATGTAAGTCAAGAAGTTCAGTTTGTGAATACGCTTAAACCCCAGGCATTAAAGTCAAATTTTCTGTAAAGTACTTAACATTCCAATTCTTAAAGTGGAATGTTCCTTTCAAATTGCCAGTAATTTCCAGAATCTTTTTCTGTGGATGAATTGCCTGCATTTTATTACCGCACTTTGACTGCATACATTAAGCTCTGATTCAAAACAGATCTGCTATATTTGCAGCTAATCTAGATTCTAGAATATGGTTTGAGAATCAGTTAATGCTAACAGCCAGTGTAAAGACTATAGGGAATCCACAAAATTTTTAGATGTGACCGCTGTGGCATCTTGTCTACTCTTGCTTACGTTGTTATGCTTCATTAAACCCATTAGTATACTTTGAGCCAATAGGTTTGAGTGAGTCATAGGAAGCCTGAGGTATTATATAATTGGAATGTGCTGTGTTCTTCTCTTAATTGAATTTTTTTTTGCTGAGAATGAACAATATTTGTACTTCTAATACAGTCCTGGGAAAACAGTTTTTATATAATTGCATCAGGATCAGAACTAATCAACTCAGATTTAATGAGAAGCACAGTAAGTCTTTTGTGGAGAAATTTGCATATTTGAACCCACCTGAACCCTAGGCATTCGGAAACAGTGACACTTCCTAGTAAACATGTTTCACACTGGGAAGGACTGATCCTGAAGAGAGCATACCAAGTGTTCATGGAACAGAAGATTTAAGCTCTGGCCCCACTGCCCATTTCCTTATCTTTATCCAACCTTCCCCCTAGCTGTGATTCCTGCATTGCAGGGAGTTGAACTAGATAGCCCTTGAGGTCCCTTCCAACTCTACAATTCTATTATTTCATATTGTGTGAAAAGATATGAAGGAAGATTCTAACAGAGTTTGTGGGAACACACATAGAAGCCTCCCCACAATTGGAAATCCTGCGTTATCAGGCTTACTTGTGGGAGTCCTGAAAGCACGTTCACTCAAATGCACTTAGAATCTCCTTCAGATCTTCCCAATTGGGGGTGGCACAGGCAGTGATAGAGCCCCTGGGGATATTTGGGGCAGGGCTGGCTTTCATGACCCCTCACCCTCTGTTCACAGTGAGATACATTGACTTGTAGCCAATGCTGGTCTTACTCAGAGTTGGCCCATTGACGTTTAGAGGCATGGCCTAGATGGGCTACCTTCCCTGATAAGCCCCATCTACCACTCATTTACCTCTACAGCACATGACCATTGGACCCACAATTGGTTTTGTCTGCTCAATCTGCCAGAGCATATCTTTGCATGCAGGGGAAGTCCTTAACTCACCGAGGGCTTGACACCCATCGTCTCTCCTCACCTGGTTTAGTCGTTTAGTCGAAGCAGTTCCTGGGTGTGGCCGCTGTTGCATGGTAACAGCTTCTAGGAGCCACAGGTGAGAGCCGAGTGCAGGGTGAGTGGAATAGGGGCAATGCTCTTGGGCCCATTAAATTATCACAAGCAGATGAAATTTAATTAAAAGCAAATGGTGTTCGTGGTTTGGCCGCCAACAAGCAGTATATGAGGCATCCCCAAACTGCAGCCCTCCAGATGTTTTGGCCTACAACTCCCATGATCCCTAGCTAACAGGACCAGTGGTCAGGGATGATGGGGGTTGTAGTCCAAAACATCTGGAGGGCCGAAGTTTGTGGATGCCTGCAGTATATTCATAAAGCAACAGTGATATTTCATGTTCAGTGACATAAAGGACCATAGGACAATAATAACCTGAATCTTTGTTTCTCAAAAATGACAAGTGGGAAATGGGTATTTTCTCTCTCTCTCAGTTATTACTTATGCCAAATGTTGCAGAACATCTAGGCAGTCTGATGGTGACTTTCTGTTAGATGTGGTGAAGAAACTTCTATCACACGCCAGGCACAGTTAAGTGGCAAGCATTCCAACCTATTATCCAACTATGAGATACGGGGGGAAATCGCCACTGTTAATTAAGTCAGTAGCTAAAATAATAAATATGCTGTGTGAAATATGAAATAGATTATGAAAAAATCCCTCTTCATCCATGCCTAAATATAAACTCCCGACACTTATTTTTCCACAGAATAAAAATGTAATCAGGGACAAATCTGTTGATTGTATGAGGAGAGCTATTATCTGGGAAGACAAAATGACAGCACAACCAGAAGTAGATATTGCTTATTTCACTTCCATAAAGTATAATAAACAAGAAAAATATCAAGGATTTTTATTTATTTATTTATTTAGAAAAGTGGCATGTGGAATAAAGATGTTGCAAACAAATGTCAGGGCTGTATATACACTGGGGAAATATAACTTTGAACATTATTTTCTCCATAAACCTTGATGTATCACTTCTTGGATTTCATCATGGCGACCTCACTTTACTGCAAGGCTGGGGAATCTGCATCAGCTAAGAAAATGGGGCAGGGATGTGAAGGGCTAGGCTTTGGGGGAGTGAGGTGCAAAGGAAGAGGAGAAAGGATTTTCAGCATGGTGGTAAATGGTTTGGGTGAGGTGATAAGGCAGGTTCTTTTGGGTGAGGTATCAAGGGAGGGAGGTTTGGTCAGGCATAAAGGGAGATGGGTAGGCAAGGGGTTTGTGGGTAGATGGGGTTGGCGAGTGAGCAGGGGCAGCAGCCTCTAGTGTAATAATAATATGCGCCCAGGCGTAGTCTCTCCTTTTCAGGTGTGGGTGAAGCTGGTAGGCAAAGTTGGAGGTGTGGCCAGAATGTGCAGTCTTCCTCCCCCTCCATGTGCAGTGTGCGCAGTGAAGCAACACACAAGGCTAATGCACTCTGCTAGTTATTCACAGATAATAACTCTCCATTCAAAGAGGGCAACAGAAGATGCTGTGGATATTAGCGACTTGGCAAAAGCAAGGCTCTTCCCTCACCTCTGCCATCATTGGGAGGTGGAAAGTATGGCTTCCACAGCAGCGTTGCTATCTCTGATTTGTGGGCTATTGTTTATTGAGAAACACAGCAGATAATTATAAATAACTGCTAAGAGGTTATAACCAAAACACCCTGGAATGACCTGTTTGCATAGTTGTCTCTAAATCATGATTGCTGAAAAAAAACAAAACACTCAAGCCTATATTGGGCTTAAATGAAATTGCATTGGCCGGGATGATCAGAACTCAACTAATCAATACAGCATTGTGAAATGATTGCCATTGGTAAATAACAGCCTTTTGTATATTGTTTGGGATACTTCATGGAAAGTAATTCATACAAGAAATTAATAATGATGACAACAGCAACAGCAACATGAAATGTGTGGTGTAACTGTTGGCAAATCTCATGTACAGCATCTGCTTCTTCATATTTAATGTTGTATTCAGAAGTGCACTTTCAGCCTGAAGAAACATAGTCTTTATTATTAATGATACCTGAAAAGTTCATTGAAAATACAGTGGTGTCCTATGCTATGTTCTAGACGAAGTCTAACATGAAATATTTTAAATCTGGCAGCTCCCTTGAAAGCCATTCCTTTACAGAGAAGCTGGGGTATGTTGCGCTTAAGCAGAGCAGTGAAGAAAAAAAACCTCAGAGATGTGCACCAGTGTCAGGGATAAACAATCTTCAGTGGAACGTTATAGAATTGCCCCATTAAGAAACTTTATTCATTCATTCATTCATTTCTACCCCATTTTCTACAAATCTAACCAAACAAGAATACAATATAAACAACAACACTATATTAATATACAAGAACAGTACAAATCAAACTATAAATATATATAGCGGGGGGAGGCTCATAGACACTTTCCTTTTGCCTGTACTTTGTAGGTACAGGTCAGCACTTTAAAGCTCTGTGTCCGAGCGCCCCCCCCCTTTTTGGCCGCACCACTTTTCCCCACTCTTTAACACTGAATCAGAACAAACAGCAATTCAAGTTGTATGTGGTTTGCCGTTTACTCCAATTCAGTGATAGTGGGTTTTCATAGGAAAAGGCGAGGGGCTCAGATACAGAGCTTTAAAGTGCTGACCTGTATAATTGTTTAATTGACACTGAAATGGAGAATGGCTAACTGTGTATTGCTAACCTTGGGGTTTTTCCATGGCAGCATACTAAAGGGCTCTGAGCTTACTTGGTTGATAATTAACTGTAAATGTTATCTGTTCTAAAACTGAAAGTTTACCTTGAACATGTGATGTGGGCATTTGGTTGCAAATCTCCATTTTGAAAGGGAGCTGTCTTTACACTGTGAGAGTAAGAATGTGTAAAAGACCCTCTCCAGAGAGTGAATCCAGCTCCGGGCAAAATGGAGGCTGTAAAGAGAGACAGACCTTTGCTTCTACGTCTGTTCAAAATTATATTTTATTTCTTATAAGATGATGAGCCTGTGCCGGACATGCACAATATATTGTAAGGAATTATTTGGATGTATCTTTGATGTTTTTGTTCTCTTTGAAGGAAGTTCTGCAAATAAAGTTTTGAATAACAAACTACGGGTCTGGACAATGTTTTATTCCAAAAGGAGTTAGTTTTTATGCCTCCAGTTGCTTTAAGCTGCAATATGGAAATATGAAACAAAAGAAAGTATGGATAAGCCCAGAGAGAGACATTAAAACTAGTGTCAAACTATTTTAACCACTAGAGAAATCTCCAACACCAAATACCCATTGCAGTAAAAGTTTCAAAACCTGGCCAAAAATAGGGAATTCCATAAACTGCAGCATTGGAAATCAGAAGGTCCCACTCCTTGAATCTGCTAATTGCCACTCCTTGAATCTGCTAATTCTGGAGGTGGGAGGAGGATCTCTGGCCTGGGAACTGAATGTGGCTTCCATAGAGCTCTCTCTGCCCCTCTCTGGACACTCCCCAGACCACTGTCATTTCCCACACGCTCTTTCAAGGTTTTTGCCTGACTGCAGCAGAGGCTTTATATAAGATTTAGCATCTAGCTAGCTAGCTATGCGGGAAACTGTTCAGATGATACAATTCTCCACTTGCAGGATGAAGTGGCAAAGTCCAAGTATTGTACACAATTTACCCAACTATCCACTGTTTACATAGTTCAGGTTCAGACGTTTATCCTCTGCTGAATAAGACTGGAAGCAAGAGCATGTTTGTAGCCTATTACATAGAGAAGACAGAGCAAAGGGAATTTACTGGATTTTTTTTAAATAAAAAAGACTCTGTCACAGTGCTTCTTACAAACCTGCAAAAATGTTTGTGGAGTCAGAGCAGACTCCTCCCTTCCATTCACTACCCTAACTTCTACAGCAATGCCAGTGCCATGATCTTGTGTATGTAATCATTTTCACCTCTTAGTGCCCTTTAGAAAGCCTTTGTTGCCCTGTAGATACATTTGTCCACCTTGTATTTTCTTTTAGATGTCGACATCATCTGCTGCTCTGTTTCACTTTGCCTGCCTTTGGAGGGATGCAATTACCATACTCCCACTCATTTTCCCCCTTGTTCCTTTTCACTGCATGCTTAATTCTTGCAAAAGTTGATGTCTCCAGCTTGCTTAAAACCTGCAATTATTAGAAGACACCAAATGAGATCAGCAGTGATATTCCATGCTGGGCAGAGAAGAGGCTTCCCCCCCTCCCCCCCTTTCCTTTAATGGAATAAACAAAGGCAAATGATAGCTAAAGTACTGAAAGCAAATCTCCGCATCACACAACTGGAAGGAAAGGTCAATCTTCTAAAAATGAACATGCAATCAATTATTATGCGGTCTACTCCTTCCAAGGGGTTTAAACAGGCTATTTTTATTTGTCGCTTTCAAACTTTAATTGTTAAAGATCCTGTGTCGATTTTAAAGTGGTGATTACAGGTGATTTCAGTGTTGGTTTTCTACTTCTCTGCCCTACATTCAAAGCAAGCTCACACCACAGGATGAGGTGCAGAATGCTGTCGTGTTTTATCACTAGCTTCTAATTGAAACATACAGCTCTATTTTTAGGTCACAAGCAAGGAGCGGGGCGGCTTTCTGCAGATTGTGCAGTGAAATCCAGTGAGTTTTCTGCTTTTTATAATATGGTATTGTAGGATGACCTGGAAATCTGGAAAGCTCATTTATTTCTCAGAAATCCCTTTGGAATATATTTCTAAAACTGCCTTTGCCAATTAGAACCACTTGAACCACACCATATAATGTCGAGAGTTTGGCAGCTTTTGACACCAGCAGAAAGCAACAGGCAGTCTTTACCCCCACCACATTCGTAAGTTACGAAAAGCTTCAATTGTGAATTTTTGTCTATTACGCAGCGGCTCAGGGCACAGATTTTCAGTCCATTGAAAAAGCAAAAGTTGGGGCCATTGCAAATGTTTAAGCATCCAATATTTGTAGCATGTAAGATAGGTTTGAAGGAACCGAAATGTGCATTCCAGACTCCCTTCTCTTTATCTTGATTGCCATTGTTTATGAAGCTCTCCATCTCTCTTGGTGGCAATTTTGGCGCTGCATTTTAGCAGGGAAGGTTCTTCTGCATACACCTTCATGGATGAACATTACAACATCCTTTGTTCTTTCACAAGAGGCCTACATTGCACTGGGGCACACCATCAACTTTATAAGCTGTCTCTACCCTATTCCTGGCCTCCTCTTTTGCACTTTCATGACAAATCATAGTGTTGGAGTCATTGGCAATAGTCAAACAGGAAACTCACAACATACTTCCTACCTGGATGCAGTGGGGTGTTGACAAGTTGGAGCTGCACAGTTGGAGTGCTGGATTGGTGCCAAGAGTGCACCTGTGCTGCCCCAACCTTGCCACTGCCTAGCCTTAGCCCATCCAGGTGAGCAACAGTGACACCTCTGCTGGGATGGAGACTCCACCTCACCACACACACCACTACAGGGGATGATATCACTAACACCAAGAAGCCAATCAGATATGGGTATATGATTAAAACACAAGTCAGTTCAAAGTGGGAGCAAGGCTTC
This sequence comes from Zootoca vivipara, assembly GCF_965207765.1. NCBI lineage: Eukaryota > Metazoa > Chordata > Lepidosauria > Squamata > Lacertidae > Zootoca > Zootoca vivipara. The sequence continues at coordinate 42,226,279 of NC_142588.1, forward strand.
CAGCTCTCATTCTGAACTGGCTTTGTGGTAACACTCTATTGCCAGTCAGTTTTGGCTACATTATATCACAAAGCCAGTTCAGACACAGAAGGTATTGTTCTTCTCACTCTGAGAAGCTATTTGAAGGGAACCGTGTTACAAAGACTTTTACCCTTCCTTTTAACATACGTACATCATTTTATCTGTACACTGTCTTTCCATCATTATATAGCCATGCTTAAGGCGGCTTCCAATATGACAAATTACATAATTACAACATAACCAATAGTAATAAACAATAAAACATCAAAAAGTACACAACCAAATTAAACAATTTCCACATATATAATTATAAAATCTGAAATAAAGATATGAAAAATTAATATAAATAACAACAATCCCCCCCCTGCTGCTGCCACATACAAAACCCTCTAAACAAAACCCTAGCCCCAAAGCCTCAGCTTTTGTAGCCGGAGTCAGTCAGGGCTCCTCCTTCCCAACCCTAGTAGAAAAACGCCTCCCAAATGAATTTCAGAAAGGGGTGGCTTTCAAAGGTGGTGAAAATGTTTTCAGAAAGCATCCTGTCTTCAGTCTGCTCGGCCCTAATGGAAGCCTTATCTCGAAATAGTATATGCATATTTAGATGGATATTTAGATTGTGACCTTGCATGGGATTTTTTTTTAAAGAAACATTGTATGCTGAGGCCATGTTGACAGCAAAACGCCCCATACCCAAATTGTGAAACTTTTTAAAACACTTGGGATGCTGAGGGCTACACTTTCAATTACCCTCTGATTTGTTTAAACTTTCAAGAGGTGAATCAGAGGTTGAAATTAAATATGTTGAAAGACCATCAACAACTGCTGGCAGATCAAGGGCTCTTGACTTAGCTCTACTGAAGTAAGTAATCATGTAAATGTGAACAGGACTTTTATCTGTGGTGGGTGGAATTCAATGTTTTACACAGATACCAAAAATGCAGAATAAACAACTCAAGGTTCCTGCTCGTGTATTCTATCCAAAACAGTGTGAAGTTCAAAATTTAGAGTACAACAAAACAGAAAAAATGACTTACAACAGGTTGTCTTACCCAAACCGGTGTTATTTTGGACTGTGTGCTGCATTTCCAGCAGTATTCCGTTATTGGTACCAACTCATTCCTGTGATACCTTTATTCTCCTGATATGTCAACCCCTACATATCCCAAAGAGACCACTTCCTATAAGGATACTGTACATTGATGAGATATATTGACAGCTTGTCGTTTTTGTAGCCCCAAGATTACAAAACCAACAATGCATTGCAACCGTGTAACATTGTTGTTTAGTCGTTAACATTGTTGTTGTTTAGTCGTTTAGTTGCGGCCGACTCTTCGTGACCCCATAGACCAGAGCACGCCAGGCACTCCTGTCTTCCACTGCCTCCCGCAGTTTGGTCAGACTCATGCTGGTAGCTTCGAGAACACTATCCAACCATCTCGTCCTCTGTCATCCCCTTCTCCTTGTGCCCTCAATCTTTCCCAACATCAGGGTCTTTTCCAGGGAGTCTTCTCTTCTCATCATGTGGCCAAAGTATTGGAGCCTCAGCTCCAAATTACCATCACCTGAAACAAAGCCAGGTCTTATCACTGACCACTGATGAGATCAGAAATGCACCAGGATGATTTGAAGTATGCTGAGGTGGCAAACAGACGCAACACAAAGGTAGTATATTCCGGGGGTGACCCAGAGCAAAAGCAGGAGCCCCCTTTTATTGAGATTTTGTAACCAAGTAAATCATTAACAACCAGTGCAGTCTTCCTCCAATGACAGCCAGGACATCCCAGAAAAGGTGGAACTTCCCCCTGTGTCACATCCTGCCAACACCCAGCTTTCCCTCTATAAGGGAAGTGCCTGATCCTCACGTATCCCTCAAACACCTCCTTGTCACATGTGCACTCTTTACACATCCCCCTCCCCTCAATCTTGTGACTGCTGCTAGCCTCCCAGAATCTCCTCCCCATTCCATTGTTTTCCTCCCGACCTGGGTTCAACCTCTCTGGCTTGGACCTGCTTTCCTTGTTATAACTTGCCCAAACCAGTTCCATCCTGTTCTCCCCACCTCTGCCCAGTCCTATGGTGACCTGCTGCCCTGCTCTGTCCTAATGACCTAACCTATAGATACGTGTATGCTTATACCGACGTACAATGTGGCTTGCCAGCATTGCACGCGATAAGAACCTTTAACATTTGACAGCTCTCCTGCCAGGCTTGATGCGGCTTGCCGACATCAACCCCAGAATCACTCCCACATCTCCCCTTTCTTAGTTTTATTAAAATGTACAACTGGGACTAATGGGGTGAGTGTGTGCTTGTGCATACTGTATCCACCTTTCCAAAGAATGAAACAGTTGCCGCTTTTATGGGCATGGGCTGTCAAAACCAAAACCTCTTAACAGTAAACATTCCACACCTTGCAACATGTAAACCTCAATATAAAACATAAATAACATTGTATCCAACCTTCCTACCGTAGAAAAGATTACAAGTAACTTAAATAGAATACTGTAACAGTCTTTTAAATGTAGCAGCTGCAAGAAAGCTCAGTCTCTCGATTTGCGAGGGCTCAATAGCATAAAAATCCTTTTCAAACGTTGAAACGAAATTAACTGCATCCTTCAACGGAAGGAAGACTTCTTGTGCAAACTTTTAATCAGAGTTCTCACTGTCCTTATTGCGAACGCGGATCATTGCCAGTGCGCAGTCTCTCGGAGTTTGCAGCAAGGCAGGAAAAGGCAGCGAGCAAAAGATTGTCTGGCGTAAGGTCCATGCCATGTGCCTGGAGCAGAATGACAGCTTGCGAGGACAGTGCTTTAATCGTCCCCCACGTCGGCTGGTGATGCTGGCGCGGAGCCCGGTCCCGATCCCTGTGCGCATCCTGAATCTGGAGCGACGCCAAGTCCGGAACTGGATCCTGAAGGCTGGACAGCGGTGGATTCAGGCCTCGTCGCCACGCCATCTTTCCAGGGCTTGACACACCTCGCAGGAACCCAAATCGCTTTTCCTGAGGAATCAAGAACAGCTGCATGTCCCCTGCCCCACACTAGGAGTGGAGCTGGACCTAGCCAATCAGGGGACGGCAAAACACGATAGCGAACCAGTGGGTGAGGGAAACTTTCCCTCTTGCCAAAGTGGTTCTCCACAGCTGAAGTTAAATTGAATTTGAAATATTGAGATGATTAAGAGTAAAGAGAACTCTGTTCAGCCATTCTTGTCTAGGTGGGAGTCCAGGGGGGATATGAGTTCCCCCTGTTTTTTTATGTTTGTCAAGAGCAGTCTTTAAAGTTAAATTAGCTCTTTCCACTATAGCCTGTCCACGTGAATTATAGGGAATTCCAAAACGATGTTCAATCTCCCACTGTTGGCAAAAATCTGCAAATGCCTGACTAGTGTATGCGGGTGCATTGTCAGTTTTAAGAACTTTCGGACGTCCCATAACTGCAATTGTCCTAAGGCAATGATTTATCACATTCTTGGTAGCTTCCCCCCGCTGGGGGGTAGCCCACAAAAAATTAGAATAAGTGTCTATCGTCACATGCAAATGACTCCAGGGTGCAAAAGGAGTGTACAGAGTACAATCCATCTGCCAAATTGAATTTGACTCTGTCCCTCTTGGATTTACTCCAGTGGAGGGAGAAGCAACAATCTGAGAGCACTGAGCACATTGCTGCACAATAGCCTTCGCATGTTCCAATGGAATTTTAAACTGCCTAGCCAAACCTTTTGCATTTTGATGGTGAAAAGCATGACTATCAATGGGAGTCATTGCATAAATTTGTTCCCTAGTAGCTCTGTCAGCTCTAGCATTACCTTCAGACAGAGCACCAGGAAAAGATTGATGTGACCTTATGTGTGCAATGTACACCCGATGTATGCGAGACTGCAATGACTTCTGCAATGTAAGAAAAAGACCTAAAAGATTTTCATCCAGGCTGGGAGTTACATAAGCTCCTGGAAGACCAAGAACTACCTGAGTGACATACTGACTATCTGAAATTATATTCATCTCTTGCGCTGCAAATTCCTGTAAAGCCAAGATCACTGCAGCAAGCTCCGATCGTTGAGCAGACCTTTGTGGAGGGGTGATTTTAGTTATCCATTTACCTTGATCCAGCCAGGCTACCGCACCCCACTGGGGTCCACCGTCAGTGAACACAGTGACAGCCCCTTTTAAGGGTTGCTGTGACACTACAGAATGCACTGTGAGAGGGACCTGATTAAATGCTAACAGACGTGGATCAGAAGGTACATGATAGGCAATACGACCCACATAGTCTGTTAAAGCAATTTGTAAAGGCATGGAAAGATTGACCATCCTCTCCCATTCTCTTATTGGAAGAGGGACAATTATATTAACCAAATCAAAACCAATTAAAATCCTGCTTCTCTCCCTGGCCTTGTAGACCAGGTCTGCACACATCTGAGATAAGGAATAAATAGTTGCAGATGGTGTGTGCGCTAAGTAAAGCCATTCTACAATCAAAACAGAAGCCTTTTTCTTATCCTGTGCCGGAATTTCTTGGACCAAAGCTCCAGTGGGCATTTTAAGCGTAGAAATAATAACCAATGATAGGGGAACATTTTCCTGGCAACGATCTACCCAGATCAATTTAAGAGCCTCATTAACCCGTTGTATAACTGCTTTCTGGTCAGATGTTAATGAAATCAACTCTGCTGGTTCCTTTTTGGATTTTAAAGCCTCAAATAAGGGTGCCAACATGCTAGTAGGAAGTCCCACATAAGGACGCAGCCAATTAATTGCACCCAATAACTGCTGAAGCTGAACAAAAGACATTGTCCTTTCTATTTTGATCTGTGGAATTTGAGGATGAGAATAAGTTTGCAACAATTTATGACCCAAATATATGAACGGCTCCTTTAACTGAATTTTTTCCGGAGCAATTTGTAAGCCAGCTTTAGCCAAATCATTGGATAATTCCTCCAGCCACCCAGGTTCAATTACAGGTGCTGATACAAGAATATCATCCATGTAATGCACAATATACGCCACTGGGTGGCGCTCTCTAAATGGTTTTAATGCTTGTGCAACATAATATTGACATATTGACGGAGAATTCTTCATACCCATCGGTAAAACTCTCCATTCATAGCGTTGATTAGGCTCTATATTATTAATTGATGGTATCGTGAATGCAAAAAACTTTGTGTCTTTTTTACATAACGGAATAGTGAAAAAACAATCCTTTAAATCCACCACCATGACCTGAAAATCACGTGGGATTAAGTTGGGGTTAGGCAAAGCACTCTGATGCACTCCCATTGGCTCCATAATATTATTAATTAGCCTTAAATCATGGAGAAAACGCCATTTTCCATTTTTCTTCTTAATCAGGAAAACTGGGGTATTAAAAGCGCTATGAGAACATTGAAGATGACCAGCACTTAATTGCTCCTTTACCAGCTCTCTAAGAATTAAAATTTTCTCTTTGGTAAGAGGCCATTGTTCCACCCAAATTGGTTCTGTGGACCGCCATACTAATGGCAAAGCAGTGGGCTTTGAATAGCTCATTATGAATTTCAATCATCTATCACCAATCTTGTATCAAATTGAATCATAAGATCCCTTCCCCACAGGTTTACATGGATAGGAAGGATCACTGGCTTGAGACGTGCTGTTTTGCCTCCCTCAAGGGAAGTTACCGTTAACCAATTTGTGCTGCGCCGTGCTGATTGGGCTCCTCCGACTCCCCACACTGCTGGAGACTCACTGCACGGCCAATCCTGAGGCCACTGGGAAGCTGCTATCACCGAAACATCCGCTCCAGAGTCCAACACAGCCTCAAAGGATCTACCATTTAACAAATAAGTCCTGGTTGGCTTCTGTTCCTTAATAAATTCAGTGACAGCCAAAATATTAGGGTGCAAGGCGCGGTCAGTAGACCCAAAGCCCTTAGCTCCACGCACAACAGCCTGTCCCCCAGCCGGAAGGACATAAGGTAAAATCACTAGTTGTGCAAAAGAATCCCCTTGCTTTAATGTCATAGGAACATTGGTTTCAAACTGTATCTGTATCACACCCTCATAATCCCAATCTATAACTCCTGGTATGACAAAAACTCCCTTTTTCCCTGCAGAAGACCTTGGAAGAATTAAACCCACAGTTCCCTGTGGCAAGGGTCCCCTCAATTGAGAAGGCATGAGAACCACAACCCCTGGGAAAGAAACAAATCTATCCTCCTGATTAATCAAATCTATACCTGCGCTACCTTTTGTGGCTGATTTCGCTTTAGCAACATCAGAAACAACTGGAGCGCTAGTGACAGCATTTGGTCTAGGGCTAGCTGTCTGCCCGCACTTCAGTTTCCCTGCTGACTTCCCGAGGAGTTAGGGCATTGATTTGCCCAATGAAAACCTTGTTTGCATTTGGGACAAATCTTTTTTGGCTTAGAACTTTGCCCTCCTCCATTCCTATGAGCGCCCCCTCCTGGAAGTCGACAATCTGAGCGGTAATGCCCCACGCGTCCACAATTGTAGCAATTCCCCATTTTATTTACACCCTTTTCACCAAAACCTTTACGCAAAGCAGATGCCAAAGTCTCCATTTGATAGACATTAGTACCAATATCAGAACATGCTCTAAGCATGTCTGCCAGCTGATGATCTCCTCGTGCAACCACTGACTGCAATGCTCTACGACAATCTGCATTAGCCTGCTCATAAGCTAACTTCTTCATTAATTCACCACAAGCCTCTATATTGTCCACTTGCCGAGAGATAGCTTCCTGAAGCCTGTCTACAAAATCTGCATAGGGTTCAGTTGCTGCCTGCTTGATACTGGCAAAGGATTTTAAAGGTTTGCCAGATACTGGAACCCTGCGAAATGCTTTAAGTACACACACATTAATGATAGGATAGGCAGCAGCAGGAATTCCAACAGCCTGCTGTGCCAGCGTAGCGAACTGACCTGCCCCATACAGCTGATCTGCAATATACAACCCTCCTGCATTGGCAGCAGCCTGTAAAGCCTCCTTTCTGTACTCTGCATCCCAAACAACATACTGAGCAGACGTAAGAAGCATTCGAAAAAGATCTTTCCAATCCTGAGGTATCATATTATGGGCTGTGCTCACGCTCTCCAATAAGCCTTGGGTAAACGACGAACGCAGCCCAGTCTCTGCGATACTCTTCCTCAGTTCTCTCAAAATCTGATACGACAAAGGAGACCAATTGTACTGAGCTTGTCCCTGGGCATTAACAACCTGAGTTACAGGGAAAGCTTGCATTCCCGCTTCTAACTCCTCGCTAGACAACGCTCCCTTATCTCTTTCCATCTGAAATCCTTTACACACTGCGCTCACCATCGGCTTTTCAGGGGCCAATGGAGAGCCCAAGGAATTAACATCCTGAACCCCTGCTGTTTCTGCATTAGCAGCTACTGTAGCTGTTTTTGCCTTAGGGGCTGAAACTGGAGAAGTTTTAACCTTCTCCCCTTGGAGCCGAGAATCGGGCAGGGATGGTCCCTGATTGCCGGTTACTGATCTCTTTCGGTTAGATCCCAATGCAATCCCTACCTTTGCTATCGCGTCTCTACACCTTTGCCACAACAACACAGTCGCTATGGGGGCTCGGGGGGAGGACAACAACACTGTGCCTACTCTCTCCCAATCCCGCAGATTCAAAGAGCCCGCTTCCGGGTAGGATGGGCAATAGCTCTCTATATCCTCCAATAATTCCACTAGTGATTCCACACTAGGCACTACCTGACCAGAGGCTTCTATAAGCCCCTTCAACTCTTCCGCGTGCTGCAGTCGCTGAGCTGATTCCTGTTGTCCCATACTCACGTTAAGCGCGCTGCGCTGAGGATCCAGACTATCTCAGTCTCTTATGAATAGGGCGATCACGTCCGGGTCGCCACCAATGCTGAGGTGGCAAACAGACGCAACACAAAGGTAGTATATTCCGGGGGTGACCCAGAGCAAAAGCAGGAGCCCCCTTTTATTGAGATTTTGTAACCAAGTAAATCATTAACAACCAGTGCAGTCTTCCTCCAATGACAGCCAGGACATCCCAGAAAAGGTGGAACTTCCCCCTGTGTCACATCCTGCCAACACCCAGCTTTCCCTCCATAAGGGAAGTGCCTGATCCTCACGTATCCCTCAAACACCTCCTTGTCACATGTGCACTCTTTACACATCCCCCTCCCCTCAATCTTGTGACTGCTGCTAGCCTCCCAGAATCTCCTCCCCATTCCATTGTTTTCCTCCCGACCTGGGTTCAACCTCTCTGGCTTGGACCTGCTTTCCTTGTTATAACTTGCCCAAACCAGTTCCATCCTGTTCTCCCCACCTCTGCCCAGTCCTATGGTGACCTGCTGCCCTGCTCTGTCCTAATGACCTAACCTATAGATACGTGTATGCTTATACCGACGTACAATGTGGCTTGCCAGCATTGCACGCGATAAGAACCTTTAACATTTGACAGCTCTCCTGCCAGGCTTGATGCGGCTTGCCGACATCAACCCCAGAATCACTCCCACAGAAGTACCCTTGTGTATATGCTGAGTTAGGAAGAAAAAGAAACAAGGCTGCATTGAGTCTTAGAGGATATTTCCATGCACAACCTGCCTGCTTCAGTAAGGTGCACCCCATTATTTGTGAAAGGAACAGTAAAAACAAGAAGGCAAAGATTGTGATTGTCTGGAAAGTCCAGATTGTGATTGGTGTTAACATTTTCAGTGGGAAAAAATGGTTATGCAAAAGCTACATGACACAAAAGCAAGACTGTGATTTTGACTGAATAGAACCTAACAAAGTGATTATGCTCAACAAGTTTTTGAGCTTCAGATTATTATAATCACACACCTAGGAGGCAGGTGTCTAAAGAGCAAGTGACTCACCAGTAGCCATAGCAAAATGACAAATGATGCCCTAAAGAGCATAATTGCACCTTTTAAAAATAAAACAAAGCAATATAATGTCCCAGAAATACACACAAGGACTGTTCAGAGTGCCTGCTGAATGCATGTGCAACATGTGGGATAATTTCCAGGTTAACCACGGAAAAACTTTAACAGGGTACATTCACAACATTTCAGAAGGAAATGGGCAACCAAAGAGCTTGGATAAATGTATTTTTCCTTCCTTAGATCTCAAGCTATCATAATTCTGACAATTAATCACATTTGGAAGCTGCTCTTTTAATGGAAGTCCAGGACAACCTACAAATGTTATTAATGAATACTGAAAATTAAGATAGGCAGTTGGAGGGAGAAGGCTTTCACCCTATGTGAGAGATGGGTAGTAACTAGAGACAGGGCTTGCTCTGCCATGATGCTTCAGATATTATTGTCCTTGCACCATCTTTCTTATCTTTTTGATGCCAAAGATGTCGTTTTTGTTGTTGTTCAAGTGATGATGCTGTTGACTTCCTTTGCCATGCTCACAGAAGCCCTTGCTCAGCACAGTCATATGCCAAGCAGAGCTCCAGGATTCTAGGCACTGTCTTTACATGTGCATAGTATTCCAAGCATCCTGATGACTGCACAAAGAGGATGGAGGTGGTCACATGGGGATAAGATCTTGTGCCCCACCATATTAGAGTTCAACATAATGTTTAAATAAAAGGCCTGCAGTTTTGAGAGTTCATTCTTTAGGTCCCTTGAAAGTTGCACCATCTGAAATCTCAAGGCTTTTCCATTTGATCATGATCATGGCCATACACGAAGTGGCTTGCTTCCATTCAAAGTTGGTTTTATTCAAAGCCATGGATGTGGTTAATACACATCCCCAAGCATGGCAAAGAAAATGCTCACACTGTTAATGATTGCAGATGTTCATGGCTGCGAACCTGTTTACTTAACTTGATTGGCTATATCTCCTTTCCTTCCCAATTTGGGAAAAGTGAAAAGTTTAAAAGAACTAGCTCTCACTGGCAAAGAGAAAAATTTAAAGAGCCTTATTAAACATGGCTCTCTGTAGAGTAAAATCAAAGCTTAGCTAAAGTCCCCGCAGATTTGTCATTGCTTTCATTAGAGGTTGGATTACAGCCAGATGATAATGTGATCTGCTATGAAAGCCAGAAGATGTAATCTTTAGCACTGAATAGATATTAGATATAATACAGAAAAGAAAAATATCACCCCCAAGGCAGAAACTGAAGAATACTTTGGAATAGCAGCTTTAATTTGGAAGGAATGGGATTCATCATAACTAAATGCATTGCATGCAAATGCAAATGGGGGGGGAACCAAAACCCTCTGCAGAATTAATTTGCAAAAGCTTAAGTACGCTTTAATGATGGCATCTATATGAATATTCACCAGGAAATCCTTTGTCAGTATTGAAATTTACATAAGCGATGGCAGGTTCAGTGACAGTAATGTTTTACCAGGAAGATACAAAAGGCAAAATGAAATGAAAAGGGAAGATGTTATCTCTATCAAGCGACAGACTGAGAATTAAAGAAGATTCAATTAGGTAAAATATATTGAAAATGAACTCAGATCAGTTTGGAAGTCTTCCAATTAAATTGTTCAAGATTGGTCAAATCCGATGTCAGACTTCATAACAAAGCTGGAATTTGGACCTTTCCTCCCCACATCGAGAACCAGCCCTCCAGTAACAGCCACTCTAGAACACTGTTTTTCAATTTTAGGTCCCCAGATGTTGTTGGACCACATCTCCCATCAGGGATGATGAGAGTGGTAGTTCAAGAACAGAAACAATGGAAATCCTTGCCCATTGATATTGGGCTGGAACATCCACTGAACTCTCTTGGGCACCTGCTAGAAATACTTTGTTCAGACAAGCCTATCCAGATATCTAGAAAGTTTAGGAAAGTTTCAATCTATATTGAATTTATCATTATTTTAACTTTTTGAAAAGTCTTATTGGTGTTAATTCTTCTTATTGAAAATGTTATTGTTTTACCTGTTGTAAACTGCTTTGAGGTTTTCTCATGATCAAGGGGTATATTTTTTAATGAAATAAACAATAAATGAATGTTTTGTCAACCACCCTTCCAAGGAGCATAGGATAGCTCCCTTCACCTATTAACACTGAATCAGCATGGTTGTGGGCCATGTGAGGATTTATTTGCCTCTTCAAAGGCCTCCTCTTTCTTCCAGTGCGGCCGTTCTTTTATCATATTTCATTAGGAAACACCTCCTGAATGTCTCTCACTTGTCAAAGGCACTTATATTTCATGACAAGCAGAATGGTTAATATATTTTAATCCTGTTTTCCTCTCAAGCATCATTTCTGTCTGCTGACAAAGTGCTAAACATGAATAAGCTTTTGTTTACTGCCACATAATTAATTTTGATTTCCTTCCTCTAATGTTCTCTGTCGTTACAGCTTGGATGCCAAGAAAATATGAATAAATGAAAAGAAATACAAATGGTTTTGAACTGGGGTGGGGGTGGGGATGCAGAACTGTGTGAGAGAGTGTGTGTTTGGGGTGGCGGTTAATCTCTCCTTCCCTTCAGTCTGATTTCCACTCAAGTTGCGCATAAATCTGACTATTGTGTCTGAATTTCTTTCTTAACTTATTGCACTATTCTTGACATTGCGAGTTTTGGATTTTTAAAGACTCTGGAATATTCATTGGACAGCTATATCAGTGTTCTTCAGCCTTGCTTGTTCAAGATGTTGTTGGACTGTAACTCCCATCACCCCCCAAGCAATGGCTAAAATGGCTAGAGTTTATGAGATTTATAGTCCAATAACATTTGGAGACCCAGGTTTGGAAAACAGTGGTTTAGATGCTGCTAAGAAAAATTTGGGGGAGAGTTGGCTGCTTTCAAGAACGAGCAGCTGCCTGGACTACCTAGATAGGGATGGGAGAAGTGCCATGATGAATGGATTCCTTGATAGACATACTGGATGCATAAATTGAAAGTACTAGGCAAGAGATGTAGACATATAAACAGGTAGCAATAGCAAACAGGAGGAGCATTAGGGGCCTAGGTGTGCGTGGGGGGGGGTGTCTGTTGTGGGCCCCATGCAGAGAGGTGGAACTTGAAAGGTGCCCAGTGATGCCAATCTCTGACACCATTCCTTATCTAAATGACATGACGAGCAGAAGCAGGATGAGACACTGGTCCCCATGGTGAGCAATCTTATGTGAATGCAACCACTCTCCCCCAGCTGCTGGTAATGTACTCTTGCGGGGGGGGGGACTCTTCAGTTTACACAGCATCAGAGAACTTCATATGCCAACCACTTTGCTTCTAGAGTTGTGACATTTGGGAGATATTTGGTGAAAGCCAGCTGTTTAGTCTTCTGCCCACAATAATTGGAAGCTGTTTTGTTTGCTTACTACAGTGAAATGAGAAAATAAACAAAGTGTGGAAAGATGCTTGTTAACGATCTTCTCGCATTGATGCCGATGGTTCCCAAGGTGCCAGCTAGCAATTAGTCATTTTGCAATTAGTCATTTCATCTACCTCAAATAGTAGCTGGAGAGGAAAATACTAACCATGCCCTCCCTTCGGCTGTCATCCCAGTTTGAATTAGGTTCCCCGAGTTTAGTATTACAGTTTGTAAACCAAAGGGGAAGTAAAAAAAAGAAGAAAAAACCACCTTAGTTTCACTTCTGGTGCCAGATCTCACACAGCAAGATACTCAGGAGGATATGGTTCTCTATAGGGTGGAGAAATAAATCATAGTTCACAGTTTCAACACAAGTGGTGTTAGTAGAACCTGAGATAAGAGGTAAAATGAACGGGCACTATTCCTCTCATTTTGAGTGAGAAACTAACACACACACCCCTTTTCAGTATTTTACTCCACCCACCCCCAGAAAAATTCCTGCAAGTGCCCCTTGCAGGCCTATCACCCATGGAAAATTCTTATAAATGTATTCCACCACCACTTTGAAAACAACTGAAAGCACCTTAGATAGTGGGATTACAGGAGAGCAAATGATCACGTGAAAATGAAGGTGGGATTTTGGTCTACCACTAGTTTCCAGCCCAGAGTCAACCCCTCCTGAGCTGTTCTTTGTCCATGAAGGTTTTGTCTGTAGTAAACATTGCCCTCCCCTGAGTCTCTATTTATTTAATCAAAACAAAAGAGGCCAGTTTTAAGCATAATGGCTGCTTAATAAACAAATGCCAAGCATACAAGGGATAATTATGTGTTTGATATCACACTGAGTCTGGCCCTTAATATGACATCGGTGATGATTGCCAGTCCCCACACAGGTCTTATCAATCATTTCCTATTTGCAATTGTGTTCTAATTAATAATGATATAAACTGAGCCAGCATGGTTGTTGATTTTTAATGTAAACTTTTATGATAAAAATTGCTCACACAAGTTCATGTAGTTAGAACCACATTTTTATACCAGTAGAGTTTACCAGAATCCCAATACACACACACACACACACACACATTTATACAGTCTTTTCAGCATTGACTGTGAATTTTATATAAGAAAAATATCATACAACAGTTGATACGCCTTCACACAACACAAGCCATTGTAAACAGAACAGGCAACACAGGCCCCTTATTTATTTATTTTTAAAAATACATAATCAGGTAAATGCACAAAACAATCACTTCTTATTGTTGTGGAATCCAAGAATGACTGGAAATCAAAATAAGGATGATAATGAAAATCTAGTTATGCGAAAGGTTCTATATAACTGAAATACAGAAGAATAGGAGAAATTATGTTGGCATCAGCTGTTTGGCCAATACCTGAAAATGAGTTGCATCTAGACTTTTCTTCCTCCAAGAGCAGCATGCCCTGAGCAGAATTCAACTCAGAAACACTCTTCAACTGGTGGGGGTGGGGGTGAGAGAAACTCTACTACAGTCCACACCACTATCCCCTGCACAGTTCCAGACCATTGGTCCTGCTGGCTCAGAAACTGTTCCATTGATGGAAGGAATCTTTCTGCCTGAAGAAGGTGAAGTCTGATTCCAACCCATAACTTTAGTTCTGCAACCAGAATTTTCTTATCGTGTGAGGCAGGCTCCCATGAATTCTGTTCCCTTGATATGCAGAACTATGCCAAATAGTTATGGTTTCCCAATCTTTATAGGTTTAAATGTAAGAATGGAAGTGAGAAATGCAAACTCATGGGTTTCGAAAGATACTTCAGTGAAGTGGGGGTGGACGCGGACCTCAAAGTTGCATCCTCCCCTTCAACCACCTTCTGTTTCTGTACATCCATGTTTGGTTCCCAATAGTTTCTGAACTCATTTTCATTTCTAAGCCACTGAGAAATTGATCACTTAATTTCATTATTGACAAGCTGTGATAAATGCTAGGTTATCATAAAAGGCATTATTGGCCTAGTTGAGTGACTGATAGGGGAAGTCCAAATAAAGGCCACATTCCACTGATGGATCTCTAATGTCTGGACACTTCTTTCAGAGCCTTGTCCAACCTTTTGCTCTGCAACAACTTTCCAGGGGATATGCTCCTGCTCACCACTTGCCTAGGAGCCAACACCTCACCACATGAAAATGGCATGTAAATTAGCTTCAAGATTCCTTATGCCATTTATACCATTGACACTCACACTTGCAGAAAAAGAAAATACCAGAGCAAGGCATGGCCAAACTTGGCCCTCCAGCTGTTTTGGGACTACAAATCCCTTCATCCCTAGCTAACAGGACCAGTGGTCAGGGATGATGGGAATTGCAGTCCCAAAAGAGCTGGAGGGCCAAGTTTGGCCATGCCTGTACTAGAGTATTAATTATGCCAATAAAGACTGCATGAATGAATGAGTACCAGGGTATTAGTAACACATAAAGTGAGATCTTAAATCCTAGGCGTGAAAGCCTTCAGTGAAATAGAATTGTATTTGCCTGGGACAATATATATCAAATATCACTAGAATAAATATTAAATGTTACATTCCTTTGAGAATTCTAAGAGTGATACGTAACTCACAAGGATATGAGTATTTCACCCTGAAATGGTCTTTACAAAAATAGCCATAGAAGAAAATGCCTTAGGTTTATAAATACAGTTTGCAAATCCATTATCCCCACCCCCTTTACTTTCAAGGCAATGTGTGATCAATTAACGTTTTCCTACAGGTAAGCTCTCTTTGTTCTGCTCTAGCAGTTGTGCACCAATTTACTTTGAGGTTATTATGAAGTACAACTTCATAACAGTACAATGATTTCATTAAGGTATGACCACTTAGGATTTCTTTATGTCTGCCACTGACGTGATACAGAAAAATGTGCCATTCTGAAGCCAGTTACCTCCTAAACAGAATCCACTCCTATAGTCTTTCCTACCGTAGCCATTTAAGCTTATAGAGCAGGCCCTATAGATGTTATTGGATTCCATCTCCCTTTCAGTACCCATTGGCCATGCTGGGGTTGACGTGAGTTGGAATCCAAATTCCAATCCTTGCAATATTCATACTCCAGAGCTTACACAATGAAGTCCACTTAGAAAGGATGGACTTGAGTTTTATTCAATTTTTTGAGTCTACAGTCATTATGCTATCATGATGGTATGGAGCATATGCTAGAACCACAAGTGCCAATTCACTTAACACAAGGCAGGGAATGGAACAGCCTTATACTCAGTCAGCCTGATAGTTCAACTAGATCAGTTTTAGGTATGCTGACTGGCAGTGGCTCTCCAGGGTTTCAGACCAGAGACATTCCCTTCTACATGCAAAGCAGATGCTCTTCATGGAGCTATCACCCTTCCCTAGCTGGGTTTGTGCCTGCCACTCATGTGCACTAACCATGCCCCCAGGAGCTGTGTGTCTGGTGGGAGTGTGAAAGGGGGGTCTAGGTGCAAAGAGTCTCTGAAAAGGGCTCTTCTATGCAATGCAAGTAGAAGCCCTGTGGCGTAAGCAGGTGTGCTCACTGGACATGTGAACTGGAGCATCCAACAGCTTATAGAGCAAGGAGTGTGGTCTGGGAATTGAGAGATCCACTAATGCCCCAGAAATAGCCCTGACAGCTCTTCCTTAACCTGGTGGCCTCCAGATGTTTTCAACCACAACTCATATCATTCCTAACCATTCGCCCTGCTAGCTGGGGCCAATGAGAGAGTCCAAAACATTTAGAGGGCACCACATGGCATGACTGAAGCTCTAGTACAAGGATAGGAAGCCTGTGGCCCTACAGGTGCTGTTGGACTCCAACTCTCAATCAGCCCTAGCCAGCATGTCTAATGGTCAGGGATGATGGGAGAGGGAGTCCAGCAACATCTGGAGGGCCACAGGTTCCCCATGCCTGCACTAAGAAATTGTTTTTGCCTTTCTAAGTTTTCTCCAAAAGCAAGGTCCTAGCATTTATATTTAGCAAGGTACAATGTCAAGATTTTGGTTGCAAATGGTCCAAATAGATGTGCTTGGCAAACATATTAACAGGAGGCTTTCTGCTGATTTCATGAGGCTGTGGACCAGAATCAATAAATCTATCAACGGCAGAAAATATAATAGATGCTACTACATTTAGCCAAGTGAATATAGTAATTCCACTTAATTGGCCAGTTTCTTTTGTTAGTTTTGAAATTTTCCAGTAAAACCAGAAGGGTTTTTATGCTTTTAATGTTTGCACATTTGGGGGGACGATTTCCCCTTCCTTTCGAACACAGATAGCTTTAAACTCTATGAAGAAAGACATTTTTTTTATAGCACCCCAACAAGAACATTGACAAAACAAACTTTTTCACATATTTTTTTGTCAGCACGTAGGTCAACATATTGACTCGAGCCTTTGGGTATACAGTAGCTATGTGCAATAACATGTCTGTTTTACTACACGGAGATACTAGCACTGGCATGCATGGCATCAGACTCAGGTTATAACATCACCTGTATATCTGTTTTTCAATAAAATGCAACCATGGCCCATTAGGATGACAACCTGCTGCATAAATATAGACATACTCGTGACAAATTGTCACAAACATTATAGCTCATCAGCTCAATACTATTCCCCCCTCTCTCTCTAAAAATAACTTTATAACATACAAAATCCATAAACAAGAATTTACATGTACTCAACAATTATTATGGTGAACAGAAAATCACGGTTATATATATCTTTTTAAAAGTCTAAAGCTGCTTAAAAAGCTTCACCCTGCTCTTTCTTTCCACACACCCGTCCATCAATGAACATATAACATAAAAAATATTCAGACTAACACAAATTATATTAATCATGTATTGAACAAGGGACAGTTAAGGCTGAATTATTATTCTGTTTAGCCCACTCATATGGGTTTAAATATTCAGTTATCCCAAAGGAATTATCTCCTGATCCTCCAAACACATTGCTTACAAATACTCTAAATATTATGGGTAAACTCATTAAAGCTCAGCTACAGTTGATCACAGAATCAGTTGACTTACAGTAGTGAAAAAAGATTTTTTATTTCATCTTCTATGTCTTCTGTTTGATTGTCAATACAAAACTAAATATTGCATAAGCAAAGTTGTCTAAAATACCATTGGTTTCTGAATATTTCGCCGAGGTTATTATCCTCCTATTTTTCTAGAAACTATCAGGGAAAGCCAAAGTATTTTCAAAAAATGAAAACTTAAATGCTTAAGGACTGCACATCACTCACCAATTGTGATCAGCACCATCCAGGAAGCAAAAGCAAAAACACCTTCATCCTGTATCACTAGAAGATTTTTTAGACCCTACAAAACAGTGTAGGCATGGAACAGCAGCATGATTACTGTATCCAGGGATTTTGTGTTGATTTGGAAATTCCAATGTGCTCACTAGAATTTACCCCGTGACCACTTGAATGGAAAGGCCAAGACAACACACCACACACTTGTACAAGTCAAGCTCTGGATATGGGTACAAATAATAAAACCATATATTTTCTTAAGTAAATTTAACTTGTCTTAATAAGCCAATGAGCCACACTACAAGAAATGTGGACAGAGACATCTTATGACACATTGCTCCTGCAAAGCTTTGCTATTGATGGTGTATGCACCAGAAAGGACATGGAAAGAAGGAGGGAGAAACAAACAGACAGACAAAGAGATACCATGTGGAAAGGTAAGATGGAAGAGACAGAGAGAGCGGAAATAAAAGAGTGGGATTTGTGATTAAAATCTTTGGGTGGAAAGTGGGCTCTAGGGTTGAAAGGAAATATGAAGAGTGTTGATTGGGGGGGGGCAGTACTGGAGGAAAGTGAATTCTTAAAAATGAGACCAGCAGATAGAGGAAGGCTATTCTCCCATGAGTTGCTGGGAGAATAGCCTTGTCTCCAATGTTTTCTCTGTTTGACTATATTCTGCCAAAGAGGCAGGGGTTCTTTGGGGATTCAGAACAGAATCAACACACAAATGGGGTGAAGGTTAAATATTTTATTAAACAGTCCAAATAAATCTACATAGCATTGCCATTATCATAAGGCCCTCTGGTGGCTTGGGATGTCAGTCAGCAATGGACACGATTCTTGAGGCTGAGCTGGTGGCCAGTGTGCATCACTATCCAGATAGCCTTGCTCAACCAACTGGTGTGCTCTTGGGACTTAGATATTATTGGGGTTACGTAAGCCACACATAACATTCACATGTGGGGTTTGGGTGACACCTCTGTTCTCCCCCAAGATAAAAGCTACTTCATTCTTGGGAGACAGATAACGTAAACAACTTCTAAGGCCCTAGAATATGCCCTATTCCAGGTGCCAGCTGAAACCTAGCTGAAAGACTAAAACATCCTCATGGTGCCATCTCAACATAACCAGCTGCACGAAACTACTATTATATAGAATAATAGGAAACAAACAGAATTAGCTTCTTAAAGATCCCAATCCCACAAGATCTTAAGGCATTAGCTGGTCATGACAGGGGCAATTGCTGGGCACTATCTCCTCAAAATCCTAAGGGTCTTCCACAATGTGGAAATACAGACTGTAGTAAGCAGAAGCCAGGGCTGTGCATTTCAGCCAATACATTTTGGAAGGAGGAACAGGGGGACACGAATGCCAACTTGAATAAAATATTGGGGGGAAGCAGATAAGTCTCGCCTTGCGTAATCATAAGACACGCAAACATACACCCTTTGAATGGCAATGCCCATCAACTTGGAGGGGAGGGGGTCATCCCCATCAAATATTTCATTGAGGGAATCAGCCCTTAGGAGTTGTCTCCTGTGCAGGGTGAAGCAAAAGGGTTAGGCACAGTGCTTTTTTTTTCTTAAAAAAATGTTTAGGGGTGCTCTCATTTTCCTACTTATATTGAAATACTGCCCCTCAATGAGGCCAAACTTAGATTCACAAAATGTTTAAGGGTATGCTTACCCCTGCATCCCCCCAGAAAAAAGCACTGGTTAGGCACTTTCTGAGCTTTATGCTGATTCTGATATTCTACGGTAAATAGTTTAGTTATCCAGCCATTTGTTAACAATATATCAGCCCTGAAATTAAACCATACATATGATAGAAAACCTAGACTACTTGCCATAGAATATTAGCAACAAATACTCCAGAGACGAACCCCTGTCTCCCCCAACCACTTAGATGCTCATTTTTAAAATGTTGCTTATAATTTATTTCAGCCTGCCTAAAAGGGAAGGGGCTACAGAACCACATTTGTTTTCTAGCACCCTCCAAAATGTGATCAGCAAAATGTTGAAATATTACTTTCCACTGAATTTCAGCAGTTGGGTGTGTCCATGCTATTTTGATTCAGGCAGCCTGAATTTCTTTTTGTAAACAAATTAAAATATTTTTCTCTCCTACAGAGGTAATTGAAGGAGAAATGTACCCTAAAAGAGCTACAAGCTATTTTTCACATAAGGGAGATATAGTGCTCAAAATAACACATTCAACCAATATATGATTGAATAGAAAAATGTTTCTATTCCTTCTACCTTTTATCACTCTTATGGTGAATCCATGCCAAAGGAAAACTCTGTTGGAAACTTCCTGCATCCTATGCCTGGAGCTTGTCCACTAAAGTAAAAAAATAATTTATGCTTAGTTTCAAAGTTCCTTGAGCTAGGGAATCTTTCATTTTTTGGTTTTATTTTTGAGAGGTTGCTTATGTGTCTTAATTTATTTTTTTATTTTTTTACAACCCCCCCCCCCCTCTCTCCATACGAGTATTGTCAGTTCAGAGAATAGCTTTAGCCATGCCAATGGCATGCTTGGATCATAGCTGCCAAGTTCTCCCTTTTTTTAAAGGGAAATTCCCTTATGCTTAATAGGCTTCCTCGTGAGAAAAGGGAAAACTTGGCAGCTATGGCTTGGATTTGTCTTATAGACATAGTCACCTCCTATGAGGACAGGCAAATATAAGTGCATGTTGAAGTGTGAGCCATTGGCAGAACACTGGAGCACATTTGTGTGACTTCAGAGATGCAAGAAGACATTACAGACCCTCCAAGTATCCCTATTTTCCAGGGACATCCCTGATTGAGAGAAGCATCCTGGATTTTGATTTGATCCAGGAATGTCCCACTTTTTCTTACGATGTTCCTATTTTCATTGGAGAAATGTTGGAGGGTGTGAAGTTATCCAACCCTCGAGCCAGCTGAAGGCAATCCTGTATAGGGAAGTTTTTTATATATGTTGAAAGTTGCCCAGAGTGGCTGAGTCAACCCAGTAAGGTGTGTGGGGTATAAATAGTAAAATTATCATTATGGAGGGTATGACATTATGTTATTAAGTGAGTGTAAACACGCCCATAGGTTCTTTTCCGTTCTCTGATAAGTCTTTAAATTATTTCTTTCAATCACCTCACCTCAGATAGAAAACCCTCCAGTAAAGAATCAGAGCATGATGGTTCGTCAGAATACAGAACTCCTAATGACCGATCCTGGGCAATGCAATTGAAGAGGGTGATGTCATCACATAGCAGAGGATGAAGTTCACCACTCCCTGACACAGCTATAATCCTGTACATGGACCAGGAGTACCATCGGCATGCCATTATCCATGAAGACCCAGTTTTTGTGATTCTTCCCTCTGTTTTCTTTGGCCACCAGGACTTTAACAAAAAATGAAAACCAATATATATGTGTGTGTGTACACACACACACACTGGACATGATTAAAAATCATTGATTGAATTAACTGCAATCAATTTTGGATCCAGTTTCCCTGAGGTCAGTGTTAGCAGTAGCAACAAACGTTTTGGAATACTCAGCTGATCACAAACAAGTAACATGGTTAAAACATAGAAGTTAATTGATATAAGTAACTTAGGCCCATTAATTTCCATGGATGTACTCAGAGTAGAACTTAGTTGGATACAACCCTTTGACTTTGCACAATTTAGGAAGCATTTTTATACCACCTAGTTCAAAATTAGGGTTTAAGGACTGTCTAGTCCTCTACAGTTCAGCTAAAGGTAGTTTTGGCTTGGCTTGAAATCCTGTTCTTAGCTGTGAATGCCACAGCTCAGAAAACAATCGTATGCAGGACTTTCCCCCCATAAGCTATTTTAACTCATTGGGATTTGTTCATGAGGCTGCCTTTCTGTTTCAGTAGAAGAAACTGCTCTGAAAAGGCCCTTCTTTGAACCCATGAATTTAGTCCCCACCCCATGAAATTAAAGGGGGACATTTAACAGCTTTATATGTACAGTGGTATACATACAGGATTCTGGACTGAGGCATTAATAAGCAACAATCCTATCCCAATAAGCTTAACAAAACATAGTATCAGTCATTCATCTCCTCCCAGTGTAGGTCTCATTGTTTCAGTGCTGAGGGTCTGGCTGACAAAACCCTATTCTTCCTTTATATTTATTTATATAGTATATTGCCACATGCTATATTTTCTTAGGTATATGTGCAATTCATCAAACATACTAAAACCAAAGCAAAATGTTAGTTTTCTGGAACACAGAAAGTACAGAAACCAGGATCCAGCCTAAGTGATACACTTATAATGCCATTTTGATTTCAGTGGGATATCATTAAATGGGCCTTGAAAGGGCTTCACTTTAGCTGGATCAAAAATTCCCAGTATTATTTCTTGAATCTCGTATCTTTATTCACTTTTAAGTTTTTCACTATGCCACATTCGAAGATTTGTAAACCATATCCTAATGTTATAACAGGCAAAGTCTGGGGAAATGATTGGCCTATTTAATGCTATTATCCTTTGATCTTGGTAGCAGACAATTTGGGTGAGTGGCACAAAGGGTAAATTTGAGAAGGAGGAGAAGGAGAAAGAGGAGGAGGAAGTATGTCTCTCAAGAAATTGTACTGTGGCAGATTATTGAAACCAAATAGGTTTTGCAGTGTAATCCTTTGTATGTCTACAGAGAAGTAAATACAGGACTGGATTCTTCGATTATTATCTGGAACCGACCACCACACAAATGATTTGCTCAAAAGTGCTGTCCTTGGGCTTCCCCCTCCTTCTTTATTACTTTCTGGCTTATACGGAATGTTATTAATAAGCTACAGTGTCAAAATAATCCATGAAGCTACTTTTGTATGAATCAGTGGAAGATGGCCTTGTAAGTCAAATATATAAAACCATTTAATTATGAAGTGGTAAGTATGCCAAACAAATACTGAAAGAAAAACGGGATTTACATGGTGGAATATCAAATGAACAGAAGGCAGTATTTGTTTTGATTAAATACTAAGTTGGTTGCAAGAGAACACTTAAGAAATCTTGTTACTAGTATCTTTTGCAGTTTAGCATTAGAAGCAACTTATAACACCAATGAAATTCAGTTACAACCATCCTCTTACTTACTTTCATTGAAGCTGGAGATATCCCCATGACAGGCTTAGAGATATGAATTCAGCTTACAGTTGGTAATTAATTGAACAGCTTTGAAAGTGATCACAAGAAAACACTTCCATCCACAGCACTGCCATTGTGCTCACAATTCATTTCAAAGGGAGAAGATCATTGTGCCAATAAACAGGGCAATTCATGTTTGCAAACACTTCTTTGAGCACTGCGGTTTCTAGGAGTTGTGGATTGAGGCAACATTTTTCGGATCAGACTTCAGCAGTTGAACGATGCATTTTGGAGAAAAGAAATCCATAAAGGTTCATGGAAATTATTTAGGTGCATCAGTTCAGATCAAGACATTCATATGTACTGTTTGTGTGTGTGTGTGTGTGTGTGTGTGTGTGTGTGTGCGCACGCACACACAATGCCACTGAAGAATATACTTAGCATCTCCCTTGAAATCAATTATGGATTAAGAAAAAATAGCCCACACAATTGCTGTTTGTCTAATTCTAAGAGAAAGTGATTTTCTTCCTTCAAACTCAACACAAAGCATAAAGGCAAATAGCCTATGCATCTTTGACAGAGAAGTCCCTTGTACGCTAATGTTTGGGAAAAAATCAATAGGAAATATGGGTACCAAACAAAAACAGCAGAACTAGAAAATGGAAGGGAGACTCTCTTACAAATCTTATAGCATTTTTGTAGGATGGGTGTTATTTGCTTGCTTTAAATTAAATTGTCCATCATGGTTACAGAAGGCATAGAAGGTAAACAAAGGCTTTTTTTTGACATAGTGTTTTTATTTAATGATTCTGAGCAAACCTATCAATAAATATCTGAGGCCTGACCCAGCCCCTTCTGTATGCACACCACTAGGTACACACAGCAATATGTGTACAGGAGTGGGATCAGTAATTAAGGGGATTCTCACACTTTTTAAAGCAGATTATGCACAAGAGGGAAAGAGAAGTTGGGGCTGATGCCTGAACAATCCCTTTTCCGTCTGCATTTCTCAAAACTGAGTTTCTATTTTAGAAACTAACTTTTTGAAAAGCAATTCCCAGTGTTCTTTAGTTTTGGAGTACTGCATTCACTGGAAATAAAATATTCCCAGAGATTTTTCAAAAAAATAAATTTGGCTATAAGTGTCACACTTATTATTTTTATAACAAGCATTTAAATAAACAACAAGAAACTTCTTAGGTAAGTCTTTCTTTCTTTAAAAAAATAGATTTAGCTAATCCTATCCTTATGGCATCTGTGCAAACACTTATATCTAGTTCTGAGCATTGATTAAGGAAACCTATACAACATTTCTGTACACATTCTTGAAGCAACCAACCAGGGTTTCACGATCAGACAGAAAACAAAGTTAGCTATTGCATTGTGAAGAGCATTACATTCTAGACTGCCAGCAGCCTACGCAAGCCAGAGCGCTGCGGACATTAGACACTGACACTTTAAATGCAACAACACTTTAGGTATTTTCACAGTCAGAAAACCATTACAACATGGAAACATTTTGGGCAAAATGAGGCACAGCTTCCTACTGTTTTGTTATAGTTTTGTTAACACACAACTGAGGAGGATCAGAAGTGTCTTGTGAAAAGACTTGTACTCTTTCTGCAAGAATATCCCCCTTTCCCCCAAACAGATGCAGACTATGGACTTTATCATCTAATCTATTGGTGGTCAACCATGTGAATGGTGGGTGACCAAGACCCATAAGTCTGCAGACTGGAAGCAGTGCAATCAGTAGCTGAAATTAAGAGTCACCCAGGTGTGTCTCTTTTGATGTATGAAAGCAATTGTTCTTCAGCCTACCACAGGCAAGAGTGTCATTTGACAAATGTAAACACAGCCATGGCTCAATATTAGCTTCCTTCTGCACATAGAAAACCAGTGCAAACCTAGAGGGTGTGGATGAAACACCAACAGCACAATCCTATGTAGCCATACTCAGAAAGAAGTCCTATTATATTCAGTGGGACTTACTCCCAGGTAAGTGTGTATAGGATTGCAGGCTAAAGTTTTATCTGAACAGGTTTATGTGTAATTAGGTATGTGTGACTAAGTAGGGGCAATCTCAGGAAAAACCAGGAGTGATTGTCTTCCCCTGATCACATAGTTGGCATGGTCACAGATGTCAATTTGCTGCCACACATCAAAACTGGCACAAATATTATCCAGTTTTTTGTTTGTTTGGGTGGTGGTGGGGAAATATGTAAACACAATCTTTAATCATTATCCATATCTAAACCCCCTTGAGGTTAGAATGTTGCTTTTCCACACATTTTGTGAAATTGGTGGGGATCTTTGCAAACAAGATACTATCAGTACTAAAGATATCAGTACTAAAAGGCAGCCAACTTTGCTATGAAATTCGTTACCTAAGTTGCTGAAGACTTAAAAGTCAGGCTTTCCAAAATATTGTCAGCTTATCATCCTAATGGCACCAGCTATTGTTCCTCGACTGTTCCAGTATTAGGCTACATTGAATAAATAGTTTAACCTCGGCTCTTCAATCAGTTGCTTGCAAAATGTTTCGACTCTGTGATTCACTTGTGAGGGCTGATGAATTTATTGAGCTCCTTTTCAGTATCTTGTTTATTATGTCCTTCCATGTCTTCTTGTACTGGTGTCGTAACAAAGAGTACACAAAGGGATCTGAAACAGCTTTGCTATAAGCCAGACACTTGGAAATAACTCCCCAGTGTGCGTTGATTGGGACTATGGATGATAATTCTACCAGTCTGTTAAGAAAAGAGTAAATATGATTGTCAGATAAACATATAAGGACTAGAACCTCCTAATTAGACCCAAATTCAAACATTCTATTCCCACCAGCAGTAAAGCCTCTGAGAATACTACAATTGTCGACAGCTATTGCTTATCCACAGCATCTGGTAAATAATAATAATAATAATAATAATAATAATAATAATAATAATAATTATTATTATTATTTACTACTTATACCCTGCCTATCTGGTCGGGCCTCTCCAGCCACTCTGGGCGGCTTCCAAGAGGATATGAAAAGCACAATAAAAGATCAAACATTTAAAACTTCCCTAAACAAGGCTGCCTTCAGATGTCTTCTATAAGTCA
Source organism: Zootoca vivipara (assembly GCF_965207765.1). Lineage (NCBI taxonomy): Eukaryota > Metazoa > Chordata > Lepidosauria > Squamata > Lacertidae > Zootoca > Zootoca vivipara. The sequence goes on from NC_142588.1 coordinate 42,252,036, forward strand.
GGTAGTTGTTTATTTCCTTGACATCTGGTGGAAGGGCGTTCCACACGGTTGGCATCACTACCGAGAAGGCCCTTTGCCTGGTTCCCTGTAACCTCACTTCTCACAGGGAGGGAACCACCAGAAGGCCCTCGGAGCTGGACCTCAATGTCTGGGCTGAACGGTGGGGGTGGAGGTATACTGGGCAGAGGGCATTGAGGGCTTTAAAGGTCAGCACCAGCACTTTGAATTCTGCTCGGAAACGTACTGGGAGCCAATGTAGGTCTTTCAGGACTGGTGTTATATGGTCTCGGCAGCCACTCCCAGTCACCAGTCTAGCTAAATTGCTTCTGAAAATACAGGAGACACCCCCAATGTGGTGCCCTCTGGGTGCTTTGGACTACAATTCCCTTAATCCCTGACTATTTGCCATACTGACTGGGTTTTGATGCGACTCGTGGTCCAAAACAACTGGAGGACATGAGGTTGTGGAAAGCTGACATTGAGGTTCCCATTTAGTTAACTTGACTGCATATGTACAGATGCAAAAAAACACCCATACTTTTATATCTGAATACCTATATCACCAACATGATATAGTTAGCACATACAAACATATGGTGCTTATTGTCTCCGTATCTACTCGAGTACACAATTGCAGAGGAAAACCATACTGGGGACTGGCCATTTTAAGGGAGATAGTTGCAGCCATCTCTATAAATGTACCTTTCCTTATTTCAAGAAAAAGATTATCCAGAGAAATGGGTATAGCTGACTCAATTGCATTTGAAATAATTCCCATGTGAAGGAGCACATTTATTATTCATTTAAAATATGCTGCTTATCTTTGTAAAACCAAGACAGCTTCAGTTAATTAAAACACTATACAAGATACCAAAAACATATAATAAAAATGAGACTAAAACAAAACAATTTCTGTGGGAGATGGGGGGGAAATGTTTTTGCTTGTCTCTGAAAAGGCAAGCTAGCACAAAGAGCAGTGAATTTCAGAAATGGTATTTTGAAACTGCAATTTTCAAAATTGCAATTTTCAGGATTGGCTTCAGGACTTGTGGGGAAGCAGGTATTTGAAATGCGCCACCTCCTATTAATAATTCCTGTGAGATCCCCATAGCAATGTTGTCTCAAGGAATAATTCTGGGGACCCTCTGAACTGGACAATGCTCTCTATCCTGGGCTGACATAGTGAATTGCTGAAGTGTGCAATTGCTTACAGCAACTACAGTTACCAGATACAAACAAGGGCAGGGTTCTGCTGTTTTAATAGTTTGTATGGCAAGGTACACCTGTTAAAATTCCTTCTTTTCCCCAAGCATTAAAGGGGTGGGAACATGTGTCATTAATTCGGCCTTCCCGGGGGCCAGTTGTTAGACTGGTCCCACAGGCCAAATATGCGATTGCTCTCACAAACGTGATGAACAACACACAAGTCAGTAAATAAGGCTTAACTGCTTTATTTACATATAAACAAACTGGGAGCTCTACATCATGGCTCCCTCTCTCTGGCATCACAGCCAGTAAAGAGAAAGAACAAAGGGACAAGACAACAGTCCCACGTAGTACAGCAAGATAAACATCCTGTCTACGTCACTTCCACTCTGTGGGAATGAAAACACATACAGTCATATGATACACAATAACCCTATGACTGCAGACGGGGAATAAATCCCAACAATATAATATAAACTGAGAGTTGGGAGGAGAGATGAAAAGAGGCCATTTTTGAACCCTTTAGGATCCTTCTCCCCCCCCCCCACAGATGTTGCACCTGTGTAGGGAAGGGTCGTGCCCTAGGTGAGCACCAGTCCCCTTGCACACCATTACTGCTAGTGCAGAGGTAAATCGGAATGGACACATGAGCTGAGCTTATTTATAGGCACTCTTACCCAAGGGGAACGTTGGAAGGTAATGGTATACTATTGATTTTAAGTGAACAATTAGTTCCACTTTCTTATAATTACTTTCTGTCAGATTCCAGATGGGTTTTTTCTGTCACATGCTACGAGTGCCACTCTTGTGTGTAAGATCTCCATTAAGAAGCATTTCAATTTATGCAGGCCATTCTGTGGTGTTTTTTTTCCTAGAAAGGCTTTCACTGAATAGGTTAAAGAAGTCACAATGTAGGAAAAAGCATAATTCATACTCTCATTGCTATCTGAATACTTTCCCTGCTCGAAAGGTAGAGTTATTGATATTCTGATGGAAGTTGATGAAAGCTCTGTGAATACCCTGAAACACTAAGATGCAAAGTGGTTTATATCTTACTTACTATCAATCAATGTTATGAATTCCAACTAACCTTTTATAAAAGAACATCGAGAAGAAATGGCCTTCAAAGGGGAGGGGGAGTTTAGACACTTATTACTACATTTCCTTGAGTGCCCTGCCTTTCCCCTCAAATTTTCATAGCATACAACACTTGGAAATACAACTAATAATGTTTTTATTTTTAAAATTGTGTCTGTGTCCTATATCCCACTGGATATAATTTATATATTTGCACTCTAACTGAGATAATTAGCTCTATGTGCACAAGCATATGCTCATGGACGTAAATTACAGTAGATGCTTATCCAAATGCAGGTGTCATTTATGGAACCAGGCACAGTGTGCCCAAGCCATCAGGATGGGGAGAGGGAATGAGAAATAAAGAGAAATAATGACAAGGGATTACAAGCACGGAATCAAAATGGCCCTAACATTGTTGATTACAGATATCAGTAGGTTTTGGCATAAGCATTGGGTGTATATCCTGAACCAGCTAACCCACTTGTTGGGCGATTTTCCTTCAGGGTCAATCCCTATGATGCTAATCAATTCTATGTAATCCCTCTGGAACGCAAATTTGGGTAGTTCTATGGCTCTATGGATGCGGGTGGTGCTGTGGGTTAAACCACTAAGCCTAGGGCTTGCTGATCAGAAGGTCGGCAGTTCGAATCCCTGCGATGGGGTGAGCTCCCGTTGCTCGGTCCCGGCTCCTGGCAACCTAGCAGTTCGAAAGCACGTCAAAGCGCAAGTAGATAAATAGGTACCACTCTGGCGGGAAGGTAAACGGCGATTCCGTGTGCTGCTCTGGTTCACCAGAAGCGGCTTTGTCATGCTGGCCACATGACCTGGAAGCTGTACGCCGGCTCCCTCGGCCAATAAAGCGAGATGAGCGCCACAACCCCAGAGTCGGTCACGACTGGACCTAATGGTCAGGGGTCCTTTACCTTTACCTTTATTAGCCCTTGTCTGGGCATTTGGACAGAATCCATCCCCCTGGACTCTTTTAACCAGGTATCCTGAAACTTTGACCAATGAAATGGGGGTTAATGAAATGGGGCTGAATGAAGCCAGGTTTGGGGAGGCTTCTCCCAGGTCTGCCCTGACCATCCTACCCCTAAACTTGCCTGCAGTTGGGCAATTAAAATTTTAAAGTTTCACAGTGGGGCCTGCCCTCCCATGCGGCCAGTGGAGGAGTTTTGTGGGCTGTCAGCTCTTGTGAGGGCAAGCAGATGCCGCTCTGAAATACCTGCGGCCACACTGGGCCACAACTGACACACACACACACACACACACAAAACACACACACACTCGTTGGAACTGGTAAGCAGGCTTTATTCATCCTACATTGTTTTCAGTTGGGTGTATGTTCAGATGCACATCAAAATGCACATTTCCATCCATATTCTGATGCAATTGATCCTGTATGACTCCAGCTGAACAACTCCAGCTGAACTGTGAAATATCTCTATTTTCCCCATACAGCCATACAAACAGTTTGTATAGCAGTTTTTCAGCTAATAGTAGTTTTGGGGATGGTTCATTGCTCAATGGTAGAGAATCTGCCTAGCATGCAGAGGGTTTTAAGTTCAGTCCCTAGCATCTCCAGGTAGAGCTTTTAAAAATGCTTTTTTTAAAAAAAAAATTTTTGAAAAATACATTGAAATTGCCATAACTCACTGTCGCCATCTAGTGTCACATTTGTATGTTGCAGTTTACAATGCACTTAGAATGTTTTATTTGCAGCTGTATAGTTGAGTCCTCAATTCTGACACCTCTCGGGTGACTGCCATTTCCATTATAAGAGAACGGGGCAGGCATTGATGGTGAGTTCTGGCACCTCTTTTTCTAGAAAAATGGCACTGCATACATGGATTGGATTTCACTACTAGTAACACTACCTAGTTTGTAAAATCAGTAGCAACTTACATGTGAACTTAAAAGCGGCTGGCATTTAATAAACACTTATTTAATAAGCACTTATTTAATAAGCACTTATTTAATAAGCACTTATTTAATAAACACTGACATTTAACAATGGATTGCACGGGGGCAGTCTTTCACACTAGAATCAATGGACATTGAATGTGGACATATTAACCATATATTGAGTCAGACTGTAAGTTCATCTAACTCAGTATTGTCTATACTGCCTACACCGACTGTCAGTGGCTGTTTAGGGTCTCAGAAAGGGGTCTTTCTTAGCCCAACCTGAAGATACCAAGGATTGAATCTAGAGCCTCTTGGGTACAAAGCATTATTATTTATTAAATTGCTTATTAAAAGTGTTAGCTGCTTTATCTTGCCCAAGGCAACCCAAAGCGCTTTCAACCAGACAAGCACATGCCGTATTGCTGAACTACATCCCCCCTGCAAACGTTTGATTTTTATTTAATAAGCACTTCTGAGTATCCATCCATTAAAAAAAATGGAAGTGGAAGAAAGGTGAGTGACAAGCTCCCTACAGTCTTGACTTTTATCGGGGCGCTGAACATTGCTGTTAATCTCACTCCAAGTTTAATGGGTGCCAAGATATTATCATTTTTCCCATGAAGCACTTGGTCAAAAATAAATCAACACATTCCAAATGTTCAGAGAAGCTAACATAGCCTTTTAGCTCATTCCCTCTTATGTTGCTTCTGAAGCACAGTAATCCACATTTCAATAATTCATTTCCACCAGGCCAATTTTGAGTGAGGTTTATAAAATGCAGAGGTTTTTTCTCTCCCCCCTTTTTGCTTCTTCCCAGCAACATAGCAACAAAGCAGGGGTTTCTGTGAACCTCTCTGATACTGGATGCAAAATGTTCACAATTCAACAAAGAATTTCATAATATTTATTTGAACTGTGGTGATTATTATTATTATTATTATTATTATTATTATTATTATTACTATTGTCGTTCAAAATTAACATTGTTTTGCATCTTCTAGCATTTACTAATCAGGAATAAGCTGTGAACGACTGGTTTTGTAGCTCCAGGTCTGAAAAGCTGTGATATGACCTGTTTGTGATGAACTTTTCTCATAAGACCGATGCATCTTAAGCATATGGAGAGGCAACCTCAAATGTTGTTCCAAAATGGGGCTATTCTAAATGTTGGGGTGGTGTGCAAAAAAAGGGGTATCACCAGTTATAGCTGAAGGGGGTGAAGAAACATCTGTGTTTGTATCAAATTCCTCTTGGATATTATCAGGATTAAATTGCCCAAACAGTCTTTTCTGTGCATGGGTTTTGTTTTGTTTTGGAAAAATGTGTTGGGATTACTTTTTTCCACCTCATAATAAACAGATACCAGTGGGTCCTGAATGAAAACCCATGGAGTGAGTTGTTCTCCTATTCAGTATATTCTCTTGCATTACCCCTCCCGTTGAGCTTTCTGTCCACCCATCCATCATACACCATAGAACAAGTCATTAGTATTCTGTCACCGCTAAGGGCATTTGGGGCTGTTTTTGTACTTTGGCCAAACTTGGGAGTTTCTATAAAACTGATGATATCTCCCCCTTATGCATGAAGGATGCCATTTTGATAACAAGGACCAGGACTCAGAAAATGCTGGCAGTCCCTTCACTCAGATGCTTACTATAAACTTGAAACATCTGTGTGCATTAATTTAAAGTAGCCACCATGTGTCCCAAAACATCTGCTCTGCATCACACAGCACAACGTACCCACTGAAATCTGCGGACAACATTCTGAATTCTATGTGATCGTCTTTGATGAGAGTCTAACTGTATTTTCCTTAATCCATATCAAAGACTTTCCCACTGGGATGCTGGATTTGATCCCTTTCACTAACAAATCTTTGGCCACAGTGGGGACCATAATATGGGGGCACCTAAGATGGCAACGCTTCTCAGCACAGTGAAAAATGCTTAACATAATTTTGACAAGCAGAAGTTTAATCGTCTGCTGATACAAATAACAGGAGTGCGCTGTGGGCGGAAATGAAAAAAAGGCTAGCTTAAACCTACCTTGTGATTACATACGGTGCAAAACAGAGTATAAAAGTGCCAATGAATGTACTGATCTTCTTGGTTGCTCGTTGTCTCCGCCTCTTCTGTTCTTCTAGGCATCGCTCTCTTACACTGTTTTTTGACATAAACATGAAAGCAAATTATCATTTCAAACAGCATTTCGTCACCTTGACTTAGAAGCCATGCTCAGGCATTTGCCTGAACGTGCACAAAAACAAAGAGTGCTGACACAGTAAAAGGGGCTGAGGGGGAGCAGAGGGGGAGCAAAGAAGAAGAGGAGGAGTTTGGATTTGATATCCAGCTTTATCACTACCCAAAGGAGTCTCAAATCGGCTAGCATTCTCTTTTCCCTTCCTCACCCACAACAAACACTCTGTGAGGCTGAGAGACTTCAGAGAAGTGTGACTAACCGAAGGTCACCCAGCAGCTACATGTGGAGTTGCGGGGTGGTTGCCCAGTGAGACCCTGGATGCTTGCCTTGCACCACGCCAGGGCTCAGTGCTGGGTTATTCACATGGAGGGGGGGGGCTGGGCACTTCCCTGACAGAGTGCCATTCCATCAGCAAGGGCTGGTGGAATGAGGAACAGAATCCTTGCCCTACTGCCATGCCAACTCTGGTTTCCACCATAGTAGATAAAGATTTGGCCTGATTTTTACCCAATCCTGCATCCTACCTTAGTTATTTCACTGGGTCACAGATTGTGCCTGCCTGAGCAATCCGCCTTTGTGATGGATTGGGGCCTAATGTTGCCAACTACTATGGCAAGTAGCATCCAGGATTTGTAGTGAAATGACACTCAGCTGGGACATAGAAAATGCATTGATAGAAGCCCTTCTGTAGAATTCTGTAGTTTGGGGAAAACTTTCACCTAACTCAAATAGGAGTAACATATTCATCTCTTAATATAAAGCAATGCTTTCAAACTATACCTTTTCAATAAGCAGGCTTCTAGTAAGTAAAGTGAACATTAGACATACTAAGGAAAAGATCATATTTTGAAAATTATCATTACATTCTTATAGTTGTAATTGAATTAACAACATAGGTGGAAAGAGTTTTGAAATCTGAATCCCAGAATCATGAAAGGCATCCTGGCTTCTGATTTGACCCTGGAATGTCCCTATTTCCCCCGCCAGTGCCACCTCCAAGCTCAAGGAGGAGGATGAGCCAGTGGCAGCAGCAGTGGCAGCTGCAAGGAAGCACCCCATGGCCGCCGCTGCCCACCTTCTCTCTTGGACAGCTCACAGTGGCTGCAGGAGAGTGAGAGAGGAGGAAAACAAGCTGTCATTGCCGAGACCCAGCCTCGCATGATGTGCCAGCTCCAGGGGTGGAGGAACAGGGCGCGGGGGGGGGGGGTCCGCCCCAGGTGTCACCACTGAGAGGGGTGACAAAATGCCGTGCGGCATTCACTGCAGGACCTGCAGCGCACCCAAGCCATGCATCTCTCCTGGGAGTGATGCAGTGGCTTGGGCGCCTGCAGGTTCCGTGCCGCCCCCAAAGGTCTGCCCACTGCCTCCCTGTCAGCTGTAGGGTCTCTGGGAGGAGGGAGGGAGACTCCTTGGAGGCCCTACACGGTGTCCTGCCCTGGCTGGCCCCGCCCCTGAGCACAGGGCACACATGCCACCCCAGGCGCCCGATCGGCTTGCTCAGGCAGAGAGCAAGGTTGCCCTGGGCAGGAAGAAAGGGGAGGGGTTTTTTTCAGGATGGTGTGTTGTTTCCCATTGGTGTGGTGGTGGTGGAAATGCTCTGCAAGGTGAGGGGGGGGAATGGGGGGGTGGAGGAGGGTCAGTTGCAGGAGTGAGGGATAAATGTCCCTATTTTCATCTGAGGAATGTTGTTGGGTATGCAATGATGGTACCTTTGCATCGAGGGAAAGGGATAAATCGACCTGCCCTACATACTGTGGTTCTCCTCCCCTCATCTCATGACTGCTATTTAAAGAATAAAAACATGCACTTAAAAAACTTACACACATTTAATGTCACGTGAATTTTGGCCTTAACGCAAAGTATTGAATGAGGTTTAGGGTTAAAGATGTGCAGACCATAACCCCAATCAGCCGTATTTTGTGGTGTCCTTGCCTACATGCTTGCTTTGCAGTCTGCAAAATCTGAACATTTATCCAGCTCCCCTCAGGCTCCCATACAGAGCTGGAAGGCTGTGGCCAGGTTGATAGGTTAGAAATTGCACAGGCCTGACAAAAGAAGAGACTTGGCTGTGAACAGAACACTGTGAATTTTGAATACTTAAATAATAAATGATCATATATTATTGTGCTATCCAAATGAACTAGGTTCTTTTAATGCTTTCATTTAATATTTCTGTTAATAATTGCTAACTGAACACTACCATGTCTGACTTCTTTCTTTGGGGTGTTATTTGAAGAGCCATGAGGGGCAAAAACATCTTGGAGATTGAATAGTGCGTATGATTTCTATGTTGCTACATTTTGTGCAGGAATATTGTATATACATGGCATGCAATTGGCCCGAGGTGGTCCAGAGTTGAGCCAATTCTAGGCTGTTTTCAGCCATGTGAAAAGCTATTAGGGTCTTAAAATAGCCACGATGTCCTGATAAAACACTTGGCTGAAATGAGTGCTATTTCTGTATGCAGAGTAGAAAGGTAGCTGAAGAGAAACAAGCCTTTTAGTTCATGTTGCCTTTGACATTTAAATAGGGTTAAATGAAACTCTTTAAATCAGTCACACGTACTACATTAGTCATTTCTTTAGGTGTGATGTCATAATGGATTGCTACCCCTGAGCTGCTCCTTTCAGAACATTTTGAGTAGGCTTGCAGGAAGACTGTGGACACTTGCAACATATGTCTGGGCAATGTGTAGGGCCAAAATCTTACTCCGCTGATTAAAGCAAGAAATGTCTACATGACTGATGATGCACATTGATGGAAAGAGGTAGAAATATATATGCTATGCTTATTATTCTCAAGCCAGTCTCCATGCAACAGATAATTTAACAGATCACATTTTGCCTGATTGGCGTACTTTTTTTTTTTTAAATGAGCTGGAACAGACTTGTTAATTTTGGGTAAATTACGATTGCTTGGGCCAGGTTTAAGAGCAGGTGACCCAGGCGTTACCTGTTTCAGAATATGACTCCTGTAAACGTACTGTATATTCCTGCATATAAGACTACTTTTTAACCCAGGAAAATCTTCTCAAAAGTCAGGGGTTGTCTTATACGCGGGGTCGTATTTCTTATACGGCGAGTATATCCCAAACTCTATATTTTAACTGGCAAAGTTGGGGGTTGCCTTATACGCCGGAATATACGGGTATATGCTCCTGAAAGGGAGACATTATGGATCTGGGGACATGCCTACATAGAGGATTTGGTTCGCTATTTACTATTTTGTCCATGCTGTGTTTCAAAGCAAATGTGTGCCTGCAATATTGACTGGGTGGATATAGTAGTTCACAGCCTGAGGAATCTGAGCATAGATCTTGCCAAACTGCCTTATTTGCAAGCATCTTGCCCATAGCTATCCCATGAGCCCTTGCAAAGGGAAGGGAAATGCTATATAAGGCTGCTTCCTATGGTGCTCAGGGCCATGTTGGCTTGAGAGCTTCCCGCCCACCTACCCTCGGGCTAGAGCCTTCCCTGAGCTATTTTGGGTCGCTGGTTGTCAGGGCCAGGAAGGATTTGTTTCCCCTCTCAACTTGATTGGCACCCCCATGCTTGGTTTTGGGTATCTACTTAGTTGGAATCTGCACCTTGGTCGCCCAGTGAGACCTTGCTTTTTTGGCTTGCATTTTATGCAAGGTTCAGCATTGGCCAACTCCCATGGAATGGGCTTAGGGCAGTGGAAGCCTAGCAGACCCATCAATATGGGGTTTGTGGAATGATGAACCCATCCTGGCCCTCAATGCCATGCCAAACCATGCCTGATGCAGCAGACTCATCTTATGTTCTTACGACTTCTTATGGGAAATACCAGAGATTGCATGATCTCCAATGCACTTTCGGTGAGTGCAGCAGCTCCCATCCCTACACCAGCAGAACCCTGTGAAGGTGCCCTCCACTAACTCCAAGCAGCTGTACAGATCAGGGCTTAGGGTTGCTCTGCACCTCTAAATAGTGATGCAACCATTTTCATTTTTTTCTGCATCTCCTTGAATGCAACCCTTGAAATCTATGCTGCATAAATGTGCAAAGGGGGTAAGGGTCATAGACTTTCCTTTCTAGGCCTGGAATAGTTTAAGATGGTATCATCTCTTGGACCAATAGGTTTGTGTAACAAAAATAAAACAAACCTTTGAGATGGTCACAGATTTCGTTTTTCCTGTCTAAAATAGGAAGTACAAAATGCAAAAGAGCTGTTGTGGCAGCCGGGGTCACTTGGCTAGCAGCAGCGCACTGAAAACTCAGATAAATGAAGTTAGTTCAAGAAGGAGGCTGCAAGATCATGGCAATTAGCATCCATGTTTTGCTCCTCAGATTGGCTAGAGAACATAATCCTGTTAATATGTGACATTTCTTTCCTTTTGCTCTGCTCAAGCTGCACAAAATGCCTGTATTTTGGCAGTGCCATAAACTTAAACTAGAAAAAGAAAACCACACAAGTGTTAATTGGATAGCCAAGTCTTTGCAGGTGTTTTCCTCGCAAGAACTCTTAGCGGCCAGGCATAACATGTTTAAATATTGTGGAATTGGCTTCAACACCCAGATAGAGCTACTGTAATATGTTCTCTGTGGGCCTGCCCTTTAAGACAGCTTGTAAACTGCTGGTGGAAAGCAAGACAAGGCTCCGGTGCCTTTCATAGTTGCGTAGCACAAGGAATTTCATCAGGTGCAATGCAAGTGCCTTGTTGAACAAAAGTGTTGAACAAAAGTGAGAGTATACATGGTGAAGAAGACTGCATGTGGCTGCTTTGTCTTCAGCTACCTTTTATGTATGAGAGGTTGTTTAACACAGGAACTGCACCACTTCCAGCACCCATGAAGGCTTTCATGGGTGCCTCGGGGCAAGTGCCTCAGACCCAGGACTCAACTACACAGCAAGCAAATAAAACGTTTTAGATGTGTTGTAAAGTGCAATGTGCAAATGTGACACTAGATGGCAAAAGTGAGCTATGCAAAATTCAATGTATTTTTCAAAATGTTTTTTTTTTAAAAAAAGCATTTTCACAGTGTTCAGATCAACTGTTAGTTCTCTGTTTCATATTATGAATGAATTTAGTTCTCTGTCTTCTGGTAAAACTAAATCCTAGAAAGTTCATTCGCAGGAGATAACCAGTAATTGCTCTGTTTCATGAACTACTTCTAGCAAGAATATTCTGAGTTTTGTATGCAGCTCTAGCATTACATCTCCAGCATAAATTCTCTGGGCATCTAATGGAGTTCTATAAAGTAATCTTTACAGCTGCATTGGAACTATTTTTGTTTGTTTATACATATGGATTATTTTGTTTGTTTGTTTGTTTGCTTATTATTATTTATTATTATTCTTACATATAGATTATTTAGTTAGTCTGTTTTTAATTGTTTCTATACTTGTTTTGTAACAGTTTTATTCCCTTGTTTCTTTTATAATGATATATTTTATTTTTGTAACCTGCTCTGGGATCTTATGGTTAAGGGTGGTAAGAAATCAAAAGGTAAAAAAATAAAAAAAGAACGCAGGAATATAAGAAGAACCTGCTGTGTCCGTCCAAAGACCCATTTAGTCCAGCACTCTGTTCTTACAGTGGCCAACCAAGATATCCATGGGAAGAAACTTTCAGGCAGCAGACTTTCCCAACCCTATACAGAGACATCACAAAATTGAACCTAGTATCTAGTCATACACAAAACATGTCCTCTACTACTGAGCCATAGCCCTTCTCTGAAGCTCGCTGCATTTCAACATTACCCAAGTTCTTTTCGAGACAAATTGGAAGAGCCCAGGATCTTTATCCTTGAACCATTCTGAAAGGTTTGAAAAGCTATCTCCTTCTGGTTTCTTCCATTCATTCATTCTTTCTACCCACCCCTAAGTTGTACCCCTTAGCATTGGGGCACAAAGCATCTGCAGGGGCAAAATAAGAGGGTAGGTAAAGTCTAGCTCCAACAGGTTCTCCCGCTTAGATTTCTTTGAAAAAAGAAGAAAGAAAATGCAAAATCTAACAGTTTAGCAAAATTGAGTAACTCCATAAGATTGTGGTGTGTGTGTGTGTGTGTAAAAGACCAGATTGAAACAAATTCCAGGGGAAGTAGATGCCCACCACCCATGGAGGACCCCCACAAGTGAGCTTCTCCACACCGTCAGATTTTGCTCAGATGCAAATCTAATAGATTCAAACTATTGCTTTATTTAAATACAGCAGAACTTCTACTGTTCAAAACCATGTTTATCTGAATTCATGGTGCTCCTTATGTATAATCCTTATAATTAGCTGTCTATACAGTTCTGTGCCTGCATGTTCCTGTGAAATCAAAGCTCCCGTTTGAACAAACTTTAGATAGTGTTATTGAACGCCTCCCAGATCATATGGAGAAGGAAGTCTGTATTATACTGCAAAATGTCAATGATCCAATCCAACCTAAATCCAGAAGGAGTTTTTTCTTTCTCAGTTATATCATTTATATACTTTGTTCTCACTTCCCTTCAAGGTGTGGACTGAAAATGTGCTTAAGAGGCACAGAAATGCTGTGAAATATGATTGGTGATGAAAAACATATGGATTTCAGTGGCATTTATGCCACCACATAACAAAAAAGGTTAGTCCTACTGATCAACTTTGATTTAAGCTTCATAACGTGGAAGGGGGGCTGGAAGGTGGAGACAACTAGTGCTTTTTCTGGGGGTACAAGGGGGTACGCATACCCCTAAACATTTTGTGAATCTAAGTTTGGCCTCATTGAGGAGCAGTATTTCAATATGAGTAGGAAAATGAGAGTACCCCTAAACTTTTTTAAAGAAAAAAAAAGCACTGGAGACAACCCAAGTCTATTTAAACCCCAACTGTCCTAACTTGCTAGCTTGGTGAATTGAGCATTGGAAAGCAAAAATAAGGGCATAATCCTCTAAGACATGTGTAGGTGGGCCCATACACACTGATGAGCACCGAGGCTTTGTTGACTTTTATACAGCATGGGCTATGGAGTCATGCATTCAGAGAACAACTAACCTGCTTATCCTTAATGTGATCACTAAAGACCCCATGCTATGGCTGAGGAAGACCATAAGTAGGCTTCACTCATCTGGTGCCTTCTATATGTTTTGGGCTCCAACACCCATCAGCATGGCCACTGGGCAGGGATGATGGGAGTTACAGTCCCTAATGTCTGGTGGGCACTAGGCTGGAAAGAAGAAGAGTTTGGATTTGATATCCCGCTTTATCACTACCCGAAGGAGTCTCAAAGCGGCTAACAATCTCCTTTCCCCTCCTCCCCCACAACAGACACCCTGTGAGGTAGGTGGGGCTGAGAGACTTCGTAGAAGTGTGACTAGCCCAAGGTCACCCAGCAGCTGCATGTGGAGGAGCGGAGACACGAACCCGGTTCCCCAGATTACAAGTCTACCGCTCTTAACCACTACACCACACTGGCTCTCAGTGTGATATAAGGGTTGATATAAGAGTTTTTGATACGGTGATGCCGTGGAGCTTAGCTGCAAAGCTACAAGTGAGAGAGATCTGAGTTTGGAAAGTCAGAAGGATCAGTTTTATTCCATTTCCCTCTGACCATAAACCAACGAGTGGGAGACAGAGGTGTTGAGTGAACCTAAAGCTGCCTGAGTCCTTCCATATGCCTCCCAGTCATACTAAACGAAACTCCTTTGACCATTCCAATTTAAGGCACCATAAGGCATCTTCCTACTTAACATTGCTCAACTGCCGGTTGCTGCAGAGCCCTAAACAAAAGGCTTGTAAATGACTCTGCACCATGATGTACAACCAATTCTGGAGGCGGGCCAGGGGGAGACATATCCTGACATCTGGCATAACATCATTCATTCTGGCTGCACAAATTTGGTCAATGATTCCTTTATAAAAAATGACTTTTGGGGAGGATTTACAACTTACCTTAGGTGTTATGCAGGGAGTCTGGTATTACAGAAAGACTATAATTAAGGACATTTACGGTGATATAGTGCATATTAGCCTCCCATATTAACAAGAGAAGGAATATAAAATTTATAACACCTGGAATTAACCATGGTTACCAGAAGTCACACTTTGAGCTGAATGCTACGCTTCAAAAATAAACTCCTATTATCCATGTAAAAATAAGAACCACTAGGAAATTAGCATAAGGAATGATTTGGTTTTTCAGAGACTTGATTATTTACCCCTTTGCTCTATCCATTTGCTATTTTGCTATTGATTGGTCACAGATCACCCAGCTTTATTTTCAAGCTAAATGAAATATAGATCAAATATCAGTGAATGTATTTGATATATATTTGATATCAGCTCCTTAAAAAGTACAATCTGATATACATTTACTCAAAAATAAGCTCCTCTCTTCCTATTTCTGAATCCAAGCAAACTGCAGTTTGTCCTATGGTTAGTTGAAACATGCTATTGTCCTGATTTAAATTGGCAGCTGCTTTTAGCCACAGTGGAGGGCGAAGACAGGCGCTCATATTAATTTATACCTTTCACTCCCCCTCCCTCAATGAGGCTAATAGTGATTTAAACTAGAGAAATGACCCTGAAGGGATGGGTACAACTACCCCCTGCTGTGCCACGGAGTTTGTATCTCACCTCTGCCCTTTTAAGCCCCCACAGCTATTTCCAAGTAAATTTGAATCCATTGACAGGTCTGCAATGCCATGCATAGATGGGCCATAAGATATTGAGCTATGGATAACACCTCTGCCACAAACTTACTACTCAGACTTAGGTAAACCGCTGCCGCTCAACCAGGGGATATGGGGGTGATTATGCTGGTCTGCCTTACTAGGCTGATATTAAGGTTATGAAGTAATGTTTTGAAGGCTTTTGAGCTCTAAAGTGTTATATGAATACTATTGCCTTCTATTTCTTTTATCTGACTGTGCACTCTCTTTTTTTTTTTACTTTCTTGAGACCTGATTCCATTATTAATATTATTTTTATATATGAACATGAAGAAACCTGCTAGATCAGGTCAAAAGCCTCTCTGGTTCAGCATTCTGTTTCTTACAGATGCCAACCAGATGTTCTTAGTAGCCCAAAGTTGAAAATGAGCACAGTTGCTCTCTGCACACTCATGATTACCAGCTACCGGTACTAGTATCCAGAGACACACTGCCTCTCACAGTGGAGATAATATAGCCATTATGACTAGTAGCCATTGGTAGCTTTATCCCCTATCAATTTCCTGAATCCACCTTTAAAGCAAATCTAAGTTAGTGGACTTGCCTACTTCATGTGATAGTTTAACCATGTGCTAGTTGAAGAAGTGCTTCCTTCTGTCCATGCCAAATCCCCCATAATTCATGTTCAGTGGATGCCCCAGGTTCTAGTATTATGAAAGAATGATAAATACTTATCTCTATTCACTTTCTCTATACCTTCACTGTATAGGTTTCAGCACCTGCTGAATAAATTCTTATTTAAGCAAGCCTATTCAGATGTTTCAAAAGTTTGTATGAGTTTATTTAATAAAATTAGACTACTGTATCCTGGTTTTAACTTTCTGTATGTTTTAAATTATGGCTGTATTCTTTTTTAGTGATAGTTTTATTGTTTCGACTTATTGTGCACTGCTTTGAGGTTTTTTTTTGTACAATCAAGTGGTATGTAAATTTTATGAAATAAAAAGAAAAGGAAATAGCATGCAAAATTATATATATTCCCATCAAGTCCTTGCCTCCCTGCCTCCTCTCCCATGACCAGCTGCTATTACTCACAGTGAAGGGGAAAGATAGGCAGCTACATTACTTTGTTCCTGTCTTCCACGGGTTCTAAATGATCGAAATTTAACTCAGCCTTTTTAGGAAGCCACCATACCACATTACTATTGCCTCATCAATGTATAGATACAGAGTGGGGGGTTGGGGAGAGAGAGAGAGAGAGAAATTATGAGTAGTTGCATAGCTGGGACCTTCATTAAACCCATCTCTCTTTCCTATATTCTTCCGGTGAGGTTTTGTTTTTTGCCATACATTCTCAGTCACACCAGAATCTTTTTTTCTCCCTATCATATACTTGGTTACACTTCTCCCTTCTTTTTTTCTCCCCCAACTGAAAATCTCAACAAACTCATTGTACCTTCATCTCCCACAAGCAAAATCTACTCTAGCAAAGTCAGTCAGATGACATTCCACCTGTCAAATCTTCTCACATCTGCTTTCTAAACCTCCACTACAAAGATCCCCTGGTTATATTTCTTCTTCATTCTCTGTGACATTCCCTTTTGTACCTCCCCCTAGTTATCCCTCCCCATCCTAGTCACTGCTTGCTTCCCCTCCCCTCCCTTGTCTTGAGACTCCCATACCTAGAAAATATGGGTTGATTTAAGGTCTCTCGAACAAGTCTCGAGTCTCCTTTGCTTGTCAGTACTAATTTGAATCTCAATACTATTTTGGATTTATTTGTACCTAGTTGGCTGCTCATGCTTATTTTGGAAATATTATTTCTCTGGGCATCCTTCCTTCAAGGAAAATAAAGTTATTGACTCCAAAGTGACATTCACAAAGTCACAGAAAGCAGAAAGGTATTCAGTGTGCTATCTCCCCACTGCATAGTTTTAAGGAACACAAGGAATTTCAGCCTGAACCAGTTCATCGAACACCCATGGATGTTACTGATTAACTTTAATGAACCGGCATGATGAATCTGTTCATGGTAAGTGAAAACAGCAAAGATTCCAACACACCACCTGAAAGGAGATGCATGGATCTGCAAACCTTTTGATTCCACTAGAGCCCTCAAACACATCCAAGGATTCCTGGATGACATATTTTTCTCTTTGCAGGATATAATTGGCAATTAATTTTGTAGCTACAAGGAGACCTGAGAATATAAGCATGCAGATTAGAAATAGGCAAGTGCTACATTTAAAAATAATGAAATACAGACGGATGGCAATTGAGTCTGATAATGAACATAATCTTGCCTCTCTGCAGGTATCCTCAGAAGTGTGTGCCCTTGGCAGTCAAGGGCACAGGTATCTCCTTACCTGGGATGGATGTCCACCAGCAGCACGAGGGTCTGCATAGTGATCACGTCAATCCTTTTACAGTGAAAGCGTGCCACCTTCAGCACTTTTAGATATGTGAAACACAAGACAATGAGGGAGAGGAGGAAGCTGAGAGAATGAAAGACCCCTGTGAAAACCACAAACTGTGTCCTGTCCTCCAGCTTCTTGTTGTAGAGGGTGCAGGAGGCATAAAGGTGATGGAAGCCCACCCAAGACAGAGAAGTTGCCACTATAGGAAAAGACACAGAATGCAACCATGTATAGCTCAGTATGAGAGCAGCATCTCTGTAACGCATCTTGGAATGGTAGTTGAGAGGAAACACCACCGCTATCCACCTGTCTATGCTTAGAGCTGCCATGCTCAGCATGGAGCTGGTGGTCAAGAAAGTCTCTAGAAAACCCACGATGTGGCAGAGCTGGTCTCCTCCAGGCGGCTTCTTGTAAATGATCCCAGCCAGGGTCAGGGGCATGTTCAAAACAGTCATCAACAAGTTGCAGAAGGTCAGGTTGAGGATAAACAATCCCGGGACTTGCTTGCGGATATCTGCGCTGTACAGAAAGCAGATCAGCACCAGCACGTTGGACAGCAGCGAGACAAGGATGAGTACCACAATCAAGAAAGCCAGGATCACTTCCCAAATGTTCATGGTGCCTCCATTCACAGGAGGAACATTTCCAAAACTGCACCCAGCTGGCATCCAGAAAACATGGTGTGAGGCACTCTCACACCCTCCTCCTCCTCCCCAGCCTGCTCACACTCCTGCATGCCCTCAGTATTTTTAGAAGAGCTGCAGTTTTTTCCTCTCTGCTGTTGCTGCTACTGCTGCTGCTGCTGCTTCTTTCCACGTCAACGCTTTTTAGAGACATGCACAAAAAGCATTGGGGATGCCTATCAAACTATGAGGAGGGTTTTAAAAAATATGTATCTCAGCAGCACCAAGCCACAGTCTCCTTCTAAAGAAAGCAGGATGTTCACAGGAGGCAGTTCGTCCGAGATCCCTGATTATTGGTTCTAAAGCTTTCCAGCAATTCAACCAGTGTATTTATTCTCTTTACCTCTTTTCCTCTCTCTCTCTCTTGCTCTCTCCACGCTCTCTCTCCCCCTCCCACCTACACGCTTCCAGGCTGACTAACCTGCTTTTATGATCACAGATAAATCCCCCATTAATGGATTAACACATGCACACTGCTGGTGATTTGCTGGTGTGATTGACATACCAGCTTCCTTTTCCTTTCCCCCTTTGCATCCCTCAGATGATATCCCCCCTGATATCTGGGGATCTTGGAGAATCTGAAAAGAAATCCCAACCACCCATGCAATATCTTTAGCAGTTACTTTTCAAACAACAGATGCTAAAGTCCCATCTTTCAGCCTTTTAAAAAATAAATAAAAATATTTCACTACATCCATAACAGGAATGGGTCTCCTTTTATTTATGTTGACTAGCTTAGCTCCGGAGGATGGTGTTATTTTATCTTATTCATTTATGTTTTCGGGATTTCAGTTCTGTGACTTTGAAAGTTTTCTAAGACTCCTTTATAGAATGAATGAAAGAAAACACAACTATTCAGAGAATAAATATACTTTCTTTGTAACTCCCCAGCCCAGCCCAAAGTCTGAAATAAAGAGAATCCATTTACAATCCTCATAAAGACATGCAGATTAATATGTATTTGCTTTATTTGCACGTATGAATGGTTTCACAGAAATCAGCATCTTTTGTGAAGGACTGTGGTTATGGAAGAGATAAAAGAATGTCGTGTTTGAGGGAAGAGAAGAAAAAGAAGATACAAGTGCATAAGGTGAGGGGAACATCAAAAACATTGGGGAAGGAAAGAGGATATAGGGTTGATTCCTAGCCTCCACCATCCACACTTCTGGAAGTCCTGTTGAAAGTCTCCTGTTGACTCACACTCTAGTCAATATTATGTGGTCCATAACATTGTTTTGCAGACATAAAAGGGACTAGCATCTTGATTTTTAAAAACTCCATATTTTGCAACTTTCACAGCTTCTCCAGGTATCTGTGCTATTGGACAAGACTTCAGCTCCTATTAATGAACTGGTTTGGGGGTGAAAAGGTCTCCTCCAGTTCATAATGGTTTTAAACATTCAGAATTTCAAAGGAGTAAATTATGTTTCTTCTCCCAAAATCATCAGCCTACATTTACTACGAAAAGTTGGAGCTCTCTACTTGAAACAGATGCCTGCCAATTAACTATCCCTGAATCATATTCAGGCTTGTCTCATATCACATTGTGCAGCAGAGCTTTGTTTTTGAGCAAATCAGAGCAATAAATTCTCCAGATCCAGCTGAATCTAAATATCCTCCCTGTTTTCCGAGGTTGTGCAGAGACAGGTGTGTAGAGACAGGCCAGCGATATCAGGAAGGTTTAGGAGATATAATAAGGCATTCTGCTTTTGATATATTGATAGGCTAATGAGAGCACATCCAGGCAAGAATGCCTGTGAGACGGGGGAAAGGGCAGAAGCTGACAGAGAATGGAATCTTCACAGAATCACCAAATTGTAGAGTTGGAAGGGACTACAAGGATCATCTAGTCCAACCCCTTACAATACAGCGATCTTTTTGCCCAATGTGGGACTCGAACCCATTATCCTGAGATTAAGCACCTCATGCTCTATCAGCTGAACCATCTATAGATAATAACTATCCTCATTCACCACAAAGAAAGCCATGGTGCCATGGGAGCGCTTGTTGTCATTATATGGCTGTGTACTGGGTTAAAATCCAGCAAGGTCACTCTTTTTCCAATTCAGATTAAAGCTCGTTTTTTTGGGGGGGGAGCAATGCTGTGTGGTGGGTGCAGATTTTGCCTAATGTGGTTTGCACACCGCTTCCCGAACCAGTGGTAGGCATGCGCTGGATGCAGAGTAAATGGGAGTATAATAGCCCTTGTGTGAAATATTGTATTTTGTGAGAGAGAGGTGAGAGTGGGGAGAGGGGCTGGAAACTGTATGTAGGTGTGAGAAATCCCATTCACACATTCTGAAACCGTATGCAGCGAATGAGTGAAAACATGCTCTGCTTGTAAGCATCATTTATATACACACGTAAAGAACCCCTGTGCACACAGGGCTGGTGGAGGGGCAAGCTTGTGGGTAGCGACAGTATGCACGATCCTGCTCTGGCTTCCATGCATTCAATTATAGACTTGTGAAAAAAAGAGCAGTAGCAAGCCTGGATAGTGAAATCTGTGGATTGGGTGAAGGTTTTGTATGTTTGAAAAAAAAGGACCTGGTGGAAGGTGGGATACATGAAACACACATTTCTACATGACCATGGGCAAGCCATTTTGGAAGGTTTCGCCGAAGGCTGGATGCAACAATTGTTTCAAAAGTAATAAAATGCATGACTCTCTTGAAGCTTCTGCCCTTGTTTTAAGAATGGGAGGAGTGATGGCTTTCCTCACCCAAAGAGCTATCCATTTTTTTAAAAAAAAAAAAAAACCTCAGCCCACTTGCCCCCAAGGCAGAAAGAACAGCAATGCAATAGCTAGTATTTTACCTTATTATTCATTCTCCCAAATAAGTATACTAATACCCAGTTTTAGATAAATAAGTCTTGCTTTGTTTCATGAATTATAGAAACTCCACCTTTTTCAGTATATACAGTTGCTGTCTCTAGATGCTCTGCCCTTTCTAAGGGATTTTTCATATATATATATATATAACTTTTAGAGTAGAATGGAGAATCAAATTCATCCTTCAGCAGCAGCAGCCCACACAAATCTTTGACTAGGAGATTGTCTGTGGGTGGATCTGTGGGGGCGGAAGGCACTGCTCTTTCCTGTGGACAGTTTTTCTGAACACTTTCTGCGCTTTATTCCATATGACCAATTAGGTGTTGAACTGTGTTCATTTTCAGTTGCACTATGTGCACACACAGCCACTTCAGGCACATTCTTTCAATGGCACACACACACACACACACACACACACACACAAACACACAATTTCTCTCCACATGATGCAGCTATCAGGATTTCTCTTAAGTGCCCAATATTTATATAGTTAGTAATGGAAATATAGGGATTTCAACAACGTAGAAATAAGTATATTTTTTTCCTGAATGTGAATTATATAGCTGCAGACTGTCATTAGGTGTGTGTGTGTGCGCACGTGCACGGGCGCAAAATCCCAATCATCTGTATGTTTTTTCCATAAGATTTTATTAAAGCTTATCCCCTGTCACACACAAAAAGTGGTGGACCCTCCCAGTCTCTCACCTGGGAGAGCTTCTCTTTTCCTTCCCTGCCTCTCGCTCAGGGTCCTTCCACCCGCCATGTAATCCTTGTGCATGTAATCCTTGGACCCAAATAAAGGCCCAGAGCAGAGGACACCAAAGAAAAAAGAAAGAGAAGAAAGAAAAAAGAAGGGAAAAAATGGACTTCCGATTTTCCATCTCTCAGCTACATTTAAAAACATTATTCAAAAAAAAAAAAAACACTCTAGGATGACATCCAAATATTGTTTAACAGAACATAGAACATTTTCCCAATCTTCAGATCCAGAAGTCTTAGATTTGTTCATTTCCCTCTTCACACAAGGGAAGCATTCATGGTTCCAGCACCTCTTTTTCTAGAAAAATAGCATTGATCAGGAAGTCTACATGACATGGAGATTGGAGTGGGACGGAGCTTAAAATGAAATAATTTAGGTCTGATCCAAATGAAGCTCATATTCCAGACTGAACCAAGGGAAACTCACCAATCATGATTCTAATCAGAGAAAAGTACAAGAGAAGCTTTTGACAAGGAGCCTTTAAAATTGACACCTAAATTATCTGAGTTTTTGAACACATTGTATCTGGAAAGTGCTATAATTTTACCTCTTCTAACCTTTACTCATCCCCCTCCCATTCCAGAAGATCATGGGGGTAGTTGTTATCTGACACTGTATATCCCTTATAACTATAGAGATAAGTGCATTTAAATTGCAGCGTAATGTTATAATAAAAAAGTTCTCACTTTTGTGCTAAATAGATGTCAGTATGATTGTCTGGATACAGTCAGTTCCCAAGAGAGGAATTTTGAGCCCACAGGGAGATAGCACTTGTAAAACCCAACTCTCCTTACAAGGAAAGGGACAGGAACTTAGAGACAAGAGTGTCGCAGAGACAGCAGGATGTCAGTTCCC
This sequence comes from Zootoca vivipara, assembly GCF_965207765.1. Taxonomy (NCBI): domain Eukaryota; kingdom Metazoa; phylum Chordata; class Lepidosauria; order Squamata; family Lacertidae; genus Zootoca; species Zootoca vivipara. Next base: position 42,274,575 of record NC_142588.1, read on the forward strand.
CTCTACTCAAGTGTAGGAGTAAATCATACACCCTCTACACAAAGGCAACCACAGAGACATGCCCTCCCTGATCTTGGGGAAGAAAATGGAGGTGGAAAAGGTAGGGTGGAAGATGGGCATTTCCTGACAATATGAGTGATTGTAGATATTTGTGTGTGGACGGAGTTGGAATGCAACATAACATAGCATTTTGGAGTACCTGCCAACTGCCTTGCAATGACATTCAGTAAATCCTTTTTGTGTATGTACCCTGTACTTATTTCAGTTATTCATTCAACTTATTAGGAAACCCACCCACCCTAAGCAATGACAAACACATAGCTCTCACAGTTTAAAGAAGTCCCATTTCAAAGACCACATTTCAGACACTGGGGTCAAAAAATAAATAAAAATGATTTGTGAATCACAAATGTTGTTGGATTTCCTCAACCTTTTGGCCATCTCCAAATGGGAATGCCCAAAACAGAGGCCCAGGTATTCAAAATCTGTCATCAACAATAATTACCGTAGTTTTCGCTCCATAAGATGCACTTTTTCTCTCCTAAAAAGGAAGGGGAAATGTCTGCGTCTTATGCAGCGAAGGCACGGCTGCTCCTCCCTCTGCCGCAGCTGCCGGCAACCTCTCCCAACCTCTCCCAATAGTTTAGTACAACATTTGACTCAGAATTTTTTTTCTTGTTTTCCTCCTCTAATAACTAATTGTGTCTTATGGTCAGGTGCGTCTCATGGAGCAAAAAATACGGTAGTCCTATGGTTCGCAGCTGATGGTATGTCTGGGAGAGCTGAACCACCAGCCTGAGGTCAGATGACATGTTAAGCCAAATCGTGGCTTGGCTCAGGATAACACAGCAACAGAATAACCACAGGAAGAGCAAAGGGTCATGGTTTCCTTTCTGCAAGCCTGCAGATAAAGAATGTTGCATGCGAAGAAGGTCACAAAGAAGCTGTGCAAATGAATACAGTGGAGTTCAACAGCCACTATGCAAATGCATGGTCCATGATCCAAGAGCCAAGAGGTCATGATAGTGATATAGGAAGGAACAGCACCATTTCTTCAAGTGCATTTACATACCACTGCAGGATGCAGCATCCAACCGACAGGTGGCACACTCTGTGGATATGCGAGCAGGTAGGACATGGATGACTTTTAAGATGCAGCATTCTAATCACACTGCAGTCAACAAAAGAGCTTGCAATGGACAGGATGATACATCAATAATAAAGTTTAGCCCTTCTTGAGTCTTCACGGAGCTTCCAAAAGATTATCACAGTAATCCTTAGCTAACAGCTCTGTGAGTTAGGCCAGAATTATTATCCCCATAGTGTCATGTGTAATGCAATCCTATATATGTTGACTCAGAAGTAAGTCCCACTGTGTTCAATGGGATTTATTCCAGGGAAAGGATTGCAGCTCTCTGGGACTTATGGCAGATGTGTCAGATCTGAATCAGGTACAAGAGATTGGCAAATCTCTCAAATTCAGGTATTAAGAGAACATTTTCCCAGTCTGAAGCTTATTTTGCCACATTGCTGAATTCGTTTATGAGGGTGGGATTTATTTATTTATTTGGTAAGAATGTCCTCATGAAAATTCACCAGTATTTTAGGGTGTCTTTCTCCTAATATACAATTTTTTTCTGCAATTTTCCAGTTTGACTTCACCCCTAGAGGCACACTCCACTGCCTCTTGAGACAGACAGACACCAACAACTTGTCCTTTACAAATGCATATGCATTGTCCCTTATATATGCATTGTTGTATACTTTATTTTGGCTGGGGAACACAATCGCAACATTTGGAAAAGCGAAATTTTCAATGATAGCTGCATTTCAGTTCACATATTATTTCAGGAAGTGCAAATTAGGTAGGTTCTCACTACAATTCAAACTGAATTTGAATTCCCCCAATCCCTATCATGGACTTCCCTGATCACAAGTGAGCCAAACTTAGACCAGGATCTTTTGCAGTGGTCTTTCATTTCCGCTTGATTACTCCAAATGGCTTTTAGGCTGCTAAAATGAAGAAGCTTTGGGGTGGGGTAAACCAGAAGTAGATTTGGGTGTGAAGGACTGCAAGCAGTCACAGCCAATGAGGCAGCACAGGTGAGGCACCGTTGCTTTCCCCCATCATTGGCACTTACTGAGGCGGGGGCCAGAAATGGTGGGCTTGGTGTGGTGAATTGTGGAGGGAGCATCAGATTGGCTTCACACCATGCGTCACACCAAGCTCTATGTGCCATGGCCCTCCCCTCTACCTCTCAGTAAGTGCCGACCACCCACTTTGTTGGGAAGCTGTGAGCAGTGGTACCCCATTCATGACACCTTATGGAGCACTGCTGGCTGCAATGTCCATTCTGGCTCTGAAAACAAATGTCTGCGATGATCTCTCTGTTCCTCAGGCCTACTGCACAGTGACCTGCCTGAGAATTATTTTGTACCTGTCTTTAATTGAGATGAGGCCTTGGGGGGGGGTGTCAGTGAAAAACACTATGTGCCCCCACATACTTGATTTTTGCCTCCCCACCACCCTGCACTAGGGTAATATCAGTACAGTCATACCTTGGTTTAAGTACGCTTCGGTTTGAGTACTTTCAGTTTAAGTACTCCGCGGACCCGTCTGGAACGGATTACTTCCACTTTCCATTACTTTCAAGGGGAAAGTTTGTTTCAGGTTAAGTACGCTTCAGGTTAAGTACAGACTTCCAGAACCAATTGTGTACTCAAACCGAGGTACCACTGTACCCTAGTAGGGTATATCAGCTCTCATTCCTAGAAGCTACAGGGTTTCATTTTACTCTTCCCACTATTCCAGGAATGAGTTGTTGTTGTTTAGTCATTTAGTCGTGTCCGACTCTTCGTGACCCCATGGACCATAGCACGCCAGGCACTCCTGTCTTGCACTGCCTCCCGCAGTTTGGTCAAACTCATGTTGCACTTTGCAGGGATAGTTGGAAAGTTAAAGGTATGGGCTGACTCTTTCTGTCATTCGTGCTCAGGCATGGGTTGAGAGCCACCCAATTTTGGCAGAAATATGAGGAAGAATACTTCGAAGATAATTATGCATTGTTGTTGTTGTTTAGTCGTTTAGTCGTGTCCGACTCTTCGTGACCCCATGGACCATAGCACGCCAGGCACTCCTGTCTTGCACTGCCTCCCGCAGTTTGGTCAAACTCATGTTCGTAGCTTCGAGAACACTGTCCAACCATCTCGTCCTCTGTCGTCCCCTTCTCCTAGTGCCCTCAATCTTTCCCAACATCAGGGTCTTTTCCAAGGATTCTTCTCTTCTCAGGAGGTGGCCAAGGTATTGGAGCCTCAGCTTCACGATCTGTCCTTCCAGTGAGCACTCAGGGCTGATTTCCTTAAGAATGGATAGGTTTGATCTTCTTGTAGTCCATGGGACTCTCAAGAGTCTCCTCCAGCACCATAATTCAGCACCAGGAATGAGTATCTACAATTAAAGCAAGGGTGGGGAAATGTTTTGGCTCTGTAGACCAGGTCCCTACATGTCCCCACCCACCCTTAACCCTACCTAAACAGGTCAAAGTCCCTTGTGCAGCACTTCCAAAATGTCCCAAAGCTAGCTGGTTGGCAGGTGTTTGTGAACTGCAGCAGAAGAGCTTTGCCACCCCAAAGCCTGCCAGCTCTAAGCATAGGGCTGATGAAGTTCTTTTTTGCATGTATCAACTGCACAATCAGGTTTCCCCACTCAGTCACACAGTCAATCCAGCAGGCTTGAAGTCATGCCCATCAGGCATGGAAGGATGGGATTGGTACCCCACAGGAAACTCTGCCATGCATCCAATCCAGGCACATCTATCTGCCCTGCACCTGACATCAGCTGGGGGGCAGGTAGGCATAGTTTGGAGGTAATGACTTCATGGGCTGAATTGGGACCCATTCCAAGCCAAATTTGGCCTGTCGGCTGGAGATTCCCTACCCCCACATTTGAGTGTTACAGTATGCACAGCCTTTCGCTGTTCTGACCTGTGACACAACCACCATTATACCTTGTTTAAATTCAGGTAAAAATAGTGAATCCAGTGTTATATTGGAAACAGCCTATTTTAACAGCCATGTTTTATTTATTCTGGACTCTTAGCTGCAGCCACCACCTGGAAAACAATTTAAATCTTTTCCATTTCACATGCCTAGATGGGAAATGAAAACTGTCATGTGAGCTTGGCTATGAGCCAAGATGTCAGAAAGCCACTGAAGAGATAATCTATCCATCACATTTATTTTAGAACTCTGTGTCATCGTTGTTTTCTGTATTTTTGTTTTTGTTTTTTCAAAGTATAGAGATCATTTAAAATAATTATTTTCTTTTTTAAAAAAAGTTAGCAAGTGAAATGAGGAGAGGAACACTCTACATGAATATGGTTGAAAGGCTTGGTGCCTGTGCATATATTACAGAATATGCAGTGAGACAGAAATGGGTTTGGCTCTAGGTCTAGGTCCTTTTCTATTAAGACCAAATGACAACTGAGGTGGGGGATGTGTGTGCGTGTATTACTTCAAAGCAATAGAAAGATCAAGGGGAAATGCCAATTGGACAAATAGGTCAGCCTTAGAGCACTTCAAAGAGTCACAGTTCACAGTAGAAATGTGGAACTGTTGGGCTCCTAAGGGAGAACTTTGCTCTTCTAAACACTTTAATTGTGCCTGAAAATCTCCACAAATGACCATGCCAAGGCTACTATTCCTACCCCAGAGCTACGGATGGATAAAGCCCACATAAAGAAATGGAGCCGATGCAGGCACAAATGTGGGCAGGGTTAGAGCAATACATTTCAAAACAAAACAAAAAATGGGGGAGGCAATCCACGCAGTCATTCTTAAAATAGCCACAATGGGGGGAAGTGACTAATCTGTGTTGTGCTCCTTCTTTTTCTATGTGTTGCTATATTTATCATTTGCATTACACGGTTACTTCCTTTGTGACTAAGAGGGAAAGAGAGGAGGAGGAGGAGGATAAATGCAGTGGCAGAAATAAACAGCACATACACACATACACATTGCATAAGACAAGTGTAATATTAAATGTATCTTGAAGTGATTCATTTTAGACCACTACAAGGGGACACCTGCAACAAAATGTTGCAGCATAGAGTCTGCCTGCTCAGGTTCCCAGCCACTTCATTCCACCTACAACCCATTATCTGTTTCTCTCCTCTTCCTCCATTCAGCATTCAGTTTCCACTGAGACGCTAAATTCTCGTTGCCCTATTTTTGGGGGTGGTGGTCTCCTTCTTTCTATATATTTGTAAATATTTGTTGTACTTCTGAAATTCTTGGGATGCTGATAAACCTCCCTATTCTAGCTCCATATAAACATAGGAACCCACAGTCTGAACACTGGCAGCAAGGGAGATGACTGGTTTCGTTAGAGCACATTTTGTAGCAGATGGTTGCACAGACTTTAAAGGAAATGGAAAAAGGACCCACCTGTTACAGAGTCATCACAGAACAGAACTCTAGAGCATCTGCCAAAATCCTCGGGAGGGATGTACACAACTTTAAACTTAAACCTGAAGGATCAGTCATTCCATTGGGAGAGGAGCTAAGGAGGACCACTATCCTCCTTTAGGGACCTCTCTTGATCAGCTGTTCTCTAGCAAAAGCCATACATCAGGAACAGAAGGAAAGGAGGCTCATTACTGTCCTACCAGGAAGACCAGCAACTTTTGGCTTCTCCTCTCCATTATTGCTTTCCAATCTAGTTGGCAGTTTTAAGAAGTTTGTAGCAAAGAACTATTATCTGTAATTGATTTTTCCCCCTCCTTCCTGCCAATCAGTTTTCCTTTTTATTTTTTTATAAAATAAATTGGATTGGATTGCTACTTCAAGATGCTACCTCTAATCTATCCATTCCTTTATTGCCAGGCTTAGTCTATGACTGTCCAAGCAGTTAATGCTAAAAATCCTATATTGTATCTGAGGTCTTGAGAATTACAGCTGACATGATTTTAAAGTCCTGTGTGGAAGTTCAAGAACCCTTTGTTCCAGGAGGGGAAAAATATTTGTGGTTATGCTGCTTTTTTAGGCAAGTAGCAAAGTTTAAATTCTTGAACTGGTGTCTGTGTGTGTGTGTGTGTGTATGCAGTAGCTAGGCGTTGGACCGTGGAACATTAGAACAGAATTTAGAAATCTGTTTACTTAGTCTTGCAAATGTTACAGAAACCATATCCAAAGAGGAGGGACAGATCAGCCCGTCAGGATGTTATTATGATTAAATGTGGTGATTAAATGAGTCTGTAGTTTGCCCGTATTTAAACTAGAATCTGTCTGCAGCGACTTATAGAGCGTGTAATTCTAGAAGTAGCCGCCTTCCATTAGCAGTAAGCAGATCCAAGGCAAACATTTTTCAGAAACTCAGAATCCTGGCTGCGTTCACATTTTTCCACTGAGTTATGAGGCATCTGAAACCAGTGTTTTGATTTGAATGACATTTTACAGAGCACAAACGCTCCATGGACTGAAAAAAGCAATGTCCCACGTTTCAGCCTGAAAAAAAATAATGTTTTTAAACAAGGCATGCATCATTAAAAAGAGACGCCCATCCAGTTTTATAGCCTGATAATTCTGTAAGCATTGTCTGGTTGAAAAATACATGTGAGAAGATCATTGAAACAAATGTGATCCTGCATTATTTACTTTAGAGCAGATCTGCATAACATACAGCCTGTAGTCTAGGAGGGAACATATAGTGTCCCAATCCCATGCTATATTTTAAATCCCACTAGGTGCTTGATGAATTCCTTCCCATTGTAACATGGCTTGAATGTCAGCCTATTAAAAAGGAGGGGGAATCACCCCCCAAGAGTGATGGTGATGATTTAAGTTTCTCATCTGCCCTTCTTCATGACGTCCCAGGACAGATTACAATGGTTTAAAAACACAGTATTAAAATCAATTAAAATATATTACAACCAAGAGAATAGGGTGAGTCCTAAATATATTTATCTCAGGTGTTGGATGCCAGGGATGAAAACTACACAATGAAGGTGGCAGAATCACCTCTGTGGAGAGGAAATTCCACAAATTAGGGGCTGCCACAGAAAATGCACTCTCCAGAGCTTCTCCCCACCACCACCAAACATATGAGGGTGATGGAACTAAGAACTAATAAGAGGTGTCCTCTCTGCTGATATTAACTCCCCAGAGTGTCTGTGGGCAATGATACAGTCTTTCAGATATTCAGCACCTAAGTCTAAGACCCCTGGCTGTTACACTTTAGAAGCTAATGTGAGCACCTTGAAACAAACTGGCCACCAAGATAGCTGTTTTCAGTCAGAGTTATGTGAGTTCTAAATGGAACTCCAGCCAGAAATCTGGCTGCTGCATTTTGCATCTGTTGGAAGTTTCCAAGTGCATTGCAATAATCCAATCTGAAGGTTACCAGAGCATGGAATACAGTGGCCCAGTCACCTCAGTCCAAAAGGGACTAGAGCTGGCAAACCAGCTGAAGCTGGAAATAGACACTGCTAGCCACCAAGGCCACTTGGACCACAAGTTACCATGATGTTCTTGGGGAAGCTTTCACTTGGGCAGTGGGGTATCTGCCTTTCAGTGACCTTTTTTCTGACCTTCTACCTTACTTGATGGGCAGATGTGACAGGAATCATTAGGAAGACTGGGTTGTGATAAATATAGTAATGGAACTGTTTTATTGTCAAAAGATCACCAAATGCAGAGACTATGTACCAACGATCTACAGATGTGGTTTCCCTGTAGACAAACATGGGTATCGCCTAGGCGTCAACTGAAAGGATGAGCAGAACAATAGAAGCTCCTATATGTTTCACACACATTTTTATTTTGATACAAACATGTACTTGCCTCTGGTACGTAATGATTTCTCCTTTCCTTATATAGTCCTTCTCAGCAAAGCCCTCTCTTTTGTCTCCTTGGCAATTCTATGGATCATACCTTTATCGTTTTATCCATTAATGAATAAGACTACTTGCTGTGAGACTTTCCTGAGTGTCATGTCAATGGCTTTCACTGCTGGAAGCTGTATTTGATATTGTTTGGATGAACAGAACAGAGTACATATCTTGAAATTAGCTAAATTGAGCTTTTAATCCCCTCTTAAGAACATTTACTACAATTGTCATGTCTTCTCGGGTGGAATCTACACCCATATAAAAACCATTCTGAAACTGCTTTATTTTAAAGCATTTTTTTAAATAAATAAATTGAATTTTCCATAAGACTCCCCATCGCCATCTAGTGTCACATTGTATATTGGACTTAAAACACACTTAAAACGTTTTATTTGCAGCTGTAGAGCTGAGTCCTCAGACAGTTGTTAAAATGAGATTATAATTTATAATAATAATAATTTATTACTTATGCCCCGCCCACCTGGCCGGGGGCCCCCAGCCACTCTGGGCGGCTTCCAACAGGATACTAAAAACACAATAAAACATCAAACATTAAAAACTTTCCTAAACAGGGCTGCCTTCAGTTGTCTTCTAAAGTCAGATTGTTGTTTATTTCCTTGACATCTGGTGGGAGGGCGTTCCACAGGGCAGGCACCACTACCAAGAAGGCCCTCTGCCTGGTTCCCTGTAACTTCGCTTCTCACAGTGAGGTAACTACCAGAATGCCCTCAGAGCTGGACCTCAGTGTCCGGGCTGAATGATGGGGGTGGAGACGCTCCTTCAAGAAGATTCTCCTATTACACATGCACAGTTAGGAAGAGTCAGGAGTTGGACTGGAGTGGGATTAGATTGGAGAATCACAGTGGTATGCTGCACTGGAACAAGAGTAGCTGCCTCATATCAAAGGTGCATCTAGCTAGCATTATTGGCACTGACAACAAATCTCCAGGGTCTCTTCCAGCCCTACCTGGAAATGTTGAACTTGGAGCCTTCTGCTGGCAAAACAGATGCTCTGTCATTGCACGACAGCCCTTCAATACCCATTCTTCTCCCACTGAGCTACATCCATGAGGACATTGGTAAAAGGAGAGAGACTGGAAATAAGTTGGAAGGATTTTTTTAGACTGTGGTAATTTGTCTGCAACTTATTCTGGATTTCTTTTGCAGGAATAACATTTGGCCACTTGAATATTGTGGGGACAATTCACCAAATAGCAGCCTAATTCAATTCAGCTTGCCAAATGGAAGATCCCTCCTCTCCTTCCCCTGTGCACTGTGCTAGGGGTTATCCTGACACCCCTCCCAGTCAATTTTTGGGAGTTCAAGGGAAGGGGGAGAAGAAGGGGGAAGGTCCCATTGCACAAGCAGAAATCCTTGCGCAGAGTTTTTGCTGATGGGGCTGATTAGTTCTTTGACTCTTAACACAAAAATGATTACCCATATGACACACACTGTATCGTTTCTCTATTGGCCATTGGCAAAAATTATGCATGACAAAAATTATGCTGGAGTAGCAAGATGGATACCAAATGTTGGGAACGGGTGGAAATGTAGCTATAACGATGGGCTGTACATGGGAAACATTACTTGACTTTGAAAGTGTGAAGACACTTTCAGTCCATCAAATATCAATTCAAAGAACCAATCTCCCACCTTAAGGGATCGTTTTAGGTCTGAATTTCAGTCAGTTTGCTTAGGACTGGGACTAGGAATCTGTATTTCACAGATTGAAAAAGACAGACATTGGTTTCTGTACATATTCTAAAACATCTACTTCTCTGCAAAGAATGATTAACTATTGTCTGCTAGTACCATTATTCACAGCAGACAGCCTGTTCCTTTAGTATGCCCAAACTTTACAATGGTCTAAGAAAACTTTCCCTAGCTATCTTGACAAATGTCAGTGCTCTCAGGTTTTTTTAAATTCACTCATTGTTATTTTCTACTTCTCCTGACAGAATTGTGCTTTAAAGACAGAGATAAGGAACAGAAACTCTAGAAAATAACTTTTTCCCTGGATGGTATTGTATTAATTGACAGAAATACTGAAGGCAAATGAAAACATGAAGTAGAGAAAAGTGATATATCACAACTTCAGCATTTAATATACTAAACAATCACTCGAGGGACAGAGAGAGACCAGCTGCCACAGGAGGTGCTTTGAAGGCCAACAGAACTGCTCTGCAAACAGTTGCTACAGCCAACATGCTTTGAAATTTCTGTAAAGGATCCAGTAACTTTTGCCCTTCTGTAATGAATGAATTCTTGAAATATGTTTGGAACTTAACCAGCAAAAGATGAGTTGCATAAAGAAACAAAATTTCCCCAATGTGGGTCACAGTAGTGGAAGACAGGTTGGAGCCAGAAGTTTCTGCGAAGCTGGTCTCCTTCACAGGGGGGAGGGGTTGCGGACTAGCCTCGCACTCTCCTGCGGTGCTGATAAATCCAAGGTTGCAGGTTCAATCCCTGTTTGGGACAGCTGCATATCCATGCATTGTAGGGGGCTGGACTAGATGGACTCAAGGTTCCATCCAACTCTACAATTCTGTGATTCCAGAACCTCCAAGTGTCCTTGTTTTATGCAAGAATATGTAATTGGCCATTATCGCCTTCTAACCACTCGTTGTCACTTATTTACTTTTAGGTGTTTTTTGGCGTTCACATTTGGATCTGTGGTCACAGCATTGTCCACTGGGCTCGTGTCCACACCATTATCAGTGGTTTGGGATGCAAGCTAGGATTGCCTGAAGACGTCAGAGTTTCCTGGATCTCTAGTCATGGAATGCAATGGGAAGAATTTTTGCCAGCAGTGAGAGCTAGAGCAGCTTTGCTTGGCCCTCCCAATGCTCTGATCATGCATCTGGGGGAGAACTACTTGGCCTTTCAGAAAGGCTTGGACTTGGCATGGAATATAAATAAGGACTTGGATAAGTTGGTGACCTCATACCCTAACATGACTTTGATTTGGTCGTCTCTACTGGAGAGGCATGTATGGTGTGGCAGTCTCCGCCCAGCTGCCATCAACAAGGCCAGGAAACTTGTGAATCAAGCGGTGGCACAGAAAGTGCTAATGCTAAATGGCCATGTGATTGCAGACCCTGACATCACATTTTGTAATGAGAATTTGTTCCATGATGATGTTCCATGATGATGGAAATGATGTTTGGCTGGCCGATGTTATTGAGGGCATTAGGTGTTGGTTGCAGTTGTGAGGGTATTTGGTGGTGAGCCATTTGGCTCGTGTGGTGGTTAGGCATTGGAAAAGCTTTGTTGATGGGAGGGGAGGTTGTGGCCATCACCTGCCCCTCCCCTTTAAGGGTATTCTGTTAAAGGAATCCGGGGGTCATGGTTCCTGTCCGAAGCCCGGGTAGAGGCTAGGGCTGTGGCATGACCTCACCTGTGACCCTGAGGGGAGATCCGAGTTGATGTACATCAACGGGACTCCCCCTACTGGTGGTTAACCCTTGTGAGACTCCCTGCATGGCGGACAGGAGTCAGATATAGTTGGTTTGGGTCCAATGCCCCGGAAACAAGGTTCCTCACCCTTGCTTTACAATAAAAGTTTCTTGACATACTAGGATATCATATCCTGATTCATATTCTGGCTTGTTAATATACCATGGTTTGTTGCTGTGTCTAAGCCTGCTAATGACTTCTCCTAACCACCATTCACCATATTTGGACCCAACTACAAACCACAAAAATTATTATTATTATTATTATTATTATTATTATCCACTCCTTCTCAGCTGGGTGCAAGTCTAAGACTTGGGCCGGTTCATGCATTTAACAACAAACAATGGCTTGCTATTACATCTTATTCAGGACATAATATATGCACAGAGAGCCAAAAGGATGCTTACTCAGATATACGGGCAAACACCTTGGCTTGAGTCTGATGGTGATAACCCCACTTTAATTTTTTACCTAGAAAGTGATTAAGACTAATTACCATCATTAACAGCACAGTTTCCCTGCAATCCCTTTCCCTATCCCCATTGTCCCGTACTCCTCACTCTGAAATACATCATAGCTGCCAAGTTATCCCTTTTTTAAAGGGATTTTCCCTTATGCTGAATAGGCTTCCTTGCGAGAAAAGGGAAAACTTGGCAGCTATGGAAATACATGCCTTATTTTAGATTCCCCCTTTGTCACAGTTGTGAGGAGGTGTGTTAGAAGTTAAGCTGTAAAGTTGTTTGCTTAAGATTTGCATTGATTCAAAAGGAAGAGAGCCAGAAGGATGTGTGTGGGTACACACACACACACACACACACACACACACACACACACACACACACTTAAAAAAGAAGTGTCTGATCTCCTCTGTTTATAGACTCAGGGTTCAGGGATATCACTTCTCATTTGAAAGGCACTAGTACCAGCCTCCCTCACAGATGGTGTTTCTCCTGTCATTTGGTATGCAGAATTTCAGGCTCCAAATTCATTTTCTTCCCACTCTGAAAACAATTTCCACCTATAGTGTGCTGTATCACACTCTGCATGACACTCCACTGTGCTGATCAAAGTAGGGTCCTTTTTCAATATTAATTTGCAGTAGCTTTTCATCCCTCCTTATCTGTGTATCTTCATCATGGGAAGAAATGGTGAACATTGTACATGCTATTTATTTGGGGGGGGCGAAGCTGCAACAATGCCCATTTCAGGAGAAAGCACAGAGGTGAAAAACAAGCATGACAGCTTGATGCTGATTAAGAGTACCAGAGCAACTATTTCAGGAACAGTTAATCCTTAAGAAAATATTGCTCTAGGAGCTTAGGAAGGAATCGGAGACAAACTGAGTATTACCACTTGTGCTTTCGAATTGTGTGTCATACAGAAGGAGCTGTCTCTGTCCCCATTGTGCAGCTGGCATTTGGGAAATCATCCATTTATTCTGTCACATAAATGCCATTTCTTCATTTTTGCTGCAATGCTCGGATGGCATGGTTCGCTGTCATGCTTCCATTTCAAAGGGATGCTGTATTTAGAGGACATGTTTTTGTTCTGAAGTTTCTGCCCCACTGGACTGAACATCTCTGAGCTCCTGTACGATGCCTTGTAGAACAACATATTCCTTTGGGTGGAATGTGCACTTTCCCCACCTCCCAATAAAGGGTACCTTTCTCCTTTACCCACACTGAACACTAGACCCTGGACCCCTCAGTACACACACCCTGGGCCCCTCAGTAATTCCTTAGCGTCTGCACAGTAATAGACCACAAGCAGAAAAACCACAGACGTATTGGACAGGGCACCTAGAGTTCTGCTCCCTGCCTCCCACCCATGGCTCATTATTCTACACCAATGGTGCCAGGCGCTGAGACACATGTGGTTTTGGACACCAGGAAGGTGCCCTCCAAGGTGCTCCCAGCATCAGGGTCTTTTCCAGGGAGTCTTCTCTTCTCATGAGGTGGCCAAAGTATTGGAGCCTCAGCTTCATGATCTGTCCTTCCAGTGAGCACTCAGGGCTGATTTCCTTCAGAATGGATAGGTTTGATCTTCTAGCAGTCCATGGGACTCTCAAGAGTCTCCTCCAGCACCGTAATTCAAAAGCATCAATTCTTCGGTGATCAGCCTTCTTTATGGTCCAGCTCTCACTTCCATACATCACTACTGGGATATGTATGCTAAATACTATTAGCATATTCATAACCAACATATCTCTGGAATATGTTTCACACCTTTACATAATCTAATGGTAAAGGTCACTTTTCATGCATTTTCCATGTCAATGACTGGTTCTATTTGAGATTATGGTTAGCATTTGCATTGTTCTTTGTGTATATCCTTTTGTAAAGAATTTATTTTATTTGTTCATTTCTTTGATATATTTTTAACTCAGCCTTCGTTGCAGAGCATTCCCAGGGCAGGATGTTGTTGTTGTTTAGTCGTTTAGTCGTGTCCGACTCTTCGTGACCCCATGGACCATAGCACGCCAGGCACTCCTGTCTTGCACTGCCTCCCGCAGTTTGGTCAAACTCATGTTCGTAGCTTCGAGAACACTGTCCAACCATCTCTCCCTCTGTCGTCCCCTTCTCCTTGTGCCCTCAATCTTTCCCAACATCAGGGTCTTTTCCAAGGATTCTTCTCTTCTCATGAGGTGGCCAAAGTATTGGAGCCTCAGCTTCACGATCTGTCCTTCCAGGGAGCACTCAGGGCTGATTTCCTTAAGAATGGATAGGTTTGATCTTCTAGCAGTCCATGGGACTCTCAAGAGTCTCCTCCAGCACCATAATTCAAAAGCATCAATTCTTCGGCGATCAGCCTTCTTTATGGTCCAGCTCTCACTTCCATACATCACTACTGGGAAAACCATAGCTTTAACTATACGGACCTTTGTCGGCAAGGTGATGTCTCTGCTTTTTAAGATGCTGTCTAGGTTTGTCATTGCTTTTCTCCCAAGAAGCAGGCGTCTTTTAATTTCGTGACTGCTGTCACCATCTGCAGTGATCAAGGAGCCCAAGAAAGTAAAATCTCTCACTGCCTCCATTTCTTCCCCTTCTATTTGCCAGGAGGTGATGGGACCGGTGGCCATGATCTTGGTTTTTTTGATGTTGAGCTTCAGACCATATTTTGCGCTCTCCTCTTTCACCCTCATTAAAAGGTTCTTTAATTCCTCCTCGCTTTCTGCCATCAAGGTTGTGTCATCTGCATATCTGAGGTTGTTGATATTTCTTCCGGCAATCTTAATTCCGGCTTGGGATTCATCTAGTCCAGCCTTTCGCATGATGAATTCTGCATATAAGTTAAATAAGCAGGGAGACAATATACAACCTTGTCGTACTCCTTTCCCAATTTTGAACCAATCAGTTGTTCCATATCCAGTTCTAACTGTAGCTTCTTGTCCCACATAGAGATTTCTCAGGAGACAGATGAGGTGATCAGGCACTCCCATTTCTTTAAGAACTTGCCATAGTTTGCTGTGGTCGACACAGTCAAAGGCTTTTGCATAGTCAATGAAGCAGAAGTAGACGTTTTTCTGGAACTCTCTAGCTTTCTCCATAATCCAGCGCATGTTTGCTATTTGGTCTCTGGTTCCTCTGCCTTTCCAGGGCAGGATACAATAATGTAAATCAAAACCAAAGAGTCTGAACTGCAGTCAGCAAAGAAATAAAGGGCTTTGCTATTCATTAACAAGAACTAACTTCCTAAAGTGTAATTATGTATGTGTGTGGGTTAATCAAAAGTGTTTTGCTTATCTGAATTATCACATCTGTTTTGTGTGCTTTATACTTACTAATTGAATAAAAAGGCTTGTGTACTATCTGCAGCAAGTTCTGAGTTCAGAGCAAAATAACCTAATAATTATACATTAACATTTTATTATCCAGATTATTTTGTTTCTGCCAGTCTTAGGACGTGATGGACTCAAGGTAACAAGTGTGTGTGTGTGTGTTGTCTAGTGAGGTGTATGCTGTTTATTAATCTTTCATAGAAACTCTATTCCAATGAGAATGTTAAGTAAGGATATATTCCACTATATTTTTTGTTGTTCGTCTGCCTGTTCTCTATGCATTTGGACTGTCTGTCCCCTATGCTTCAGATATCATAACCAAATTTTGCATGATGGGTCTTGAGATCAAAGAGCAGATTTTCATCTATGTTTGGATTCAACTGGACACCATTTTGAATCAAGATGGCAGATCAAAGCTTTCAAAACAGCTCTGACTTTTTGGGTTTCTTAGAATTCCTGAGCAACGCAATGTCTGAGGTTGCTTGTACTTTGTAAAAGGAACCACCTTTTAAAGGACAACCCCCTCCCCCTAAACACACACATCATACTGGTACTTCTGGCATCCTTTATGTCTTTGCATTGGATATTATATTTTACACATAGGTAAAATCATAGAATCTTAAAGCTGGAAAGAATCTTGAAGGTCACTCTAGTCCAACTAGCTTCTCAATGCAGGGATATTGCAAGTAAGGCAGTTCTGGCAGATGGCTGTCCAGAAAAGTTCTGCTAATGTTCATCTGCAATCTGCTTCCTTGAAATGTCCACTCCTTACATCTGCCTTCTACAGAAACAAGCCTGCACCATCTTTCACATGACAGCTCTTCTGATATTATTTCAAGGATGCTCTCCCTGTTATCTTCCCCCAGGATTTTCAACTGTTGCTCAGAAGACTTGGCTTCCAGATTGCTATCTTTCCCAATAGCATGGTGCATTGATACTAGACAAGACCTGGGTTCAAATGTTAATTTAAGTATAAAGCTCACAGGGTCACCTTGGGCTTCTGAGCCTAATCTACTTAACAGGGTTGTTGGAAGGGACTGTGTGTGGTATGCCACTTCTTGGGTGACTGGGGTGATTAAAAAAACTCTCTTTCAACTCATTTTTTTTAAGAGAGAGAGAGAGAGAGAGAGAGAGAGAGAGAGAGAGAGAGAGAGAGAGAGAGGGAGAGAGTTTTATAGTATGGCCCATTGCAACCATGTTTGTATGTCCAAAATGGGGAATATTTTTCTGTGCCCTTTCTCCACTCTAAAGTTGCCAAGTGACCTTTATGTGAGAAGTGCCCTTTATTTCATAGTATGAAACAGAATATAATGAGTCTTTTCATTCCAGACATCACAGCTTTGAAGTCTCCTTTCCCTTTGAATTGGACCACAAGCCGTCAGTTCAGAGATCAAACCTGGACCTTTAAAAGCTCCCACTTCCTCTTATACCTGAAACTACTGAAGACAAGGGAAGAGGGCAGGTGAGAGGATTGGAAGCCTACTTTGCAGGGATAGTTGGAAAGTTAAAGGTATGGGCTGACTCTTTCTGTCATTCGTGCTCAGGCATGGGTTGAGAGCCACCCAATTTTGGCAGAAATATGAGGAAGAATACTTCGAAGATAATTATGCATACCTCCTTGCAACCATAAAACCCTTTCCTCTAAAGTAGAGGCAGTCAATGTGTGCTCTCCAGATGCAGCAGACTGCAGTTCCCATCAATCCCAGCCAACAGTCAAGGATGATGGGAGTTATATTCCATAATTCCTGGAGGGCACTCATGGGCTAACCCTGTTCTATAGACTCACAAAAGCTTCGTTTTAAGGATGACAAGAAGTGCCATGAGCCATCCTAGTTTTTTATGCCTTTAAACAACCAGATGTGGCAGGTATCCTTGCCGTGCTTATGAGCTAAAAATGTGTCCATGAGAAAAGGATTTGTTCCAAGATGTGTCAGGCCTGGAGTAAATTGCATTTCAAGCAACCAGAGAACCCTGCTCCTTTCTTGCCATGAAACCTTATGCCGGATTAAATGTTTTCCTCTTCTTAGAGTGCAGGTGTAACAAACTTTAATAAGTGTCACTGAGAAAGGATTTGTTCCAAATTAAAAATAAATAAATAAAGCTTCATGCCTTCCTCGTTCACTGTTGGGGTGAACAACTATAACTTTCTTTTTCTGTTTCACAGTAATAGGTGACATTTTTTGGCACATTAGCCCATTCTGAGTGGTAAAGGCTGTCAAATTACAGGCAAAATATCCAAATGTGTTTGTGCTTGACACCTTTAAAGTTATTATTTTTAAATAAGAAATTGTACAACTTTTTTTAGCAGAAGTTGATGAAATTTGCAGGAATACTAGCCTTTTCTGATGGGATGAATCCCACCAACTTTCACAGGATAGTTGCAGCCCTGGCAGCCTTTACACTTTGGGAGATGTTAAATTAGTATTTTATGGGCAATTTGTATGAAAATACCATACATCGCAGATGTGATCCAGGGTAAGAAACCTTCCAAATTACAGTCAATTAGATTGCTGTGTGTGTGTCTTTGGCCTTTAAAGTTGCTTCTAGGGGGAAGTTCTTAAAGGGATTTGATTCTCTTCTGGGATCTTTGTGGCCAACAATTTTATTATGAAAATGGCATATATTGTAGAAGTGCTACTGGGAAGGTAATTTACTCTTTTTTCTTTCTTTTTTAGAACAATAGGTGCAAGGGCTAGGGAGTTGCAATGAATGGGAAGGGCAAGAAAGCAGCTTCAGGCTGATGTTCTCCTCAGTTGGCACCAAAAGTCACATAAACAAAATGCCAAGCTAATTTGACAGGAATGGATGTGCGGGCATGTGACACAGAGGCAGAAGGACTTGAATGTCCAGCATTTCCAAGCAAGCACTACCAGCAGAACAACCAAGGGCACAGAAAAAATAAGAACAAGGTTACTTACTTACTTACTTAGACATCCCTTCCCCAAAGCATTGTGATTGGAGAGCCCTGGAAAAGGAAAGGTAGACCTGTCCATCACAAAAAGATCTGTCTCTGTCCCCTCTCCCCACCCTGGCATTTTCATTATATGGTGTGTTTGGGGGGTTATGCAGAAAAAATCATCTGAATTCACTGCACACTCCAATTCGTATGATCTTTGCCATCTATTTCCTCTTGCAAAGAGACTGATAAGAAGAAAGGCCTATTCTGTTCTAGAGTAAGTAGTCCTATAGTAGACCACGGTGGAAAATCTAGAAGAAAAAGATGCTATACAATCAGTTTCTGTATGTATGGAGGAGAAATTTGATTCGCTTCACATTTAAAGATGAACTTCCCTCTTTTGCACTTCCCAAAACAAAACAAGAACTAAGACACAACAGTCTTTCAAAATTCACCCTGTATTTTGCAATGCAGTTCTCCAGCCAGGATATGGGTACAAAAATGCATATACAAAAGTAAACTGTTCACAAAAATGCATATATTAGTGAAACTAAGATACAAAACTGCATTATATTTAGTGAAATTGCCTTGCAAAAAAAATGTGTTTATTGGACACAATTGGATACAAATCTGTGTATATTAGGATAACTCCACACTAAAATGCTGGTCGATTTTCATGAGGACTTTTTTAAAAATTGCAAACTGATGTGGGATACTGAACTTAAGAATGAAAAAATGAAAAACTTAGATTGACAGATTCACCCATCTCTAGTTGCTTCTGCACATCACATGTGAGAATCGTTTTAGCTGGCAGGAGGAGGAGAAAGTTGTTATTGGCTGCAATCCCAGATCTTTTTTCCCAACCACCCAACAAGGTCATCAGCTAGGCTGAGAAGTCTGGTCTTCTGGTTTCCTGGGCTGGATCACCTCTAAATAATAAGGCTGAAATTAATATTTCTAATTGTGATTCAAAAAAGAAAAGGAAAAACCATACAAGCACATAGAACTAGTGCCCAAGGTGTCAGAATTACCCGCTGTCGCAGGAAGCTAGTCCGCAAAACACACAGTGGCAGAAATTGCAGTTAGTGGAAGGAAAGGTTTGAGGGATTCCCTTTGGCATTGCTGTTCCAGAAGCACAGAGAATGTGAGAATTAATTAATGCAGTTCTGAACTGGAGCTATCATTTTCAGAACACCACTTGTAGTCAGTAGGCCAGCATCTCTGAAAGGTGGGCCCAAAGAAACAAAGCAAATACAATCTGCACAAATATCTGTTTATTAACAATGAGAAGCTGTTAATTAAATGGCACTTTTAATGCATCGGTTCACTTGAAGTAGATCAGCTCTCCACAGAATAACAGCGGCAGCTTCCTTTACTCCTGTCATATTTGTGTGTGTCTTTTTTCAAAAACCTGTTATTAATTTTAGATTAGAGCAAGATCAAGAGAATTCTTTCTTCCAAACCATTGTAACATAAAGAACACCGGCTACCAGTCTCTTAATTAAAAGGTAATTTTAATGAACTGCCTTTCATTAGTACAACAATTCATGTTATGCAGATTATACTAGTTTAGCTTCTTAGCAGATGGCACTTTAATACTTCATTCTGCAATGAAGACAATACCTAAATGCCTAGGGATCTGGATGAAAATGAACTAATCAATTTTGATAGTGTACCCTGTTTGTAGCAGTGAATCTCCTAAGTGAAATGTAAGCATCTACCCTTGCGACTATTTACATTTTAATTTTTTTTGGGGGGGGGGGGGGAGGAATGATAACAAGAGCCATTTCAGGGCATACCCAGTCATACCTGAGATGTGAACTTTTCCACACAGGCAATTCACAGTGATGTTTGATTGAATCCTCTATATGAGAAGTCTTCAACAAATACATTTCCATCCATCCTCAGCTGGAGTATTATTGATGCCCCCTTTTTAAAAGTTTGTGTTTAGTGTAGTTTTTTTGAACCTCGCATGAGATAAGATAAAGTGTACTGCTTATAGCATGGGTAGGCAAACTAAGGCCCGGGGGCCGGATCTGGCCCAATCACCTTCTAAATCCGGCCCGCAGACGGTCTGGGAATCAGCGTATTTTTACATGAGTAGAATGTGTCCTTTTATTTAAAATGCATCTATGAGTTATTTATGGGGCATAGGAATTTGTTCTTTTTTCTTCTTTTTTTCAAAATATAGTCTGGCCCCACACAAGGTCTGAGGGAAAGTGGACCAGCCCCCTGCTGAAAAAGTTTGCTGACCCCTGGCTTACAGGGTGTAGGTCATAATATTGATTACAAGCTGTGGGAGAATTTATGGATAGCAAATATGAAATTCACAGCATGTTATGCATTGCAGGAAAATACAATGAAAATGAGCCACAGATGGTATTTAACACCTGCCAAACTAGCAAAAATGTTTTTAAAAGAAAAAGGTAAATGTTGGAAATGCAAAGAAGTAGAGGGATCCTTTTTCCATATGTGGTGGTCCTGCAAAGTAGTCAGGGAATTCTGGGAAGTAATTTATAATGATTTTTTTTATAAAAAAAACTAAAACAAAACCTTCCTCCCAAAAGCCTGAGGCATTCCTCTTGTGAATGTTAACAACAGAAGTCCCTAAGAAACAAAAGAAAAGTATTATTATTATGTGCCACCACTGCGGCTCAAGTCTTATTGGCACAAAAGTGGAGAACAAGTATGGTAACCACTAAGTAAGAGTGGCAGTTTAAAATGCTTGAATATGCTGAATTGGCAGGTATAACAAAAAGGGTAAGAGAAATAGATGGCAAAGAATATCAGGAGGATTGGAAAATATTTATTGAATATTTTAAGAACCAGTATAAACAAGTAAATAACCTAGCAGGTTTTGAGTATTTCCAGCAGAATAGAAGTTAACAGAAATTAAACAGAGAAAGAACTTTGAAGAATAAAAAAAACCCTGGAATATGCAATGTACAGTGAGGGGAAAAAGTATTTGATCCCCTGTTAAATTTGCCCGTTTGCCCTCTGATGAAGAAATGACCAGTCCATAATTTTAATGGTAGGTTTATTGTAGCTGTGAGAGACAGAATAACAATAGGAAAAACCCCAGAAACCCAGAAGACAAAAGTCAGAGGTTGATGTGCATTATAATGAGTGAAATAAGTATGTCCACCATGGAAGTCATACTTGGCGTAGACCAGGGGTCCCCAGACTTACCGGCGTTTGGGCCGGTTCCCACCACGCCGATCGCGCGGTGGGCCGGAGGGCGGGGGAGCGCGCGCCTGTGCGGGCCGACGGGCGGGGGAGTGCGCACCCGTGCGCATGCGCGCAGGCGCTTACTGGCGCGGCGGCGCGCTTCCAGGGTGGGAAAAGCGCCGAAAATCCATTGTGCGCATGCGCGTGGGCCTCCCCCGACCCGGAAGTGCACCAGAAATGACTTCTTCCGGGTCGGGAGAGGCCCATACGCATGCGCACAAAGGATTTTCGACGCTTTTTTCCCAACCCGGAAGAGCGCTGCCGCGCTGCGCACCATAAGAGCGGGCGGCAACGGCGGGCGGCGGGGGTCGTCGCGGGCCGGATTGGCAGGCTAATTGGGCCGCATCCGGCCCCCGGGCCGTAGTCTGGGGACCCCTGGCGTAGACCCATGAAAACAAATGGATTTTAGTCCATTGATTTCAGTGGGTCAACTCTGAGTATGATTTACTTATATATCACCCAATACATGTTACCATAGTGAGCAGGTGACCTGCACACCTCCTTAGTCTGCTGTCCAGGTAGTAACTGTCAATGAGCAACTTTAAGGCCCTTGTTTTCTCCCTTCCTGTAGGTCCTTATTTTAAACTAGGCTTGGAATAGACAGCCCCTCAACAGAGGACTGTGTTCTGAAATTAGGACATGTGTGGCCAGTCTCATGTGTATCGCTGTTCTCACTTATGCAACTTCCCTCCCAAGGCCTAGCTTAGTCAACGAGACAGTTCATCTGATATTCTTTCCCCACTTTCCATTAATGAGTATGACAGCGCTCAAGAAAAGCTATTCATTTTCTTTCTCACATTTTGAACCTTTCATTTTGAGGTTATTGCAAATTGATTTTGAAGTGTTGAATTACAAGACCAGTTATGCATCTCAGACTGGAAGCAGTGGAATATTTTCTCCACAACTTCTTAAGAAATGGTTGATATGAGTAAGGTTAAATAGGCCAACTCTTTTCTGGTTAGAACACTGTTTTAATTGGGCAGGCCACATTCTTTATGACATAATAAAAAGGAAGGCGATTTTAGATGTGACAATCTTTGCCAAGACAGGCAGAAAGTACCATAAGTGGAAGAGACTTACCTTTCCTGGAACTTGTTATTCACAAGTTAACGATTGCTTGCCTGGCCGAAGATTGCAATTACTTGAAAGATCCCCATTTCCTCTACTAAAAGGCAAGAGCGCCTCATGACAGAACAGTTTCTATCTGACCAAACAAATTATGTGGTGAGGCAGTGGTTAAATTTTTGGAGAAACAAGGTAGGGATTTCCATACTTGGGAAAACCACAGCCCACAGAAAGAACAAGATTATTCTTATATTGAATTGGGGTGACATACAGAAGCTGACCTAGAATGTATTCCAAGTGAGACCATGTCCTTTTCTATCTAATCCCAATTCCAGACTTTACATTTATATATCAGATTCCTACAATTCTAGGAAGAAAACTCCAGCATGTTTTTAAAATCTTGGAATTTATTCATGCGGTGAAATCCTATATATGTCGGCTCTCATAAATAATCCCTAGTGAGCTCATTGAGATTTAGTAACATTGTAACCTTAACAAAAGTTTCTTTTTCTTCCACTCAAAAATACATTTGAAGATTACTACTTTGGAATGCAAAAGCCATATGGCATTTTGAGAAAAGATCTGCAACCAGGACATTAGATTACTGATCATTTCTTTTTTGCAATCCTTATCCGCAAAATCCATGTGGATTTGGTTATCAACAATAACATTTTCATGTGCACTCCTGTATAATGCACCACAATTTGCCATGCCAAAAATATTTATAAAATGATTATTTGCCTGCTGTCAAGACCTGGCTGGTTATTTCAAATCAATGTTAGAAGTTCATATATCTGGACTCAGAAATACAAATAGGAACACAAGAAGAAGCTTGTTGGATCAGTCCAGAAACCCACCTAGTCCAGCATCCTGTTCTCACAGTGGCTACTCAGATATCTGTGGGAAATCTGCAAGCAGGGCCTCAGTACAGAGCACTTTCCCCCTCCTGTAGCAACCATGGAGACAGAGCGTAGCCATTGTGGCTACAAACTGGTAGTGCCCCAGGTGCAGGCTGCTGAAATGGCCAAGGGGCAGACCTGAGGGAAGCCTTCCTACTCTGTCGGCTCCGCCCCCCAGCACAGCCCAAGTCCCCATCTGCATCCCCATTTGCCAAAGCAGGCTGCAAGCTAGGATCCAGCTCCTGATAGGCGACAGGGGCTTATGCCCCCACTGCCTATCTGGAAGGGCACTGAAGCATGGCTCCCATGTTGGGGCCCCAGTGGAGCCTCTGCCGTCCTGCATGCCGCCGCACCTAAAGGGGTGAGCAGACTTATCCTACATGAATTTGTCTAATCCTCTGTAAAGCCATCCAGGTTGGTGGCTCCAATGCCTCCTAGTGACTGCTCCCAGCAGCTTAATATAGTTTATTAATACAATTGGGGTTGAGATCTTGCCCTGCTGCACCCTATAACAGAGCCATCAATGGACCAAAAGTCACTCATCCAATGCTAATTTCTGGACTAAGTCCCAAAGGTAGGGGTGGAACTCCCAATTCCCATTCCCTGGAGCTGATCCAGGAGGATAACATGGTCAAAAGCTACCGAGAGATCAAGAAGCAGGGACAAGGTCACACCCCACCTGCCCCACCCTCTGCAAAAAGTCTCAGTGGCAGAGCATCTGCTTTGCATGGAGGAGGTGCCAGGTTCAATCCCCGGCCTCTCCAGGTAGGGTTGGGAGAGATCTGAAATCATGGAGAACTGCTGCCAGTCAAGGTAGGCAATATTGAACTAAATGGACCAGAGACTAATTAAGTTTCCTACATTTCCATTCCTAAATAATTTAAAGTGCCCTATGCGTTTTCACAGTGTGTCAACAGTACTGAAAGGAAATGAAGGAATAAACTATTCCTGCAAGTTTTGAGACTACTCAGAACTTGCACTCAGTTCAGAGCAGCCTCCCTGCAACACGATAACATTCAGCTTATTCATGCCCAGTTAGAAATTCTGAAGGCATGAGCCAAATTGCCACTAAAAATAATGTATTAATCCTATGTCTTCTGGTACTTGACATTTTACATGCTGTGACGGAAAGATCTTAATTAGGAGCTGCTGAGATCTTACTAAGCATTCGATCTGCTGGATTTCACTGAAGCTACACATAAAACAAAATAAAAAAATGTTTGATTGCTGGCTACTGGAGGAGACGAATTGGAATGTGTCACTTGCTCATTAAATCTGTCTCATTTCCACACAGTGGGTGTTCTGCTCTTCCATGCTGGCCACTCACATTTTCGCAGATACCCGGGATGCTAGCAAAAGAATAACCACAAATGCAAAAGTAGGCAGATCAAGGGCCTACATCCCTCATGATTGTTTACCAGGTATTTTCAAGGTGTAATGAGAATTTCAGCTGGGGTGGGGGTGGGAATCCAATTAGGGCACAATCTGCCAGTGGGGGACAAGCCATTTGGGTGAATGGGGTACTGCCTCACCAACCTCAGTTTGCCATCAGCAAGCTCCCAACTCCTAACCTTCTTGCTTAAAAACAGTCCAGGGGATGGCATTGCCTGTCAGCTTCCTCCTCCACAGTCTCAGTGTTGCCCTTGTAGAATTAAGCCAAAGGTAGGACTGGGACAAGATTAGAGTGAGTTGGCTCCGGCACCACCGGCTGTTAGTCTCTCTAGCTTCTGCCCTACCAGTCTCAATGGGCACCAGCCGCTGCTACAATCCACACAGAAGTTCTTCCATGCAAGGCCTATTGAAATCCACAAGAACAGTGTGAAATGGCTCTCCATACAGCTGGGGCAATTTCAACCATGGTCTCGTTAACCCCATACAAAAGGAGGCTATTTTCACATGGTTGAAATAGTCGCCACACTATGGGAAAGTGCTTTACTCAAAGAGCTAACCACATAGGCCACCCTCCTTCAATTTTCTTTCAAAGATATTATGCTACACAGGACAAGCCCTACTTGGGGCAAATCTTTCCTACTCACATACAACCCCACAGGTCAAGGGGAGTTGTTAAGAGACAGTTGCCCTATTCAGGCATTATGTACATGAGCAGCAGGGACGAGCTTGCTAGCTCTGCCCTTCTGTAGCCCATTTGCACAAGTTGGAAGTCAATAAAGAGGTCAGTTGTACCAATGGAAGTTCCCTGTGTGTTTTGGAACCTCAATTTAACCTGCACCTTTAGGGCAGCTCTCACAGCCCCTCAAGCAAACTTGGTCAGTTTTGTATCGCAGAAGATAAAACAGTGGATTTCAGCTTTCCAATAAAATTAGAGCAGTTTCCTAATTGTTGCAGCAAAACAGTCCTAGGAAACTGGTGGGAAGCATTGTCAAGGGCAAAATTACCACGCACACAGAACAACAAGGCTTGCAAAAGTGGAAACAGCATGGCTTCTGCTAGGGTAAGTCCTGTCTCAGGAACTTTAAGTTGAGAGTATCAACAAACATAAAGATAGATGTGAGCCAGCTAACACTGTGTATTTAGACTTAGAAAATGCTTTTGATGAAGTACCTCACCCAAAACTCCAGAGTAAGTTTAGCAATCACAGGATAAGAGGGGAGATCCTCTTTTGGACCAGTAACTGGTTAAGGAACAGGAAGCAACTAATAGGAATGAATGGACAGTTATCCCAAAGTAGTACAGTATTGAAGTCTCCCAAGGATTGGTATAGGGACCCGTGCAACTTGTCCATCAGTGATTTAGAGTTAAGGGTAAGCAGTGAGGTAACCAAGTTTGCTGATGATACCAAATCATTCAGGGTTATTAAAACAAAACAAAAAGACTGTTTTTGTCTTTTTGTATCTCCTCAAACTGGACGAATGGGTAGTAAAAATTAAAATGCAATTCAATACAAACAAGTGAAAAGTGATGCATGCTGGGGCAAAAATAAATAAATCTATATTTCACATATACACTCATTGGGTCTGAACTGGTAGTGACTGACAAGGAGCAAGACTTTGGGGTTGTAGTGTATAGCTTGATGACAGTATGGACCCAATGTGTGGCAAATGTGAAAATGGGAAAACCCATGCTGAAAAGGAACTGAAAAATAAAACTGCCAATATCATAATACCATTATACAAACCTATGGTGTGGCTGCACTTGAAATACTGTGTACATTTCTGGTTGCCTCACCTCAAAAAGGATATTCAGAAAGGAGCAGCCAAAAAAGGATCAAGGGGGTGGAGTGACTCCCCATCAGGAAAGGTTGCAGAATTTTGCATTTAGAGACAAGGTGAGCAAGAGGAGACATGATGGAGCTATATAAAATTATGCATAGTGTGGAGAAAGTGGAATGAGAAATATTTTTCTCCCTCATTAGCACAAGCACCTGTGGACATCCAATGAAGCTGAAGGTTGGAAGGAAGGCAAAGGAGGCTTCATACAGTGCATAGTTAAGCTACCGTATATGATTCGCTCCGAGAAGTTGCAAGGGTCACTAACTTGGATGGCTTTAAAAGAGAATTAGACAAATTTTAAGGTGCTGGTTTTGACCTTTAAAGCCTTATGCGGCTTAGGACCCTCGTACCTATGGGACCGCCTCTCCCGGTATGCCCCGCAGAGGACACTAAGGTCCGCAAATAATAACATACTGCAGATCCCGAGTCACAAGGTGGTTAGACTGGCCTCGACCAGGACCAGGGCTTTTTCAGTACTAGCCCCGAACTGGTGGAACGCTCTCTCTCAGAAGACTAGGGCCCAGCGGGAGTTGTCATCTTTTCATAGGGCCTGCAAGACGCAGCTGTTCCGCTTGGCCTTTGGACTGACTCAGTCTGACCCCGGTGTTACCCTCCCCTAAGGCTTTATCCTACAGATATTTAAATGAGGTTGTACTTGTAGATTCCTAATTTTAAAACTGAATTTTAACATTGTATTTCATCTGCATTTTAATTGAATTGTTTCTTTTATGCTTGCTTTGATATTCTTGTTGTTAGCCGCCCTGAGCCAGGTCTTGACTGGTAAGGGTGGGGTATAAATATTATTATTATTATTATTATTATTATTATTATTATTATTATTATTAAATACTCAGAGGATAGGGCTACCAGTTGCTACCAGTCACAATGTCTGTGTTCTACCTTCATTTTTGGAGGCAGGGTGGGCAGAGTGCTGCTCTCAGATCCTGCTTTTCAGCTTCCCAAAGGCCCCTGGATGTTGGACAGGATGTTGGACAAGATTGACCATTGGTGTGATTGCGCAAGTGTTTTCTTATGTCCTTGGACACACTGTCAATTACAGCTCTTCTTGAGCCTAAAGCTATTAGATTGGTGAGTAGCATGTATACCATTTCTTACCGGATTACTCAAATGGGAAATCATCAGAATATGATCAATATGCATTGGAAGCTAAGTTACAATTCGTAGAGAATTGTATTTCTGAAGTAATTTCATATTTATGTTCTTGCTTGGGCTGAATTCTGGCTGCTGGGTGAAGATTAAAGCACTCACACCGCCTCTCATGTAAATGAAATCTGATTTTATACCCATTCCTGATTTAACTAGTGCAACATGCAAAGCGATAATTATAGTAAATACGCATTTCCAGCATGCAAGCAGATGGCTCTGTTAAGGTGTGGGGGAGATTGATGTTGATATATATGTAGTTTATCTTCCATACTTGTCAAGAAACACACATAATGATATACCAGAACCTTCACTTACCACTCAGAAAGATATAACAGAGCTGAACTGGTAAGACTTAGCATCACAGTCTGTCACTGCTGCATTCATTTGAGCCCAGCAATGCCATAGTATTCCTCAGAACAATCACTCTCGCCCTTCTCTGCACTCCAGCAGAACTGAGGTGCGTTTCATAACTGCATGACAGGCAGAAACTGAATAAATGCAGCTTTTTATTTACTGCATTTCTTTACAGCAAAAAAAGTAACTAAGAATTCAACAACCGCCATTGTAATTTGATTTCTTAAACTACATTTTAAAGGGCAAACTCATATTTTGGTTTTGCAGGTAGCTATTCCCTTTGATCCCAAGCTCTGTGTCCACCAAACAGATTTTGCAACTGGCATTCCTGCAAATTCAGGTAACAGGGTTTAGTGAGCAGGAAGAGGCTGTGGCAGAGGGCAAATCCTTTTTTTTATAGCAATGCATCACTGGTCATTATATGTATTTATCTCACATTGGAACAATAGGCCCAATTCTTTTCAAAACCAAGTAATGTCCAGAGAGTGGTGGTCTGACCTTGCCTTGCATATGGACAAATGAAGGCAGCCCCTTGTCTGAATGATCATGAAAATGCCAAATTGTGCAACATTCGGCAGTACAGTAAATAAATGAAACTCTTTCTGGACTAAAAATTGGGGGGGGGTGAGGGAAGAAGGGGAGAGGAATATTCGATGAGGTAGCAGTTCTGGTTCCAGCACCAATTTATAGGAGCATTTGACTTAAAGTCTCTAATTAGATGTGGATTAGCTCAGCAAGTTTACATCTAAAAGCTTGCAAAAAAAAATACTACTATTATTATTATTTGCAGGAGGGAAGAAGCCAGCAATTGAACAAACTGAACGGCCACTCAAATATTTCAAATTAGGCTCCTTTTTGGCCATCAGCAGTTTTGTGCATGCTGCGTCTCTGCCAAGGAGCAGTTTTGTTTTGCTTTCTTTGAAACGCACACACTGGCTTCTAAATATTGGCATCTAGCAACCTTACCCAATCCTCCTCCCATTTTTTTGCTATAATGAGCATATATTCAAAGATGCACTGGGAAGCCCATGCTGTTTAATTGCCTGGTGCCAGCCCAGGAAGAAGGCAGCCTTACAAACAGGCCATGCTGGGTGGGACTAGAAACAAAAATATGAAGATAAGAGGCTCTGTGGAAGTGAAAAGGCGTCTAAAATCCCCCCCCCCTTTCCAAGTTTGGCCAGATTTCTCCTCTCTCAGTTTGCGTTCCAGAAACAATTATTGTACCATCCTATATGACATATTTGCGTTCATTGTTGTTTTTAAATGACTACAGTTCTTTCAAACTGGCATTATCTTAATAGGTTTCTTCTCTTCTGTGGCATCAGTTGAGGCACTCAAAGCAACTCAATGATAGCTGTATTGCTTAATATAAACTATTGCACTGCAGTGATGTTCTATGTTTGCGCTGGCCAGAGAGTACATGGGATCCAACCGAGAGAGGGGGAAATGAGTCATGCTGCAGAAGCAGCTTGCCTGAATGCTTGACTGAACAGGGAAATGCCAGTTAGTCTGCAGACAGTGAATTGTGTCTGTTCAAAACAACTGTTTTGAAAAAGACTTTATGGGGCAATGCCAGGCGAGGTGGTGCTCCAGTTTAAGTAAGGCCCATGCCATCTCAGTCATCTTGAGGGTATACACCTGGGCTGCCGTCCACCATTCACCCATGCATTATAATTATAAAGAAGCCAAGTGTTGTTGTTGTTGTTGTTGTTGTTGTTGTTGTTTATATCCCACCTTTTCCCCAGAATGGGACTCAAGGCATTTTACACAAATTAAAACAACAATTAGTTGAATGGGTTGCTTCTGAATGAGCAGCATTACCTAAAACAGACTCTTTTCATATATGTATCAGATAGCAAGCTTAAGGTAAAGGTAAAGGGACCCCTGACCATTAGGTCCAGTCGTGACCGACTCTGGGGTTGCGGCGCTCATCTCACTTTACTGGCTAAGGGAGCCAGCGTACAGCTTCTGGGTCATGTGGCCAGCATGACTAAGCCACTTTTGGCAAACCAGAGCATCGCACGGAAATGCCATTTACCTTCCCGCCGGAGCGGTACCTATTTATCTACTTGACGTGCTTTCGAACTGCTAGGTTGGCAGGAGCTGGGACTGAGCAACGGGATCTCACCCCGTTGCGGGGATTCGAACTGCCAACCTTCTGATCGGCAAGCCCTAGGCTCTGTGGTTTCACCCACAGCGCCACCCGCGTCCCATATAGCCAGCTTAGATGTGCACATTTTGAATTAGAGTTTCTCCAGCAAATGCACAAGTAGTATTAAAAGTGAATCTGGGTGTCAAGAACATAAAAAGAGCCAAAGGATTGTCTAGTTCGACATCCCTTTCTCACAAAGGTCAAGCATATACTTCATTCCCTTCCGTGCTTTATTTTCAATGTAAAGATTTTAACCATTCGCACTTTGATATTTGACTGCATTTAGGTTTGTCTTTATTGTTCTTCCCACAATCCTGAATGACAGGTTTCAATAAATTGGTTTCAATAAATAATTCCAACTCATGGAAACTGATTGGAATGAAGGTTTCATAATCTACTATTGTTAAAGTAGTTGGATTCAAAACACCCATTATATTAAAACAAAAGTGTACTGTGTTTGAAGAATAGATCATATGGTGAATGCATCATACGATGGTGAAAGCATGTGCAGTTTGGACACGTGCAAGAGTCCTGACTATGAAAATACAGCTGACAATTGACAGACGTAATGCGTTAGCTTCTCTTCTGCATTCTTTTCTCCAGCCATAATATATCATTTGCCAGATGAAATCTTGCTGAATACAGAAAAGGCAAACCTCCTCATCACCTTTTGTATATTTCAGTTGACATTCATCCAAAGAGACAGAAAGTGCAAGTGATCTTTTCAAATAATTAATCATAATTCTTAATTATCTTTTAATTAAAGAAGGCTGCATGGCTTCTCTAGGGGCTTTTATGCCAATTTGCTCGCTTGCCAATTTTAAATGGTTCCATCTGAAGTTTGTTTAGATCCCTTTTTTACGTTCCATTTCTTTGCAAATGGGGTTTAGCTATTACCAGTGAATTGGGCCATTGCTCTGGGTGAAACTTTTATTTCTAGGAATGCAAATGCTTGCTCAGAATGAAAAAGCATTAAATTTACCCACTTGCATTGTATATTAGCCCTATTGAAATGCAGATCTGATAAATCCATTCATTCGTGATCCCATTATATTAGTGTAAGTCCTGCATCTGGCTGCTAATGACCTTAATTTTGTATTAATGTTTCCAATAGTCTCCGTGTTTTCATTGTATTGCATTATTTGCACATAGTTATGACTGTGAATCACCTTGAATACCATGTGTGTGTGTTTTTTTTCCAATATGAAAAGTGAACAATCAAGTCAAGGATTAATCACTGGATAAGCAGGGAAGGAGATATAGCACACACTACCCTCCACTGTCCTGATTAAACCCCTTAATCCTGATTTTATTTCATTTCATTTTATTCTTTGGTAGAAAAACACACACCAATAAATAAATTTTAGAAAGGGGCAAGATGAAACACGAATGCACAAAGTATTTTTTTGTTTAGAAGCAAGACTCATTGCATTCCATTCTGCTCCCCTTTTCTTCCCACCTCAATTCTTAAGGAAATCAGCCCTGAGTGCTCCCTGGAAGGACAGATCGTGAAGCTGAGGCTCCAATACTTTGGCCACCTCATGAGAAGAGAAGAATCCTTGGAAAAGACCCTGATGTTGGGAAAGATTGAGGGCACTAGGAGAAGGGGACGACAGAGGACAAGATGGTTGGACAGTGTTCTCGAAGCTACGAACATGAGTTTGACCAAACTGCGGGAGGCAGTGCAAGACAGGAGTGCCTGGCGTGCTATGGTCCATGGGGTCACGAAGAGTCGGACACGACTAAACAACTAAACAACAACAGGGTGGCCCTGCCCTCTGCCTGCCCCTCAGAGCCAGCACGTCACACAGGGCTGGGCCTCAGAATCAGCCTCTCCTCCTCACCTGCTCTCCAGCAGCTGCTACAAGCTGCCCAAAGGAGGGTATTGGCAGTGGTGGCCACTGAGAGACAATGAGATGCTCCCTGGCCGCTGCTGCAGCAGCCACCATCATTGTCACTCCTCCTCCCTGAGCTCAATGGCAGCAGTGCTGGAGGGGAAAGTAGGGACATTCTGGGATCAAATGAGAAGCCAGGAAGGCTTTTGTGATTTTGGGACTGTCCCTGGAAAACCGGGACACTTGGAGGGTATGTTTCTGAGTGATAGCAACCTGCACCGTGCAGGATCACTGCCTTTGGCATAGAGTCATACAGGTGCTATGCTTGCTAGCTGCCCAAGTTCAATAGCCTAGAAGCAAAACCAACCATTCCAAGACATGGTGGAAGCTGCAAACACATCACAGAACCCACTAGATTGCTCCTCAGTTCACATACACAGTTGTGCCAATGCTCCTGGAGTTCTAGAGGCATTGAGAGGCATTGGATCAGGCCATGATCAGCAGCTAATAATTGCATTGCTGATCTTATTAACACCCCACATTTAAACAGCTGTTCTGTTTGTAATGAATGGAAATATCTGCCGTGCTTCAGAATTCAGGCGCCAATTTCACCTCTTTGCCGCGTGGGCGTATAGCATTGACAAGCAGCTATTTTCCTCCACAGAGCCAGAAATGATTTGTTCTGGGAAAACAAGCAAAGTTCTCTTCACCACCTGGAAGCGGTATTTGGGTTGGTACAATTTCAAGCCTTTTTTATTTTTATTTTTGCTGTAAATATATTGCATATTGATGTTCACCTTCCGCATCAATGAATACGAAATTGCTTGATGCTGCTCGCCTCAGAGACAGAGATTCAGACAGAACGGTTAAAATCCGAGGATAAGGGCCAGGATACATTGAATGACACTTCTGCTCCATAATCATGGGGAGGGGGTATGTTCAGTTAATTATTCATCCTTTTAGAAACGCCAATAATTATTTTGGGTCAGTACTGAACATATGCGTATGTTTGTCAGGGAGAGAGTAGTATTGATACGAAATGCCACAGTTCCATAACACAACAAGCAAAAGGATTGTTAGCAAGGGGGACAGAAGTGCTAGCATTGGCATTAACTAACACAACAATCCTAGTGAGTAAATGCACCCTAGGTGGTGTGTGGCTTTTAAAAACAAATAAGCAAATCAAGGTCATATATAATAATCTCAGGGCTTCCCCTAACTATTGCTCAGACCACTGCCATCCTGTAGCCCTTGCAGCGACTCACTGTCTTTGGAATGGTATAATTTAATGTTCACATTAAAGGGATTCTGGGTTGTTTTTAACATATGGATGATAAAAACACATCTACACATGGCTAGATCAGACAACATGCCTGCCTATGTTGGCTAATAGAATTATATTGCTCAGTTACCACTTGCTCTTGGCTATATTAGCTGACTGCTTGTTTGTGAGTTATAAATAGCCACAGACTGCATACTCGCTGTCTGCTAACATCAACAAAACGGTGATTTTAATTCCCTCAAACAAGACCATCTCAGGTTGCATGTCTATCTGGAATGTTTCAAGTTACCTGAAATTTTTAATTCTCTTTCTTTCTTTCTTTCTTTCTTTCTTTCTTTCTTTCTTTCTTTCTTTCTTTCTTTCTTTCCAGTTTACATTATACATATATGTTAATGATTACAATGGAAACAGAAGCTGTTTGGAGAGGCCACTTTGCAAAGAACTCTTACATGCCATGGTGAGATTTTATTCCTTCTTAAGATGTAAGTATTCAGCAGAGTGAAAGGGGGCATCTTTTGTTAGTTGCTTTGAGTCATTTTTTACGAGTAAAGCAGCTAATAGACAACGATGGTGACGGTGGTGGTGATAAATGCTACCAATAATTTCCCCCTTCCTCCTATGAATTTCATGTAACAGACTGCCAACTTGGCTGTAATATGCATTAAGACAAGGGTTGGGAACCTTAATCCCAGAGGCCAAATGTGGCTTTCCAGACCCCTCTGATTTACCCTTGAGACACTCCCTTGGCTGTACAACCTCGCCCCCCCCTTTCTTTATTCCCAGGTCACACCCTTCACTAGCCTTGCCTGCCCCCTCCAAGAGTGTTTCTGCTGACTGGACTGTGCCCTCAAACTCTGATATTGACTCTTGCCTGCCTGAGTGGAGAACAGGGGGGTATGTGGGTGTATCTAGAAATTAGTCTACTGTGGAAAGGTAAAATTGTATGTGATATCAGATGTGAAGCACGTAAAGGTGTGGCTGCCATCAATGAAACCTCTTGCAAGCAGAACAAAGGTGAGCCCACCTGACCTCATAATGATGGCAGATGATTGTCCAGGTGGGGGCTAGGGGGAAGGAAGGATGTGACCCGCTTGCTAGTTGAGTTCCCTATCCCAGCTTAACACATCGTTAATGAAAGCATGGCATCTTTCCATTGTGCTGGTATCACATATCCAAGAGCAGAAGCTTAACACATTGCTGGTTGTAATTGGGAACTACAAAGACCTGAGAGACCAAACATGAGTCATCACTCTCAGGGGCTGATGTGAAGTTTCAGGGTTCCTTTCTAGTTTAACAGGGCCCCAAATGCTTATTCTTTTATGCTACAGTCAATGCACTGTCCCTTAAAAACAAACAAAAAACATTGCAACTTCATGAGCTGCAAAACTTCCTTTTAATGGTATTTATTCTACTACCCCTGGATTGGTATTCATGACTTGATATTCAAAAGTATTTAGAAGTTGGTTTGCTGGATGTTGGTTCTTGCCAAATTATTCATTTTCATTATTCAGTGTGATTTTGTTTTGCCATTATTCATCATGTGTGAGAAAGATTTCATCTTTCCCACACTGTGAAGAACATGTGTCACACACACACACACACCAGTAATGTCAGGCTGCACTCCGGTGCCCATTTACCAAGGAGTAAGCCTCGAGAACACAGCTGTCATTCTCTCATGCTTTTCACGTGTCTCAAAGCAGCGTACAAAAAAAACCCAAAAAACATACAGTGGTACAGGATTTAAAACAGATTAAAACATCAGAAAATAAAATTGGAGAAGCATTTGTTGTGTGAAGGCATCCTGAAATGAAACTGTTTAGTCCTGATGCCATCAAAGAGGGAAGCGGCTCAGAGGGCTGAACAACAAGAGACAGGGAGAGTGTAAGGAATGTGGGGGCCGGGCCATTTTGGGGTGAGACTCTGCAGCAGCCCAAGGAACAATGTGAAGCTTCCACTACCACTGAACTACATCCATCCCTTGGTGCTACTAGCCTGGCCATCTAGTTAGAAAATATGTGCAAATGTTACAATTGGGAGCTCTTGACTATTGTAATAAATACGAGAAGTGTGTTTGTGTCCCTTCCCACAAATTGGTATCATTGCAGCTGGTGTCTCCTCCAGTCCCAAGTTGCATTCATGACAAGGTTGCATTGTTAGTGTCAATCTGCTGTGTTACTTTTCCTTACCATGGCAAATGAGCAGGATCCAAACCCCAAATAACTCTTTGGAAAATATTGTGCAGCTAATATGCTAATATGCCAGGTACTGTGTGTGTTTGTGTGTGTGTGTGTGTCCTACTTGGCTTTTTAATTAACACAGGAGTAAGACTGAGTAAAGCAAACTGAAATTACATATTTTATGGATAAATGAAAAGAGACAGCAGTGCCAGACAACTTGCATAAATTTAACAAGATTCTTCTGAGAGGGAATAATTTATTGTATCCTCCAAAAGAATGACATTTGAGACTCCAAATTTTAGGGCTCAGATTTGGGCTGTTTTAGAAGTCAGATTCTGAGATGGTTAAAATGGCTATTCTCCTAATGGTCTTTTTTTTTATAAAAAAAAAAGGTCATTGGAAGTGTTATTACTTTCACACCCACATTGAAATCTTTTCAGCTTCCTCTGCTTTTTCTCTGCTGATTGGCGAAGTGGCGATTATTCATAACAGCCTCGTGACACTAAAGCGTGTCAGTCTCTTTGATATTCCTTTGTACAGATTGTCACATAAATAGCAAGCAAAATTGCTTCCACTTCTAGATTAGTGGGTTGCTTTTTCCCAAAGGTAGAACTTCATAATCCAGCCTCTGACACCCTGGTGCCCTCCTGAAGTTTTGGGCTATAACCCCCACCAGCCCCTGGCAGCGTTGCTGCTGCTTTCTGTCTGCAAACAAAACATAATTGACAATTTGTGTCTCCCCTGCACTCCCAATTTCATCATGGTAGACAGCAAGGTGAATAACATAGTTTTTGGTGGAAGACGAACTGCAGCAGAATGGAAACAGGGCTGTACACAGCAAATACAGAGGAGAATGAAGCACAATGCCTCTGTTCATCCCTAGCAGCTGGTGAATGGATTTCCCAAAGGAACTAATTCCAGTGCAAGCTTGTAGAAGTGTGTGCTCTTATGGAGTTGAGGGCAGTCAACTACTCTCCAGCAGCTACCAGGTACTCATTTGGTTACCTACTAATTGGAGATATTAAGAGAGATGGTCCCACAACATTCATTTCCTTCTCTTTGGATACCCATACATAAGACACTCAAGCCCTGGACATTATTTGGCAATGGAAAAACTGTGGAAGGTCTAGTTTATTTTTAATAACATATGTTTACCGGAAAGCATGCTGAGTTTCCTCACTGCATTCAAGTTCTGTGTTCCTCCTCACCATGCACGGTGGCAGGCTTTCAACTTTCAAATTTCAGCACTGCAAAGCCAGAATTGTTTTCCACAGGTACTCAGGATATGTGGATCAGGTAACAGTGACCGGCAGTGACCAGCCAAAGCTTAGAGTAAAGAGGTGCAATAAAGAAGACAAGAATGGAGCAAAAGTACACAAGTAAAGTAGGACCTTTCTGGCGCCTTCAGTTAAATCACAGGCAGCCTCTTTTCCTTGCATGTTCTTAGTTTGCTATTATTGACACTCTGCTGGCTCCTTCCCTTGCTTGCATTCATGCCTTCATAATGCCTTCACAATCAGAAAGCTCACCTGGAACTCATGCTGCTTTGTGAGTGGTGCCTGACAAGTAAAAATTAAAATTCTGCAGCAGGTGGCTGAGGAAGTATAAGAAAAGCAAAGTATTTTATACCATCTTGGAGTATGTGGAATGGCAAAGGAATGCATGCCTCCTCTGTCTCAATATTGGAAAGTACTGTAGCTGCTCAATGAGAATATGCCAAGGGAAATATATGATCAGTACTATGTATTTGAAGGGACTTAACAGTGGTGCCTAGGGTCTAAACCACAGAGCCTAGGGCTTGCCTATCAGAAGGTCGGCGGTTCGAATCCCCGCGATGGGGTGAGCTCCCGTTGCTCGGTCCCTGCTCCTGCCAACCTAGCAGTTTGAAAGCACATCAAAGTGCAAGTAGATAAATAGGTACTGCTACAGCAGGAAGGTAAATGACATTTCTGTGCGCTGCTCTGATTCGCCAGAAGCGGCTTTGTCATGCTGGCCCAGGGCTGTCTCTAGGCCTGGGCTGGGTGGCGCAAGGCGCCAGGGCGCCTGGCCACCAGGGGTGTAGAAGGGGCGCCGAACAGCTGGTGTCTGGGAGCAGCTGCTGCCGGCGCCCCCCACCCCTCACAGCAGCAGTAGCGCGCAGCAATTGAGCTTCCTCCATGAAGCAGAATCAGCGAGACTCCTGCCTAGAGTGGCACCACGCGCCTGCTGCACGTCCCGGAGCAGCCGCTGGAGGGAGGCACCAAGGAGGGGCCGGTCCAGGGCAGGAGGCCGAGCAGCCCCCTCTGCGGGAGGTGGGCTCTGCGCCCAGGCCAGCCCCCTGCAAGGTGGTGCGCGCCGTCTAGGCTCCACCATCCTCCATCTCCCCCCCTCAGCTGCGCACTACTGCCGCCGTGGGGGGGGAGGTGCTGGAGGATTCTTGCACCACGGCACTGGATGCCCTTAAGACGTTACAAACACCAGCTACCTTGGCCAGTAAAGCGAAATGAGTGCGCAACCCCAGAGTCATCTGCAACTGGACCTAACGGTCAGGGGTACCTTTACCTTTAACAGTGATGCCTACAGCCCTGTGCATACTCACTTGGGAATTAATTGACTTACTTCCAAGATAAATGGTTTGGGAGTGTAATTTCAGTGCCCCCCCCCATCATTCAAAACTCATGTCCAATCTAAACATTCAGTTGTAGCCAACGTGGTGACCTTCAAATGTTGTGGGACTACAACTCCCACCAGCACTAGCTAGCATTGCCAATGTTCAAGGAGGATGGGAGTTGCAGTCCAGCAATCTCTGGAGGAACCACATTGGCTATTCCACACATGCACTTCTCCAATATGCAAGGGAAATAATAAACCCTCACTACCTTTACCTCAGCTGTCCGAAGGTAAATTGCTCTGCCTTAAGTCAGGAGGAGGAGGAGGTTGGAGCTACAGAGGCTTCTTGGGTATGTTCTGTGGATTTGGAAATTTTTGCTTCTAATACAGGGATAGGCAACCTAAGGCGCTAGGGCCAGATCCCGCCCAATCACCTTCTCAATCTGGCCCGCGGACGGTCTGGGAATCAGCATGTTTTTACATGAGTAGAATGTGTTCTTTTATTTAAAATGCATCTCTGGGTTATTTGTGGGGCATAGGAATTCGTTCATTGTTTTTTCAAACTATAGTCCGGCCCATCACATGGTCTGAGGGACAGTGGACCGGCCCACGGCTGAAAAAGGTTGCTGACCCCTGTTCTAATACATCCCTGAAGGAAATGTAGTGCTGAAAGCATTCACTCCCTGGATTTCTGCTCATTAGGGATGATGAGAGATGTAGTCCAGCAACATCCGGAAGAAACCAGGGTAGCTTACTCTGATGGAAAGATGGGCAAAGCAATTTTCTGGAAGGGCATATATGCAACCCTAGCCCCCTTCCAGTGTCCTATAAGCAACCTGATAAAAATATAAATTGAATAAATATTCAATCTTATATTAAAATTTATATTAAACTTTAAAAATATTAAATTTGCATTGTTTTGTCAAGATCTAACCACCATTCATCTCTATCTGATGAAGTGTGTTTTTTCCCCATTACAGTTCTCCAACCTCCTCCCTTTCTTTAGCCTCAGCCTTGCAGCTTATTAATACACAAAGAAACAGCTCTCACTGCTTCTGGAAACACTATTTGTCATCGCTGTCAGCACTCAGCCCAGTGTGCTATCAATTCATAAGTGCAGCACAATTGTACATTTTGTATTTTATCCTCCACAGACAGGGCGGTGATGTGTCACCCAGATTCGTCACTGGGTGTCCAGTCATCATATAATTTCTGTATTTGTTCATTCACGAAATCTTTTAAGAATCTTCTAATGGACTTAAGATGGGGAAAAAATGAGTGACGTGAAAGCTGTCGAGGCACACGTTTCGACTCTGCAGCATCCAGAATCTGGGTTGAAAATGTGATGTATGGATCCAGGATTGCAAGCATCTCTGTGTACTGACAATTAATCGGGG
The DNA here is from genome assembly GCF_965207765.1 of Zootoca vivipara. Taxonomy (NCBI): domain Eukaryota; kingdom Metazoa; phylum Chordata; class Lepidosauria; order Squamata; family Lacertidae; genus Zootoca; species Zootoca vivipara. The sequence continues at coordinate 42,313,966 of NC_142588.1, forward strand.
GGATGGAAGGAAACTGTCATGCATTTCCTAGCAGAGAAAGGGTGTTTGCAAATGAAGCCATGCTAACTAGACGGCTTGTCTGGATTCACTTGCTAGAAATTATTTTAAAATGTAATTCTGGATCACAAGATGTCAATAGCTAGGATACTTGAGGAATTTAATGTTTGAGAATCCCCATATGAATTTCACCAATCTTCACCTTTTAAATTACTGTGCACATCAGAACTTGGTTCTCCTCTGAGAGCCAGTGAGGTGTAGTGGTTAGATTGTCCAGCTAGGACCTGGGAGACCAGGGTTCAAATACCTACTCTGCCATGAAGCTCACTGGGTTACCTTGGACCAGACACTGTGTATCAGCCTAACCTACTTCACAGGGTTATTGTGGGGATTAAATGAGGGAGGGGGACAACCATGCACACTTGAGTTCTTTGGAGAAAAAGGTGGGATATAAATATTTTTTTAAAAAAAGAAGAAGAAATTTTGCACTTCCTGAATGTTCCAAAGCAGATCTCAACTCAAAAAGGCATCAAAATATGTTTGCATTTTAAAACCATCTTTAAAAAGCAGATTTTCATGTTGACTAGTTTTTTAAAATGCAGAAATGAGATGGGGCAGAATTATGAATGAACACATGCCAAAGAGACATGAACTGGAAATAATTAGACATGCCCATCCCTAGACAATTACAGAACTGCAGATTAGGGGAAACTCCGCATCAAGGTAAGGAACCTCAGGTCCAGGATCTGATTGCAGCCTACAAAGGCTTTCTGTTTGGTGCTTGCGGTTCTCTCTAGGCCATGCTCCTCTTCCAGGGCCACACTCTTCTCCGCAGGCCACACCCTCAGTGTCTGTGCTCTCTGCCCGCCTATGGTGTTTTTGCCTGGATGGAATGCATTCTTGAACTGTTATAATGCTTACTGCTTGCCTGAATGGAGACCACAGAATGTGGGTACATGTGTAGAAAGTGCCAGCTTTTTGTGACTGGGATGCAAGACTGCTTCGCTCACTTTTGTCTTTGGTCCTACTCACTAATGGCATGTGATCCTTGGAACTTTCACCATGAGGAAATGTGGCTCTTCGGCTAGAAAGGGTTCCTCACACCCCACCCATGTAGTTCTTTACCAGTAGAGAAATCAGAATGGGACGCGGGTGGTGCTGTGGGTTAAACCACAGAGCCTAGGGCTTGCCGATCAGAAGGTCAGCGGTTCGAATCCCCGCAACAGGGTGAGCTCCCGTTGCTCAGTCCCAGCTCCTGCCAACCTAGCAGTTTGAAAGCACGTCAAAGTGCAAGTAGATAAATAGGGACCGCTACAGCGGGAAGGTAAACGGTGTTTCCGTGCGCTGCTCTGGTTCATCAGAAGCGGCTTTGTCATGCTGGCCACATGACCTGGAAGCTGTACGCCGGCTCCCTCGGCCAATAACGCAAGATGAGCGCCACAACCCCAGAGTCGTCCGTGACTGGACCTAATGGTCAAGGGTCCCTTTCCCTTTCCCTTTAGAGAAATCAGAAAGGCAAGGCATTGACCTGTCCAGAGCTTATGTTGATTGGGGTATGAGAAAGCACTGGGAGTCAAGCTAGCATAGCTTGACGTTTCTTGTCTGCATTGTTAGATTGCAGTGGTTAACCATACTCTGTGGGGTGTTGTTGTGTTTCTTCCCCAAAATCAACCATCCTGGGCCCTACAATCAGCAGGGGAGGCCAGAGTACTGCCCAGTTGGCAATGACCTGTGACAGGGCCTTTTTGGTGGTGGTTTCCCATTTCTGGAATGCTCTCCCTGGCGAGGAGCATCTTTCTCCATTATTATTCCAGGGTGAATTTTAGAACATTGGTGGCTGAAATATATTATTCCTGGCAACCTTGAAATTATTAGCTATGATATTGTGTGGTTGTTTTCCATCACTCAATGTTTAGATATTTTTAATAAGTTTTATCCCCCCCCCATTGTATTGTTTTAACACTGATGCATTTGCTGCTCTGGCTTTCTTGGGGAGGGCAATTTAATAATAAATTAATGATCTAGATATAAAGGGGTTTAAAAACAAAACAAAACCAAGCAGCTGGGGAAATTGCCATCCATTTGAAGAACTTGTTCTTCACTTTGATGACTTTTCGATTTGAAAGGAGAGAATTAAGATGGACGTATCTGTGCAAACAAAAGAACTCTTGCCACCAGCAATAAAATCTGTAAGCCAAAGTGACTGGCAAACCTTTCCTTCCAGCATGTCAAATGCCGCACTTCTAAGCTGGTTTAACAAATACCTATTGTTGTTACGGATGAGGAAAGGCACGCACAATTAATACACAATGGCAGCTAGCTAGCTAGCCAGCCTGCTTCTTCTACTTCATCTTTGTGTGTGTGGCAAATGCAGTAAGAATAAATGTGATCTTCTGTTTGTGAGGGAAATGGTCTGTGGGGGAACTAAAGCCTTTTAGATATTAAAAAAACTGATGGCAGTTTACTCCCCCCCCCCCCAGTAGCCATATACAGAGAAGGACAGAAGTTTGTGACTCGAACCCACAACCCTGAGATTAAGAGCCACATGCTCTACCGACTGAGCTAGCCCAGAGATATAGGCAGCCATACATCTTCATGCATGGCTGGGGATCCTTGGAAGACCCCAGAATTTGTAAGATGGTCAGTTATTGAGCTAGGAATGTCTACTGCACAAAACACAGAGTCTTTGAAAAACAAAGTCCATTTTCTATAAAGCATAGAGATGTATGAAGGTGTGCAGAGCTGGAGGTGTCTGGCTCTGCAATGGTAATAAGGTAAGGACCCCAATTCTAAGCTTACAGCTGGCTAGTGGCAAACATCATTTTTGCAGCTGGCATTGACTGTTGTACTCTATTGGGCCATTGAAAGCAGCTGAGTAAAGTCCCATGGGAGTGTCTGCTTGGCAGACATCAACATGGTCTTTGGCATAGCTGCCAAGTCTCCCGTTTTTCGCGGGACCCCCCCCCCCGTATTTTAAACCATTTCCCGCTGGCAGCCCGGATTGGGAAAAATCCCATAAATCCCCCGGATTTCTTACCTGCCAGGGAGGCTCCATTTTGGGTCCTGGCACCACCTGATTTCTGGTGCCCAGACATGGGTAGCGCGGCACTGGAAGTCACTTCTACGCATGTCCGGACATGCGTAGAAGAGACTTCCGGTGTCGCTCCGCCCATGCCTGGGTACCGAAAATCGGGTAGTGTGGCATCAGAAGTTGCTTCTACGCATGTCCGGACATGCATACTGTAGAAGCGACTTCCGGTGCCGGCGGTGCCTGATTTCCGGTGCCCATACATGGGTAGCGCGGCACTGGAAGTCACTTCTACGCATGACATGCGTAGAAACGACTTCCGGTGCCGCACCGCTGCTGATCCCGCATTTTTCAGCGGGAGACTTGGCAGCTATGGTCTTTGGAAACAATTGCAGGGAAACATCCAATATCAGAAACAAAGGCAAGAACAAAAGACTCATGGGGGAACAGTTTTGAATCTGAGTCTGGGTTGAGATAAACCTGTGTGTAGGCTGCCTGTACCATTTTAGGCTGCAGTTGGATATTGACACAATTGAATCCTGGGCAAATGAACATGCATTTGCAATGTAAAACCTGATCCTTTGAAAGACTTGCTGTATATAGCTCACTCAGGTACAGTTTCTGGCAGGGAAGAACATAATGTTACCAAAGAGGTAAAGAACAGAAAGCTAATTCAAATTGCTGCTAAATGTAAAGTTATTTGACTGAAGTTTTAATGGCTGCATATCAAATTTAAAATGCAAGAACATTAAGGGATGAAATGGGTGGAAGATCATGACAGGAACAGAAGAAAGGAAAATGTAATGGACGTTTATAGATAGTTCTCCCAGTCCAAGAAATTGTGTGAAGAAGGAAAGGCTGCAGGCACACTGATAGCCTATGAAGTCAAGTGTCACTTCAACTTGCTCATTGACTTCAGTGCCGCATTGATGGGTGTGGTCTGTTATCCCCAGAGCAGCAGGACTGGTACTAATGGCTGGGACTAGGTAGCTATTTACTATGTTAGAGCTACATTCAAATGCACAAGACTGCATTGTTTTTAGGAATAAAAATCAAGTAATATTGAACAAGGATTGTGCAAAATGCTATATGTGTGTTGGTGGTGGGACACAACAGGGATAGTATTATGGTCAAAGCCAAGTAAGAGATGGTAAGCAGCTTAAATAAAAGGCAAACACTTGTTAATTTGGGGTCATATTTGCTACCAGGCTACTGCTTGTGGTTATATGGTCCAAATTTTCAACCTCAGCCAGAGTTGTGGTATTCATTTTAAATTATGCTAAAACTCATTTACAAGTTGCTTTCAAAACTTCCTTCAAACTTTTATGGGGTTAGAGGCAGCTTTAGGGTAGTGCAACCAGTTTGGCCACACTCAGTGCCGGCACTGTAGGGGGCATCACAGCAATGGTGTAGAATGGAGTGCACTGCAGGGGGCACAAAATATTAATGTTATACAGGGTGCTGCTGAAATTTGAGAGCCCAAAGTCTGCCACTGACAGCTCCTGTTGTGAATTTTTGTGGCTCTAGATCAGGAGTGCGGAACCTCTGGCTGGGAGCCAAACTTCCCCATTTGGCCCATGAGGCCATTTTGGGCAAGTCATGGGTAAAGACAGGGTTTGATCGAAAGGGTGTGGCTTGCCCCAAGCTGCTTAGTGCAGCTCCCAAAGAGCTGGTTGCCAGGAACCTTTGAAGCACAAAGTGGGGACCCAGCACTAAGCAGAATCATTCCCCTTCACATCCGCTAATACAGGCATAGGCAAACTCGGCCCTCCAGATGTTTTGGGACTACAACTCCCATCATCCCTAGCTAACAGGGCCAGTGGTCAGGGATGATGGGAGTTGTAGTTCCAAAACATCTGGAGGGCCGAGTTTGTCTATGCCTGATGTAGCACATGCTAACTCTATATGAGAATGAAAAGTGAGTCTGTAGGCTTACATTTTCATGGAATTATCCCTCCCCTTCATTTCACTATATTCATGTTTCTTATGTTGTTCGATAAAGTTTACAAAATTTGCCTGAGAGCATCCTATTGTATCTAAAAGGGAAGGGCTCTAAAGCTCAGGCTTGTTTCTCCATGTAGATTGCTTTCAACAAATCAAGGCAAAAGTACTGAGCAGCATCATATTATAATCCGAAGAACCCTTTCCAGCAGACAATCTCCATAATGATTGAAACAATGATTCAGAGTGAAGAAAGAGCACCACCTAGTGAAATGTCAGCTAAATACTTGTCACTTTATTTTTATTTTAGTGATGATAGATAGATAGATAGATAGATAGATAGATAGATAGATAGATAGATAGATAGATAGATGATAGATAGATGATAGATAGATAGATAGATGATAGATAGATAGATAGATAGATAGATAGATAGATAGATAGATAGATGATAGAAAGATAGATGTTTGTGGACTGTGACAATAGTTTATTGGACAATGATGCTAATCAGGTCTATTGTTCCTATCTATTTATATCTGGCTCAAATGACACCCTCCAGGTGTTAACACAGGGTGAATAAATAAAAATCTGAAGAAGTGTGCATGCACACGAAAGCTCATACCAAAATATAAACTTAGTTGGTCTTTAAGGTGCTACTGAAGGAATTTTTTTATTAAATAAAAATAGTTAACAATGAATTTTTCACACAAATACAAAGAAAAAGAAATATTTCTTCTTATGTGAATCTGTGTTCCATCCACAGATCTATTCTGTTCCATTTCCACATTTATCTGGATTTTTTAAAAATCTGTTGAAGGTTGTGGCCCAGAAAGAGAGAGGAAAATAGTGGAAGTAAACCATTGGCTGTACAGGTGTTGTTGTCAGGAAAGGTTTGGCTTCTTGGACCACAGTCTTCTGGCAAGAGATGGGTTGTACCTCACAGCAGTTGGCAAGAATGTGTTTACTAAGAGTCTTGTGAACTTGATCAGGAGAGCTTCAAACTAAATCCTGAGGAGGAGGGAGAGAATATTACAAACACAGAAGAACACCTGGTACTGGGGATAATAGCTTCATTGATACACAGGAAACTGAGGTGGTGGCATTAAAAGCTGCTAAAGGGCAGAAAACTACAAGAAGCAAGCACCTGGAGGGAATGACTCATGGTTTCAGTTGTCACTATGCTAATGCACAGAGTACCGGAAACAAGGGAGACAAATCTAGAAAAGGTCCTAAACAGTCAGTCTGGGAGAACTTAGAAAAGGATGCTGATGAATAAGACCCAGCATGCAAGTTGAATCTCATTTCTTTTCTTTTTATAGAGTTACAAGCTTGGTGGATCAGAAGAATGCTGTGGATGTAACACATTTTGATTTCAGTAAGGCTTTTGACAAAGTCTCCCCTTTGTGGAATAGCTGGTAAAATGTGGGCTGGACAAGGTAACTGTTAGATGGATTTGTAGCTAGTTGAATCACCCTGGAGAAAAGTGACAAGAAGGGAACTGCAGGGTTCTGTTCTGGGCCCATTGTTGTTCAATGATTTTATAAGTGACACGCAAGAAGGAATTGAGGGGATGCTCATCAGATTTGCATATGATACTGTAAGGGTGACTCCCTACAGGGGGGGGCGGTGGGGGGAGAAGAGGAACTCATCAGACTCACAGCGGAAGACACTTTTGCCCAGAACACTTTCCAGGACCTGAGGGAGGGAAAAGGGGCGGAGCAGGGGTTTGAGGAGAAAGAGGGGTTGCTCTTTCGCCAGGGGGCCCTGTATCTGCCAACAAAGTCTCTCAGGGGTAAGGTCCTGAGGTAGCTGCATGACAACCCAACAGCGGGACATTTTGAGAGAGACAAAACCACGCAACTGGTTATGAGACATTTCTGGTGGCCCAGGGTGCAGGAAGATGTGAGGTAATACATTAGGACCTGTGACACCTGCCAAAGGGCAAAAGTGGAAAGGGCGGCACCGGCAGGACTGCTGGAACCCTTGCCCACACCCAGTAGACCCGGGGAGGTGGTCTCAGTAGATTTCATCACGGACCTGCCACTGTCACACGGCAATACAGCCGGGCTAGTCATAGTAAACCTCTTTACCAAAATGTGCCACTTTGTAGCGTGCGCACGGGCGGTGTCAGCTGAGGAGATGGCGAAGCTCTTCGTAGAACACGTGTTCAGGCTGCATGGATTGCCCTCGAGGGTAATTTCGGATAGGGGCAGACAATTTGCCTCTCAGTTTTGGTGCAAGCTCATGAGCCTATTACATGTGGAAGTCAGCCTCTCCACCACCAGACACCCCCAAACCAATGATCAAGCAGAAAGGGCCAACGCGATCCTCCAGCAATACCTAAGGTGCTATGTCAACCAGAGCCAGGCAGACTGGGTGGATTGGTTGCCACTAGCTGAGTTTGCGTACAACAACGCAGTGCACGTTTCCACAGGTGTCACGCCCTTAAAGGCCAATTATGGGCGGGACCTGCAAGCATTCCCCAGGGGCGACTCGGTTGAAGCAGAGGGTCCGGCAGCAGAGGAATGGGCGACAGAAGTGGAGGCGGTGCACCAGCAGCTCAAGGAGAACATGAAGAAAGCCAATGAAGCTTACTGTAAGGGGGAGGGCTTATTGGGAACTGCCCCCCACCATCAGGTCGAGTTCCTCTCAGAGCAGTAAGTCAGATTACAGGAGTCAGAAAGCAGAGAGGGAGGGAAGAGGCTCTAGCAGCATAAAAGAGCCTCAACACCGAGTAGAGAAGGAGGCAGCTGGGGAGGAAATGATGGGAGAGCAGTCAGAAGGATGGCCCTTCCCCCTGATGCCTGAATTGAGGCGCAAGGAACCCTGCAGGACGAGAGGGAGGCTCCCAAGCTGTTATGTTGGGAACGAAACAGAAAGAAGCCATTGCGAGGTTCTGACTCAGACTAAGCAGACATGTTTTCCAGACTCTTTGCACTGTAAATATAATGCACAATTAAAAAAACACCTTAAAGACAAGCAGGTGTGGAGCATCGTTACTCAAGAGTAGCCGCAAGAACCTCTGACACTTACAAAAGGGGGGGCAGATCGCCATCGGAGGCCAGGGGAGGTCATCCGGAAGGGGGATCAGGTTTGGCCATCTTCGTAGGGGATCCCCATGGGGGGGGGAGATTCAAGAAGCTGGCACCCAGAAGGCTGGGGCCGTTTAAGGTTTTGCAGCAGATCAACCTAGTGGCATTCCAGCTGGAGTTGCCCGAGTCTATGAGAATCCACCCCGTTTCACAGATTGTTGCACTCCCCTTACAGGGAGGGGAATGAGCTTTGGGACAGTGTAGCACCCCCAAGGGAAAGGGGGGAGCAGTCAATGAGGCCACAGAGATTCTGGACTCTCAATGGGGAGAGGACAGTTTGGAGTACCTGATGGCATTGGAAGGGGCTCCAGCCTCATGCAATGCCTGGATGTCAGCAGACAGTGTGCAGGAGGAATGCCTGGTGGAGGAATTCCATGCACTGTTCCCACACAGGCCCAGACCGCCAAGGTTCGAGGGAGGGAAAGTTGTGGAGTCCCCAAGCAGGGGGACGACTCCAGAGGCACCCCACAGAGTGATAAGCAGGAGGCAGACTGGGAGAGTTCTTCACCCACGGAAGAAAGGAGTGGAACATGGGCAACCAGCAGGAGGCCCTGTGGGGGTGGGACACCATTTTTCAAGAGGGGGAGGAGGAGGACTGGGAACAGGTCTTCACTCCCACAGGCTCAGATTAAACAGACTTCCTGGGCTTCCAGTCCTCCCCCCAAGTACAGTCCCAGAGCACATACTGGGAACACTCCCATAGGAATAGATGAAATGGACTTTCTGGGATTTCAGTCTTCACCCCACGTGCCATCTGCCTCAGGAGGGGAGGGGGGTTATGGTGGGTGGATGTGAGGGTGACTCCCTACAGGGAGCCAGTCCCCATCATCCTGATGTCCACCTCATCAAGTACTAGAGAGCACCAGTGGTTCTGAAGCAGCCAGAGGGGGAAGGGAAAGACTCAGAGGAGGAGAGAAATCAGAGGGAGGAACAATGGTAAAGCTCGGGGGCGGAGGGATGCAGGCAGATGCTCAGGGATGTTGCAGAGCCAGGGCACTGACTGCTCAGGGAGGAAGCTGAAAAGGCATCGCTCCTTCCGGCACAAAAAGTAAGGAGAGCGCCGCAACGCAGGACAAGGGGGTGGCATTTTGGGGTGTCCCGACTACATTGCTGGCATAGGAACAGACGTACGCCATTGCCGGATTCTGATTCTTCGGGATGGGCCTGGGCAGGCCGGGTCGTCCTGTTATATACCTGCTGGGATTGATAAGGCATCACCTGACCCTCACCTGAATCTCATAGCCCACCCTCACCTGGATCTCATAGCTCTCCTGACCAGTGCTTTGCTCTGCCCACCAGATACCAGGCACTCTACTATTCAAATTAGGCCCCAGTGTTTTTGTTACACCCCCTTCTCAATTAAGTAATCAATTTTAATCTAGAATTTAAATTCTCAAAACTCCCTTATTTGAGCAAGTAAACTACTGCTCTTACTTTTTTACAAACAGCATTTCTACCTGCAACACATTTGAGCAAACCTGCTCCTCTTCCTTTCACAGATATTTGTTGCCATTCGCAACTGTTGCTGCCTCTGATTAGTTATCATTTAACTCTTGGGGAAAATAATTAGCAACACACGTCAAGTGGATGGAAGTTGCTGAACCAATTAACAACGTCTTTGAAGACAAACTGGACTCAGGCAGAGTTAAGATTCAAGGTGACCTTGACCTTGACAGAATCAAGATTCAAGGTGACCTTGACAAATTGGAGAGCTGAGCCAAAACGAACAAAATGGATTTCAGTAGGGACAGTTGTAAGGTATGAAGAAGCTGGGGGACACTTGGCTTGCCCATGGTACATGTGAAAAGGATCTAGGGGTCTTAGCAGACCACAAGTTTAACATAAGTTAGCAGTATGGTGCAGTAGCAGAAAAGGATAATCCTATTCTAGGCTGCATCAAAAAGGTATAGTGTCCAGATGAAGGAGCACATAATTGCAGCCTTAACTGCAGAGACCAGAAATTATAATTCCCCAATCTGTTGATATCAACATGACCTGCTAATTTCATTAACTTTGGTTTGTTTTTAACAGTGCGTGACATTGATTTGTTATTGTTTTCAGACCACGACAACTATTAACTTGGTTGCAGACCACCATTGGGATGTTTAGCTTCTTTTAAAATAAGAGAGACTTCCAGTTAGCAATGCTACTGATACATCTTCCACACTTGCGGTTTGATTCAGAAAAGGAAGGCAGTGCTCCATTCATGGACCAAAAGCACCACCTGGTGGGTGTATGCATTGCATCATTTCAATACTTTTTATTTTAAGAGTTGGTGACTTGGGGGAAGGGATAAAATAAGCTTTTAAAAATAAACCTACTTATTTGTTTAGTTTTTGTATTGAAACAAAATTCAGTTGCACGTACCACACTCTGTGGGAGATCCTGTGACTCAGTTTAGGCAAATGAAGCAGCTGAAAGAGCTATCATCTCTTTTCCTTGTTTTGAAGGTGTAGTTTAAGTTTGGCAAAGTCCAGTCTCTGTTATTTATTCATTTAATGTAATCTTTTTTAAAGGAATTATTGTTGCAAGTAGATGCTTTACATTAGAAATACAATGTCCAGAGGAGACATGCTCTGTCACAGTGAAGAAACAAAGAGTTTTGTGGTACCCTCAGTGGCGTGCCAAAACCAGGTGGTACCCGGTGCGGCGCCTGTGAGGCACCCTGTACGGACTGCGCATGTGCGGCATCCTGCACGTGTGCACTCCGCACGGGATGCTGCACATGTGCAGTCTGTACAGGTGCCACTGGCACACGGTGGCCATATAGGCTGCCGCGTGAGCGGCACCCCGAGTGTCACCCCCCCTTCAGGGTGGCACCCAGGGCGGCCTGCTCCCATCGCACCCCCTTTGCTACGCCCCTGGGTACCCTAAAGATGAACACATTTGAATGTGGCATAAACTTTCATAATCCATGAACCCTGGTACTATAATACATCTATATATTTATTTGATTCCATTTATGGAGAAGACTCCTTGGAAAAGACCCTGATGTTGGGAAAGATGGAGGGCGCAAGGAGAAGGGGACAACAGAGGATGAGATGGTTGGACAGTGTTCTCGAAGCTACCAACATGAGTTTGACCAAACTGCGGGAGGCAGTGGAAGACAGGAGTGCCTGGCGTGCTATGGTCCATGGGGTCACTAAGAGTCGGACACGACTAAACAACTAAACAACAACAACAACAAATGGATTGATACCTGAAAGTAATTTCACAGAAGAAACAGCAGCAATAAAAAACAAGTCCACATTTAAAAACAATTAAAAAGCAATGCCATACATGCAAACAATTTAATGTGTTAAAGATGATGGCAAGTCCAGTAGAGATACTGGTTGGGTTAAAGCACCAATACAGTGGTACCTTGGGTTACAAACGCTTCAGGTTACAAACTCCGCTAACCCAGAAATAGTACCTCAGGTTAAGAACTTTGCTTCAGGATGAGGACAGAAATCGTGCTCCGGTGGCGCAGCGGCAGCAGGAGACCCCATTAGCTAAAGTGGTGCTTCAGGTTAAGAACCGTTTCAGGTTAAGAACGGACCTCCGGAACGAATTAAGTTCTTAACCAGAGATACCACTGTAACTTGAACTTAGCCCAACAGCTAATTGGCAGCTAGTGCAATTCACTCAGTTGCATCACAACATGATGGTGACAATCTGCCCCGGTGAGCAGATAAGGCACAAGCTGCAGCTTCCCAGACAAACTCAAGGGCAGCCCCACATAGAGTGCATTACAGTAATCATGGAGTATCATGGAGTATCATGGAGATTACCATAGTGATCAGGCTATGAGCCTGCTCTTCCAATGGGACTACAACTCCAAACAAAGCAGGCAACTGACCAAGTATATGAGTCAGAACCTACTCACTCACAGCACCTCTTTCTTGCCAGATTCTAATTCAGTTTGATAGCCATCATCTAGCCCACCGCCAGATCTAGACACTGTTCAGGGTCTTGCATAGCCTCTCCTGATTCTGATGCTACAGAGAAATGAAGCTGGGCCATATTGGCATACTGATGACACCTCACTCCAAATCTCTGAATGGCTTCCTTTAGATGTTAAATAGCACTGGTGGCAAGATGATACCACAGCACAGCTACCAGTGGCTGAAAGACAAATCACCCAATGCTATTCTCTGAAAGCAACTCTGGAGATAATATTGGAATAAACTGAAAAGCAGTGCCTCCAATACCCAACAAGCCAAGTCAGCTCAGGAGGGTAGCATGGCCAATAGGTATTGAAAGCCACTGAGAAATCAAGAACAACTGTGTTCCCCCTGCTTTCTTCTGATAAAAGTCATACATCAGGGCAGCCAAGTTCCATAACCAGGTATAATACAGACTGAAATGGATAAAATTAATCAGTTTCTTCAAGAGTGCTTGCAACCGTTCCACCATGAACCTCTTGCCTGCTCTGTCACCCTTAGTTCCTTGATATACCAAGGTACAGAATGGACTCCGCAGTACTAGAGGGAGCACATTCATTTCAAGAGCTCGACGTATATAATAGTTGCACAGTGAGACAAGGGCCTCAATGGGATCACTTGTGTTTCCACTCGAAACCCTCCCCTCCGCCAGCATTCAAGAATTATAAAACAATGACCAGGTCTAATAAGGTATTTGGGTTCATGCAAAACAGGGGTTGCCAAGGTGACAGGGTGTGGTGTGATGTCACAATAAAAATTGTGTTGGGTTGAAATTAGAGTTTTGAGGGGGGGGCGAGCAGATGGAAGGGGAGGTGTTGTGTTTTGCAAGGTATGCTGGGGGGAGGAGGAAGGAGATCAAAGGGATACCTCTGTGAGCTTTTGGCCAGGCTGGAACCATACTGGCAGGCTGGAAAAGAGTCATGGGGATAGCATGCAAGAATCTTTGGACTCCAATGCTGCACTGCTGTGGGGAATAAGCCCCTCTTGAGATGAGAATGCTGTAAGATCTGCACGCTTCTCCAGGTAAACTGCAGGTGTAAGTATGTGCAATTGAACCATATTCCTTAAAAGACACCGCAGTCTTCACTGCGGATGAGTGCCTAGAAACCCCTGGAGTCTCACACACCACTCGGTTGAGATTGGGGGTGATGTGCAACCTTCGTAACAGTATGCATTTCTATGTACATTTTGCCCCAGTAAGCATTTTTGTAAATGTTATTTGGATGAAGAACTACATTTCAGAGTTCAGAGAAGTGCTGTATTTCAGTTTGGGTAGTGTTTCAGGGGAGTCGGGAGAAGAACTATATAGAACCAGTGCTTTTTTTTCTTTTAAAAAAATGTTTAGGGGTACTCTCATTTTGACTCAAGGAAATCACCATTTTATAGTTCAAATTGGGAAAAATAAATAGACAAAAGTCCAAAGATTCACTAAATGTTTAGGAGTATGCGTACCCCCGTATCCCTCCAGGGAAAAAAGCACTATATAGAACAAAACAAACAGACCAGGAATCCTATGACGAAAAGGTGAAATAGAATTCTTTGAGTATGTTCCCCACCAGGGGGTGCTCTGAGTATAAGAAATCACCTGCATTTCTGAGGACATGGAGGACCAGGAACGAGTTGATACTGCTGTTGCAGGATCCATTGATAAGGGGGTGTGCCTGAGGACCCACTATGCCGTCTGTGAAGTGAGGCTTTGAGGGCTCCCCAAATTCCCCCCTCAAAGAACCTATGACTTTCATTTCCAGGGCTGGGCCACCCATGAGGCAAGGTGAGGCAGTGACCTCGGGGCAGCAGGCACTGGGCAACAAGGAACAGTGGCACTGCTCATCACCTCCTGTGTTTGTTAGCTGCCACTCTCTTGGTGGTGCCACCGTGCATGCACCACACAGCACCAACCAGGGGCAGAAGGTGGGCAGGGAGGTGGGTGCATGGAAGGTGTGTGGAGCAGGTGGAAGCTGTGGGGGAAGGTGGCCTTCTCTGTTTTCCTCTAGTGGCAAAAATGTCCTGGGCCAGCCCTGTCAAGCATTTACAGAATGCTTGACATTTCCTAAGGTGCTGCACGGAGATGGAAAAATAATTCACACAGTCAACTGCATGCAGGCTCACAATCTAACAGGATACAAAAGCTATGACAATAGTACCATAGCAAAGTGACATAGCAAACCCTTTGTATGCACAAACTCAGTCCCCAGCATGCCCAGGTAGGGCTAGGGAAGACCACTGGGGAGCTGTTCCCAGTCAAAACTGACAATGCCAAACTAGATGGACCAATGACTCCCTCAATTTCAAAGAACAAGTGGGAGCATCGTGAATTTATTTTTGTTAAAACACCTGTAGCCCATGCTTCTGATGCAAAAGCACCACTCTGGGCAGCATAAATATAAAATAACATAGAAACAACACTATGAAAGAACCAGAAACAGCAGTAAAAACCAAGCATAAAAGCATTATTTGCCACCGACAATGAAATCCGACTGGAATAAAATGCCCTTCGATTAACAAGTTGGAGCAGAATCAGAGAGAGTGGGAAGTGGGAAGCATCGGTTGAAAATGACAACTGAAAAAAAGGGGTTGAATGAGTGAGAGAAAGAGAAGACTGGGGTCAGGATAGCTGCGAAGAGGGGATATAGGTTAGGTTAGGAGACAGAAACATTATCACTTAATTCCTTAGCCAATAACCCCTTGTTCTGATTAGTGGTCAGGATTGATGGGAGTTGCAGTCCAAAATGCCTGGGTTGGGAAGAGCTGCTAGTTTAAACTGTTAAATATGTAAAGGAGAGTCCTCACTGTGGCTCAGTGGGTAATGGCATCAGTTTATTTTAAATGAGCTTTTTGGAAGTCTGGACTCAAGAAGACAAGCTGGGGGATTCAGCCAGCACCCTCTAGAGGCAAAGGCCTTGTAGGGCACCCTGAGACTGTCACAGGAAGAAAAAAGAAAGCAGGCAAATTTAAGTACCAATTCTTAAAGATACAAAAAACTTACATAATTGATCTTCTAGTGGCTACCCGGAAGAAGACAATATGAATCATGATATTGTCTTCTTTGGTGTTGTCTATCCCTCCCCAACTTTGCATCATTGGTAGATTTGATAATTGCGTGCCGAGGTACCAAGACTTCCCACCAATAACTCACACTTCACATGCAATTTAAGTTTAAGGTTTTGGGCATTAATTTTGGCCACAACTTTATTTAAATACAACTGATGTGAGTGATTGCTTAGGCTCCCCTAGCGTACTGGGGAAGTCAGGATAGGTAAGCACCCTCTGAGAGAGGCTGGGGCAGGGCCACCACGCCCTTGACCTCTCCCCCAGATGCTCCCCGAGGCTCATGCGCGGTCCTAGCCCCTACCAGGGGTACAGACAAACATATGGAGCCCCAGGATTCCTTTAACGGAATACCCCTAAAGGCATCAGCAATTTTGAGAGGCAGGCCCAGTCAAAGCCGTACCCTTCCACCATCCAATTTGAACCAATGCCTAACCGCCACCCTTACAAGTTGTGACATTTTGCTATGTAGTAGGCAAAAACCACAAGGCACCAGCCAATCAGCTAGGTGGCACAATTCCTACTAGGCCCCCGCATCAATATGGACGACCCCATGACAGGCACAGCAACGTCATGCGCAAACAAACAACCCTTAAATATAGGGAGGGTGGGCAGGAGATCCGTTGCAAGCACCAAAAGCAAAAGTGAAAGCTGCTTGCCCCAATATATAGGCTGTGGCTGTCAATCAAATAATTGCAACATAACATTATCCCCAGCAACAATACCCTCAGTGGCCATCCAAACTGACCCGCCCCACAGACCAGGGAACGTCTTATTAACCCTTCCGCAACCCATGCTCTCCTTAAGGGGAGAACCTGCTTGGTTAGCTTGGTGGCCATCACTGCCTCCTGTGGGAGAGAGTTCCCAAGTTTAAGAAGTACTTTTTAAAAAAAATCTGCCTTGAATCTTGCAACATTCAGCTTCACTGATCAGAGAGCAGTATAAAGTCAGCATAAAGAACGTTTACTGATTAAACATTCTGATACTCTGCCCACTGTAAAATGGGGATGCTCATGTGATAAAGCAACTGTGGGTAACATGTGCTTATATAGAAAGGCATTTGCTGGTTGTGTTGCATAATAGAAACTCTATTTAGCTGCAGCATGTATGCCATTAGAGACAAAAATATCTCCCCATCCATTTTATAGTTACTTTGGATTTTATACATTTATGGCAATCTTTTTTCAATTTTTAGCATGTGCTTTTCAGAATGTTTCATAACTTGAATAAAAAATGAAGCGTTATTATAAATCAAACTTTTAAAACACACACGCAAAGAGCTTGCGCTGTTTCATTTCCAGAATGTATCTGTCTGTTGAGCTGCATTGTGAGCTTAGTGTTTGTGATCTAGTAGTTATTTTAACTGCTGCTTGGCTCCAGCTCACTTGATATATTGGTTATTTTATATATGGTGGGCCATTTGTGTGACTGATTTTGCAATTCATGCCGCCTGCTGAAGGACATCTTTTGAAACAGACCTCAGAGCTGTATTCTCGAGATAAAAACAATTGGACAGAAGTACCTTTCTGAAAAGAGGAACCTCGATTACATTTCTTCCCCTGAATTGCTTGCACAAGCCAATTGGCTGGCTTACTGGTAGGAATGAAACAGAGAAAAATTGATAGGATTCAGGTGTCAGTGTGAGGCATTAAAACCATTTCTTATACTTAGTAAATGGTGAATGTTGTCTCAAATTCCAGCATATGGGCAAAATATAGGACAAGGGAGAAAATGGTCAGGCTAGTAAAGGGTCAGACTGAGAGATAGCTGCCAGAGCCTGCAGACGGCACATCCAATTTACATGATATTGTTATTTTAGCAGTCGTAATGCTCTGCTCCCCTCTAGTCACACACACACACTCTCTCTCTCTTTCTCTGTCACACACAAACACTTGCAATTCCTAATATGGAAAACACACAAATCCTAGTTTGGGAGAAAGACAGAATATAAACTTACTACTACTACTACTACTACTACTAATAATAATAATAATAATAGAGTATGACAGGCTCTTTCCCGGGGGGGGGGGGACCAGGACCAGGGATATGCATATCCCTAAACATTTTGTGAATCTAACGGGAGAATAAACTTTTAAAAAATCGTCAATTGATGACGATCATCAATTCCGTTTAATAGCACGGTGAACCGCCAGTTCCATTGCTACCTCCGATGGTGGCCTCATTTCCTGTCCCGGTGTTTCCTGAGTCTCAGACGGAAGTGAGCGTTTAATGTGTGAAGTAGGAGTTGGAATCTAGCACAGTGATTGGTCAGTTTCATTGTTACCACTTCCAATGGCGGCTTCATTTCCTTTCCCGGTGATTTTCTAAAGTCAAAATGAGAGTACCCCTAAACATTTTTTTAAGAAAAAAAAGCACTGGAGTATGGTATATGTTGTGGCCTTTCAGATGTTGTTGGACTACAACTTCCATCATCCAGCCCATTGGCCATGCTGACTTGAACTGATGAGAGTTCTAGTCCAACAACATCTGGAGGGCCACAATTTCCCTATCCCTGGCATAAAGAGGCAGATTGAATGGAAGGACTATGACATCAGAAATGGAAATAAATTGTGTCTGAAAGACAAATTAACTGCACTGTTGATATTTGTGATTAAACACTCTGAGAAAGGAACTCTGAGAATGACTGAATATGAGGATAACACTGCGGCTCAATGGTATGTTTTTAGTTAATGGACTAATACGCAATGTATGTGAACAGTGGAATCCTACAACTATGTTGCATATTAGCTCATCAAATAAAAGCATACCATTGAGCCGCAGTATCATCCTGAGATTTATCATCACAGTGCATGCTGTAATAATTATAAGCGCATTAGTACCTTCATTTCTGGGTTTCATCTTATTGGTGATTGGGATTAAATGAATTCTTTACTACTATCAAAGCTCTGTTCAGAATGAAGCTGCAATTATAGAACTACCTTAAATACTGAATGGTCTTATTACTAACATTCCAAGAAGTTGCAACATACATTCCAGGGGAGTCCCAGCATTTAGTGTGCATTTGTTCAAGACCTCAGAGAAAAATGGCAGGTATTATGAGGTTTTTAAAAAGAGAGAAATAAAAAGCTCCAATGCAGTGTAATCCTAAGAGGTAAAAAGGTAAAGGGACCCCTGACAATTAAGTCCAGTCACGAACGACTCTGGGGTTGCGGCGTTCATCTCGCTTTAAAGGCCGAGGGAGCTGGCGTTTGTCCACAGACAGTTTTTCCAGGTCATGTGCCCAGCATGACTAAGCCGCTTCTGGCGAAGCCAGAGCAGTGCATGGAAACGCCATTTACCTTCCCGCTGGAGCGGTACCTATTAATCTACTTGCACTTTGAGGTGCTTTCGAACTGCTAGGTTGGCAGGAGCAGGGACCGAGTAATGGGAGCTCACCCCATCGCGGGGATTCGAACCGCCAACCTTTCGATTGGCAAGCCCTAGGCTCCGTGATTTAGACCACAGCAGCACCTGCGTCCCAATCCTAAGAGGTACTTCCAACTAAATTAAATGAGGTTAATGCCCTAATTAAGTATGCCCCATGTTGTTTAAATCAGGGATGCGCAACATGGTGGGAACCTTCCAGAAGTTGTGGACTGCAACTTCCATCATCCCTGACAATGCTGGTTAGGGAAATGCTCCTATTAGGGAATGCAGCACAATCTTGTTCTGTCTACTCAGAAGTTCCATTGTACAGGTGGCACTGAGGCCTGAACCGATCATAAGGTCGGCAGTTCAAACCCCCACGACAGGGTAAGCTCTTGTTGCTTTGTCCCAGCTCCTGCCAACCTAGCAATTCAAAAGCATACCAGTGTGAGTAGATAAACAGGTACCACTGCAGTGGGGAGGTAAACGTTGTTTCCATGCGCTCTGGCACTCATCACAGTGTTTTATGCGCCAGAAGTGATTTAGTAATGCTGGCCTCATGACCCAGAAAACTGCCTGCGGACAAACACCAGCTCCCTCGGCCTGAAAGATGAGATGAAAGATGAGGTGCTCCAGATGCAACAAAACATGTCTCTCCCATATCGGATGCCAAACAAAAAACCCACGCACCTAGGAAAGACTCTCTCATGTGTTGCTTCTGCACCTTATATTCTTATAACTCGCAGCAAACTATGTAGGAGTAAAATGAGATGGGAATTCTGCTAACTTCCTTCTCAGTTTTGCATGCATCACTGTAATCAGTCTGTAGAGGGCAACCTCCGACCACTCAAGAGTGTACTAGGCAAGGCTAACATTTTAATCCCCTTCTTTCAGCGAGTTCCTCTTACCACAGGTCCCCTATGTATGCATGCATGCATCGCCATCAATGAGCAGCTATTGCCGTATGAATTAGTGATTGTAAGGAGCCAGGAGCGGTGTCCTTTAGAAGGAGATTATTTTCTATGCTGTAATCTTTCACCAAGGATGTTATACAAGTGAGCCAACAATGCATGAGTGAAGGTCAATGGTAAGTCTTTCTGACATTTTGCTTTTAGTCTCAAGCCAATGAGCACTTTGGGTTTGTAAGTTTGAATAGCAAAATATTTAACCTCCCCACACGAGTAAAACAGATGGCAATGATGCAAGATCTAGTGCAACAAAGGAACAACAACTTGATTATTGTTATTTTACTGCAGCAATCATGTATATTGATGTCTGTATGCATAGGTGTGGAGCACTAACACTGAAAGTACAGAGCACATTGACAACAACACGCAAAGATACAGAAATGGAATAGCAAGACATCTCATTTCATTCATTCATTTTATATACTGCTTAATACAGCCATATATTTAAGTGGCTCGCACAAATTGCGGTCATAACACCACAAGTAAAAAGTCAGTAAGGTATAGGTAAAGGGACCCCTGGCTATTAGGGCCAGTCATGACCGACTCTGGGGTTGCAACGCTTGTTGTGGCGTGGGGTTCGTAATTTCAGCTCTCTTGACATAATATGCTGAAGACAGTTCTCTAGTAACACTTCTTTATTAAAGTTGACTCAGTACACAACAGTGCTCATCTCGTGTTATTGGCCGAGGGAGCCGGCGTACAGCTTCCAGGTCATGTGGCCAGCATGACAAAGCCGCTTCTGGCGAACCAGAGCAGCACACGGAAACGTCGTTTACCTTCCCGCCGGAGTGTTACCTATTAATCTGCTTGCACTTTGATGTGCTTTCGAACTGCTAGGTTGGCAGGAGCTGGGACCAAGCAACGGGAGCTCACCCCATCACGGGGATTCGAACCGCCAACCTTCTGATTGGCAAGCCCTAGGCTCTGTGGTTTAACCCACAGCACCACCAGCGTCCCTTTTACTACGTAAAAAGTTAGTACATAGTATCAAAATGCAATAAGAATCCAGTGGGCTATTCCAATGCTTCGAAGAAAAGGCATGGTGACCCATGTTTGTGGCTGGTCTTAACAACTGCATAAGTCCTTTCCAGCTGTTCACTAATTGTATCCATGGAGGGCTCTCCATGCTTACCCCACTGCATCTAAACCTTACTGTCAAAAAGTTACAGCAGGACAGCATTGAACCCCTGCGGGGGACCCAACCACAGGGAGGACTGTAATCAAATATGTTTACCATCCCCCTTTGGACCTTCCCACTTAACACAGAAAGTTTGGAAGCGGAGGAGAAGGGTCCAGTGTGTGCTTCTCCTCAATGTCTGTGCTGATGTCTGAATGTCTGAATAGGGCAGGTATCAAGCATTTTATAGTTTCCATGGATCTTGCAATTCAAAAGTCTCGATCTTCCAGCTCAAGTTAAGGATGGCATGGCCTCCCCTGCCACTATGTTCTCCCAGCTAGAGAGAGAGAGAGATTCTTTGGGGGAGAGTGGGTAACAGGCAATGGAAAACTCTCATTGACACAGAAGTGGCCTTGCAGGTATATTTCCTACAAGCCCCATGATTCCTGGCAATAAATGATATTCCACACATAATTTACAGGAGGGGTCCTGTGGGATTTCTCCTAAGTTGATGGGGACCCTCTACCATCTGCTACCCACTCCCTTTCCCCAAAGTTAAAGTGTAATTTTATTTGTTTGTTTTTTAGCTTGGGAAAGAGAAGGACTAGGAGGGTTTGGCAAGCGACCACTTTTCAAGTATTCATATGGCACAGTATTAATTTTCTTTCGTTATCAAGCATTCTACTGGAATGCTGCAAAAGCCCAAATTATTTTCAGGGCAACCCAAAGACGGTTTGCACAAAACGCTCCGAACAGATTGTCCCCATCTCATTCAAATTACTGTGTCACAAAGAACGAGTGATACACAGCACAGTAGAACTAAGATGAATCTTGGCTCATTTTCAAGGGTTTGGGAGTGCAGAAATGACCAGGGGAATTCATTCTCCATTTTGGCTCAGGTTTAGGACATTGAACATGCTACTAAAAACAAAGGGCAGATGAGCCTCAGTAGTTCTGACTTGTTTGGATATTCTCATTAATTCGTCAGCCAGCCACCAGCCAGCCCATTATTTCAGAGTCAAACTTGTTCTGATGGCAAGCATTGCTGCGCTGACTTTTTGGCCTTCTTCTGATCGCTCTGTTCTCCCTTTCGATGCTCTATTGCAATACTACTTGCAATGCTAGTGACAATCTCTGCAAACAAATAAGCCTCCATTTTCTGCAACTGCTAGCCTCCTATTGCAAAATAAATTAATCCAGCCAAACCCCAGCGAACAATCTTTGTTTCATGCAAAATTTGAGTACGTACACAACTCTGTCTACCACAAGACCAAAACCCATCACATAAATTGTATTGTAGTGTATATTTTCCAGCTCCCCAGCTCTCTGCAGTCAAATATTTTCTAAGAGATTCATAATGAATGGCATCTAATCAGTGAGTGTATATTAATCTGACAATTCATTAATGTAATTTCAAAATGATTATACTTTATTGCCTACCATTTAAGACAGAACCATAAAAGTGCACATTATAAGTTGGGGGTGGTGTTCTTAGTAAGCCATTTTAACAAGCTAGAACAGAACCATCAAACATGTTTCCCATCTTATCTGAGCTTAGAGATAAGGTGCTGATTTCTCCCTCTCTGAAGATCATCACCTGCATTAAAATAATCGATGGGATATATCTTTAAGAGCAACTTCAAAGAGGATTAAGGATTCAGATCCTTTTTTTGTTTTTTTGTTGGAGGATGCAACACTATACTGATTTTTTAAATTATTTTTTTGTAATTAAAGCTGAAATCAGTCCAGCTTTGTGTGTGTACAATGCTTCTTACAATTTATAGCTAATTGGCAGGTGAGCAAGATAAGTAGCACCAGAATGCCACTTGATGCTGTTCATGCCTAAAGGAGGACCCAGAAGCCTTTCACACAGGAAGAGGCTATTCAAATATACATTGAAGACGAGCAGAATGACTTTCACCTAAGGGAATAAGACAAGTGACTTACTATCCAGCAGAAAGTTCGTTGCATTTCAGGAAACAGGGGAGAGATGACAGGAAACTTGAGTGCTAGAAAACTCTTCAGTTACTTCACTGTTTGGTTGAAATTACAGAATGGGGATATTTGACTTGCAGCCAAGCTTCAGTAAGCTTGTAGAGATTTGTCCTTCATATTTTTAATTAGTTGATTGCACTGCAAACCAATCCATAGAACACTGCCTGTTGAGGGCATGGTGGGCCACTTTTACTTCCTGGCTGGATTACCAATTGCTCATAGTAAACAGATATTGAGAGCTCTGTTATGGGCCCAGGCCATGGTTGGGGTAAGTGTTCTAAAAGTGAGTTGAGGTGCAGCACAGCAATTCAGAAGCAAATGTTATCTGCAGCACATCCCACCCTCTTCCCCAAGTGGTTTTCCAAGGTATCATCTATGATTAACAGGTCATGAGTTAATAATTCTCATACAGAATGTGGTCCATAAACCCATTCCTGAATCAGACCATCTACTATTTTCTCCAGCAGCCACTAAGAAGTTTGCAGGAAGGAGGTCATAGTGATGCCATAGTTATCCCCAGTTGTTTACTGAGCTAGTCCTATACAGGGAACCAGGCAGTGGGCCTTCTCGGTAGTGGCGTCCGCCCTGTGGAATGCCCTCCCATCAGATGTGAAAGAGATAAACAACTACCTCACATTTAGAAAACATCTGAAGGCAGCCCTGTTTAGGGAAGTTTTGAATGTGTGACATTTTAATGTATTTTAATCTTTGCTGGAAGCCACCCAAATAATTTATTATTATTATTATTATTATTATTATTATTATTATTATTATTATTATTGGAATGGGTAGCATATCTGAAACATCTCTGCTATGAAGGCTATGAAGCAGATTCCTATCAAGTAAGCTAAATGTAGTTTCCAGGATCTCTAAACTATAGTTCCTAAGATCATTGGTGTACAAATATGCTAAGACTACTAGCTGTCAGGCATAGGCAAACTCAGCCCTCCAGATGTTTTGGGACTACAACTCTCACCATCCCTAGCTAACAGGACCAGTGGTCAGGGATGATGGGAATTGTAGTCCCAAAACATCTGGAGGGGCGAGTTTGCCTATGCCTGCTCTATGTCAAACATAAGGTCATATATCTTTATTTCTCATTCCCAGCAGTGAGGACCCCATCGTCATGGTGATGTGTGTATTTGGCAGTAATCACTTGTCAACATAATGCAGTCACAGCCCAAATGCCTGGATGTTCCACCACTACTTTCACAAGATCTTAATGCTCGAAAGGGGCACTATTCCCGTCCATCCCCACAGTGTCCAAATAAATACCTGAGTTGAAGGGATGTGAGAAACCCCCAGATGAGAAAATGCAACACATGAGGCTCACTGATAGCCTTATGGCACACAGCTGCCCTCACATTATTGGGTGATGAAGGACATCTGAGGTACGAGACATCTCACAACTATGATGGCAAACTCTCATTTTCATTCTTGTTTTCATATGCACCAGATAACTTCCAAAGAATCCTGGGTAGTGTCGTTTGTTAACGGTTCTGGTAACTGTAGCTCTGTGAGGGGTAAACCAGACAGTCTAGGGCACGGGTGTCAAACACAAGGCCCGGGGGCCTAATCCGGCCCGCCAGACCTCGTCATGTGGCCCGCGTAGCCGTCGACAGTAGCCGCTGACAGTAGTTCTGGAGCCTGCGATTGGCCAAGGGTCAAAACCGGGGGCGGGGCTGCAGGCGGAGGCCAGGGCGCTGGAGCCACGCTGACGGCCTTGGCCAGGGAATTTCAATTTCGAATGAGGCTGAGGGAGGCGGTGGCACAGCGGCCAGATGGGGAAGTGAGATGCAGGAGGAGGAGGAGGAAGCCCGCCGAGGAGGTAGGAAAGCCCTACAGGCGCCGCCGGCAAAGTTGGTGCCGGGATGGAGCAGCGCTGGATTTTTTTTTGGCGGGCTTTGCTGTTGTCTCCGAGAGCGAGTGAGGCGGCACTGGGGAGCCGTCGCCCGCCGCTTCCCTTCCTCTCCTCGGCTGCATCCGGGAGGTGGGCGGGCGAAAGGGACGCAGAGTGAGCCTGAGAGGGAAGTAGGCGAAGCGCAACAGCCGCTCTCTTGATGGAGCTGGGTTTCTCTTCCCTCTTCCCCCGTTTTCTCCTCATAGACACTCGGGAGGGTGCCTGGCTTTTGCTCTGCCCCCCACCCCCGAGCCGCCCTTTGGCTTCTCAGTTCCGGCGGAGCTGCTCCCCAGGGGGCGGCCGGGAGGGAGGAGGCGGCGACGGCACGGGTTCCTGCTCTTCCCGCTCTGCCGCCTCCTCCTCTCAGCCCCTCGTGATGTAGGGCTCCAGATGGAGTCGCCTCACGGTTTGAGTAGGTGGGAGGGGAATTTTTTTTGGGGGGGGAGGTTTTCAAGCCTCCTCTGCCTGCAGTCCCGGTAGGGAGAGGCGGCGGCGAAGACGACAACAGCGCGGGTGGGGGGAAGAGCAGCTCTGAGGCGAAGATGCACGTCCGCTGGGGCTGCCGCCGCCTTCCTCCTCGGGAAATCCGCTGCCCTCCCTCAGCACCAGGGGAAGGGACTCTGGCGCTGAGGAGGGAGGATGCAAAAGCAAAGCAGGGAGTTGGCGCTGCACCGCATGTTCCTGCCCCTCTCCAAAGCATGGGGTGGGTTGCAGCGTGTGGCATCCTGCCTAGCGGGGTTTGGGTGTGCACAGGGCAGGAGAGGGAAGCCCTCTTTCCATCTGCAGGTTTTTAATCCCAGCAGTGGCTTTCTCCTTCCTGCGAAGGATTAGTTGAGCCTCCCCCCGAAGCCGTCAATCCCCACCTTTTGTTCAAATTTCCCTCGTTTACATCCCCTCCCACACACGCGCCACGACGCAGGAATGTGATCCGCGTGGGGGCGGGAATGAGCTTACATTATTACAAAAAACAGTAATAATTGAATGCAGTGACAATAATTTATGATAATAAAGAGTGGACACATAGTCCTACAGACACAACCGGCCCTTTGAGGGTGACCAAACTGCTGATGCGGCCCCCGGTGAATTTGAGTTTGACACCCCTGGTCTAGGGTTCTTAGTGGAGATGGGCTGTTTCAAATGTGCCTTAAATGTCTAGTGTGTGTGCAAGCTTAGTTTGGGACAGCCACTCTATAAACTTGTATCAATGTTATACCATTTCATGGGTCTACACCTCCCTCCCTCCCTCCCTCCCTCCCTCCCAAATGCTGGAAATCACAGTTTGGTAATGGTCACTGTGAGACTTTTGCTAGAGATCTCTAGCCCTCTTTACTAACTAGAGGACCCAGGGGGCTCTGGCTATTTAAAAGAATGTATGCCTAAGTTAAACATTATTATTCTCCAGAAAAAAATTGACTGAACTTATGCCTTAGAACGGTGGGTGAAGAAATGGAAGGATTAGCTTTTGCTCTCCTTGAATTCAAAGACCACTCCAAACCCCACATGACACAGAGTTTAAATGGATCACTGCTTAGTCATTTGAGATGCTCTTTGGCTCAAAAATGTCAAGTGTAGGGCAAACACCTGCATAGTTCAAGTCTGTAGGAATGGCACATAAAAAAATAAAATAATGCTAGAGTAAAGCGGTGCAACGAAACTCCCATGAAACAAAATGACAGTTGTTGTAACATCCGCACAAATATATTTAACACTTTCTCATGCAGGACTAAGTATGTTTACGCAGAAATGTATCTCTAAAATTGATGGGACTTACTCCCTACTCAAAGGACGCCAGCATTGCAGCCTTAACATCAGTTGTGCTGAGGATCAAGGATTCTTGTGCCTATGCTAAAAGCAGAAATATATATTTGAATGGAATTGATTTGCATAACCCAGCAGACTATACTTACAGTGAAGCTACTGCAACATGTTGAAGAGGAGTCACACAATCCTCAACCCATAGGAGCCAACTCCTAGGGGCTGAGGCCCCTTGCCCCCCCCCCCATAAAAATATTTTAGGCGCACCCCCCCCCAGTTGATAGGCATTGCCATTCAAACGGGGTGTGTATGCTGTGTCCTGGGATCAATTATGCGGGGCAGAGCTTACCTACCCCCCTCCCAATATTTTACTCAAGTTGGCACCCATGCCTTGGCCTAAATCTCACCTTATCCCTGAATTTTACCAAAGAATCATAGAGTTGGAAGAGACCACAAGGGCCATCCAGTCCAACCCCCTGCCAAGCAGGAAACACCATCAAAGCATTCCTGACATATGGCTGTCAAGCCTCTGCTTAAAGACCTCCAAAGAAGGAGATTCCACTGCTGAACAGCTCTCACTGTTAGGAATTTCTTCCTAATGTTTAGGTGGAATCTTCTTTTTTGTAGTTTGAATCCATTGCTCCGTGTCTGCTTCTCTGGAGCAGCAGAAAACAACCTTTCTCCCTCCTCTATATGACATCCTTTTATATATTTGAACATGGCTATCATATCTCCCCTTAACCTTCTCTTCTCCAGGCTAAACATACCCAGCTCCCTAAGCCGTTCCTCATAAGGCATCATTTCCAGGCCTTTGACCATTTTGGTTGCCCTCCTCTGGACACGTTCCAGCTTGTCAGTATCCTTCTTGGACTGTGGTGCCCAGAACTGGACATAGTACTCCAGGTGAGGTCTGACCAGAGCAGAATACAGTGGTACTATTACTTCCCTTGATCTAGATGCTATACTCCTATTGATGCAGCCCAGAAGTGCATTGGCTTTTTTAGCTGCTGCATCACACTGTTGACTTATGTCAAGTTTGTGGTCTACCAAGACTCCTCGATCCTTTTCACATCCTGTATTTGTGCCTTTCATTTTTATTTTTATTTTGCCCAAGTGTAGTACTTTACATTTCTCCTTGTTAAAATTCATCTTGTTTGCTTTGGCCCAGTTGTCTAATCTGTTAAGGTCATTATGAAGTGTGATCCTGTCCTCTGGGGTATTAGCCACCCCTCCCGATTTGGTGTCATCCGCAAACTTGCTCAGGATGCCCTCAAGCCCATCATCCAAGTCATTAATAAAGATGTTGAATAAGACTGGGCCCAAGACAGAACCCTGTGGCACCCCACTAGTCACTTCTCTCCAGGATGAAGAGGAGCCATTGATGAGCACCCTTTGGGTACGGTCAGTCAGCTGACTGGTTCTAGACAAGCCATTGTCTCACAATCCCAATGCCTAGCCAGGGCAGTCTCGAGCAGGTCAGGCGCCCTGACGCTGAGGCGTGGAGATCACTCCGGCACCCCTGCCCTCACAGTGCGCAGCATGGCTTCCTAGACTATACCTAGAGCCGGTCCTGTGCCTAGCAGTACTATGGGAATCACAGCAGCATTGTACTAATGCAGCATGGTAGTTAAGCAAGTGTACTGTGAATCATGAAATTACATTTTCAGAGCTCGCTGCTGACATGAACCCATGAAGTGGCCTTAGTGATCTTTGTAGTCAACTCCTCATTGAGTTGGGGTAAGCATTCCACTCAGAGAATTCCATGCCCCTTGCTTTGATTCCAGTAATGACCAATGGGATGAGGTGAGGCAAAGCCGCAGAGCTGCCCTCTGAACACTGGCATCACTGCATCTCGCGGTGCTGGGCGGATCAGAGTGGCAGCAATGTGGCGGCAGTGATGTGGCTGCTCAGATGCAGTGGTGAAGCCAATCTGGAGCTCCTGCTGGTGTTTCCATGGAGCCCTGATCTTGCCAGTGTCCTGCCCCATTCCAGTTTCACCGAGATAGATTGTAAAAATGCCAGTACTTGGAGTGGGAAGCCTCCTGTCTTTCTGTCCAAAAAGACCACTTCTCTTTAAGGTTACCCACTGTGTTATTTCTCAGACCTTCAAATGCTTCATAGTTCCATTACATCTTCAGTACCTCCATTGCACGGCCAGCACTTTTGGCTCATCACCATTATTATTGTTTATTAAACTTGCATGATGAAAACTTACCTGTTTATTCAGGCCATGGTTGGCTACTGATGTCAGCCATTTAACATACTTTTTAAGTTACACCTTGCACTGCCTATTAATGCTACCAGATTTCTTTTATTGCTGTTATTGTATTTTTAATGACTTTTACTGTAAAGCTCCCTGATATGTTTTCATAATAGGTAGTATATAAATATTTTAATTCTGCTAATAAACAAAGCTAGTCATTGGATGATAGAATTCAACCGGCAGAATGCATCTGTTAACATTTATTTGTATTATAGATGGCTCCATTGTTTCATGCAGCCAAGTTCAGATAACTGTGTTTTTGCTGTCAACACATGCAAATGGTGTGCGATCTCTGGCCTGCGTACTTACAGCACATGTAAATGATTAAGAAAATTATGTTTGGTTTAAGTATACTGTACATTGTGCAGCAGAATGAGGAAAAAAAGAGAGACGCTGGAATGTCCCCAGAGTTTTACAAGGACAACATGGGTTAACAAATCACATAAGAAAATTCTTTCTGGTTATTAAAAGGTTAAATGACATTGATAACCATGGTGTTTGTTCTCTCTCTCTCTCTCTCTCTCTCTCTTTCTCTCGGCAAGTTTAATAAGCCCATATCAAGACCATCTAGGCCTTGAGCTTTTGAAGATTTAAGACTTTTAAATGTGAAGCACCTCATTATTATCTGAATATTTTCAATAGAGAGAGAAGATAAGACATTGATATGACACCAGTTATCAGTGGTATTTGTTTGACTTTGACTTCTATTTGAAATGCGCACCATTTGCCTTTTTTGTGGATAGTAGAATCAAACGCTTATGAACTGTACAGTATAAGGCAATGTATCGGTTTTCAAATAAGAACATAAAAAGGAGACCGGTCTGTTTTCTCGCTTTGTATAAATAAAGAGCTATTGTACGGTGCAGCATATAACATTTGCTACATGGCCAATTGACTTCCTTCCTATTAATCAACTACACTGTTTACCTTCTTATACAAACCATTTCAAAACCATTAAAACTAAGAGGATTAGCATCACATTTCTGGCAAAATGTGCTTTTATTTCAGCAAATACTGGTTTCACTCTCTGAAGAGATTAAAAAACCTGAAAGAAATGGCTTCTTCATTGTTGCACACTCACTGACACAAGTATATGCTATATATTTCTCTTTTTTTAAAAAAAAAAAAAGTACAGCCCTTCTATCCTATTAAAGACTGAAAACGAGTTAGATTACCACCAAAAATATAAAAAAATAACCCCTGAAATTTGAGTTAAATCCCATCAATGTGATTTAGAGCTTCTGACTTTGCTATGTATAAATAGCATAGCTTTAGTTAGGAATCAGTAGGGCACGTTTGATATAGATGAAAATGCTTCCTTTTAAAAGCCATTGTTTGCTAAGGTGCAATTCTGTTAAATGGGTTTTAAATGGAGACAGAGTGCTTCACTTAGCTTTGTATTCTTTCTACAGTTAAATGAGTGAGATTCCATTTTATTCAATAAGCATGCATGCAAGACAAGATACGACTCTGACATCCATGGTGAGTGTTGGACGCAATGTCATCAATCCATCATGCTTTATGCAGCAGTAGTGTAACTCAAGCACCAACCAAAGAATAGCATCTGAAAAACAAAGCCTACAATAGACAGGTACAGCGGACATAATTGACAGGAAGTCAGATAAACAGGAGATAAGACACATCCAGCACTCGAGACAAAAATTGCACTAAGATCAAAGATATCCAGAGAGGCAGAATTCAGGCAGTGGTGTTATTTTTATTTTTGCACAAGAGTCTGTCTTTGAATCCTGCGGCAGTCTGTGGAAGCACAAATGTATCAGGATATTTTTTGTCCTCATGTCCCCATGGCCTGGATCATATAAAACAAACATGGAATAACGTGGATGGTACCATACAGAAAACGTGAAAATAGATAACCAATGGATGACTATAATGGGTGCGATCTAATGCTGCTGTTCCATTCACGGAACAGCTTTTGAACCAGCAGAAGCATCCACTGATGGAAGAGGAATTTCTCTAATCCTGTGTTACCTCTGCCACATGTTATCATGCCACCTTCCACACTGTTCTGGAAGGAAATAGCCCCCTGGGGTGGGGGATTCTGAGACATAAAGGAGCTACAGCAGGAAGAGGGAATCGGAGAAAATTCCATTCATGTAGGTGTGGCTCATGGGCCAAACTTGGCCCGCCAGGCCTCCCTATTTGGCCCATGGGACATTTATTTCTGAAACCTCAGCCACCTGCCCCACATCTGACATCATATGTGATGTCAGGTGTGGGGTACAGAAAGCCACTCCTTCAGAAAGCTTGCCTGAAATGAGGGAATTCAATCCTGCTTTATTCAGAGAGCCAGTTTTGTCAGATGAGCAGGGCAACCCACCTCTCAAACGCCTGCTGTCAATAGTGTGTCAGATGATTGAAAGGGAGGTGGTCCCACCCAGCTGTCAAAGTGGGCTCACCAGCATGGGGGAGATAAACATTGGACCTGCCAGACCAAAAGGGTCCCCTT
The DNA here is from genome assembly GCF_965207765.1 of Zootoca vivipara. Classification (NCBI taxonomy): domain Eukaryota; kingdom Metazoa; phylum Chordata; class Lepidosauria; order Squamata; family Lacertidae; genus Zootoca; species Zootoca vivipara. The sequence goes on from NC_142588.1 coordinate 42,344,829, forward strand.
ACCCCTGCATAAGCAGGTGTCTCCACTAGACCCACCCTATGAGTTTCATCCACCAGATAATTTCTGAAGTCCCACTAAATTGCAATGTTCTTTTACTGGTAGAAGTCTGGGGCAAGACTAAGTGAGGGCTAAGTGAAAACATACACTGCAATAGCAGCAATATATGCCTGTAGAAGGCAAGTTGTATGTACATACATATTCTGGTTACGTAACTTGCAATTGCTTATTGATTTATGTGGGGCTGCACTGTTAAAGATGTTTCTGTTTGATTTCAAATGGGAATTTGTTTTATTTAAATACGACCGAAGTCATTAAGGGCAATGAATTCAAAGTGGCATGTGAATAGATGACACTGGTTCATGTTTGTTTTAGTCTGAAGTGGCATAGTAGTTCTGGGTGACAATGTACTGTTTTGAGTTTGGGGTGGCAGGAAGTAGGCTTTATGCAGAGACCCCTCTAATCCCTAAAGCCAGTAAATGTTAGAATTTAATAAAGGCTTCTAATTCTTGGAATAGCCAGGCTAGCCTCCTGGTGGGTTGATAGCCTGAGTGATGGGGCATTAAGGGGGATTAAGGGGTTCAGTGTGAAATGGCAAATGGGGGGGGGGGCTCAACAGAAGAAGCCATAGATTGGAATTGAAAGTGGGAGTAATGTGATCTAGAAGTAGAGCAGCAAACCAGAGAGTCAGAGAAAAGTTTGAGAGTAATGTTCTATTTCTGTTTGAATCTAAGCCTGTGGCTATGGGAGAAACAAGGCCATTTGGGGGTGTTAATGCTGTGAACCAGTCCACCATAGGCTCAGGTTGTATATATGTGTAAACAAATCAAATGCCATAAAGACAGCACAGTCTTGGCTGGGCCTCATTACAAAAGGCAGCACAGACCCTGGGTAACAGCCTTGTCCTGGCCCACCCCAGCTAAGGAAGACACATGTCTGATAGCTAAGAAGCACTTACAGCAACACCCATGGTGCTGTGGATTCACATGCACTCAAGGATGCTTCTAGCCATAAAGGAAGCTGTCCCTCAGATCTATGCCCTGAAGAGTGGTTGCAGCAACAGGGAGACCCCACTGCTCTGCCAGCTTATATACCTTCCTCTGATGGGTTGCATACTTGTAACCCTAGACTTCCCCTGCATGGAAGTCACCACTTCTCTTCCCTCTTCAAGCCCTTCCTGGTTCTAGGAGACAGCAGGGCGGGGAAAGATGGGGAGTCTACTGACTCAACAGTCACCAGAACAGCATCTTCTTCTACCACACTATGTGCCTTCCCTCCCCCCCAACTCTGCCCAGGCTACTGCCTTGTGGGCGGTGCCAAACCCCAAATATCACTGGTCCCCTCTCCTGGGTTACTCCTCTGCTCCCCCACCTCCATCCACCTCCATCGGACACAAAATCAACATTTTGATGTCAATGAGTGAAGGGAACAAAGTCTCTGTCTTAACACACTTTCTACTGTGTGAACTGATTACAGCCCAAACACCACCATCAAAGTAAATGAGATGACTATCCTGGTCCTCCTTTTAGGATTCTGCACTTGCACTGGGATTCTGCTCTTGCACAGAGACAGACATCTGTCTTATTTCTGTTTCCCTCTAAGCCAGTCTTCCAAACTGGTGCCCTCCATATGTTTTGGACTATAACTCCCACCAGTCCCAGCCAGTAGTCAGGGAAAAGGATGGGGCAGAAATGCAGTTCAGTTTTCACTTAAAGGCAAATCTACTCAATTCACACTTCCTGAAACAATAAGCAAAGTGAATTGCAATCATCCTTTAAAATTCGGACTTCTCTGAATTTTGCAGTGTGGTACTTCAACCAGGTGACATGTACAAAAACTAGGTAAAGTGTGAATAGAGATGCATACATTAATGTAAATAACCTTTACCCCTTTCCCTTTACCCTGTTAAGGGTCGCAGGTGGCGCTGTGGGTTAAACCACTGAGCCTAGAGTTTGCCGATCAGAAGATCGGCGGTTCGAATCCCTGCGACGGGGTGAGCTCCCGTTGCTCAGTCCCAGCTCCTGCCAACCTAGCAGTTTGAAAGCATGTCAAAGTACAAGTAGATAAATAGGGACCCCTACAGCGGGAAGGTAAACAACATTTCCGTGTGCTGCTCTGGTTCGCCAGAAGCGGCTTTGTCATGCTGGCCACATGACCTGGAAGCTGTACGCCAGCTCCCTCGGCCAATAATGCGAGATGAGTGTGCAACCCCAGAGTCGGTCATGACTGGACCTAATGGTCAGGGGTACCTTTACCTTTACCCCTTACTTCAACCAGGTGACATGTACAAAAACTAGATAAAGTGTGAATAGAGATGCATACATTAGTGTAAATAACATATGCAGGTGCATTATACTAGGAGTAGCTGATTGCAGAAATGCGTGCAATTAGCAAAATTGCATACAAAAGATCTGTGCATTCACACTTAAATGCTGATGCATTTGTTTAACAAAGATATTAGTGTCGTTGTTTTATCTTCATAGGAACATGCTGGTGTCAAGAGACGATAAACTCCATGTTCACTGGGTGACCTTGGGCCAGTTTCTATCTCTCAGCTTAGCCTACCTCACAGGGCTATTCAAAGGATAGCCTTTGTGTGGTTGTGTATGGAGGGGAGACACTGCATGCAGCCCTGAACTCCTTGGCTGAAAACATGCTGAAGGACAAAAATACCAATCTGAGAGGCTGTGTGTACAGTACTAATATACTCAGTGACCCTAATCAAAGCATCTTACTCAAGCACTGTGTCATGAATCCAGATGACTTTCTCTAAATCAAGCAGGTTAAGTAATACTTAAAGCACTTGCCTTGCTGAGCAGATTGCATACATCAGTGCTACAAGGTATATATGCAGCAGGGCCTAAAAGAGCTTAATTTAAGTCCTTGTTTCTGTCTAAAGAGTTAAATGCTACCATGTCCAATCTTTTAAGCTGGCTAAAGGGGGTGGGGGTGGGGGGAGGCACAATAGATTCAGCTACCTATACTGTATATTAAAAGGTTTCTGATTTTTTCAAAATGATAACCTGCTGAAGGAAATGATGTACCATGCCACAGTACCTGGTTGTCTAATTGCAAACCATGCAACCTTATCCCCATAGAGATTCTCAGATAAAACACCACTGTCATCACCTCCACCCACTCTGGCTCCATTCTTTGTGCTCTACAGCAGGTAAGACAAGCAACGAGGCCTGGTGAGTTTAAAAGGTAGAGTACATTTGAGAAACCGGACAATTACAAATGCCCGTGTGGACACACGTGCAGAGGGAATGTAACAAGTTAGTGAAAGAAGGCCTTTCAACTGGGAACTATTAAAAGGCAATGTTTGGCTTAAAGAACAGCCATAACCTTGAATTACAACATTTTCAGGCTACTTGCAACCAAGGACCTCAAAGAACTTGTCTGCATGTTGAACAGCTTATTGCTAGTTTTTAAAGTTGTGCACAATAAAGTTCTATCTATCCACCTATGAGGGAAAGTCTGTCAATCAAGATGTCTTCATGTAGCATTTCTCAAAATTACAACAAGAAGTGTTGAGGCTCATCCTCTAAATTTACCAGATCCCCCTAAACCAGGCATGGCCAAACCTGGCCCTCCAGTTGTTTTGGGACTACAATTCCCATCATCCCTGACCACTGGTCCTGTTGGCTAGGGATGGTGGGAGTTGTAGTCCCAAAGCAGCTGGAGGGCTAGGTTTGGCCATGGCTGCCGTAAACAGTGTCTCACTTCTGCACCCCTGTGGTGTTTCTTTCCCAAGGACTCAGGCCCTCACTCCACTTGCAACTGGGTTCTTTCACAAACCTTGTCCTCCACCTCTTCATCTCTTGGTGTAAGAGATCATTGCAAGGTTCACTGGCTCATGAGGACTCTTGCCTTCCAGCCAGCTTGTGTGGGGCTTCTCACACTATCCTTAAACCTGATTTAATCACGATCAAGAAGATGAAATGTGTCAGCCCATGTTTTTAAAAAATCCTGGATGCTTTTGTAGAAGCAGAGGGCAGAGCCAGAGTGAAAACTGGAGGTTCAGAGGTGGATCACAGAGGAATCCAGAGGTCTAATTGCCCACCATAATTCATTCTTTATTGCCTCCCAGGCATGTTTTTCAACATTTGGTATCAGCACATGCTCAGCAGGAACAAATGAAACAGTTGTACTATCTTTGTACTTACATCTAGAATTTGCAAACTGAGCAAAAAAAACCCCAACAATTTACAAGAGCATAACAAAACCAGAGACACTGCATTTTTGTCTATCGTTTAAAGAAAGTTTGAACTTAAAGGAGTAATAATTGGGTTATTAGCTGAAGCCACAAGATAGTCTTAAAAAGCAGTTTAGTGAAGTAGGGATATAAGCTTCAAATGATGGCAATGGGGAGAGAAATTGCCAGATTATGCTACTAATTAAAAGGATAGAAAATTCAGCAATGGCAGATCCCCTACAAGAAATATTTTAGCAAACAGGGCCGGCTCTAGGTAGACCCCCCGGTGGCGCGGTGTGCCAGGGCGCCGGGCTGGTAGGGTGGGCGCCACGCGGCAAAGCCGCGCGGAAGCCATGCTGTGCCCTGCGAGGGCGGGGGTGCCAGAGCGATCTCCACCCCTCAGCACCAGGGCGCGCAACCTGCTCGAGACTGCCCTGTTAGCAAAAAACATTTTAGCAAAAAAATAACAAAATCCAACATCATAGTGAATATTGTTGTCCTATTTAGGTAGAACTAGATTTTTACATTCTACATAACTAGATTTGCTGTCCCTGGACTTGATAAGACATGTAATGTAAGTCAGCAAATTACTTTTATTATCATGAAGAGCCGGACATGACTAAACAACAACAATCACTGAACTAGGGAGAGTAAATGATCAAAGCAAGACACCTTCCCTTGCCAGATTTCTAAGCCTTCTTTAAGTGAGACTGGTGCAAATAGCATCACAGATTCTGGCAGGATGTTTCCATGTGCTAGATTTTGATAACCCAGAGCCAAATAAGATTTAGAAGGGCGGGTAACAAATTATGAAGTGCATTTATTGGGGCCAGTCTCATAGTGATCATCAACCTGAGCTCTGACCAACCACAAATTTTACACTCTTTTGGAGCCACAAGTCTATTTAATATTGTAATTATCAATGTACACTAAGGGAGGCGAAGTAACCATTTTAGCCTTAATACCATCCTCTTTAGGGTCTCATGAGTTATTGCTCCTTAGGTATGTGAAGTTTACCTTCACATAGGATGCTTATAGTGTGCCTTCTCTTAACTCATGTTCCTTGCCTTTAAAACCCCATTTTGCACAATCCCCTGTCAGGTTTCCCAAAATGCCTTTGTTTTCATGCTTCATACCATTGGCTTTTTATCCCATCATCTATGCTATCCCTCCGTCTGTGGGTTAGGTATTGGAGATGCTGTACTTCAGTGCTTCCATTTGTTCCCATGGGGTCTGTTTCAGAGAACAGCATTGGGTGATCTTTTTTAGCCCCACAGTTGTGTTGTACAGTGCTGCAAGGTACCATTTTGTCCTCAGTGCTACTTAATATCTATATGAAGCTGTTTGGGGACAGTATGGGGGGATTTGGAACATAATATCATCAATATCAGGGACCCAGGTGGCACTGTGGGTTAAACCACTGAGCCTACGGCTTGCTGATCAGAAGGTCAGCGGTTCGAATCCCTGTGACGGGGTGAGCTCCCGTTGCTCGGTCCCAGCTCCTGCCAACCTAGCAGTTCCAAAGCACGTCAAAGTGCAAGTAGATAAATAGGTACTGCTCCAAGCGAGAAGGCATTTCCGTGTGCTGCTCTGGTTCTCCAGAAGTGACTTTGTCATGCTGGCCACATGACCTGGAAGCTATACGCCGGCTCCCTCAGCCAATAATGCGAGATGAGCGCGCAACCCCAGAGTCGGTCACGACTGGACCTAATGGTCAGGGGTCCCTTTACCTTTACCTTATCATCAATATGCTGATGACCTCCAAGTCCATTTCTCTAACATCTGAATCAGATGCTGTTGCACAAGTTCTAGGCCAATGTTTGGACACAGTGATAGGCTAGATGAGGGTCACTAAACTGAGACTAATACCTGTCAAGATGGAGGCCCTGTGGGTGGCAAGATCAGGGCACCTTGGACACAACAATAGGAGCATAAGATTGGCTCCACTGGTGTGCCTGCTGTGCCTGAACTTCACTGCCGACCTACCAGATCAATGAATAATAATAATAATAATAATAATAATAATAATAATAATAATAATATATTATTTATATCCCGCCCATCTGGCTGGGTTTCCCCAGCCACTCTGGGTGGCTTCTAACAGAAAAATAAAATAAAATAATTGAGTAAACATTAAAAGCATCCCTAAACAGGACTGCCTTCAGATGTCTTCTAAAAATCTGGTAGCTGTTTTTCTCTTTGACATCTGATGGGAGGGCGTTCCACAGGGCGGGCGCCACTATTGAGAAGGCCCTCTGCCTGGTTCCCTGCAACTTGGCTTCTCGCAATGAGGGAACCACCAGAAGGCACTGGACCTCAGTGTCCGGGCAGAAACAATGGGGGTGGAGACGCTCCTTCAGGTATACTTCACTCAAGGGAGGCAGCAGTTATGAATTACTTGTCTCTGCAGCCACAGCAAGCACTTTGATTCTCCAGTGGAGGTGCACCCCATTGTCTCTTGAGACAGACAGATGACAACATGTATATATGTAATGATTATTTTCCCTTCATAGTAACAAAATCAACAAATATTAGATAGAAAGATGATAGATGATAGACGGACATATTAAAGTTCATGGAAAGACATGAAGTTCAAAAATATAGCTAGATTTTTTTCCTGAATGATGCCTCTTCCTCTTTACTATGAAATACTTTATTATTTGTCCTTCTTTACCAGCAACAGCACAAAGCTTGTCTGAAGCAAATTCTTATTAAAGTTTTAACATACAATATTTGCACCTAGCTGTGTTGGCAGATGTAGTTATGTGTTACTGCCAACTGCAGGAACATTTCTTACCTTTGTTTGAAAACAATCAGGAAACTGGCCTGCAGTTATGCTTTGCTACAAATATGAACTTTGGGATTCGTTCATGCAAGGGCCTGCAAATTTTTGATTTAACATTTGAGTGGTGTTTTTTGGAAAAATAATTTGCAACATCTTCTATGGGACACAAAATGAAAAAGGTGGCCTGGTTGGAATTGGTAGCTTATTAGCTAATTATTATTTACAGAGAAAACTATTACTGTTAACTGTCATCAGTAAGAGCTGTCATGCAATGCAGTATTCTTTTTTTAAACAACTGTTTCCCTGACTAGTTTTGTATGCAAATTGAAACCTTTCTGTTTGTCTTATTTTCATTTTGAACAAACACCGTTAAGTAAACTCTATTTTGAATGCTCTAGACTTCAAGTTAAAGACTTTTTATTGTGAAGAAACAATGTTCAATTGTGTTTGGCTTGATTAATGCTATGCTTGTCTGCAGAACAATATAACAAAGATTATCACTATTTGGCCAGACCAGGAGAAAAATTCTGTCAATGGAGACAAACAAAGTTCCTGTAAAATAGCAAACACAGAACCACATTGAATTTTTCTCTCTCTCTGTTCCTTTAATTGCTACATGAACCAAGCCAGCCCAAATGAAAAATGCCCAGTTATTTATTCAAAAGATTCCTTTGCCACTCTTCAAAAATAAGGTCATATAAAAGATAATACATAGGTGGGTTTTTGTTTTTTAAAAGACTTAACGCATCTCTGAAAGTCCAACAAAAAGCTGGGTTTCTACATGACATCTAATATAATACAAGGGTGTGTGAGACACACTTCAGTGGGGAGGTCATTCTAAAGACTTGTTGCTGAAAAATTGGAAATGATCCATTAAACAGGTTTGTAGCTAAATACCTAGGAGCTCAGTATTCAGGAAGCAGGGATTCATTTCAAGAAATTGACCTTCTGGTTTACTTTTTTTTTCTGGCATGCAAGTGAAGAAAGAAAGTCTACCCTAGTTTTCAGCCTTAGTGCAAGCATCAGTTATGCTGAGTGAAGTGCTTGTTATAGCACTGTGACAGATTTGTTCCTCCCCAGCTCTGGGACTTGAAGAGAGAAGGAGCTCCAGGCCCACTTGGAATTACAAAAGCTGGTGTTTATTCTCACATGCTAGCACTTTGAGGTTACCCTGTATTCTATAGCCTTACCAGGGCTGCAGCATTGTGTTAATGGGCTATTTTATCTGGGAATGCAAAGTTTGCCAACTGAAAATTCCAAGGTTTAAGACTGAGATTCAGCTGCCATTTAACTGTACCTTCAACTATTCAGAGGTTGGGATGCCTTGCAGTTAGCAAGTGTCATATCTGGGCAACTGCTGGAAGCATTGAACTATGACAGACTGCCTGACATGATGTTGCTCTGGAGCATTTTGGGAAACTGAATGATGTCTCTCAATCAAGAGATCTTCTCTTCCCTCTGAGAAAATGCAGCACCACGTACCTAAACTGAATGTTTACCACAGCAACATCTGCCTCTTCCTCTTCTTCATATTTAAATAGCAATTTAATTGTTAGTTTTCTAGACTGCTATAGTTATAAAGCCACGATCCCACTCCTTATAGTCCCACTGAAGCCAGTTAGGGCCATTACTTCCTTCCCAACCTCTTTTATTTAAAGCAAGCCCCACAATGGGGCACCATTTGTACCAGAATACAGTCATACCTCATGTTACATCCGCTGTGGGTTACGTCTTTTCAGGTTGCATCCCGCGCCGAACGGGTTACTCCTGAAACGGGTTACCTCTGGGTTTGGTGCGTGCGCATGCGCATAAGCACTAATCCGCGCTTTGCACATGCGCAGAAGCGCTAAATTGCGTCATGCGCATGCGCAAATTCTGTGCTTCAGGATGCGGTCTTTTCATGTTGCGAACGGGCCTCCGGAACGGATCCCGTTTGCAACCAGAGGTACCACTGTAAAGACTTGAGTGCTTCATTCTGGAGTATTCCGCCAGAAAAAATAACTCCGTGTGTGCACGTACATCAATTAAAACATACAAAACAACCAGCACTAAAAATTCCTACCCAGCCATGCTGACTCACCGAAGGAAAAGCTAAAGAGAAAGAGTGAATAAGAAGGGACATGATAGAAGTGCCCCCAATTGCACATGTTGTGGAGAAAGCGGAGAGAGAAATGTTTTTCTTCCTCTCTCATAGCGCTAGAATTAGGGGACATCCAATGAAGCTGAGTGTTAGAGGATTCAGGACAGACCAACTAAAGTACTTCTTTACACAATGTATAGCTAAACTATGAAATTTGCTCCCAGTGGCAGCAGTGATGGCCACTAACTTAAAAGAGGATTCAACAAATTCATGAAAGTTAAGGCTATGAGTGGCTACTAACCATGATGGCTATGCTTTCCCTCCACTGTGAGGCAGGATGCTTCTGGTTACCACTTTCTGGAAGCCACCAAAGGGGAAAGTGCTGTTGGACTGAGGTCCCCATGGACAACTGGATGGGCACTGAGAAAAGGAAGCTGGACCACTGGCCTCATACAACCAGCTCTGGTTATGTTCTTATGCAACGTAGTTTTACGGCTCCAAGTCTGGGGTTTAATTATATTAGATGTAATTATATACATCACAGTATATGTCATCCTATGCATTTCATGACAGCAGAAAAAAGAATAAGTAAATGAAAGGAATAACAAATATATTTGAATCTGGAGCCTACGATACAGTTAACAAAACTCTTCTTCAACCCTCTGTTAAAGCTTTACTGAGAATGAAAACAAGAGAATCAACTAGTCAGATACTGCAGGAGTTCAAGTTGATATTAACATCAAAGCATTCTGCATATTTTTCATTCCTTCTTCTGTAATAAGCGGTGATGTTTGACAGATGCACAAAAGCTCCATAGTGTTCCCTTGGAGCTTGCAAGGCATCAACAATTTCAAACAGAAACATTTTCCTTGCTCGAATCTCTGCAAAACTCTCAGTACTGTCTTCAGTATTAATGTTACACGATGCCAGGTGAGATCCAGGCCGAAGTAAAAAGGCAAAGCCTGAGTATGCTTTGTTTAATGTTTGCTGTTGCTAAGGATCTTAATGGAAACACAGGAATGTAGAAAGGAAACCAAATAATTGTTACTTCTTTTGTTCAATTGCTTTGGGGGGCATCCGAAGTATTTGCACAACAAGATTATTCTTTGATCTCCCCTCCCCGTTTTACCTTTGTTGTCGTTTGAGGAATGAGATTATCTCTCTCTCTCTCCTTCTCTTCCTCCTCCTCCTTTTGGGAAGTATCTAATTGGCACAAATATAGCAGAGTGGAGTGGACAGGCAGGTGTTAACATGCTAAGAACTTCTCTTTGGTGCTTGGATAGGAGTTGGGAAAGCTGGTGGACAGGTATTTGCTTGTACAACTATTTGTTTGTTATAAACAGCATCTAAACAACTGGACACATAGTTCTGCATATCCAAAGGGGCTTCGGACTTGTGTGCTTCAAACTCCTGTCCTCCACACCACGTAGCAAATAAATCTTCGGGGCTTTCAAAGGAAGCCTGTGCTGTTCAAAGACAATAACAACACCCCCAATATCCCACTGGGCCTCTCAACGTCTTATAGTGTGACTAAAAGTAGCAATTTAGATCCTACGTGGGGTTTACATGCTATTAGAGCATAGCCAATGTAATGCCCAGCAGAAATCCGGGGTCAAAATCAAATAAATGAACAAAATAGCCTCTGTGCCACATTGTAACATGCTTTTGAAACTTGTGCTGCAAGCAGCTGCTTGTGCTATGTGAACTGTGCTACATAATCAGCAGGATTGCATGGTGTAGCTGCCATAACCAATTCTGCCTACAGGTATGGAAGTTAGAAAGCAGAGGCAAAGGAAAGTACGGTACCTTACCCTGAGTCAAGCCATGGTTCCATCTAGTTCAAGGACAGACACTCTTTCTCAAACTTGGGTCTCCAGCAGTTTTTAGACTACAATTCCATCATCCATGACCACTGGTCCTGCTAGCTAGGGATGATAGGAGTTGTAGTCCAAAAACAGCTGGAGACCCAAGTTTGGGAAACATTGGTCTATAATGACAGGTAGTGAATATCATTGGACGCTGCTTCCGCCTCCTCTGAGTTTTAGCACGTAAATAATAATACTGCTGTTGATAATATTTTTCCTTATTCGTCTTTCATGTTTAAATTTGCAATGACTGAACAACAGCCAAAAAAGAGGGGGGGGAAATAGGAAGAAAAGAAATTCTTAGGTTGCTACGACATCTCAACTGCCTTATTAAATTATTAAAGAAGTGTTTCTGATATATTTTATCTTGACATGTATCTCCGAAGCTAGATAACCTCAGGCTCTGTTCCTAATTAATTCCATTTTGTGTAAAAAAGAAAAGAAAAGAAAGTACGCACAATGACCCTTTGCCATCTAAAATATAGCGCCCCCATGCCTTCTTCAAGTCCTTTAAAACATGCCAGAAATGGAGCTCAGATCTAAAAGGGTACGTTTCAATGGATTTTTGTTTTGTTTTGTTTCTTTAACTTGGGCTTTGAAGAAGTGGTTGTACCATAAACACAAGTAGAACAGATTTGCAGTTGCTTTTGTCGTACCTCAGCAAAACTTTGGAAGGCAATTTACAAAGAAAAATGGAGAGAAAAAATGCTGGCATCACAACAAATATATAAATATGAAGAAAAATCCTCTTCTGACATTAAAAGCTGCTGAAACAAAGGGCTGGGGGTGGGGGGGAGAGAAAACAATATATTCTGAGAGAACGAGAGATTAAGGCTGAGGAGTCACTTCCAATCAGAAAGCCACCATTTAATTACAACACACAGGAAATTACAGAGTGAATGGCTAGGACAGAGATAAGAAACTGACACTGGAGGATGACAGGTACTGAAATTCGACCACTTCATCACAAAGCTACTTATCACAAGAGCCTGTCTGGAAGGCTGACAATCTGATTGTACTGTCAACTCAATTCATAATTAATATATTTATCAAATTAATTACTGAAAAAATCTCACTGGCGCTCGCCATAAAACAGTGGCTAAATTCATTGCCCGTTGGCTTCGTTTACTGCTAATAACTGTGCTGTCAGTTTAATGAGGGCAGTGATTGGGCCCTGTTTTAGCTGCATGACAGACAAATTGCCCTCTTATAGAGAATGATACAGAGAATTTAAGAGAAGAAAAGAAATATGTCATTGTTTGGTGACAGCCACAATCGCAGCCTTGTCTCGGAAACTTACCATCAATTCGGACATACATGAAAGGGAGGTTGGGAATTCTTTTGGCAGTTAAATAAATACTTTATGAAATTCTGACTGATCCCTTCATCTGAAATGACCTAGCACCGCAGTGGATAACTTTCAATAATTCCCTGTTTATTACAATACTTGGCAAGGGTCCATTGCTCAGCAAAAGAGGAAAAAAGTTTAGCTGAGCCACCATTAGGGTGTAAATAAAAACTAGCCAAACTAAGCTGTAATGTTGGACATCCTTCTGTTGCTTGAAATGGAGAAACCTGATCAATATGAACGTGCTGGTAAGATTACCTATATCCCTGCCTGCTCAAAGGCATGATTTGTCAGCTAAAAAGAATTACAGGACCTGACCTGAGGTAAAGAAGTATCCTCTTTGTAGTTACACCTGGTGACACAAGCTGAATATCCATTTAGTTCACTGTCTTCAAGTACATGTGCGCATTTTTATAAGACCCAGCACTGTGAAGGTTACACATATTTGGAACAAAGTGAGAAAGTTGTGATTTATGACAGCTGTACTCAAGATTCACAGCATTATTAATAGCCAATAAATGTCACTGGTCCGAAATGGCAAAATCTGAACATAAAACCGTTTTGCCCTTTTTAGAGGTGTGGAACAAACAAGCCAATTGAAACACCAGGAAATGGCAAATTGAACCGATCAAGATTATACCTCTGTAGTTCAGGTCATGTGATTCAACACATCACTGCCCCCCCAAAAAAAACCTAATTAAAGAAGGTGAAAACTGAGTTAACTGTAAAAATGTGTAAAAATGCTTAAAAATACACCCAAACAAAAATACAGCTATTTGATTAAGTTTGGTTAAGCTTTTTGAAATATATGGGGTGTTAGTCAACTAAGCTTTACTGAGAGAAGACTAATGAAAGTTAATGAGCATTACTAATTATGTCCATTAATTTCAGTGGATCTATTCTAAGTAAAACTTAGCTGAATACCACCCATGGTTTTTGGGATGCTGGCACCCACTCTGGTCTTAAGTAAAATAAATATATGTTTAAAATGAACTAATTTGTGGAAAAGTATAATATTGAGGAATTCCACACACACATTTTTCAAGCAAGCCTACACACAATATAGCCTGCATATTGAATCCCACTGTTGGGCAAAAGCCATAGGGTTTCAAACTTCAATGGCATGGTCATGAAAGCTTATTATAGCAAAACAAAAAGGTTTTCTGGCACCTTAAAGACTAACAAAATTAGCTTATGCCTTAGTAAATTTCCTAGGGTGATTTCAAACTAAGTTGTACTCAAAGTAGGATTCAAATGTGCTTCCTCTGAGTAACATTGGAAATCACCCTTATTTAGAATACCATAAGATTCTTCACTGTTTTAATAGTGGTGCATTTAACTCACACACTTACAGTCCGTTTTTGACCATTCTGATACTCCATGATGGCAAAACCTGTGCTATAAAGAACATCCATGGAGGGAAATTTGCATCCCCCTGATCAAGATGGGTTTCTGTGCTAGCTTAAGTCAATCTAGTTTGTCAGGAATTTGTATGTATGAATTATCTATGTGTAATTAGGTTTTATGCAGCTTTCCCCCCCCCCCTTCTTAAGTGAGCAAGCTTCAATAAAATGTAGACAAGCAGGAACATTCTTTTGAGCAGGCCTAACCATAAAATTAATGCTGTGAAAAATCTGTGCAACAATCTTATGTGCTGCACATTAAAATCTTATGTGTGGTATAAAGAATATGTATAGCCACGGTCATTGAAAGAAACATTTGATAGAAGAGATAAAATAACAGACCTTGCAAATTAAATTGTTCTGGGCTCTTTCAGAGTTTCATCTGCTATTTTGTCTCAGGAAACAAAAGAGTTAAGAAGACATGCTGTCTTGTAGACTATTTTATAATGAGCACCATTTTATAAAATAATCCTATGTATGTTTACACCACTGTTGCAGAACTTACTCTCATTTAAGTGTACAAAGGATTGCAATCTTAGATATATTAATTGCATTTAAGGTAAAATTTCTGGCTTTATAATATAGGTTCTTAATTCTATACTATTAAACTGAAGGCAACAGTGAAATTCCTATTCATTTCCCCCCAAATCTGAATAGCACACCTTCAATTCATATATCTATATCATCCTACACTTGACACAACCAAAGATCTGATGGCATTCTAGAGTTGTCACCTTTTACCTGGGCAGATGCTGGATGGTCCATTTACAACATCTACAAGACAAGGAGGACATCAAGGAGCTCACTGAAAATTCAAAGTGGGTCTAATGAACAAATAGCATTACAGACAATGCATTTCATTTCATTTCAAGGCAGTATCTCCATATTATTTTCTTTTTCTTTGTTAGCAGTCACCCTCTTCCTCCTAGCAACCTCCAGAAGCAGAGAAGAGAGCCTTGAATTCAATGGAGCTGAATATACAAGTCTAATAATATAGACCTATATATATATCAGGAATTTCCAGTGTGATGCTCGCCATGCTGTAAACAACAACTCACATCAATCCTGACCTGCAGAGGTTGATGGGAATTGGAGTCCAACAACATCTAGAGAATGCTAGTTTGGTGATTCATGCTATGCACACTTCCTGGGTAAGTTCCATTAAATCAAATGAAATTTACTTCTGGGCAGACATGCATAGGATGGCACTATAAGTTTCAAGCTATGTCCTTATAGTCTTAATGATTCTCGACTTGGGGTGTGTGTGTGTGTGTGTGTGTGTGTGTGTGGTATTCTAGAATACCCATTTTTCTGTGTATTGTTAACTAGAGAATATTATTAAATAGTAATGGCTGTGCTCATAAACTGAACATCTTGGAAAATGTGCACATTTTAGCATCAAGAACAGGGAATATTGCATCTCCATCTGTATGTGCAACTTTCAAGTGGTGTTGGACAGATTTCATGTACAGGTCAGTGAGTGCACTTTAGAGTCCAACTGATAAATTTGCATAGTGAGCAGGCAATATATTAAGTCCGCAATGTATGTGTTTAAGCAACCAAGCTGTGCACATTCCCCATTTGAAGACTATGAATTTTGATTGAGCAATATGCAAAATCCACTCTTTATATTGTTCAGTTTTGCTCATTCTCCACAGGCTCTTTGGTGCATGCTTACAATGGCTGGTGTTTATACAAATTCTCTTCTCCATTCACTTCACATTAACCACAATCTAGAGCAGGCATCCCCAAACTTCGGCCCTCCAGATGTTTTGGACTACAATTGTCATCATCCCTGACCACTGGTCCTGTTAGCTAGGGATCATGGGAGTTGTAGGCCAAAACATCTGGAGGGCCGCGGTTTGGGGATGCCTGATCTAGAGGTATAGGTGAGTCAATGCATGGAAGTCTAGGGTTGTATTCAAAGTAGCACCATGGAGATTGTTCCATCAGGGAATTATCTCCAGTCTCCTCCTTCTGCATACTGTTCTGGAGCTTCTTGCAGCCCTCTGGACACCTGGGTAGGAATGGTAGAAAGTCCCATTGTACAAGCAGACATTGTTCTGCTTCCTTCTGGTTGTGCAACTATTCAGTTGCATACAATCCTAATCTTTACCACATCTCACAAGTACTTTGGTACTCTATACTGGGGACAAAAATGTGTTATTTGATATTTACTCTGTTTTGGCTATTATTACCATCGGGATATAGTATAATTGAATAAAGTGGAAAGTTCAGGACTTTGCATATGGTTTTGTGAGATGGGGGTGAGGTCAGTGTGACGTGAATGTACTGGGAGGTACACTGGATTGCCTTCACTCACTGGTTTGCACCACACTGACCTTACCACAGATATGCCACAGAAACTGCAGTGATGGGAGATCATGTAAGTGATGCCAGCCTACTCTGCCAACCAAGACTGTGTTTTAATTTGCCTTCAAGTGGATTCAGATGTGATTAGCAACACAGTTCTATATATCTATGCAGAAGTAAGTACCATTGGTTTAAACAGGACTTGCTCCTAAGTAACTGGGTACAGAACTGCAACCTCACTATATATTTATGTGAATCACACTTTCTACCAGAGGAGATGGGTAAAGTGGGGTTATATTGCTGTTGTTATTCCGAAATACCTATATTTTCTCAGCAAATGCTGAATACAATCCCAGTCTATGCAAGGCACAAAAATGCTGCAGGCACATATGATAAACTGCTGGCTTAAAGTGATTATGTACAACATATTTGACTCTATTTTAAGAATCAGCAGCCATTATGCTCAATAACCAATGAGAAAGGCCCTTAATATGATTTGTCACTGACTGTCATCTCTTCTGAAAAAATACATTTGCCACTGAAATTGATAGCTCATTGCACAAAAGAAGTCCTAACTCATTGTTAGGCAGCTTCTGGGAGTAAGACCATTTAAAGCAGTTTATAATTGATCTATGGTAACCTAGATAGATCAAATGATGAGCACTGCCAATTATACTGTTCTTCTCATTAGAAAAATGATGGCTGTGCTTTTGGGAAATCAAAATGGCTACACTACTCTGAAACTATGCCCAATTATCATCAATACTTACTTAAGAGAGAAAGATAAGCACACTGAAACCCACAACTGAAAGTCACTTTTCATTTCAGACAATAATAAACACAAATAAGGTATTGATATAGGAATAAGGAGGGAATCAGGTCTTATTGTCCTTTCACAGTACTAGTAGGAGAGGTAAAAATAATAGAGATATCCTTAATTTGACAAGATGCTTTGCCCTCAAACAAGTCTGAGAGTAGACCATTTATTTAGAATTCTCAAGCTAACACACTCAAGCCCCACTTCTGATAACTTGCAAAAATCTAAAACTCCTCATTAAATGCCAGATAAATTGACTAGCCTAAGGGGAAGATGTGGAAGAGGATATGTGAGCTGCAGCCCGGTTTCCTGTAATTAATGAGCTCTGAATAAGCAGATCCAATCCAGTCTGAGTGAGAATAAAATTACTGCACCTAGCAAAGTTCAAATAAGAAATATGTGAACTTTAAAGTGCTGGAACACAAATCAAGGTGGTCAGTTATTATAAAAACCTTCAGAAACTCAAAAAGCTGAGGCTCAAAATGACCTTATTCCTTCAGCTTGGCAAAGCCTTTAAGTATAGGTTTGAGCTAGCAAGGTGAGTAGCTCTCTAGCCATGTGTATTACTGCACTGTAACTAAGGTAATGAGCAGGGATGTCTGCACCTATATTATTGCCAGTTCTGGGATTAGAGCTTTGAAGGCTACTTTTCTGGTATACCTGTGAATAGGATTGGGCTATTAGGCTCTAGCCAGAACTGAGAGCAGTAACAATTACCTGAACATGTCCTATTGTGAAGCCTCTGGTGAGGGAGAGCAGATATGTAGAGAGAGCATACCTGGGAGTAAGAATCCTTGGTCTTTACTTCTAAGTTGATATCCATAGGATTTGGACATTTTAAATAAATAAATTTATGGTGAATTGAACAGAAAAGAAAAATTCAGAGGAGATTGTTTCATCTGAGGAAAGTACTTCTTCCAGTTCAGCAAACTACTTCATCCAAGGCAGTTCTTCTAGATTCAAACCTATGACTAATGTAAGATGCTTCTTCGGGCTTTTAAAGCTTTGCAGAGCCTGGGATTCTCACTGCTTAAGGACTCGCTTCCCCCACTTACAAACTGAAGAACCAG
The DNA here is from genome assembly GCF_965207765.1 of Zootoca vivipara. Lineage (NCBI taxonomy): Eukaryota > Metazoa > Chordata > Lepidosauria > Squamata > Lacertidae > Zootoca > Zootoca vivipara. The sequence goes on from NC_142588.1 coordinate 42,362,702, forward strand.
ACCTTGCTGCCAGCCATCTTTGCAGCAAGTTCAGATGGTGGCAGGCAGAAATTGATAGTAATCTCCCCGTATTTGTCAATTATAGTAATTTCCCTTGCCTATTGATATCAACCAGGCACCTCCACTGTATTCTTTTTGGCACCTGCTAAAAACATTATTAGGTAAAAGCCTACCCAGATACTTAGAAATGCTGATGTGAATTTGTGTCTGTTTCAGTATTTTAAATGTTTGTATGTTTTAAAGTTTTGTCCATTTTTCTTGATTTTATTCTTTTATCTTTATGTAAACCGCTTTGAGGATGTTTTTTGGGGGTTGTCTTTTGTTTTGTGCAAACAAGCAATGTATGCCCTTTATTACATAAAATAAATAAATAAAATAATTGCGGGATCCAGTTTCTAAAGATGTAGGCGAAGTTACTTCTTTGGTGGTTTTTCAGAAGTGACGCAGGCTTTTTTTGGTGGCAATATTGTTCTCCTGTAGCTGCTTTTATGCCCAGGGTTCCCAACTTGAATAAAATATTGTGGGGGCCCAGGTAAGCCCCGCCCCACATATTCAATCCACACACACCATTTGAATGGGAATGCCCATCAACTTTGTGGGGGCCTGGCCCCCTCAAATCTTTTGTTGTGGGGGCTGAAGCTCCGTGGCCCCCAGGAGCTGGCTCTTATGCTGCTGCTAATGATACGTTAAGACAGTATAGGCTTACAGATTGTAGTTTTATCACGAAGTAAGTCTCTTGAACCGTTCAGAAAAGAGGCATATAAACAAACTATAATAAACAGTACACATAAGCTTACCTTGAACAACAGGCTTACCCACAAATATGAGACTACTGTCTGAGACAATTATGAAGTACAAGGAAGTTTTTAAAAGAAGTGATTGTATTCTTGGGTGGCTCAATAAAACCCAAAACACTGAGTTCATTTTGAGGCAGTATGTTCAAGACAGAGAGAACTATATCTTGATATTTAAAAAAATAATAATGATTGCACATTTAAAAAGCACCCACCCCTTAAGAATGGCTTCTTAAAAGACTCTGGTCAACTTCAAGGCTGCTTTTTTCAAACATTCCAGTGGGGAGGGCCGGGGAACAGGAAGAGGAGCTGGACTTTCAAGGTAATACAATAGGAGTTTGCAAGAGTCACAGGGATATCAATTACGATAAACCAAGCCATGCAACAAGGAGATTAAGATGTGGATTACCGACCACTTACTATGTGTCATACAGAAGAGAATAGTTTCAGATGCAAGCTCTACTTAATCTGGTACCAGCGGCCTTTCCCTGAAAGGATTAATGAGGAAAAGGTTTTTTAGAGATTTTTAATGGACCTATGATAATCAAGATTGAGAAAAGAAACAAGTAACGACAGAGACGTCAACATTAGCCATTAAGGGATTTAATAACAAATTATCCATTGCTGAGTTAAACCAAATGACATCATTTATGTGCCCCGCTTAATTAAGGAAACATTGTATTCCAATTAAAAATAGGCTGCTGTGAAGATATTGTAGTGCAGATCAATTTGAGCAAATGTGAAGAGAGCCCAGAATGTACATTGATTACAAGTGGAGAAAGAGTGTTCCCTCCCACCACCTCGTCCTTTCACAAAACTGGTTTGTAATTGATGGATTTTCTTTTCTCACTTTCATAAATGTGCTTGATGACACACTTACAAAGAAATGGCCAAGACCTGAGGGAAAAACAGGACCCACAAACTTCTCCTACTTGTTTTCCGCCCAGAGTATGCCATTTTGCTCTTTGCATTTGGAACATTTTTTTTAAATGGTTCTTTAATAATAATAATAATAATAATAATAATAATAATAATAATAATACTTCAGCAATAGTGAAAGAAAGAAAAATAAATTAAATGCCCATTGTTCAGAATCTCAAACCTATCAAAAGATAAGCACCTACTTGTATAAATTTCACTCACATACACATAAAAGAATAAAAATTTGTATAATGGGAGCAGCTCATCACACAAGGTTGTTTTGTCTTGTGCCATCTATGTGCTATAACAACCTCATTCAATGTAGCTGCTTAATACAGTGCAAATGATGGCTTGTGCCGTTACAGCTAAAACGGCATCCTGTGTACAGCAAAAAGGGTGTTTTCTTCCTGCATAAAATGTTCACTACCATGTTGCATTATATTCAGATGACCAGTGCAATCCCCCCCCACCTAGAAAAATAGGTGCTGATACTCACCATGAAGTTGTTACAGTAAGTGCCACATTTTTAACAAAAAAGAGGTGCCAGTACTGCGTACCATTTGAGTACTCCCTGAAAAAACCACTGCCGATGGCCATATCACTATGCAAAAAAGATGCAGTAAAAAAAAGTCAGATGAATACCACTTGAAAGGTGATCAATCTGAATGTAAACTGAAAGAGACTAATGATATTTTCAAAATAAGAAATAAATTGCAATAAGTTTACACTGGGAAAATCCATTTAATTTCCACATATCTGTGTTTTGGCAGTCTAACATTAGATTACATTTGCCATTTATGGACAAAACCAGAGTTTCTACACCACCACTATATTGTGAATGCTAAGATTAAGGTTAAAAAGTCCAGTCGTGAACGACTCTGGGGTTGTGGCGCTCATCTCGCTTTACTGGCCGAGGGAGCCGACGTTTGTCCGCAGACAGTTTTTCCGGGTCATGTGGCCAGCATGACTAGGCCGCTTCTGACGAAACAGAGCAGCGTACGGAAACGCCGTTTACCTTCCCGCCAGAGGGGTACCAATTTATCTAGTGACACTGGCATGCTTTTGAACTGCTAGGTTAGCAGGAGCTGGGACTGAGCAACAGGAGCTCACCCCATCATGGGGATTCGAACTGCCGACCTTCTGATCGGCAAGCCCTAGGCTCAGTGGTTTAGACCACAGCACCACCCGCGTCCCAGAAGGTTAAGGTTAGGTCAGTGCAAATATTTCCCTTGTGCAATGCAAGTTTCTCCTCCCCTAAATCTGCTATGGGATTTTCCCCAACGCTCCAGAGCAATTTTGTAGAATGTGCAGGACATCTGTGGGAGAGGAGAGAGGGGAAAGTCTCATTGCACTAGTGGGACTGCTTGAACAGGCTTCTGCTAGTGCAACAAATTAAATATATTTAAACACAAAATGAATGTTCCATACACAGGAGTGCTTCCAGTGAAGTCATCCCATTCCTGCAACTTTCCCTCATTCTCCTCCCAGCCCCCAGCCTCTGCATCCCTTAAATCTCTTCTAGGGAGTTGCCCAACCCTGTGGAGCAAATTGGGGGCCAGAACTGGAAGAAGAGAGTGATAAGAAATTATGTTGCACAAACAGAAGTCATTATACGAACAGGGCAGTTTTGTTGGAAACAACCTTTACAGTTCTACTCAACCAATAATAAAACTTACACTGGATTCCAAAGTCCTGTGAAAACGTATTAGATGGCTTTTTAACTTCCTTGCAGTGTGGATCTAAAGTTGGGAATTTCAACATTTCTACAAAACATGCTGCTCTTTGGAGGTACACCTGTTTGTCTCGGCTATGACAGCTGCAAATAAAATGTTTTAAGTGTGTTGTGAGGTGCATTATACAAACATGACACTAGATGGCGATGGTGAGCTATGGCAAATTCAATCTATATATATTTTTAAAAAGCATTTTCACAACTTTTAAAATATGTGTCTAGATTCCCCCCGCAATCCAGCAAGGATGCTCATACATGGGAGGAGGATGTAAGTCACTTTGACTTGCTGTGGTTAAAAAAAAAAGCAACCAAATGCAATAAATAAATAAATAACGGGACTCCAAACAAGTCTCAGCACCCTAAAGGTTCCAGAATTCTTCAGGGGAAACCATAACTGTTTATAGTGGTATCACAGTGTGAATGTCACTCGGTACCATCATTAGATATAAATTGGAAATACCAAATGGAAATTCACAAATTCATCCTTTTTTGTTTGTTGTTCTTCTCATGAAAGACCTATGTTAAAAAAATCTTCAATTTAGTTCATTTGTAACTACGCTCTAACATATTCCAAGCTGACCTTTACAGATGTTGGCGTTAACTGGTATTCAGGGCACCCAAAAGATATTTGTTTCCATAGGACCAAGCTTAACTTTGTTGTTGTTGTTTTTGTTGTTGTTGTTGCTGCTGCTGCTGCTGCTGCTATTTTATTCCCCCAATAGAAAAAGGCAAACAAGTCCCGAGATCTCATGTAATTTAAAATGTACAGTTTTGTGCTTCTGTACTAAAGAGAACAAGCAAAACAACAAGCTCCTATTCAAGGCTAATTCAGAAAGCAGCTCTGCCGTGTCTCATTGACTGCTCTCTAACAAGCCCTCCATTCATTGTGGTTTTGTGCAGCTGAGCTGTTTCTACCTGAGCCAGTGTTGCAGACCTTTAATCAAACAAATGTACAAGGAAGCTCAACTACTTAACCGCTGCGCTTGTTCGGTGGACTGAGGTAGCCAACTATAACAAAAAAGAATTTTATCCTGCTTGGGAAGAGTACATTTCCTTTCTGTTGTTCTCAACAAAGGGCAGCAGGTACAAATGGTCTCCTATCTGTGTCACTGGGAAGTGGAGAGCAATTTGTTTCTATTAAACAGGATGGGTCTAGCTTTTATTTTGTTGGCTTTCCCACTCTTTAACCTGCGCCAATCACAGGCTTTAATCTGAACTGCCCTTGACCGAACCTACCATGCCATGGAAGAATTCCTTCCTTTTTCTTCCCCGCTTTCCTCCCCTCCTCCCCAGTGCACATGTAATTGTGAGAATGCAAGAGAAAGCCCTGGGGTATTGGGTTCAAAACACAATCCTGCCGTTCTCAGAATGGTACAAAGAGTAAACTTGAATGCGACATTGAGTTCTGTCAGACTGCACCTGCTGGCGATCCCTCTTTCCCCTCCAGTTCATGGTGGGGTCACCGTACGCTAGGCTATACCCTGGTGGCAATGAGAGCTACTGTGTGTTTCAGTTCACAATGAGATTAGATCTACAATGTTTGACCTGACAAATTTATTTTGTGTCTGATGAAGCAGGAAAAGCCAAATTAATACTAGTATCTACCAACATGGGGTTTTGTGGAGGAGAGGGGGGCATGGGAGTTTAAAGCCCAATTCATTTCCAACTTCTGTACCAAAAAAAACCCCTTAAGCTAGATATAAGATAACTGCCTTTTAAAACTTCAGGGCCATCTCAAAGCACAACAAATACGTTTTTATGGACTGCTGGGATAGATGCAGTTTTTGAGATGGAAATTCAAAGTATTTTGGATATTTACATTTGAGGTTTGAATGCCCATTCAAGTTTTAACCAAAGAAATGTTGTCGAAGAAGGCTTCTAATGTAGCACCAAAAAAAGTGGACAAAGTAGGACAGATTTCCATCAAATTTGCATATGCTAATTGTGAGGGACAAGGGATACAGGGAAGTCCCTCCCATCTTAAGTTCCAGCCCATCCCCAAGCGCTGGAGAGAGTAAGGAGAGCTCTGCCTCCAGCGGAGAGTCAGGAAGTGGTGTCCGAGGCTCAGGCAAGGTTGTGGAGCCCATGCCTCAGGTGGGACAGGAAGTTGGACGCACGGGGGGGGGGGAGGCCAATCCCCCCAACTCCCGAATTGCGACGCAAACGTAGGGGGAAGAGGTTGGGTCTGCCAAAGCTTTGGTGCTGGAAGAAAACGCGCCAATCGCCATTCGGAGGTTCTGACACCTCACCTTAAGGATGCATTTTTACTGCTCTGAACACTGTAAATAATCAGCACTTAATAAAAGCCTTAAAAGACCATGCTGGAATCGTTACTCTAGAGTAGCCATATCAGGCCCTCTGACACTAATGTATCGGTATAAATAAAAATTTAGAAATATGCATGCTCATTGAAATGGAAATGCAATACAGGCAGTGACCGTTTTGGGCAGGCATCCCCAGACTTCGGCCCTCCAGATGTTTTGGACTACAATTCCCATCTTCCCCGACCACTGATCCTGTTAGTTAGGGATCATGAGAGTTGTAGGCCAAAACATCTGGAGGGCCATAGTTTGGGGATGCCTGGTTTTGGGTATGTCTCATATGTGCATGACCATGACCACATGCCCGTACCGAACCCGGAAGTGACCCAAAAATATCACAAAAGGGGGAGAACAGGGCAGGATGTGTCGGTGCAGGCTTAAGCGGGCCCCGCTGATGCGTGTGGGAGCCTGCAATGTAACCCCTGTGCAAATCGGTTGCTGCGTATACATCTCACTATAGTGGGGAAGTCTGTGACCGGGTGACCTGTGTGACTGCTCAACCCACTTTCCAAGTGTTAACTGTTAATGAGCAGCTTCAAGGCCCCGGCTCTCTCTTCCTATGGTTTTTCACCTTTAAATCAGGCTGGGGCCAGGCAGTCCTTCAAACAAAGGGCTGCCCTCTATAGATTAGGGCACACGATCTGCACAATGCTTTCAACAGTGTTGCCCATCTCTGCTCTCGACAAAGCAGAGGTATATATGCTAATCTCAATATCATTCTCTTCATGTGAATACTTATTATTCTGTCATTGTTTATAAAGCTTACGGTATATATCCCAACTTCAGCCAGAACAGCCCGATGTAGGATACCATACATAACTTGGTATCAACAAGATGGGATGTACCACAAGATTTGCAGAAGAACAAAAGTAACATCAGGAGGAAATGGAAGAGGGTATGGCAGGCTGGAACTCTTAAAAGGAGCACTCCAAACTGCAGGGCCCCAGGAGTTGCCTCCTAAGGGCAGAATATCTTAGGTTAGCGCGTTTTCCCACTGTTTTCAACACAAGGTAGGACATTTATGATAATTCCTGGAATTCTGGGTGTGTTCAGACAAAGTGTGTGTGTGTGTACACACATACATAATCTCCTTTCTTTACGAGGTGGTTTCTCTGAATCACTGTAGGCCCGAAATAGGGAAAGAATCATTGTGGTACCTAGAACGTTAGTTCTTAAGGTACCTAGGCAAGGGGCAGCCTACCCTGAGTTGCCTTGGTTTCTTAATAGCCTGTCTTCCTATTTGCATGCTTCTCACCTGTCAGCCTGCCATTTTGGGGATAAGGAATATGCCTAGTTACAGCTATAGGGGCCGAAAAAAAGACCTGTTAGATAATGGACATTTCTGTGATTCTTGTGCAATCCTTGTGCATTTGTGGAATCCATGAGAACTCTAATAATAAGATGTGGATGAAGTTCAGCTTAATACAGATTCTCCTCATGTAAGGATCTTGACACCTTCAACCTTTGAGGGGGGAGGAAAGACTTTCAACTACAATTGTGGGTTTAATTGCCAACTTAGAACGTTACATTTGCTTTTCTTGACAATAATTTTGGTGTTTTTAAAGAATTATTATCCAGAACAGTCATATTTTATTCATTTGACTAGAAATCACAACTGTGTGGTACTTGGATACAGACTCCAAGGTGGAACTCAAGCTGTCTCTAAAACAGAGAAAGAACTGACATAACACCCTTATGGGCTGCTTTAGCTTCCATTGAATGGATATAACATTCTTATTCAATTTGATACAATTACAATAAAAATTGCAATCAAAGCCAAGTAAATGAATTTTGTGTCAGGAGTGAAATACAATTTGTTAAAATTGGTTTGAAAATACAATTTTAGGTCTGGTACAGCAAGTCCTGACATTTCAAATGAATCTGTCCTATAACAAAATTAATGGCACTCCAGGTTGTTTAAGAATGGCTGTTAAACTATACTTACCTTATCCATCATTGGATCACGCTGCATAATCCAGGGAGTTAATAGGTTATTAAGTACAGAACACCAGTTCTTTTTAAGGAAACTTCAACTGGTGTTCTTTGAAAAATAAATTGCCTGGCCATTTAAAGCTAAGGGACACCACTAAATAAAGCAGAAATGCCTTACTATAAGCACTCCAAGAATTTAACTTCAGATTCTGTACCTGTCACATGTGAAACCAATCTTACACAACTATTTGCAATGCCATCCAATATATTTGGATAACAAGAAACCACATATCAATACTATAAATATAACAAGATTACTTAAGCAACATGCAACATCCAATAGCAAAAACAACAAAGGCGCTTCACAGTTTCACCCCCCCCCCCATCACTCATGCATATTTTATTGGTACTTCTTTCATAAGCAGTTCTCCCTAATGTGATTTTAAATATCACAAAATCTGTAAAAGTTAGCTGATTTCTGATTCTGTATGCACTTTGAAGGTGTATTTGATGAAGCAAGATTTCTTTCTTGCAAGTACACAATTTATTGCTTATCTTGGGATAGTTACTACATGCTTTGAAGCATTGATCATGAACTTATCAAAACTGGGGATTCAAATAAACGCCCATAACCTTATAACTCCAGTACTTGTTTTCTTATCCCCTGGAAGTGGGAGAACAAAGCATCTCTCTTCTACCCAGGCCATAGTGCTCTCAAAATAACAACAGCCCCATATTTGTTAATATACAGTTTGGCATCTGTGCACATGGATTTATTAACTCCATGAATATAACAATTTAAAGGTTGCAATGGTAGACAGGAATGGCAAAATATGAAGTCCTTTAGTACGGGCATCAGTACTTGGCAGTGGGCCTTACTTTGGTCAGTTTCGACACACTTTTGGGGGGGAAATACATGAGCTTTGGTTGCACTTATTATTTCTCTTGTAGTTGTGAGAAGTACAGAAGTTGGAGAATACTTCCCTTTATCATTCTGTCCTTTATTTACTTCCACTCACTGGCTTGTAGTAATTACAGTCTAGGGTTCACTTTTGGACCATTCAGATAACCCTTTTAATAAATAATAAGAGTACCACTTATTGATTTAAGTATTGGCTGGTTGGGAAACAGACTGCATGGTGCAATGAAAATAATGCCACTCATTTTTCATTTCGCATCTTCTCTGCAACCCACCTGGGCTATTTGCTTTTGCATAAACTGTTGTAGACCTTATTCTCCTCTCAGGTTACACTACTCTAAATCAAAACCTTGGTAGAATCAATGAAGTTTATAAATTGAACCCCTTAATAGAGTCAGGAAGATAAAAAGGCACATAATGTACACAACATCCTAGGAATAATCCTAACTGAGTATATTAAAAACAAAACGAAAAACATCTAGTGATAGCAATGTATCCGGAAACTTGCCTACAATATCAGAACTTAGGAACTGTCTTGCTGGCTTGGATATAGGCCTCATTTACCCCAATTTTCCTTTAGTAGACAAAGGAGGATGCTTTGTGAGCCAAGAAGTTCCTGAAGTTCAATGTTGACTTTCCTACGGAGGCAGAATCCAATAATAGGACAGAGGGAAATTTCAATCAACACCACCTTCCTAGCGTGGAAAAGACAACTAGTCTGACAGTCTCCACTTTAAAATGTTCTGTGTGGTCTAACCATATAGAGAATAGTTCCAGGAGTGTGACAATGCCAGTAGGCTATGTTTTCAGAACCTAAAAATAATTTTGGTTTTTTCAAATTGTAACCCCGATTCTTCTTCTATTGATTGTCCTGTTTCTAAGCCAAGGAGATAGTGGCACCAGTCCATGGAAATTCAGTCCTGCTTACTGAAGTAATAAATAATAAGTGTTTTTGAAATTAATGGGACTTAAAATACAACTTATTTTCTGTGGATTAGGGCTGCTATCAATTTGCTTTACATATGGTGAACAATTGCTGCCTCAACTTAAAGAGTCTCTGGTATGACGAATCTTGTTTGATAAGGAAAAAGCTACTCTAATCAGGATATTTGCAGATCAAAAAGAGACCTGGTAAATGAGAACAACCTAGGCATAAATGCCCTTGCATGTCCTAGATAGTGACTGGAAAGAAGAGGCCATATAATGCAATCCATTATCCTAATTAATAAAGATTATGGTTGTATCAGGTTATGGATGGGCAATACTCAAGTGTGGTAAAGAAAAGCCCTCTGTTAATTTTAATTGAAGGAAAGTTTCTAGGTCACTGTCCCCGGGGTTACTTATTCATACATTGAAACCTTTAAGTACTGTAGCTAACTATCAAATGTAAAGACATAGTTTTGAAAACAGGTGCAGTTTCATGTAAATAGGCTCAAGACATTTTAGCCTCCTGCTACATCAAAAAGGTATTCCGCAGCAACAATCCATCTTGTTTTCAACTGCTGCACTGCAAAATAGGCAACAAAACATCTAATCTTCTATGCTAGCTCCACATATTAAAAACTTTGAATTCTCTTTCCTACTTCAAGTTCTTATTTGTTGACAGAAAAGGCTTTTGTGACTAAATCAAACTCATCTATCCATAATACCTTTGATAATATCTTCTGTCCCTAAATCTCCGGATCCCATCTGGGAACTTGAAGAGCACAAAATACTATGTAATCATTGCACAGAAATTGATCTAAAAAGCTGTAATCACATGATAAATGTGTCTGTGACATATACCCACTATGCGGTCATGCCCTGGAGATGCTAAGAACCAACAGGGGCAAAAAAAGAAAGCTGAAAGACAATCCCTTTAATGCTGTTTGTGTTTCCACTGCCTCTTTTGCAATGACTTCTCTGAGCAAGATAGATATTGCCTAAATTTTTTACATTCAGGTAATTACAGTAGAATATAGATTTGCTAGTCAGTTTAGAGGAGCACAATTAAGCACTGCAAATCAGAGCATAACAAAGGAACTTCGAACAAACTTCACTTTTCTGTGGTTGGGGGGAATCACATCTGGATAAAACAGGAAAGGGCGCATAACTGTAATGCTACACTTATAACTGATTTGGGGGGAGCTGAATCTCCCTTCCATCCCACTTAATCCTGCCTTTCAGTTCACTACTGTTCACAGACACTTGTATGTCTCTCTTGCTGTTCTGTAAGCAGCATTTCCCCCTCTATTTCATTTATTTTTGAGTGAAATAACAAACGAGAAATCGTTTCTTGGATTGTGATGGTACCATGACCCTATCAGATTTGACCGTTTGCTGACAAGGGAAGAAAACATTGGTGAAATTCTCGTGGGTGTGGTCCAGGATTCTTAATAAACCTACCTTACTTTTGAGGAGGTTGGGGTGTTGTTCCCTTTACGAATAACCTTTCTTTCATTCTACAAATCACCTCAGCACTAGTCTGCAACAGGGCTGTCTCAAGCAGGTCAGGTGCCCTGGCGCTGAGGTGCGGAGATCGCTCCGGCGCCCCCACCCTCGCAGCGTGGCTTCCGCACGGCTTCGGCGCACAGCGCCCCGCCTGCCAGCCCGGCACCCTGGCACCCCGCACCACCGGGACTACACCTAGAGCTGGGCCTGGTCTGCAATCTGCAGCACTCCTGGCTAAACCAGGTGAAGGTAGCCGGTATAGGTCTCAAACCCTCAGTGAGTTAGAGACTTCCCCTGCATGCAAAGACGGGCTTTGGCAGATTGAGCAGAAAAGGCCAATAGTGGGTCTAACAGTAAAGAATGCAGTTTCTGCACATGCTATAGAGGGAAAGGAGGGACAGATGGGGCTCGTCAACCTGGGAAGGTAGCCCATCTAGGAGAAGAAAAACGCTGGTTTTTAACCTCTGTTGCCTTGTGGGACATCTTCAGGAGAAGAAAAAGCTAAGGAATAAGCCCTGCACAAATCCAGAGTGGAGTCTCTAAGATGGTTGGCTGGTGCCTTGTATGCCTCCTTTCAGCAACTCCTACACCCAAACTGGTGTCAAACATATTGTTTTGCTTTACTTTGTTCCACATCAACGAGGCCAAGATGGGGGTCTTGTCATCTGGGCTTGTGCCCCTAGGAGGTCGCTTCGTAGTTGAAAACTCAGTGGTTTGATTTTGCCCCTGGAGGCGCACCCAGTTGTCTCTCAAGACAGACAGATGCCAGCAAGGGTATGGCCAGATCTGCATCAAACACTCTTTTACCACTTTAAGCAGCCATTCCTACTCTCCCCCCCCCCCACCAAAAAATACATCCTGGGAACCATGGTTGGTTACGGGTACTGAGAGTTCTTAGGAGACCTCTATTCCCCTCACAGAGCTACAGTTCCTAGGGATCCCTCAAAAGAGGGTTCGATTGTTAAACTACTCTGGCAATCAGGGCCATCTCTAGGCCCGGGCTGGGTGGCGCAAGGCCGCTGAGGAAAGTGTGGGCGAGGCGGCAGGCGCGCGTGTGGGAGGGTGGGGGCGCTCAAGGGATCCCTGCACCACGGCTCCATTTAAGCTTAAGACGGCCCTGCTGGCAATTACAGTTCCTATGATTCTTTGGGGAAAGCCATGACTGTTAAAGCGCTTTAAAAGCATAGAACACATATGGCCAGAGCCCCGGTCTTTCCAGGGTCATTATGTAATAAACACTAGTTAAGTTTCACTACTTTGGTCCTCTTCCTTTTTTATACTTTGTCTCTTTCAGATACAATGGAAAAGTTGCACAAATTATTCAAGCATTTCACCATTAAATTGTTATTTTGATGCTGTCTTTTTAACCAGCAAAGTCAAAACTGACTAGTTTTAAGGAACAAAAAAAGCAGGTGTGCACTTCAGATGGCTAAAACACAAAAGAGAACGCCCTGGGGATTAAACAAAATGCCAGCTAGGCGTTCTTTGTACAGGTGGGCTCATATCTTGTTCCTTGGCTCTACCAAGAGTATGGAATTCATCTGGCTGCCAAGAACCCGTTTTTGTAAAGGTTACTTTTATTCATTATTCCAGTATATGTAATATTAGGATGGTTCACTCACATAGTTTACCTTATGAATGAAAAAGCAAACTCCGTAGCATTTTTCTATTGAAAATAATAGTGAATGATAGTCTTGATTTTAAACTAGCTTTTTTTAATTAAAAAAAAGGCTGATGGGGGAAATGTTACATTTTTAGAGTCTGTTCTGTGTGGTCCACATCCTTGTCTCTGAAGGCCACATCATAACAATATTTTTGTATTCAGGATTACTTTACACCCCCATTCCTTTTGCAATTGGGCATGGTATGTAAGCATGGGGACGTGAGGTGGCACTGTGGGTTAAACCACTGAGCCTAGGGATTGCTGATCAGAAGGTCGGCGGTTCAAATCCCTGTGACGGGGTGAGCTCCCATTGCTTGGTCGCAGCTCCTGCTAACCTAGCAGTTCGAAAGCATGTCAAAATGCAAGTAGATAAATAGGAACCGCTACAGCGGGAAGGTAAACGGCATTTCCATGTGCTGCTCTGGTTTGCCAGAAGCGGCTTTGTCATGCTGGCCACATGACCTGGAAGCTATATGCCGGCTCCCTCGGCCAATAATGTGAGATGAGCGCACAACCCCAGAGTCGGTCACGACTGGACGTAATGGTCAGGGGTCCCTTTACCTTTACCTTTATGTAAGCATAAGATGCCCAGAAATTTTTATATCTCATTTCTTTCTTTTTCAGAGCAGAAAGATAGCTCATTCTGGTCTTTGCCGTGGAAGCTATGCTGTGATGATGTTGGGAGGGGATGGGGATCATAGCTGCCAAGTTATCCCTTTTTTAAAGGGATTTTCTCTTATGCTGGATAGGCTTCCTCGCGAGAAAAGGGAAAACTTGGCAGCTATGATGGGGATGGGGGACAGTGAATCAGCAGACAAATGAAATGACCTCACAACTAGGCAACCTACTATTTTGTTAAGGAAGTTCTTTGATGTAATGTGATGTCACATTCCACACAGGGCAAAAACAATCACCAGCCATCTGTTTGATTGTGTCCTTTGAATAATTAGTTAATTGACATGCAGATTAAACACAGAGAGGGTGGCAGGAAGAGAAACAACCAGTTGAAATTCAAATAACATAATTAGCCACGTCTCCAAGGTTATAAATAGAGCTATCTCACTGAAAAACAGATACAAGTTCAAAAAGACAGGTGTAAAAAAGGTGTTAAGAATTTTCAATATGTAATTTCAGGAGCAAAAGCTAATAAACTATGAAAAGCCTATGTCGGTAGAAATTGAAATAGCAGTTTCTAAGCTATAATATTGATACTATTGATGCACAGTATATGCATGGTGAAGGTCGTGGAAATATTTGATTCAAAGATACTATATATTTGAAAATGAAATTTAGAACTCTCAGTTGTCAAAACTGATCAGACTCGGGGCTACAATGCTGATGCAACATTCACCCATTGCATTAAAGCTTGTTACAGCCAAGTAGCCAGGTAGTAAATTCATGGATTGAGAAATAACTGATCAAGGCCCAAACACATTCTTGATTACAGCACCCAGTGCCTCTTTATTGACTTTCACTAAGCCAGCAATATGAAAAGGGTTGTTAATGGATTTATGATCACCAATAAATTATCATTCCTGTGGGCACTCTCAGAAAGGCTGTCCGAAAAGTCTACTAAAGTACATAATAAAAAGAATGGGGGCAACATGCTGGAGTCCAGCTGGGAATGAATTTTCAGACTGCCAGGTGTCTATACCTAATCTATTGATATGAAGTCCAACCAAAGATGGCCATAGGCTAGTTACTGTCTCTTTGCATCAACTGCCTGGCTGGTGATTTAAAGATCTATTGAGTGAATGAATAGGATACATTGTGCTGGAAAGCACTTTGCATCCTCAAAGTGGCAAGGTAAGTAAATAGCAATGATATAATAGAAACAAAACAGAACTTGCCATAACGTGACAGATATCAAATGTTATCATAAACATTTTTGTTGGTTGCTATTTGGAAAGCTATTGATTGCACACCACCCACTTGGGCACTGTTTGGATCAGGTCACATAAGATGAAATAAAATGAATTAAGATTATTTATCTTCAGGTTCAAAATTAGAAATGTTACATACATACATAATTTTATTTGTATGCCGCCTTTCCACAGCTCAATCCATGCTTGAGGTGGCTTACAACGTAAAACAAATACATAGCTACAATATAACAAAAGTAGCCATAAACAATAAATAAAACATTTTAAAATGCATTATAAAAATGCAAAACGAAACAATTTCCAACGTAAATCGCTACAAAATCTAAAATAAAAATACTTATTCTCGGTCATGGGGCCAGCATGGCTAAATCGCTACTGGCGTATGGAGGACCATGACAAGTGCCAGAGTGCATGGAAACACCATTTACCTTCCTGCAGCAGTGGTACCTACCGTATTTATCTCCTCGCACTGGTATTCTTCTGAACTGCTAGGTTGGTCAAAGGTGGGAGACAGCAACGGGAGCTCACCACCCTCACATGGATTCGAACCACCGACATTCTGATCAGCAAGCCCAAGAGGATCACTGGTTTAGACCACAGCGCCATGGCCACCCCTGAGCATGTGGCAGCATGTGTATGCACTGAGGAATTTGAGGTCAATTCCTGTAACAGCTGTGCTGACAGAAAGCCAAAAGTATGGAGAGGTGTGTAGAAATTCAGGGGCAATCTGATTATTGATAAAACTTACACTTGGGATGAAGTTCAGTGGAGGGAATGCTATACTTTAACTGTGCACAGTCACACATACTTGGGAATAAGTCTTATTGAACCGAAAGGGACATAGGGGCGTGCTGCTTGTCATTTTTTTAAAAAAAGCTAAGAATATATAGTTTTAGTTGCAGGTAGGTAGCCGTGTTGGTCTGACGTAGTCGAAACAAAATAAAAAAATTCCTTCCAGCAGCATCTTAAAGACCAACTAAGTTTTTTATTTTGGTATGAGCTTTCGTGTGCATGCACACTTCTTCTATTGGTATCTGAAGAAGTGTGCATGCACACGAAAGCTCATACCAAAATAAAAAACTTAGTTGATCTTTAAGGTGCTGCTGGAAGGAATATATAGTTTGTTTTTTAAAAAAGTTTCCCATGAATGAAAAAGCACAGTGTTCCACACAAAACATTTCACTGTTTTCGTTTTCATTTGTCAAAGAATTTGTACAAAACAATAACAGCTATAAAATATAATCTGAATCATCTGCTGACTGCACTAAGCCTTAGGTCCCCTAATAGCCTTTAGAAACACTGCAGTTTTAATGCAAATGAAGCCCCTAAGAGATAAAAGAGGAAAATAAATATTTGTTTTTCATTCAATGAGCCTGTTATGTTTTATCTGCCCTGACCCTCCCCTCGCCTTATGAACAGCAGACGCATGCAAACTGTGTCATTAGAAAAGAATGGCCTTCTTCACAAATAAACATAGATTTGCCTGTAATTTCCTTTACACCTTTTAGCATTTCCATTTCGAGCTATACATCTGCAGCTTGTCGATCCTTGGTAGTAAAATTAAATACAGGAATTAATAAAGAGTTGTTCATGTAGAAAGGATTTTAATGGTTTATTTGGGTAAAAGGATGGTTAATTGTTCAAACACAGTGCAAGCCGCCTTTGCTATGACCACCTGCTGTTTAAGAAAAACCTACCATCAAGGAATACTTTCTTTGTTTTACAAAGCAGTACCCACAAATGCTAAATGTGCCGACTGGAAACTTATTATTGGGTCCATAAAATACATAAAAAGGTCGACTGGCACTCTTAATGCCTCATTTATGCCATGGCATCAAAAACCTGTTCAGAAGATCAGGCTTTCAGTTATCAGTGTTAAGGAAAAGTTTCTAGAAATGTGAGTGTTTTGAGTTTCATAGTGATTTCTTCTAAGATCTGAGGCAGGGATGAACACTTTAATCAGTGTAATTGATACATTAATCAATGATGTTTTTTATATCACATAATATAATTCACCATTCAGGTAATCTCTGAGGCTGAGAAAAGGTTACACAGCAACCCCACCTCCTTCTTGGCATTTCTAAATTTGAGTGACGGTTGGTGGTTAGACATCCCCATGTAAAAGTGGCGAATCGGACCTCTAGACTGGAGACAGTATTACTACCTGCCCCAGCCAAGCTGGCCACACCTTTAGGTGTCAAGGGAGGCTCTTCTGACTCACTATCTCTTCCCATCCCTGCCATATCCCATTCAGGACCAGGGAGTCCCCCTACACCCGGGAGCGGGCGGGTGTGGGGGACTCCCTGGTCCTGAATGGGATAACTGTGCCCTTGAAGGACCAGGTGCACAGCCTGAGAGTCATTTTGGACTCACAGCTGTCCACGGAGGCACAACTTAATTCTGTGTCCAGGGCGGCTGTCTACCAGCTCCATCTGGTACGCAGGCTGAGACCCTACCTGCCTGCAGACTGTCTCACCAGAGTGGTGCATGCTCTAGTTATCTCCCGCTTGGACTACTGCAATGCGCTCTACGTGGGGCTACCTTTGAAGGTGACTCGGAAACTGCAATTAATCCAGAATGCAGCAGCTAGACTAGAGTGGCTGCCGAGACCACATAACACCGGTCCCAAGAGGCTCCCAGTATGTTTCCAAGCACAATTCAAAGTGTTGGTGCTGACCTTTAAAGCCCTAAACGGCCTCGGTCCTATATACCTGAAGGAGCGTCTCCACCCCCCTTGTTCAGCCCAGACACTGAGATCCAGCACCGAGGGCCTTCTGGCAGTTCCCTCACTGCAAGAAGCAAAGCTACAGGGAACCAGGCAGAGGGCCTTTTCGGTAGTGGCGCCCGCCCTGTAGAACGCCCTCCCATCGGAGGTCAAGGAGATAAACAACTACCTGACATTTAGAAAACACCTAAAGGCAGCCCTGTTTAGGGAAGTTTTTAATCTGTGATATTTTAATGTATTTCGGTATTTGTTGGAAGCCGCCCAGAGTGGCCGGGTAAACCCAGCCAAATGGGCGGGGTATAAATAAATAAATAAATAAGTCAGATGTCTGCCTCATCCCATGGGTTCAGTCACCATGACATAAAAATGCTTCAGAGCAATCACCATTGCTCTTGATCTTTCCCACACTATCCTGCCAGTTATGACCAGTCCGTTTAAATCAGATGCCACCCTAGCCAAGAATCTTCCTTCTTCCAAGCTGCAGAGTAGGCAACAACTAGACGACTTGTTTCCTGGGCCACTAAAGTTCACAAGAAAAGATTCTCACTCAGCCCCAAAGTGGACACTTATACCTGTTCCGTTCCACAAGTGGGATCAACCCATACATAGAAATAAACTCAGGATGCAAACCATGGCTGGATAGACAGACAGGCAGATAGATATAGACACACAGAGAGTAGCATGTAATGTACTAGGATGACCATTGAAATTGGCTGGGGAAAGAGTTGCCTGTGTGTATGTAACTCCCTCTTTTGTAGGCAACAATTCAAGCCCTGTCTATTTTCAGGCTTCTGGATTACAGCCATGGCTATTGGGCTTATAATTATTAACAACACATGCAGTTTAAAACTATATGATCCATCTGTGTTTTCATTGATGTTGATGGAAATGAACCTCACCACTTTCTAAGGGAATTCCTGGGAAGTGGGCTCGGGACTTGATAGTCAAATAACAAATCAGGTGGGGTATTGGTTGAAATTTGCAATTCTAAATCTGTCACTTGCAAAGAAGCATTTGAAACTGCTACCATGTTTGCCTCATGTAGATCAGTATCAAATTAAATTTCCCTATTGTAGCTCTTGTGTTGGAAACACAATGCAAGGAGTGCTGTTTGCTTCGTCTGCATCTTTCTAACTGTGACATCCTTTTCAGTTTAAATTATACAGCACTGAATCATTATTGAGGCCTCCTGTTTACCATCTTTAGAATATTTAATTTATCCCAATAAACATTGTGAAGCAGACCTTTTGGATTCACAATGACATATAATTTACTTGGAACAAATGCTTTGGGGCCAGCATAAAGACTATTCATCAAGCGAATCTGAATCCGAGGCATCCTGGAAAAAAAGAATCCTTTATCTAATTGTTTTCCATCACAAACAACATGTGGGAAAGAGATTTAGGCAATATTTTCAAACACTGCAAGCAACATAATTATTGTCGTCTGCAAAGCTAGCAATAGTTTTGCAATCATGGTTGCACTTTATCTTTAATCACCCATTCACTGTAACCAATTACAAGGTTTCCATTGATGAGGGGTTTAATAATATTAAATACAAAACCCCAGATTTCAATAACATTGAGCTTTTTAAAAAAAAACCGAAAACCACAAAAGCCAGGAAATTGGAAGGCAAGGCCTCATGGTGTGTTACCTCAGTATAACCAGACTTTGGGGAGGTGGGCATGAATAAAAAAAAGATCAATTTACAATAAAAGATTCCCCTTAATTCTTCATTTCCATTTTTGTAACAGATGCACAGGAATAACACTGACCTGCAAAAAGTATCATCTTCGACTTCAGAGATAGCCAAGTTCTCAGAGACTGAACCAAGTATTGAACTATTTAATCCATCATGGGATGGTTTAGTTTTATAATAATATTTTTATATAAAAAACAAACTAGCTTTCCATCTGTAGAATCTGCATCTCTTAAACTGAGGCCAATTAATAGGTTGAATCATTATTTTGGGTGGTTTTCAACTAATAATGGTGTCAGTGGAATAACTTAAACTTGTGTAACTTTTCACCCAACCTTCCCAAACAATCCACAAATCTGCTCTGGAGGGTTGTGGGAAACCTTAGGGGGTACAAGGCAGCCCTGTTTAGGGAAGCTTTTAATGTTTGATGTATTTCTGTATTTTAATGTTTGATGGATCTCTGTATTTTAGAATTTCTGTTTTGTTGGAAGCCGCCCAGAGTGGCTGGGGGAACCCGGCCAGATGGGCGGGGTATAAATAATAAATTATTATTATTATTATTATTACAGGGAATTTAGGGGGTACAGGGGAGGAAACGGGGGAAAGTCCCTTTGCACAAGAAGTCATTCTGCTTGCCCAATTGTTTAGTTGAATCCTGCCCTACTTTCTCAATTAACTTACTGGACACAAAATATTATGATTTGACCCCCACCTTGATCCCCTGCCAAACAAATTCTACTCTTCCTGGTCAGAAACTAGAATATAAAAATGTAGCCAGTAGTTATTCTAAACTACTATATCTTCAACAGTATTTGTCCTGAAAATGTATGCATAAAGCTCTGGGCAATAACGGAGTCATTCATTTCAAGGTTGCATATGATTATGCATATTCCTAGCATGTCCCAACCATTATTACTAACAGCCAGAAAGGTTCATCTACTACACTGATTTGTCTATTTCATTTTTAATTTCTCCTACATTAGGAGTTGCCAGTGTACCAACCTAGAATCGTTTTTATAAAGTAGACTGTTTAAACATGTATACAAAATCAATCACCCTCATCTTACAATATTCTTTTATCACGCAGGCCCTTTGCCATCTCTCTGTATATCCTTCCATTCTTAGTCCTTTCTCTATTGAAATCCTTACAGATTTTGGTCGATAGGAAAGAACCAGATACCTTAAATAGCTTGGGAACAGTGTACTTGGAAAAGTCATCTCCTCTTCCCCCAAATCCTGCTGGCTCACTCAGGCTGATCTGCTCTGGTCTCTGCCCAGCCACCATCTGACATACAGTTCATTGTTGTCGTCATCAGTTTCCGAGATGAGGAACCTTTGACCCTACAGATGTTCTGTACCCCACCTCCCATCAGCCCCAGCCAGCATGACCAATAGCCATTTGGAATTTTATTTATGTCCCTTTTGGAATTTGTGGTGACACACATTTTTTATATAATAAGAAAATATTTCCATACATTCTGCATTAGCTAGCTTTGTTATGGGGTGGGATATACGGGACTCAGTATAACAATAATATATCACCACTGAACATATATGCAGTTCAGTCATGTGCATGGGATTCAGAAGTAGGCACCATGGCATTCAGTAGG
The DNA here is from genome assembly GCF_965207765.1 of Zootoca vivipara. NCBI lineage: Eukaryota > Metazoa > Chordata > Lepidosauria > Squamata > Lacertidae > Zootoca > Zootoca vivipara. The sequence goes on from NC_142588.1 coordinate 42,383,331, forward strand.
GCTTACTCCTTAGTAAGTGTGTTTAAGGACTATTGCTATAAGTACTTATTAGACTAACGTATCATCTAAAACAAAACTCTTTTATACATCATTCAATTGTCTGTACCTTAGAAGAATGTGATTTCTTAAAAATCAGAAAATGCCAATAACAGACAATATTTAGAGAAATATACTTTTCAGAAATAATGGATTCATTGGCAGGGACATGTATTTATGTCGAAATATCTTAAGGGTCCTTTATAGTCTTCTGAATATTCGTCTCATGTTTAAAGACAGGCCAAAACACCCTAGAGAAATCACAGATTACTTCTCATTCATGCAACATGATTTACCACAGTTGTAATTCTTGGCCCCCAGTTTTCTGCAGAAACACTGGACAACTGAAAAACCAGCCCTACAATTTTGCTGAAGCAGGAGCTTTGATAGCTTAGGAGAAGCATTTAATTTAGCACATACAAGAAGCAAAACATCAAAATAGGCATTATCTTAGGGCACGAGGAAAGGACTTAACTGAATGCATGTAATCCATAAGAAAATGAATTTCAAACATTTAATTAGCATAGAAACAGGCAATACTATTCAGTAGGTTATGAGGAAATCAAATAGTCATAGCTAGCAGCCACTCTTTTAAAACCAGAATTGGAGCACAACCCCCCAAGGGCTGTTTCCACCAATTTTCCAATAAATCATGTAATGACTTTTAGAAAAGACAGTTATTTAATTCCTGAATTAGACCTACAGGACCATAACCAAAGACTGACAGCCCTCTTATGCCACCATGCTTTCGTATGAGCCTTTTATAAAGTGACTGGCTGGGAAATGATGCATTAATTAAGTAAATGGGGATATGGGAAATATTGGAATAAAATGCAGATGGCTGACCTTTCATGCAGAGATCAAAGTTCACTGAAGGGAGAGACAAAATGGGTATATTTTGTTTATAAGTGTGCATCCCATCTCTGTTTCATCCGATGCAAAATTTAGGCCAGCCTTATTGCTGGATATTCTGTTGAAACTAGAATGGCTAGACAGGACTCCAGCACCTAACTGTGTAGAAGGTTTACCATGCAAGCTACTTTTGCTAGACCTCCCTCCTCTCTTCGGCTAATAAAGGTGAAAGAGCCCTGTCATCGTTTGCATCTGGCCACCCAAATTGTAACTGATGTTACAAACATGAGGTTTTATTTTACACAGCAAAAGCTTTTTATAGCACATGTGGCCTCCAAAGTAAGTCACATACCAGTCCCTAGTAAGTGAGTACAGAACTGCTGCCCTAAAGTGGTAGCTCATGTGAAAAGCTATAGAAGCACAGACGAAGGAAACCTCTGCGCATCCCACTCAGCCAACTCTAAGTTTCCATTCTCCATTATTGCGAATGTGCATCACAGAGGGCTATGGTGGTCCAGAAGCTGGTTTCAAGAACAGCAGTCAAATGAGAGAGAAAACAACATATTGTAAAATTCTCTTTGATTTCAGTAACTGCAAACTGTACTAATCCCTTAAGAACTTGTCCCAAAACAAGACTTTCCTTGCCATCCTTGTATCACTTAATGTGATGCAAAATAACTCCAAGTTCAGCAGGAAAGCCAGTTGTCTCCCAGAATTCACTTCTTGCTGTGAGTTAATGTCTTGACAGGGTTTTCCATACTTGTTAAAGGGGAGGATTCTACACTGAATCTCACAGCTTGTCTTCTTAGGTTTGGCATGAAGATGACCCTCACCACCACCATCTCAATATCATTCCCTTTATCTCCAACGAGTGCCATTACTTATGTAGCCAAAACAGCACCACCTAAACACAAGAGTGAGATATCAGCTGGCTTGGGGGGTCCTCAAGGTTTGCAGACATACCACTAATCTTCAGAGCATATCCTAATAATGAATTTCTATTCAAGACGCATCATGTATGTAGGGCTGGCTTACAAGTTGCGGGTGAGGAGCCACTCTGCTAGCTCATTGGCAGGTGGGTCACTGTTGCCTACCAGAAGGAAGAAGGAAAATGTGGCAGGGAGGTTGGCATGATGCACAAACTGCAATGGCAGGAGGAGTGGATTGGCTCCATTGGTGCTTTTGCAGCACACTGATCTCTCCACCACCTAACTCCTCCCTACTCCTTCCCCCATGGTAAGCAACAGCAAGCCCACCTGCTAGAAAGCAAGTGTATCTGCTTCTCCCAGCCCAGTGAGTTGCTTCTGCACATATGCCATTCTTCATTTCAGCCAGAGGTTTCCTCCTACACTGATGTAAACACTTTATTGTATTTATTGTAAGCTCAGAAACAACCTTCATTATTCAGTAAGGAGATTGTTTCATCTTTGCTTTTCCCTCTTCTTTGGTATTTATTTGATGTTTGATAGGAATTAGAAACATGATTTAGAATTACACATTTTCTAGGATCCCTCTGGGGGATATTGTCACTGATTTTCCCATTCCAATGATGAATTGTTGTGTTGTTGGGTGTTTTTAGCCATGCAATTTTAGCCATCATAGACATTTGCCATGTGGTGAGCTATTTTGCTTTGGCACAGGATTCAAACATTTATATGGTGGAAGGGAGAGACATGTGGGACGGTCCTTTCAGGACTGTATCACTGTCAATTCAGAACATATTTGAATGCTCCCAAGTGTCAAAATGCCCTTCATGTGGAAGGAAGGGAGGTAGGTTTTAGCACAGCATTTCCATTAACTGGGTAACCATGTTTGGCAACTTTTAAACTTGGAGCCATATTTAAACCTATCGTTCTTGCCAGGCTACTGCCTGAGGTGGTACAGCTCCATTTATTCTAATGCCACATGCTTTTCAGGATGTTTGAATCCTCTCTTGGATGCCCAAGAGAAGCTCTATCCATCTATCTATATTTTTGTTTACTCATTTTGAATCTACAATCATGCTATTTGACATACCAAAAAAAAATCTACTGAGTACAATGCATTGATATCAGATATTTTCCTTTTTTTGAAGGCTTATTTAGCAAGGGTAGAGTGGAGTGTCACCAGTCTTGTGTTCCAGAGCACTGAATTTTTAACAGCTTCACCTAACCTAATATTAGCTTTCTGTTTAGATAAATAGACATAGCTTTGTTCAACTAAAACCTACTTAAGTGTTTATATGAGATCTTTACTTTAGGTGGTGCTCCTGTTTCCTCTGTAGATAAAATATGATTCTGGCTTGGTTCAGCTCAGTGGCACAGGAGGACAGATATAATTTAAGTGAAAATAAGCTAAGAAAGCATAAGCGAGACAGTTACCTCTGCACAGTGAAGAATATACTTTTAAAGCCCCAAACCACAGAAAGATCTCACAAACTCTGACCTCTGTAACCATCCCTCGAATCATTCTTTCGTGAGATTTCTTTTTTGAAGTAGCTGCTATGGTGCTGACATCCACTTCATAAGATCATATTAACTTTTGCACTTATCTTTCTATACTTGGCCTCTGGAAAGCTTCTGAAGATAGGCCACAAGAACAGAGCAAGATGGTCACAAAATATGGTTGGTCTTTTCTACAAAAAAGACTGAAATCATGAAGCTACTTACCTGGGTGTAGGCCCCATCGAACTCGATGAGAATTACCATTTTTTTCACTCCATAAGACGCACCTGACCATAAGACGCACTTAGTTTTTAGAGCAGGAAAACAAGAAACAAATATTCTGAGCACGGGGCAACGGCGAACAGCCTGCCCGCCATTCCCAAACCTTCCTGGGGCTTCAGGGGAAAGGGGAAGCTGCTAGTGAAAGCTGGGCAGAGTGTGTAAGTGGCTCTCGCTTTTCAGCGAGCCGGGAGGAGGGACGGACAGGGCTCCCATCCATCCCTCCTCCCAGCTCGCTGAAAAGCAAGCAGAGCGAGAGCCACTTGCATGCTCTACGTGGTTCTCGCTTTTCTAGTGAGAGCCGCGCAGAGCGTGTAAGTGGCTCTCACTTTTCAGAGACCCCTCCTCCCGGCCCACTGTAAAGCAAGCAGAGCAAGAGCCGCTTACAGGCTGTGCGCGGCTCCTGCTTTGCTTGAGCGGGAGCCACACACAGCCTGTAAGCGGCTCTCGCTTTTTTTGCTTTACAGCGAGCTGGGAGAAGGGACCCCTCCTCCGGGCTCACTGTAAAGCAAGTGGAGCGAGAGCCAGGAGCCATGGCTCTGGCAGCACAGGCATCCGTCCACTTGTGACTGCAGCAGCAGCCGAGGGACCCCGCTGCCATTCAGTGCCTTCGCTCCATAAGACACACAGACATTTGCCCCTCCTTTTTAGGAGGGAAATAGTGCGTCTTATGGAGCAAAAAAATATGGTACTTCTGCATGGACGTGTATAGGCTGGTGCTGTGAGTTTAAATTATTTGACTAGGACATTTCCAAACAGAATGTTCTAATAAGTTGTTTTATTATCAGATAAATTAAAATACTTCTAAACTTCCCCCTGAACAAATACAGTGGTACCTCTACTTACGAATTTAATGTGTTCCAAACGTACATTCGTAAGTAGAAAAAAATTGTAAGTCGAATCCCATAGGAATGCATTGGGAGAAAAAAATTGTAAGTCGAAGCAACCCTATCTAAAAATTCGTAAGTAGAAAAAATCCTATCTAAACCGCATCCAAGATGGCAGACAGAGCTCCATTCGTAAGTAGAAACATTCATAAGTAGAAACATTCATAAGTAGAGGTACCACTGCACTCCCAAAGGCAGCTGACAATATATCAAAAAGAGGCACAATGCAGATGAAAACACTTACTGCAAATAATGGCATGGAAAATGCTAAACAAATAAAGAATAGCAGGCTCAGTTTATTCAGCAGCAGAAATCTAGAAGAGAATTTAAATCTCTCTTGAAGCATTCTCTAGAACAAAACGGACTTTGCCAGGTGCTGAAAGTCCAACAGTAATTAAGAACAAAACACAATTTTGGTGCCAGTGCTTAGGAGCTACCCTCCAGTACAGCAACTTGATTTACTGTTCCAAGTAATCACCTACTGTACTTCAGAAGGTGGGGGAGAAAAGCAAGGTCTTTGAAAAAGACATTAATTACTTGGTACATTCCTATGGGAAAATGCTGGGCTTTTTATCCAAGTTTTTATTAAATTTTAAACATAAACATATCAGTAACAGTAAATAACCAGGGAAGAGAAAACAGGAGTTATAAACTCAAGCAGATACAGATAGGAAGCACCCCATACAACGAGGGTAAGAAAAGAGCTGGTATGTTGAACAGTGAAAAAGCAAACACATAATAAGAGATTGCCCAGTAAAAGAATACATGAACAGAACAGGATTGACATGGAAAGCAAAATTATTATCCAAAGAGATGATCACCTGACCAGAAAGGAGCCTAACTTTGCGAAGCTGGAATGATCCCAGCCTCACGAAGCAGCACAGGATCCTGCTCTGCTTTGCAATTGTGGCCCTCCAGAGCCAGGACAAAGCATTAGAGTAGGACAGGCCTTAAGAGATGTGGAATATTCTTATATATCTGGTGACAAGATCGTGAGCTATAACAGTAGTGTCCCGATCAGGGCCAGATTTAGGTTTGATGAGGCCCTAAGCCAGGCACCCCCAAACTTTGGCCCTCCAGATGTTTTGGACTACAATTCCCATCATAACTGACCACTGGTCCTCTTAGCTAGGGATCATGGGAGTTGTATGCCAAAACATCTGGAGGGCCGTAGTTTGGGGATGCCTGCCCTAAGCTACTGAAGGTAATGGGGCCCTTTATATGTCCAGCTGTCCTTTGCCAATAACCAATTGTTGCTGTTTTATGTGTTGAATATATGCTATATGGTAATTTATGGACCGAATAGGTATCTAAAGCCATTTGCACATAACAAAATATGTATTTTATCAAAGTAATTGTTGAACTGAAATACAATTAAGAAGTATATTGGGGGGGGGAAGAGTGGGGCCCTAAGCTATACATAAATCCGGCACTGGTCCCAACAGCAGCATCAATGTCACTTACTGGGAGGGGAAAGGCAGCCCTAAGATTGGGGCTGTGCACTGGCGAGAGCAATGGATTGCCTCTGTTGGTGGCCCTGATATTTTCACCACCACCTCCTGCTGGGAGGTCATTGCTATGACTCCATTCCACCTGGTGAGCCCCTGTTGGGCCAGTCAATGATGCCACATTGCAACAGTAATCTAAGATGTACACTTAAAACCCGCTCACACACCACAAAATGGTGGTCTACAATCTACGCAGAGACAAATGGAGACTAGTTCTGCTTTTTATGTCAAAGATAGTCGGATATGTTGCCACAGGCCACAACTGAACCAGCCAAACAGCTTGGAAAACAAATGCACTCGAAGTCTGTATATATGGAGAGGTTAAAGAAGCCTTCCCTCTAGATATATTTCCTTATACAGAATACACTGTCAAGACATCATGCACTTTAATTCCTAGCTATAATCCAGAGTCATAAATTGCTGAACTGACTCAGAAAATGAAGGCAAGCCAAATAAGTAAATAAAATAAAAATGTATGACCAGTTTAGCCTAAACCTGCCATAAAACCCCATTTTCCAGAATAGTACTAACAGCAGCATTATTGATTAACTTGTATTACTCTACAAGAAGAACAAATTATTGCTGATTAAAGCCATGCAGGTGATAAAGGAACTTAACCAACAAAAGCTGCCAGCTTTAGGTTAGCAACCAGCTGTGTCCCTAATTATGCAGCCTGATTTATACTCTATTAAATCAGTATATAAGTAACCCATTTCTCCGAAAGCATTTAAACCTCTTATATTCCACCAAACACAGCAATTTTATTTGAAATAAATGTATCCAGCTCTTTGGGGAACATATGGTATATTTCTCACTTATTAATAATTCAGTTCAAATGAGCAAAAATTAGTTGGTGCAGTTACAGCTGATTTTGTCCTGAAAAGATCTGCATTAATTTTAGACGTTTTGTAAATTGGGCTATTAAATAAAAGCATTATATGTGAATTACCCTTTAAATTTTAACCAAGTTGGTAGTTTAATGATATTTTCTAGTCAGATTCATTTTCGATCTTTAAAAAACTAGAGTCATTATGGTAAGACAAATTTTTGAGTCTAGCTGTTTCCATCCAATTACATATTGTACTAATAAGTAAACTAGGAAACTTTTGTGCTTCCATTCCCGTGTTTTGTCCAACACATCCATAGTTGAATTCAAGTTATTGCTTTAGTTCTGCATTAAAAGGAGTTGACTGTGGCTCCCTACTTCATTGAACTAAAATGTCAGCCTATGCTAGCCATTGGTTTATTTTTTTTACTAGCTGTCATCTACACACCCCATTTTTAGGACACATACACAGTGAAGTGGTTGGCAGGCATTGACATTACCAAGAGAGGGAGGGGTGAGGCAGTGGGAAGCTTGACATTGGCAGGAGTGCTGGATTGGCCCCACTAGGGTGACCACCCCACACTGACCTCCCTGCCGCTTCTACATATGCACGCTACACAGTAATAGGCTACAATTTCCTAAAATTGGGATAGATCACACACAAATAAATGGTTGGTTTAAGCATACAAAGGACTTTGCTATTTTCTAACAATGCTTTCAAAATTATCTGCACTCGTTGGGGTCACTTTCATTTGGAGGCTCATTCTTAAGATGACTTTGCATGTTTTAATTTATGATATTTTGTTTGCCTTCACAGCAACCCTGTGTTTATTTTTTATTTTTTACTGTTGTAGAGAACTGATGCTAAGGGGACTTGTCCACAGACACCAAGTGACTTAAACCTCTGCCTCTCGCGCCTCACTTGACACAGTAGAGAAATAGTACCATCAACATTAGTAGAACTTCACTGAGACTAGGAACGGATGAGTCTGCCAGTTTCAGTTTCTCACAGTTCTTTATGTGTCAATTCTTTCCCAATATCACATATTTACAAGCAATTTACAATGCATTTTTGTACACTAGTTTTAATTAATGGATGCACTTTCCCCTAGTATACACCTTTTTGTACACTTGTTTGGAGAACTGCATTGCAAAATTATATAAAAAATGCAAAAATTCAAAAGATGGCTCCATTTCAGTTCAGGTGCTGGTCTGGCAAATAACTGAATAAATTTCTCCCTGTTCCCTAACTGAAACTAGTCCAAAACATTCAAGAACTGCAACCAAATCTATCCACGCTCTGTTGAAACCAAGTCCCATGTGGCTATGGTATGAAGGGTGCTTTGCATGTATGATTTAAAAACTTTGGCAAAGTTCCAACTCAACGTGCAACACAATGGGAAACTGTTTAGAGATAGGGCTGTTGCCAGCTGCTTTAACTGGCCCTGCAACAGCAGCCTCACAGGTAGAAGTTAAGTAGACAAAGCCTTCTTGGGGATAGAACAGCACTTCAGCAGTTGCAAGCCTGAAGCAATTTAATTTTTTTTACTTTTTACTGTTGTGTGTGTCCCTAAGATGCCAGTTTTCAAAAAACTATCATTACATAACACTCCAGTATCAAACTCTAGCACAGGGGTCAGCAACCTTTTTCAGTCATGGGCCGGTCCACTGTCACTCAGACCATGTGGTGGGCCGGACTATATTTTGAAGGGGGGGGAGAACAAATTTCTATGCCCCACAAATAACCCAGAGATGCATTTTAAACAAAAGGACACATTCTACTCATGTAAAAACATGCTGATTCCCGGACCGTCCACGGGCCGGATTGAGAAGGTGATTGGGCCGCATGCGGCCCACGGGCCTTAGGTTGCCTACCCCTGCTCTAGCATGTGTAAGAAACATAATCAAGGGTCCTGATTTGAGGTCCTGAATGGTGTGGTTTGCTTTCAGCACCCATGTGGTTTGAATTCGGCATCCAAATTTAATTTATGCCGAATGCAACTAGTAGTTCAACTAGCTTTGCCTAACACACACACACACACACACACACACACACACAATGTCATATGACATGACATGATATCATATGAGTGGATCTGATATTGGGAGTCTTGCATCCCATTATCCTTGACCATTAGAGAGGCTGGTTGGGGTTGATGTGAGTTGGGAGTCCAATTACTTTTGGGGGTTTACAGGTTCCCCATCACTGTCCCATATCACATACAGACACACAACAAAAACATGTTTGTAGTTCATCTTCCAATAATTCATCTTTCTAGTTCAGTTGAAAACTTGAAGTCCACAACAAGGCTACTCTGGAATAGTTGCTGGAATAGTTGAGGAGTAGATCTGTTATAAACATTACACTAGATTTCAGTGAAAGCACTCAAAGTAAGGGTTCATCCAGGCATAGGTTCATGCTTTAAAGTTCTGTGTCTGAGCACTTTCCCACCCCCGTTCAGTGTTTTCTCTGAAAAAATCCGCTCTTTAATCTTGAATCAGAGCAAATGGCAATCTGCCAAAAACTCCAGTTGCCGTTTGTCCAATTCTGCATTAAAGAACAAGCAAGTGGTGGGGCCAAAAAAAAAAAAGCGCTCTCAGACCCAGAGCTTTGAAGTGCCGACTTGTGCCTAGAAAGCACGGGGCAAAATGTAAGTGTGGATGAGCCCTTAGTGAAATTACAACACAGCTTTTTGAAACTGCAATTTTTCGACATTATAAATCTTATTCATTCAAATTTCGTAAAACCCTGTGGTCTATAAATGGGTAATTAATGATTGTGTAATAAATCTAGAAAACACAGAACATTTCAGTTACACTTTTATAGTCATTTCATTTAGTACCCTGAACAACATTATGATGACCCTTAACTGGTATTTGTGTTGACTGATTGAAATTGTGAATATTCACATTTTGTTATAAACAGACCCAGCTTTCTGAACTGCCAGCTGACATTTTCAAAATACCATAAAGTACTTCTTAGGTAACATCTGTTCCCTTTTCTTTCTTTTGGGCTTACATGGCTTCGGTTCATCTAGTGAGCTGCTAACCAGTTGTCAATTACTTAAATGAATGAATGAATGGAAAAGGTAAAGGTACCCTTGACAGTTAAGTCCAGTCATGAACGACTCTGGGGTTGCGGCACTCATCTCGCTTTACAGGCCAAGGGAGCCGGCGTTTGTCCGCTTTCGCAGACAGTTTTCCCAGGTCATGTGGCCAGCATGACTAAGCCGCTTCTGGCGAACCAGAGCAGCGCACGGAAATGCCGCTTACCTTCCCGCCAGAGCAGTACCTATTTATCTACTTGCGCTTTGATGTGCTTTCGAACTGCTAGGTTGGCAGGAGCTGGGACCAAACAACGGGAGCTCACCCCATCGCGGGGATTCGAACCGCCAACCTTCCGATCAGCAACTCCAAGCGGCGCAGTGGTTTAAACCACAGCACCACCTGCGTCCCAAAATAAAAGGAATCTGTTGCTAAATAGGCAGATCTTGTGAAACACTATTTCATAAAATAATTCCCATTTTAATAACTGGGTTTTCTCTCCACCCCTGCCCCCCGCCTGGCCACCAGCTTTCTTCATGCATGGTTGGGCTACATGCTCTGGTTACATTATCTACCCTTTGATTGGTCGTTACAGAGTTATATTCCAAGAGTCTAAAGGTCAATGTGAAATGCTGAGGAGACATTATGAGGTCTTGCAGAATACTTCAAAGCAATATAACCAGTTAAAACTACAAAGTGCACACACCCCTTGTTCCTGCCAAAATAGACAACAAAGCATGATTTTATATGCAAATGCAGAAGCAGCAGGGGGGCATCTTTGGAGCAGTGGTATCATTGCTGCTTATTAGGAAGGTGCAGGAACAGGATGGAGGTAAAGTCAAGCATGGACAGGGACACCAGTGGAACCAATCAGGTGCCTCTTCCAGTGCACCCACACAACCCTCAATGCACTGCTGCCTTGGCCACCCAAACACTGTCTCAGTAAGTGGCAGTGTCAGGAGAGCAGCTCTGAACCCCCATCCCACAAATGAGATGTAATAAACCACCAAATATCATAAAATAAAAGCATGATTATCTGTACTGGGTGTATCTCTGTTGCAGAACTGCTCCAAAGCCCCAACACTCAGAGGCTGGGTCAATGCATCTTATACCCGAAAGGAAGCCCCTTCCTAGTCACACTTTGAATCCGATTTCGCTCCAGTTTGGCAATGTAAAATGTTTCTAAGTGCCAAACCAGGAAGAAGAAGAAGAAGAAGAAGAAGAAGAAGAAGAAGAAGAAGAAGAAGAAGAAGAAGAAGAAGAAGAAGAAGAAGAGGAGGAGGAGGAGGAGGAGGAGGAGGAGGAGGAGGAGGAGGAGGAGGAGGAGGAGTAGTTTGGATTTGATATCCTGCTTTATCACTACTCGAAGGAGTCTCAAAGCGGCTAACATTCTCCTTTCCCTTCCTCCCCCACAACAAACACTCTGTGAGGTGAGTGAAGCTGAGAGACTTCAGAGAAGTGTGACTAGCCCAAGGTCACCCAGCAGCTGCATGTGGAGGAGCGGGGACACAAACACGGTTCACCAGATTACGAGTCTACTACTCTTAACCACTACACCACACTCAAGAAGGCAAGTAACCTACATTCACCCTTTCCCAAAGCCCCCTTAAAGGGCAATCTAAAGGTGAATGAGTAAATGTATTCATCAGACTGTTGTTTTGGAGGATCAATCCTGTGGGATCAACAATGAAGGTGTGGTTCAGCTATTTTATTAACTGCCTGGGCCTCAGTATTTGAAAACTATACAGTCCTACCTCAGTTTACGTCTGCTACGGTTTGAGTACTCTTGGTTTGAGTACTCCGCGGACCCAGAAGTGTTTACTTCCAGGTTCTGCAGTGCGCGAATGCGCAGAAGTGCTCTATTGGTGCTGCGCGCATGCACAGAAGGGGCACTCCATTTAAGTAGTGCTTGGGGAGCGAACGGCTCCCCTGAACCAATTACGCCGTAAACAGAGGTACCACTGTACTGAGCTGGGGACAAAGCCTGGTTCTGTAAGAATATGAAAGCCAAACCAATTTAACACCTGGGTTTACTGGCTCTACATTGATGCAATTGAAGATTAGTATGTAGACCTTTGCAGGATCTGAAATGAGAAAGGTTTTGAGCAATGGAGGTGGACCAAGCACCAATGGAGCCTTGCAGAAACAAATTGTTCCAGGGCACACCTAGTGTGGAACCTTGAAGATGCAAGCCACATGGAATATTGCCTAGCAGGCAAATTGGGATGTAGGAATTGCTTTAATAGCAAAAAAAAAAAAAGAGGAAATATTATCTCAGGTGGCTGTGAAATTCACAGGCTTTTCTAGTTACCTTTCAATATGCAGTTTTATTGGTTGGACCCCTAAAATAATGGACAGTTGACAACCCTGGGCCTTTAATACCTGGAGAAAAGCCTTCCATATAAAGAAGAGCAAAGTCCAGTTTGCCAACGCATTATCAGTTTGTTTTACAGACTGCAAGATTTCAGCCAACCTTAATTGCATGTGATTGTGTTATATCCTCTGTCTTTGTCTCATCCCCTAGATTTTTAGAAATCTTATGGGAGGCCTATGTTAGGAGATCTGCCAGGGATCTGTAAACTGTAAACAATACATTAAAGCAGGGGTTGCCAAACTTTTTGGACCAGGCTGCACATTTCGAATATGGAGAGCTCTGGGGTGTCAGTCAGGAAATGGCATGGCACAACACAGAGAGAGCTTGATCCTGGTGAAGCTTTTCTCATAAGTGTGTTTCTATATGATAAAAGGCTTAACCTGTTGAATTTATGCCTAGACAAACAGGGAAAGCCATTAAAGGGGAAGGGGAAGCAGCAGGTCTTTAGGGCCCTAGGGATTCCTATTGCCTGGAGTTATAACTAACTTTTAACTCTTTGGCTAAAAACATGGACAGGTAAAAGCAGCCAGGCTTACACATTTCACAGAAATCACTTAGAAAGATATCTGCACATTAGGTTGATAACTTTCTAGGAGAGCTAGAGTTTTCCTTTAAAAAAAAAGATGAAAGCTCAGACTTTGGAACTCCTGCCTTAAGCACTGGTTAAGCCTTTGGTCCATCTAGCTCCACATTGTCTACAACAGGCATCCCCAAACTGCGGCCCTCCAGATGTTTTGGCCTACAACTCCCATAATCCCTAGCTAACAGGACAAGTGGTCAGGGATGATGGGAATTGTAGTCCAAAACATCTGGAGGGCCAAAGTTTGGAGATGCCTGGTCTACAACAACTTGTAGTGGCTCTCCAGGGTTTCAGATGGAAATCTTCTCATTCCTACTTGCCACAAACTGAATCTGGTATTTGTGCATGAAAACGATGTATTGTACATGTGAGCTACAGCCTTTCCCACAGTCCTTTCTTACACAGATGGATCTGTGAAGATGCGTATTGGTACTCACTAGTTTAATATAATTTTGGCCTCTATGTAAGATGCACATAAAGAAGAAAGTTAATGAATTCAGCATTAAGGTAACAAATATTTAGGGACGCAGGTGGCGCTGTGGGTTAAACCACAGAGCCTAGGGCTTGCCGATCAGAAGGTCGGCGGTTCGAATCCCCGCAACGGGGTGAGCTCCCATTGCTTGGTCCCAGCTCCTGCCAACCTAGCAGTTCGAAAGTCACATGACTTGGAAGCTGTACGCCAGCTCCCTCGGCCAATAATGCGAGATGAGCGCCGCAACCCCTGAGTCAGTCACGACTGGACCTAATGGTCAGGGGTCTCTTTACCTTTACCTAGCAAATATTTTAAAGGAAAAATATGGATGATTAAAGTTAATCACTGGTCATGTCACAAGTTTTACACTTAGTAAATTACAGTAAATGCAATTTTGTGTCCCGGCTAATTAACAGTGAAGGTCATAAAGCACATTTTATGTATATTTAAATGCATGCTGGACAAGTATCAGCAAACAATCAAACTGTAGCTTTATGATGACAAATAATTTAGCAGTGATGCTTCATATTTGTCTCTTACATGCAATAGATTTGAAATAAACCCCATTCCAAGTCAGGGGGGGGGAATGCAAAGTCTGAATTGACAGTGCAGCAGAGAATTTATTTTTTCCCCTCCTTTTTCTTCTTGGCTGAAGTTATTATCACAACTGCTGGAGAATTTGTGAGATTGGGAGATAAGAATCATAATGATCCATTGGGGACTCGTCAATCACAGCAAACTGCTACCAGAATCGAAATTACATCTGCATTTGAATTAGCAACATTACTCGCCAATTTAGTTCAGAGTGAACATTTTTCCATTGAAGATGGAATTAAATTAGAAAATGAGTGAGTCTTTAATTTCCAGATTATAAATCACTGAAAATAATTCAGCTCCTGTACCTTAAGGCCAATTACATTATCCTAAGCGACATTTTATCTCACAACCTTCCAAGTGATTTCATGATGGGGAACCATCATACAAATCAGTTTTGCTCTGGTAGCAAGAAATATATCTACACAGAGTTATACATAAAATAGCAGGAACAGGTTTAATGCTGAAGCTTACTTTACATGAAATTTGATTGTCTATCTGATATGATATTTCCCTGCATTGAGCTATAGACAAGATATGGTGAATTCAAGATGTCCAGTGCCAGGATTATAGTTAGCTAGGTAGCTAAATGATATATACATATGACCCAATGTGGTTCATTTAATTCTCTTACAACTTTCATGTTATATTACTTTGACATATCTATAAATGAAAAACAGGATTCAGATGTATGATTATCTGTAGTTAATGCTACTTTGATTTGTGCTTTTAAAGTGCACATCAATGTTCAAAGTTTCTTGATACAAGAAACTGGAAAACTGGGGCAGGGGAATACTAAAGCCAAGAACAATTAGGGTCATATAAATATAAACCAGTCTTGAATCATGAAACAAAAATTAAGTCATTGTAAATTGATGTCAACTTTTAAACATCAGATATCTAAGAACTGATTTAGGCTACCCCAAGATATCATCAACATTTATTGGTAAATGTCCTGAGCACACCCAGCCCAGAGGAGAAAAAACGAGTGGTAGTTTAATTCTTTATTGGCAAAGCTGTAGCATCTCCCAAGGTGCACAGAATATACAGACCACTCCTGCTATGTAGCTAGCTAGGCATCTTTTTCCCAGGCTTGTGTCCTGAACTGTACCTTTAGAGCACCTCTTCCCAAACTTAAATCCCCTTGCCTGGCAGGACGTGAGCAAGTACACTGCAACTTCTCCTGCACAGTAGTTGCCACCACACCTGGCATTTTATATCGTTCTTTGACCTTGGAGACAGAAGAGATCCTAAAGCCCAACTCTCCCAGGGACTTCTCTTCCTCCACTTCCATTCCTTACTGCAACTGCTGCTCTGCCTCTGACAGCCCCAATTCCTGCCTTGCAGGTGGCATGGAACCCCACAAATCACTGGCCCTTCCTCTTCCAGCTCCCTTGCCTCCTCTACAACCCCTTGGAGTCCTGCTAATCCCTATCAGTAAATATTCTTAAAATAACTTTAGCATCCTCTAAAAGGGGATGCGGGTGGCGCTGTGGGTTAAACCACAGAGCCTAGGGCTTTCCAATCTGAAGGTTGGTGGTTCGAATCCCCACAACAGGGTGAGCTCCCATTGCTCGGTCCCAGCTCCTGCCAACCTAGCAGTTCGAAAGCACATCAAAGTGCAAGTAGATAAATAGGTAGGTAAGCGGCATTTCCGTGCGCTGCTCTGGTTCACCAGAAGCGGCTTAGTCATGCTGGCCACATGACCCGGAAGCTGTACGCCGGCTCCCTCAGCCAGTAAAGCGAGATGAGCCCCACAACCCCAGAGTCGTCCATGACTGGACCTAATGGTCAGGGGTCCCTTTACTTTTACTCCTCTAAAAAGAACAACACTAGGTACACAAACTCATCTTCGCTGTTCTGTTGCGTAGCTTTTACTCAATTTTTCATATTTGACTTCTATTTATGGTAATTTTATCACAATTGTAAACTGCTTGGAGATTTCCTTTGAAATACGAAGCAGTATATGAATTACTTAAGTAAGTTATGGTGGTTGTGGAATATTTCGGAAGCAGCCTAGAGATCTTTTCACAGCCCCAAGGAGAACACTAAAGAGGAGTCAGACAGTCCAATGGTCAAATACAGGTTCAGGTCCAATGCAATAGGGGATGTTTGAAGTCAAACCGTAAGGCCAGTTCCCATTTCTGAAGAAGATGCAGGGATGGAATCCTAAGGTCAGTCCTAACACCACAGTCCAGAGGAGTTCCTTCAACAGTGAAAGTTGAGCAGGCATGGAGTCTCTGCCTCGCTTCTCTTGTTTTCCCTCCAAATCTTACTTGATGCACTTGAGCTTGCTCCAGTTGAGTAGCTGTGTCTCTCCACGTAACGATGCATGTGATCCTCACCTGCCTGAGCCAAATCCTGCTGAGAGGCCACAAACCTCCTTCCAGACCTAATGAGTCTCATCATCTTCACCTAATCGAATAGTAAGCCAGACTGTGTTCTCTCACCTGCCTATCTCTTAAAGTGCACTTCCTGCCATCCCCAATGCCTCAGACCCCCACCCTGTTCGCAGTGACGGGGGCACCTCTGGTTCTGGTGAGGTGTTCACCTCCCCTGGTTCCCGTGAAATGGCAGCTGCCCCTTCGACATCTTCTGATGCCCCCTGATTACCTCCTAAGTCCCCAAACCCTCCTTCCTTATCTACAGCTTGTCCTGGTGTATGCCAATATTGGCTGCACTCCTCACCGGGATCCTCTTCCCTTTCCTCAATGTTCTGCCAGTTCATGACAATTCAAGGGACTGAAGGAAATCAAGCAGTGCATCATTTGTTTCCCTTCAAACTGGGTCCTAAAGGGAGATTACCTTTAGAGGATATCCACTGCATGGCATGCATCCTATGAATCCAATTTTCACTACACTGCAAACAAAACTAAATGAAAACAACTGCACTTTTGCCACTTGGATCATAGGCATGGAGAAGATAGGAGCCAGGTTTGATTAAGGAACTCCCAAAGTGGAAGCCAGTACAAGTTCTTCCATCAGCACGGCAGGATTTTTGGCCCCCTTCTTTGCCCCCTGTCTGCCCCCATGACCCCCAAATTGGCAGGAGGGGCTTGGGGAGCCCCTAGAACAGTACAAAGAGCAAGGAAGCAAGGCCAAGCTGAAATTCTTGTGCTGATGCAACCATCTTCTTAGCATTCCACCGACTTCTAAGATTCTGAATTTGGTTCTACCATCCGTCCCCTGTGAATTTAAAGGAAGCCCAATTTGAAAGAAACATTCACCATGTGCAACTGATTTGACACGATAATCCCTGAACAATGTGAAAAGTTAATGTGGGCAAATGAGGGAATGTATAAGACGTAAGAATCATTGATAAGTGTTGCAATGTATCCATATTCATGAATCAGCCATGAAAATTGGAAATTAAATTTGATCACTGGCCAGACCTCCATAACTTACCAGTGAGTGTTGATGTTTGACAAGATAATTAGCAAACATTCAAAATAAGTCCGGGAATACAGTCTCCACTGATTACTGGAAAAGCTGGAGAATCCTAAAGCTTCGTTTTCATTTCCAGCTTTGTTCAGCCACATGCTGTCATCCAGCAAAAATGATCCATACACAGACATGTTCCAGTGAGAGCTTTCTTCAACCTTGGCTCCCCAACCCATGCTATGGGATTACAATTTCCATCATCCCCAAACTTTGGCTAAGCTATCAGAGGATAATGTGAGTTGTAGTCCAACAACATCTGTGTAGAACTCTAATCTAGAATGCTGCATGGGGCAGGGGCAAGGAGAGCTTCCATATCCAGCTATGTCTCTGTGTGTGTGCTATACAGACCTTTTCTTTTGATAGATATGTCCTTGTTGTTGTTGTTGTTTAGTCATGTCCGACTCTTCATGACCCCATGGACCAGAGCACGTCAGGCACTCCTGTCTTCCACTGCCTCCCACAATTTGGTCAGACTCATGATGGTAGCTTCGAGAACACTGTCCAGCCATCTCGTCCTCTGTTGTCCCCTTCTCCTAGTGCCCTCAAACTTTCCCAACATCAGGGTCTTTTCCAGGGAGTCTTCTCTTCTCATGAGGTGGCCAAAGCATTGGAGCCTCAGCTCTTGTACTCCATCTAAAAACCAGCCAATACCACATCCCCTCCTAGATCCTATGTGTGTTGGAATTGGAGGCAAGTAGGCAGTAGTGGTGAGTTGGAGGGCGGAGCTTCAGAGCTTCCTAACACCAGCATTGTTGTAGGTTACCTGGCTGCTGTTGGGGCGGTGACAAGGTTGAGGCTTCACCAACACTGATGGCGACAGCAGATGGCTCTGCCTGTGCATTCCTGCAGCCCCAATCTCGCTGCCACTCTGCCCCAGTTTAGTCCTGTTTGGGTAAATTGTGGATGCATCTACCCTACTAGCTGCTACTGCAGGTAGGGATGGTGCTATAATTCAAGCGCGCGCACACATACACACACACACACACACACACACACACACACACACACACACATTTATATAGCCCCGCACACTGCACTTGAGCTTGGTTTGTTTTTACAGGCCCTTATCCATGGTAACTGAAGAGTAATTCATTTATTTTCTGAGCTGCACCCAGGGCCCCAAAGAAATGTAATGCCTAGGGAAGGCCAGAGGTTTCCCTCCTTTTAATCTAGACAGTTTGACCAAATGGTCTTTCATTTTTCAGCAAATATATTGCAATTAGCATTCCCAGCTTCCTCCAGCAATTCTTAATTTCCTATCTCTCCTTATCTGCCTCTTTTATATTATTATTATTATCATCGTGCCGTACGATAGCACGATCCTATTTATTTAATTTCTGAAATGTAGCAAAATAGCGATAAACGCAGGAGTGTTACATTTAATGGAAAACGGTGCAGAAACTTGGTGGCTTCTGATGGTATTGCGGTATTTCACCTCTCCGGCTTTCAACATGTTTAATTATGTATGAGGCTCTCCTCCCTCTCCCTCTCCCTCTCTCTCTTTTTGAGAAAAATAAAAGCCACCCTCAAATAATGTGAGACGTCTACTAGGCAAGGAGATCTGAAGATGATAAATGTTATTTAGAATCACCATGATATGATTCATATTGTGATGTGATTGGAAACAATATTAAAACCCACCAAGGCTATTATACCTAAATTTTTGTTTCAATTCATGCAATATTGCTGCTGCTTAATATGATTTCTATTTACTTCGTTCCATTGTTAGTGTTTTATTGAGGTTGTGTCGGTTTTATCAACCTAATCTTGACTGGAAATGGAGGTCAGGAGATCCAAAGTGCAGGCAAAAAGCCTGCTTCCATTATATATTCTCCTTGGTATGAATTTCACTTGAAAACCTTCCCTTCAATATAAACTCTCTTTCTTTGCCATTCGTCGGTTACAATATTTTACCTGCACAGGCTCTGACAGCTTGATATTTAAAAGCTATATAAACTTTCATAATCTAATTTTATGATCCCTTCCTATAAAGCAGCATTAGATTTTATATATATATTTTTTTAAAAATCTAAAACTGAATGTGTTTATTGAAGAGCTTCGAATCTAGTTATCTCTGCCATCAATAAAGAAATGAATTGGAAAGGTTGTTTTAATTATAACTTAAGCACATTTCACTACAGCTGTTATTGGGCATGAGAGTGTCATGTACAAACTCATTGATTTATGTTCCTTTCTTGTCAGCGGTGAGGCAAGAAGTCTTTGCTAGGGTGCCGTTTAGCCAAACCAAATAGTTGAAATGCTTTCTAAATCATACATCTCTATTTCACCTTGTAATGATCTGCCAATGATGAAAAAAAGAGTCACATTCATTTTATACCCAGTAGGTCATGCTCTCTCTCCCTGCTCTGAATGCCCATGGATGCCCGGAAATGAAAAGAAAAGCCACTATGGGCAGTAATACCTAAAGAAATCCTTGCATTCCTTGTTAAAATTACTGTAACATGCTCTGCATGGTCTGATTCTGACAAGCATCCAGGAAGCGTTGAAATACTGCCACAACATAACCTTCCACAATGCTGGAACTGGGTTTTGGATAGGGATTGGGTGGGAATTTAGTAAAAACAAATGCTAATGCAGAATCACTCAATCTGCACCAGGGGAACCAACTTGAATAAAACATGGGGGGGGGGGGTTAGATACGCCCCACCCTAATTGATCACTTGACAGGGTGCATGCATGCACAAGATTTGAATGGCAATGTCCATCAACTGGGGGGGGCGGTTCCCTAAAATATTTTATGGGGGGCGAAGGGACATCGGCCCCTAAGAGTTTGCTTCTATGATCTGCACAGTCCTAACCAATGTGCATATTGGCTTGAGAGTCCTCTAGGGAATCCACACATTACCAGATCCCCCTTTACCTTGTGGATCTTGTATGGCGGTGGCTATCCATGTGGTGCCCTTGGCTGCAAGTATGCCTGCAATGGCACCCACAATAAATGTCCTCTTAAAAAAATCCACAGTGCACATTTGCTCAGTTTGTTTGCACTGGTTCATTCTCTCCTGCATTGAACACACTGTCTTAAAGCAGCTCCCCAACCCAAAACGGCCTCGGTCCGGTATACCTGAAGCAGCGTCTCCACCCCCATCATTCTGCCCGGACACTGAGCTCCAGCGCCAAGGGCCTTCTGGCGGTTCCCTCGCTACAAGAAGCCAAGTTACAGGGAACCAGGCAGAGGGCCTTCTCGGTAGTGGCACCCACCCTGTGGAATGCCCTCCCACCAGAGGTCAAAGAGAGCAACAATTACCAGACCTTTAGAAGGCATCTCAAGGCAGCCCTGTTTAGGGAAGCTTTTAATGTTTGATGGATTTCTGTATTTTAATATTTTGTTGGAAGCCGCCCAGAGTGGCTGGGGGAACCTGGCCAGATGGGCGGGGTATAAATAATAAATTATTATATTATTATTATTACATGTAAAAGCACATGTAAAAATGCACATTTTAAAGAAAATAGCTTTATATTGTATACCAGGCAAAACTGTAACCAAAAATTTGTATATTGGGAGAAATGCATATTAGAATGGTGATTAATTTTCATGAGCACTTAATAAAAATAGCAGGGTGATGGGGAAATGTGGTGAACTAAACATAAGTTTGGAAAAATAAGAAACTGAGAGAAAACAGAATTGACAGACTTGTCCATTCTACCTAGGAACATGCCACAAACCCATTAAAATCAATGGAGCTCACTTCCAAATAATTTTGTTCAGCAGCTATTAGGCTACAGTCTTGCACCAAACTCCCTCTGAAGTCAGTTGGTTTAAGCAGGCAAAACTGAAGAAAGGTTTGCAGCCTAATAATATGTCCTTCTGAATTTTTTTGTGCAGCTCATTGTTTGATTCAGGCTACAAGATGCCTATTAATCGTTCTTTTTTTTCTAAGTCCATTATTTCAAAATTCTTCTCAATAAGTTTCTAAGCATTGTTATCAGAAGTGTGATTGAAGTCTGACAAAAAAATCACAACGTTTTATAATAATATCCTGCAGCAAAAGTATGGCACCAATAACTAAACAATACTTTATCACCTTTGCCACTCTCAACAGCTCCCATTAATACTGAGATCAGAGTGTTAGGCCTTCTATTCCCCAGATGACCACGCTAGTGACAGGGCTGGCTTAGGCAATGACACTGAAAAATATTTGCCATGACACAGCCACAAATCACTACTGGACAAGTTTAAAACTCAATATTCGCCAAACTTGCATCTGTTCTTTTCTTGTTAGAACACGTACAACACAATGATTACTTTCTGGAGTCCTTAAAATATCGAAATATTGATGGGAAATGATGCAAATAGCTTTTCTGACTTTCCTGAAAATGCAAACTAAAATTGTCTAAGAAGTAGTTTAAATATGTATGTTCTGGTGCAGGTTTGTTTTTTAAGTTTATTTCTGAAACACAGAAAACAGGTAACCATCTGTGTTTTTCAGCAATTATATTTCTGTATAATTCATTTAATGTAAAAATTATACAGTTGTACCTTGGTTCTCCAACACCTTGGTACTCATACGATTTGGCTCCCAAACGCCAAAAACCCAGAAATAAGTGTTCCGGTTTTAGAACGTTTTTCAGAAGCTGAATGTCTGACACAGCTTCCACTTGAGTGCAGGAAGCTCCTGTAGCCAAAAAGAAGCCGTGCCTTGGTTTTCAAATGTTTCAGAAGTTGAACGGACTTCCGGAACAGATTACGTCCGAGAACCAAGGTACGACTGTACATCTGTTCATCTTAAATGTTTCCTTTCCTTGGCATTCAAGATGATGTTTAACTTTCGCTTTTGAGGAAAGTGCTTCTGCTTGCACAAGTTTGTGGATTCACTTTCTGCCAGTCCCCAACCCACTTAAGCATCCCACCATCATCATCCTCTGGGAAGCTGATCCTACAGGTCATTGCTGTAGAAGGTAGAGAACAATTGGGTGTTCTCCGACTTGTGGAAGATGAAACACTTTTCACTGAGGCAAAGTCATGGCGGCTGGGAGAGACTCCTGCCAGAAACTCTGGAGGGTCGCTGCCAGTTGGTGTAGGCAGTACTGAGCTAGTTGGGCCAATGGTCTGATTCAGTATAAGGCAGCTTCCTAAGTGCCTAGGCTCCTATGCACTGTTACAGCATCCATGTCGAGATCTCTAACAGCAAGCCCACATGGCTAAGATCTACACAACTGGTGTACTATGAGAACAAAGGACCTTCTCAAAGTGTGTATCACTTCAGTCACATGCACCGCCCCCATGCCGTTAGGTATGTGCAGAGCTGACATTCTGCATGTTACTGGTGGTCCGGCCTATGTGGTAATAGTCTTTCAAATGTTTGTACCCTCCAACATTCCTCAGAAGAATATAGGGACATACTCTACGTCAGTGTCCTACCCACCTGCTACATGAGGAAACAGTTTGGATGTCTTCCACATGGAGCGGTGATGCTTAAACAGGCTCTCAGGCAGATCCCCTGCTCATGTGCTGAACTGGAACTCTAATAGTAAATGGGAGGAGAAACCAGTTGCACACCACACATGTAGCCTGAATCTGATGCCAGGCCTCCACAGACCCTCCAAGTGCCCCTATTTACCAGGGACAGTACCAGATTTGCAGACGCCATTCCAGTTTCTGATCTGATCCTGGAATGTCCTTAGGACATCACTATTTTGGTGCGCCTGGACTTATGTGAACCCCGAGCCAAGAGATAAGTGACTATTCAACCTTTAGAAGACATCCAAAGGCAGCCCTGTACAGGGAAGATTTTTTAATGTTTTATTATGTTTTTATATATGTTGGAAGCTGCCCAGAGTGGCTGGGGCGACCCAGTCAGATGGATGGGGTATACATAATAAAATTGTTGTTGTTGTTGTTGTTGTTGTTGCTGCTGCTGCTGCTGCTGCTGCTGTTAAGTAGGATGGAATCTACACACATATTAAAAAAACCGTTCTGAAAATGCTTTTTAAAGTGCTTTTTAATACGTACATTGAATTTTCCATAAGGCTCACCATCTAGCGTCGCATTGTATATTGCACTTAAAACACACTTTAAAAGTTTCATTTGCAAATGTATAGCTGAGTCCTTATAAGACGCCCCTATTTTCATTGGAGAAATGTTGGAGAGTATGTCTTCTTCTTCAAATAACTTTTTATTATTTTTTCAAGTCCATTAACATCAAACAAATTATAATCCACATATATACAACAGATAGCTTTGCCAAGCTTTGACACCCCGCCCTCAGTAGGTAATCTATTTCAGTCTACTCGCACATTTTACAACTTTTCAATACCAAATCAATATTGTAGGATCTATTTCAATCCCACCAGTGTCTTTAGATTCTTATAATTGTCCTTTACATAACCCACAAATTTACTCCACTCTTTTTTGAATTTTGTATCATCCTGATCTCGAATTCTGCATGTCAGTTTAGCCATTTCCATATAATCCAACATCTTCTCTCGCCATTCCGCAATCAAGGGTAACTCTTGGGATTTCCATTTTTGGGCTATTAATATTCTCGCATCCACTGTAGCGTACATGTGGCGAGTATGTCTTCAAGTGAATGGCTATTCACATAGAGACTCCCTTTTACATTATCTCCTAATATATTTTTGAGTAAGAAGATGGTGTGGTTTATCAATACCACACCCCTTTCACTCACAGCCATTATTTATGGGCCTGTTAGATTTGTGAGTAGAAAGTACCAACTTTCAGGTTTGTGGGTGCCTCCCAGGGCCGTTCCAGTAAATCAGGCCATACCATACTATAACATTTCATAGGGCATCATGCCTGCTTGGCTGTGACACCCTGCCCTTAAAGCTGAGATGTTTTCAGAAAATAAAATCTAAGGAAAAGAAAGGTGATATGGATTAACTTTCAAAGGTGACTACCCTGAACCTATGATCATTTTGGTTTTCATTTTATACTGCAGGAATAATCCATGTACAATAGTTTTAAATATATATTTTTATTGCATTCTAAGTAATTTCCCCTCCTTTCCACCAAGATCAAATGCAGTATCAGTTTAATATCCGATCTGTCTTCTATCGGTGCACTATATCCTGCTATGGCAGGATGGTGGTCTCAAAAATCTAATTGCCCTGTTCATTGCCTAATTTCTAGGACCCTTAATAAAAGTTTCAGGGCTTGCAATGAGATACTGAAAATAGTTTCCAGGAACTTTAGAGGAATAAATCTTCTGTTTTACTCAGCCCAAGTATTAGCCATTTTTATCCTTTAAAGTAAAATGCCAAAGACATAACTGGGAAATCATGACAAAAGATACATTTTTAGAGGTTGTGCAGAAGGAAATTGAAACAAATTGAAATATAAAAATAAAAAAGGATTCTTTACTGCTAGATGTGCTTTGTTATGACTGACTAAACTAAATATGTTTAATATTAAAGGTAATGATGCAACTGATTGAATACTTTGACATTACTGCACATGAAATATCATTAACAGGTTCGGGATGATTATATATCAATACCATATCATGGAATAAAGCAAATGGAAATGTTGAAACATGATGATTCACATAGGAACCTTGCAACCTTGGGGGGAAATATATGTTTCACAACGATACACAAGTGAACATGAGCTGCAAAATAAAATCAGGTGGCAGTGGGGCCAGGCAGGGGAGCTTCCCAGAATAAACCTCTTTCTGTTTCTGTGTGGTAACAATATTCATACTGCCAGGGGGCAAGAAAATCAAAATATAAAAATTACAAATACAAGTTAATCATGTATCTATTTATCCATAATACTATGTGTTTAAGTTTTAAAAAGGTGGGCAAACCATTTTTCAACCTGAGGGCCATATGGCAACATTCTGAGAGCCGCATGCCAATGGTGGGCGGGTCCAAGACATAAGTGGGCGGGGCAACAGGTGCAACTCTTAGCTTTGTACAGCAAGCCCCATTGCAGCCACACACAAGTCAGAGGTTCCTCCATCCTCTGCACCCTCCATCAGGCGAGCAAGAGGCCTCCAAGAACACTAACCAAAACGCCAGTCAAAAGCAACGGAGGGAGGGGCATGGAGAGAGGTCTGGGTGATCACATTTGGCCCTCAGACCTGGGGTTCCCCACACCTTTTGAATTTCCTTATTTTAGTCTTCAGTGAACTAAGACTAGACACCTGTGCCTATATGGTGTAGCATTCAGGCAGGCAGACAATCACCAGGGCTGGCCCAATACAATTTGAGGTGGGGCAGCAAATGACACAGACCCCAAGTCATGGGGCATACTTAGCATCCGAGGCTGGCCAAGTTATTTCGGCACATGGAAGAGAGATTCCCACAAGGACCTCTAAGCTGCTAAAAATTGTTCCCATTTCATGACCACCCAGAAAGCAGCTGCCCTCACTCTCTTTAATGGTAGAACCATCCCTGATGGCCTTATTCAGGATTGTTGTTCTTGTTGTTTAGGAAAATGCAGTTTTGGGAGGAGGGAACTGCTAAGTTGGTTCCAGTAGCAACTTGATGGTAAATAGTATTTAGCTGGGAGGGGTGGTTGCTGCTGCTGTTTGTGTTTGACCTGTGCTGATAACATTGCTGTAGTTATTACGAGGTATAAATAATAAATAACCACAACAAATAGAATACACTGCTTGCTTTTTAACAATTTAATCTTGAATTTATCCAAGCAAGGGCACCTGAGCTTTGATTGTTGTAAATCTTAAATCTGTTTTCACACAAACACACATGCAGCCAACTGTAAGACATATCATGCTTGGTTTTGCACTGAATGTAGTATTGGCAGCCAAAGATCAATTGATAAAAGAACTGCAGCAACATAACTGAATTACCCCTCTTGAAACCTGATTCCTTTCCATGCTTTAGGGTTGGCACTGGGGGAGAACGGAGTTCTTGTGACTTTCTGTGTGGCAGGCATAAATTCAACAGGTTAAGCTTTTTCTGCTTTGCAAATAGCTTCATCTATTGACATGCCGACTCTCAAACAACTGATTACTTGAGCCTGGAGCCTAATTTATTTGCATATTTTGCCAATCATGTGCAAATATTATGTATTTTTTTCCTTTTTGCAAGTGTGGCAGGGGATCCAACCCAGATGTAATAATAATTATTTTATTATTTATAACCCCCCCCCCTAAAAAAAAATCTGGCTGGATTGCCCCAGCCACTCTGGATGGCTTTCAGCAAAATAAAATAATAATAATAATAATAATAATAATAATAATAATAATAATAATAATAATAAGTCAGCCATTTAAAAACTTCCCAGTACAGGGCTGCCTTCAGATGTCTTCTAAAAGTTTTGTTGTTCTTTATCTAGATATAGTATACTGAACCCCACCCCCCAAAAAATCCTTTTGGCAGTCCTAAGCTCAGTCAGTGAACAGGGATGGTGGAATTACATAGCTACAAGCCAAGACCCACCACCCTATGATGCAAAGTGAGGCAACTGCCTCAAGCAACATGATCATAGCTGCCAAGTTTTTCCTTTTCTCGCGAGGAAGCCTATTCAGCATAAGGGAATTTCCCTTTAAAAAGGGAGAACTTGGCAGCTATGAACATGATTCAGAGGGGCAGCAACTCTGGCCTCCAAGGAATGATTCACCTGCTGCCGCTGCCCCCTCCTTGGCAGTGTCCTTCTCCCTGGCCTCTGCAGACAGCCTTTACAGCTATCTCTTGGCAATTAGGAGATGCTGCTTATCTCCTCCTACCACTAGGGAGGAAATGCTGGGGGCTGCCCTCTGGGGTCTCCTGGGGTCCGCACCTACCTGGGGTGCTTCATCGCAGCCTCACCACCACCACCAATGATCTTGGATTCCCGTTTCAACAATCAGGTAAGTTGATTTGACTCTTCACATTTTTGTCCATATAGATCTTCCCTCCCCCTTGTTCCCAATTTAGATCTTCACTCACCCCTTCTTCCATGGGTGGGGGAGCATGTTGTGGTTCACCTTAGGTCATAGCTGTCAACCCTTCCCTTTTTTTGCTGGGAATTCCCTTATTCCAGTGCCGTTTCCCGCTGCTATCCTGGATTGTTAGATATGCCGTAGACTGTCCCCAGGACAGGTGAGGCTGCTGCTGATCCCTTATTTTCAAATCCGAAAGTTGACAGCCACGCCTTAGGTGCCAAAGTTTCTTGGGCCAGCCCTGCTACTAGCCATGAGGGCTATGTTCTGCCTCCATGGTCAGAAATAGTGATGCTTCTGAACGCCACTTGCTGGAAACTGCAGGAGGAGAGAGTCCTGTTGCACTTAGGATCTGCTTATGGGCTTTCCATTGTCATCTGGTTGCTGGACTATATGGCTGTTGGCATGATCCGATATGAAATAAGCAGCACAAAGACGGCACACAAAAAGCTACCACACTATTCCACGTTCTGAATCTAATCTAAATGATCCAAAAATAGAGAGAGAAATGTACAAAAACTGTTACAGAAGCCACAAACAGACAACGCACACAAATTTTGTCCAAAAGGGAATTTCAGTCTTTAGAATTCCTTAAGCCAGGCTCCTGTAGATATCAACGAAGGTAAAGTTGATCAAGCGATGTGTCAACGATATTGCGCACAAGAATTAGACAGGGTGCTGGCATTTGTCACTTGTTTCGCCCATGAAGAGTTTGGGGCTTCTTAAGTAAATTCTCTCTCAAGGTTTTGATATATTTGTACACATACAAATTCAAATGTTACATCTCGTCTTGACTTAAGCTACAATGTTAAATTTCTTTCTTCAGGAAATTTTTTAGTATATATACATTCAACTTCATATGCTAAGTTCTTTCATGGCTTAAGCATTTACAGTATTAACTAAGCCTGTTGGCATGATCCAGCAGTATCCAACAATATCTGGCAGTCACCTGCTTGGGGAATAATGTTTCAATGAAATGTCCACCATTTATTATGGCCCTTCAATGCATCCTGCCCATTTTAAATATAGGCATTTCATAAGCCCTATTTTTAAGAACCAGTTCCTTGTTCTACCTGTTTGTTAAACCAAGAGGGGCTATCTTGGGGGGGGGGAGGGGATAAAGGTGGCTTGAGAGTGGCTGCACATTCACTTTCTTCTTTTCTTGAGCTTGGTTCAAATCATACCACAACCAGAGCGGGGGAAGGCTGAGGTTGCTCTATGCGATGCACAAAACTTCCTAACGGCCTGTAGGTGCTCCCATCACTGTAGCTTGTCCTATTTTCAGAATTGCATTCCTGACTGCCACTGCTGTTCCTCTCTTCCCCTTGGGCTGCTTCAGATGTGTGTGACAGCAGGAATCTGACATCCCTATGATCAGTGGAGATCTGTGTGAAATTGTGCCTACACGGACACCCTGTTCACACAACACACCTTTTATAGATGTCATTTCAGGGTGTAGACTGCCCTTGCAATATTTATGTCAGTGAAAGCAACAACCAAAGTCCAACACTCATTTTCTTGGTTATCATAGCCAGGTACCATTCTCTACTTTTTCACATGAGATTCCATGTATGCTCTAGCCCAGTGGAAATTGTTCATATACCACATGGTTTACTCAGTAGTTCAAGATGAGATAGTGTAGATTTTGTCACCCACCTTATCTGTGTCAACCACCTCATCTGAGAAATGGCCTCAAACTAAGAGTATTTCATAAGGCAAAATGCTTAGCTAATTTCACTTTCATTTAAAATTGATCATTGTTTCCTTAATTTTAAAATCCTGGCAGGGATAATGTGATGGGATACAAAGAAGAGACGCTAAATATGTTTTTGGCATTCCAGACAACTGCTCTGAAGGTCTATTCAGAAAAGCACCTGATTTATCTGACAGCGAAGAAAAGGAATGGAATTATATTGGAGCAAGTGTACATTACAGCAAAACTAATGTCAGTAATTACCCGGAGCAATATAATTCAGTTACAGTGAGAACATATATAAGCAAAAACATTGCAATCCTGTTCCATTAAACTCAGTGGGTTTTACTTCTAAGCGGCTGTGTATAGGGTTGCACTGAAGATAATCCAAATATAGCTGAATGCTGGGACTTTTACTTACAAGTGCAAGTCAAAAATTAAAATTCTGCAACTTGGTCTATATGTTCACTACATACTACAGACTATCCCTGGGAAGAAGTTGCCATTGATGCCAATGGCCATTGATCCCTCCCCAGTGTAAGTTTAAGTGAGTGATGTTAGGACGATAGTCTTTGTACTGGACTTTTAATGTTAATCAATTGATACAGGAAGGTGGCTTTGTCATTGCATTTCAACTGTCTTGCCTTTTGTGCATCACCTGCAAACAGGTGGATTCTATTTGAAGCATATATTTAGTCCACTGTTTTGTCCACAAGGGTGTCCGCATTTGGAAATGGCTCTTCTCAGTCACATCCATACATTTAAAGCACTCTTATAACACTTTGTCAATACTTCTTCCAGGCAATCTTGGGAACCGTAGCTTGTAAAGGGTGCTGACTGCACAGAGCTACAGTTCTCAGCACTTAATCTACAGTTCCCATGAGTCTCTGTGACTGTTAAAATAGTATCAAAGTAATTTAAATGAATGGGGTGAATATGACTTTCCACACTTCAATCTCTCTTCTCTGTATTGAAGGATAATGGGAAAACCTTATCAAATCTCCTTCAAATCCCTTTCTTCACTCTGGTGAAACTAACAAAGTCATAGGAAAGCCTTATCTGTTTCACTGAGGCTGGGAAAACTTCAACCTTCCACCCCTTTTCCCAGCCCCCATTGTCATTGCTGCTACTGCACCATAAAGGAGCTGATCAGAGAGAGGTTTCAGGGTGTGTGGGTGGGTGTTTAAATGTTCTCTCCCTCTACTTTTACTGTGCATGGACAGTAGCAACTGATGAAAACAAAAGAAACTGACAAAGTATCAGTTAAATCAATAAAGACTTTAACCCAGTCTTATTTCACTGGCGATCAAACGACTGGAATGATGGAGGAAATGGTAGCAAGACAGCCTAGAAGGATATATTTGAGATGGCACTGGTCACAGGAAAGCATAAGCCACTATCTATTCTTAAGCAGGTGCCAGAATACCTTCTCCAACACTATCTATAGGGTTGGCCATAGTGTTTAAAGTGGAAAACGCCTTGTGAATGGCGGCAATGCACATCACATGAAAGCAGGATAAAATACTCAAGTGATCATTCAAGCACTTCAAGTAAGTGGCACAAAATGCCTTCCATCAGCTTTGGCTGGTGACCCAGGTACAAGGTCAAGGTAAAAGGTAAAGGACCCCTGGATGGTTAAGTCCAGTCAAAGGTTGCTATGGAATTGCACTGCTTGCTACTTGACCCAGCTGCATCCCTATCTGGACAGGGATAGCCTAACTTCTGTTGTCTATGCTCTGATAACTTCTGGGTTAGATTACTGCAACACGTTCTACTTGGGCTGCCTTTGAAGACTGTTCAGAAACTTCAGCTAGTGCAGAAGTTGGCGGCCAGGTTGCTCACTGGGGCAAGACGGTTTGAGCATAGTACATTGACCCTGGCCCAAATGCACTGGCTGCCAATTAGTTTCCAGGTCCAATTCAAAGTGTGGGTCTTGCACTAAATGTTGTAGACCCGCAATTCCTCAAGGACCACCTTTCTCCATATGAACCTACCTGGACCATGAGATCATCATTTGAGGCCCTACTTTGTGTGCCTCCTCCAGAAGAGGTCAGAGGGTGGCAACACAAGAATGGGCCTTTTCTGCAGTGGCTCCCCATTTATGGAATGCCCTCCCCAACGAAGCTCTCCCCAGGCATCTTCATTATACACTTTTAGGCTCCAGGCAAAACAATGGTCTTCAACCAAGTCTTTGGCCAATTGACATCCGGACATCCGATGTCCTTTGAAATGTGTTGTGGAAGCGGGGTTTATTGGTTTGTTCTTGTTCTTGATTTTATTATGTTTTAAATGTGTTGTGGGAGGGGTGGGTGGTTATTGGTTTGGTTTTTTCCTGTTTTTATTATGTATTTCACAATATTTTTTTAGCTTGTATTTTTGTGTTGTGAACCGCCCTGGGACCTGCAGATGAATGGCAGTATACAAATTTCATACATACATACATACATAGGTAAAGGTAAAGGGACCCCTGACCATTAGGTCCAGTTGTGACGCTCATCTCACGTTATTGGCCGAGGGAGCTGGCACACAGCTTCCAGATCATGTGGCCAGCATGACAAAGCTGCTTCTGGCAAACCAGAGCAGCACATGGAAACGCCGTTTACCTTCCCGCTGTAGCGGTTCCTATTTATCTACTTGCACTTTGATGTGCTTTCGAACTGCTAGGTTGGCAGGAGCTGGGACCAAGCAACGGGAGCTCACCCCGTCGCAGGGATTCAAACTGCCGACCTTCTGA